>NW_026728419.1:4023500-5386389 GCF_030684315.1 Stegostoma tigrinum | reverse complement strand
AAAAAAAACGCACTGATAAGATGAGAAATTCCATAATTTGCCTATTTCAATACACGTAGATTTTACATGTAGAATTATATAGAGCCCCATGTCAATTGTGGCAGAAATGCAGACTCTTAATGAAATCTTGCCACATTGATGTGTGACTCTCCACTTAATGTCATGTTGTTCACAATCCCGACATTTTCCGTATTACCCTACTTCTGAAACAGAAGCCATTCCAACCAGATTCTGGGGTCCATAGAGAACACAAGTCTGTCGTGTTGGAGGATGCCACCTTGAGATTTTGCACAAAACATTAAGCTTCCACCTCACTGCTGGAAAACCGTTTTAAAGTATTACATATGTACCACGAGCAATGGACACATGAGGAACAGCGTGAAGCAGTCTATCTGTGCAGCCCCTGCCCCATTTGCTTGTCATGTTGCAGCATCAGTTACCTCACTCTGTTTCCATGTAAGTGACTGTAGGGGCTGAATGGCCTCCTCCTGTTCATATGTCAGTGACTCAAGGGAGTGTACAGCAGGGCCAAGTGCCTAACTGGGCTTCCCCGGGATCCTGTGTAACAGCTCGATGTGAGAACTATTGTGGCAATGCCGGAACTGTAAGAAATTGTTTTGTCCTGGTTTCTTTCAAGAGCGAGATCCAACGAGATGCACAAAGCTGACTACTTAATAAAACTTGAGGAAACAGCTTGAGAGGCTTCAGTTTTTTTTTTGCAAAATCTGTCAACTATTTTACTAATGTAGCTCTGAATAAATGTAAACAGAAAGGCACCACAGATTTCTGGGGAAGAGAATTCCCAGTCAAAATGCCCTTTTCGAATTTCTTCTCATCCATCTTATAGAATCGGAAACTCACACAGCGCAGAAACAAACACTTTGGTCCAACCTGTCCACACTGACCAGATATGTAATACGATCTATTCCCATTTTCCAGTATTTGGCCGATATCCATCTAAACCCTTCCTATGCATTTACCAATCCAGGTTCCCTTTAACTGTGTAAATGCACCCGTCCCCACCACTTCTGGCTGCACTTTCTGTACACACACCACTCTCTGCATGAAAATGTTGCCCCACGTTCCCTTCTATATCTTTCCCCTCTCACCTCCAACATAGGCACTTTACTTTTTCACTCCTGGGAAACAGATCCGGGCTATTCAGACTATTCATGCTCCTCGTGATTTTATAAACCTCTGTAATGTCACCCCTCAATCTCCATCACTGCAGAGGAAAAAACTTCAACCTATTCAGCATCTCCCTCTTGCTCAAACCCTCCAATCCAGGAGCATGCTTGTCAATCTTTTCTGCTTCTCTCAAGGTTAACAACATCCTTCCTTGAGCAGAGCCAACCGAAATGTGTGCAGTATTATTAAAGTGGCCTCATCAATGTCCTGTACAGGAGCAACATGCCATCCCAGCCCCTATACCCAATGCTCTGACTGATTAGGGTAACCGTGACAAATGTGTCCTTCCCTACCCTGTTTCACATGCTACTCCACTTTCAAGGAACTATGTGCGTGCCCCCAATGTCTCTTTATTCAGCAACAGTCCCCAGGGCTGTGTAAGTCCTGCCCAGCTTCACCTTACCAAATGCAAAACCTCTCATTTATCTAAATTAAACTCCATCAGCCACACCTTGGCCCATTGGCCCATCTGATCAATGTCCCATTGCACTCTGAGATAATCTTCACCACTGTCCACGGCACCACTTTTTGATGTCATCTGGAAACCTACTAACCATGCCTCTGATATTCACATCAAAACACTTTATATTAATGATGGAAAGCAGTGAACTCAGCACTGATACTTGCGGCACACCGCTGGTCAATGGTCTCCAGTCTGAAAAACAATCATCTGCCTTCAAGCCAGATTTGAATTCAATTGGCTATCTCCCCTGGATCCCATGTGTCCCACCATTATTAACCTGTCAACCATTTGGAAAATTACCAAACATCATTTTAAAGTCCATATCGACGTCTGCCACACTGCCTTCATCAACTTTCTTTATCACCTCTTCAAAATAATCGAGCCAGTGAGACATGTTTTCCACCACACAAAGCCATGTTTACTATCGCTAATAAATGCTTGCCTTTCCAATTGCATGGAAATCCTATCCCTCAGAATCCCCTCCAACAACTTACCCAGCTCTCATGTCAGGCTCACTGGCCTATGGTTCCCTGGCTTGGCTGCTCATTGTTTCCTTTTCCAGTCCCACTCCTCCACTGGTCACAGCAAATTTTAAATGTAACCGGGTTGGTGATGTGGCCGATGATATATGTATCAGGCTGTGTCAGCGTCAGTGTAAGGAGCAAGTCAGGCAGTTTACTTTGATCTGCTAAAAAGCACGTTTATGACCAACATAAAGTTACTCACGCTATGATGGAACGAAGAAAGTAAAACAGTCTGGATCTGCAAGTAGGTATATCACACACACACGCACACACACACATTAACATACAAATGTTAATTTGATATAACTTTGTTCACATAATAGTTGAACTCATGATAAAAGGAAAAATGTGAGATTTCCCCAGATGTTATTCTGCTTCCAAATGTGTTCTGTTCGCACATGTTGTTGGCAATGGGATTACTTCCTGGAACAGTTAGATTTGGCTGAATTCCCTTTGCTTCACACAGTGGGAGATTCCAGTGAATCCGAGTCATGAATCCTCCACAAGCGGTAAAGATGACTGGCCGGTGTTTAGTTTTCACTTTGCTGTCATGAGGAGGAAGAAAAGACAGTGGGAGCAATAGCCTGTTGCAAAACAGAGACACTGCAATATGTATCCCGCTCTGAGTTGAATCGCACAGTAATGTTATTCGACCCCCAAACTGGAGCATGTGAGGTCTCCTTGAACTTTGTCCGAACTATATGTTTCCGCCACATTCCCTGCTCCATGTCGGTGCATCATTGCTGCTGCCGTACACAGCCATTTCCTCAGCAACAAGTGGGCCTATTTGATTTAAATATATGTTTATATGTGCCTGCGTAATTAAAAAAAAATGTTTACTGTCTTCACAGTGTCTTTGTTAAGATGAATGTGTCTTATTCCGAAATTAACACAGAAATTACTAGAAAAGCTCACCAGGCCGAGAGCAGCTATGAAGAGAAATTAGAGTTAATGTTTCAGGCCCAGTGAACCTTCCTCGGAACCTGTTTTTTTTAAATTACTTCCTCAGTTTTATTCTCCCATACACGAGGAAATATTCATCAGGCATTCACCAGGTACACTCCCTTCAATGTCTTATAATGTCTAAGAAGAACATTTCTTGTTCTCAGGTCTGAGCTGTGAATCTTCCATAACATAATGCCTTCATCCCAGGGCAGTGTATAGAGAGCCATCTTTGAAAATTTTCAAGCACAGTTTTTTTTTCCCGTTTAGGGCATCATCACTACACACAGAGCATCAAATGTGCTCTCAGCAATGCCCTGTAGAGATTCAGGGTAACATGCCTGAGATCATACCCAGCACCCTTTGCAAGAAACAACATCATTCAATTCACTTTCCAAATCACTTGCAACATCTTCAGAATAATATTACGTGATTTATGTACCAGGACACACAAATCACTCTGGAGCACCAACCTCTGTGTTCCTTCTCCAGTCGTAAAATCCATTGTTGTTTTATCCTTTCCCCAAAACACAAACTTCCCATAACCCACACTGTACTGTTTTATTTGCAATGCCGGAGGTTTGCTCATTCTCATCCCCTGTCTACAGCCCGTTGTAGATGCTCTGCCTTCACTTGACATCTTATTGGATCACTATACTGGCATACTAGCAATTGGAGCTTCAATCCTATCAGCCCTTGATCCAAACTGGTAATCTAGTTTGTAAACTGTTGATGACCTCACACTGATCCCTGAGGAATTCCATGAATTCCAGCTTTCCAAACTGAAAATAACTAAAAATCTCTACTCTGCATTTCGTGTTAGCTAACTAAGTCTCGCTGTGTAGCAGCCCAGAAAAGTTGCAGGGCCTCTCCTGTGGTGTGTCGTTGGTTGGACAGGTGTTTCTGAGCTCAGCAACATACCATTAGGGCTAGTTGTTGTCAGATCATCAGGTAGAGGTTGTACTGTCAATGATTCTGATCCTTGAGTGTTTAAAAAACAAACACAGAATACAGACTGACATGTGGGTAGAATGCTGTACGGTCAAAAATGCTGTCTTTTAGATGCAGCAATAAATCTAGTCTGCCCTCTCAATCAGGTGCCCAATTTTTCCCGGACAAATATAGAGCAGCAGGGGAGATTTCCTTTCAGCCTAGTTAACATTTGTCCCTTTAACAACACCACGTGTACAGATAATCTTAATGATTCATTTCATTGTTGGCTGTGGGTGCTGTGTGGAAAAATGCCACAATTGGTACACAATAAAATAAAATAAAATGTCTTTGACAAGTGACCTGACAGACGTTTACAAAGTCATAAGGGACACGGGAGTGTAAACAGCCAAGGTCTTTTCCCCGGGGTGGGTGAGTCCAAAACGAGAGGGCACAGATTTAAGGAGAGAGGGGAAAGATTTAAAAGGGACTTAAACGGCAACATTTTCATGCAGAGGGTGATGTGTTTATGGAATGAGCTGCCAGAGGAAGTGGTGGAGGCTGGTACAATTACAGCACTTAAAAGGCATCAGGATGGGTATATGTTTCAGAAGTGTTTAGAGAGGAATGAACCAAATGCTGGCAAATGGGCTTAGATTTATTGAGGATATCTGGGCGGCATGGACGAGATGAAATGAAGGGTCTGTTTGCATGCTGTATATCTCTGTGTCTCTTTGACTCTATGTCTGAGTACTTCATTCTCGTCCTGTGTGACTCCTGAGAGAGGAAGAATGATCTCCTATCTCAATGTAAAAACCACAGCTAGTTGAATGGTGATTTCGTTTCCCTCTGTAGTAGCTTTGAGGGTTGGAGTGAGAGAACAACACACAGGATACGAGCTGCAGTTGGCCATTCACACCCTCGAGCCTGCTGCTTAATTTAGAAAGATCGTGGCTGATCTGTTTGTGGCTGAACACCCCTTTCCTGTTTATTCCCAATAATGGACTCTCCTGTCCATTAAAGGTCAGTTGAGCCCTGCCTTGAATATCTTCACTGACCCAGTCTTCACTGTTCCCTGGGGATGAGAACACCACAGACAGCATAATATTAAAGAGAAAGAAATATTCTTATCTCAATCTTAATTGCGAGACTCCTTAAAGTATGTTAACCTCACAGCAAGTTACCTCCTCTTTAAAGAGCACAACAAATAGGAGCAGATGTAGGCCATTCATTCCCTCAAACCTATTCCATATTCCAATAGACTCTGTTCAGTAAAGTATCAGTCAATCTCTGTCATCACTGCCCTCTTGGAAATATATTCCTGACAACTTCAGACCAGACAGTTTAAGAAATTGGAGCAGAATTAACTATTTGGCCCATCAAGTCTGGTCTGCTGTTCGATGATGTTTGACATGTTTCTCAAAACAATTCTCTTGTCTTCTCACCGTAACCCGCCATCTGCTTATTAATCAAAACGTATCTACCTCTGTCTTAAAGACATGACTATGTCTGTGTCTCTATATGCTTGTGTGGGTGTGTGTGTGTGTGTGTGTGTGTTGGAGGATTGTCCATCAGACTGTGACCAGTGGTGATCCACAGGGATCGGCGCTGGATTTACTTTTGTTTGTCATTTAATAAATGATTTAATGAAAATTATAGAAGGCATAGTTAGCAAGTTTACAGAGGACACAGATTATTTGAACATAGACAAGGAAACGTATCTTAGATTACAAAGTGATTTTGAACAATTGAATGAATGAATCATAAAGCTGTACAGTCTGGGAACAAAACCTTTGGTGCATCATGTCCATGCTGACCAGGTATCCGAAATTAATCTCATCCCATTTACTAGCATTTGGCCTATATTCCTCTGGACCCTTCCAATTCATGTACCCGTCCAGTAATCTTGAAAATGTTGTTTTCACAAGCTTCCAGCACTTCGTCTGGCAGTTCATTCCATATGATTCTTTTAAA
This sequence comes from Stegostoma tigrinum, assembly GCF_030684315.1. Classification (NCBI taxonomy): domain Eukaryota; kingdom Metazoa; phylum Chordata; class Chondrichthyes; order Orectolobiformes; family Stegostomatidae; genus Stegostoma; species Stegostoma tigrinum. The sequence continues at coordinate 5,380,368 of NW_026728419.1, read as the reverse complement.
ATCTTTTCCCTCACACCTTAAACCTGTGCCGTCTAACCTTTGACTCCCCATACACTGGGAAAAAGACCCTGACTATTCACACTATCCATGACCTTCATGATTTTATAAACATATACAAAGTGCAAACTTGACTCCAATCAATTTAAATGGCTGTGCTTTCTGTTATCCCGGGCCTAAATTCTGAAATTCAACATGAATACCGCTTCCTTCTCAATCAAGTCACAATTTTGGAAAAATTTCAACCAACTTGTTCAAACATATTAAGAATTTGAATCTCGACCTTCATGCCCAGAGGTAAGGATATTACCACTGCACTGCAATAGTCCCTGATTCTGCAACATTATTCTTCTGTAAATTTGCTCATCAACCTGTTCTGACAGACTGTGACACACCTCTGCGACTGGCAGGACTTGAATCCAGAACTTCTGGTCCAGAGCTAGTGACATTACCACAGTTTCAGCGATGGGAATGGAAATCCAGAGCTCTGGCACAGAGGCATTAGCGTTACCATTACACAAGACCCAAATCATGCCCAGATTCTGAGTCACATTTTGCGCTCCAGCTATCAACTGAGTTTGGATTTATCAAATTCTGGTTAAATTTACTGAATTACACAGGGAAGATTTTTCAGTGTTGAACAAATGCAAGGTACTTGTCTCAACTACAGGATGTTGAGGGAATGTGCTGTGCCATTGAGATAAACTATTAACATCTTTAATAGCTTGGCCATGATTTTCAGCTTAAATGACGATTATCTGTAGACTGCATCATTATGGAAATAAATCCTGCAGACATACTCTGCACTATGAAAAGTCTCAAATAGATATTATTGCTGAACACCAGAAATGACAAAAGACCATAAGTTCAGGCCCCGAAAGACCGTACTGAAGGTCACTATTTCCCACCTCAAACGTGCGACTGCCCTCCTCCTAAAACAATTAACTGTTACAAAGCAACAAATCATATTCCAGCATCTCCTCACGACTGGCTGGTCTGCAATCTACCCCCACCCCTCCTCCTGCCCACACAAGGCAAAGCAAGCATGGGGTCTTTGGGAAAGTAAAGGCCAGAGTTTGTAGGCCTTCTGGGGATGGGAGGGTCTTTCAAAACATGTCAGGGTTGTGTGGGGGGTGGGAATATCACTCATTGGGCTGTGGTGGGGCAGATTGTGTTTAATTTGCATGAATGTGAAACACTGTTTTTGGAAAACCAAACAAAGCAGGACTTATACAATTTAAATTAGCAGTGTTGCAGAACAGAGACTAGACTGTCAGGTACAGTTCTGTGAAGTCTGTGTCACATATGGACAGGGTGGTTTAGAAGGTGTTTAGTTCGGGGCCTTCATCGCTCGGACCTGTGAGTTCAGGAGTTGGGATGTCATTTTCAGATTGTACAGGATGTTGGTGAGGCATTTTCTGAAATACTGTGTCCAGTTCTGGTCGCACTGTTATAGTAAGGATAATATTAATCTGGAGAGGGTTTAGCAGAGATTTACCGGGATGTCGGTGGGAATGGATGGTTTGAGTTATAAGGAGAGGCTGGATAAGCTGGGCCTTTCCCCACTTTGCGAAGGAGTTTGAGCGGTGACCTGATCGAGGCTTATTAATCATGAAGGGTACAGATAACTTGAATATTAGGTACATTTTTCCAAATGGGGAGAATTTCAAGACAATGGGGATATTTCAAAATTTTAGGAGCATCTTTTAAATAAAAGAGGGGCGATTAATTTACAGAGAATTGATCGTGTACTCAATGAACTTCCGACAAAATGGTGAAAGTAAGTATAGTAACAAAGTTTAAAAGACATTTCAATAAGTACATGAAGAAGAAGTCAGTTTGGATGGTGTTGTGAGCTGCTGCCCTCCCAGGCCCTCTCTGAATAAAATCCCTGATGGTTCCCAACCTCTGCTGCTGCCTGTGCAGTGGCGTGTGGAGACCAGCAGAGTGTGGCATTGCATCACATCAAACAGCACAGAGACTGTCAGACCTGCCCCACACAGAGACACACAGATACACCCACAAATACACCGATACTTACACAAATAAGGGGAGCCTATCAGAATTTCCCTGGCTCTGTGGTTTGTCAATATTTCATTCATTCCATCTGGTGTGTGTCAGGATTTCTGTTATTCCGTGGACAGCATTTCATTATTTGAGTCACTCCATGTGAGTGCATCAGTATTTGCTCACTCCAGTGAGTGTGACAGTATTTCAGTTGTTCCATGGGGACTGTGACTCTGTGAGATTTTCAATGCTTGATTATTGAAGATGTAAGGACAAGTTGGGAGACTAGTAAATATTACGGGTTAGTTTCAGTATCTGAGCTATCTGAAGGAGGAGGTGCAGGAGCGAGACTCTGTGCTCCCTTCCTGGGAGCTGGTGGAGACGACGTGTTGTGAGCCCACACTCCTGCCCACCGAGACCGTGGGGATTCCATTTGTACTGGCTCGATATAAAAGGGAGATGGCATCAGGGGCACAGTTTCTAAGCTGTGCCAGGTGGGAATGGAACTGACAGTGGGGTTAAAGTGAGAATTACCCTTCACTGAACATTGCTCCTTACTCAGTCGGTGGGACGTGTATATTTTGAAATCTCCACACGGGCTGTCGTGGTTCTCTCCGGCTCATTCCAGGGCCCTCCCCATGCGGTGGGGGAAGGTGGGTGAGGGAACTGATGTGGGGAACACCACCGCCCTGCTTGGCCTTTCCTGTCCTATTCCAGGCTGTTCCTCCTGGAATGAGGGAAAGGGAGGGAGGGAATGAATGTGAATGTGCATGGCCCTGCTGTTAGTGATGGTGTAGGTGAGGGGGAAGTGGCGAGGTGTCTGGATTGAATCAGTCGACAGTATTAGATCGATGCAGTGTTTTCAGTGTCGGGGAGTAGCGAGGTGTGTGTGTGAGGGAGAGAGAGAGAGAGAGAGAGAGAAAGAGAGTGAGAGAGAGACAGAGGCAGAGAGGGAGTGAGAGAGAGAGAGATGGAGCAGAGAGAATACGGTGATACTTATCCTGACAGAGGGGGGAAGGTTATTGTTGCTTGTCCTGTGTTGCTGGTCATTACTTCAGACTGCAGGCACTGCACTGAGCTGGTGCTGAGCTCAGGCCATGCTCGGTGGGTCTGGTGGTGTGGTTTCCTCTGCTAAAAGAATGGTCCTCCTTTGTACTCGCCCATGCACCAGCATCTCCATGTCCCTTTCGATAAATCTCGGTGCAATTGCCCCGTATCTGCCAGGCTCGGGGTAAACCATGCAGGCTGGCTCCAAACTAAGAAAGTTCAACTGTGTGCCCATTGGCCTTTTAAAGATGGCACCTGCGCCAGGGATGGAATATGCGGGCCATCCAGGCGATGGGAACTATTACAGGACATGATGGGTGGGAGAGTCAGGCTGGCATTGAATGAGAGGAATGGCATGTGCTGGGTGAGGGAGAAAATGAGGGGAGTTTGATAAGATAGCATCAGAAAACTAGCTCAGCCTCCTGCAGACTATCCCTCTGTCACACTCAATTAAAATGTCACTGAGACAAATTATTGTTAGATTCAGCCCAATGAGTCAAAGACTGTGCTCACCACACTCTCAGTCACAAATGCAGAACAAATGCTCATTCAAAACTCTCCATCATCTGAACTCACAGCAATATCCGACTCACACATCATTCCTGAAAAACTGACCCATGCTACAAGATGCTATCAAAGTGTCTACATGCCAGCATTATAAAACTTGTGAGCACATCCTTCCATGACACAGTCTCTCAATCTCCCCCTCTCTGTCTGTATATCCAACCCATCCCATTTGTTCGTATTTAAACTGATTCCCCACCATCTCTCTCTGGCAGTGATTTTCACACCCATGGCACCTTGTCATGGCACATTGGAGTTATGGAGCTGTAAATGGATGGGAGCCCCACATCCTGTCACTTCCAGCGTGGGCTGCAAGTTTCCCCAGGCTGGGCAGCAATTTAACACAGCGTTACCGAGCACTGCACTGGGGTGGTCTGTACAGATCTACACGCTGGGAGGGTAACTGCTCCGGGTTTACAGATCAGTTCAGTGGTGTTCACTTCACAGCCCCCCGTGCTGGAGAGATACCTGGTCCGGGTTTATAGATCAATGCACTGGTGTGGCCGGCACAGCTCCCCGTGCTGGATTGGTATCTATTTGACTGGTGAGGCCTGCACAGTGTCCCACTCTGGACAGATTGCCGGGTTGTATTGAGCAGGACACTAGCCTGGTCTGCACAGTGCTCCATGCTGAACAGATATTCCATCTGGCTTTGTTGTGTCTGGGCTGGTTCTGTGAGGTGGATTGAGAATGTGAGATAACTGACCACTTCAGCTGATCTGGCACTTCCTTTAATTTGTGTTTGCCAGTTGGGTTGAGTTTGGGGAGAGATTTCCACCGTGAGGCTGAGTGGGCCTCACCAAAACTGATGGACAGAAGGGCCTTCGCGATGTGGGTCTTTATGATTCCATCACATTCTGTAACCGACATTCCCCGGAAAATACTGTAACTGACATTATTGGTGAATGGTTGGATGCCAGTTAATTGAACAAAAGATAAGATCCTGAGGGAAATGATCCCATTCCAGGGAGAAGGAGATACTGTTTCAAATTCCCCTCAGGGAGTTAAAGGGGTGAATACATTTTCCCTGTGTTCATGTTTCTTCACAACTGAAAATTGACCACAATTTAGACGAACAGACAGAAATTTTTATACTCTGTTGTCTTCAAGGAACTGGGAAAGAATCCTTCAGGAATGCAACGTCTTCACCCTCTGTATCAGGAACTGTGAAGAAGTGACCTGTGACTGCGCAGGTGGGAATGTTCCAGAAAACATCCGTTCTTATGGATGTGTGTCTGTGTGTTTTGAGTGGGAGTGCTTCTTGTGTTTCATGTTGTGTTTCTCGCAAACAAAATTGAGAAATTACTATTTGTTATTTGAGCTTTTTTCCCCCCACTAAACCAGTGATATATTTGACAATGTCACTGGTTCCTCAATCAAACTGGTAACTTTGCCTTCAGACTGATGTATAATTTATTTGTTTTCCTTCCTCACAGTTAACGTAGTGACGATCTATGTCCTGCTTTATAAAGATTGTGGATTGTCTCCATGTGTCAGACGTTACCTGGGAGCCATGGCAGTGGCGGATCTACTGGTCATTATCCTCGACCTGATATTGAGACACATTCCCATTGTTTATCGGGACCAGTTTTATTTCCTGCGGGACATCCCCGTGTGTAATATCCACGCCGTCCTGCTTCATGCAGCCACTGACTGTTCTGTCTGGTTAACCGTCACTTTCACCTTTGATCGATTTGTGGCCATTTGTTGCCAGAAGCTGAAAAGTAAATATTGCAGTGAGAAAACGGCGGCTGTGGTTCTGGGAACAGTGACTGTGCTGAGCTGTTTAAAGAACATTTTCTGGTATTTTATGCTCACAGCTCGCTATCGGCTGCAGAACGTCCCCTGGTTTTGTGATGTAACAGACGGTGTTTATGACTCTCGTGCCTGGGTCACAATCGAGTTCCTCCACCACATTCTAACCCCGACTCTCCCATTTCTCCTGATTCTGCTGCTCAATGTTTTCACCGTCAGACACATTTTAGTGACCAGCAGAGCCCGCAGGAGACTCCGGGCTCACACCAATGGGGACGGTCAGTGTGACACAGAAATGAGAAATCGAAAAAAATCCATCATTTTACTGTTTGTGATCTCAGCCAATTTCATCCTGTTATGGTCAATGTTAATGGTGTATTCTATCTGGGGCCGAATGTGGATGATTGCGTATTACTCTGTTCATCGACTTGACTTTGTGCAGGAACTGGGCTTCATGCTGAAGCTCCTCAGTTGCTGCACAAACACCGCGATTTATGCCGTGACCCAGACTAAGTTCAGGCAGCAGCTGAAGAATGTGCTGAAATATCCCTTTACCCAAATTCATCAATCAATCAAATTCACTCATTAATCAATCCATCCAGGATTTCCTCATTTCAGTTCAATGTTTCAGCAATGAAGCAGCCTGTCGCTATGGTAACAGGCTGAGGGTAATGCTGGTCCAAACTTATCCCACAGGGGGTTACAGGGAAATATTTCGATGATTGTCTCAATTCAGTGGGCCAGTGAGAAAAGGCACCATCCCACTGACTGTACCTATCACTTCAATATGTAATTGATAAATATGTATATTAAAGAGAGCCAAGCAGCAGAGAGAACTGTATTATTGTTGCTGTTCCTCCAGTTTCCGTGTGCCATCAATGTGACACTGGAGGAGGCCCAGTATAGGCATGTCGTTCAAGGAGTGGGAGGGAATGTTGAACTGGTTCGCTACTGGGACGTGCAGTCGTTTGTCACAAACCGAGCGTCGGTACTCCACAAAGCGGTCTCTGAGCCTCCGTTTGGTTTCCCTGACATTGAGGAGCCCACATCGGCAACAGCGGATAAAATCGACCACATTTGGTGATGTGCAGGTGAATATCTGTTTAATGTGGAAGGTATTTTTGGGGCCTGGGATGTGGGTGAGGTGCAGGGGCAGGTGTAGCACCTCCTGCGGTTGCAGGGAAAGGTGTCAGAGGTGGTGGGGTTAGTGGGGAGTGTGGAGCGCACGAGGGATTGTGGAGACAGCAGTTCCTCAAAAGGCAGATAGCGGTGGACAGGGAAGTATATCCCTCATATCCTCCACACTCCCCACTAGTTCTCATCCCAAGTCCAGCACCAACCCCCAATCACTGTCTCCTTGACCCATCCATCTTCCCTCCCACATATCTGCTCCTCCCAACTACCCGCTCCTCACACCTATCCACTCCCTCCACTTCACTGACCATCCCCACCAACCACACTCACCTCCCCGGCTTCATCCACCCTCCTTGACCTGTCCGTCGCAATCGATACTATATCCCTCTCTGATGAAGGGTCTAGGCCCGAAACGTCAGCTTTTGTGCTCCTGAGATGCTGCTTGGCCTGCTGTGTTCATCTAGCCTCACACTTTATTATCTTGGAATTCTCCAGCATCTGCAGTTCCCATTATCTCTGATACTATATCCTGGTCTTTTATGTTGTTGATGTAATAATTATTTGGTAACCTGTTTTTGTCTGTTGTAGTAATTGTTTCGTGCATCATGTCATTGTAAAATGTGAAACTGTTTTATGTATCAGGGTAACAAAGTGTGAAGCTGGATGAACACAGCAGGCCAAGCAGCTCCCATTATCTCTGTTTTATGTACCATGTCTTTGTAAAGTATAAAAAGCGGGGACTGTCCGCTGCTCGGGGAGAATTACTTGTGAGACTCTGCACTCTGTGCCGGGTTGAGTACAATAATTCTCCACAGCTTGTACTTGCTTGGTAATAATAGGATTTGTGTTTTTCTAAACAGGTCAGTGTCTTGTTATTGCAGTAAGTCCGTGAGGGTCTCCGAAAACGAACCTGACACCTGCATCTTCCATTGATTGCTTGCTGCCATGTGGCCCCATCTGAAACACAGATATGACTTCCAAAGCTTCACATATGGTTAGGATTCCTGATCTCCCCCAACCCTCCCCTCTCCCTGTCCCATATACAACACCCAGAAGGGGCTAAATTTTGAATAAACAAACAACTGCACAGCAAGATCCCAATGACTAGCGATCCCCACCACAGCCCTTGTATCTGTTCCCCGCCTCCCATACATCCCCACCTCCCCACTCCCACAGCCCTCCGATCTCACTCCCATCACCGCCTTTCTAAGCTTTTCCTCTCTGTCTCCATCTCCCTTTCCCCCTAACACTGTCTCTGAATTATACCTCTGTGTCTGAAATGTTGTCACCCCTGCCATTTAGTAACCCTGGCCTGTCACACTGCGGCATTGACTGTCTAAAATGGTGGGATGGTCTGGAGACAATGATGGGAGTGGGGAAGCCCTAAACTGAGGAATGGCAATGGAGAGAGGGAAAGGGGGAAGAGATAAAGTAAGAGAGAAAGAAAGAGCCAGAATATGGTTAGAGAGAAAGTGAGGAAGATCCCAGTCTGAGGAAGGTGCGTGGAGAAGGAAATGGACAGAGTGAGACAGAGAGACAAAGAAAATGTAATAGCAAAGGCTCTGTAAGCAGCATTTGGACACTGGGCATCTTGTTGCAATGTAGCCCACACTGTAGGTAATTTGACACACAGCAAGATCCCACAAGCAACAGTGTGACTGCAGATAGATTGTGGGTTTCACTGATGCTGGTTAAGGGCTCAATTCTGGCTCCATGTTGACAGAGAGGGACCAACCCTGCTGCTTGCGAAATTCAAAATACTGCCTTCTCTCCCCTTCACCTCTGATTTTTTCACTCTCTCTTTTCCAGGCTCTCTCGCTTTCCCTTCTAAATCTCTTATCTTTCTATCTTTCTTCCTCTCTCACTTGTTCCCTCCCCACCTCCCCATTTCTGATTTTTTTTCTCTCTCTCTCCCAGATTTAATCTTGTGCATTGTAATCGTTATCATTTAAAAAGACTGTGACATTGATGTTGGAGGATATTCTGTTTGATAAACCGGGGCACTGTTTCCCAGCATTCTGTGCCAGTAATGCTGCAGGTCATTGATACACAGTGCGATCCTACAGGTCGCCCCTTCCTGCTCCAAAATGTGTTGAAATCACAATTTCCATTCAGGGAAGAGGCTATCAGTTTCTTTGGGACAAAAAACACCCCCTCCATCCCAGGATTTGAGTTGGTGGGTGGCACTTTCTAGAACAAAGTGATTGGAGCTGGGCAGTGAAGAGATATTGGAGACCCCAGTTCTCTCACCAACAACATGCCCCCTCCCGCAGATCCTGTCTTCCTTTCCCAGCACAGATACAAAGACATATCTTGTCCCTTTATCCCTCGCACCCTCCCGCTCACACTTTTTGTCTACATCTGTATTTTTTTTGGTAAAAAAACTTTGTATTGCAAACTATTTCTAACTCCCCCACTGTGTCTGTTTGAAAAAAAAGTGAAAGGAAGCTGGAGAAGGTTCAGGAGAGGAGACAGTGAGAAAGACAGAGATGTCCTCGCAGTTACTCAGGGGATTGAAGTAAAATGGCCAAAAAATATTTTATTTATGTGATTATCAATTTTTTTCATCCTGGCCTGCACATGTCACACATTACTCTGAAGTGAGAATGAGTCTTTGAAGCGAGTTTCGCATTTATGGCTTTAATTTCCTCCGTGGGGAGTCCTGTCTGTCAGACACTCACTGGGAGGAGAATTAATATGTTTATGTCGAATCCCAAAGCCCTGGTTACTTTAACCCCAGGCCTCAAACCTGTTTTTAAAAGTTACCTGGAGGCTCCTAAAAGAAAACCGGGGTACACCAGAGGAATTCAAATCTTGAGGTAATAACCAAATACAATTCACATGGGCCCCGCGGTCTGCAGCCTTTTGAACAGGCCTCAGGCCAATGCCTGAACCCCACCCCTCCTCGCTCTGAAGGAAACTTGTGTCCAAGGGCAGGATTTCTTGTCCTCTTGTAGTTTCAAAATAAATAGACAGAGAAAGGGGGGAAAGTTATTGGAACTGGAAAGGAAGGACATTGTTAAAGAAATCGCCCAGCAAGAGGCTGGGGTTTGATGTCTCTCCTTCACACAAGCCATCCCTCATCAATGCCAGGCTCTCATTGAATTGGGGAAAACTTTGGGAAATTTCAATCCCAGACCCATCAGGCAAGGTTAAAAGGAGGAGATTATCGAGACAGTCGCATTGCTGCAGGACAATGAAGCACAGCAAGATCCCACTGCCAGCAATGTGTCAGGAACAAGATAAACCCAATGCTGGTTAAATGGTAAATATTTTCTGTATTCCCCAGGCACTACCGTGACAGACACTTAAGAATCTCAAATGCCTCTCACTCCGTCCCTCTCCATTTTCTTCTGCCCCTCTCCATGTTGCAAGTCTGTCTCTCAATCCCAATGTCGACTTCACATTCTCACATTATTACTCTGACATCAGAACATGTCTTTTGTGAGATTTCACATTTACAGTTTTAATTTCCTCCCTGGGGAGTCCTGACACATGTTTGTGCCAAATCCCATGGCCCCGATTACTTTAACCCCAAGCTTCAAACCGTGGGGCGCAGCCTGTCCAATAAGCCTCAGGATGATATCCCCCTTCGGAGAAAGCCCTTGTTCCATGCCTTGTGGGCCCCAAAAACCTTCCCTTTGGTTCTTCAAAAAATAACTGATCCCTTTGGAGAAAAAAATGAGAGAGCATTAGTTGAAAGGCAAGGCAGAGACAGTGCAGCAAGATCCTGGGATTTCCTCTCTGTTACATGGACAATCTCTCAGCAACATCTGAACACAAACATATCGGGTGACGCGTTCAGTTTCCATGCCAGTCCCTTCGTAAAGCTTTGAAATGATGGGTTAGCTGATTAAAACAGTCACAGCCTGTAACAATGGCACTGGGACAATTAATACACAGCAAGATCCCACATGCAGCAGTGTCCCAGCAGCCAGATAATCTGATTTTTTTCCCCATCTGTGATGCTGGCTCAGTTTAATTATTTCCTGTGACCCCAGAATCTGACATTACAGTTAATTCACAATCTCAAATACTCTCCCTGGCTCTCCTGTTTGTCCTGCTCTCTCAATTCTTCAAATCTTTCTCTCACTGTCACATCTAATCACGCTGCCCTCCTCCATAACCCATATAAACTTCAGGGTCAGAAAGAGACAGGACTCATATGGGCCCCTCATGGGATGCAGTGGGAACAGGCATCAGGCCAATATTGTCCCCATCTGGAAGTTGTTTTTTTTTTCAAAGCTTTCCCGGCCCCAGACATTTTGGATCTTCACATTGTCACTTTCCAAATCAGAAATTCCAGGGGATAAAACAGAAAAGATTACTTGAAAGGGGGAGCTACAGCATTTTGCAGCAAAATTACACAACAAGAGGCCAGGTTTATCTACGACCCCACCTCCACAGCATTACAAAACATCACAGCAACATCAAACTACCAAATAAATCATAAGCTGGTAATATAACAGGTTTAAAATAATAATAAACACACATACACACACACAATCTCAATCAAACAGGGAGAGCTGCTCACGAGACATTATGTCAGGATAAATCTGACACATTTCTCAGTGAGTGGTTTGCAGATTCCACCTCTGACGCAGTGGCATGTCCCTCAGTCTGCTCATCAGGGAGGCCTCTGTGTGATAGAGATGGTAATTCCCAGGATTAAAGTCTTTTGTTGGATTTTCCTGGCCATTGAAATGTTAATTCTCCGGCAGCAAAGCTTTACCATTCCTTGTTCTTTGAAACCTTTTTAAAGCCCTGTTATTTCTGTCAGTGCAGTTTGAAAATATTTAACATTGGTCTCATAATAGCACCTAAGAGCCTGACTGCAGACGCCCAAGAGACAGGACTGGAAATATAGTGGGGATATTTGCTGAGGATCGCTCAGGATTTTTGTGCTGTCAGTGTGGCTCCCAGAATCAAACTCTCTTTCTCACTCTCTCTCTCTTCTGCCCCTGTCTCTCCCTGGCCTGCACTACATACAGCCATTTCGAACTTGACATTTAAAGCTTTGTTTCTTCTCCTCCTCCTGAATATGTCAGTAGAGTTTGAGAATTTAAAGCATTGATCATATCTCTGCCCCTCAAACACCCACATTTTCCTGTCTCTGCTCCCACTTTGCCCCCAGCACAGGACTGTGGAGAACATGGGAGCACTTCATACAGGTTTTGTCAGGGGGTGTAGTCAGTGAGGTTCAGAACTCAAGGTGTCAGCGTGTTTTGTGTGTGCGTGTGTGTGAGTGTGTGTGTGTGTGTGTGTGTGTGTGTGTGTGTGTGCGCGTGTGTGTGTGTGCGTGTGTGTGTGTCCAAGGATGTGCATGTATGTGTGAGCGTGAGTTTGTGTGCATGTACACGTATGTGCATGTACGTGTGTGTGTGCATGTGTGTGTGAGCGTGCAGGTGTGTGTGAGCGTGCAGGTGTGTGAGCGTGCGCATGCGTGTGAGTGTGCACGTGCACATGTGTGGGCGAGTGTGCACGTGTTTGAGAGCGTATGCATGTGTGTCTGGGCACGCACGTGTGACCACGCATGTGTGTGTGTGCGAGTGCTCACGTGTGCATGTGTGTGTAAGTGTGCATGCGCATGTGTGTGAGTATGCATGTGTGTGTGTGAGCACACGTGCATATGTGTGAGTGGGTGTGCATGTATGTATGTGTGTGTGTGTGCACGTGTGTATGTGTATGTGCATGTGTGTGTGTGTGTGTGCATGTTTGAGCATGTGCCTGTGAGCGTATGCTTGTAAGCATGTGCGTTTGTGTCAACGTGTGTGGGTGTGTGCATATGTGTGTGCGTGTGTGTGTGTGTGTGTGAGCGTGTGCGTGTGTGTGTATGTGCATGTGTGTATCTGCATGTCATACAGTCTGACAGCACAAAAACAGACTCTTCAGTCCAACCAGTGCATGCCAAACGTAATCCCAAACTAAACTAGTCTGACCTGCCTGCCCCTGGCCCAAATGTATTTTCAGTGATATAATTGTACCCACATACACCTCTTACTCAGGATATTTATTCCACACACTTTCCACCCTCTGTGTAAAAACTTTGCCCCTCATGTCTTCTCTACATCTTTCTCCTCTCGCCTTTAAAATTGTGTTCCCTAGTCTTGAAAAGTCCCATCCTAGGGAAATGACAGCTCCCATTACCTCTATCTATAGCTCTCAGTATTTTATAAACTCCTGATCAGGTCACCTTTAACGCTCCTACGCTTCAGTGAAAAACATCCCAATGTATCCGGCCTTTCTTTGTACCTCAAATCGTCCATAATCAGCAACATCCAGGCAGATAGTGTGTGCGTGTGCGCGTGTGTCTCTGTGTGTATGCGCACGTGTGTGTCTGCGCGCGTGTCTCTGTGTGTCTGCGCGCGTGTGTCTCTGTGTGTCTGCGCATGCGTATCTCTGTGTGTCTGTGCGCGTGTGTATCTCTGTGTGTCTGCGCACGCGTGTCTCTCAGTGTTTGCGTGCGTGAGAGAGAGAGACCCAAAGAGAGGCTCTGTCTATGTGCGTGCATAAGAAAGAAAGACCATGCATGAGTGTGTCCATTGGACTGCAAAGTTTGTGTCAATGATTCCATACTGTAATTTCATTATGTGACTGTCTATAAATCATGTGTTTCTTCCCCTGCCCCAGTAAAGGGTCTCAAACATACTCAGTCCCTTACTCTCAATCACACACTCTCTCGTGTGTGCAGATGCTCTCACATACAGTCTTGTACATACACACACACATTTATTCACAGGGACAAAGAGAAAGAGAGAGAGACACACAGAAAGACACAGAGACGGTGAGAGAGAGAATGATTACACTTGTAAATGTATCAGCAATTAGACAATTTATGTAGCGAGGGTGGGAGAGACACAGATTTTCACAGGTTTTGGGAGAGAAAGAGACAGAGGATGACACAGATAGGTGCAGTGACAGAGAGAATCACAAATAGACACAGTGACAGGGCAGAGAGAATCACTGATAGACGCATGGAAAGAGAGAGAGAGAAAGAGAGAGAGGGGGAGAGACATAAATAGACACAGGCTCAGATGGAGCGAGAGAAACAGATAGAGACAGGGTCAGAGAGATAGACAGAGAGGCACCGTGGCTCAGTGGCTAGCACTGCTGCCTCACAGCGCCAGGGACCCAAGTTCTCTCCCATCCTTGGGTGACTGTGTGAAGTTGGCACATGGTCTCCAAGTCTGCGTGCCTTTCCCCCGGGGGCTCAGTTTTCCTTCCACGGTCCAAAGGTGTACAGGCTAAGTGGATTGACCATGCTAAATTGTTCAGCTAAGTGTATAGCAAGTGGGTTATGGGGGTGTGGGTTTTGGTGGGAGGCTCTGAAGGAATGTATAGCGTTGTTGGGGTGAATGGCCTGTTCCCACACTGTAGGGAATTCATGAATGAATGAAACAGATATTCACAGGGACATAGAGAGATTACTGATATATATAAGGAGACAAACAGAACCACATATAGACACATGGAGCAGAGAGAGATTATCACACTTATGAACCGATCACAGAGACATCGCAGCTACATTCAGCAACATGGAGTGAGATTCACAGAAACAGAGACAGACAAACAGATTCACAGAGAAACGGCATGAGATAGATAGAGAAAGAGACAGACAAAGCTAAGATGAAAACGATGACACTGTTATCACAAGGAGAAATGGAGACTGAGACAGACACTCTCTCCCCTTTACCATGAGTACAGGGGGACAGAGTTGTACATCATCTAAAGGTCCCTGCAGGGATCACTCAGGATTATTCAGCATCTCCTTCCAAAAATGATCTTCCACAACAGCACCCACTATTCCAGGATTGACTGCTTTCATCCTTTTGGGAACATCCCCATCCCCATTCTCTGCAAACCAGACACAGAGCACACTGACTCCGAACGATATTCCCATTGCAATGCTGTCACTGGGTCTGAATCCATGAAGTGCCACCCTCACAACACTGTGAGTGAGCTACATCTCATGGACTGTAAAGGGTTCACACCCTGACTGATTGTCACTCATATCCCATGAAGGAAGTAGAAGAACATTGGAAGCTGGAGAAGGAGAATAGACAATAGACAATAGACAATAGGTGCTGGAGTAGGCCATTCGGCCCTTCAAGCCAGCTCCATCATTCATTATGATCATGGCTGAGCATCCACAAATCCTGTTCCTGCCTGATCCCCATAACCTTTGATTCCACTATCTTTAAAAGCTCTGTGCATCTCTTTCTTGAAAGTATCCAGAGAGTTGGCCTGCACTGCCTTCTGGGGCAGAGCATTCCATACATCCACCACTCTCTGGGTGAAGAAGTTTTTCCTCAACTCTGTTCTAAATGGCCGACCCCTTATTTAGACACAAAGACAAGGAGACACAGATGCCGAAACCTTACCAATGGCTCACTGCTATGCTGTCTGAGTGCATCTCCCCCACAGTCTCACTGTGCCCAGTTCCCACTTTTGAGAAATGCTGGGGAATAGTCAGAATAGCAAGTGCAGCCTCATTCCAGTGAAAGACCTCATTTACTGCAATCCTGGATAATCGTAGGGGAACTCTCAGCACACAGTCTCCAGCAGATCCTTCAACACAATCACAACATTATAATCACAGGGACAGAGACAGTCACAGAAACACACAGGTACATAAGAGGCAAACCTTGATATTCGAAAGGACAGAGAAATAGGCCTCATCGTATGATCAATACTGCGAACACACAAACTCAGCTAAAGTCCAGGGCACCCAGGTTCAAATCCAGCTCCGACTGAGGGTGGAATTTAAGTTCATTAAAGAATTCAGAGCTGAGAATGCAACAATGATGTTGAAGCCATTGTCACTGTTTGGGAAAAAAAAAACACTTGCTTCACTAATGCTCGTTGTCTGGTTTGGCCTGACAGAGTCCAGGCCCACAGCTCTCTGCACAGTCAGTGATGGGCAAGAAACGCGGGCCTGTCCAGAAATGTTTCCATCCCAGATGTGATTAAAATAAATAAACATTGGGACAGAGAGATTCAGAGACACGGTAGTGAGAGAGACAAGAGAAATATGTACATGGAGATAGAAAGAGAGAAACACAGTACAGGTCATGTCAGAAACCAAGGATCACAAATACAGAAAGGGACAGAGAGAGACACAGCTCTACTCAGGAAGAGAGAGAGAGCTAGAGATAGACATACACACATAGAAAGACACACACAGATCAACACAGGAATGAGAGAGACCTAGGGGTAGACACAGGCACAGAGAAAGAGACACAAATAGATTAACACAGGGATGACAGAGAGAGTCATAGATAGACACCAGGACACAGAGAGAGAGAGAGAGAGAGAGAGAGAGAGAGAGAGAGAGAGAGAGAGAGAGAGAGAGAGGGAGAGAGAGAGAGAAAGAGAGACAGATAGACACAGGGGCACAGTGAGAGAGAGTCACAGGTAGACACGGGGGAGACGGAGTGTCACAGCTAGACACAGGGCTGAGAAATTATTACGGATATGAAATGAGACACAGCTACATTCTGGGACACAGAGAGAGATTTACAGGAATACACAGGGACAGAGAGTTATGGAGAGATTCACAAAGGACACGGAGTGACAGAGAGAGCACAAGAAACAAACGTAAGATGAAGACAATGACAGCTCTACACAGGGAAAGATGGAGAATAAGAGAGAGAGTATATAAAACCTTAATTACTGTAGCCCTTTACCATCAGTTCAGAAGGACAGACCTATGCATCATTTGCAACATCCTCTGCAAGTATCATTCAGGGTTATTCAGCACCTCCTTCCAAAAATGACCTCCCAAAACAGCAACCACTATTCCCAAACGGACAACAGCAATCCATGCCTGGAACATCCCCATGTCCAATCTCTGCTTCCAGACACAGAGCACAATGGCTTCAAATGATATCCCCATTCTGACCCTGTCACTGGGCTCGAATCCCATCTTCAAAACACTGTGGGTGAGCTACACCACATGGATTGCAGAGGGTTCACTCGCCAACCGATAGACACTCATGTCCCATGAAGAAACTGGAAGAAGGAGAGAATTAGAAGCATGCAGGAACAAAGGGAGGCTCAAAGATACACCCAGAAACAGAGCAGCGAAATTAGCACAGATTTGGTCTGAAGTTGCTCTGTGGGGTCAGAGGGACACTCGATGGGCCAGCAGTCATTCCCCTTCACTACCTGCCCTCAGAAAGGCGATGGTGGTTGGTTTCACTGACCCAAAGCAGTCCGCCTGGCTTGGGGAAGGCCAGAGTATGATTTTGGAAGGAGTTCCTGGGTGAGACACAGTGCCAGGGAAGGAGCAATCATCTTGATCACAGCCAGGATATTGTGCCTTTTGCAGGGACACATGCAGGTGGCTGGCAGATGAATTCCAAGTGCTTCTGTCACCTGGTCATTTTCGGTGGTGAGGGGTCATATAGTTGCTGGGAACGAGTGCTGGAATGTTGCTTCCATTGTTATTGCTGTGGGACACATGCCTGACCCTCTGCATTGAAGAAGAGAGAGAGACGATGAATATACTTGTAAATGTCACATCAGTTAGAGAGTTTATGTAGTGAGGGAGGGAGAGATATTTGTAGATATTTGGGGAGGCAGGGTGGGGTAAGAGAGAGAGAGAAATAGGGACAGAAAGAGAGAACACACACACACACACACACACACACACACACACACACACACACACACACACACACACACACACACACACACACACACACACAAAACGATTGAGTGAGAGACAGAGGGAGATACAGAGACAGAGGGAAATTGATAGACACAGTGACAGAGAGAGATCATCACACATGAACTGAGACAGAGACAGTTTCACAGCTGCATCCAGGGATATGGACAGAAATGTACAGGAACACACAGGGACAGAGAGAGACCAAAAAGATTCACAGAGGGAGAGAGAGAGAGAGAGCACAAGATAGAGAGCAAGAGTCACAAATGTAAGATGAAGATAACGACAGATTTACACAGGGACAAATGGGGAATGAGAGCAACACCCTTCACCATCGATTCAGAGGGACAGAGTTGTGCTCCATTTCCAAGGCCCTCCAGAGATCACTTTGGATTATTCAGCATCTCCTTCCAGAAATGGTCTTCCAAAACAGTATCCACTATTCCTGAATGGACAAGAGCAGTCCATGCCTGGAACATGACCATCTCCAATCTCTGCTCCCAGACACAGTGCACACTGGCCCGAATAATATTCCCATTCTGACACTGTCACTTGTCTGAGTCCAGGAAGTGCCACCCTCACAATGCTGTGGGTGAGCTACACTGCATGGGCTGCAAAGGGTTCAATCACTGGCTAATGGCCACTCACATCCCATGAAGGAACTGGAAGAATATTGGACACTGGAAGAGGGGGGGAGAGAGAGAGGGAGAGAGAGAGAGAGAGAGAGAGAGAGACAGAGAGACAGAGACAAACACACAAGGACAAAGGGAGGTTCAAAGATACACCCAGACACAGAGAGCGCGAGCGAGGGAGTGAATCACAGAACGGGTCTGAGGTTGCTCCATGGGATCTAAGAGACACTCGATGAGCCAGCTATCATTTCCCTTTCCCACCTGCCCTCGAGAAGGTGATGGCACTCTGCTTTGCTGAGCCAGTGCAGTCCATCTATTTGAGAGAATGCCACAGTGTGATTTTGGAGGTAGTTCCTGGATGGGGCACAGTGCCAGGAAAGGAGCGATCCAACTTACTCACAGGCGGCATGTTGTGCCCCTTGCAGGGGCACATTTATTAGTGAGGTGGGTCCGATCTCTGCGCTCCTGTTGCCCTGGTCATTCTCGGGGTGTGTAGGGCGGGCAGGGCAGGGTCACATTGTTGCTGGGAATGAGTTTTGTAGAGTGGCTTCCATTGTTGTTGCTGTGGGACACATGTCTGACCCTCTGCTCTGAAGGAAGAGAGAGAGAGAGAGAGAGGATGATTACACTTGTAAATGTCACATCAATGAGGCCGTTTATGTAGTGACGGAGGGAGAGACACACACAGATAGTCACAGGGTGAGAGGAAGACTCAGACCCAGGGATAGAGATAGAGATACACACATAGCAAATGGGAGAAACACAGAGAGAGAGAGAGGCAGATAGGCAGAGAGACAGACACATGCAGAATCACAAGTAGACAAAGAGAGACAGAGACACACATAGGCACAGGGACAGAGACAGACAGTCACAGATTAACATCAGGACCAACACAGACACAGGGCCGGGGGTGTGGAGGGAGATATCGTCACATGGAGACAGGCAAAGAGTGACAGATAAACACAGGTACAGAAACAGAGAGATAGAGTCTCAGATGGACACAACAATCAAGATAGAGACAGAAAAAGACAGAGGGACAGAGAGAGAAAGAGACAAACACTGTCTGTGTGGTCATTGGCATGTTCTCCCTGTGGCTGTGTGGGTTTCCTCCGGGTGCTCTGGTTTCCTCCCATGTGCTGGCTGGGTGGATGGGACAAGATAAGTTGCCCATAGTGTTCAGGGATGTGTAGATTAGGTGGGTTGCAGGGAGATGTGTCTGGGTGAGGTGCTCTGAGGGTCGGAGTGGCGTTCTTGGGCCGAAGGCCCTGTTTCCATACTGTAGGAATACTCTGAATTCTATGAAAACAGTGCTGAGTGATCTCTGATGGGAATATTGGAAACAATGCACGGCTCTGTCCCTCTGAACAGATGGTGGAGGGGTGGAGTTATAAAGGTGTTACACACAGTGTTAGTCTTATTCTCCATTTCTCCCTGTCTAAGGCTGTCATTGTGTTCATCCTACATTTGTGACACTGTCTCTATCTCTTGTTCTTGCGCTGTCCTTCTGTATTCTCTGTGCACCCGCCCGTGCTCTCTGTCGCCGTGTGTTCCTGTGTATGCGTCTCCATAATCCCTAAATGCAGTTGTGAATCTTTCTCGATCTCACTTTACATATGTGATGATCTCTCTCTCTGTCCTTGTCTATCTGTGACTCTGTGACAGAGAAAGAGAGAGATGCAGATCGTCACAGGGACAGACAGACAAAGAGAGACAGATAGACACAGTGACAGAGACAGAGTCACAGATAGACAAGAATAGAGAGAGATCATCACACATTTCAAGTGAGATCGAGAAAGATTCACAATTGCATTTCGGGATTATGGAGAGGCATGTGACTGAACATTACTTTCTGCAGATTAAAATATTCTGTGAATCAGTAATCTCACAGAATTACAGTCAAAGGAGATTGTGAACTTGGCAGATTCATATTGAAACAACCGCCTGAATAAAAACAGCTCATGACAAAGGCACTGAATCCTCACTGACAAGCAACACAGGTATTATCAGCTTTACAGGTAGAGATCAGAATTGTACAGAAAATCTTACCAGAACATGCTGATGACGATGTGTGCTAGAAATTTTTCTCAGTGAAATAACTTCGTGATCTGCCACTTATTTGCTCAGAAATGATTCTGTGCATCATCTATGAAAAGCAGGTGTATAGTTTACTGGCCACCTGATTGACAGACAAAGGAAAGCTGATCGGGTAAATTACACTGTTAGTGACAGTCCATCGCACACAACAACAAGAGTTTCTTACACTGAGAACAGAACGGATTCTAGTTAAACAGGCGTACATACCAAAATGAAAATCTGCTGCTTTGACAAGCATGCTGCCTGTTTGAACAACATAAACATGTTGCCAATGTAGTGAGACATTTGAACTGCCCAATACAACTGTCATGTCTTTCTCAATTCAATAATCACTGTTTCTATGCATTTTTCAAGCTATTATGAGTTGTGTATGTATAATTAGCTCCTGGGACAATCTAGATATTCTGTTGAATAAACACATTTACAACCTGGATATTGCTTAGTCTAATTTTCTAAGTAAAATATAACCTTTTTCAGTCAATCACAGTAACTATCTTTTAAATGGTAGATTCATAATCACAATAAATTTCTAATTATTCTGAGCGAGGAACACCTTGCAAAGGAAATTATTTTTCATGTCCGCACTGACATTGTGTATTTAACAGTTTCCAGTGCCATCATCCAACTCTGTGTACAAGTATCCCTTAGGTCCATAAAGCTGAAACTAAAGCTCTTTTTCTGATATCCTTTCATTACTTTGTTGTTGAGTTACACTTAATAGCACAAAATATTACAGGCATCAATTAAGATTGAATTGTCAATGCAAAAACTGGTACAAATAATCGCATATTATTCAGCTCATTAATTGTAGTTAGTTTCTAATGTTTTTTTTCACTGTATGATCACATTAATTTCACTGATGTAATTACATTACACTTTTTAGCTCTACACATATGTAAAATGAATGTCAAGTAATTCATAAGTGATACCAAAAACTGTTCACGTTTTGTTCTTTTTTAGTCCAACAATTACAGAATATGTTTTCCAAAAATAAGTAAATTCTGTCCCAAAGAACATTCTCCAATAATTTCCCAACTACTGACCTAAGGTTCACATTTCTGTAAATTTGCTGAAATGGGAAAATCCTGGATGGATTGATTAATGAGTGAATTTGATTGAATTTGGGTAAAGGGATATTTCAGCACATTAATTAATGTTTAATGTTTCAGGTCATGTTGCTCTTCCTCAGGACTGATTCCCATTTTTTGTTTCAGATCCAATGACTTCATTCCACAGGGACAAAGCTTCCAATTTGTACCAGGTTAACTCTGGCCTACTCTTTTCTTTAGAAAAGAGTTTGATGCTATTCAGTCTTTACTGGCAATTACAACCTGCATTGTGTAAGATTTGTGAATGACCCTTTATTTTCCCAATCCTTGTGAGTGATGCCAGCAGCAGAAATATTTCCTAATCTGCAAGTGATTTTGGTTGGGAAATCTCTATTTACAAATTCACTCTTATCCTCAAATAGACTGTGTAAACCATAAAAGGTCTGAGCACAAACCCACAAAAACACGAAGGCAGCATGACAGCCTGAGCTGAATGAACCTGGTGATGTGTGAGCTGTCATGAGGAAAACATGACCATGAGCACAACTGGTTAGAATCACATCCCTACAGTGCAGAAAGAGGTCATTCGGTCCATCACTATACTGACCCTCTACTCCCATAACTCAGCATTTACCAGGGTTAACCCAACCACTTAACCTGCACACTAGGGGGCAATCTAGCATGGCTTGTCCACCTAACCTGCACATTTTTGGACTCTGAAAGGATCACAGCTTAGCTATAATGACGCAAATTTTTGAATGAAGAATAAAAAAAACTCAATGTTGAAACAATTCCACAGTTTTTGTTTTAAAAATAAAATCTAGGGAAAGCTGCGCCACAAAGATTTCAGATTTTCTCTGGAGGAAGAGAATTCAAAACTCGTGCCACTGACACGGGGGCACAGTGAGGTCACAGAGGGCTGGGACCCATCAGAAATGTAAAAGGTATTGAGCAAGGTAGGGGTGAGAGAGGGGCAAAAAGGCAGTCTGTCACGGGGGAAGGCAGGAGAGATTAAATTGCAGAAATGTTATTAGTTTTTCATGGCCACAAAGATTGGAGTTAGGCCTCAAAAAAAAACAACAAAAGATGTGCCTGTGCTGGGTGTGTCGAAGACACAGAAACAAATTGAAACGAGAAATGCAAACAAATAGGGGCAGAGTTCACAGCCTGAAATTGCTCTTCTCAATGGTGAATCCAGAAAGCTGCAAACCTGTGTGTTTCAATCTCAACCAACACAAACATGATGGGCCAAATAATACTGGCCAGCCAGCGACACCCACATCTCACAAATAAATTTTTAAAAATGGTCTTGGTCTGTGCTGGAATGTTCTGATACTTTTGTTTTGAAATTTGGAGTTTGTTTCTGACGATGTTTATAACCTCTCAAATTGGGCTAAAGTTTAACATTCTAGGGAAATGTAAAATAAATCAGCTTTGTTTCAAACACATCACTGTAGCTTGTTGTATTTGTCCTGAGGGTTGAACAGCACCCGGAGCTCAGAAAGGACAATCTCAGGGTTGGGGGGGAGGTGGGTGGCGAGTGGGGGCATTCGAATGGCAGCGACAGAACTTCAGCCAGGACACATCCTTCAGGGTCTCACTGAGGGGGTCAGATGGCACTTTACTCTTTCACGTCTCTATTCACTGACAGCCAAGCCACGGTATGGGTTAATCCTGCTGTGTCTAAGAAATGTGTCCCAGCTACTGTCTTCCATGGCTCACAGCTCCCAGACACGGAACAGAATTTCATTCCAACTGGGTTTAGAGTCAGAGGAAGAACAACGGTGAATGCTGGAAATGTGCTTCAAATCAGAGGTTAGCGTAAATCAATGACCTGTTCCTGACTGGAAGTGAATCTGCAGGTTTGTAATTCTGCTGCACTGGTAAAGATAAAACAGTATTTGGTAAATGTATAACATGGAGATCAAAAGTACATGAGCAATGGGAGCAGGGGTATGAGCAGCCTGTCACTGCCTCTGTTGTAACCACACAGAATGCGCCAGGGTGACGTGAGAGAAGGGCCTGGGTTAGAAATTATACTTCACCGACAGTGAGTATACAGGAAGGGTTCAAAAATGTTAATTTTCATTTTCAATAACCATGTGCAACATTTATTGGTCAGGAAGGGGTGTAACAGGAGTTTATGCTGGCTGCAGGAAGGCTTTTCTTTCTGAAGAAGACTTTTTGAGGAAAATTTCTGAATGGCAAATCAAGCCAATCATCGCTTCAAAATCTGAAAGGATTTCTCAATTTATCAGGGCCTGCGTATCAGCTGTGGAATGTGGAAAACGAAATAACTGGGAAAGCACTAGGACAGATGCAACATGAATGGGAGACAGTAAACTGATGATGAAAAGAGCTTTATGCAGTCACTGTGCCTGAATGACAGTGCTGCAGTCGGTGAACTCAGATGTGTTCTGTGTGTAGACAAGGTGTAAAGTGATTGCTCAACGTGGAGAAAGACAAGGACATGGTCACCTTGGAGAAACATTGGAATTGTGGGAAATGTGGGAAGGGACTTAATTACCCATCTCAATTGGAGATTCACTGATTCAGTCACACCGGGAGAAGCTGTTCCACTGCCCCATGTTTGGGAAGGGATTTACATTACATTCAACGTTACATTCCCATCAAAGGCCTCACTCTTCCTCTGACTCTAAACCCAGTTCGAATGAAATTCTGTTCCGTGTCTGGGAGCTGTGAGCCATGGAAGACAGTAGCTGGGACACATTTCTTAGACACAGCAGGATTAACCCATACCGTGGCTTGGCTGTCAGTGAAGAGAGACGTGAAAGAGTAAGGTGCCATCTGACCCCCTCAGTGAGACCCTGAAGGATGTGTCCTGGCTGAAGTTCTGCCGCTGCCATTCGAATGCCCCCACTCGCCCTCCCTCAACCCTGAGTGATGCCATTACCCTGCTCTGTGAGTGGGAAAGGGATTAATTCTCTGTCTCAGCTGCTGGGGCACGAGCTGGTTCACATTGATGAGAGATAACAAGGCAAAGAGCTGGATGAACACAGCAGGCCAAGCAGCATCAGAGGAGCAGGAAGGTTAATGTTTCAGGCCTAGACCCTTCTTCAGAAATGGAAGAGGGGAAGGGGGATCTGAAATAAATAGTTAAAGAGGCCGGGATGGAGCCGGTGAATGTAGGTGGGGAGGTAGGGAGGAGATAGGTCAGTCCGGGGAGGACAGACAGGTCAAGGGGGCAGGATGAGGTTAGTAGGTAGGAAATGGAGGTGCGGCTTGAGGTGGGAGGAGGGGATAGGTGGGAGGAAGGACAGGTTAGAGAGCTGGGCTGGTTTTGGGATGCAGTAGGGGGAAGGGAGGTTTTGAAGCTTGTGAAATCCAAATTAATACCATTGGGTTGCTGGGTTCCCAAGCAGAATATGAAGTGCTGTTCCTGCAACCTTCAAGTGGCATCGTTCTGGCACTGCAGGAGGCCCAGGATGGACGTGTCATCTGAGGAACGGGAGGGGGAGTTGAAATGGTTCGCGACTGGGAGGTGCAGTTGTTTAGTGTGAACCGAGCATAGGTGTTCTGCAAAGCGGTCCCCAAGCCTCCGCTTGGTTTCCCCGATGCAGAGGAGGCCACAACGGGAACAGCGAATACAGTATACCACATTAGCAGATGTGCAGGTGAACATCTGATTGAGGTGGAAAGTCTTCTTTGGGCCTGGGATGGTGGTGATGGGGGAAGTGTAAGGACAGGGGTAGCACTTCCTGCTGTTGCAGGGAAAAGTGCTGGGTGTGGTGGGGCTGGAGGGGAGTGTGGAGTGGACAGGGGGGTCCTGGAGTGAGTGGTGCCTCCGGAAAGCAGATTAGGGTGAGGAGGGTAATATGTCTTCGGTGGTGGGGTTAGATTGCAGATGGCAGAAGTGTCGGAGGATAATGCGTTGGATTGGAGGTTGGTGGGGTGGTACATGAGGACGAGGGGGATTCTGTTTTGATTGCTATTGCCAGGAGGGGATGTGAGGAATGAGTTGTGGGAAATGAGGGCGACACGGTCGAGGGCATTCTCCACCCCTGAAGGATGGAAGTTGAGGTCCTTGAAAAACAAGGACATCTGAGATGTATGGAACTGGAATGCCTCATCCTGGGAGCAGAAGCATTGGAGCCGAAGGAATTGGGAATTAGGGATGGTGTTTTTGTGGGAGGGTGGGTGGGAGGAGGAATATTCTAGGTAGCTGTGGGAGTCAGTGGGCTTGAAATGGAAATCAGTTTCCAGGTGGTTGCCAGAGATGAAAACAAAGAGGTCCAGGAAGGAGAGAAAGGTGTCAGAGATGGTCCAGATGAGCTTAAGTTTGGGGTGTAAGGTGCTGGTGAAGTGGATGAACTGTTTGAGCTCCTCGTGGGAGCACAAGGCAGTGCCGATACAGTCATCAATGTCGCGGAAGAAGAGATGGGGTTTAGGTCTCACATAGACGAGAGGCTGTTTAACTGCTCTGATTGTGAGAACAGCTTTAAAAGATAAGCTGGGTCAAACACCAGCTTGTTCACACTGAGGAACAGCTTCATGCTCTCACTGCTAAAGGTCATTTAGACACTCATGGATCCTCATTAAATATCATTAGATTCACACCGGGGAGAGGCCGCTTCCATGCTCCCTGCGTACGAAAGCATTCACTCGCCAATCTGACCTAAATTCCTATCAGCCTGTTCATATGGATAACAGCCATTTTGAATGTTCTGAATATATTCTGAATGTAAAAGCAGAGGACACTGCTGAGACACCAGTGAAGACACATCGGGGAAGAGAGTGTTCATTTGCTTCATGAGTGGGAAGCAACTCACTCAGTCATGTCACTTATAGACATATCAGTGAGTTCACAAGCGACCTTAGGGGATGGATTGTGTTGTTGCTGCTGTTAATTACAACAGAGTTCATGCTGAAAGTTGTGTTTTATTTCTGTTGATGTTGTTAATCCCAAATCTGGACTGGAACTTACGTACTCTATTGAATCAAAATGTATGAATGTAATTTGAAACAGTGTATCCTCAGTTTCTGGAAGATACGATGAGAATAAGTGATGTCCTGTTGATGACTGCTGCATGTTTAGGGCCCTTCTCTTTTCTAACTCGGGATTCTTTCTGTTCCCAAACTTCGGTTACTCCTATGGGCAAGAGAGTGTCTCCCTTCATCTTGGTATCCAGCAAAGGTCCTGTGATCACTTAAAAACAAAACCCAATCTTTCTGTCACTTTCAGCATCAAGATCTAATATGTGTCCCTCAGCAAACATTATGTAAAGCTGTTGGGAAAATATGGTGCGACTTCAAAAATGAAATTCTCAATGTCAAAGACTGAAAAGTCAAATTTTCCACCCAAGATTTTAACAGAGACAAAGAGCTTGGTGGTAAGTAGTGAGACTCCTGTTTGCATGCACTTACACCTCATTATTATCTATTCCCACCTGATTTATTTGCAATTTGATATTCTCCCGTGTGGCAGTGAGAAACTTGGTGCTGATGATTTCCAGCATGGAAGTCTGACCAGGTAATCAGTCACGCTTGCCTGCTTCTGCATCCTCCATCTCGGCAGCGTTCCCCAACATTTCAGGGTTCATGCTCCATGTGCAGTGATTTCCTGCATCTTCCTTCTTCTGAGGTTGACATTGGAAATGCACGAGCCTCCCATCATCTCCTGGCACATCCCTGGTTCACTTAGAGAACAGTTCACCACTTCAATATGGAGCATACAGAAAGAACTGGGTGGGAATGTGTGGAAGCTCAGAACTGATAGGGTCGACAGTATCACAAGAAACAAAATGGAATGAAGGTTTGGGAGAATCATCTTGATTAAAGGGCTGAGATATGGCTCAAACTGCAATTGAGGAAACAGTTTCTACCAAACTTGGAGTGGGCAGAGTAAGTGGCTATTCGTGTCTGAGGACACAGGCTCAGTGAGTAATGTGAGAGCCTTCTGGGGTCAAACTACACTAATCAGACACTCAGAGACTGGGTTAAAGAAATCTGTAATCATGTGTCCTGTATGTGAAACCCATGCAGCGATCAACAGTGTGTGATTCCATTCCTGGCCACAAACAACCTTAGCCATGTCATTGATCATCCCATGTTGATCACTGTCATCTCTGTGAAGCAGAAGTAATCTGAGGTCACCTTAGAATTGTCAAATGCAGGGATCAGAGATTTTTGTGAATGGAATCAAAGGTTGTTTGGAGTATACAGGAGCAGACATGATCTGATTGAATGGCAGAGCAGGCTCAAGGGGCTGAATGGCCTACTTTTCCCAGTATGTATATTTGCAGGTTGGCAGGAATGACTTTGTCACCTGGTACCCAGAAGCAGCAGTACAAACACTATCAGCTTAAGCAACTGACCAGGGCTCCTGAGACAGCACATTCCAAAATGATAACTTGATCGCCCAGAAAGTCAAGGGCACCAGATACTTGGGAAATAATGGTGTCTACAACTTCCCCTCCAAGCCACACACTGTCCTGACTTGGAAATGCATCATGTTCTTTGACTGTTTTAGGCCAAATTTGCAAGCCTCATTGTTCAATCATCTGTTTCTAACTGGAGAGTAACTAACATGTTTGATGAAGTGCAGGATGTCCTCTTCAATTAAATGTTAGGTGCATAATTAATTTTATTACCTTACTTCAGTCAAAATAAGTTTAACTGTTCAGAAGATAGAAGCAGAGAAGATAGAAGGATCAGGAGGGCATTTGGCCCGTTGAGCTTGCTCCACCATTCATCACATCATGGCTGATCATTCAAATCAACAGCCTAAACTTGCTTTCTCCCCATAACCTTTGATCTCATTTCCCCCAAGTGCTATATCTAGCTGCCTCTTAAATACATTCATCGTTTTAGCATCAGTTACTTCCCGTGGCAATGAATTCCGCAGACTCACCACTCTTTGGGTGCAGAAATGTCTCCTCATCTCCATCCTAAATCGTCTACCCCGAATCCTCAGGCTGTGACCCCTGATTGAACACACCTACCATCAGGAACACCCTCCCTGCAATTATCCTGTCTCGTCCTGTTAGAATTTTATAAGTCTCCATGAAATTGCCCCTCAAACAAACTAAGCTTCAGCGAAAACAATCCTAACCCAGTCAATATCTCCTCATATGTCAGTCCTCCCATCACTTGAATTGGCCTGGTAAACCTTCATTTCACTCCCTTGAGAGCAAGAGCACCCGTCCTCAGAAAAGGAGACCAAAACTGCACTGAACATTCTAGCTGTAGCCTCACCAATGCCTGTATAACTGTTACAACACATCCCTGCTCTTGATCAAGTTCGATTGAAATTCATTACCCAAGCCATCTTATTGGTATCTAAAGATATTTGCTTATTTCCCCTATTAGCCCCAATACCTCAAGCAGTGGCCAGGCTATCAAATGCAGTTTTATTGAAATATTCATAGAAAAAGATACAAAAATCTACAAGAGAAGCTTTCTAGTTATTAGTCTTACCTAAACTTTCCTTTCACTGGAATCTCCATCAGCAAAAAGAGTGAACTTAATCCCTTTCGACCCCTCCACCATTCAATGCAAAGAAGACTGATGCTTATTCCAAATTGCTCGAAGACTTTAACAAAAATCTAACACTGCAGTTTTAAAATGTATAGTTGGTCCTGAGTATCCATAAACTGTTGGAGAAAGTTTTACGTTTTAATGCTCCATATTGCTGTCACACTGATATTTCTGTCTTCGGCTCAATGCACTCTTCCAATGATGCTAAATGTCAGCTCCAAGAAAGCAGCACACCTTTCAATTCAGCACTTTACAGTTTTTTGGATTCACCATCGAGACTAACAATCAGTGTGTGAATGCTGCCCCCTATTCTGTTCTCTTTGTTTGTTTCAACTTGTTTCTTTGTCAGCTGCATACCTGTCCCAGCCACATATTTTGTTTCTTTGTTTCCTTCACAGCCCCAATTCCATTCCCCATGGCCTTGAGAGGCGAATTAATGTTGTGTTCCCTGCTCGTCTAGTGGTTAGGATTTGGTGCTCTCACAGCCTTTCCCAGGCTCAGTCCTCATTCAGAGAATTGTTGTTCTTGTACAAACTGATAAACCCCAGGAATTGTTCACAGTGACAACAGCATAAACAGTGTAACTCTATCTGAATCACTGCGGGTTTTACTTCAGAGATGAAATCAACACACTACACCGGGAACAAATCACATATTTGTCCACTCCTGAGTATTTAGCTGCTCCTAAATACTGGCCACAGGACTACATAAGCCCTGCTCCTTATTGAAACAATAAGACTAATAGACTAATAACTAGAAAGCTTCTCTTAGGAGCTTGACAGCTTCTTGTCAAAGTTGTTTCCCCTTCTGGGACAATCTTAGAACAGAAAACAGAATTTCAGAACTAGGTTCACACACTTAAGACAGAGCTGAGGAGGAATTTCTTCTCTCTGAGAGTTATGAATCTGTGGAATTCTTGACTGCAGAGAGCTGTCGAGACTGGCACATTAAGTCAGATTTCTAATCAGTAAGGGACTCTAGTGGGGAAAGTCAGGAGAGTGGTGTTGAGAATTACCAGATCACCCGTAATCTATTTGAGTCAACCATGACTCAAAGCCTGAAAATACATTTCACTGGAGTGGCTGACCGTGAGTAAAATAACAGAAAGTTCCAGCACAGATAGAAGGGCATACTGAAGCAACTACCTGAGAACAAATGTGTTTCTTTTTTGCCAGTGAAATTCACCTAATCTCAAAGTGGGGGCCACTGAAGTGCAGCAGTGATGGTGATGTCCCTGTTAACACCACAACTCTGCAGCATGTGAACACTAGCAGCTCAATGGTGTAATGAGTAACACATCTGACTGCAGATCTTAGGTTTGTAGGTTCAACACCTACCTGACTTGTGTGCAGTTTGCAGGTTTCCCATCAGGAAATGCCACTGAGAACATCAGAGTCCTGAAGTTGGGTGTTGGGAATTGCAAGTTGCACATGAAGTCTTTACCACAATCCCCTCATCTCCATGGCTTCTAATCATTATGAGTGTGTTACATTCTGATAAGCCAGATGATTGATTGAAGCCTTACCCAAAAACAGAACCAGTTTCTCCCCACTGGGAACAGTGCTTTCTCCTTCCATGTCCAATATTCTGTTGTATTCAGGTTGTGATACGTTTGGTAACTCTCTCAGATCCTGAGTGACGTTTGGTTTCAGTTTGTTAACTGCAAAATCTCCTCGTCTAAAAACCGTGTTCAGCTGATTTGGACGAAACAAGGAGAGTGAGACAGAAACCATAAAATCAAAATGGTAGGTTATAAAATGTGAACTGGATGAATCTTGTAATTTGCAGAGTAGAAGTTGATAGCAGAGCACGAAAAACAATTTCTGACTATTAACAAGTCTGTGTGAAAATCAAGTTGCTAAGTCAAAAGCACACGGTCAGGGGATAGGCAGTGGTGGAAGTCTAATTTAGGCACAATTAGCAGATGTAACAGTAAAACACAAAACAGAGCTAAAATGCAGGGACAGAAGTTAGACAATTGCAGACAGAAGATCTAGGACAGTAGAGATGAAATACAGCAATGGTGAACATGAATTCAGAGCCAGATTAAAGGAGTCACATCAGCCCTGGGCCATGCAAACTCTCACAGATAACAGAACACAGCAGTAGCAGCTCAAAATTTGCTGAATAGTCCATAATGCTCAGCTCTGAAACAATTTCACTGCTTCCTAGATTACAGTCTCTTGCTAGAACTTGCGACTGGAAATATGTCAGAGCACTGTAAACAGAGGATCCAATTCAACACATTACCCTGTTATCCATGGGTTTAAACTTTTGGCCAGTTTGCTGTGTGAGATCTTGTCAAATATCCTAACAAAATCTATGAAAACAATATTCACTTCACTACCCACACTGAGACTCCTTACCAATTTCTCAAAGAATTCAGTCAAATTGCTTAAGTATGACCTTCCCGCATCAAAGCAATGCTGACTATCCCGGACAAGTTCATGCATTTCTAATTGACAGTTTCTCTGATCTCTCAGGATTGATCCTTACAGTTTGCCCACCACCAAAGTAAGATTGACTGGCCTATAGTTGTATGGCATTTCCTTTGTACTTGTTTTAAACAACAACACCACATTTGCATTTCTCCAGCCCCTTGGCACCTCACCTGAGTCAAGTGAAGATTGAAAATTAATCCTCACAACATCTGCTATTTCCTTCAACACGTCAGGGAACTATCTATCTGGGCCTGGTGACTCATCCACTTTCAATGATTCCAGCTCCTCTAACACTACCTCTCTCTATTTTGTCTTGTATTTCACACTACACCTTTTGGATTACTTTATCCACATCATTCCTTTCTTAGTGTGTGTAGCAGGGGAGGTGGTGGGGTGGGGAGCAGAGCCCTGCAGTGGGTATGCCTAAACCAAACAGTGCCTCAGACTCTGTCTTGTTTTGCCAGAGGGAAATGAAGCAAAAGTGAGGGAACATCACCCACTTCCCGCTTTGGGAAATGCTTTAAAGTGTTGTCAACAAGTGACATCATCTCCAAATCTGACTTGAAACCAAGACAGCAACTGGAGCTTCTTCTTAATTCATGGTCAGTGATAACTTTTGTCCCTCACTCAGCAACACAAGAAATTGCTGTTTGCCTGCAGCAAGAATAATGTTTCTTTGTTTTGGAGACCAAATTTGCTCATAGATTTCATTGTGGCCTCACAAAACCCAACACAGCTGCTGTAAGACCACCTTGCTGCCATACTCAAACCCTTTTGAAATGAAGGAGAAAGTTCCATTTGCCTTCCTAACTGCTTGCTGCAACTACAAGCTTGTATTGAATGACTGGTGTACAAGCACACCCAGGTCCCTTTGTACATGAACATTTCCAAATCGACAACCACTTGAATTATACTCTGCCATTCTGAATTTGGTACCAAAGTGGATAACTTCACACTGATACTGCATCTGCTATGCATTTGCTACTCACTCAAATCATCTAAATTACTCTGAAGTCTCTTTATGTCCTGCTCACTCACAATCCCCCTTCTTTTGTGTCAGCAAACCTAGAAATAGTACATTGGATTCGCACATACAAATCATTGATGTACACTTTGAACACATGAGGTCCAAGGGTCTTTGTGGCGTCCCAATTGTCAAAGCCTTAGACACCGAAAAAAGATCATTTATTTCTACTGTTTCCTGTCTGCTAACCAATTCACAATCTACACCAGTAAATTCCCAACAATCTTATGAACTTTGATTTTGCACACTAACCTCTTAAGTGGGACTTTATCACCAGCTTTGAGAAAATCCAAATGACCGCGTCCACCGGGTTCTATCAGTTACATTTTCAAAAAAAAATTGTAGATTTGTCTAACATGATTTACCCATCCGAAGTTGACAGGCTTCAGGTCCAGTCGAAACGCTGACTTGCCTGGTCCCCAGCATAATAGGCAGTCAAAGATTATAGACATGGCCCATGGCAGCTCGTTCTCCACAGCACCTGAGATGGGCAATAAATGTTGATCCAGGCAGCACTGGCCACATCTCACCAACAAACATTTCATAACAAACAATCTAAGGCCCGCTGTTCAGCCCCATCCTTACTTTCAGATTCCTCCATGGTCTTCCTTCTTTGCCTCCACATGGTCCATACCTTTCCCCACAGACAGAACAGGCAAACCATAAACAGACAGAACAGTCAGAGGCTGATCATGGTCACCTTCTGGTTCAGCAATTGCCGCCGGAGGGAGGGGGAGGGGCAGATCCCGAGCACCTTCTCGCTCGGATTCGAGCTGCCCGCGGGTTGCCCCGGAAACCTTCGCAGCAGGAGGGGAACAATAGGTGGGGGCGGGGCTCCCGTGTCCACGTGCCTGAAACCTGAGACATCACCACGGAGCACAGCAATTCCTATTGGCTGCTTCAGTCCTGGGCTCACAATGCAGATGTTGTCTTTCCAGTGAAACCTCCTCCTCTGTGCAACATCTGGGAGCAAAGCAATGTTTCCTCCCTTTCCATTTCTTTAGTCTTCCTGGGTGGTAGGGTGGGGAAACTGTTCACTTGCAGCAAAGGAAGGGAGAGGGAGTGAATCCAGGGAGGGTGCCTACTCTGCAAATGTTGGTTCTGGTACGTCTCTTAAATTTACTGTCATCATTTGCTCTCTTTGCTTTACACATTTGTTTTCCTGCTAAAATGGTGGCCTCTTTCCTCATGTTCATGTTTGCATGATTTCTATTAGAGATGATCAAGATTTAGGGGACAGCAAATTGATTAGCAACAAAAGCCAAAATGTGATTTTCGTTCCTCACAATTTGCAGCACCATACATTAGAGCCTCTCATTTGAGGTCTAACTGTGGAGTGAGCAACATGTAGCAAAATTGTCTTACAGCCAAAATCCCCGTTTATAATCCAGGACTGTGTCATGGTGTATGTTGGTGGGAAAAGGAAATAGCCTTCCTCCCCTGGCTAATCAACTAATCACAAACTGTTTGGTTAACAAATGATTTCAAGGACAGGATAACTGGTTCATGTGTTGCTATTCACTAATCTAGATCAAATTCCATTTACCACTGATCAGCCTGTCTGTAAACTAAGGCTATCCACCTCATTATTTACCATCTATTACTTTTGCGTCATCTGAACTAACTGATCAACCTTCATACATTCAAATCTAAGGCAGTTACCTAAAACAAAAATAAGGGCCCAACATTGGCCACTCTGCCACCCCAATGTGCACAGGCTTGCGGTTAGAAACAAAAAAACCCCACCTCTCTGCTTCCCGAACCTCAACCAATTGTGGATCCAATTTGCCAAATTTCAATGGATTCTATCAGCACTTAGCTTTGCTTTCAGTGTCCCAAAAGCCTTGCTGATGTCCAAAGAGATTAAATAAAAGTATTGGGAATGAAAACAAAGTTGCTGGAAAAGCTCAGCACTTCTGGCAGCAACTGCGAAGGAGAAAACAGAGTTAACGTTTTGGGCCCGGTGGCCCTTCAGAAGGGTCCCTTTGTGGTTATTGGGGAATTGAGAAGAACTGAGAACCTTGCAAGCACCCTGCTATTTCATCCTAACATCATAGGAGACATTTCACTTGACCTTGGATACTGATCTGCATTTAAACCTGCCAGGCTACTCAGTACTTCCTCTCTTTCTCTCTGATAGTTTCTTTACATTCTGTCACAGACCTTCTCGCTGATTCATCTATTTCACTAGTGAGCACTGACACAAAGTACTCACTTAGAACCAGGCCAACACGCTCTAGTTCTACGCACAGATACCTCTGTCGTCGTTAATGGGCCTCACACATTCCCCCTTATCCTTTAACCATATGTCTACCTGTAAAACAAAAGAGCATTTTGCTTTATTTCACTTGGCAGTATCAATTCATATTTCCCTCAGAGCTCTTCTTATCTCTCCATTTATGTTCCCTCTTGCACATGTACCTGAAAGTATCTACTCCCTGTGCACTAAGGCCAAATCATATCTTATTAAAATCAACCAAGTTAGAACTTTGATTACAGGTCCATCCTTGTCCTTTTCCACAACAATCCCAAATCTTTTCAAAAGAGTTCTGATAACTGCCTGCAAAATTCTCCCCGCTGATACTTCAAGCACTTGTCCGCGTTGGTTGTCTGAAGTTAGGTCCCCTCTTTCCTCATTGCAGGGTTCAACATCCTGGCTTCAAAAACTCGATCCGCAACTTGAGCTCTGATTTCTCTCCAAGATGCTGCCAGATCTGCAGAATGTTGTCAACAATTTCTGTTTTGTTTCTGATTTACAGCATCCACAGTTCTTTCCGTGTTTATTTTATACATCTCAACAGTTCCGGAAATGTTATGACCATTTCTAGCTCGACCAGGCTGCCAGGCAGTGAGTTTCAGTTTCCCCCCATTATCTGAGTGAAAAAAATCCTCTCAACTCATCAAAACCTCTCGCCGCTTACCATCCATCCATGTCGCCCGATACTGATTCCACCACGAAGCAGAAAGATTTGTTCTTGTTTTCTCTATTTCCCTCATAAATTTATACATTTCAATCATGTCTCCCCTTAGTCTACAACAAAACGGAAGTTGCTGGAAAAGTTCAGCAGGTCTGGCAGCATCTGGGAAGAAAAGAAAGAAGAGATAGCGTTTCGGGTCCGATGACCCTTCCTTGGTCTATTCCGCTGGAAAGAAACTAACCCCAGTCTGTGAGGGCGGTATGGCTCCTTGCTGGTCCATCAGAATCTGTCCTGCTGGGCAGAATGATCTGTCATTACCTCAAAAACTAAACCGTCTTCTGTGAACCGAAACCAGCGCCGAGATTGACCACAGCCCCGCATCCGCCAGAGCTCCCTGAGCCAGCAGCGTGTAACTGGGGATTGGGAGAAAGGGGATGAGAGAGGGTTGGCGATATGATCTAACACACAGTGAGCTACAGTTCACCTACATTACCGGGAAACCGACAGAGTTCTAAACACTCACCAACTCGACTGCAGGGAAACATTCACCAAGAAAAGGCGGAGCAGAGGCTGTTTCTGGACTGAAAAACACCCTCTACCTGTCAATCACAACATTAGTCCCGCCCACTTCACAGAACTCGCAGTTTCCGGAAACTGAACTCGGACCTGCGCAAAACCGGGGCGGTCCAAGGCGAGTACCATAGGGAGCCTCGCTGTGCTGTCCCCATTCTCTGACCCAGTTACGTGTCTTTATCCCGCGATTCCCATTCCAGTGACTCCCACTTTTCGCTGTTGACCCTGTATCCCGGTATAACCAACAAATTCCCTCCCCATTCTCCTGGTTATCTTGTAGTGTGTGTGTCAGACTGTGTCCCGCCTTGCTGAGTGTCTCTTGCATTTCACTGTTAGTCTTTCAGTTTCGAACCATCAGCAGTGTTTTCTCGTTCTATAATCCTAACACACGGATTAAACATTATTAATAATTCAATTCATTGCTCCATATGTGTTTTATAGCTTCCTTGAAATTGTGATCAATTTTCGAGGGATTTCTCAACTGGGGGAGGATTTAAATGTAATTGCAATGTAACATGTTCCTCCGATTCGATCACGGCTGCTGGCACTGATGAAATCCTCACAAAACATCAATGGAAGGAAGGTGCGTGGAAGGTGGAAGACAGAAGGAGAACAGATATCATGTGGTCAGTTTAGTTATAGATTTCAATGTTCCTCGAGGCTGTAAAGTGACGAAGTGGCGAAAAAAAAGACAGAGATATGCAACCGGACAGCAGAGTGAGATTGAAAAAAAAACTCATTCGAAATGGTGAAATATTAGGGGTTTGATATCCTGCTAATGGAGATAGATCTATTCTGCCTTGTACGGAATTCTCGTTCGAATAACTGGGCATTATTATCGACATCTGATTAAAATATGAACTGGAGCAGAACAACGATTGTAATACACAGAAATAAAGTCAGTTTGACAAGCGAGTCGCTAACCCTCCAACCCTGGCAACGTCCTTGTCAATCTTTTCTGAGCCCTTTCAAGTTTCACAACATCCTTCCTGTAGCAGTGAGACCAGAACTGCACACCGTTCAGTCATGACGGAATGGCACAATTCTGTTCGGATGCATTATGGTCTTGTGATCTGAACACTCAGCAAAACCACCACAGTTTGAACTGACATATCAAACATGGGGAAAGGCATAGCAGCAAAGTAATAGACTAATGGTCACTGTTTCAGGTCAATCTCTTCAGAATGAGCATTTCCCAGCACCAGTATAAACTGCCCATTTTCTGTGCACTGAACATTCCTTCAGCCACTCATCCACAATCACTCCCAGCCGGGACTGGCAAATAAGCATTGTCTTTTGTCATCTACACTTTTCAGGCAGGAGCAGGCTTGGCAGCAGCGCTGGGCTGTGAAGCAACAATCAACTTTATTGAGACAGAGTCAGGAGAAGGTGATCTGCTGTCAGGCAAACTGCAGTGTTAAATGCAGACAACGATATACACTCGAAAACAGTCGTACTGTTCCTGTCAGTGACTAAACAGTAGAGTGTTAAAAAGACTTTTGATAATTTTTGCAGCCTTGATCTTCAAAGTGTCTCTCTTGGGCCTTCATCTTCTGATTTTGGTTGTTCTCCACTGCACAGACACAGATCTATTACACAGGGACATGGTTGCAGGGAGTGCAGGACTGGCAGTTAAACATCCAAGGATTCACAAAATATCGAAAAGACAGGGAGGTGGGCAGAGGGGGCGGGGTTGCCTTGTTAGTTAGAATGGAATTAAATCTATGGCACTAAATGACATAGAGTCAGAAGATGTGGAATCTGTGTGGGTGGAATTGAAGAACCACAAAGGCAAAAAAACTATAGTGGGAGTTATGTACAGATCTCCTAACAGTGATCAGGATCAGGGACGCAAGATGCACCGAGAAATAGATAGGGCATGTCAGAAAGGTAAGGTCACGGTGATCATGGGAGTCTTCAACATGCAGGTGGATTGGTGAATAATGTTGCCAGTGTATCCAAAGAATGGGAATTCATGGAATGTTTGCAGGATGGCTTTTTGGAACAGCTTGTGATGGAGCCCACAAGGGAGCAGGCTATTCTGGACTTAATGCTATCGAATGAGCCAGACTTTATAAAAGACCTTAAAGTAAGGAAACACTTAGGAGGCAGCGATCATAATATGGGCGAGTTCAGTCTGCAGTTTGAAAGAGAGAAGGCAAAATCAGATGTAATGGTGTTACAGTTAAATAAAGGTAATTACAGGGGCAGGAGAGAGGAATTGATGAAAATTGACTGGAAGCAGAGCCTAGCGGGGAAGACATTAGACCAACAATGGCAGGAGTTTCTGGGTGTAATTGAGGACACAGTACAGACGTTCATCCCAAAGAAAAGAAAGATTATCAGGGGTGGGATTAGACAGCCATGGCTGACAAAGGAAGTCCGGAAATATATCAAAAAAAATGAGACAGCCTATAAAGTGGCCAAGAACACTGGGAAATCCGAAGATTGGGAAGGCTACAAAAACAAACAGAGGATAACAAAGAGAGCAATAAGGAAGGAGAAGATCAAATATGAAGGTAGGCTAGCTAGTAATATTAGAAATGATAGTAAAAGCTTCCTCCAATACATAAGAAACAAACGAGAAGCAAAAGTCGATATTAGGCCGCTCCAAATTGATGCTGGAAGGCGAGTGATGGGAGATAAGGAAATCGCTGAAGAACTTAACATGTACTTTGCGTCAGCCTTCACAGTGGAAGACATGAGTAGTATGCTAACAATTAGGGAGAGTCAGGGTGCAGAGTTGAGTATGGTAGGCATTACAAAAGAGAAAGTGCTAGAAAAGCTAAAGGGTCTAAAAATTGATAAATCTCCTGGCCCTGATGGGCTACATCCTAGAGTTCTGAGGGAGGTGGCTGAGGAAATAGCGGAGGCTTTGGTCGTGATCTTTCAAATGTCACTGGAGACAGGGAAAGTCCCAGATAACTGGAAAATTGCTGTTGTAACTCACTTGTTTAAGAAAGGATCAAGGCAAAAGATGGAAAATTATAGGCCGATTAGCCGAACCTCGGCAGTTGGTAAAATTCTAGAATCCATTGTCAAGGATGAGATTTCTAAATTCCCGGAAGTGCAGGGTCAGATTAAAACAAGTCAGCATGGTTTTAGGAAGGGGAGGTCATGCCTGACAAACCTGTTAGAATTCTTTGAAGAGGTAACAAGTATGTTCGACCAGGGAAACCCAGTAGATGTTATCTATCTAGACTTCCAAAAGGCCTTTGATACAGTGCCTCACGGGAGGCTGCTGAGCAAGGTGAGGGCCCATGGTGTTTGAGGTGAGCTACTGGCTTGGATTGAGGATTGGCTGTCTGACAGAAGGCAAAGAGTTGGGATAAAAGGCTCTTTTTCGGAATGGCAACCGATAACGAGTGGTGTCCCGCAGGGTTCAGTGTTGAGGCCACAGCTCTTCACCTTATATATTAATGATCTGGATGAAGGGACTGGGGGCACTCTGGCGAAGTTTGATGATGATACGAAGGTGGACAGGCAGGTCGTACTGAGGAGGTGGGGAAGCTGCAGAAAGATTTAGACAGTTTAGGTCCGTGGTCCAGGAAATGGCTGATGAAATTCAATGTGAGTAAATGTGAGGTTTAGCAAATTGGAAAAAAGAATACAGGCATGGACTATATTCTAAACGGTGAGAAAATTCGCAAATCAGAAGTGCAAAGGGATCTGGGAGTGTTGGTCCAGGATTCTCTAAAGGTTAACTTGCAGGTAGAGTCCATAATTAAGAAAGCAAATGTAATGTTGTCGTTTATCTCGAGAGGGTTGGAATATAAAAGCAGCGATGTGCTTCTGAGGCTTTATAAGGCTCTAGTTAGGCCCCATTTAAAATACTGTGTCCAATTTTGGGCCCCACACCTCAGGAAGGACATACTAGCCCAGGAGCGTGTCCAGCGGAGATTCACACGGATGATCTCTGGAATGGTAGGTTTAACGTATGATGAACGGCTAAGGACCCTGGGATTGTACTCATTCGAATTTAGTCGGTTGAGGGGAGATCTAATAGAAACTTACAAGATAATGGATGGTTTAGAAGGGGTGGACGCTAGGAGGTTGTTTCCATTAGGCAGGGAGACTAGGACCCGTGGGCACAGCCTTAAAATTAGAGGGGGTAAATTTAAAACTGAAATGAGACGACATTTCTTCAGCCAGAGTGTGGTGGGCTTGTGGAATTCATTGCTGCAGAGTGCAGTGGAGGCCGGGACGTTGGAGGCCTTCAAGGCAGAGATCAACTAATTCTTGATCTCGAAAGGAATCAAGGGCTACGGGGAGAGTGCAGGGAAGTGGTGTTGAAATGTCCATCAGCCATGATTTAAATGGCGGAGTGGACTTGATGGGCCGAATGGCCTTATTTCCACTCCTATGTCTTATGGTCTTACTTTATCCTTGTTCTTATCTGATTAACTCCCCACTGTGCCCAGTAACAGTTCATATAAGCAACACTGACCTTAGTCAACCTCGTGATCTTCTGCATATTCATGCTTGTTCTGTTTTCCTCTTAACTCAGGGCTACTACATATATAATCCTTTATTTCACCAGCATTTCTCTATTCACTGACAAAAGAACTGCAAGAGCTTTCCTTAACTGTTAGCTGCACAAAACAGTTTCAAATCCGACTTAAAATCCCAAAATGTCTAACTTGGCATCTTTTTAAACTTTTTTTTATGTTTTGTTTATCTACTGTACTGCATGTCCATAAGGACCTCACCAACCTTTACAGATGCACCATAGAAAGCATCCTATTGGGTGCATAATGGCCTGGTGCAACAACTGCTCAGCCCAAGGGCATAAGAAACTGCGGAAAGTTGTGTGCACAGCACAGATCATCACAGAAGCCAACCTCTTATCCATAGAATAACAGGTGTAGAGCTGGATGAACACAGCAGGCGAAGCAGCATCATAGGAGCAGGAAAGCTGACATTTCGGGCCTAGACCCTTCTTCAGAAATGGGGGAGGGAAAGGGAGTTCTGAAATAAATAGGGAGAGACGGGGAGGCGGATTGAAGATGGATAGAGGAGATGATAGGTGGAGAGGAGACAGGTCAAAGAGGTGGGGATGGAGCCTGTAAAGGTGAGTATAGGTGGGGAGATAGGGAGGAGATAAGTCAGTCCAGGGAGGATGTACAGGGCAAGGGGGCAGGATGAGGTTAGTAGTTCGGAGATGGGGGTGGGGTTTGAGGTGGGAGGAGGGGATAAGTGGGAGGAAGGACAGGTTAGGGAGGCAGGGACAAGCTGGGCTGGCTTTGGGATGCAGTGGGGGGGAGGGGAGATTTTGAAGCTTGTGAAATCCACATTGACATCATTGGGCTGCAGGGTTCCCAGGCAGAATATGAGATGTTGTTCCTGCAACCTTCGAGTGGCATCGTTGTGGTACTGCAGGAGGCCCAGGATGGATATGTCGTCTGAGGAATGGGAGGGGGAGTTAAAATGGTTCACAACTGGAAGGTGCAGTTGTTTTGTGCGAACCAAGCGTAGGTGTTCTGAAAAGCAGTCTTCAAGCCTCTGCTTGGTTTCCCCAATGTAGAGAAGGCCACAACGGCAACAGCCTTCTTTCCATGGACTTCATTTACACGTCTCGTTGCCACAGAAAGGCTGCCAACATCATCAATGACTCGTCCCATCTCGGTAATGCTCTCATCCAACTTCTTCCATGAGGCAGAAGATAGAACACACCCATGGTGTACCGCAAGGGTCGGTGTTGGGTCCACTGTTGTTTGTCATTTTTGGAAATGACTTGGATGAGGGCGTAGATGGATGGGTTAGTAAATTTGCAGACGACACGAAGGTTGGTCGAGTTGTGGATAGTGACGAAGGATGCTGTAGGTTGCAGAGAGACACAGATAAGCTGCAGAGCTGGGCTGAGAGGTGGCAAATGGAGTTTAATGCAGACAAGTGTGAGGTGATGCACTTTGGAGTAACCGGAAGGCAAAGTACTGGGCTAATGGTAAGACTCTTGGTAGTGTAGATGGACAGAGAGATCTCGGTGTCCATGTACACAGATCCTTGAAAGTTGCCACCCAGGTTGACAGGGCTGTTAAGAAGGCATACAGTGTTTTTAGCTTTTATTAATAGAGGGATCGAGTTCCGGAACCAAGCGGTTATGGTGAAGCTGTACAAAACTCTGGTGCGGCCGCACTTGGAGTATTGTGTACTGTTCTGGTCACCGCATTACAAGAAGGATGTGGAAGCTTTGGAAAGGGTGCGGAGGAGATTTACTAGGATGTTGCCTGGTATAGAGGGAAGGTCTCATGAGGAAAGGCTGAGGGACTTGAGGCTGTTTTCATTAGAGAGAAGAAGGTTGAGAGGTGACTTACTTGAAACATATAAAATAATCAGAGGGTTAGATCGGGTGGATAGGGAGAGCCTTTTTCCGAGGATGGTGACGGCGAGCATGAGGGGGCATAGCTTTAAATTGAGGGGTGAAAGATAAGGACAGCTGTCAGAGGTAG
Organism: Stegostoma tigrinum; assembly: GCF_030684315.1. Classification (NCBI taxonomy): domain Eukaryota; kingdom Metazoa; phylum Chordata; class Chondrichthyes; order Orectolobiformes; family Stegostomatidae; genus Stegostoma; species Stegostoma tigrinum. The sequence goes on along the minus strand of NW_026728419.1, from coordinate 5,338,518 downwards.
TTTCTTTACTCAGAGAGTAGTAAGGGAATGGAACGCTTTGCCTGCAACGGTAGTAGATTCGCCAACTTTAGGTACATTTAAGTCGTCATTGGATAAGCATATGGACATAAATGAAATAGTGTAGGTTAGATGGGCTTGAGATCAGTATGACAGGTCGGCACAACATCGAGGGCCGAAGGGCCTGTACTGTGCTGTAATGTTCTATGTTCTATCAAGGGGTTGAAGAACAGCTTCTTCTCTGCCATTATTAGACTGATGAATGGACTCTGTCACTCCAAATAGTGTTGATCTTGCTTTGCACACCTCCTGTGCAGGCATAACCTTGCATGCCTTGCTCTGTCTAAGCACACTTTGATCTGTAAATCATTGTTTGCTATGATCTGCCTGTGCCGCTCTCAAAAACACTTCACTGTACTTCGGTACACAAGACAACATAAATCAAAATCAAAACATTCTAATGGCAATCAATGTTAGCTTTTAATAATCTTCAAATTCAATGCTGAAACTCATCTTGTTGCTGACTTCATAAAATTGCAGGATGAAACCAGAGCAAGAGTGACCTGGCCCTCCAGATCGGAGCATGGATAAGGGTTAGAAGTGGTTCCAAAAAGGCATTTCAGGGGACTATTCAAAAAGGAAACTGAAAATTTTGTCAAGTGTCCCACACCCCCGGCCTGTCCAAATTTGTACAGACGCACACTTAATCAATTCCAGTTTGTATTCCGCATGCTGCCTATTGCTTTGACCTAGTGACCCTATAAGTTTCAGCAAAGGTGCAGACAGTCTTCTCAAATCTTTGCTCTCACCGCTCAGATGCTTTTGGTGTTCGCTCAGAGTTTCAGGGTACCACATGGTCCTGGAAAAGACTCCCACTTCTACTTGTGCAGGGGCAGACACAGTTATTGTGGGGCAAAGTGTTGTGACGGGAGATAGAGGTGATATGTTAGGTGCTCCCTTGGTTTTGCAGTGAAAATAGTGAGAAGAGGAGAGATCTTTGTGTGACATTCCTTGCTTCCTGTCTCCTCTTCTGTAGCAGCATCCCATCAACACCTTGACTCTGAGGTAGAGGAGATTACTGACATTTTACAAGCGCATTGATACAAATATTGGTCAGCCTGATTAAGGCAGCAGAAATCTTCTGTACCTCTGCGGTCATGACTTGCAATGGATTGAGTGCAGTGCCATGCCTTAAGCTCCATGAGACAACCGTACTCTCTAATGACAGTCTCTGAAATCTTTGCCATCCTTAAGGCCATATGTGTTTTTTTCACTCCTGCAATTCCCCTTCCCAGACGTTTTTCTGACCCACCCGACTTACAACCCTCCAGGAATGGAGCTGCTGACAACCCAAACTATGGAATTTCCTCCCTAAACCTCTCTCTCTCATTCTTTATGATACATCATAAAAATCGATATCTTTAATCGATGTTTTGCTCATCTGTGAAGCACCTAGAACATAGAACGTAGAACAATACAGCACAGAACAGACCTTTCGGCCCTTGACGTTGCGCCGACCTCTGAACCTATCTAAGCCCCTCGCCCTACACTATCCCATCATTATCCATATGCTTATCCAAGGACTGTTTAAATGCCCCTAATGTGGCTGAGTTAACGACACTGGCAGGCAGGGCGTTCCATACCCTTACCACTCTCTGAGTAAAGAACCTGCCTCTGACATCTGTCTTAAATCTACCACCCGTCAATTTGTAGCTATGTCCCCTTGTACAAGCTGACGTCATCATCCTCGGAAAAAGGCTCTCACTGTCCACCCTATTTAATCCTCTGAACATCTTGTATGTCTCTATTAAATCCCCTCTTAGCTTCCTTCTCTCCATTGAGAACAGACCCAAGCCCCTCAGCTTTTCTTCATAGGGCCTATTCTCCAGACCAGGCAACATCCTGGTAAATCTCCTCTGCACCTTTTCCAATGATTCCACATCCTTCCTGTAATGGGGCAACCAGAACTGCACACAATATTCCAAATGAGGCCACACTAGCATTTTCTACAGTTGCAGCATGACATCATGGCTCCAGAACCCAGTCCCTCTCCCAATAAAACCTAACACACCGTAAGCCTTCTTAACAGCAGTATCAACCTGGGTGGCAACTTTCAGGGATCGATGTACATGGGCACCAAGATCCCTCTGCACATCCACACTACCAACAATCTTTCCATTTCTGCCTTCCTATTATTCTTCCCAAAGTGAATCACCTCACATTTAATCCATATTAAACTCCATTTTCCAACTTCCAGCCCAATTCTGCAGTTTATCCAAGTCTCCCTGCAACCTGCAACATTCTTCCACACTGTCCACCACTCCACCGACTTTAGTGTCATCTGCAAATTTACTAACCCATCCACCTATGCCTGCGTCCAAGTCATTTATAAAAATGACAAACAGCAGTGGTCCCAAAACAAATCCTTGAGGCACACCACTAGTAACTGGACTCCAGGCTGAATATTTTCCATCAACCACCACTCGTTGTCTTCTTACAGAAAGCCAGTTTCTAATCCAAACTGCTATTTCTCCCTCAATCCTGTGTCTCTGTATTCTCTTCAATAGCCTACCATGTGGAACCTTATCAAAGGCTTTACTGAAGTCCATGTACACCATGTCAACTGCCCTTCCCTCATCCACATGCTTGGTCACCTTCTCAAAAAACTCAATGAGGTTTGTGAGACACAACCTGCCCTTGACGAATCCATGCTGACTATCTCCAATCAAATTGTTGCTTGCTAGATGACTATAAATCCTATCTCTTATAATCCTTCCCAAAATGTTTCCTGCAACTGATGTAAGGCTCACAGGCCTATAATTACCTGGGTCAGCCCCACTGCCCTTCTTGAACAAGGGCACAACATTTGCAATCCTCCAGACCTCTGGTACTGAACCTGTAGACAATGAGGACTCAAAGATCAAGGCCAAATGCTCCGCTACCACCTCCCTAGCTTCCCAGACAATCCTCGGAAAAATCCCATCTGGCCCAGGGGATTTATCTAATTCATACCTTCTAGAATTGATCACACCTCCTCCTTACTAACCTTAATCCTTTCAATTCTAGTAGCCCATAACTCAGTCATCTCCTCTACAATATTCTCCTGTTCCTCAGTGAAAACAGATGAGAAATAATCATTTAGTACCTCTCCAATCTCCACAACTTCCCACTTCTGTCTTTGACTGGCCCTATATCTACCCGAGACATCATCTTATTCGTCACACACCTATAGAACGCTTTAGGGTTCTCCTTTATTCTACCTGCCAATGTCTGCTCTTGTCCCTTCCTTGCTCTTCTTAACTCTCTCTCTCTCTTTAAATCCTTCCTAGCTAATCTGTAACTCTCCATCGCCTCATCTGAACCATCTTGTCTCATCGTCACATAAGCCTCCCTCTTCTGCCTAACAAGAGATACAATTTTTTTCATAAACCACAGCTCCCTTACCTCAATCGCTTCCTCCCTGCCTGACAGGTACATACCTATCAAGGACAGCAATATCTGTTCCTTAAACCTGCTCCACATTTCGATTGTCTCCATCCCTTGCATTTTGCTAACCCATTCTCTGCCTCCTAAGTCTTGCCTAATCGCATTATAATTGCCCTTCCCCCATCTATAACTCTTGCCCTGGAGCATATTCCTAACCCTTTCCATTGCTAAAGTAAACATAACCGAATTATGGTCACTCTCTCCAAAGTGCTCACCTACCACTAAATCAAACACCTGGCCTGGTTCATTACCAAGTACCAGATCCAGTGTGGCCTCCCCTCTTGTCGGCCCTTCAACATACTGAGTCAGGAAACCTTCCTGCACACATTGGACAAAAACTGATGCATCCAACATACTAGAGTTATCGCATTTCCAGTCAATGTTAGGGAAGTTAATGTCTGCCATAGCTAATCTCCCTGTTATTTTCACTCCTGCTCAGAATAGTTTTGCCAATCCTCTCCTCCACATCCCTGGAACTTTCCAGGGGCCTATAAAAAACTTCCAGCAGTGTGACCTCTCCTCTCCTGTTTCTGACCTCAGCCCATAACACCTCAGTAGACGAGTCCTCATCAAGAGTTCTTTCAGCCACCGTTGTACTGTCCTTGGCTAACAAAGCCACACCTCCCCCTCTTTTACCACCTTCCCTGTCCTCAATGAAAGATCTAAACCCTGGAGCTTACAACATCCATTCCTGACCCTGCTCTATCCATGTCTCCGAAACAGCCAAAACATCGAGGAGAATGACAGAGTAAAAGTTTCCATAAAATACAAGCTGTTGTTTTGCCGTACATTAGGAGAATCAGGAGTGGCCCATTTTTTCCCTCATCTCGGGATGAACACTCACCATCACTCACAGAGCTGATGAACAGCAGGAAAAATCTTCACCACTGACTACCTGCACTCACCTATCACCTTCCCACCTACCTTCCCCAGCCCCCACTCTGTTTATGTTTCAGTTCCCGTCCCCTCCCCCATTTCTGAAGAAGGGTCCTGAACCATCAACTTTCCTGCTCCTCTGATGGTGCCTGGCTCGCTGTGTCCCTCCAGCTTCACACTGTCTCATCCTTGACTCCAGCACCTGCAGCTATTGCTGTCTCCCTGTGAGCGATGTCAGCTTTGGTTCAATCCGAGCACGGGGCGGGGCTTGGAGTTCCCAATTGAAGCGGCCTACCCTCCAACCAATCAGAGCGAGTGAGATGTTTGTCTGTGTGAAAATCACGTGATCGCCCTTGTTCGGGGGCGCAAAATCTCTGCGACTGAAGGTCAGCTGCTTTCGGAAGGTACAGTACACGGGACAAAAAGGAAAGGAGCAAAAACCGGGAGGGAAATAGTTTCGGTATTGACTGAGAGGTTTTAATTGCGGTCGATGCATGTCAGAAAACGTACATTTTAACATGCCGGCCCCGTGTTTTGCAGCAAATGGAAGAATTGCTGCGGACCTGAGGCTGCGATAGGCAGAGGTGATTGCCACCATCTTTATTAGGGGCAATGATCTTTGGGACTCATGCCGGATCGCCATATTTATAGGTGGCAACCTGCAGTGGAACGCCAGCGCAGCCTTTCTTTGGGGGGGCGGCGGGGGGGTATATAGAAGCGAAATGTGTTTTTTTTTCTGGACTTCTTCCCCAGACTGAGACGTGGCGTGTATTTCCTGGGAAGGACTTTTGACGCTGGCGGAGTACTGGCTTCAGGCAGTATAAATTGCTGCAGTTACACGTTAGATACTTAGTGGAGGAGAAATGCCGAAAACGCGTTCAGAACTGCATGTTCAAAAACAGAGTTGGTGGAAAAGCTCAGTAGGTTTGGCAGCATCCGTGAATTAAAAAAATAACGTTTCGGATCCGCTAACCCTTGCTCAGAACTTCATGTTACCTGTTGCACTCTCACTTTCGGAAGTCCTGCTTTAAATATTATGATCTATTAAAGCATATCCGTTTGCCCAGTATTCATATGATTGGGATCAAATCACTGAACGTGCTCTGAGTCCCCTTGTGCTCCCTGGTCAAATTTATTAATATCTGACTTCCTCCGTCTCTAATAATGGGTGTATTTTCCCTCTGCATCTTTCTGTGTCGGGGAGCAGGGTGATTTGAACAGGAGGATTTATACATAACGAACGGAAACCAAGAGAAATGTTTGCCTTTTCCAAACAATCTTGTGGTGTTTTTTGGATTTCTATCCAGGGCTGACAGTTATTTGTCTCTTATGGATTTGTTTTACAGGGTATTAATTGAGAATAATTTGCAGACCAGGATCCATGCAAGTTCTCCATTAAGCAGAGTGATCAGGATCTGAGTATCATTGACACTTAAATGCGAAAGGGAAGAGGTTTAACCATTCTATCCATGGGAGAATATTCCTGGTAAGGTTGTAACTTGAAAGCAGAATATTCAAATTTTTGGTTTGATCACCCCTGGGATAAGTGTTGAGTTCTATACCCTGCAGCTGAGAAAGGAGATATTGGCCTGAGAGGGGCAGATTTGTCCAAACAACACCTCGTCTCCTTGAAAGAACTGTCATATTTAGTCCCAATCGCCCACTTCATGATTTTAATCTATATATTCTTCATTCTTGAATATCTGCAAACTTCCTTTTAAAATTCCTTATGGGCACAAATTCCAGCACCCCTTCAAGTGGAATCTTCCAGATCCTGACAACTCTTTTGATCCTGAAACTGCTGAAGTCTGTGTGGAGTCCTGAGGGTTATAAATTACTGCATTTAACGTGAAGATGCTGTTCCCTGAGCTCCCATTGAGCTGAATTGAAACAGTATGGGAGGCTGAGATCAGAGTGGGTGTGAGCAGACAATGAAAATGAAAATGAAAAGGCTGCACTGTGAGTGCTGCTTGGCTAAATGAGAGTGCTTTGGAGTTGGGTGAAACAGAAAGAAAGTGAAACTGAAAGATTGAGTGTGATGCTCAGTCTCAGTTTGGGCAGTTCAGAAAGTCTCACTGTCCTAACGGAAACAGTCAATTGATAATTGATACTGGAAAGAATTTTCTTACAGTTTTTAAAGTATATATTAGCTTATATAAAGTTAGCGACTTTTGATTTTATAATAGTAATGTTTGAAATGAAGGGGAAGGACCTAGCTTCATTAAATTCTCTTTAAGGCAGAAACTGGCTTAATCTGGAGAGAAGTCACAACAGAAGCCCTCAGGTCTGTGTTGTCCTTGTCTAGCACAATAGAACATAGACCCTTGATGTTGTGTCGACCTGGGAAATCAAACTGAAGCCCATTTAACCCACACTATTCCATGATCATCCATATGTTTATCCAATGACCACTTAAATGCCCTTAAACTTGGCGAGTCTACTACTGTTGCAGGCAGGGCATTTCACGCCCTTACTACTCTGAGTAAAGAACCTACCTCTGACATCTGTCCTACAACTATCACCCCTCAATTTAAAGCTATGGCCCCTCGTGCTGGCCACCTCCATCCGAGGAAGAAGGATCTCAGTGTCCGCCCTATCTACTCCTCATATCAGCTTGTATGTCTCTATTAGGTCACCTCTTAACCTTCTTCTAACGAAAACAGCCTCAAGTCCCTCAACTTTTCCTCAAAAGACCTTCCCTCAATACCAGGGAACATCCAGGTAAATCTCCTGTGCACCCTTTCCAATGCTTCCACGTCCTTCTTATAATGTGGCGACCAGAGCTCCAAGTGTGACCGCACCAGCGTTGTGTACAGCTGCAACATGACTTCATGGCTCTGAAACTCAATCCCTCTACCAATAAAACCTCACACACCATCCACCTTCTTAACAACCCTATCAACCTGGGTGGAAACTTTCAGGGATCTATGCACACGGATCCTGAGATCTCTTTGCTCATCCACACTACCAAGAATCTTACCATTAGCCCAGTACTCTGTATTCCTGTCACTCCTTCCAAAGTGAATCACCTCACACTTTTCCGCGTTAAACTCCGGGATATTACCAGTGTCCCTATTGGCTATTTGTGCAGGAAGTGTATCCGTCTGCAGCTACTGGTTAGCTGTTTTTCAGAGCTGGAGCTGTGGGTGCAGTCAGTATGGAGCATTCATGATACTGAGAAGGTTGTGGTAGCATTCTCAACAGATTGGTCACAAGCAGGTGAAGATTACACAGACAGCAAGGGAATGGGTGGCCATCAGACAAGTAAAAGGCTCAGAAATGAAGTGCTCGAGTCCCTCGTGGTCATCGTCCTCAAACAAATATACTGTTTTGGGTACTGTTTGGTCGGGGGAGGGCTGGTGGTGGTGGGGTGGCCAATCGGGAAGCAGCATCAGTCAAGTTCATGGCACTTGGAGTGACTCTGCTGCGGAGAAGGGGAGGAAAATGATGAATATGACTGTAGAGACAGGGGATTCAATAGTACGGGGCACAGAGAGACATGAATCCGGGATGGTATGTTGCCTCCCTGGTGCCAGGATCAGCGATGACATGGAACAGCTTCAGGACATTCTGGAGTGGGAGGGTGAACATCCGATTGTACCAGTGACATAGGAGGACCTGAAAGCTGAAGATAGGAAGATAAGAGATACATTAAAATACAAGATCTCAAATGTAGTATTGTCAAGCTTACACCCATTGCCACATTGTGGTAGCGAGGAGTTTTGTGTTGTGTTCAGTTGTACAAGCGACCTTTATTCAGAGCTCTGTTACCGCATGTGTGGGAGAGGCCAGAGTCCACTCCAAACCTGGCTTTCACGTGAGGCCTAATTCCCCTCTTAAATACAGCTCAGATTGGAAGAGTGGGCAATGATACTCAAACTTTCCCTGGCTGATTGTAATATTTTTATTCCTTTTGCTAGATGTTGTTTACATGCAATATTGTTGTCATTGTTAGCCACACACCCCAAATCAATATATCCAATCCAGTAAGCAAACAATCATGGACAATACTATGTTCAGCCTTAAACCCTCCCATAATCTCCTGAGGTTAGCTAGAAAATGACTTCATCTGTCTTTGGGACCTGACAATGCTTTTGACAGTTATATTCCTCCTCAGACATTTGCCAGCTGCACCATGTTTTTTGCCAAAAAACAAAATAGTAGCTTATCACTGAGAACTTTTCCAAATTCTCTACTAACTGTAGTGTGGATTGTTAGGAATTGTGATAAAGTCTTTTAAACTCAACTCTGATATAAAGTAACTACAATTTTGTAATACAGTTGAAAATTGTGGAAAAATCCCTCTCTCACTTCAGCTTAAGAGACCAAACAAACAGTGTTTCTGACTTGCTGTTGCAGTTTACAACCCCAACGATTTGCATGCTGCAAATGATTTTTAAATTGAAGTTTCATTTTCCACTCGAAGCGCTTTCCATTATTACTTTCTTGTTTTAATAAAAAGCATCTATTCAAATTCCACTGAGGATGAAATTCAGTCACTTTAGAGCTTTACCAAGCCATTAAACAAAACTTGTTTAGATTTCACAAATAACTAAGGCACTAATCATGTCTTCACTTCGGATTTTGCAATCTATCTTTGTCACTCTTCCGTTGATCTTTGCATGTAAGAATTTATTCAAATTATCCATATCTACATTTCAATTGTTTTATCTCTCTGCAGCCCTGACTTCTCTCTTTATAACCTTTCTTTGCCCCTTCCTATGTTGTTGGTCTTTTACAGGTTGTGTTTACACCATTTATTGCTTTGCCTTCCATAATGATGCAGTGAGCTGCTTTTATTGCTGACAAACATTCGCTCAAGGAATTCAGCTAACCATTTCATGTTAATTGGTTGTTTGCATTTCTGGTTACAATTACCTAAACAGTTCAGAATGCTGTAGGATCAGACTTTTGCTTCTACTTTTTAATTAAGTAACAAACTTGTGATTGTGGCTGGACCAGGCCTTTAAAAACTGCCTCTTATTAAAATGCTTATGTGTTTTGAACTGCCTGTTTACAGAAACCCAAGTAAATTCCCAAATGTTCCTTCTCAACAGGACTCTTTTATGACCCCCACAGGACCTTTCGTGATCTAATCCAGTAACAGTGTGAGCTGCTACAATGCACGTGCTTGTGAAAGCGAGAATAAGAGGACAGATGAGATGAGTGCATGGCTGGAGATATAACTTAAAGCGTTTAGATTCCTGAGGCTTTGAGACTGTTTGTTTCTGGGGAAGGTGGGACATGCACAAGCTTGAACAATTGTCCTGGGCAGAGCTGGGACAGATATTCTTGTTGATGCTTTTGCTAGTTCCACTGGTGAGGATTTAAACTCGTATGACAGGGGAATGGGAACCAAAGTATAGCTTCAGTAGTAAGAGACTCAGATCAGCAAATGGGACATGAAATTAGTTCATGATGTTGTCGGTGGCTGAAAGATTAAAAGAAAGAAGGATTAATCAAGATCAAAACTCTCTCATCATGCATCAGTCCTGAGATCCCAGGAATTGGTCTGGTGAACCTTCTTTACGATCATTCAGTAGCCAGGCCATCCTTCCTTTGGAAAGGAGAACAAAGGTGCACACGACTCCAGGTGTGGTCTCACCAAGGCCCTTATAGAAAGATATCCCTCTTCCTGTACTCGAATCCTCTCACAATGAAGGGCAAAATATCATTTGCATTCTTCACTACTTGCTGCTGCCTGTTTCCTAAAAGAGAACAGGAGAGAAACATGGAACTAAATGGGGTCAGACACTCGGGTAAAATTGTTGAACACACTGTCCCCATTGTATCGGTGCTGGCCATCAAGCACCTATTGAAGCTAGGCCCGTTTTCTGGCACTCGGTGTGTAACCTATATTATGGTGCAATGGATGATCATCTCAACACTTCTTCAAGATTGCAATGGTTCCTGCATCTGTCACCATTTCAGATGCTGTCAGATCTGCTGTGTATCTCCATCTTTTTCTGTTTTTATTTCAGATTTCAGGTATTTTGCTGTGTATTCTCAGCCCTTCAGAAGCATCAGAGGGTATGGGGAGAAAACAGGAATTGGATTCATTTTCTGATGTATAAAATGCCTGCCCTTCATGTCTGTCCAAACTCTATCTCTTTTTTTTTTGTAGGCAAACGCTGACTGTTTTCCTTCCCTGAAGGACATTAAATGAACCGGTTCAGTTTTACTGATAATCCAGCAGTGCCCCTCGGTGTTGGATCCACAATTGACCAGATTAATTTCAGAGTTTCACAATCTTTGTGTGTATTCTTCTGGTTTCTCTCTCTCTACTTTTCTGTTTGAAATTTTGATTGCATTCAGAGAAATCAAACAAAACCACATCCAGATCTGACACTCAATCTGTTTGTCATAACCTAATTATCTCAGGATTTTGAACATTGAAGGAAGAAGCACTGTTCACCAGGGAGAAATGCGTATTGTCTGTGTGTCGAAGAGTCTGTGAAGATTCATCTGAAATGTCCAAACACCAGCGCAGTCACACTGGGGAGAGACTGTGGAAATGTAGGGATTGTGGGAAAGGATTTATTTACCCATCCCAGCTGGAAATGCACCAACGCAGTCACACTGGGGAGAAACCGTTCATTTGCTCTGATTGTGGGCTGGGATTCACTCAGTCAAACAACCTGCTGAAACACCAACAAGTTCACAGTGGGGAGAGACCGTTTGCCTGCTCTGTGTGTGGGAAAGGATTTGCGCAGACATCTCACCTGCTGAAACACCAGCAAATTCACACAGGAGAGAGGCCATTCACTTGCTCTGTATGTGGGAAAGAATTTGCTTTGTCATCCAGCCTGTTGACACATCAGCGAATTCACAATGGGGACAGACTGTTCACCTGCTTTATTTGTGGGAAAGGATTCGTTTCGTCAACCAACCTGCTGAGACACCAGCAAGTTCACACCAGAGAGAAATCATTCACCTGTTCTGTGTGTGGGAAAGGATTCACTCAGTCATCCTCTCTGCTGGAACACCAGCAAGTTCACACTGGGAAAAGACCATTCATCTGTTCTGAATGTGGGAAAGGATTCACTCGCAATTCCAAACTATTGGTACATCAGCGAGTTCACACTGGAGAGAAACCTTTCACCTGTTCTGAGTGTGGGAAGGGATTTACTCACTCATCCAACCTGCTGACACATCAGCGACTTCATACTGGAGAGAGACCATTCACCTGTTCGGAGTGTGGAAAAGCATTCACTCAGACAGTTCACCTGCTGACACATCAGCGAATTCACACTGGAGAGAAACCGTTCACATGTTCCGAATGTGGGAAGGGATTTGCTCACTCAACCAACCTGCTGAGACACCAGCGAGTTCACTCTGGGGCCAGACCATTCACTTGTTCTATGTGTGGAAAGGGATTCACTCAATCATCCAAACTGTTAACACACCAGCAAGTTCACCACAACCACATTTGAAGGATTTTGCTTTTAAATCAAGGATTGAACTTGGATCTTTGGGCTGTTTGTACTGGTGTCATTAGTCCCTGCTCAAAACTTGATCTTCTCTTGGGAAATAAGGTAGGGCAGGTGACTGAGGGGTCAGTGGGAGAAATATTTTGGGGCCTATGATCATCGTTGTATTAGTTTTAAAATAGTTATGGAGAAGGATAGACTTGGTCTAAAAGTTAAAGTTTTAAATGGGACTAAGGCCAATTTTGACACTATTATGCCCCTTAAAAGCACAGTAAGACCGCCTATGTATGGGAATGCACAAGATGGATGACATGCAAAACAAGTATTTTACATCGGTATTTACTGTGGAAAAGAATATGAAAGCTAGAGAACTTAGAAATGAATGTGTATCTTGAAAAGTTCCATATTATAGAGGAGGTGGTGCTGGATGCCTTACAGAGCATAAAGGTGGATAAATCCCCAGGACCTCTTCAGGTGTATTCTCCAACTTTGCGGGAAGTTAGGCTTGCGATTGGGCCCCTTGCTCAGATATTTGCACCATTGACAGTCATAGGTGAGCTGTTAGGCTGGAGGTTGGCTATTCCAGTGCCATTGTTTAAGAAAGGTGGTAACATAAAGCCAGGGAACAATAAACTTTTGGTGAGCCTGATGTCAGTTATGGGTAAGTTGTTGGAGGGAAGTCTGAGGGATAGGATTTACATGTATTTGGAAAGCGTGGACTGAATGGGGATAGTCAACATGGCTTTGCCCATAGGAAATTATGTCTTGATTGAGTTTTTTTTTGAAGAAGTTACAAAGAAAATTGATGGCAGACTGGTGGATGTTTTCGATATGGATTTCAGTAAGTAAAATTCCGCATGGTAGACTGATTAACAAGGTGAGATCACATGGAATCCAGGGAGAGCTGGCCATTTGGAAAGGCCTTTGGCCTGCAGTATGCTGCAAGGATTGGTACTTAGTAACTATAACTCCCGCATTCACATCCAAATCATCTTTATAAATGACAGAAATGAGTGGACCCAGCTCTGATCCTTGCGGCACACCACTGGTCACACGCCTCCAGTCTACAAAGCAACCCTCCACCAGCACTCTGTCTCCTACCTTCAAGCCAGATCTGTATCCAAATGACTGGTTCTCTCTGTATTCCATGTGATCTGACCTTGCTAATCAGTCTACCATGAGGAACCTTGTCAACTGCCTTACTGACATCCATATAGAACACATCCACTGCTTTGCCCTAATCAATCCTCTTTGTTCCTTCTTCAAAAAAAATCAAGTTAGTGAAACATGATTTCCTACACACACAGCCATGTTGCCTATCCCTAATCAGTCCTTCCCTTTCCAAATATTTCAAGTACTATCCCTCAGGATTCCCTCCAATGGCTTGCCCACCACTAATATCAGGCTCACTGGCCTATAGTTTCCTGGCTTTTCCTTAGCACCTTTCTGAAATAGTGGCACCACATTAGCCAACTTCTGATCCCTCATCTGTGGCTATCGATGATACAAATATCTCAGCAAGGGGCCCAACAATCTCTTGCCTAGTTTCCCTCCGAGTTCTCGGATACACCTGATCAGGTCCCAGGAATTTATCCACTTTTATGCGTTTTAAGCCGTTCAGCATCACTACCTCTGAAATATGGCTAATTTTCAAGTTGTTGCTATTTATTTCCCCACAGTCTATATCTTCCATATCCTTTTCTGTAGTAAATACTGATGCATAATACTTGTTTTATTATATTCCCCATTTCTTGCAATTCCACACATAGGCGGCATTGCTGCTTTTTAAGGGGCCCTATTCTCTCCCTAGTTATCCTTTTGTTCTTAATCTATTTGTAGAATCCTTCTGGATTTTCCTTCATACTATTTGCCGAAGCTACCTCATGTCCCCTTTTTGCCCTCCTAATTTCCCTCTTAAGTATACCATTGTCATTATACTCTTATAAGGATTCACTCAATCTCTGCTGTCTATACCTGGCATGTCCTTCCTTTTTCTTGACCAAAACCTTGATTTCTCTAGTCATCCAGAATTCCCTACACCTACCAGCCTTGTCCTTCACCCGAACAGGAATATACTGTCCCTGAACACTCATGTTTTTTTTTTGAAGGCTTCCCAGTTCTGAATCTTTCCGTTTTACCTGCAATATCTGCCCCAATCAACTTTTGAAAGCTCTTGTGTAATCCCTTTAAAATTGGCCTTCCTCCAATATAGAGCTTTAACTTTCAGATCCGGTCTACTCTTTTCCATCACTATTTTAAAACTAATAGAATTATGGTCACTGGCCCCAAAGTCCTCCCCCGCTGATACCCTAGTCACCTGTCCTGCTTTATTTGTCAAGAGCCGGTCAAGATTTGCACTTTCTCTAGTCGGTACATCACATACTGAATCAGAACGTTTTCCTGGACACTCGCTCTCAGCAAATTCCTCTCCATTCAAGCATTTTACACCATGGAATTCCCAGTCTGTGTTTGGAAAGTTAAAATCCCTTCCATAACCACCCTGTTATTCTTACAGATAACCGAGATCTTCTTTCAAAATTGTTTGTCAGATTCCTGCTGACTATTGGGAGGCCTATAGTATAATCCCAATAAGGTGATCATCTCTTTCTTATTTCTCAGTTCCACCCAAATAACTTCCCTGGATGTGTTCTCAGATATATCCCTCCTAAGTGAAGCCATAATGTTATCCTTGTTCAAAAATGCCACTTTTCACAAAGCACATTCTTGCTTTGCTTCCCCTCCCGCTTTGACTTTCTATCCTTTCTATCGGATCTATAATCTTAGAACATTAAGCTGGCATCACTGTCCATCCTTGAGCCTTGTCTCTGTAATTGCAATGATAACCCAGTTCCATGTTTCCAACCTTGCCCTGAGTTCATCTGCCTTAGCTGTTAGGCCTCTGGCATTGAGATAAATGGTGTTTAATTTATTAGTCCTTTTGCGTTAATTTTAATAACAATTATGTAACTGTAGGGTAGGTTTTGAAAATGATGATGTTTTATTGCTGTATATCAACACCTTCACACTGGGTAAAGACAATCCACCTGCACACTGTGTGAAAAGGGATTTCCTAGATCATTAGGACTGGTTTTCATAGAATTCAGAGTATTCCTACAGTAGGGAAACAGGCCCTTTGGCCCAAGAATTCCACAGAAAACCTCAGAGCATGCCACCCAGACACATCTCCCCGTAGCCCACCTAATCTACACATCCCTGAACACTCTGGGCAATTTAGCTTGGCCAATCCACCTAACCAACACATGGGAGGAAACCAGAGCACCCAGAGGAAACCCACGCAGCCACAGGGAGAATATGCCAACTCCACACACTCATTTGCCCAAGGGTGGAATCAAGTCTGGGTCCCTGGCATTGTGAGCCAGCAGTGCTAACCGCTGAGCCACTGTGGATAACCACCAATGAGTTCCCAAGAATCTGTAGGAATTTTTTATGTTGCTCCTATTATCTGTGTCCACGTCATGTTATCTGGGCATGTTTCTCATGATGTTTGAAAACACCACGTGTCTGGTTACCTAGTTGGGAGAAAAAAACAATACAAGTCAACCTTTTATTAAAACTACTGTGCATTGCGTCTTCATCTCAAAAGCAGACTAGTTTATTTTGAAAGGCTCTCCATCTCCCCTAACTCCTCCATCCTCACCTCCCAAGTGTAAGGAACCGGTGGTTTTTATTTTTCACTCAATGACAGTCAGTACATTTCAGGTGAGCAAATGGGAACAGGGTCATCCCATAATGCTTGAAACTTAGTGTACTAATGGTACATTATTACAGTAATAACCATTACAATTCTTTTCCGAACCTTTCAAGTTTTACAACACCCTTCCTTTAGCAAGAAGACTAGAATTACACACAGCAGTTACACCTAAACCAGAATGGGACCTGCATCCTTGTGGGGGGTGGGGGTGCGTTTCCAGTACTGTTGAGGGCCTTGTAAATCCCTGAGCAGTGGGCTGAAATCCAGGGAGAATGTTCAAAATAATAATAAGGGCCAAAAAGAGAAGAAACGAGAGTCTGGAAGGCCTTGTCACAGGCCAGTTTAAGGTACAAGGGAGTTTGTTAAGGGTGAATGGTGTTCAGATGAATAAGGCAGATGATTTGAGGATATAAATTAATGGGGCCATAAAGACATTGCTGTCAATTGGACATGGTTAGCAGCTCAGTATTCCAGGTTACAGGGCCTTCATGCAAGGCAGTGGAGGTGGTAAAGGAGGAGGGGATATTGTTATTTTGTTTAGGGAATCAATTACAGCAATAAGGAGGGCTGGCATCTTTGAAAACTCCACAAATAAATAAGGAGGCAAATTTTGAGAAAGTGTAAAAGTAGCAGGATTGTGGTAGCAGGAGCTTTCAATTTCCTCAGCATTAATGGAGTCATCACAGTGGGAAAGATTTATCAGAATTTTTAAAATACATCCAGGACAGCACTTCTTCAGCCACTAAGGAGAAGTCCCAACAAGGAAGGGGAAGGTCCTGGACTTGACTTTAGGTTACAAAGTTGAGCAAGTGGTTGAAGTTTCAGTGGGATTGCATTTTGCAGGCAGTTATTATAACTTTTCGATTCAGGATTGTAAGAAAAGGAAAAGGATGGGCCTTAAGTCCTAAACTGATGCTGAAGTGATGAAGAAAGTAAATGGAATTTTGGCCTTAATTGCGAATTATTGGTGTTTGAGGATCGGGACATCTTGTAACAACTGTATTGGATGTTGGTGAAGCCATACTGGTATATTATTTACAGTTTTGGTGCTTGTATTTAAGAAGGATATGCTGGCGTTGAATGCAGTGCAAAAAAGATTCACTAAGCTGATTCATGGGATGAAAGGGTTAGCCTGTCACGAATAGCTGGAGGAAGGGAATTTGCAGAGAGGAAATACTAAATAATTAAACAGGTGGTGCCCAGTGTTGGACTTGTACTCATAACCCTGCACTTAAGCAGCGTATGTTCTGACAACTGAGCTAACTTGGCCTCCCACAGTCAGTGTTCAAATCCTGCTTCATAAGGTGACGAATGGGTTTTTCACTGATGCCACTGCAGTCCAAGGAAGTAAAAGGTAATTGCTTTAGAAAATCCTAAGGTTCCAATGTATTCTTCTCATTGACATTGCAATCCATTTTCAGTACTTGCTCCATGATTTAACATTCAAAATTAATTTCGTGATGTTGTTTCCCTACTCTTTAAGCAGCCTGTATGACGCCAGTCACTCGGTCAAATGGTGAATAAATCTGTTTCAATAAACCAATTCTTTTCAGCTACAGTATAAGAAATGTTCCTTTATTTGCTGAGTCTCTCACAACATTTTCTTTGTTCTGTGTGTCAACAACTTTGGCCAATTCTCATGTTATGGACTACATGTTCAGACACTGGTTAAAAAAATTCTAAGGATCAGAGGTTTCTGGTGCAGTTGCATGACTTACTGCTAAGCGGTACAAAGAAATAAACAGGCTTAAAGATTAGGAAGGAAATATGTTTTTGCATTTTTAAGTGTAGAGTTCAGTTACTGTGTGCTTGCTTCTTATAAAATGGATGATTTGAAGTCTTCACAGTGCAATGTTCAAACGACAGACACCTAGACATTGTCAGCAAGTATTTAAGGCATTTGACACATTGAGGGAATTAATTTAGAAACACAAATTGTCCAAAAAAAAGTGCTGGATAAATGCAGCAGGTCTCTCAGTTAGTTATTATAGCTCTTTTTGATTCAGGATGGGTATGGAAAAGGACAAAAATGGGTCTAAAGTCCTTTGCTGGTGCTGCAAATGATAAAGAAAGAAAATAGAATTTTAGCTTTAATTGCTACATAATTGTTAAAAATTGTAACAACTGTGTGGGATGTAGTGAAGCCATTCCTGCAGAGAGAGAGAGAGAGAGAGAGAGAGAGAGAAATAGTTCTAAGATCTTGAAACTAACATGATTTCATTTGTCTTAGACATTGCCAGACCTACTTTGTTTCTATAGCACTTTCTGTTAAACAGCAAAAAGTTCTTTTCTTGAAGAGAAAAGCTTGATAGGTGACCTGAGAGAAATTGGAGACTTTGCAGGGATTTGAGGCAAAATTGGTGTTGAGGTTGCGAACCCATTAGAGATTTGAGAAATGGTAATGCAGTCTCGAGGCCTCTCCTGCTCCATGACTAAAATTTGGTGTCGCGACATTATCATCGAAGACAATAAGGATGACCATGACTTGTCAGTTACTGTGGCTGAACAGTCTAAGGTGCTGAATTAAGACTCCAGTCTTTTCATTGATGTGGGTTTGAATCTCACTGCTGCGAATGTCCCATGAGCAAGTGGCATTTTCTTCTCCGCAGGATTTTGCTGTGTGTAAGAAAAGAGGAGACAATACACATAATTTGCTGCGTGAAGAAAAAATAAAGATAGACTTGAAGTTCTATTAAAGTTATTTTTCAAGCAGCTACACAGACATGTTTGAGTGTACAGGAGACATAGAAACAAAATAGGTACAGCAGGGATGAGGAAGAACAGAGAGAGGGAGGGGAAAACCTACATTACCTCATCCTCAGTATTTATCCAGAACAGCATTCGGTGAGAGTAACCACTGCATAGTCCTGTGGAAAGTAGGTCCCATTCTCACTTTGAGAAAAACTTCTCACGCTGCATGGTACTATCACGATGCTAAATTGGATAGTCTTTTAACAGATCTGCTGACTTATTTTTCAGCACCTGTGATACACTTTGGGCCAATAACACTACAACTGAGAGAGCAGAGATTTTAATCACTCCAACATTATGGGACACTTGAGTATGGGGGACCGGTCAGTGTCAGGGCAGTTAAATCTAGAGGTAACAAAGAATGGATAGGGTTTCAGCAGCAGATGAGCTGAGACGTGGATGGAGTCAGGTGATGTTACTGAGATGGAAACAGTTGGTTTGGTGATGATGTGGTTGAAAGCTCATCTTAGTGTGAAGTATTTCATCAGAGTTGTGAACAGTCTGGTTCAGCTTCACACAGTTACTAGACAGAAGGTTGCAGTCAGTGTAGAAGCTGTCTCAGTGTTTAATTGGAGGAAATTGCTGTTCATCCTGCACTGGATTCAGACAAGTCAGGATGATGTGTGACTTGGAGGGGGTCCTCATGGTGATGGTGTTCCACATAGATCTTCCATACTGGACATTCACAATAGTGAAGTTTAAGGGTTTGTGACATGATGTCAAAGTCCTGATTGAGATGTGGATTTATTCAATACCTGTGTTTCACCTCTTTCTCCACATTCTTTCTTTGTCTGACCACTCACTAGGAGGCCAGAGTCTTGTGTAAGCCCAGACCAGGTGGTAGGTTCTGTTCCCTGATCGACATTAATGAATCACTGGCTTTTGTGGTCACTTCTTTTTTACAGTACATCATTAATCCTATGGGGTGGCACGGTGGCTCAGTGGTTAGCTTTGCAGCCTCACAGCACCAGGGACCCGGGTTCGATTCTCGCCTCGGGCAACTGTATATGCGGAGTTTTCACGTTCTCCCTGTGTCTGTGTGGGTTTCCTCCAGGTGCTCTGGTTTCCTCCCACAAAGATGTGCAGCCTAGGTGGATTAGTGGATTAGCCATGCTAAATTGCCCATGGTGTTCAGGGCTGTGTGGGATATAGGGGGATGGGTCTGGGTGGGATGCTTCAAGGGGCAGTGTGGACTTGTTGGGCTGAAGGGACTGTTTCCACACTGTAGGGAATCCAATCTAATCAAACTACCAGATTTATTACCAGCTGATTTCATAGGCAGCCTGGTGTTTGTGTGGACTCTCTCTTCGTTGCATTGTTCTGTTTTAAATTTATTTCACAGAGTATTCAAAGGGAAACTGACACCAGGCATAATCCCAGCGTTTTATGGGCCCCTCAGTTTATTGTAAACAGAACATTATCAGATTTTGAACATGGAAGGAGAAAGCATTATTCACAGTGTGAAACCATACACGTATTGTGTGTGTGTGGACACCAGTTTTAATTAACTACCAGGACTGACACAATGCAAGCCTTGATTGTGGGGAGGGATTCACTTGATTAACTACAGTCCTGGCACACAAGCTGTTCACACTGATGAGAGACCTTTTTAAATGTCCAAACTGTGGGAAGTGCTTTAAATGTTCTGATGAATCATCAATATGTTCACACTGCTGAGAGACCATTTGTGTGTTTTTTGTAGCCATGTGTTCAGATGATCAACTAAACTCCATTTACACCAGTGAGTTCACACTGGAGAGAGGCCATTCGTCTGCTCTGAGGGTGGGAAGGGATTCACTCATTTATCTCATTTGCTGACACGGAAGTGAGTTTGTCGGTAGCTGTTGGATGTTTGTATTTTGCTTTCAATCACAGTCAGTACTGAACCGTTTCAATGGAATCTGTTTCCATTGGTTTGAATAACTCCAGTTCTCAGTCGTTATATTTAGCATTAGAGTCAAATCAAACAGCTTTCTGTGTGACCTGCAGTATGTTTATTTTTAATGATATGTCTAATAAAAGTTTGTTCTCATTGAACATCTCTTCCCCCTCCCCCATGTATTCTCCATCCTCACCTACAACAACAACAGTGAGGAGCTCAAAGAGCTTCATTGTCTGACTCATGGTGACAATTGATCCACTGCCTCTGCTGCTTCCAATGATTCCAAGGGGCTCCTAAAGTTTGCCCCTGTCTGAACCCAGAACCTGCATGTTCCTCTGGCTATAACTATGTAGGAGACAAACCAATGTGTTATGAGCCCCTCTCAACTGGCTGCCAACATTTTCTCTCCTAATTCTCTCCCTTCCTTGTGTGCTTTTTCATCTGCTTGCCCCAACTTCTGAACCTTCTGTATTCCTCGTGACTGTCAATTTGGACTTTTCTCTTTGACACCTATCATAGGTGCTTGTTTTTTGTTCTTAAATTCTAATTGTCATACAAGCAGCCGTGAATGTTTGCCCTTCCTTTCCTTTCTGAGTGTAATTGAACCATCTTCTCTTTGAAAGTATTGCAATTATTAATTGTACTTTGTCCCGTCAACCTCCACTCAGTCATTGCTGTCCAGCTTTGACCTTGCTCTGTTGAAGACAACTTTCCATCAACTGAGCTTTCTTATTCTGAACTAATGCTGGTTATTATCTGACATTATTCTGTACCTTCCTACACGTGACCATGGTCTCCTGAATGATCCGCCGCTGACACTTGATCTACTTGGCTCCCATCATTCCCAAGAAGTATGATCAAACGAGCGCTCTTTCTTTTTGAACTGAATGCACTGTTTTTGGAAACTTGTCATGCATACAATCCAGAAAAACTTACTGTCACTGCCTGTTACTCTAGCAATATTCCAGTCTGTATTTGAAAAACTGAGGTCTCAAATAATACTACAGAACAGGAACAGTCCCTTTAAACCACAAGCCTCCATTAACGCACGATTTTCTAATCATGAAATCTCTTTCTTTCCCCTGCACAGTTTGTATCTCTCTATTCCCTGCCAATTCACGAATCCATCAAGATGTCTTTTAAGTATTGTGATTGTATCTGTTTATCCCACTTCCTCTGGCAATGCATTCTTGACACATACTATTCTGTGTGTAAAAACTCACCTTTCACACCTCCTTTACATGTTTCCCTATTACTTTAAACGTATGTCCCCTACACAAACTGTCATTTCTACTCTCGACTCCAACTACCCATGTCTCTCCCAGTTTTGTAAATTTCTACCGGGTTGCCCCTCAGCCTCTGATATTCAAATGAAAACAAACCAAATTTATCCAACATCTCCTCATAACTAATATCCTCCAAACAAGGTGATATCCTGGTAACCTGTTTCTGTACCCTTTGGTGGTTTGACGAGCAGAATTGTACACAACATTGCAAATATAACCTCACTAAAGTTCTAGCGAGCTGCAACATGACCAATTTTTATACACTTTGCCCTGACCATCATCTCCACTCGGGTTGCCATTTTCAGGAAACTGTGAAACTGTAGACCTAGATACTGCTCTATGATCGTGCTTCTCAGAATTCTGCCATTTACTGTACACTTCCCTCCTTCACTAGACCCTCCAAAATGCATCACCTCACATTTGTTTGGATTAAATGCCACCTGCCATTTTTTCCACACAAGTCTCCAGTCAATCTATGTCCTGCTGTCTCCTCTGGCATTCCTCCTCACTACCTCACAGCTCCCATGATCTTTGTCATTCACATACTTACTAATTTGATCACCTACATTCTCCTCCAAATTTTTTTTATAATAAATATGTTAACAACAGGCCTACACAGGCCCCACACCCCACCTCTTCCTCCGTTACATTGATGACTGTATCGGCGCCGCCTCTTGCTCCCCAGAGGAGCTCGAACAGTTCATCCACTTCACCAACACCTTCTACCCCAACCTTCAGTTCACCTGGGCCACCTCCAGCACATCCCTCACCTTCCTGGACCTCTCAGTCTCCATCTCAGGCCAACCAGCTTGTAACTGATGTCCATTTCAAGCCCACCGACTCCCACAGCTACCTAGAATACACCTGCTCCCACCCACCCTCCTGCAAAAATTCCATGACCTATTCCCAATTCCTCCACCTCCGCCGCATCTGCTCCCACGATGAGGCATTCCACTCCTGCACATCCCAGATGTCCAAGTTCTTCAAGGACCGCAACTTTCCCCCCACAGTGGTAGAGAACGCCCTTGACCGCGTCTCCCGCATTTCCTGCAACACATCCCTCACACCCCGCCCCTGCCACAACCGCCCAAAGAGCATCCCCCTCGTTCTCACACACCACCCCACCAACCTCCGGATACAATGCATCATCCTCCGACACTTCCACCATCTACAATCCGACCCCACCACCCAAGACATTTTTCCATCCCCACCTTGTCTCCTTTCCGGAGAGACCACTCTCTCCGTGACTCCCTTGTTCTCTCCACACTGCCCTCCAACCCCACCACACCCGGCACCTTCCCCTGCAACCGCAGGAAATGCTACACTTGCCCCCACACCTCCTCCCTCACCCCTATCTCAGGCCCCAAGATGACTTTCCACATTAAGCAGAGGTTCACCTGCACATCTGCCAATGTGGTATACTGCATCCACTGTACCCGGTGTGGCTTCATCTACATTGGGGAAACCAAGCGGAGGCTTGGGGACCGCTTTGCAGAACACCTCCGCTCGGTTTGCAATAAACAACTGCACCTCCCAGTCGCAAACCATTTCCACTCCCCCTCCCATTCTATAGATGACATGTCCATCATGGGCCTCCTGCAGTGCCACAATGATGCCACCCGAAGGTTGCAGGAACAGCAACTCATATTCCGCTTGGGAACCCCGCAGCCCAATGGTATCAATGTGGACTTCACCAGTTTCAAAATCTCCCCTTCCCCCACTGCATCCCAAAACCAGCCCAGTTCGTTCCCTCCCTCCACTGCACCACACAACCGGCCCAGCTCTTCCCCTCCACCCACTGCATCCCAAAACCAGTCCAACCTGTCTCTGCCTCCCGAACCTGTTCTTCCTCTCACCCATCCCTTCCTCCCACCCCAAGCCGCACCTCCATCTCCTACCTACTAACCTCATTCCACCTCCTTGACCTGTCCGTCTTCCCTGGACTGACCTATCCCCTCCCTACCTCCCCACCTATACTCTCCTCTCCACCTATCTTCTTTTCTCTCCATCTTCGGTCCGCCTCCGCTTCTCTCCCTATTTATTCCAGAACCCTCACCCCATCCCCCTCTCTGATGAAGGGTCTCGGCCAGAAACGTCAGCTTTTGTGCTCCTGAGATGCTGCTGGGCCTGCTGTGTTCATCCAGCCTCACATTTTATTATCTGTTAACAACAGGGGTCTGATTCCTACTGAAAGGCACTGGTCACAGATCTGTAGCTACTTTTCATCTTCTATGACAAAGCCAGTTCTGTACCCAACTCACGATGTAACCTGGGTCACTTAGACTTCTGTATCAGCCTGCCACAAGGGACCTTGTCAAAGGCCTTGCTGAAGCTCATGTGGATAACATGCATCTTGGCTTCCTGCCTCTCACAAACTGGATTGTGTTTTTTTTTTGAATAAGTGGTGAAGATGATCGATGAAGACAGTGCAGTGGATGTTGTCTGCATGTACTCTACTGAAGCATTCGACAAGCTCCCTCATGGTAGCTGGGCCCAGAAGATTATGTCATATGAGATCAATCCATGGTGAGTTGCTAAATTGGATTGGGTTAGAGGACAGAGGGTGGGTGGGGACGGTGTTTTTTGATTGGAGATCTGTGACCAGTGGTGTTCCATAAGGTTTGTCATTTTTTCAAAGATTTGGATGAAAATCTAAGCTGTCTGTTTAATAGATTTGCTAATGTTGTGAAAATTGGTGCAGGTGAGGATAGTGAGGTAGGTTGTCAAAGGACACAGCAGGATGTACATCAATCGGAAAGTTGGATGGAGAAATGGCAGATGGACTTGAATTTAGAGAAGAGTGAGGTAATGCAGTTTGTGTTTAATATCTGCAAATCCTTCTCTTCTAATGTCCTGCAAAAGGAACTTACAAGTCATTTACTGTCATTGCAGGATAGAAATTCAAAACAGACAAGTCCAGATCCTGAGGAACATTATTCTCCTCTCTTATTTCTCAAATCTGTAAATTCCTGGCTCTACCCTCCTTCCTCTTTCGACTGAAATCCACATCCAACCTCCCCATTTCTGTCCTCCGCTTCCAGTTTTCTCCCTTTCTCCGTCCTCTCCCCTCTGGATTAAATTCCTAACTCCTTTCTGCTGACTGAAAAATCAAATCAATGAGTCTGATTTGGGGTTTGAGACACTGGTGCAACCGCACCTGGAGTATTCTGTGCAGTATTGTTCTCGTGATCTAAGGAATGATAGTCTGGCTTTGTAGACACAGTGCTATGAAGGTATACCAGACTGATTCTGGGAAGGGGGTTTCTTCATTCAGAGAGGAGTGAATCTGTGGAGTTCAAATACCAAAGAAAGTGGTTGTGGCAAAATATTGAACGTTGTAAAGAAGGTTTAGATTATTGTTCAGAGGGACAAAGGGATCAAAGGGTGTTGAAAGTGAGAAGGTACTGAGTTGGTGATCAGCAATATCAGCATGAATGGCAGAACATCTCAAGGGCTAAAGTGCGATCTGTGCGTGAAGAAGGTCTGAGGCTCCGAAAGCTTGTGTTTTCAAATAAACCTGTTGGACTAATAAGCTGGTGTTGTGTGATTTCTGACCTTGTCCACCCTAGTCCAACACCAGCACTTCATGTTCTTATTTCCTAAGACTCTATATCACCATTTTTAATTTCCCTCCTAGTCATGGCTAGGCCACATTTCTCATTTCATTTTTGTGCCAGAAAGGAATGAACAACTGTTGCAGTTCCCCAATATTTTCTTTAAGTATTTTCACTTGCCTTTCCACTTCTATCCCATTAAGTAAAACTCCCCAATTTATTATGGCCAGTTTGTGTGCCATGCTATCACAGTTTCCTCTTTTTAAATTCAGGATCTTAGTCTCAGAAGCAACTCTACCACTCTCCAACTTAGAGTCACAGAGTTGTACAGCATGGAATCAGAATCTTTGGTCCAATGC
Source organism: Stegostoma tigrinum (assembly GCF_030684315.1). Classification (NCBI taxonomy): domain Eukaryota; kingdom Metazoa; phylum Chordata; class Chondrichthyes; order Orectolobiformes; family Stegostomatidae; genus Stegostoma; species Stegostoma tigrinum. Next base: position 5,313,185 of record NW_026728419.1, on the reverse strand, counting down.
GTCCAAGCTAACCGGGTATCCTAATTAATGTGGTCCCATTTCATACCATTTGGCCCATACCCCTGCAAACTCTTCCTGTTCGTGCACCCATCTAGATACCTTTTAAATGTTGTAATTGTACCAGCCCCTACCACTTCCTCTTGTAGCTCATTCCATACACGCACTACCCTTGACATGAAAAAAAAATTGCCCCTTAGGTTCCTTTTACATCTTTCTGGTATCAACTTAAAGCTACGTGCTCCAGTTTTGGACTACGAGCCTTGGAAAATGACGTTGGCTACTCACCTTATCCATGTCTCACGATTTTATAAACATTTATAAGGCCACCCCTCAGCCTCCAACATTTCAGGGAAAATAGCCCCAGCATATTCAGCCTCTCCTTATAGCCCAAACCCTCCAACTTCAGTGAAATCCTTTTAAATCTTTTCTGAACCACTTCAAGTGTCTTTACTGACAGCAACATTTCAAAAGTGGCCTAACCAATATCCTATATAGTCACAATATGACATTTCAACACACCTATACTTAATGCATTGACCAATAAGTGCAAGAATACCAAAGTCTTCCTATCTAACTTTGGCTCCACCTTAAAGGAACTCTTTGAACCTGCACCCCAAAGTCTTTGTTCAGCAATGTTCCCCAGGACCTTACCATTAAGTATCAGTTATATAAATAACACCAAAGGATGATGTGACTGCACAAGTGCAGAGATCCAGCAGGATGTTGCCTGGGCCGGAGCGATGGAGTTTTGAAGAAAAAGTAGAGAGGCTGGGTGGGGACCTAATTGAAGTGAACAAAGCTGTAGAGGGCATTGACAGCTTAGATAGGGAGAATCATTTCCCCTTAGTACAGGGATCAATAACGGAGGGGGGGGGGGTGGTTGAGAACACTTTTAAAATAAGTAGTTGGAGGTTTTAAGTGGTTTTGAGGGAAAACAAATTCTTCCAAAAGGAGGTGAGTGACTATCTGAAAGTCACAGCCTAAAAGTGTCAGAGGGAGGGTTCTGGAGTACTGACCACTTACACATGAGCACTATCCCATCACCTCCTTTCCATTTACCCATTGCCATGTAGTTACAAATTTAATTTTAGATGGGTAGCACTAGAGATTTATTTCAAATAAATTTTAAAAATTATCTTATTTATAGATTCAGACTTGAAATTTTGAAAAAGTAAATATTATGTATACATTGTCTATGAATAGGAAGGGAACAGAGGGATGTAAGAGAAGACAGTTTTAATATGGAAGGGCAAAACCTGTCAGCGCATGCTTGGAGGGCTGAAGAGCCTGCTTCTGTGCTGTATTTTTTTTTGTACTGCGCCCTTTTCCATCAGCTCCATCAGAGTAAAATTTTTATTGATTGAGGGCTTTCAATGGCAGGACTTTTACCCAGCAGTCCCCGCGCTGGTAAAGGTCGCTGATTAACATTACAGGCGAGCACTGCGCAGGCGTCGTGCCGTTGCGCTCTTTGGAATGTATCCGCTGCGAGTAATGGCGATGGGGGATGATGCTCTGCTCTTTTGTCACGTTCAAAGTAAAGATTGAAAGTGCGAAGGGAGAGATGGAAACCACGGTGGCTCAGGAGGGGTTTCTAAACACCTCTGGAAGGTGATGAAAACTAAAAATGAATCTGCAGGTGCTGTATTTCCAGATACAGGCCTTTGACCAGGAAGTGGTTCCAGTTTAGTGGGCGCCATCTTATCCGGGATCCGCGCACGCGCGACCAAACGTCACATCGTGAGTGGAGTTCCAACGGTCTCAGCTGGGTCCTAGCGCCAGGCGTATAACCGTAATTAACAATGGGGTTTTCAGCAGCTTCACCCATTCCCAGCCACAGCTGACCTATGCAGCCTCGAGTTGCCATGGGCCTTGGATACATTCAGTTGAGTGGCTGTGGCTGCAACTCCTGATACGTAGGAGAGCTGAACTTCTCGTTTTGTATCACTTCAGCCCTGATTTCTCATCTGTGGCTGCTCAACGTGGAGAAGAGTTGGTGAGTCAGGGAATTCTGGCTAAAACAGCATTCTGTAATACTTGGGTAAACCCATAGGAGTGGGACATGTATTATTACTGAGCATTCTTATTTAAGAAACTGGAACAGTCGTCAGCCCAGCGAGCTTTCTCTATCATTCTGGTAAGATCATGGCTGATCAGATTGTTACTTTAATTCTACTTTCCTGCCTGCCCTCCATGAGAAGTGTCTTCCATGCCCAGCTGTCCCTGGGCACACACTGCTGACCATTACATTTGATACCTTCCACAATGGTAACATGTCAGCATAAGGGGAGGCAATCATCTCGTGGTATTCTCACTGGCCTGTTAATCCAGAGACCCAGGTGTTGTTCTGGGGACCTAGGTTTGAATCTTGCCACGGCAGATGGTGGAAATTGATTTAAATAAATAGCTAGAATTAAGAGTCTAATGATGACCGTGAATCCATTGTCGATTGTTGGAAAAATCATCTGGCTCACTAAAGTTCTTCAGGGATGGAAATTGCCATCCTTACCTGGTCTGGCCTACATGTGACTCGAGGCCCACAACAATGTGGTTGACTCGTAACTGCCGTCTGGGCAATTAGGGATGGGCAATAAGTGTTGGCCTAGCCAGCGGTGCCCTCATCCCAGGAAGGAATATGGAGTAAAAAAAATGTCTCATTGACACTGGGAATTTCCTCATGACTTTGTTCTTTATTTTTGCTTTTATTAGTTTGAGTGGAAAGAACATTCTGTCACAGAAATATTACAGTGTGGAAGGAGACCTTTTGACCAGCCATGTCTGCACTGGCTCTTCACAATATCAATCTGACTGACTGAGAAGCTAGAATTATTTACTCTACATTGCCATCAATGGACTGATCATGATTCTGGCATTGAGGTTGTTGACTTGCTCACCGAGCTGGCTTGTTTTTGTTTTCAAGGTGAGCAAGTCAACAATCTCACCCACGACCTGAGCTACAAATCGTTGCAAAATACTGACATTCTGTATTTCTTTTACAGACGATTGGGAGAAGCTGATTTGTGAATGGCAAATGCAAAGTAAACATCACTAGTCAGGATCTGATTATCATCAGCTTTTCAATGTGGAAATAGAAATGCTTGCCTCTTCTGTCTGTTGGGGAAAACTTCATCGTGAGACACAGAAACACCCAAATGAGAATGTTACCGTGCACTGACTGTGTAAAGAGCTTTAACCAATTACGATGCCTGAATAAGCATTCCACCATTCTCAACCCAGAGAAATTACACGTTTTTTAATGTAAAAGAGGTTTCAGCAAATCATCCAACCTGGAGAGACACAAAGACACCAGCACCATGTACAAACCATGGAAATGTGAGTACTGTGGGAAGAGATTCAGTTGGCCATCCCAGCTGGAAATACATGGACGCACTCACACGGGGGACAGGCCGTTCACCTGCTCCAAGTGTGGAAGAGGATTCAGAGAGTCAACCAACCTGCTTGCTCACCAGCGGGTTCACACTAATGACAGACCTTTTAAATGTTCAGACTGTGGAAAGTGCTACAAATGTTCTGGGGACCTGATGTCCCATAAACGTGTTCACACCAATGAGAAACCTTTCAGGTGTTCTCACTGCAAGACTGGATTCAGAAAATCACCTGAACTCTGTGTACATCAGCGCACCCACACTGGGGAGAGGCCATATACCTGCTCTGCATGCAGGAAGGGATTCATTAATTCATCCAACCTGTTGAGACACCAGCGAGTTCATTCTGCGAAGAGAACTTTTAAATGTTCTGACTGTGAGGAGACTTTTAAAAGTAGCAATAACCTGCTGAGACACCAATGCACTCACACTGGAGAGAAGCCATTCACCTGCTCTGTGTGTAGGAAAGCATTTACACGATCATCGACCCTGGTCACACACCAGCGAATTCACACTGGGGAGCGACCATTCACCTGCTCCATGTGTGTAAAGAAATTCACATGTGCATCTCACCTTCTGAAACACCAACGCACTCATACAGAGGACAGGCCATTTATTTGCTCTGTTTGTGGGAAGGGATTCACTGAGTCATCCAACCTGCTGCAACATCAGCGAGTTCACAACTGACTGGGAGTCAGATTCTGACAGTATCGCTGCTGGTCATTACAGCCAGGACTGAACTAGCAAGTTGATCTTGAGGAGAGCAAGAAGTGCGTTCCAGCCATTTTCTTCCATGGCACAGAAATCCTAGCCCTTGATCAGAAAACCCTTTACAATTGTGTATAAAGTCAGAAATAACAATGATGAAAGCTGGAAATGTGCTGTCAAATCAAAATTGGTGTAGAACGATGACCTTTCCTGGCTGGAAGTTAATGGGCACATTTCTGCTTTCCGTACATTAGTAAACACAAAACTGGAACAAAACCTTCCATTGCTAATATGGCATCTCTCAGCCTTCTCTTTTCCAAGGAAAAGATCTTCAGGCTTTCCTAGTGAGTATAACCTATTCCTTCATGTGATATTTGTGGTTGAACTTTTACTTTCCTAGCCTTTGCGAATTACGACACATTCAGAAATGTTTCAGATCTGAGGGATTCAGATCGGAATATTTATATTTACATCATTCTCTCTGTGTCTGTTGGCTTAACCACTTAACCATAGGAGTTTGCTGTTAGACTGTTGTCGATCAACCAACAAGCATTCATGAGCGAAGCACATTCCACTAAAAAAGAAAACCAATTTTCCTCTTGCATCTTTTAGATCTTCCTGCTGTTTTATCCCGGTAACATTTTAAATCAAACCCATACACCTCAGTGAATAAAGTTTATATTTTTAAAAATGCGGAACTGAATGTCACTGATGCACACAGAGGAAATACAAACATAACTGCTGAGAATGAGAAGAGCTCAGCAAAACAAACACCTGGAAAGTAAGGACATCCCCAACTTGACTGTGAGCACACAGCTCATGAAAGATTAAAAATAGAACAGAATTATTGAATGAAACACCTCCCAGTACTCTGTGTACTTAACTATCTAGTGAACTCTTAATATTTGCGAACTATGCTTAGTCACTTAGAAGTGAAAAGTTTTAAAAGCTCAGTTAATTATCACTAAACAATTGAGTATTAAAACTCTAAGAAATGGGAGAATTTAAGAAATAGCGGAAAACGCCAATTATAATTTATTTTCCCATTAATTTGGAAGGATTGGGAAAGAAATTTTTTTCCAACTCCCATACCAAGTGTTCATGACACTCTTGTTTAGTTGGAGGACTGAGCATGAACAGCCGTTCCTCCAACCTTTTGGGGTGTCTGAGGAGTGGGACTGGATCTGGAGCTCCCCTATTGGCTGAAACTCTGCCTCACTTGGAAACTGTTTGTGATTTTAAACCCTGTGCGGCTGGAGCAGACATTTCAAAGCTTTGTTTACACTTTAAACCAGGCAGATTGCCTGTGATTGGCATTGACCTGAAAAATTAACCACCTAATGGCTGATGCCTATATTTTTTTGAGTTGAAACAGGTACGGCATCTGTATATGTTTTGCCTGTCAACAAATAACAGGGTCTTGTGTACTAACACACATGGATTCCAGTGCATGCAAATGGACCACACTGTGAGCTGGACTGACAACTCTAAATTGATTGTCAGTGTAATTCTTAGCAATTAGCAACTGTAATTCATAACTATGAAATACTTTGAAAATGTTGTCAAATTGCAGAATTACATCTAATGCTGTCATTTGCATTTTACAAGCATGGACTAGTTGAGTATGGTCAGTACCTTGCCATTGCAAACATTCAAAAGGAAATGCTGTTTGATACGATCAGCCAGTCTTTGGGATTATGGCAGACATGCCTAGCATCACACATATCCCATATTACACATTTATGTGATTGGCAGAACATTTTTTGGTTGGACAGCAGCATTCCAGTACTGTTGAACACCAATCCTGTAATTCTGAATGGCAGTAGCAGTTTGAATCAGCTGGTTTCATTTAATGCTCAAAAATTTAAGATACCTTGCCATTTCAGAGTAATCTGAGGTACACAGGGCACTTCTGAGTTTGGAATGTGATAGCTTCTCGTTTGTCATTTGGTGTAAGTTTGGAAAGAGATTCACTCACTCATCCAATCTGCTAAGATACCAGCCAATTCACAAGTTACTTGCGTGACAGAGATTTGCTGCTAAGCACATTTGGAGATGAACAGTGTTCATTGAGGTCTGTTTCTGATAATATTGGATAATTCTCATCCCAGTTATAGGGATTAATATCCTCAATAAAAGTCAAATCATTCAAATATGTTAAACATACAGTGTGTTTAAACTGCTACTACAATTGTAGTACAATTGATTTGCTGTCAACACAAGGCCTATCTGCTCTAGTAGTGCAAGAAGTGATTGGGAAAGGTTTTCCAGTTGGTTACTTTTCAGACCTAGTCAACCCCATAGATTGACAAATACCTCCGTGTACTCAACATATGTTCAGTATTCACTGTTTATTTCAGGACAGAGTACCTCAAAGTTTAATTCAGTAAATCTTCACATCCCATATCCTGCCATGACATTATTAACGTGGGGCCAAGTTAACTCAGAAATAATGCAACAGCGGAAGAAATGCAACATTTGTACATCTCTAAACACTTAAACTCCAGTCAGATGGTTGACAGGGAGCTGTTGATATGGTCAAGATCACTGTCTTGCCTGCCGCGCTCATCATCAAGCTCTCCACTCCTGTTCACTCTCTTGTCACTGCTCAAGACAATTTGGCCAAATCAGATTGTTCCCATGACTGGGATCCCACTCCCTTTCGCTACTCATCAGACTCAGGATCATCAGATCTGTTTCTTCAACCCTCCAAAAAACCTCCGCATGGTCCCTGGTACAGGCAGTGGAAAAGATTGTGTTACACATTTTAATACACCAGGGACAACCACCCAATCCTTATATTATTTATGGACGGTAAAGTAACATTTAAACCATTAAAAGGAGCTCACCGGTGAGACCAAACAGGAAAGTCCACATGATAAAATTAAAGATCAAAGTACAGGGGATCTAGGATAACTTGATAAGTTGGATACAAAATTGGCTGACTGATGAGACAGTGGGTGATGGGAGGAGGCTGTTTGTGTGACTGGAGGCCAGTGTCCAGTGGTGTACCATTGGGATTAATGCTAGGTCCCTTGCATAATCTTAGCCCGCCTCATTTCCAAAAACCAAGTCTAGTCGTACATCCTTTCTCGCTGGACTGAAAACATATTTTGGATTAAAATCCTCATTTACAGCATTGTGGGTGTCTCCAAACCAAACGCACACAAGCTCACTGCCACCATGTCAAGGTCATTTGAGGACAGGCAGCAAAACTTAGCCCAGTTAATAAAGTGCAAATCCATGAATGAATAAAACAATGCTGTTGAACAGTTCCCTGAAAATATTTAGGAATTCTTGTCATTTACACTTATTTCCGTACTATTTGGTTCTAAGTTACATTGATTGCCATCCCAATTCACTCTCACATCATAGCTAACGATCTCACCAATGGGAATATCTTTACCCACCATCCCGTGCAGTAGTGAATGTCTCATCCTCACCTTAGCAAGTTTCTTCTTCCTTGGAATGAATTTCTGCAGTGTCTCTTGAATTATCCCAAGAAACCTGTGCCATTATGCTCCATTGGTTCCCTTTCATCAAGAATGTGTTACTTCCTGAAAGAATGACAATAAATTGTTTAAAGTTGATTTCTTACCGAACCACGGACTGCTCACCTTAAAATTTGCTTCATGCCCTGCTAAGTCATCTTTGATCATAACATCCATCACAGGGAATACGTTATAAGTTAATTGGTGCGCAGTTACCTGCATTCTATGTCTATACCCATTTGAATAAAGGATTTAAATTTCTTTGTTTCCCAATCTCTGAATCTTCCCCAAATCTAGGGAATTTTCAAATCCAAAACCAAAACCAACACATCAACTCTCTGGTCATTTCCTTTAAATTCCAGGATACTGTCCATCAGGACGCAGCGTGTCTCAGCATGTAGTTCCGACAATTCACTCAATATGTTTCTCTGGTGATTGTAATTTTCTTCAGTTCCTCCATTTCCTGATTAATTCCTGCTTATTGAATAAGTCCAATGAAAAATACCCGTTCAATTCACCTGCCATCTGTTTGTTTTCTATTAGTAATTCGTCAGACTTTTCTCCTTTAGTACAGATGCTTCCTTTATGAACTTTGTTTTAAATATGCAGGGAAACTGCTAAACTGTCTTCGTATTTTGGCTAACTTTGTCTCCTACTTTTTTTTTCTCTCCTTATTAATCTTGTAGTCATTCTTTGCCATTTTATACCTTCTGCTTTGTCTAATCTGCCACCCATACTTCAGCAATTGTATGCTTCTTCTTTGTAGTTGACATCATCTTAAATGCATTTTATAGTTACCCACAGATGATGTAATATTTCCTCCATTTTTTCCCAGTTTCCAATCCTCCAATGTCATGAATCCTTCAATATCCTGCTCCAAATCCATGTCATCCTGTCACCATATCTGTGTGATGATTACTGGAGCATACTTATTGACTTGGAACTTTTCTTTCTCACTCAAATGTATCTGATGGGTGTATACTGATGTATCCCCTTAATTATTTGCCATTGTATCTCAACCGACCTCTGAAGCTAAATTGCCACTTCACTCTAGCTCTGATTTCACACCCACATGACTGCCCTAATTTAAGTTTAAAATAATAGTCTGATACCCACTCCTGTCCCCGAAAATGGTTGTAAAATTCCATCAGATTAGGGTCACTGCTACCTCTGAGTGCCTTCACTGTGAGGTTGTTAATTAAACCTCTGTCATTGCACAACATCAAGTCCAGTACAACTGGCTCTCTGGTCAGCTTTAGAATATGCTGTTCAAAGCGACTATTTTGAGAACATTTTATGAACTCTTCATCAAGGCTACATTGGCGCATCTGATTTTTCCAGTTTAGGTGCAGTTTAAATTCCTCATTTCCCACCATGCTGGTGCTGGTGCTGGTGCTGGTGCAAGTCCCACACAGCCCTGAACCCACTTGTTCTCACCAGCCTGTGATGCACACATTCATTTCTCTAATCTGATTTGAATGTTTGGGGATGGGGGAGGTTATGAGAGCCACATGCAGTCCCAGAATTCCCTGCATCTTGTTACAGAATCGAAGGACAGAATTTGATCCCCAGTGTCTGTGCATGAGCACCACATCGTGTCCCAATCCCTCATCGTTTTCATTCACGTAATTGTCCAATTCTCTTCTAAAGGGGCTGAATGAACCTGACAATGCATTCTCCCACTTGCAATGGGAAAGGTGTTTCACCCTCCTCATATGAGAATTCCTTTGTTAGTCTCATTGAACTGGTATCCTCTGCTTCTGATTTCACCAACACAGTCAACAATGTCTCACTATCGACTCTGTTCTGATATCTCAGGATTCTGCACACACAAATCAGATCTCAAGTTAACTTCCCTTCTCCAAGGAGAAAAGCCTCATGCCACCAATAAAAGCAAAATGTTGCAGACGTTGCATAATTGGAAACAAAGAATACAGTACTACATTCTCAGGGTTTGAAATGTTAACTATTCTTCCTCACCAGATGCTACCAGACCTGCTGTGTTTGTCCGATTTCTGTTTTAGTTTAAAATTTCCAATGTTCACAGGGGTTTGTTTTATTGAAATGAAATCTCCATAGTGCTTTGATTATCTACAGTTCTTTTGTACCAGTGCACCAGTCTTCCTTCTATCCAGTTGCTGCATCCTTTATTTTCATTTCAAATTCATTGTAACTTGTGATATTTAACACCCAGTTATGGCCACCTTCTGGCCAGACTGCCTGTGATGTCACTGTCAAACCATCGAAGCTGCATTTTGCGCTTCAACTTCAGTCCATTTGTGTATCTGACTCTATGACAGTCCATAAACCTCACTCTCTCAGGTCTGAGACCTTCCCTTGTTCTTGTTTGCAAATACTACCTTTTTCACACTGTTTGAATTCTCACATTTCTTATGTGTGCCAATCATCTAAATCCTGTACCATCACTTTGGGTGTGATAACATACTGGCTGTGTGTTAGAAGGATTTCCTCATGCTGAGGAAATACTACATTCTTTTTAGTTCCAACAAGAATTGACTGAGAAAGAGAGAGAAAAGAACATCTCCAGTGACATAAAATCAGGTGAGATGAAATATCGCCATACATTCATTTCTCCACATATGTGTCTGTGTGAGATAGTAACAGTATCTGCCAGATTTGCTGCTTCACTGGTCATGAACACTTGGTGCTTATCAAAATAAGTTTATAAATTTGAAAGGCTGCTATTTGAATTATTTCATGATGGTAATTTCCCATAACTTCTCAAAATGTTTCTCTAACTTCAACTAAAGCTGAGTTTCCTGACATACGCAATGCAGAAAGCTCTACTCGTGCAGACTTTGTGAAAACCCTACTAGTTACAAAACAAAATGCGGTGGGGCCCAAGTAAGCTTGAAGATTAACAACCGGTTGGTAAGAATTCATTGGCAGTACAAGCTGGTGTACTGCACGTGTGTGTTTTGCGCATGTACACTAATGGAGGTTTCAGGGGGGTATCAGTAAATGTCACCCTCAATTCATAAGCTTTAGAGATGAGCAGATAAGCATTCATTGTTGTCACTTAGAAAATTTCCTACATTGCAGACTGTTCTCCTGGGAAGCTGGTGTATACTGTCATAGCGTGCCAAAATACTTTGTAACATGGGAGTCCAAATCACTTTTAGTCATTTAATCTGTGCAACTACCTTCTTAAATGAGGTAAAGCATGTCTTGGCTCCATCCTTGTTAATTTAGATACAAAGCATAGATTCTTGGGTATATCAATTCCCTCAATGGAATCATTATTACCCTTCAGGGTATTACCTGTTTCTTACTTCTCTATTCTCACCTTTTCCTTGACAAACTCATGTTCTCCAATTCTTTATCTCTTTGGAGTTTGATTTTTAAAATCCACCTCCTTTTGCATTTCTCCTTGCTTTTCTGTCTCCATTATTCCCTGTTCACTTTGCCTTCTAATTTCATTACTCTCTATTTTTCATTTTCTATAATTTCAGGTATTTATATTTTTCTCAAAGTCCTGTCTCTTTTCATTTATAACTATATATCAGCCAATTCCAACTGTGATATCCTGCTTCAAAGTTTCCTTTCTTCCAACTCTAAATGTTGTAAAATGACTTGAAGTTTCTCATCCTCACAAGATCCTACTTGTACTTCTACCTTCAATTTATTTGCTAATTCTCTCGGTTTAGTTTTCAAAGATTTTAGATTGATCAGTGAATTATCTTTCACTTCCGGAAAACTCTTAGCCACATCTAAACCATTGTTAGGTTTTGTGCAACGAACATGCCCACTACACTCTGCTTTATGCCCTGGAACTATTCTGTAGCTGTTATTTGGACAAGAAAGACACAGATCGTTTTTAGAGCTAAGGAACTCCAAAATCCCATCAAGAGACCCCATGACCCTCCACATGTTATGATCCCAGCTGAAGTCATTGTTAGACAAGCCAGGCAGAAATCTAATAGATTAACAATGTTATCTCTCACTAAAACATAAGCATATAGTGCTGCAGATTTTGCTTTAACAATTAAATAGAAACTAACTAGCAAAAGAGATGAATATTAAAATAGAATAAAACAAACCATTTACTTATAGTACAATTTGAAAAAAATTATTTTTAAAAACACAGTAAACATATAACTACACAAATTGCAAAAACCCAGTCATAAATTAAAAAGAAACAAAATAGCTTTTGTACATTACCCAATACAGCACTCATTGAAACATAGTAACTGGGAGCAGGAATAGACCATTCAGCATTTGAGCCTGCCTTGCCATTCATTGTGATCGTGACTGATCCTCATCTCAGTACACCATTCCTGCTTTTGCCCTGCACTTCTTGACACCTTTAAAATCTAAAAAAAATCCATCTGCTTGTTGAATATGTTCAGACTTGGCTTCACAGCCTTCTACGGGAGAAAATTCTACAGGTTCACTACCCTTTCAATGAATAAGTGTTTTTCATTTCAGTCCTAAATGGCCTAGCCTGTATCCAAGAGTTATGAAGTACTCACACCAGAGCCTCTGTGTCTGCACCTTTGCAGGTTTAACACACTTTTGGCTTTAATGCTTTAATGCTAGAGCTTCTCCCTGGAGCTATTATATACTCGAGCTTAAATATGCTCAGCAGCTTTAAGGTTTAGTTACAACATGTCTGGTGTGGGGCAAACTCTAACTCCTCATTCTAAGGTTATCTAGTTCACGATATCTCCTTCACTATTTAGAGAACTGAACTGCAGGGAATTCCTATTCCAATAACCTCAGAAGTCCACTCAAAACTCAAAGTGAAAGTGAATTTGCTCAACTGTTTAAAAGAAAGTTTTGTAAATATCAAACCTTGAGGCCCCATTATTTTCCTTATCGGGTTAGAAGATAATCTAAGAAGAACAAAAAATCCGTTAGTGGTGCTCGCAAAGATATCCAATTTACAGCCAGGCCTCAAAAACCTGTTTTAAAATAAACTGCTGTGGCTACAGTAATACGAGATAATTATTAATTTCAGATGCACAGGAAACACACTGCTTACTAACCAAAATCCAAAGAAAAATTGCAATAAATGGAACTTGAGGAGATCTGTCTAATCCAAGTTCCCCACTGAGAAGGCGATAGTTTTCCTGTTGTTGAACTGTTGCAGACAAGGTGGTGAAGGTACAACCATAAGCTTTCTGATAAAGATTTATAGAATCTTCATCAGCAACAATTCAGGAACAGCAACTTATGTCCAAATCAGAATGTGACTTGAAGGGAATTTGGAGATAATGTTTACACAGACCTGCTGCTCTTGGCTTTCCAACTTGTGGAGGTGACAGTTTCCATCAAACATCACATTGAGATGCAAGTGTAGAAATCCTTCCTTGCTAACTTCCCAACTTCTCTTGTGTTGGCCAAAACCTGGTGGTAGGTTGCATTTCCTGATGGACTCTTATGTAAGTTGGTAAAATCTGGCAGCTTTCAGACTCTCCCTTTCACCTGCTGACCCCATGAAAGAGCAGCTTTATTCAGCTCAATTTCACAATCTTGCTTTGAATTTTTGTTTAAAAACCAGAAGTTGCTGGAAAGGCTCAGCAAATCTGACAACTTCTGTGAAGAAAAATCAAAGTTAACATTTCAGGTCTGGTGACCCGGATGTTCAGAGGAAGGGTCACTGGACCCAAAACATTAACTTTGATTTATCTTCACAGACGCTGCCAGACTTGCTGACCTTTCCCAGCAACTTCCAGTTTTGTTCCTGATTTACAGCATCCACAGTTCTTTCAGTTTTTATTTTGTATTTTTGTTGTTTCTCTCTCTCTCTCCCTCTCTCTCTCATTCCCTTTTTTCAATTTGTTTCAGCAGATATTGGATGGAGAATATGTACAAGTGGAAAACTCAAATATCACATCAGGATCTGACAGTGATGCTTGATTCCTGGAAACAGAAAGCACCCCATTCACAGAGTGAAGAAACTGCAGCACGTTGTGGATGTGGATGAGGCTGCAGTTGATCATCTGGATTGCAAAAACACAAGCAGAGTCACATTGGGGAGAAACCATATAAATGTAGGGACTGTGAGAATGTATTCAATTATTCATATGAGCTGGAATATCATTGACGCAGTCATCCAGCAGAGAGGTTGATCTGTTGCAGTGAATGTGGTGAAGCATTTTTTCATTCATCCACCTTGCTGATGGCCTAGCAGGTTCACACTGGAGAGAGGCCATTTAACTTTTCTGTGTGTGGGAAGAGGTACATATTTTTATTTGCAAAATTGAGACAGTGTCATTGCTGTGACTGGGATAAGAGCTTTAAATGTCCGTGTGGACTGAGGGAGAACCAGCACATTCCCATTGGATACTCCCCATTCCAAAGCTCTTACTGCAGCAAGAAATTCAGGCGATCATCCAGCCTGTCGATACATCAGTGAATTCACACTGGGGGGAGAGCTTTCACATGCTCTTGTGTGTGGGAAGGGATTCATTAATTCGTCCAAGCTGCTAGTACACCAGTATCTACGCTGGCGAGAAATCTTTCCAATGCCTAGGTTCAGGAACAATCAAAAGGAAATTGGACAAGTGCTTGAAAGAAAATAGTTTCAGGCTGATTGAGGAGGCAGCGGCGGAGAGGGTGAAGTTTGAAACCCAGTCATGTCACTGCAGACAGGTCGCCATGTCAACACTGACAAACATTCCGTTCCACATTGTTTCACACAAGTGGCTAGAATGTCAAAGTAAAATCTTAAATAATGGGGAAGGTTATTATCTGAAATGTGCAGCCAGAGAGGGTGGTAGAGGCAGATTTACTGGAGATTTACAAGAGGAGATTGCCACTGGATGAATTTCTCAGTCAGGTGGTCACCCAAATGTTACAGGAAGTAGCTGAAGGATTGACAATTGCTGATTTGAGACTCAGGCACCAGCACCAGCACCACCATCAGCTTCCATCCCCCACTCCCTCAATAATAAACCCTCCAGTGCAGACTGTTAACTGGTATCAATTTCCCTCTGCATCTTACAATTGGGGCACTGTCGAATGGAGGTTAGTGCTTGTTCAGCAATTCCCTGTAACTACCGCAGTGCAAGTTCTGTTCTGCAGCCTCTGAGCTGAATGGCTTGAAAAACTTCCTGTTGCCCTGCCCTTACTTGGCCTGTTTGGGCCCACGACCTTCTGGAAAGTTGCTCAGTGGCAAAGTGTGAAAATTTTGCCCACTTGAATTGAGTTTTGTGTCCTACAGAAAGGAGACTGGAGGCGTGGTGTCATGATGCAATGATAAACAGCCTCGCTCTCCATGTCAGCAAAACAAAAGAACTAAGCATTGACTTCAGGAAGAATGGAGGAGAACACATTCCCATCTCAGCCAACAGAGCAGAAATTGAGAGTTAAGTTTCTAGGAGTGATGATAATCAACAAACTGGTCTGGACTTACCAGTTAGACATGACAGTCAAGAAGGCACAATGACGGCTCTTCTTCTGCAGGCAGCATAGGAAATTTGCCAAGGTCATAAGGACCATCACCAACTTTTACAGATGCACCATTGAAAGCATACTGCCCAGGTTCAAAATGCCCTGGTACGGCAACTGCTCTGCCCACGACTGTACAAACTGTAGAAGACGGTGTGCGCAGGCCACACCATCATGGAAGCCAACCTTCCACCCATGGACTACATGCCTACAAAGAAAGGCTACCAACATCATAAAAGACCCCTCCCACTGTGTAATGCTCTCCCACAACCTCTTCCATCAGGCAGAAGATACAGTAGCTTGAACACACGCACCAGCAGGTTCAAGAACAGCTTCTTTCCAGACATTATTAGACTGATGAATGGACTATCTAACTTCAAATCATGTTAAAATGTTGATCTTGCTCTGCACATCTCCTGTGTGACGTAAGCTACACACCTCACTCTGTGCCAGCATCCTATGACCTGTATATCCTTGCTTACTATGGTTTGCCTGTAGTAGTCACAAGACAAAGTTTTACACCGTACACATGGCAGTAAATAAATAAGGTCAAATCTCGAGGTGTTCTCTCGTCTAGACAGGGCTGTCCTCACCACAGTCCTCCCTCCAGTCTGATTGCTAGGTTTCACCTCTGAGCCCTTCACTTACTGCTGTCCTGCTGCTGATCTTCACCTCAGGCATTTTCTTGCTACTAACCACCATTTCTCTAGGTGTAGTCACTGTGTGCCTCAAAGTCTGAATATCAGTTTCTGAGACCCTTGGACAGACTGGACAGGACGTAATACCATTTCAGACAAGCGCCATTGTTTACGAAAGCCCATGTGCAGAGCCATCTGATGGGCCGAATAGTCTACTCCCGTGTTGCTATGACTTGTAATTCTTTTAATGTATATTTCTTTATTCTGGTATTTTAACAAAATAAAACAGAGAAATCCTAGAAAGATACTAGAAGTCCTTGCTCACCTGGCAGATGAAATGACAATTGTATCATCGTGTCTGAGGTTAACATTCTCCTCCAGCTATTTTAATGCAGACTTTGAACAACTTATTTCAACAGGTCTGTTTTAAAAGTTAGCACCAGGCATGGTTACATTGTGATGGCAAAAGTCAATTTCAGATTAGAAATTTCAACCTGTTTACTTTCATTCTGGAACAGTTCACAGTTTGACACCAGTATCTGAACTGACACACATTTCTGGGATTCAGTAACGTTGTTCCTGACTCGAAACAGACTTATAAAGTGGCTTCTGTTCTGTGTCTAGGAGTTGGAACCATTAAAAAGTACCGCTGGAAAACATTTCCAGCACACCTCACTGTTAACCCACGTGGGGAATTTTCTGTGAGAACAGAAAGATGGGAAAGAGCAATGTGCTATTTGCCTCTCTCAGTGTGACCCCGAGGAGTGTGTCCAGGCTAAGGTTCTGTTCCGACCAATGATCCCTCTCCAGATTATCCTTTGAGCTCCAGCAGATGATGTTAAACACTGAGATGGGAAAGAATATCAACAACAATGTTTTTAATTCAGTAAAACTGAATTGTTAACCATGTATCTAGAATACCAAGAATTGTCAATATGAGCAAAAGCAAAACCCAGTGATCAGAACATTATTTACTCCAGGATGTGATTAACTGGAGGATCTAAACCCCTGCAGCCACTGGCGAACTCACAAGTGTCTCAGTTGGTGAGATGACTGAGTGACTATTGGCCCACACAAGAAGCGCGTGACCCGCTTCTCACCAGTGTGTTCCTCCGACACTTCTGCCATCCACAATCCGACCCCACCACCCAAGACATTTTTCCATCCTCACCCCTGTCTGCTTTCTGGAGAGACCACTCTCTCTGTGACTCCCTTGTTCGCTCTACACTGCCCTCCGACCCCACCACACCTGGCACCTTGCCCTGCAACCGCAGGAAATGCTACACTTGCCCCCACACCTCCTCCCTCACCCCCTATCCCAGGCCCCAAGATGACTTTCCACATTAAGCAGAGGTTCACCTGCACATCTGCCAATGTGGTATACTGCATCCACTGTACCCGGTGTGGCTTCCTCTACATTGGGGAAACCAAGCGCAGGCTTGGGGACCGCTTTGCAGAACACCTCCGCTCAGTTCGCAACAAGCAACTGCACCTCCCAGTCGCAAACAATTTCCACTCCCCCTCCCACCCTTTAGATGACATGTCCATCATGGGCCTCCTGCAGTGCCACAATGATGCCACCCGAAGGTTGCAGGAACAGCAACTCATATTCCGCTTGGGAACCCTTAGCCTAATGGTATCAATGTGGACTTCACCAGTTTCAAAATCTCCCCTTCCCCCACCGCATCCCTAAACCAGCCCAATTCGTCCCCTCCCCCCACTGCACCACACAACCAGCCCAGCTCTTCCCCTCCACCCACTGCATCCCAAAACCAGTCCAACCTGTCTCTGCCTCCCTAACCTGTTCTTCCTCTCACCCATCCCTTCTTCCCACCCCAAGCCACACCCCCATCTACCTACTAACCTCATCCCACCTCCTTGACCTGTCCGTCTTCCCTGGACTGACCTATCCCCTCCCTACCTCCCCACCTATACTCTCTCCACCTATCTTCTTTTCTCTCCATCTTCGGTCCGCCTCCCCCTCTCTCCCTATTTATTCCAGAACCCTCACCCCATCCCCCTGTCTGATGAAGGGTCTAGGCCCGAAACGTCAGCTTTTGTGCTCCTGAGATGCTGCTTGGCCTGCTGTGTTCATCCAACTCCACACTTTATGATCTTGGATTCTCCAGCATCTGCAGTTCCCATCATCTCCCGCCAGTGTCAGTGGGTTTTTGTGGACAGCAAGTCCATTTTGCTTTTAAGACTTTGTTCACAGAATATTGAGAAGTTTTCTTATCAAAATAAGCAAGTCACTGTATAATGAGGTAAATGACTGATTTGAATCCTTTGCCACACGCAGAACAGATGATGGCTCTCTCCCTGCTGTATGAATTTGCATATGGACAGTGAATTCCCATGATCCTGTCCAGCTATTCCCTTGGTGAGAACACCTGAATGGTCTCTTGTCAATGTGAGCACCTTGGCAAGTCAGCTCCACAGAACACACACATACACCACACCCTGCAATCAGATATTTAAAAGCTCTTTTGGCAATGCACACTTGGTATTAAACAAATTTCTGTTTAATTTGGGAATCAGCAGTTATGGGGATAAGGCAGGAAGGTGCAGTTGAAGATTTTCTGGAACAACCAAAGTTGCTGGAAAAGCTCAGGAGGTCTGGCAGCATCTATAAAAAAAAACAGAGTTAGTGTTTCGGGTCCGGTGACCCTTACTCAGAACTGGGTGAGTACGCAGAGGAATAAAGCTGAGGCCTTTGCTGAGTACAGAGCATTCAGCATCAGAGAGCAGAAGGTTAGGCAGGATGGTGAATACCCGCCAGGAGGTGGAGTTGGGGGAGGAGATGGAGGCTGAGGGACAGGGAGGAGAGGAAGTTTCCAAAGGGTCATGGGTATCTCTGAGTTGTTGCATCTTGTGGGCCTTGATGCCTGGAAGGAAAACAAGTTTGTTATGAGCACAACGAATAAGCCGGAGGATGAAGTGGAACTACAGAGTGGTGCAGCCCTGAGTCAGTGTGATGCGATGCTATTGGAAAGAAAGGTTGAGAGTGTGTATGTGGCACCACATGGCAGTGAGTGTGGATCTCTGGGTGCGGCAACAGCAGCTATCTATGGAACGTTGAACATCTCAGAGATCTATGACAGTGGGAAGATTCAAAACATTAGGGATAAAACTTCAGCTGGAATCCACGTGAGGGAAGTCTGAGCTGGAGGTAGTCACTGAAGAATGTGATATGGCCGTGCGAGGAAGTTTTAGCAAATACTTGGGCAAACACCAGGAGTGACAGTGAAATTGATGTCGGTGGACAAGAAGAAAGATCGGAACAGACATCCCATTGGAGAGAGGAGCAGAAATTCTTCAAGGTGGGCATGCCTGGAAGAGATGTGACAGTGAGTTAAATATGAAATAAAAACTGAAAGAACTGCAGATGCTGTGAAGCAAGAACAAAAACATAAAAACTGAAAGAACTGCAGATGCTGTGAAGCAAGAACAAAAACATAAAAACTGAAAGAACTGCAGATGCTGTGAAGCAAGAACAAAAACAAAGTTCTGAGGAAGGGTCACTGGACCCAGAACATTAACTCTTTTTTTCTTCACAGATGCTGCCAGACCTATTGGGCTTGTCTGAGATAATGGAAACTGCAGATGCTGGAGAATCTGACATAACAAAGTCTGGAGCTGGATGAACACAGCAGGTCAAGGAGCATCTTAGGAGCACAAAAGCTGATGTTTCGGGCCTAGACCCTTCATCAGAGAGGGGGATGGGGAGAGGGTTCTGGAATAAATAGGGAGAGAGGGGGAGGCGGACCGAAGATGGAGAGAAAAGGTGGAGAGGAGAGTATAGGTGGGGAGGTGGGGAGGGGATAGGTCAGTCCAGGGAAGATGGACAGGTCAAAGAGGTGGGATGAGGTTAGTAGGTAGGAAATGGAGGTGCGGCTTGAGGTGAGAGGAGAGGATAGGTGAGAGGAAGAAAAGGTTACGGAGGCGGGGACGAGCTGGGCTGGTTTTGGGATGTGGTGGAGGGAGAGGAGATTTTGAAGCTGGTGAAGTCCACATTGATACCATTGGGCTACAGGGTTCCCAAGCGGAATATGAGTTGCTGTTCCTGCAACTTTCGGGCGGCATCATTATGGTACTGCAGGAGGCCCACGATGGACATGTCATCTGAGGAATGGGAGCGGGAGTTAAAATGGTTCGTGACTGGGAGGTGCAGTTCTTTATTGCGAACCGAGCATAGGTTTATGCAGAGCGGTCCCCAAGCCTCCGCTTGGTTTCCCCAATGTAGAGGAAGCCACAACGGTTACAGCGGATGCAGCACATTGGCGGATGTGCTGGTGAACATCTGCTTAATGTGGAAAGTCATCTTGGGACCTTGGATGGGGGTGAGGG
Source organism: Stegostoma tigrinum (assembly GCF_030684315.1). NCBI lineage: Eukaryota > Metazoa > Chordata > Chondrichthyes > Orectolobiformes > Stegostomatidae > Stegostoma > Stegostoma tigrinum. The sequence goes on along the minus strand of NW_026728419.1, from coordinate 5,293,202 downwards.
AGGAGGTGTGGGGGCAATTGTAGCACTTCCTGTGGTTGCAGGGGTAAGTGCTGGGTGTGGTGGGTTGGAGGGGAGTGTGGAGCGGACAAGCGAGTCATGGAGAGAGTGGTCTCTCCCGAAGTCAAGCGGGGGGATGGAAAAATGTCTTGGGTGGTGGGGTCGGATTGCAGATGGCGGAAGTGTCGGAGGATGATGCGTTGTATCCGGAGGTTGGTGGGGTGGTATGTGAGGTCTCGGGGAATTCTCCTTTGGCAGTTATTGCAGGGACGGGATGTGAGGAATGAGTTGTGGGAAATGCGGGAGACATGGATGAGGGCGTTCTCGACCACTGCGGGGTGTGGGTGGGGAGGTGGTGGTGGGGCGGGAGTGAAGTTGCAGTCCTTGAAGAACGGGGAGATCTAGGATGTACGGGAGTGGAATGCCTCATCCTGGGAGCAGATGCGGCAGAAGTGCAGGAATTGGGAAGAGGGAATGGAATTTTTGCAGGACAGTGGGTGGGAGGAGGTGTATTATAGGTAGCTGTGGGCTTGAAATAGACATTGGTTTCTAGGTGGTTGCCTGAAATAGAGACAGAGGGGTCCAGGAAGGTGAGGGATGTGTCGGAGATGGCCGAAGGGGAACTTGAGGTTGGGGCGGAAGCTGTTGGTGAAGTGGATGAACTGTTCGAGCTCCTCTTGGGAGCAAGAGGCGGCGCCGATGCAGTCATCAATGTAATGGAGGAAGAGGTGGGGTTTGGGGCCTGTGCAGGTATGGAAGAGGGACTATTCCATGTAACCTACAAAGAGGCAGACATAGCTTGGGCCCATGCTGGTACCCATGGCCACCCCCTTTGTAGGAAGTGGGAGGAATCAGAAGAGAAGTTGTTGAGGGTGAGGATGAGTTCGGCTAGGCGGATGAGGGCGTCGTTGGAGGGGGATTGGTCAGGTCTGCAGTACAGGAAGAAGCAGGGGGCCTTTAAGCCATTTGTATGGGGAATGCAGATGTATAAGGTCTGGACGCCTATAGTGAAAATGAGGTGTTGGGGACCGGGGAGTTGGAAGTTCTGGAGGAGGTGGAGGGACTGGGTGGTGTCATGGATGTAGGTGGGGAGTTCCCAGACCAAGGGGGAGAAAATGGAGTCCAGATAGGTGGAGATGAGTTCGGTGGGGCAGGGGCAGGCAGAGACAATAGGTCGGCCAGGGCAGGCAGGTTTGTGGATTTTGGGAAGGAGATAGAAGTGGGCGGTGCGGGGTTGGGGAACAATGAGGTTGGAGGCTGTGGGTGGGAGGTGACCTGAGGCGATGAGGTTGTGAATGGTTTGGGAGATGATAACCCACTCTGTTCTCCTGGCAACGGCCAACAAACCCATCCCCATGCTGATCCCCTAGAAAAGGCATGTGAACCCTTCATTATTCTGATCTCCTGCCAATGGCCTGTGAACCCATTCCCACTCTGTCATCCTAACAGTGACCTGTGAACCCATTCCCACTCTGTTATCCTAACAGTAACTTGCGAACCCATCCCCACTCTGTCATCCTGCAGTGACCTATGAACCCTTCACCACTCTGTTATCCTAACAGTGACCTGCGAACCCATCCCCACTCTGTCATCCTCACAGTGACCTGAGATCCCATCCACAATCTGTTCTCACACTAACAGCCAGTTAATCCCTCCCCACTCTGCTCTCCAATCAACGGCCTCTGAACCCACCCCACTCTCTTTCATAGCAAAATCCTGTGAACACGTTCACACTCCATTTCCTCAGCAAGTACCTGTGAAATTATTCCATTCGGACACCCTCACAGTGGCCTGTGAGCCCATCCTGTCTATGTTAGCCTAGCTCTGACCTGTGAACAATCCGCAATCGTTTCTCACAGCAACAACAAGGAAACCCATCCCCTCTCTTCTCTAACAGCCAAACCCTGTGAACGTGCCCCCACTCTGTTAACTTAGTAACGGCCTATCAGCACATCTCCACTGTTCTGCAAGCAACAGCCTGTGAACGCATCTTTCCTCAGTTCCCCTACCAACATGCTGCGAACTGGAACCCACAATATTCTTCTTGCTATAGTCTACAAAACCATCCCGACACTGTTCCCTTAGTAACGGCCTGTGAAAGCATTCACACTTCCTTCATGCAATGACTTATGTCGTTGTGTGAACTCATGTTCACTCTTTTCCACAAGCTACAGGGTGCAAAACATCCCAATCTCTTCCCCTGGCAATGATCTGTGAACCAATGCCCACCCTTTTCTCATCACAATAGTTGTTATTGCAGGGACGGGGCGTGAGGGATGATTTGTAGGAAATGCGTGACACATGGTCGAGGGCGTTCTCCACCACTGCAGGGGGTGACTTGCGGCACTTGAAAAACGAGGACATCTGAGATGTATCGGAGTGGAATGCCTCATCCTGGGAGCAGATGCAGTGGAGGCATTGCGATTATGGGATGGCATTTTTGCAGGAAGGTGGGTGGTAGGAGGTGTATACTAGGTAGCTGTGGGAGTCGGTGGGCTTGAAATAGATATCAGATTCTAGTGGCTGCCCAAGATGGAGACAGAGAGGTCCAGGAAGGTGAGGGAGGTGTTGAGACATCAATCGCCTCAACCTCTCCACCCTCTCACCCACTACAACCTCTGCCCTGCAGAACTTGCAGCCCTCCGCTCCAACCCCAACCTCACCATAAAACCAGCAGGCCTTCCAGTCGCGAACTATTTCAACTCCCCCTTCCATTCCTCAGACATCATGTCCACCCTGGGCCTCCTGCAGTGCCACAACGATACCACACGAAGGTTACAGGAACAGCAACTCATATTCCGCTTGGAAACTCTGCAGCCCAATGGTATCAATGTGGATTTCACAAGCTTCAAAATCTCCCCTCCCCCTACCGCATCCCAAAACCAGCCCAGCTCATCCCTGCCTCCCTAACCTGTCCTTCCTCTCACCTATCCCCTCTTCCCCTCTCAAGCCGTACCCCCATTCCCTACCTACTAACCTCATCCCACCCCGTTGACCTGTCCGTCCTTCCTGGACTGACCTATCTCCTCCCTGCCTCCCCACCTACACTCACCTTTATTGGCTCCATCTCCACCTCTTTAACTTGTCTGTCTCCTCTCCACCTATCTTCTCCTCTATCCATCTTTGATCCACCTCCCCCTGTCTCCCTATTTATTTCAGAACCCCGTTCCCCTCCCCCATTTCTGATAAAGGGTTGAGGCCCGAAAAGTCAGCTTTCCTGCTCCAAAGATGCTGCTTGGCCTGCTGTGTTCATCCAGCTTCACGTCGTGTTATCTTGTAAAGTCAGTGAGTTTACATTCACTTTTGCCCTGACAATAAAGTAAGGGACATCAAGGCACTTTCCCACTTTCTGACTGACATTTCATCATGAAAAACTGGGCATTATTTGATTAACAAAAACTATGTTAACGGTGGTTAATCTCAGCGCAGTGTCAGTTACTGTATATAGAATCTGTACGTGTATGCTTTGTTTCTGTCTCCCTGTGTGTGTTTCTGTGTGTTGGTATATATGTGGCTGTGTTTGGCTGTATGTGTGTATGTTTCTGTGTATTTGTGTGTTAGTGTGTCTGTGTGGATGTCAGTATCGGATTGTATGTCTGTGCCTCAGTGTGTGCCTCTGTGTCTATCAATGTTTTTGTTTGTTTTTCTGTGTGTATAAATGTGGCTGTGTGTTTCTAGGTCTGTGTATGTTTGTGTCAGTGTATAAATATGCCTGAGTGTCTCTGTAACTGTGTGTGTGAGTGTGAGAGATATAATGGGAACTGGAGATGCTGGAGAATCTGAGATAACAAAGACTGGAGCTGGATGAACACAGCAGGCCAAGCAGCATCCTAGGAGCACAAAAGCTGATGTTTCAGGCCTAGACCCTTCATCAGAAAAGGGGAGATAGGGAGAGGATTGTGAAATAAATAGGAAGGGGGGGAGGCAGACTGAAGACGGACAGAGGAGAAGATAGGAGGAGAGGACAGTATGGGTGGGGAGGGGATAGGTCAGTCCGGGGAGGACGGACAGGTCAAGGGGATGGGATGAGGTTAGCAGGTAGGAAATGGAGGTGCGGCTTGAGGTGGGAGGAGGGGATTGGTGAGAGGAAGAACAGGTTAGGCAGCTGGGGGGGAGCTGGGCTGGTTTTCGGATGCAGTGGGGGAAGGGAGATATTGAAGCTGGTGAAACCCACATTGATACCATTGGGCTGCAGTGTTCCCAAGCGGAATATGAGTTGTTGTTTAGTGTTTCTGAGTGTGTGCATTAGTATCTGTCTCTCCCTTTGTTTGTGTCTCTGTGCAATGGGCTGTCTCTTGTCTTGGGGGTGAATCCATTGAAATGTGTTTTGCCCCCATTCCTCTTGCATTCTGTCTCTCCCTCTTTTGTTTAAAGTGAAACACCTGTCCTGTTAATGTTTGTCTCTGTGTGTTTGCATCTGTATTTCTATCTCTGGCTGCAGTGGGACTCCCTGGGGGGAAATTAGAACAAATGAATCATGAATGAATAAAAAAGTTATGAATCAAGGACTCATTCTCTCGCTCCCTCTTGCCTCCCCACGACACTACACAAGCCACCGATTTTCTTTTTTGCTTCACAAGGCATCACAGTCTCTGAACCTCTCTGGTTGCAGTTGTTTTGTTCTTCAACCAATGTCTTTGGAGACACAAAGCAGTTTTGTCCGGTAGATGTTGTCCCTGAGATATGAACAGAATGAGGCATGAATAAACCCACTGCTTATCTCACTCCCTTCACATTTGAATTTTTTCCCGCTTAGGATCTGAGAGAGTAGATTCCAAATCATGACAAATTGCAGAAAGTGCAATAAGATTCACCATGCCTCCTCACAAAACAGTTTACTCGAAGGTACCTGAATACAATTGCAAAGGGAATACTCTATTAACTGTGTATAATGTCAGGACAATGCTCAAAGGCAAACCATTTCCTCATTTGCAGAGGGAACACAAACATTTCTGAACATTAGCATATTTATTCAGACCAGTCTCAGTACAGTTGCAATCCTCTCTACACCAGCACACTCTGCATGTGTGTTGCTGTTGCTGTGAGCGAGCTCCTCTCTCTTTCTCCCTGACTGAACCTCTGATGCTTTTCACCCATCACCATCCCCTGTGTAGTGGCGTGTGGAGGCCAGCAGATGTCGGCATTGTATCACTTTAACCAAAAGGGACCAGTCAGTGGTGAGACGGGGGCTTTTTCTCTCCCTCTCTCTATCTCTGAGCTCGCACATCCTCTCTCTCTCCTTCTCTCTGTCCCTTTCTCACCCTCTCCATTTCTCTCCATCTCCCCCCTCATCCACTCTCTCACCATCTCTCCCCTTTCTTCCACCCCCCTTTCTCTCCACATTTCTCTCTCTTTCTCTCTCTGTCTCCCTCTCTGTCTCGTCCCTTGGCTCTGGCCCACCATTCGGAAAGCTCATGTTTGATGTGATTGTGTTTGAACGCCACCTCCCTGCCGGAAGGAAGGTGATAAATCTAAAACGGCAAGCAAATGGAGACTATGAACAAAGACAGCGAACATTAGAAGATATAGAGTGTCAGTGAGAAGCTAATTGTTGAGAATGTGATGCTTGAGAGTCCTGTCCACTTTCCTTCCATCACTTCATTGAACATTGGGAGACAACTGACTGGATGTAAATTCACTCGACTGGGTTTTTTTTCTTGCTTTTGCGCTCAGAACGTTGCTGGGCAATTGCCCGTATTTCTGGGTAGATGCCAATGCTGTAGATATACTGGCACAGATTGGCTCGTGTCCAGGCCAGTTCTGGAACATGACCCTTCAGTGTTATTGCTGGAGGGTTGTCAGCGCGTACAGCTTTTGTCATATCCAGTTCCTTCAGCTGTTTCCCGATATTCCATGGAGTGAGTCAAATTAGTTCAAGATCAACATCAATGACATTGAGGTTTTCAGGAAGAGGCCACAATAAGAAGATACAAAAGGTACGCCTGTGTGATATGGCTGCACTGCATGCAAAACATAACTTTTCACTGTATCTCGGTACATGTGACAGTAATAAATCAAACCACATCAACTCGACACTCCTTGTTGAGGACGGAAGCAAACAGTTCTGCCTTGTCAGTGGGATGATGTCCTGTGTTCCCTCAGCGTTGAGCCTGGGAATATTTATGGAGATGTCTCTTTGCGTTATGGCTGTAATTGCCCACCTCCATTCACAGCTCCCCTCAGTAGGACTGCACAGCTCAGACCTGATCTGCTCTGGATGTGAGTTTGCTCGCTGAGCTGGAAGGTTAGTTTTCAGACGTTTTGTCACCATTTTTTTCATTTGAAAAAATATACTTTATTCATAAGATGTACAAAAAAAACATATTTACACACCTACCCAGTCATGCAAGCCGCTCCGCCTTACCCAGGGGGTACGTACACCAACTAAAGGAAAAAAACAAACAAAGAAGTAAAAAAACAAAGCAAAGAAAATACCCCGGCAGTCGTCTCCCCGCACAGTCCCCTTTGGCCCCCTGACCAGTTGGGGAAGGCGCCAGCTGGGCCCAGTAACCAGATAGGGCCCTTTTTTCTATTCTGGACGAGGGGTTTCATACGGTGGTCTTTCCCCACCGCACCTTGGCGGCGGCTGCCACAAGCTTTAGCGCGTCCCTCAGCACGTAGTCCTGGACCTTGGAGTGCGCCAGTCTGCAACATTCGGTTGGGGTCAGTTCTTTCAGCTAGCAGACCAGCAAGTTGCGGGCAGACCAAAGAGCATCTTTCACCGCATTGATGGTCCTCCAGGCGCAGCTGATGTTGGTCTCAGTGTGCGTCTCAGGAAACAGCCTGGAGAACACGGAGTCCTGCATCACGGAGCTGCTCAGGACGAACCTCGACAAATACCACTGCATCGCCCTCCAGACCTCATGCACATAGGCACACTCCAGAAGGAGGTGATCGACAGTCTTGTCCCGCCCGCAGCTGCCTCGAGGGCTGCGTGTGGTGGCGCAGAGATTCCGGGCATGCATAAAGGATCTCACTGGCAGAGCCCCTCTCACTGCCAGCCAAGCAATGTCCTTGTGCTTGTTTGAAAGTTCTGGCGATGAGGCATTCTGCCAAACGACTTTGGCAGTCTGCGTGGGGAACCACACGACGGGATCCACCCTCTCCTTTTCCCGAAGGGTCCCGAGGATACTACGTGCTGACCACTGCCTGACAGCCTTGTGGCCAAAAGTGTTTCTTTTCAAAAATTTCTCCACGAAGGACAGGTGGTACGGGACAGTCCAACTACTCGGAGCGTTCCGTGGCAATGAGGCCAGGCCCATCCTTCGCAACACCGGGGACAGGTAGAACCTCAGTAAGTAGCGACACTTGGTGTTTGCGTACTGAGGGTCTCCGCACAGCTTGATGCAGCCGCACACAAAGGTAGCCGTCAGGGCGAGTGTGGTGTTCGGAACGCCCTTTCCCCCCATTTTCCAGGTCTTTGTACATGGTGTCCCTGCGGACCCTGTCCATCCTCGACCCCCAAATGAAGTGGAAGATGGCCCGGGTGACCGCAGCAGCGCAGGTCCAGGGAATAGGCAAGGCCTGCGCCACATACAACAGTACCGAAAGCCCCTCGCACCTGACAACCAGGTTCTTACCCGCGATGGAGAGGGACCGGAGCGTCCACCTGCCCAGCTTCTGCTTCAATTTGGTGATACGCTCCTCCCAAGTCTTAGTGCACGCCCCAGCTCCACCAAACCAAACACCCAGCACCTTCAGATAGTCCGTCCTGACAGTGAAGGGGATGAAGGAGCGGTCGTCCCAGTTCCCGAAGAACATGGCCTCGCTCTTACCCCTATTGACTTTGGCACTCGAGGCCAGTTCAAACTGGCCGCAGATGTCCAACAGCCGACTCACCGACCGACGATCGGTGCAGAAGACGGCGACATCGTCCATGTACAGGGAGGTCTTGACCTGAAGGCCTCCCCTGCCTGGGATAGTCACGCCCTTCAGGCTCACGTCCTTCCTGATGGATGCGGCGAAGGGCTCCACACAGCACACGAACAAGGCAGGAGAGAGTGGGCAGCCCTGCCTGACTCCAGGTCTGACGGGAAAACTGTCCGATTCCCACCCGTTGATCGAGACTGCGCTAACGATGTTGGTGTCGAGCAGCCGGATCCAATAGCAGATGCCCTCCCCAAACCCCAATTTGGCGAGGACGTCCCTCATGTCAGCATGAGACACCCTGTCAAAGGCTTTCTCCTGGTCCAGGCTGACGAGGCAGGTGTCCACCCACCTGTCCTGTACGTAGGTGATCGTATCCCTGATGAGCGCGAGGCTCTGAGCTAACTTCCTGCCCGGCACAGCACAGGTTTGGTCAGGGTGAATCACCGACTCCAGGACAGACCTGACCCGGTTGGCTATGACCTTGGCCAGGATTTTGTAGTCCATGTTCAATAGTGAAATGGGACGCCAATTCTTAATTTCTTCCCTCTCCCCCTTCCTCTTGTAAATGAGGGTGATAATGCCCTTCCTCATGGACTTGCACATTTCCCCTGCCCGAAGCGCGCTATCGTACACCACTAGCAGGTCCTGGCCGACCAGGTCCCACAGAGCAGAATACAGCTCGACCGGTAAGCCGTCACTCCCGGGAGTCCTATTCCTCTCCAAGGACTTGAAGGCTCTGGTCAGCTCGTCCAGGGATATCGGCTGGTCCAGCCACTCCCTCGTGCCGTCGTCTAAGACCTCCGTGACAGATGACGGAGGCCATGCTTCGTCATGGGGGCTTCGTGTTGTACAGTCCGGCATAGAAGGATCTGCTGATCCTCAAAATGTCGGGCCGAGACGACGTCACCGACCCGTCGTCCTCCTTCAGCTGGCTAAGCACAGAGCTCTCTTTGTGCACCTTCTGAAAGAAGAAACGCGAGCATGTCTCGTCCTGCTCCACGGAGCGGACCCTGGACCGGAAGATTATCCTGGAGGCCTCCGCGGCAAAGAGCGAGGCTTGCTGGCCCCTCACCTTGCGGAGTTCCTCAGTGACATCGCCCCCATCAACTGCAGAAGGAGCAGGTTCTTCACCCTTTTCTGGAGTCGCAACAGCTTTCCCCACCTCTCTCTCGCCTTCCGAACACCCTTGAAGACAAAGAACCTCTTGATGTTCTCCTTCACCATCTCCCACCAGTCGCCCGGAGACTCAAAGAGGGGTTTCACGGTTCTCCAACCGGCGTACTCCCTTTTAAGGTCCTCGACGTTCTCTGGGGTCAACAGAGTCGTGTTGAGCTTCCACGTCCCCTTGCCAGCCGGCTGGTCGTCCTGTAAGTGACAGTCCACCAGCAGGAGGCAGTGGTCAGAGAAGAACACCGGCTCGACCTGACTGGTGGACCTGACTGAGAACGCCTGTGACACAAACAGGAAGTCTATTCTTGAGCGAATAGACCCGTCTGGCCGCGACCAGGTGTACCTCCGCTGCGCTGCTTCTGCAGTGGTGCTGAAAATGTCGAGCAGCTTGGCGTCCTTCACCGTGCCCACCAGGAATCTGGACGTGACATCCAGTTGACTCCCCCCACCCGCTGTCCCCGCGCTGGATCTTCCATCTGCATCGATGATGCAGTTGAAGTCTCCGCCTAGGATGACCGGCCTGGACGTAGCCAGCAGGGGTGGAAGCCACTGCAGGACGGCCAACCGCTCACTCCGTACCACTGGGGCGTACACGTTGATCAGCCTCAGGGGAGCGTTCCTGTAGGTGATGTCAGCCACTAGGAGGCGCCACCCCACCACCTCCTGAACTTGAGAGATGGTGAAGTCGCGCCCCTGCAGTAGAATAGCCAGGCCGGAGGACCGACATTCGTTACCCCCCAACCAGATCGAAGGCCCACAGTTCCAGGCGCCGGACCATTTCCTGTACCTGCCGAGGTGCGGTATCCCGCACTCCTGCTGAAACAGGAGGTCCGCCTTGATGGTGGTCAGGTAGGCCAACGTGGATACACATCCTGCGCTGGTCTTGACACTGCGCACATTAATGCTCACAACTCGTACCCCCATTGTGGGCAGTGACAGCAATACCCTCCCCAAGTCCAAGGTCCAGCCCCTCCATCTGTCCCTTCATGCCCATTGCCCGGGCTAACTGCTGGACACTCTCCAGGCTGAGGAAACCGTCCGTGCTGCCTTCCGGGTGGCATCCCCCGGTCGGGGGTACGGAGGCAGGAGAGTCCAGCTCTGGGTCAGGCTGGGGACGTGCTGTTTCCTCCTTCCCGCCTGGAAGTTCCGGGGGGCCCTCCAGCGCCCCAATGGCGCGTGGCTGGGTGCCGGAGGGAGCCTCAGGACGCCTCCCGTCACCTGGAAGTGTGGTGCTGCTTTCCTTCTCCCTTGAGATCTTTAACTTCTGCTTCGGGCGGGCCCTCTCCGAATCCCCCTTGTCAGAGGAGCTCTTATAGCCCCCCTGTAGCTGCCTCTTCCCGCCTGATGGTTGCGGTTCCTGGGCCCGCCGACGCACCTTCCACCTCGCTTTCCGGACCGTCGTCCACTCCCCTGGGTTGTGGTACTGTGCCTGTCCATTCATGGTCTGTCGCGTTCGTGAGTAAAGTTTTTTGGCGCGAAATTTCCAGGTTGTATTTACGGAGTCTGTTGTGGGCATCATTGATCATTTCTCTAAGCATTCTGCGGCCGTTTTGCTCTGCTATTCTTCTGTCTCGTGTGGTGTTAAGGGGAGGTTTGTATTTGAGACATTTAGGTAGTACCTGTTTCCTTAGGCATTCATGCAGCAAGTGCAGCTGTTCGCGGGTGGCAGTCTGTCGGATGGCACTGGTTTCCCATCTTCGGGCCAGTTTTAGCGTATTGCGCCCATAGGTGCCAGTGAGTTTTGAGAAGATTTGTAGCTCAGGTTGAGGTTCTGGATGTGAGTTTGCTCGCTGAGCTGGAAGGTTAGTTTTCAGACGTTTCGTCACCATTCTAGGTAATATCTGAAAAGATGAATTTCCAGTTCTCAGTCTAGCCAACATTACCACAATTCCACATGACCAATTTGGGAAATCTCAAGGAGGTGTAAATGTCAGGAGGTCATCCAGGAAACTAAACTGTTTAGAACATGCTGCAGAGATAATGGGAACTGCAGATGCTGGAGAATCCAAGATAACAAAGTGTGAAGCTGGATGAACACAGCAGGCCAAGCAGCATCTCAGGAGCACAAAAGCTGACGTTTCGGGCCTAGACCCTTCATCAGAGATGAAGTTGCTCTCTGATGAAGGGTCAAGGCTCGAAACATCAGCTTTCGTGCTCCTGAGATGCTGCTTGGCCTTCTGTGTTCATCCAGTTTCACACTTTATTATACTGGACTATTAGTTTTTTTTTCCATGCAGTGTATTTCAATGGCAACGAACTGTGGACAGGACAGATACAAACCATGTGCAACCTGCCTTAGCTGCAGTGAATCTTACTTATGTTTCAAGCTTTTCTCAGAAAATATGTTGTTTGCTGTTCCAACTGTTTCAGCTGCCTCTGCAGAAATGGACAATATGTGCTGCTACAATGCGATCCTCTTCCAAATTATTTTTTGGTTTTCAGTTCTCCATTCATTCACTACACCTAATCACTATAGAGGCCAAACCAACCCCGTATGAAGAACTGAATATTCTGCTTGCTGCAAATCGCATATTCCAGCAGAAATTTAACAGGGATGAGGAATGGCTGTTTCAATAGTTAAGGGTCGGCGGTTGAAAGGCTGATGTTTTCCAAGCCGTTTGACATTGCTGGGACAGTTTTTTTTTGTAATATGCAAAAAAAAATTACTCAGGCCTTTCACAGGCCAACTCAACCTAAATGTAATTAAGCGAATTACTACAGATGCAGGACATCAGAATGTGGGGAAGTTGGGGAAAACAGAAAGTGCTGGAAATATTCAAGCAACATCTGTGAAGAGACAAAGCTAACATTTCAGGATGCAATCCTTCACCCTGCTTTGATCCCAGATGCATTTTCCAATAAAACAGCTGACCCACCTCAGAGCTCAGTCACTGCAAAAATGAACATGCAGCTTTTGTTTTAAGAAAAGGGAACAAGATGTAAGCAATGAGCATCAAACATCATTTTGATAAAGACCTTGTGACCAAAGCTTCATCACCACGGGGTAGCTAATGCTCTAAACAGAGCTGATTGTGCAGAAGTTATAAAGAGCAGAATTCAACTGCTAACCTTGAAGAATAATTTCTACTTTGCAGAAAATATTAAGGTTGTATGGACAGGGAGCCTTGCTGGGGAATTCAGTAATGAACAGGAACTGGGTGGGTAGCTTTATCAAACATATTGCGATCATCTGATTTGATAAATACCATAATTTGCCTTCATGTACCTGCCATTTGTGTTCTGAAACTGTGCTGATGACTGCCAAACGTGATGCAGCGGAGATTATACAAATACACCCATGTTGGAATTATTGAGAAAATCCCCCATATCAGCTGCCATGGGTCACCTTCACAACTTAAGCAATTAGCTGGTTTCCCTGCAGAACAGGACACATCAGATTTGTTACTGCAGCCAAGTTAAATCTTTCAGTGGGGATGTCTGAGCTCAGATTTTTGCAAACATCTATATCAGGCCATGGGAAACATACATTACTGAAAGCAAGTTTGCATTTCATATTTCCACTTAAGGATTGCAGGAATATCCATTAGTTCCAATAATGAAGGGTAGTAATATAAACATGAGCATTTATTAGAGTCTCAGAGTCATACAGCACAGAAATAGACCCTTCTGTCCAACTTGTCTGTGCCGACCAAGTTTCCCAAACTGTACTAATCCCAGTTGCTTTTATATCCCTGTAAAGTTTTCCTCTTTTAGGTAATTGTCCAAATGTCTTTTGAACTTTGTAATAAGCAGAATTCAACTGTACATGTATGTGCCGCTTCCTCTGGCAGTTCATTCCACATGCGATCCACCCTCTGTGTGAAAATATTGCCCCACAGGTCCCTGCTGCTTCCCTCATGCAAATAATGTGTTTGGGCCTTCAGAAAACATCAGTAAGATTTTGAAAAATATAATTAAATAGGTTATTACTCAAAATTAGAGCTCGGGATTGGGGTTAAATATCAACACTTATTGGAAATTTCTTAAAGGACTTAAATTTGACACCAGGATTAAACAGCTTTGTTTGTGGATGATATGAGGGACTTAAGGGGAGGAAAGAGAGGAGGGGGAGTGGTGATTTTTGTTTGGGATAACATTATGGCTGTACTTAGCGAGTACTTAGGGAGGATTCCTGGGAGTTTGCCCAAGGAAATTATTTGCGTTGAACTATGAAATAAGAAAGGGATGACCGTCTTGTTGGGATTGTACAAAAGGCACCCCCAGTAGTCAATGGGAAATTGAGATGAAAAAGTAAGGAGATCTCAGATGTCTGTGAGAATAACAAGGTTGTAATGGTTGGGGATTTTAACTTTCCAAACATAGACTGGGCCTGGCATAGTGTTAAGAGGTGGGATGGGAAGGAATTTTTTCAGTGTGTGAAAGAAAACTTTCTTATTCAGTCTGTGGATGTACGTACAAGAGAAGGAGCAAAACTTGACGTGTTAGGAATAAGGCAGGCAAACGATTGAGGTGACAGAAAGGGAGTACTTTGGGGCAAGTGATCGTAATTCTACCAGTTTTAAAATAGTTATGGAAAAGGACAGACTGATCAAAAAGTTAAATTGAAAAAAAAAATAATTTTCATGGTATTAGGCAGGAACTTCCAAAAGTTACGAAAACAGCAATTGCTGGTAAAGCTCAGCAGGTGTTACTGCATCTGTTGAGAGAAATCAGATGCTCATTAGTGACATTTAAGCAACTGCTGGACATGCACATGGACAGTAGTGAATTGAGGGGAAGGCAGGTTCGGTTATTTTGTTTTTGGATTAGGATTACTCCACGGCACAACATTGTGGGCCGAAGGGCCTGCACTGTGCTGTACTTTTCTATGTTCTATGTTTCAGGTCGAGTGACCCTTCCTAAGCTCTGAGGGAGTGTCAATCGACCTGAAACGCAAACACTGATTTCTCTCCACAGATTATGTCAGACTTTTCCAGCAATTTCAGCTTTTGTTTCCAATTTAGAGCATCCACAGTTTCTTCCACATTATTACTTTCAAAATCTGACTAGGAGAGATTATTTGCAGGTAAAGATTGGGAATCAGGACTCCTTTCAAAAAGAGATAAGGAGAGTCCAGAGACAGTTTGTTGACGGTAATGTGAAGGGCAGGGCTGGTAGGTGCCGGGAATGCTGAAAATAGAGAAAGTGAGGGTCTGGTTAAGAAAAACGAAGCATATGCTGTGTTGTTACAGCTGGGATTGAGTGAATCCCTGGACGAGCATAAGGACAATAAGTGTATATTTAGGAGCGAAATCAAGCGTGCATAAAAGGGACATGAAATAGCTTTGGCAAGTACAGTTAAGGAGCATCCAAAGAGATTCTATAACAATAATAAGGGCAAAACAGTAATGAGGGAGAGAGTAGAGCCCTTTAAAGATCAAAAAGGCCGTCCGTGTGTGAAACCGCAGGAGATGGGTGAGATACTAAATGAATATTTCACATCAGTATTTCCCCTGGAGAAAGACATGGAAGCTTGGGAACCTGGGGAAATAAATAGTGATGTCCTGAAAACAGTCCATATTACAGAGGAGGTGCTGGAGGTTTTAAAATACATAAAGGTGGATAAGTCCCTGGGACCTGATCAGGTGTAACCCAGAGCTTTGTGGGAAGCTCTGGTAAATTACTGGGCCCTTTGCTGAGGTATTTGTATCATTAAAAACCATGTGCAAGGTGCCAGCAGACTGGGGGTTGTCTAACGCGGTGCCATTATTTCAGAAAGGTGGTAAGAAAAAGCCAGGGAACTATAGACTAGTGAGCCTGACTCCAGTGGTGGATAAGTTGTTGGAAGGGATCCTGAGGCACAGGATTTACAGGTATTTGGAAAGGCAACCACCGACTACAGATGGTGAACATGGCTTTGTGCATGCGGAATTGTCTCTCACGAACTTGTTTGAGTATTTTTTAAAGAAGTAATGAAGAAGATTGTTGAAGGTGGAGCAGTGGATGTTGTTTATATGAACTTGTCAGGCATTCAACAAGGTACTGCATGGGTAGACTGCTAAGCAATGTTTGATTACATGGAAAACGGGGACAGCTAGCCAGTTGGGCACAAAATTGGCTCAAAAGTAGGAGACAGAGGGTGATAGAAGGTTCCTTTTCAGACTGAAGGCCTGTGACCAGTGGTGTGCTACAAGGATGAATGCTGGCTCCACTGCTTTCTGTCATTTATGTAAATGGTTTGGATGTGAACAGAGGAAGTATGGATAGTAGAAATGTGGACGGCACCGAAATTGGAGGTGTAGTGGACAGCGAAGAAGGTTATCTGAGAGTACAACAGGACATTGATCAGCTGGGCCAGTGGGCCAAGGAGTGGCAAATGGAGTTTAATTTAGAGAAAGGTGAGGGTCTGCATTTTGGAAAGTCAAATTACAGCAGGGCTTATAAACTTAACAGTAAGATTCTGGGGAGTGTTGCAGAACAAAGAGACATTGGGGTGCAGGTGCATTGTTCTTTGAAAGTGCAGTTGCAGGTAGATAGGATAGTGAAGAGGGTTTTTGGTGTGCTTGCCTTTATTGCTCAGTGCATTGAGCAGAGGAGTTGCAAGGTCATGTTGTAGCTGTACAGAACATTGGTTAGCCTACTTTTGGAATACTGCATCCAATTCTGGTCTCTCTGCTATAGGAAAGATGTGAAACTTGACACAATTCATATTCCTGTCATTACGAGGATTCATTACAAGGATATTGCCAGGTTTGGAGGGTTTGAGCTATGAGGACGGGCTCGGGCTATTTTCCATGGAATGTCAAAGACTGAGGGGAGAGATTTTTTTAAAATCATGATAGACATGGGGAGGGTGAATAGCCAAGGTCTTTTTTCCCAGGGGAGGGCAGTTGAAAACTACAGCACATAAGTTTAGGGTTAGAGGAAAAAGATTTGAAAAAGACCTAAGGGGTAATGTTTTCACGCAGAGGGTGTTGCATATATCGAACAAGCTGCCAGAGGAAGTGGTGGAAGTGGGTACAATGACAGTTAAAAGGAATCTGGATGGGTATATAAATAGGGAGGTTTAGAGGGATATGGGCCAAATGTTGACAAATCGGACTGGATCAGTTCAGGATATTTGGTTGGCATGGACAATTGGACCAAACGGTCTGTTTCAGTGCTGTCCAGCTCAATGACTCCATGAGTACCAGAGACCAAAGTCCTCCTCACCTCAGTCTTAGGCTGAGGAGTAGGACCTGTCCACTCTGTCCATTTCTTTTCTGTTTCTTCCCTCCTTTTTTTGCTTCTTTCTTCTCAGTAATGTCCTGAATGTCAGGCCTCAGTGTGGGTCTGGCAAGCTGATCTGTCGGCTGACATGCCCTCAGCGTGGTCTTCTGGCCTTGATGTGATTCCAGAGCAGTCTCCCGGCCTCGAGAGGCTCAAAGTGAAGCCTGGCATGGTCAGGTGTCAAAACTCAAACTGGAGGCTCGGTGCCAGCGCGAACTGGGTTAAAACGACTGACATTCTGAACTTTACATTTATATTTTAAAATTTATTCCTATGATCTATCATGGTGATTTTTTAAAATTTACTGTTCTCACTTATTCCTCTGATCTATAATCCTGGAACTTTTCTTTCTTTATTTTTCTAATTGTCTTCCTGACCAAGACTTTGTACTTAAGAATCTTAACCTGGGTACTTCTGGACCTAAAATGGCCCAGTACTTGGCATTTGAGTATATGTGACAATAAAGCTACTTCTCAGATTCAGTTCTAACATGGCACCTTATATTTGGGGACTACGCCCTCTGGTCATAAAGTCTCCCATGAAGGGAATATCCTTTCAACATTCACCCTGTCAAGCCTCTTAAGAATCCTGTACAATTCAACTGGGTCAGCAAGTTTGCAGATGACACAAAGGTCGGAGGTGTCGTTGACAGTATAGAGGGCTGTTGTAGGCTGCAGCGGGATATTGACAGGATGCAGAGATGGGCTGAGAGGTGGCAGATGGAGGTCAACCTGGATAAATGCGAGGTGATGCATTTTGGAAGGTCGAATTTGAAAGCTGAGTACAGTATTAAGGATAGGATTCTTGGCAGTGTGGAGGAACAGAGGGATCTTGGTGTGCAGAAACATAGATCCCTTAAAATGGGCACCCAAGTGGACAGGGTTGTTAAGAAAGCATATGGTGTTTTGGCTTTCATTAACAGGGGGATTGAGTTTAAGAGTCGTGAGATCTTGTTGCAGCTCTATAAAACTTTGGTTAGACCGCACTTGGAATACTGCGTCCAGTTCTGGTCGCCCTATTATAGGAAAGAGGTGGATGCTTTGGAGAGGGTGCAGAGGAGGTGTACCAGGATGCTGCCTGGACTGGAGGGCTTATCTTATGAAGAGAGGTTGACTCAGCTCGGTCTCTTTTCATTGGAGAAAAGGAGGAGGAGAGGGGACCTAATTGAGGTATATAAGATAATGAGAGGCATAGATAGAGGTGATAGCCAGAGACTATTTCCCAGGGCAGAAATGGCTAAAATGAGGGGTCATAGTTTTAAGCTGGTTAGAGGAAAGTAGAGAGGGGATGTCAGAGGCAGGTTCTTTACACAGAGAGTTGTGAGAGCATGGAATGCGTTGCCAGCAGCGGTTGTGGAAGCAAGGTCATTGGGGTCTTTTAAGAGACTGCTGGACATGCATATGGTCACAGAAATTTGAGGGTGCATACATGAGGATCAATGGTCGGCACAACATTGTGGGCTGAAGGGCCTGTTCTGTGCTGTACTGTTCTATGTTCTATGTTCTAACAAAATCACATCCTCGTTTTTTTTTAAATTCCAGACAGTCGTGTCCCAATCTGTTTAGCCTTTGCTCATCAGGTCATCCCAACACATTGGAGATCATCTAGTGACCGTTCTTAGTGCTGCCTCCAGTAAAATGATATCCTTTAAATAAGGGAGGAAAAACTGCTGACATAGTTCAAATGTGTCCCACCAGCACACCTCCCTCGTCTGACATTCCAACCCCTTAAAGTAAGGGCCAATATTCGATTAGTCTTCATGTTTACCTGCTGCATCTGTGTGCTAGCTTCCTGTGTTTTGTGCACAAGGAACTCACTTAACTTTGTTGCAGATTTCTGCTTTTTTTTTCATTTGAATAAAACAACTCCTTTATTCGTCTTTCCAAATATACCAAATTTGCACTTTCCCACATTATAATCCATTTGCTTTTCGTCTACTCAAATAGCAATATTTCATTGTGAACTGTTTGTATCTCTCTCACAACCCGCCTTTCTACTTATTTTTATGTTTTCTGCAAATTTGGCCCAGGTGCTTACACTCTATTGACCCAAGTTATTTATATTTGTTGTAAACAGTTGCCGTCCCAGTACTGATCCCTGTGAAACTCCACTGGTCACCAAGTTGGAAAAGAACCTCTAATCCCTGCTCACTGCTTCCTGGCTGTTAGCCAATTCTCCGTCCATGTCAACTTACCACCTCCAACACCATGGTTTTTATCGTAAGGCTGAACCTTTTGTGAGGCACCTTGTTGAACACATACTCAAAGTCCAAATACAACACATGTACTGGTTCCTCCCGAACTGCTCTGGTTCAGCATTCTTCAAAAAACTAATAGTCAGACATGATTTCTCTTTCATGGAGTCATGATGACTCTGTTTAATTAGATTATTGCTTTCCAAATGCACTGTTATTATTTCCTTAATGATTGATCCCAACACCTTTTCAACATTAAATGTTTGGCCTAAAGTTACCTGCCTTTTGCCTCCCTCTCTATTTGAATAGGGGTGTCACATTGGCAGTTTTCCAGATACTTCCCCAGAATCCAAAGATGAGGAAAACTACAACAGTACACCCACTATTCCTGGAGCTAACTCTTTTATCTGTCCCACCAATGCTTGTGCCAGCACGAGTTGCCCCACAGCGCTGATGTGACAGTCACTGCAAACACCATTATTCAACAGTCTTGCACAGAAATTCTTTGAAAGTGCATCAAGGCCAATGTGACCTTTGCACTAAAGCTTGCATTTTACAAATGGCATGGGGTCAGTGATGCAAGTGAGTAGACGGATATCAGAGGCCATTTTTAATGGAGGCACCTTTCCCACATATTGCAAACAAACTCTTCCAATCCTGTCAGAGCCATTATTTGTTCAACCAGTTTCTCCATCAGCTGCCCCCCCCCCACCCCACAAATAGAGATTTCCTGTGTGGTGCCAAGGTACCTGCCTTGCTCTCTAGGATTATGACCGTCAATTGCCCCTGATACATGGTTCGTGGAGGTGAGCTCTCAACACAAATTGCTGATAGGAGGTTATATTTAGTGAAGCAGCGCTAATTAGATATGAAGTATACTCCCTCAGCCCAGAATTTGTCTTCTACTTCAAAAGAATGAAACAAAAGATTGCAATTTAAGTTTTTTAATTTAAAACAAATGTAAGAACATTGAAAACATTTATTGAACACTATTTTTAGAAACAAACTTAGACAAAGAACTCAGATGATTTTCTCTTCCATCTGTGGCTGGTATTGTTGGCATAGCCTCGATGTTGAACCATTTTAATTTTAAAGTGGTTATGTGTAAATGTCTAATTAGTGAATCCTATGTCGAGCACCAAGCGATTTACAGGAGGAGAAGGAAATAAAATACATACGACCTCTCAAAAATCAGGGCGGTGAGCTCTCTAACGCCCTTCCTCACCAGAGCTCATTGATTCACATTGGGAAGGAGGCTCGAGCATTGCCTGTGGAAGAAAGGAATGCCAGAAATGTTAAAGTGCTTGTTGTTCCTGGTGTTAATTTATACATCGTGCAAATGTGAATTTGACAGAGACTCAAATACTGTTAAAAATTCCTGATATTTTGCTACTTTGAATGGATTTTTGTTTTGGATCCATTTGAAAAGTGAATATACATAACCAACACTGTTCTGCACGTGAGATGTGATTGCATGAAGATAAAAAGGTCAATGAATGAGTGTCAGATTAGGCTGTTAACCAATGAGACCCACTTGAAACAATGACAGGTCTGAGTAATGGAACATAAGCAGATAAACTAGGAACACAAGTGTATTTCAGTATTCATGTCTGAGGTGATCTGGTCCCCTGTGCATCTTTTAAATACCTTTTATCCCCAAAATGGTTTGCACTTTACAAATATACATTCTCTTACACACGCGCGCGCATCTCACAATATAACCATTCAAAATAAATTCATTATAAAGCTGAGCACTAATTAAAGTCTCAAACAAGTGCAATACCACTGGCAATAATAAACAATGCTGTTATTTCTTGCAGTTGCAGTCAGTTAAAAACATATCAATGGGTTTTTAATGCAGAATTAGTTAAAGCCTCTGGAAACAAAAGGTTGGCTGGAGACTTTAAAGGCCGAGCCAAACAGGCCAGCTGAAGTACTCATCATCCCACCTAATGGTCTGGATAAATGGTTAGTTTGTTAGTTTTTTTTTCCCCTGAGATGGCTTGCACTTTACAGATATATCCTCTCATACACACACTCTCTCACTCTTACACTCTGACAGTTTCATTCAGTCTCACACTTACACACATAGTCTCACTCAGCCTGTTATAGTCACTCACACACACTCAGTCGGTCTGACTCACACTTCACGCAGCCTCACTCACACTCAGTTTCACTCACAAATATGGACTCATTCACACACATGGACTGACTCCCTTCCCTCACACTCTCAAACAGTCTTATTCACACTCAGTCTCACACAGTATCACAAGCACAATCTCAAGGGTGGCACGGTGTCTTAGTGGTTAGCACTGCAGCCTCACAGCGCCAGGGACCCGGGTTCGATTCCAACCTCCGGTGAGTGTCTGTGTGGAGTTTGTACATTCTCCCCATGTCTGCGTGGGTTTCCTCTGGGTGCTCCGGTTTCCTCCCACAGTCCAAAGATGTGCAGGCGAGGTGCATCGGCCACGCTAAATTGCCCGTAGTGTTCAGGGGTGTGTGGGTTGTAGGGGGATGGGTCTGGGTGGGATGCTTCAAGGGGCAGTGTGGACTTGTGGGGTCAAAGGTCCTGTTTCCACACTGTAGGGAATCCAATCTAATCTCACACGCTCTCACTCATACAGTATCACGCTGACTTTGCAGCTTCAGTCACACGCATACACAGTCTCACTCTGACTTTTTCACACATACAGTCTCATTCTCACTTCACACAGTCTCATACACGTAGTTTGACTCCCTCCCACACAGACACTCACATTGTGTCACACGCACAAACTCAGGCTCAATAACACACATGCCCAATTTTGACTCTCACGCACCAACTCAGTCTCACTCACACAGGCTGTCTCTGATACCTCAGCCAGTCTCATTTGAGTGCACAGTCTCACCCACACAGAGACTCACTCACACAGAGTCTCACCTGCGCACAGTCTCACTCGCACGCAATCTCACCTGTACATAATCTCACTTGCACACAGTCTCACTCATAACGCTGTCTCACTCGCATGCAGTCTCACCCGTACATAGTCTCACCCTCACACGGTCTTACTTGGAAGTTCAAACACACAGTATCACTCTGACTTCCCACGATTTCACTCTCACACACCTTGCCTCTCACATTCACATAGCCTCACTCATACACAATCTCACTCTGAGTTCACAGTCTCAATCACACATGGTCTTGATCAAACTCACTCAATTACACATGCTCTCTCACTCATACATTCTCACACAATCTTATTCAGTCTGACTAATAGTCAGTCTCACACTCAATCGTACATTCTCAATTAATCTCACTGTGTCACTCAAACTCTCACTCACAGTCACACTCACATCGGATCACTCGCAGTCTCACTAACACAGTCTCACTCACACACAGTCTCTCTCAGTCTCTCACACACACACACACATTCTTATTCACACACATGGCCTCACTCTCACAAATGCACGGTCTCATTCACATACAAATTCCTACTCTTTCTCTCTCAGTCTCACTCTGACTCACTCACACACGGGCCCACTCAGACTCTCTCACTCACACACATGTTCTTAGTCACACACATGTTTTCACTCTCACAAATGCATGGTCTCATTCACATACAAATTCCTACTCTCTCTCTCTCTCAGTCTCACTCTGACTCACTGACACACAGACTCACTCACTCACCCACAGACCCACTCACACACAGTCCCACTCAGACTCTCTCACTCACACATGTTCTCAGTCATACATATGGTCTCACTCTCACAAATGCACGGTTTCATTCACATACAAATCCCTGGTCTCTCTCTCTCAATCTAACTCTGACTCTCTCTCTCACAGTCTCACTCACACATATGGTCTCACTCACAGTCTCACTCTGACTTCATACAGTCCCACTCTCTCACACCCACTCACACAAACTCTCAGCATCACTCCCACAGTCTCACACTGACTGTCATTCAGTCTCACTCACACATACAGTCTTACTCTAACTTCACAGTCTCACTCTTACACACACTCACAGTCTCACTCACACATCGCTTATTCTGACTCTCACTCACACAGTCTCACTCATATGTCCCACTATGGCACAATAATTTTATGTTAAATTGTTGTAAAATTGAACATTAAGTAAAAACAGTTAAGGTCTCAAACAAGTGCAATATGACTGGCAGTAATAAACAACTCTATTATTTCTTGTAGTTACCCTTTGTTGAAGGCATGTCAATGGCATTCTCTCCAAATTAGTTTAAACCACTGGAGAAATAAAAATATTGAAGGCAGGAATGGAGTGCTGAAGAGTTTAAAGGCCAAACCAAACACTTCAGTTGAAGTATTCATCATCCTGCCATTGGCTGAACAAATGGCTGGTTTGCTTTTTAACCAAACAACCATTGAGGAACCCAAGCAAATTCAATCACAATTGGTCAACAAGATTGACACGTAAACGATTCTTTTTCTCATCCAACCAATTGATACATGACTGTGATGTTCATAGAAGACCGGTGGCAGGGTTCAATTCTCCAGCATTCCAGAAAAAATAGCTGATGTGCAAGATGTTTGAAAAGGACAAACAAGCCCTGGACTCAAAAGTTAATGTTAAGCAATTGTCTGAAGTCAAGTCACTCTCTCCAAATTGTCCAATAATTTAAAGTAGAACACTGCCAAAGTAATTTATTCATATATTGCAGGGTTTTTGATACTGAGCAGAGATTTGAGATCCATCAGAGTCCCGTGAAACATTATGTTCCTTACAGCTAAAACTTGCATAGACATGAAGATCTTCTTTCAGTGAATCTCAGGATGAAGTCGTGACTCACTTTCTTGTTCATTGCGTAATACAGGATGGCATCGGCCGGAAGTATGAGCACTGAAAAAGCAGAGGGAAAGCACATTATTATTCACACGTGTTTTCATCATATTAATTGTGCACAGGTCCAACTGCTTCCTGGGTACGGAAATATCAATGACTGGGAGGAACAGAACGAATGTACTGCAAGGATTCAGAATGTATTACAAAATACAAGAGAAAGTCTTGGAGTTATACCATCCTCAGGTAAACTCAATAACTGAAAACCATTATATCTGAGACCCATTCTCAGGATGAGCATTGTTGGTCAAGACTAAAATCCATTTCAAACCTCTCACTGTCCGATGGCACAGGCCTTCTTCACGACAGTTTGTACAATTCAGTGGCTTTACTGGGCCAGATATGAGGCTGTGAAGAGTCAGCATACAGTAGCCCAGGTAAAGATGTCAGATTTTCCTTACTACAGAACAATGCAAAACCCCAACTGATTCACGAATGACCCAGCAGCTACAAGGTCACTTCTGCTGATACCAGCATCAAACACAAAAAGGTGCAGTGTGTTCAACGTGAAAACACTGAGAAAAGCTATCCGCTCCTTCAGCATTGTGTTGGAATCTTGAAACTAACACCACTGAGGGCACCTAAATCAAACACGAGTTAGTGATCCAGTGAATGGCCATTTTCTGAGGGCTATGATGGATGCAGAATAAATTCCGGCTTTGTCAGTGAGACTTACGTCCAGGGAACTGATTTTTCTTTTCTGTGAAATCTGACAGGGATAGCATGCTGCAAAGGCATTGGGACACTTCATTTTCATAATGCATTCTGCTGAACACAGCCTGGATGGCAAGTTTTAAACCACAGCAGAATTAAACCCATGAGACCTCGTTTCTACTTTTCACCAGGAAATGGTTGGGGGAGGGTTGCGACAGATTAGCAACTTGACAGCAGTGACCCCATCCATGTTTCTGGTCTCTCAGCCACAGGCCAAAAAGAGGGGAAGAACAGATTAATTTCAGCAACAGGAAACATTTATTTTGGAATAACCAGTTAAAATAAGAATGAACAAAGCAGAACAATGTGCTAACAATGCGAATAATTCAGGATTTAATGCCACACCCAAATCCTGATGTACATCCTTCGCTCAATATGGCTTTAGGTAGTTTTACAAAAGGGCTACTGGACTCCAAACACTAACCCTGACTTCTCTCTACAAGTGCTGCTACTGCTGCTGTGCTTTTCCAGCAGTTTCTGATTTCCAGCATTTGTGGTTCTTTGTTCTGATTTGGCTTTAGGGCAATCTGATGAAATAATTTGCTTTTATTAGGTGTAGATATTAGTTGTTTATTGGCTTTACATTCCTCAGACTTGAATCCTGCTGAACATGCTTGGATATGTTCGATGATACAAATTTAGATATCAGCAGCTTTTTGGTGAAATCAAAAGAAAATATCAATTCCCTTGCAGTGGTTATGCTGTTCAGAAATAGATTTAACTTAAATTGAAGCAATTTCCACTGCTCACCTTTATTTGATTCAATGATCTGTGCTAGAGCAAATTGCTGAGGACGCTCGGGTTCAAATTTGAGCGCGGTGATGGCTTTGTTGAGAACTTCAGACACACGATCTTGATTAGTCACCTAATTAAAACAACATTCACTTTTCATTAATGCATTAGACACACACACCAAATGAAATATATAATGCCTCAATTTCCAAAGGGCTTATAAATATAGCTGCTTTCACCCAGAAAACTAATTGGGACATTACACTGAAAGCTGTAAAAGTTACATTAATGAAATAATATCTGGTAGGACAGTTATTGTAAAATCTGCATTCGATGCTCCATAACACAGTTACTGTGAACAGTAAAGGTTGGAATTTGAATGGAAACAGAGCCCAGTGATCAAGTTTACTTATACACACAGTTTGAAACAAGTAACTAATGACGAAATTCATAATTTAAATAATCCACTTCCATCCCCTCCCACCCAAAACCCCCATACCATTTGACATAATGGGAACTGCAGATGCTGGAGAGTCCGAGATAACAAAATGTGGAGCTGGATGAACACAGCAGGCCAAGCAGCATCTCAGGAGCACAAAAGCTGATGTTTCGGACACAGACCCTTCAACAGAAAAGCTTTGTTTCAAGGCTGAAGAGATTACAAGAGAGTTGCAGTGGGAGAGAGATCCACTGAGGTTGTTCCGGAGAGAGGAGGGTAACTTCTTCAGGTTAGGTATCCCTGGAAGCGGTTTCACAATGAGGTTAAAATTGTATCAGAGATAATGGGAACTGCAGATGCTGGAGAATCCAAGATAACAAAGTGTGGAGCTGGATGAACACAGCAGGTCAAGAAGCATCTTTGGAGCACAAAAGCTGATGTTTCAGGCCTAGACCCTTCATCAGAAAAGGGTCTAGGCCTAAAAGGCCAGACTGTGTGCTCCTGAGATGCTCTGCTGCTTGGCCTGCTGTGTTCATCCAGCTTCCCACTTTGTTACCCCCATACAATTTGCCTGCTTTTAACATTTATTGTCATTACAGCAAATGGCTCAATGTTGTTTGTGAAGTCTGACATTTCCTAATGTTATGCTTATTCATATAAATTATTCATAAAATTGCTTTAACAGTTTGAAACATTTAGCAATTTGTGATTTGAAGACAGTGCAAATATTTAATATTCAATCATAATGTGACTGTACAGGAATAATATTTGATAGGCAGGATATTGAGAAGACCAGTTTTTTGGGCAATTGTCTGCTTTTGTTTAATTCTGTGTTATATTTGGAGATTGCTTTTCTCAGCTCAAATTTGAGCAATGACCTGGAAGATGAAATGCACCAGCAAATTTTCTGTTTCTTCTGGAGAACTGCAATGTTTTCTGGTTGAGTAAACTCACACTTAATTCTACTTTAATTTTGCTATAGTTCATGGCTAAAAAAATTACTTTTGCCACCCAGTCTAAAGCAAAGATCATATTAAATATATTAATGGATAGCAAATCTGAAAAATCCAAAAAATGTAGTGGAATTAAATTCCTGAGCAAGTGGCAGATGCAGACACAATTACAATGTTTAAAAGACATTTGAATAAGTACATAAATAGGAAAGGTTTGGGGGGATATTTTGTTCGGTACGTCTCGACAATTCTATAAGTGGTAGAGTCAAATATTACACAACTAGAGATTAGATGAACTACATTATCTTTCTAAAGAAGGGTCTAGGCCTGAAACGTCAGCCTTCCTGCTCCTCTGATGCTGCTTTGCCTGCACTGTTCATCCAGCTCGACACCTTGTTATTTTACATTAACTAACATCCCCAAAAGTGATCTTTTTTGAATAATCAATACCTTTTCCACTCTGTATGCTCAGACTTTAAATGATTAATCACTAATTTTAGTGATTCATTGGTGATAAATTGGATTTTCTAAATTATGTTCGAAGAAGTGCCACACAAGTGTGCAAGCAAAATTGAAGCCTGTGGAATGAAATGGGCAGTGGCAGTATAGACTCAAAATTGGGTGAGGATTAGAACATAGAATCATGAAGAACAGTCATTTGCTCAGGCTAACTAAAGTAAATGAGGGAAACTGTTCACTGGTCCTTCTGACACTATGTACCAAGGTCAAAATCTAAGGTCATTGGTGGGGAGAAAAAGCAAAAACAAAAAAGAATCCTGCTTTTTCCAAACCGCAATATCTGAATAGGTGGTTAAAGCAGATTAAATTACATTCATAAGACGACTGAATAATTACATGGAGCAAAATTTGCAGGGCAGGGCTAAAAAGGGCAATGGTGGTGGTGGTGGTGGGGGAGGTGGGTGGCGAATTTAGCTACTTCTTACTGAGATTTAACACAGACACAATAAGTCAAGCTTTTTTTTGCTTTGTGATAACATTCCACGATTCTCTAGTTGGCCTCTCATGACTGTATTAGTTGGCAACAATTTGTTGCACATTCATCAGGAGACATTTTCATCATTTTGGTTGAGAATTTTGTTTTCTGTGTTTCATAGATGTTCAATCTAAACAAGCTGTTTGCCATTTGCTTATCCAAATTCTGCCTCAGATCTTAGGCTGGTTCTGCCCCATCTCCAACTCACTGACAAGCTAACAAATGTTCTCTTCACCAGAATAAAGAGGCGCTGTTTGTTAACAATATTTAAACACTAGAAGCAATTTCCACACATCACACTGACCTCTGTGGAGGCACAATCAGAGTACGACTGATCCTGTCAAGGAAAATGCATGACCAAACATAACAATCTATGTGCCTTCTAATTTGGCCAATATTCCTTCGGCTTCCCTGAACTAGCCAGTAGGCAATTATTCTGTTTTGGATTGCACTCTTGCTATTGGAACGCTTTGCCTGCAACGGTAGTAGATTCACCAACTTTAGGTACATTTAAGTCGTCATTGGACAAGCATATGGACGTACATGGAATAGTGTAGGTTAGATTGGCTTCAGATTGGTATGACAGGTCGGCACAACATCGAAGGCCGAAGGGCCTGTACTGTGCTGTAATGTTCTATGTTCTTCTCCAACCCATTTTTGATGTGCTTTCTTCCATGCACCAGCCTTTTAATTTTCACATGAACCAAAGCCAGGAAAGAAATATTCAAGATAATAAAATGTGAGGCTGGATGAACACAGCAGGCCAAGCAGCATCTCAGGAGCACAAAAGCTGACGTTTCGGGCCTAGACCCTTCATCAGAGAGGGGGATGGGGGGAGGGAACTGGAACAAATAGGGAGAGAGGGAGAGGCGGACCGAAGATGGAGAGTAAAGAAGATAGGTGGAGAGAGTGTAGGTGGGGAGGTAGGGAGGGGATAGGTCAGTCCAGGGAAGACGGACAGGTCAAGGAGGTGGGATGAGGTTAGTAGGTAGCGGGGGGTGCGGCTTGGGGTGGGAGGAAGGGATGGGTGAGAGGAAGAACCGGTGAGGGAGGCAGAGACAGGTTGGACTGGTTTTGGGATGCAGTGGGTGGGGGGGAAGAGCTGGGCTGGTTGTGTGGTGCAGTGGGGGGAGGGGATGAACTGGGCTGGTTTAGGGATGCAGTAGGGGAAGGGGAGATTTTGAAACTGGTGAAGTCCACATTGATACCATATGGCTGCAGGGTTCCCAGGCGGAATATGAGTTGCTGTTCCTGCAACCTTCGGGTGGCATCATTGTGGCAGTGCAGGAGGCCCATGATGGACATGTCATCAAGAGAATGGGAGGGGGAGTGGAAATGGTTTGCGACTGGGAGATGCAGTTGTTTGTTGCGAACTGAGCGGAGGTGTTCTGCAAAGCGGTCCCCAAGCCTCCGCTTGGTTTCCCCAATGTAGAGGAAGCCGCACCGGGTACAGTGGATGCAGTATACCACATTGGCAGATGTGCAGGTGAACCTCTGCTTGATGTGGAATGTCATCTTGGGGCCTGGGATGGGGGTGAGGGAGGAGGTGTGGGGACAAGTGTAGCATTTCCTGCGGTTGCAGGGGAAGGTGCCGGGTGTGGTGGGGTTGGAGGGCAGTGTGGAGCGAACAAGGGAGTCACGGAGAGAGTGGTCTCTCCGGAAAGCAGACAGGGGAGGGGATGGAAAAATGTCTTGGGTGGTGGGGTCGGATTGTAAATGGCGGAAGTGTCAGAGGATAATGCGTTGTATCCGGAGGTTGGTAGGGTGGTGTGTGAGAACGAGGGGGATCCTCTTGGGGCGGTTGTGGCGGGGGCGGGGTGTGAGGGATGTGTCGCGGGAAATGCGGGAGACGCGGTCAAGGGCGTTCTCGATCACCGTGGGGGGAAAGTTGCGGTCCTTAAAGAACTTGGACATCTGGGATGTGCGGGAGTGGAATGTCTTATCGTGGGAGCAGATGCGGCGGAGGCGGAGGAATTGGGAATAGGGGATGAAATTTTTGCAGGAGGGTGGGTGGGAGGAGGTGTATTCTAGGTAGCTGTGGGAGTCGGTGGGCTTGAAATGGACATCAGTTACAAACTGGTTGCCTGAGATGGAGACTGAGAGGTCCAGGAAGGTGAGGGATGTGCTGGAGATGGCCCAGGTGAACTGAAGGTTGGGGTGGAAGGTGTTGGTGAAGTGGATGAACTGTTTGAGCTCCTCTGGGGAGCAAGAGGCGGCGCCGATACTGTCATCAATGTACTGGAGGAAGAGGTGGGGTTTGGGGCCTGTGTAGGTGCGGAAGAGGGACTGTTCCAAGTAACCTACAAAGAGGCAGGCATAGCTGGGGCCCATGCGGGTGCCCATGGCCACCCCCTTAGTCTGTAGGAAGTGGGAGGAGTCAAAAGAGAAGTTGTTGAGTGTGAGGACGAGTTCAGCTAGGCGGATGAGAGTGTCGGTGGAGGGGGACTGGTCGGGCCTGCGGGACAGGAAGAAGCGGAGGGCCTTGAGGCCATCTCCATGCGGAATGCAGGTGTACAGGGACTGGACGTCCATGGTGAATATGAGGTGTTGGGGGCCAGGGAATTGGAAGTCCTGGAGGAGGTGGAGGGCGTGGGTGGTGTCACGGACGTAGGTGGGGAGTTCCTGGACCAAAGGGGAGAAAATGGAGTCCAGATAGGTGGAGATGAGTTCGGTGGGGCAGGAGCAGTCTGAGACAATGGGTCGACCAGGGCAGGCAGGTTTGTGGATTTTGGGAAGGAGATAGAAACGGGCCGTGCGGGGTTGGGGAACAATGAGGTTGGAGGCTGTGGGTGGGAGGTCCCCTGAGGTGATGAGGTCGTGAATGGTGTTGGAGATGATGGTTTGGTGCTCGGGTGTGGGGTCATGAACGAGGAGGCGGTAGGAGGTGGTGTCGGAGAGTTGGCGTCTGGCCTCGGCGATGTAGAGGTCAGTGCGCCATACTACCACTGCGCCACCCTTGTCTGCGGGTTTGATGGTGAGGTTGCGGAGGGAGCGGAGGGCTGCCCGTTCTGCGGGGGAGAGGTTGGAGTGGGTGAGAGGGGTGGAGAGGTTGAGGCGGTTGATGTCTCGACGGCAGTTGGAGATGAAGAGGTCGAGGGAGGGTAGGAGGCCTGGGGGTGGTGTCCAGGAGGAGGACTTGTGTTGGAAGCGGGTGAAGGGGGTCAGTGGAAGGAGGGTTGGCTTCCCGGTTGAAGAAGTAGGCATGGAGGCGAAGACGGCGGAAAAACTGCTCTATGTCCGACCGTGACTGGTATTCGTTGATGTGTGGTTGTAGGGGGACAAAGGTGAGCCCCTTGCTAAGGACTGACCGTTCGTCCTCAGTCAGTGGGAGGTCTGGGGGGATGGTGAAGATTCGGCAGGGCTCAGTGTGGCTGTCTCCTCTGGGGTTGCAGGCTGTGGAGGTTGTGGGCGGAGCGATGAGGTCGTCGGCCGTGGGCGGGGTTCCGTCGGCGTCGGCCGTGGGCGGGGTTCCGTCGGCGTCGACCGTGGGCGGGGTTCCGTCGGCGGTGGGAGGATCGGGGTGGGCGGCAGCAGCTGAGGTGAGGGTGGTGTGTGGGCTGTAGTACCTGGACGTGGAGGTGGTGACTGCAGCAGCGGTTCCGGAAGTTCTGTGGCCGGCGGAGGCGGATGTGACGTCATCGGTGGGGTCTCCGGCCGTGTCCTCATGGTCAATGGCGGCGGGTGCATGGTGGGGGAGGGGCAGGGACAGAGTCAGGATTTGGGAGGCGCAGGAATCCTCTTGTGGGAGGCAGGGGCCCGTGAGTTTGTTGTACTTACGATTTTTGGTGTCCAGTAAAGCTGAGTGGAACTGGGTGTTCAGTCTGTGGATCCTGCGGAGGATGAAAAACAGCAGGGGTCCTTTGCAGGTCTGGGAGAGGGAGGCTCTGAGCTGAGGCAGGCTGGATTGCAGTGTGTGGAGGTGCCGGCGCATGGCTGCGAGTGTCTGTTTCAGGACTCGCAGGGAGAACCGCTTCTGAAGGGTCTGAATGTTCTGGGTGTAGAGGTGGTCACGGTTGGGGCCAAATTGGGAAGGCTGAAATGTGGACTGTAGTCCCTTGGGGATGATCTGGTTCCGTAGGCAGGTGCTGAGGAAGGTGATGTGGCTGTGGTACCTGGTTTGCTTCAGGACATGGTCGAGCAGTTTCAAGGCCGAAGAGATTACAAGAGAGTTGCAATGGGAGAGAGATTCCCTGAGGTTGGTCTAGAGGGAGGAGGGTAACTTCTTCAGGTAGTATGGCGCACTGACCTCTACATCGCCGAGGCCAGACGCCAACTCTCCGACACCACCTCCTACCGCCTCCTCGATCATGACCCCACACCCGAGCACCAAACCATCATCTCCAACACCATTCACGACCTCATCACCTCAGGGGACCTCCCACCCACAGCCTCCAACCTCATTGTTCCCCAACCCCGCACAGCCCGTTTCTATCTCCTTCCCAAAATCCACAAACCTGCCTGCCCTGGTCGACCCATCGTCTCAGCCTGCTCCTGCCCCACCGAACTCATCTCCACCTATCTGGACTCCATTTTCTCCCCTTTGGTCCAGGAACTCCCCACCTACGTCCGTGACACCACCCACGCCCTCCACCTCCTCCAGGACTTCCAATTCCCTGGCCCCCAACACCTCATATTCACCATGGACGTCCAGTCCCTGTACACCTGCATTCCGCATGGAGATGGCCTCAAGGCCCTCCGCTTCTTCCTGTCCCGCAGGCCAGACCAGTCCCCCTCCACCGACACTCTCATCCGCCTAGCTGAACTCGTCCTCACACTCAACAACTTCTCTTTTGACTCCTCCCACTTCCTACAGACTAAGGGGGTGGCCATGGGCACCCGCATGGGCCCCAGCTATGCCTGCCTCTTTGTAGGTTACTTGGAACAGTCCCTCTTCCGCACCTACACAGGCCCCAAACCCCACCTCTTCCTCCGGTACATTGATGACTGTATCGGCGCCGCCTCTTGCTCCCCAGAGTAGCTCGAACAGTTCATCCACTTCACCAACACCTTCCACCCCAACCTTCAGTTCACCTGGGCCATCTCCAGCACATCCCTCACCTTCCTGGACCTCTCAGTCTCCATCTCAGGCAACCAGCTTGTAACTGATGTCCATTTCAAGCCCACCGACTCCCACAGCTACCTAGAATACACCTCCTCCCACCCACCCTCCTGCAAAAATTCCATCCCCTATTCCCAATTCCTCCGCCTCCGCCGCATCTGCTCCCACGATAAGACATTCCACTCCCGCACATCCCAGATGTCCAAGTTCTTTAAGGACCGCAACTTTCCCCCCACGGTGATCGAGAACGCCCTTGACCGCGTCTCCCGCATTTCCCGCGACACATCCCTCACACCCCGCCCCCGCCACAACCGCCCCAAGAGGATCCCCCTCGTTCTCACACACCACTCTACCAACCTCCGGATACAACGCATTATCCTCCGACACTTCCGCCATTTACAATCCGACCCCACCACCCAAGACATTTTTCCATCCCCTCCCCTGTCTGCTTTCCGGAGAGACCACTCTCTCCGTGACTCCCTTGTTCGCTCCACACTGCCCTCCAACCCCACCACACCCGGCACCTTCCCCTGCAACCGCAGGAAATGCTACACTTGTCCCCACACCTCCTCCCTCACCCCCATCCCAGGCCCCAAGATGACATTCCACATCAAGCAGAGGTTCACCTGCACATCTGCCAATGTGGTATACTGCATCCACTGTACCCGGTGCGGCTTCCTCTACATTGGGGAAACCAAGCGGAGGCTTGGGGACCGCTTTGCAGAACACCTCCGCTCAGTTCGCAACAAACAACTGCATCTCCCAGTCGCAAACCATTTCCACTACCCCTCCCATTCTCTTGATGACATGTCCATCATGGGCCTCCTGCACTGCCACAATGATGCCACCCGAAGGTTGCAGGAACAGCAACTCATATTCCGCCTGGGAACCCTGCAGCCATATGGTATCAATGTGGACTTCACCAGTTTCAAAATCTCCCCTTCCCCTACTGCATCCCTAAACCAGCCCAGTTCATCCCCTCCCCCCACTGCACCACACAACCAGCCCAGCTCTTCCCCCCCACCCACTGCATCCCAAAACCAGTCCAACCTGTCTCTGCCTCCCTAACCGGTTCTTCCTCTCACCCATCCCTTCCTCCCATCCCAAGCCGCACCCCCCGCTACCTACTAACCTCATCCCACCTCCTTGACCTGTCCGTCTTCCCTGGACTGACCTATCCCCTCTTTACCTCCCCACCTACACTCTCTCCACCTATCTTCTTTACTCTCCATCTTCGGTCCGCCTCCCCCTCTCTCCCTATTTATTCCAGTTACCTCCCCCCATCCCCCTCTCTGATGAAGGGTCTAGGCCCGAAACGTCAGCTTTTGTGCTCCTGAGATGCTGCTTGGCCTGCTGTGTTCATCCAGCCTCACATTTTATTAACTTGGAATCTCCAGCATCTGCAGTTCCCATTATCAAAGAAATCTTCAATATCTCTGTTAGTATTACTCGATTGGCTTACAGATGGACCAAAGTGCCTGTGGTCAGCTAACTGAAGATCTGGTAACTCCTTGCTGATTTATTGTACAGTTAATGGTGCGTGTTAATTTGTGATATTTCCTCTTCAATAGTTATCAGCCAGTCCCCAAAATGGGGCAACAGAGTGCTGCACCTTGCCATGTACACTTAAAGGAGAAATGCAAGGAAAATGTGTTCAGGCCTAAAACCTAAACATTGCTACTGCATTACAAAACAGGATCAAAATGATGGTCAAAGCACTCTCATAGAGCAAAAAAGGCTTCAGCAATGTGGAAAATACACACTGAATATGACTGCATGGCAACAAATAATTGGGATAAAAATTCCTCTTGCGATACTGGCAGAGAGCAATGGCAATTATTTGGACCGAGCATGACGACAGCAAACAGTCCAGGGACTTACCAAAATAGTTTTGAATTCTTGTGCTCTGTCCTCCTCTAATCTGACTCGGATGAGGCAGCTTTTCTCATTCTGGCGGTTGTCCCTCCGACGTGTTGCACACCAGCAGCTGCCCAAACCTGCACGCCTACCAGACTTGGCTGTGTCATAATTTGGTTTTGCTGATGCACCACTGTTGGATAAACCTCCAGAGGAGGCAGTATCCACGGATCTTAATGACTGTGGAATAATTATTTTGTTTAAGAAAACGTTTGTCAATTGTTGCATATTAGATACTTCCCCCTTTCCAGTTATATATATTATTACACAAAATATGCTCTCCTGCTGCCCACAAAGGTGAAGGCATTCTGCGCATGACAGCCTAATTGCAAGAACATGAAGTTGCACATGAATTCTTGGTCATTGCTGTCTTGTGAAATATTTAACTTGCAGTTCTTTCCTCTACCCGTAAAGATCACTTCTGAGGAATTATACTCCCGCTTGTGTTTACTAGCTGTTCAGTCAACATCAACAATTCAGTACTTAGCATGCCCATAAATTACTAATTAGTTTCCTTCGGCACAATAATTGTGGTCATTTCACTTGACCATGTAAACTGGTGCTTCAATTCTAAGTTTGTCAGATAAACCTTTGGGGTTTCAGTTTGCACACAGTATGTGAACATGCTTACATAAATATTTATTTGCCCACTTCACCCTGCTACGCACAGAAATCTTGAATACAACTACACTGTTTGAAGTTAAAACACACATTTATGAATTGCAGGTGACTGCGAATGGGCCAACCAGTGCATTGTGCAGGTCAGAATGTGTGCGGCACAGCACCACTGGCAGAAAGAAAGACAGACAGCAACAGCAAACCATACAGCAGAGAACTAAAGAAACCAGAAGTGAAATCATCCAAGTCACTGCAGCTCTCAGTTTATGATTAACATACAGGGAGTCACAACACTAAACAGGAGAATCCATAAAAAGGAAGAGGGTATTTTGAAACAAAGAAATACCACTCCAAAACACCTAAATGTGACCTAATAATACTTAGCCCAATTCTTAGGGGAATACATTATGAAAATATCCCTGGGACAAGTCCTAGACATATTCTGTAAACAATAACCATAACACAACTTTGATAATCTCCCAAGATACAATGGTCTTCAGCAGAGAACGCACTAATCAACAGCTCAAAGCCCAAATATTGAAGAAAAACAAAAGGTGCAGTCACGAGGACTCCATGCAGAGAGCTGCATTACTTTGTTGCAATTGCTGGATCAAGACTTATCCAACATACTCTAAATACTGTTTTTGTGGGCAGTGCGCTTCAAGCTGCGACAGATGTACCCCATGCACTAAAATTTACTGAGTAGAAATTAAACATGCTGTGAATAATTAAAGATGAAATATTTTGGCTATTAGTATAAAATCATATAAAATATCTAAGCAAAACAAAGCCAACAGCACAACTCAAAAAAAAACAAATAAAATCAGCTCTCACTTCGTGAGCGAATAATACCTTTTCTGGAATCAAATGCTTCAGTAACCAGCACAAAGGTTGAATTTTGCTGGCAATTGCACAGCTGTCTTGCCTTCGTTCTGAAAGCAAGTAACCCAACTTTGGCAAGTGGGACCTGGGATGGAAAATTGCTGGCAGCAGCCAGTTATGAAGATGCTTGGTGGAACGGCATTCACATTAAGGATTTCAGTCTGGCTGAAACATCAAAATGGCTATTCGGCTAATAGCTCTTAAAAGAAAGGCGAAGGAGATTGGCTAGGCAGCCATCTAGCTCCAGTGGCTGGGACGGTATCACTGAGTACCCTTGTATCCTCTTGACTGCCAAAGTGTAGTCAGGATAATAGACGGCAGGAAGACAGAAGAAAGGAAGGAAAGAAAGAAGAAAAAAAGTGTCTGGACATTATTAGACAAACCAGAGTCTCCAAGAACAACATATTTTACGTGATGAGTGCCTCACTGTCTCACCTTTTCCAGCGCTTTTTGCGAAGTGCTCGGCTCTTCCATTTCCAAGTGGCTGGAATCGGATAAAATGTTGGCTGCGGTAATGCTGTTGTCTGAATCCTCATTCTGAAGGGATGCTCGCTGCTCAGAGCTTTTAGTTTGAGTGTTGTGTATTTTAACACCTCTCTTTGAAAACAGGCTGCACAAGGGAAAGGGGACACAACAAACATGAAAATGTCATTGCATTCTAGAGAAACTGTTAAAAAAAATTAAACTAGAATGAAGGTATATTGATGATGTGAGTACCAGGAGTTTGATGTTCGCCACATTTGACCTGTGAGAAATTAATAGTGGCACACTCATACCAAGAGCTCGCATTACTAGTATTGAACACCGTTACATTGTCTCATCGTTAGGGAGTATATGAATAGGTTACAATGTTTGCATATTCCAATGGCACAAGAATCTGGACTTTTTGCAGTGTTTGTTCAACTTGCTATCAACCTCAATCTCATGAAAGGCAAAATGTGGATTTGAATACCCACAGGGTGGAAAATTTCCCCCAACCTGGCCACATGCTAATGTGTATGTAATTTCATCCCAAAAGCTGCAGTTTATTAAAAATAAAACGTAAAACAAAGTAACACCATTGATAATTGATAGAAAACTGTATACAACACTTTGTAAGGTAGGACAGTGTACTCTGAATTTGGCCTTCAGTATATTGGTACTGCAAACATTAGGATTTCTATTCAGCAATTTGCATTTATATTGCATGATTTACATCGAAAATTTTCCAAAACTCCCAAAAGAAGTACAGCAGATGGCATGATAAATAAATTCCCACACTGAAAATCCCGATTGTTGGTATATTAAGCATTAAATAGTACAGGGAGCAAGAGCAGATGGCTGCTGAAATGTGAGATTGCACAATAATGCCGCAATGTTGATTGCCTGCACTTCGAGAATCACAATTAAGCCACGGAAGCCTAAATCACATCCATGTAACATCCACACTCATGTAAAGAGAAGATATCCTAGGAAGTGAATAAGTGTTTCCCTTCTCTTTCTTGGTTTCTATATAACAATAGTCACATGTCACAGTCCAGATCACTGCAAGGCACAACACAGCAACAAGGCATGGTTTTGCTTCTCTGAAACTCTACACGGGTAGGTGGTGGAAAATCTGACTTTGCTGAGTTCTGGTCAGTCCTTACCTATTGAACAGAAATATAAGATAATATCCCCAACTCAGGAAAATTATCAAAAACAATAACTTTGAAGTCTTTACACATGTATGCACAACAACACAAACACATACTTTCACGTCACCCACATGGAAAGAGATTTGAGTTTTATAGACAATAGGTGCTGGAGTAGGCCATTCGGCCCTTCGAGCCAGCACCACCATTCATTATGATCATGGCTGATCATCCACAATCAGTATCCTGTTCCTGCCTTATCCCCATAACCCTTGATTCCACTATCTTTAACAGCTCTGTTTATCTCTTTCTTGAAAGCATCCAGAGAGTTGGCCTCCACTGCCTTCTGGGGCAGAGCATTCCATATATCCACCACTCTCTGGGTGAAGAAGTTTTTCCTCAACTCTGTTCTAAATGGCCTTCCCCTCATTTTTAAACTGTGTCCTCTGGTCCTGGACTCACCCATCAGCGGAAACATGCTTCCTGCCTCCACAGTGTCCAATCCCTTAATAATCTTATACGTCTCAATCAGATCCCCTCTCATCCTTCTAAACTCAAGTCTCCAAGACCAGTCGCTCCAATCTTTCAACATATAATAGTCCCGCCATTCTGGGAATTGACCTTGTGAACCTACGCTGCACTCCCTCAATAGCAAGAATGTCCTTCCTCAAATTGGGAGACCAAAACTGCACACAATACTCCAGGTGCGGTCTCACCAGGGCCCTGTACAGCTGCAGAAGGATCTCTTTGCTCCTGTACTCAATTCCTCTTGTTATGAAGGCCAGCATGCTATTAGCTTTCTTCACTACCTGCTGTACCTGCATGCTTGCTTTCATTGACTGATGCACAAGAACGCCTGGATCTCGTGTGCTTCTCCTTTACCTAACTTGACTCCATTGAGACAGTAATTTTGAGGTGGAGCTTCAAATGTGAGAAGCATGGCTGATAATTTTTCAACAGAAGATATTTCTGCTGCCTGCTGGCCCACAAAGTAGAACACAAATCTGATTTTTCACTCAAAATCGTTAAACATTGCTAGTTTTCATTATACAGGCCCACAAATATGCAAATTTAATTCACTGTAACACCTTTTTTGCTTACTTGTCTCTCATAAACAAATTTATTCCGGTGAAATTTAGCCATGGTGCAGAAACTTCTCTGGATAAATGAGAATCACTAGGCAATACCAAGCTCATCACAGGTCCACATTCTACACTCATGGTCATAGCAAAGAATCTCTATCAATCAGTCTACACTAGACACATGCACGAGGTGAGAATAACAGCACCACTCCTTGCATCATCTCAAATTACTCGAACAGTTACTAAAAAATCTCACTCCAATGAAGCAATAATGACCACACATCAAATGTCTCTATTTGTCAAGGAACAGATGTAATTACCTTTCTGTCCATTCATCCCAATAATAAAGGAAATAATGAGATATTTGCGTTGCTTAACATGGGATACTTACCAGCTGAGGCGTTTAAACACACTCTTTTTGGGCTTTGGCGGTTTCTCGAGTTCAGAGGAGCTGCAGGGTGGCAAATAAACATTTTCAGACAAGATTCATTTAAAAAGAATCAGATGCTTTTGTTCAATATTCTTATTATTTATGGCAAAATCAATCATTTACATAGATTTGAAATTGCAGAATGATAATTTTGTTTGCAAAAGGCACGTGATTTCAGGCAGGAGAACACTTAACATTACTTTGACTAATGAGCGACAAAAGTTCTCACTGTAGGCACATCGATCTTTTCTGCTTTATGAACAGCAGATCAAGACAATAAGAGTTCTGAAGAAATGTCACCAGACCCGAAGGATAACTCTGCTTTCTTTCCACAGATGCTGCCAGACCTGCTGAATGTTTTCAGCAATTTCTCTTTGTGTTTTTGATTCCCAGCATCTGCGGTTCCTTTGCGTAATTTTTTACCAAGATTATAACCCCCTCAGTCTTTTTGCAGAACACGTGGAATTGAACAAAATGGTCGAATTTCTACAGCAGGAACAGAAAAAATTAACAAGGACTGGGCTTGAAAAAAGTTAACTGGAAAACATGAGAATCAAACTTCCAGTGCCGAAGGTGATACATTAGGTTGTAAAGTTATACAGGAGTTTCTCTGGGCCTCATCCACACTGTCATGTGAATGTACAGACAATGTCAAACAATGAAAGGTAGTCATGAATCAGTCACTTCAGGTGACTAAAACACCACATGCCACATCTCGGAGGTAGTAAAATGAGGAGTATATCTCTTGACCAGACTTTCTGTTGCTGATATTTTCAGACAAACTGTCCGAAAATCAACTAAACTATCCGAGAAGTCCAAAAGAACTTTAAATATAACTTATGATCCATGCAAAGTGAATTTCGGTAACATTTTGTAATTACTGTTATAAATAAATACCATGTTTGACGTTGGCCCAATACTGACTGTGCCACTGATGGAACTGACGATAATGCCAGGTGCTTGCTGCACATGGGCATCCATAGCCTGAGGATGGGCTTAATAGTGAGCTTTGATTTTCAAAGCAGGAATGTAAATTGCTACATCACGTACATTTTATATAAGAACTTCGGTCCACCAATTTATGAAGAAGCAAACTGTTTTCAAACAATGTAATTATTACAAAGCCTGCTCTGTCAAAACTAAAAAATAGTTTCAGTGATCTATAATCTGGTTCCTTAATCAACTCTGGTCCAGGAATGGCAAAGTGTTTTGTTTTTCAGTTGGAGATTATTTTTGGTTGCATTATTAAAAATATACTGTGGCTATTTCGAGATGAGGGAATGATGTTTTTAGGCAACCATTGAAAGATACTTTAAAATGCTGGCCAATTGTGTAGGGTTATTGTTAATTTTATGTTAGTAATAGGATTATGTATTTGAAAAGAAATTGGAAGGTAAAGAAACATTTCTCAAAACTGGTACAATTTACATCTGGATTTGTAGGTGCACCCACAATAGGAGCTCTTGGACATGTTGCTAAAATTGGTCACTCATCAAGTTTTTTGCATTTTCCTGCAATCGTTGGCTTAGTGGTAGTATACTCTGCATTATTATATACCTTTGAAATGCATTTTGATGCACTACAACAGAATTGATTCATTGAGCAACTGGCTTTATCCTCATAGGTCAGAATTCATTGTCAAAACTTTGAAACCAAGGAAAAGGAAGACAGTAAGTAAACTGGCAGCTCACTAGCATTAAACAGCAATTATAACTAGAGAAGATTTCACACACAACCCTTAACTGTTTTACCTGCACACTCCTACAATACCAGTTACGTACTCGCTATCCTCACTTAAGTATTGTTGCAGAAAGAACAAGTCTAGAAAATTCTCGTTTGGACGAAGGGTGTAAGATGAGCAAGCAAACTGCAGGGATTTGATACCCAAAATTATTTCATATTCCTGAAAGAACACAAATAAATAATGAGCTGTTAAAGCAAGTTTAAACTGCTATAATTGCTCCTGCTAAATCCGAGTCCATGGTATTTTGAACAGCATCGATAACTTTATTCAAAGTGCATAGTACATCATGTCACAAAAATATTTCTGCTTTGGAAATAAATGACACGAACGTGATTTTTGAAGGAGATATTTCTGTACAAATTATCCAGGATGGTTTCAGGACACTAACTCCCAAAACAGTGCTTCAAAGATGGATTATTTTTAAAAATGATTCATTTAAGAACCATAAGCTGATTTAGGGTGAAGACAAGAAATGTTATGAAAGATCATTCATCCATGCAAAAGGAAGTCTGCCAAGTACAAAATAAGTGGCTGATCTATAGTAACTGATACCAAGACAGACGGTGAAAATGTTGAGTTAATTTTTCAAGGTTGCACCACCATGAAATTGAATGGACCATGAGCAGCTCGAAGTTACTGGACTATTTTCTTTCAACCACAGTGGCTTCTTGGTTGAATCTTGTCACAATTTGACATGTAAAAAGGGGCAGACCTTTCTAAGTCAAACTCTGACAACATGTTACTGCCAAGTTGTAAAGTGCCAGCCAGTTTTCAACAGGTCAGTGAAAAGAAACACTTCACTACATCCACATCAGCCACGACAAATGGCGGGCCATTTGACAGATTACATTCCGAGCTGGTGAATTGGAGTCACACAGCGTTGGATGCCTATTTTACCACCCAGCTGATTTTACATCACATAGCCCAGTTTGGCAAATTCAGCATCAGCTGCTTCTGATCGGAACCTATTCTATTCATAGGGACCTCAAGTTACAGCTCTGTAAGCAAGAATTCATTGTTTGCCATAAGGTCAAATTCCTCTCAAATTCATATTCTCAGGTTGCCTGCTGAATGTTGCAGTACAAGATGAAAATACAATCTGAGTGGGTTATCTCTGGGTGCTCTGGTTTCCTCCCAAGGTCCAAAGATGTGCATGTTAGGTGGATTGCCCATGCTAAATTGCCCGTAGTGCCCAGGGATATTTAGCTTCAGTGAGTTAGACATGGGGAATGGGTCTGGGTGGGACCCTCTTCAGAGTGGCCCTATGAACTTGTTGGGCCGCATGGCCTGTTTCCACACTATAGGGATTTGATGATACCCTCAACAGTAGCCATGACAACAGGGATGTTTGAGAATTTGGTATTACCAAATTCAGAAATATGGAGTAAAACATACTGCCCAGTCAGTGAGAATCCAAACAGGTGCACTCCCTCAATTTCTGACATCCCATGATGAAATGATGCCTCTCATATAAAGGGAAATACTAATATGGAGAGATTGTTTACCCAGTGTCTTCAATAATGAAATAGCTTCCATGACACTGAGATTATTTGAACAACATCTTCATTCACATAACGCCTAGCATATCCTGTACATGGCTGTGATTGTTCAAAGGTAAATTGCAGCACATTAGCAGCGCAAAAGCAGTCTATTTGACTGAACTGCTCCATGCTGATCTATACACCTCTCCCACCTTGCTTCAAACTCTAAATATGCCGTTGTGTCCTTTCTGACATCTAACTTTCTCTCAAATACATCTGTGCTCATCCTCTCAACGAGTCCTGGTAGCAGCAGCTTCTGCATTCTGGCTGCTCTGAGCAACAAAGCATCTCCTTAATTCTTTATTGGATTTATTAGTGACCATATACATTTAGGATGCTGTTGGGGACTCCCCCTACACCCCCATCAAGCAAATAAAGCAGCACAAGATTGAAAAGCATGCTTTTCCCCTTTCATACAATTCCAAACATTTTGTACAGTGCAATTTTCAGTACTAACTTTTTGTCTCTTGTCAAAGTTGATCAAGCCATTCTGTAAGAGATAGACAAGGACAAAGAAAATTAATTCAAATGTACAAAGGTCAAACAGTACTACAAGATCATGAAATTTAAAAGATCAGAAGTGAAATACAAGCTCTGTAAACTTGGTTCCGTTTTAGTATATCGTCAAAGGCCAATCACAAATGATCTATCATACCACCAGGTCATATCTTGGACACTACATAGAGTCCTTTGCTCCAGTCAAGTAGATCAGTACCAAGCTGAAGACATTCTCAGCTGTTCAACTGCTCAATAGGCAGTGACATCCAGGTAACCAATTTACCTGTACAGAATAAAAATGATGTGCAATTTATCCAACCTTTTGAAAAACTAAACCCATATTCAATTAACTGCAAAGTGATTTGCATGTTCCTTTGTTTACAAATTGTTTGATTCACAGCACAAAGCATCAAATTATTCTGATTGGGATTATTAATCAAGCTCATTCATTTTTTTATTGCTTTGATTCTCATCTACAAGCAGCTTGCAATGAAACCATAATAATAGCGCTCATCAGCAAATAAGGAATCCAAATCTTGTAAGAGAGACTTACTGAATGGTAATTCGGGAAAGCCGAATCCAGCGCTGAAAATTCTGTTAAGAAAGTTCCCAGGTACGGCACAATTCCCTGAACAATATCCTGGAAAAAGAGAGGTGAATTTGTTTAATCCATTGTGAACTCATTGTCCTATTTCTCAAAATTACTACTCCATGTCTTATTTATTCCCTTGATCATACAACTAAATCTATTTAGAATCAAAATTTAGGACTCAAAATTTTAGACAGTTATACAGTGGAATGCAAAGTTAGATCTATAAAGGCCAGGCAAGTTCAACGTTTGATCCCTGATCTGTGAACTGGAAACCAAACTCAATATTTGTGTAACCTCATCATTTGGAGATTGGAAATGTTCTACGTAGTGTGCAATTTCGCTTGAAGATAAAAACAATTTACCTCACCAGATCTCCAAAACTTTGTCTCAACAAGTTTAAATGTCATTTTTTTTCTAAACTCAAGAATATAATTCTTCTCAATGTCTTTTCATAGGACACCTCTCTTACCCAAAGAAATAATTTAATGGTCTCAGACGGTGGGTTGGTTAAGAACCTAACAGCCTAGGAGATCTATCGGAATTGGC
Organism: Stegostoma tigrinum; assembly: GCF_030684315.1. Lineage (NCBI taxonomy): Eukaryota > Metazoa > Chordata > Chondrichthyes > Orectolobiformes > Stegostomatidae > Stegostoma > Stegostoma tigrinum. The sequence goes on along the minus strand of NW_026728419.1, from coordinate 5,249,556 downwards.
AAATTGGAACCAATATTGGGTTTGTGGCAGGAAGTAAATGCGATTTTTGAGGGGCTTTTCGGCAACTTGATGCTTTCATCCAGCAGCATACCACAGGACACAGTAATAGTTCTTACTGTGCGTACATTAATGTTGAAGGCACGAAAGCTCCAAGTATGAACAGCCGGTTCACAGATGACACAAGAATTGGACGGTTGTAAACAGCAAAAAGCCTTAGTCTCTCGGGTTACACATATGGGCTGGTTAGAAGGCTTGAACAGAGGCAAATAGAATTCAATCCAGAAAAGTGTGAGGTGAAGCATTTTGGGAGTCTAATAAGTCAGGACAATATATGTTCAATGAGATAATAAGGTGTGGAGCTGGATGAACACAGCAGGCCAGGCAGCATCAGAGGAGCAGGAAAGTTGATGTTTTGGGTCTGGATGACAGAGGATCAGAAGGACCTTGGTGTGTGCATAAACATATTCTTGAAGGCAGGAGGACCTGTGGATAAGTTGATAAAATATTGGATACTTGCCTGAATATAAGAGCAAAGAAGTAATGATGGAACTGTAAATAACATTAGTTGAGCCACAGCTGGAACAATGTGTGCCGAGAAACGAAGGCATTTTGCTACTTACTACCGCTCCAATTCTTGTGTCATCTGTGAACCTGCTGTTCATACTTGGAGCTTTTGTGTCTTGAACATTAATGTACTCACAGCAAGAACTATTGCGGTGCCCTGCACCATTGCCAAAGCACATTTGTGTAAGATGCTGCAAGATTAGCAAACCATGCACTGTCATTCACTGCATAATCTGGGAGAAAGCTTTATGGAAGTTATACAACTGTCCAATCATGAACTCACATTTTCCCCTGTATACTTACAGAATTTTGCACCACAAAAACAATCATCACGCAGAGCACACATTTTTGATTATAAAAGCAAACCTACTTTTAGATTCAATCTAGATCAGAAAAATATGTTGAAATTCTGCACAGTGCACCAATCACAACACACAATAAACAAAGTGTGACAGCAGGGCAGTAGAAATTCTGGGGCAAACATCTGGAAAGCAATGTAAAAAGATCGTTCACTGCAACTGGAACATTGAGCAGTTTGAAACATGGAGTGTCTGTCAAACTGACAACATGCTAGCATGATTACTGCATTTCTCCCTCTTCAAATACCAGCTTAAAAATGCTTCAATTCCATCTAAGAATGATTTAGAGAATAAGAAAACTTTGACTATTTTCTGAGCTGGACAACTAGTTTGGTAAAGTGGCACCAAAATATTTATATCTGACCAATTATTTTGTTCTTTTATCAAATTCAGGAGCAAAATGAGTGGACAAAGAGCATGATAAAAGGAGTGAGGAGGAATGGCTAGAAACTTGTCAGTTTTCGTCCAAGCTAGTTGAAACTAGATAGTTGATGTCTGAAATACTGAACAAACAAAGAGATATGAATATCTCTCCATTCCGACGCAGCAAATAGTCCTTACTGCGGAGAACAATAAAAGGAAAACATGGTAATTGAGTAAAAACACTTATGAGAACCAGTTAAATCTCTTAATGTTTTTATTAATTACAAGGCCCTTGAAGTGTACAAAGCAAAAGAAAAAGAAATTGGCACATATCGCACTTTAGACATTGCTTCAGTTCAAATTTCCAAGATAATGAACACTGAGAAAGATAATCTATGAAGGCTGCATCACTGCAGTATAACCACATTTGATGTTGATTAAAATGTTAACTGCAATATCATCAGCAATTACAAGAATCATGGCAAAACAATCTTGGAAGACTTGAGCCAAGCCAGACCACCTGGACTGCAATACATATATTCCTGTTGCAGTATTGATTGACAGAATCTGTACGCATTCAGTCACCAACTGAGTTCATTGCAGATATTTTACTATAAACTGTTGATCATGCCCTGAATATAGTCACACTGGGCCAAGTGCAACACCTTACCTCCATTAGCAGCTCTCTACTTGCCATAAAGTTATCTTCTTCATTGTTTGAAAGGTCTTCAAATGTTATCTTACTGCTCCTAGTCAAGAGAATGAGACAAATTACTCTTGACAGAATAGAGTCAAGATAACAAACAGCTGATACGGAATCTGACAAATAAGCAAGTAATACAGACAGTGAATGGCAGTGAAGCATTTTTACAGTAAGTATAGTTATTTTAGCCAAATTGTTCAGAAATGTTTTGGCAATCTCTGGGGCAGGTAGAACTTGAACCCTGATTGTTGAAACCCAGGGATGGGGATACTGCCATTGTGCCGCAAAAGCTCTTGAGTGCAGTCGTTTTGGTGAATCTCATTGTAGCAAGAGAGATTTCATTCCCAAGCTGCCTACAAAAAACAACCATGATCAAATGGTCTGAGGCACACGAACATAAACTACAGGTGTGCACTTCAAAGTGTTATAGAGTGCTTTCTTGGGAGATTAAAATAATTGTTGTCTTTGTATTTTAGCATCCCACACAAACCTCTGGCTTATATCACCCCATCACAGCATATCCACAGGAAACTGTGTTACGTTCCATCCAACAGCAGATCAGTTTTGGAACACGATAGTTAAATATTTCAAGTTGCCAAACAGTTTTCTTTTTCCACTTAAACAAATTAACTCTTCGCTCCTTCGTGAAAGAATGAAAGATTCTGCCAATTAGCCAATTGTTAGGATTGCACTGTAGTGCCTCTGGTAATCCTGTTAATGCACCGAGTGTGTGAAGATCACTTGTGCAAGTAAACCTGGAGGTCAAACCTGCAATTTCCTACCTCATACTTATCAAATAAAAATTACATGGCTCTTTCTGAACAATGACTTACTTTGACACGGCTGCCCAAGTCTTCTTCAAATTGAACACACTATTCGATTGCAATGCAGTGGTAATTGCATGCACTGACGAGAAATTCTGCAAAGTCCTACATTCCTGTCAGAGAAAAAAAGCCGTGAGTTCTGTGGAAAAAGCAGTGACTCCCCATTACCCAACACCTCAGACTTTTTAAAAAGGTTCTATCAGAAAAATGTTAGCTGAGAAAATAACAGCATTAACAAACAAACTTTTTGAGGGAAAGAATTCCATGATTCTTGGCAACTCAAACCTTGATATTTGTTTTGTATCCCTCTGAGACAACCTCTTCAGTTCCCTTGCTGCCAGCCTGTGACTGGTTAGATATGATTACTGACACCAAAGGAGAGCTCAAAAAGAGTAGGATTGAGACATGGACATCTGAGTGGTAGAAGTGGCGAAGGTAGGGGGGTGGAGGCGGGGTAATCATCTTTGGTATATCCATCACATTTAGCTCATAAATGAATTTTAGGTTGTATTATCTGACAGAATAGGAGGGCAGGACCAGTCACGTGAGATACTCATTCGAGGGAAAACAAACAAATCAGGAAATTGGGTCTACTTTTATGAGTCACTACGTTATTGATACTGAGTTAACTAATCTTACATAGATTAGCAGCTGAATGTCCTTCATCTGTTTCCACCACCCCCCCAACCTGTTGGAGGCAGGGAGAAAACTGGATCAAATCAAACCTCCCAAATGTGTACTTTGGGTTGTGGTGGAGACGAGGAGGAAGCCTGCGAGTGTTTGTTATCAGGTCTCAAAGCCACTTCTGCTTGGGGAGGAAGGCCAGGGAGGGGCAGGGTGATCACACCATTTGGGATTTCTTTGGAGGTGCGTCAATTGGCATAATCATAAGTGCCTTATCTGATTAAGGCCAGCAGGTAGGTTCTCAAGCCCAGAGTCTTCCGGCTTCAGGGAAATAAAGCTGCTGCAGTAAAATGGAAGTAATGGAGGGCACTTCAACATGGAAGCCACTCCTTGTCAACTATTGTAAAAACTCAAAATCAGAACTAGAAAAGTCAGCCAAGTGATCAAGTGATTCCTCTTCAGAATAGCCTTTGATAGTGCCAGTGGATATGTCAGGAACTCTTTCATCCATGTCTACGACTGGGTGTCAGCCTACATTCGGTTGAACTGCTCCATATTGTAAAACTGGAGACAGACTTTCAAATCCCCATCAAGGTCCCATTAATGCCTCAAGACTCTTAACGAGTCAAAACTGATGCAGGCAGTGTTGCCAAGACCCAAACCAGACTTCTCTAAATTAGCTGGCAACAGAATTATTGTGAACTTTCATTCCAAACCTTCCTAATGAATGAATATTTTGTTGTCACGTGTATACGGGAAAATACATTGAAAGTACAGTTTTGTTGCAAAATCCAGTGCAATTTAGGATTACAAAATCAGTAAGAATCAATTACTTCCTTTACTTAATTAGTTAATTACTCGGTTCCTATCCTGATCCTTTCCAAATGTACGAGTGGGAATGCCACATGTTGGCGACAAGTACAAACCTGGTATCAGATCTGACAGCCCTTCCTCACTCTTTTACCGATTGCTGACTAACATGCTGAGACAAATTCCTTTGGCAAACACATAAGAAACAGACAACCAGGCAAGTTACTGAAGTGCCGTCATGTAGGCATACAGAATGCAGAACATTGGGAATAAAATGTACACTGTTTCGTAGACTGATTACAGCTTGGAAGGGAGGCAAATAACACTATGTAATGCCCAATAACTAACTTCATTTTTGAAGGGCCAGTAAAAATCTGAAATCAGTTTGCCTTTTTTATCCACATAAATATTTTTGATGAGAAAAAAATACATTAATACTTCAATGCAACTGTAAACTGAGGCAAGAACTATTAGCAGCCAGCACTACAGAAATTATGAATGCTAGGATTTTCCATGAAGCATTCAACTCTTATTCAGAAAAGTATTCTGCTTGCCAGTTCAAGAGGCTTTCAAACCTTGGACATATCAACACATAGTGTTAATGGCTTGCTCTCTTCCACCATGGTTGTTTCATGCACTGTGGACTTTAACATGTCACAAAGGCTAAAAACCAATAAAGAATAGTGTACCTGGGCAACATCAATCCATTTCTCAATGATTTTAGCCCTCTGCCGTGGTTTCAGCTGTTGAGGTCTTAATATGGTGCTGGTGACACATTTTGTAACATTATTGAACTGTGTAATGGTGGCCTGGACGGTTGATACCAGATGCTGTTTTTCTTCCTTCCCTCGTTGAGACCAGATGGACCCTAAACATTGGCTGGGCACAAGTTTCCGAAAAAGATCCTGATCAAAAATAAAAAGGAAACAAAGGGTAAAGGTATCAGTCGTGCCATGTTTTTAGCAATGAACGACAAACAAGATTTGTCCGTCCATGGGTACATTCGTCCTGCTAGTTTGCAATTGTACATTAAAACTGCGTGCTATATTGTCAACGACTGGCTACATAATACTCACATTGATGCACAAGCGCACATTGGCTATTCAGACAGATCAAAACCCTCGAATTTTCAGTCATCTGCTTCCTATTTGTAGGTTAGATTTAAAATCACTGGTTATCTCCACCCAACTCCGACTGGGCTCCACGCACACCATCATGCATGGCTCTGCTGGCAATAGTCACTGCTACAGATGCTCAGCCCTGGTGGCCCACAGGCTAGACAGGCTGGGCATCAGTATAGCAGCCCTGCATCATGTCTACTTCTCGCACCAAGGCAGGTTGACAGAACACAATGGCAGCCCGGCCCTCTGTTGGTTCAACAGATCTCAATGTCAACACTTCCCCACTGTTGGTTTCATGCTGAACACGAATATTGCCAAACGTCCAAGCTTGTCAACTGGCCATTCAGATTACATTGTGTCCTTCTGTCTCCCTCTTCAAGATGAGCAACTCCCATCAACAATTATGCCCCAACAGTGAAAGTTAACACAACCGGCAAATAGTTCCTTCAGATCCCCGTAAACTCATTCAGAATGGAGAAATTTGTCAGTCTCGTCACTTTCAAAGCCAGAGTTGGCTGTGACAGGCTGCAGTAGAAAGGAGTGCTCAGAAACCATCGAGTGGGAAACTGTTGCATGTTTATGCAAGCATGGTGGGCTCTCACTTTTAACAGTCTGATCACGTCACAATGATGTCATCGATCATTTCTGGCAAGGAATAGCTTAGGGTAACCCTGCTGCCTCGACAGCAAACTACATAATAAAACTCCTGCTGTTTAATGCTTCAGCCCCCTGGACCTGTGCGGTAAAGGAAAAAAAAAAAGAACTGGCAATGAGGATCAAAAAAAACCGCTTTGAGATTCATCAGGTCAAACCACTGATTTGAAAAAAGACTCTCAGCCCTCACTGCAGATCTCTATGATTCAACAAAAGAAAAGCAGCTACATTCCTCGACAGACACCCAACGAGGTTGCTGCCCACCAAAAATGGCTGCTGTCATCATTATGTCACATGATTAGACTCTAAATGCCAGTCGGTATATACATACACATATGCAACAGAAACTGCAGTGAAAACAGACAGTTACCTTTGGAACTCTGTGCAGAAAAGCAGCTGCCCCTCAACAAACTGAGATAACAAAGTGTGGAGTTGGAGGAACACAGCAGGCCAAGCAGCATCTTAGGAGCAACTGTGCTCACCCAGCTCTGCACTTTGTTATCTCGGGTTCTTCAGCATCTGCAGTTCCCATTATCTCTTATCCCATAACCAAAACCAACTTTTGACAAAGTGGTCACTTCCAGATGAGATCGCTGCACCCCTGTTCTGAACACTAACATATGCTTGGGATTTTTGAGACCTAGAGGACTACTTACATTCTAGAGTCACACCCAATGCTGACATACAGACCACTGAACTTCCACTTCAAGCCTAAGCCTATGACCAGACTTTGACATAACTCAAATTTTGATTCAGCAACTACGAGTCTCATTTTTTAGAGGTAGACATCAAGCCACCTTGCAGACGAGACTGGAATACCCTGTGGCTGATTCCACTCCAGAAGATTCTGGGAAAACAACAAAATTGCCATCCTGGATACTTCAAACAAAATCAGTGGACTCTTGAAGAAACAGTGAATGTTATGATGAAACAATTAAACTTTTACCCTGAAATACTATTCATTTTGTAAAGGTTCAACACTAAGTTACAAAGGATTTTCAGTGCTCTCTCAGGTCACTTATTTCACATGACGTTCATTCAAAACAAATGACAAGTGCTGAAGTATTAGTTGGCAGGTATTTCAAGCGAGATACTGAAGTTACACGTCAAACAACACATTTTAACATCTTGGAAGACTGCATTTTGAAGGGAATTCAGTTATAACGACTGGTGGAGCAGTAATAGCATTAAACAACACAGAGAGATTCAGATGCCTACTGCTGACTGAAATATCTTATTCAGAATGACTGGGCCCCAGATTCCTGTTTACTCACAGCATCCATAAAAGTCAGCTGCTCTGCAATGAAGCGTGATGGGTAGGACAGGAGCTTTTCGTCAACTTGTTCGATGGTTTGGTCGTGTTCTTCTCCAATATAGAATCTAACTCTTCTACGGTAGCCTTCTGTGCAAGTGAAGATGGACATTTATTTTGTGCCCAAAGTTCGCATTGCTCTAAAATATCTCACAAACTTGTGAATAGAAGTCATGCATTGGTTTACAATAGTTATCTAATATTCATACTTCTAAATCTAGATTTGGTGAAATTAATATGATATTGCACTGAAATCCTCTTGTTGGGAGCATCTCAATTGCAAAAGAAATTGTATTTAATGACAGATTCCCATCCCAATTTCTAGCTTTAGGAAATCTTCCGAATCACAATCTATTGTTTCACAATAACTTGCAAACTTATTACATCAGATTATAAAATAAAATGTCATTGACGGCAACAGTTCAAAAGGAAATTGTCCAGAAAGTCGTATTACATGCTGCTGGGTCTTAGCGGACCATATTAGAGTATCAAATCTATGCAGAATTTGGTCTTGTACATCACGTAGTACAGGGGTAATCATTCAGCAATAATTTTAATTAACTTCGTTTACCCAAAAATTTGGAAGTAATTTTGAAGCTTGTCAAAGGAAACCAAAATGAACTAAATCCTGAGACAGAGGGGCAAGCCGCACACAAACTTGTAGGGAGGCACCCTGAATTAAAACCACATTTTTGCAACATAATTATAAATCTTACTGAACATCTCTTTCTCCGCTGTTTCCTCCACCAAAAACCGACTCAGGAGTTTCTGGGCCCGATGTTCAGCATCTGACCCCGGCACTGTCTGGTTCAAGTAGCAAAGTACCTTCCGGAGACAAGAGTAAGTTGGAACTTGACGAAAGTCTTCGGCAGACTCCTCCAGCCAGATTTCAAGAATTTCAGGTATAGCACTGGAAATAAAGTCAGAGTTTATATCTGTTTATCAGGGAAGCAAAACGTGTGGGAAAAAAGCTTCTAATTCTACAAATGTAAATGCAATAGATTAAAGTTGGAATATGGGGTCATCGTGCTCACACAGGAGATGAGCTGCCATCTTGAGCTGCTGCAGTGCACATGGCAATGGTGATCCTGCTGTGCCATCAGAGGGGGGCTGTGTGGCACTTTGACCCAATGATGAAGAAATGACTGTCCAAGTTCGAATTACGCTGGCCATGGATGGAAACTGCAAGTTGGCCATGTTTCCAAGTTTTCTTCCAGGTAGATTGCACAAGTAAGCTTAAGGCTCACGTATAAAGTGATTTCACATGGGTCTGAGGTTACTTATTACACCAGCAGGACCTCTTGGTGTTTAGAGTTTGCTAGTAAAGAGAAAGTGAGCTTTGACAAAAAATCTTCTTTATAAAAGTCAAATGGGACAAATCAGATGAACAAAGAAAAACACAAGGATAATGATGATTTGTTTGGCTTTGTTCTGGGAGTTGCATTGCCAGCAGTTGGATACCTCGGTAACATGGATAAATTGGGTCCAGCTGAGGATGAATAATGAAATACTCCAACATAGTCAGCTTTCAATTCACTTATTTTAACTGCCTGCCTGGCTAATACTGAGAGGCCACGTAGCATTATTTCACAGGTAAATCAATGGTTACTTTTTTGCAACAAGACGTCAGCGGCACAGAGAAGTCATCACACCACTGAAATCGAACCCTTTGCACAGAAAAACTCCCCAGGGCACTTCACAGCAGATTAACCATTCAAAAACTGACAAAGGAGGAGATATTCAAACAGGTGTCCAAACATTTGGTCATAGTGACTCTTCATGAGTTTCTTAAAGGCGAGAGATGGTGATGTCTAGAGGAAGAAACTATACATCTGCAGGAAGAAGCACTAACGGTGGTGGGCTGATGAAAAAAATAAGAAGTACACAGCACACTGGACGTGGCAGAACAGAAATGTACCAAGCAAAGTTTGGGACTTAAAATAATTCCAGACAAAAGCAAAATAAGAACGTGAAAGGATGTGAACACAAGAATTGAAAGTTTTTTTCGAAAAAAAATCTAAAGTTCAGACATTGGTCAACCGAGAGACAACGTGGGCCAGCATGGACTGAGTTGCAGCTATGGTCTATGATGCAATAGGCAGAAGAAACCTTTGATGTTCCAAAGACTCCAAAAAGTAAACATTTGTTTGATTGGCATCCCCAATTTACATGGAATATTTTACACTGAAAGTGCTGTTCTAGTTTTTAATTTGGAATTTCCTTATCTGCAGCCCTACACTGAAACAGATGATCACTTATTTGAGTCCGTTCATAATAGATCATTACAGCACAGAAATTATATGATGTGAAACATTACACACAGACATTGGGGCTTCACTCAGACTTTAACAGCTCCATTCCTGTTAAACAGTGGTTGGTGTAGGAAGTGCTAGGCAGCCATAGTGCCATATGCAGCAATAGCCTCTTGTTGTTTGAGAAAGATATACGACTTAGAAATAGTTTACACTGGAGGGACTATTTTGACTTCATCTGCTTTCAGGTCAGTTGGCATAGGTCGTACTCTTTTGCAATGATTCAAAAACACAGCTGGCCCACACTGCTAAGATGCTGAATGATATTAACTAGTGAACATGGCAAATTATGAAATGAAGTGACTCATTTTTGGAAATGTCAAGAGATTGTTTTTCAGTGAGGTCAGAAGAATTATGAAAAGCTTGATAAAAGGTGAAGTTTTTAATCAGCTTTTTAAAAAATGGAAAAAAGCATACTGTGCATTTCAGATTTTAGAGTCTAAACAGCTGAAACCATGGCTGGTAACAACAGGACAAACATAATCTGGGATAGGCAAAAAAGTGAAACTGGACAGGAAAAAAGAGAAACGCCTGAAGTGGACACAAGGAAATTGCAGAGATGGAGGGACAAGGCTGTGGAAATGTTATTTGTTATGTTACCTCTCGGAAACAGTGACTAACTGAAACACACTGGAAATGTGACTTAAGGAAGTTGCCTGGGCTCATTTGGTCCTGAATCTTTCAGAAATGCTTCGATCACATTACAAACACTCGAACAGTAACCCTCCAAAAATATATAGAAAGAAAAATCAATTCAAAAGATCACAAAACCAAAAAATTCCATATCCTACTGAAAGCCTTCGTGGCTGGGAAATAGGTTGCTGAGCTAAAGAGCCTCTACCCTGCTGACAATATGGTAGAACTTAATTAGTACTGTGCAGAGTCCAAAATTTGACCCAAAACACTTTTCTGTCGTCCCACTAGAATTAAAGTCTCTGTTTCCAATAGATTCATTAACAAGTTACTACATCCCTACCGAGTAATCTGAAACCTCTAATCAGCTGCAGTGTACAACATCATTTCATTTAATTACTCATTATCATCCTTCCACCATCTAAAAGGATCATTTCCGAAAGCGAGCACAACATAAACTTAGATTGCAATGGCACTGGAGAGAAGTGTATTCTTAAAGTATTAGAGTCTTCCAGAATTGAAATAATTATGTACAGGTGCACTTTTGTCTTTCTTTTCAATTCTGGCCACTTGCGCATCTGAGATTAATTGTTTCATCGATGACAACTTCACTGGATATGTTCCTGCCACTTCTGCCCTCACTCAAGATGTTCCTTTAAAACCATGTTTTGACCATGCTTTTACTCAACCCCCAAATATCTGTGTTTTCTGCAATGTCAAACTGACAGGTTGTAAGCTACTATTCTGTAGAAAACAAAAATGATATTTTTCTACATTACTCAACCCAAAAAACTTGAATTCAAAAGGAGATTAACATACCAAATAACATGCCAAACCAGCACATTACTTTCATGAGGATTACACTGTCCTCAATCGGGGATCAGGATAATTTAGGTTCCTTCATACACTTCATCCCTATATGTCTCTTGAGACATTAGTACAGGAATATTGTGAAATTAATCAGGACCAATTTGGTATCCACAATTAGCTGTGTTCATCCAGACATGAATAGCTAGGTGTTGGAGAAAAATGTCCAGATAACCACCATGCCCTGTGGCTTAGATTTCTAAAACTTTGTTTCATTTACCCAAAAAGCCAACTGGGTGGGTTAGAGTGAATAGCAATGCACAAGGCATCCCAACTGTGTTCTGAGTTAGTAGGTACTGCTGATGCTGGAGTCTGAGATAACAAGGTGTGGAACTGGATGAACACAGCAGGCTAGCAGGCTAGGGCCTCAGGAAAGCTGGCATTTCAGGTCTGGACCATTCTTCAGAAAATTTCTGGTGGAGGGCCCAGACCCGAAACATCAGTTTTCCTGCTCCTCTGATGCTGCCTGGCCAACTGTGTCCTATTTGTTTGATTAACAAGAGGGATTTTTCCTTTGCTGCATTTTTCATAAATTGTTTGAGCTTTCTTTCAAACTTCAGTGCAGCCCAGTTGTGAACGCTTGCTATTGCATCTGAAGTAAAAATATTCCCTGAAAATCCTCACTCCCTCAAATTGACCATTTTTCTCAAAGCAATACTGCAAAAATTTGCCTTTGTATTTGCTCACAAGTAATTTATCTGTGCTGGGCCCTTCAGGCATTGGCTTTCTTGATTATAAAAATGACAAACAATATCAACTCAAGAAAACAAAATAAATGAATAAGCAAACCATGTACAAAAGAAAATAAATCACTGTATATATAAAGATAAGAATTTCAAACTTTAAAGTCCCCAAGTCCAGTCCAGCACTCAAATCTATTGGATAAGTGTTCTTTTGTCTTAATCAAAAAGCACAGAATTTAATCGAACGGCCAGACAAACCAGAATAATCCTATCTTTAATCCCATGCTGCCAAAGTGTCATGCAGGGCAGCATGGTGGCTCAGTGGTTAGCACTGCCACCTCACAGCTCCAGGGTCCCGGGTTTGATTCCAGCTTTGGGTGACTGTCTGTGAGGAGTTTGCACATTCTCCCCATGTCTGAGTGAGTTTCCTCCAAGTGATCCAGTTTCCTCCCACAGTCCAAAGATATGCAGGCTGGGTGGATCAGCCGTGTGCTAAATTGCCCTTCGTGTTCGGGGAATGGGTCTGAGTGGGATGCTTCAAGGGGCAGTGTGGACCTGTTGGGCCGAAGGGCCTGTTTACACACTGTAGGTAATCTAATCTTATTCAGAGCAGTAAAACAACCTCAGCAATCTGGTATAGCTCAAAACTAACTAGAATTCCAGCTAGAGATGCATTTGTGCGATGCTTTCTACAGTCAAATATCTTTGAAAGCACTTCGTTGACAAACTTCAAACATGAAAAATGATTTCACGAGATTATTTGGATTTCATAGATTCAGGAAGTATTAATTCAAGATCGATTATATGCAAAACGTACAACAGCAGCACGGAGTGGGAGGGCTACCAAAGTCAGGACACCACAAACAAACCACTTGCCAAGTATCTGACTGCTCTAGACAGCGGTATCATTTGGTTTCAACTATTCACAGGAAGTTTGCAGGATAACTTCTAATAAAGTGGTGTGAAGAGGAAAACCATTCCTGCAATAATGCATCATTATCACAAACTAGACTAATGACAATCTGAGATAAACAACCCCAAAAGCGTGATCATGTAGGACAAACAATTCCAAAAGATAAAGAATTTTGGATGATTTACACTGAAAAATATTAACAAGCCAATCTCTAGGAATAATGCAATCATTGGACATGCAAGGCAAGCAGCTTCTTTAATGCAAAAACAGAGTTAACATTTTGGGTCCAGCGACCCTCCCTCAGAACTGGAAGGGTCACCCGGACCTGAAACATTAACTCCGTTCTTACCTTCACAGATGTTGCCAGAAATGCTGAGCTTTTCCAACAACTTTGTTTTTGTCCCTGAGTTGCAGTGTCCGTGATTCTTTCAGTTATTATTTAGCTTCTTGAATGTGATTGTTATGGGTTGGAGTGCCGTTTGCCATCCTGTTCTGGGTGCCTCATATCTTCATGACAAAGGCTCTACATTATTTTACAGGTCTTTCTGGCTCTCCAGCAATTCTTCTCACATTCTTAAATTTCACATTGAAAATACAATTTCACTACATGTCAAATCAAACTTACATTTTCATTAGTGTTTCCTTTTCTGGAGGACTGAAATTATATTCTTCTAGAAAGCTTGATCTGTTGAAGTCTATGCTTCTGCAATTGATCATAAACCACAAAAGAAAAAGCAAATTAAAATGGTGTTTAGGTCTACAGTTGGTTGCCAGACGTAAAATAAAAAAATGAAGTCTCAAAATTCAGCATCCCAAACTGTGATCAGCTAACTTTATGAAACAAGGTCACACTCTAATTGTAAAACTGCATAAAATAGTGAATACGTTCTTTAAATTTCCTCAGGAAGTTTACCAGAAATGCCCTTGAGGGCCAAAGCAGCTCACCAGCAGTGGTGGCGGCTGGTGGTAACAGGGGAAAGGAGCAGGTGCAAGGAGTGAAGCCACTTCTTCAATAGCTTACATTTGCTACTAGTCCAGAAATTTCAGTCTGAGATAAACTCAACACCTTCACACGCAACTGCTGCTTGTGCTTTGTATTGCTTGTTCCTCAGAATTAGGGAGAGAATAGGCAAAGAACTCAGAAGCTGTTTCTTCATCAATGTGCCATGATCTGGAATGATATCCGTGTTTTTGTTTCTGTGGTATGTGTTACAGAGTCATACAGCATGGAAACATCTCTGCCTTCATGAAGAGATTTCTGATTATCCAACCTATGGCCACCAGCTCTCCAGCCATTCCCTTTATACACTACTGTATTGCAAATGAAGCATAACATGGTCACATTTTGGATCAAACTCACTTCTTGACTGTCGCTCCCTTTTCTGGTGAACTTAAATTCTGAATTTCATCAGAATTCGGACAGTGTTCAGACTCAATGCTTTCACAGCTGCAAATGAACATGAAGAACAATTTAAAACACCTCAAGCAAACCCTTTCATCTTCAGTTAAATCCAGTAAAATACCCATGAAAATTGAAGATTCAGAATTACAAGCCTCCATCAGATGGTTTTATAAAACAGGTTACACACCAGATGGTGAAGATTTCTGAGTCAGCATAAAATGTGAGCCCATATGCTCCCCAAGTATTCTTGCTTGAGACTGGGATTACAGTTCCTGTGATGCTGTCCCACCAATAAGATGAATCTAGTTGCTGGATTTATCCACACACTTTTGAACATAAACATAGTACATGTTGTAATCCTCCAGTCCTCTGATACCACCCCTGTATTCAAACAGCATTAGGTTGTTGTGCAAAGTGCCACTGCAGCCTCAAGCTATTTTTTTCTTTCTCAGTATCCTCAGTTGTCTACAATTCACTTCCTTCTGAGTTACCAACACCAGGGACAACCAGCCGTTCTAATCAAAGCAGAAATTGCTGTAAAAGCTCAGTGGCTCAAATTACTCAAAAATGTTAACTCTGCTTTCTCGCCACAGATGCTGCCAGACCTGCTTAGCTTTTCCAGCAATTTCCATTTTCGTTTCAGTTTTCCAGCATCTGCAGTTGTTTTATTTTCACATTTCTAAAATGCTGTCCAACCTCAGCTCATCCTTGTCTCAACTATTTACTTTTCATCGTGAATTGGACATCAACTTCTTCTGAATAGTATCTCAGCCAGGCCCTTACCTCTGTGAAGATTAAACAGTGGATTTATGACCATTAGCCCCACTTTTGCGACCCTTTCACTGCTCACAATGGAGGACGACATTCGGATTCCCTGTTAACATGAGCTGCCAGCATCATTTAGTTCAACACTTCCCTTCTGAACTACTTATAATTAACTCGGTACACATTGGGGTCATCAATAATCCTCATCATTTGTACCATTTGCCACTATTTCCTGCTTGTGGAAACATTCTGACACTGTCACTAAACAACCTCCTTCTGTAAGACAGACTGCTGTTTCATTGCAGTTTTCCCTGAACTTGTGTTCAACCTTACTTGCTGCAAACGCCTTCTTGCTCCTTTTGAAGTTGGACCTCCTCCAAATCAAAATTATTCTGGATTGTTCCTTCCTCTTTTCTGGAGCCAAAATAAATATCTTATGATATGGTGCTTCCTGAAATGATCCATGTCTGATATTTGATCGATAGTGTGTGTGTGTGTGTGTGCACAATAATTATAGAAGTGGTAGTGCAGGTTGAAGATATCATCAGGATTCTGAACTTTAAAAATTGGAGCATTGTATGAAAAACAAATATGTTCTGACTAATCATGATTAAACAAAAACCTCCTGATTTCCCCTCAACTCTGGTATTTACCAACCACACTTCAGGAAGGGATTTGAGAGGGTGCACAAAACATTCACAAAAAATATTACCAGAGATGACAAACTAGACAGCCCTGTGGAGAGGCTGAAGGAGCTTGGACTGCTCTTGGAGAAAACTAAGAAGTGATTTTAAAAGTGTTCAAAATTATAAGGGATTTGGTTGGAATGGATAAGAACAATCGGTTCCTTGTGACAGAAGGCTTAAGAAGAAAAGGACACTGATTTAAGATGATCAGCAAAAAGAACCAATGGTGACAAGGATTTTTTTTAAAAATAGCATCATTAGAAACTGGAAAGCTCTGCCTAATAGTGTGGTGGATGCAGCTTCAATTGAGGTCTTCAAAAGTGAGCTACAATTTTCGAAAGGAGAGGTTTCGCAGTATTACACAGTAAAAGGACTTAGGAGTGAACGTAGGCAAGTCCCTCTTTGAGAGCTGGTACAAACATTATCAAATCATTGTCTCTGGGCTATTACCATTTGATGGCTGTACAACATTGCACAAACTGCTGGCTCCCCAGCTATTTCCTACCGCTTTGTCATATTCTGAATAATGACTCACTTTGTCATGCATGCAGTTAAACTTACTTAGCAATTATTTCGCTGGATCCTGAAGAACCACAACTTCCATTTTCCTCACCATTTGCACTGTCAACATTTCCAGAACTGCAATTGATCAAAGAGGACAAATTAAGTCATTTAGAATAGGCAAACTCATCCAGAATTAAATCCAACTCAATTCAACACAAAAAAATCACAGTCTTGAGAGCAGGTTCTTTTGACTTCCACAGGATGCCCACAGGTCTTCATATTGAGGCAGTGCTGGGGTGGGGGTTGGAAGAGACAGAGCAGGGCAATAAGGAGAGAAAACCATTTCTTCAGTATTTCACCCTTGTTGAAAGCCGTTCCTGCGCTGTGCAAGAACTTGATACTGAAAGACAAGGAAAATTCAATCTACCATTGAAAAGCTTTGAAAGCTTTATGCTAATTCAACATTATCCCATCTCTCAAAGTAAGCCAAACATTGCAGAAGCAGTCAAGCAATTGCTTCATGTGATTGCTATTGTCTGGATTGGTGCTCACTGCACTGCCAATTGGGGTATCTTCCTGAGGCAACCCTGACATAATCTTACAGCAAATCCCAACAGTTTCCTTTGACAGTATTAGATCCCAAATACCATACAACAGGATTAATCTGACGTCACATCAAATTTACTTGTCAATTACTCCTTCAGTTTCTGACAAACTTAGGTTTCTACCCACCACACAGTGTGACATGTCAACATTTTCACAGCTGCAAATGGTCACAAAACACCAAATAAATCATTTTACTTGTGCATATTATCATAATGTTAATTTCTGGCACTCTTATCAACATTGGGATTTTTGGCTGAGAGGGGGAATGAGTCAGTAGATGAGGTGTAAAGATGTCAAATAAAGAACCTCTGCACTGGGACAGACAATAAACATCCCAAAAGAGAGGATTTAAGTTTAACTTCCTCATCTCTGAAAAAGAAACACAAGCTCTTTACAGACTATTGACAATTCAACTCTCACAAGCACAGCTTGTAACTCAAAGTTTGATTCGGAGCACTGATGTAGGAATTTGTCATTGCTCAAATTCACTGAAGCTTAAAGGTCAGATTAGTCACCAGTGGCTGTTTTGCTGAAAAAAAAATCATTTTTCTATCCTGCTTCTTTAACAGTTCTGAGTTTAGTTAAAGATCTGGACAGAATAAGCTCAGGATTAATTCCAGGTCTCTGACTTGGGAAAGTGCCTGACTCCATGAATACACATGGCAAATGGCCAAATTAGATAATTAAAAATGCAAACTATTCAATGGCAATATTGTATGGGAGATATACCAAGGCTCGGACACGGGGAGCAGGTCACATTCTTAATTGACGACATATTTCTTCAAATGTTACGGACATTTGGAGGACACTTCAATGAACTTGGAGGAAGTTTGTGGGGAGGGTGCAGCTGAAGCAGGAAGGAGGAACACAGAGAAGTGCTGAGGTGGGGTAGAGGAGATTAACTCATTTCTTTAGCAATTTTACCAGAGCCACATTGTCCAGAAATATAACCTCAATATTGATCTGAAAACAATTTCCCATCTAAGTGTTTTGGATGCTTCAATGGTGATGCTATTATTTTAGACAACTGTCTCTGTTATAAATTTTCCAGGGAGGCAGCCCAGCAGACACTTTATTGTGAGAGAGATAATGGGAACTGCAGATGCTGGAGATTCCAAGACAACAAAATGTGAGGCTGGATGAACACAGCAGGCCAAGCAGCATCTCAGGAGCACAAAAGCTGACGTTTCGGGCCTAGACCCTTCATCAGAGAGGGGGATGGGGGGAGGGAACTGGAATAAATAGGGAGAGAGGGGGAGGCGGACCGAAGATGGAGAGTAAAGAAGATAGGTGGAGAGGGTGTAGGTGGGGAGGTAGGGAGGGGATAGGTCAGTCCAGGGAAGACGGACAGGTCAAGGAGGTGGGATGAGGTTAGTAGGTAGCTGGGGGTGCGGCTTGGGGTGGGAGGAAGGGATGGGTGAGAGGAAGAACCGGTTAGGGAGGCAGAGACAGGTTGGACTGGTTTTGGGATGCAGTGGGTAGGGGGGAAGAGCTGGGCTGGTTGTGTGGTGCAGTGGGGGGAGGGGATGAACTGGGCTGGTTTAGGGATGCAGTAGGGGAAGGGGAGATTTTGAAACTGGTGAAGTCCACATTGATACCATATGGCTGCAGGGTTCCCAGGCGGAATATGAGTTGCTGTTCCTGCAACCTTTGGGTGGCATCATTGTGGCAGTGCAGGAGGCCCATGATGGACATGTCATCAAGAGAATGGGAGGGGGAGTGGAAATGGTTTGCGACTGGGAGGTGCAGTTGTTTGTTGCGAACTGAGCGGAGGTGTTCTGCAAAGCGGTCCCCAAGCCTCCGCTTGGTTTCCCCAATGTAGAGGAAGCCGCACCGGGTACAGTGGATGCAGTATACCACATTGGCAGATGTGCAGGTGAACCTCTGCTTAATGTGGAATGTCATCTTGGGGCCTGGGATGGGGGTGAGGGAGGAGGT
This sequence comes from Stegostoma tigrinum, assembly GCF_030684315.1. Classification (NCBI taxonomy): domain Eukaryota; kingdom Metazoa; phylum Chordata; class Chondrichthyes; order Orectolobiformes; family Stegostomatidae; genus Stegostoma; species Stegostoma tigrinum. The sequence continues at coordinate 5,230,913 of NW_026728419.1, read as the reverse complement.
GTGGGGACAAGTGTAGCATTTCCTGCGGTTGCAGGGGAAGGTGCCGGGTGTGGTGGGGTTGGAGGGCAGTGTGGAGCGAACAAGGGAGTCACGGAGAGAGTGGTCTCTCCGGAAAGCAGACAGGGGAGGGGATGGAAAAATGTCTTGGGTGGTGGGGTCGGATTGTAATTTGTGACTGCTATAGTCTGGAGTGGCACTCATCACATTGCACTAAAAATTTTGAAGAAATCAATGGTTCCCCATCATTCTCTTTTCACACTGCTGCATTCCAAATGAAGCAGAATTAAAACACATCAAAATTATTTCCGATCAACCTTGCTTCCTCATGGTTACACAGATGCCTGGCAAACTTTGATTCCCACCCACCCGACAATCTATACGGCCAAAATATCTGCAGCTGCAAGTGCTCATGAAGCACAAATTAAGAAAAGGATTTGCATCTACAACTGATTTATAAACACTGAAAATAAATTTTGAAGCCCAAAATGCTCAGTATTTCAAGTCCTCATTCGGTTAAAGTCCAGATGAATGACTACACTGGATGGTTTGCTTTCCAAATTTTCAGAGAAAATATGTCGGTCACTCCAGTTACGTAGGCTGGTGCATTTGACGGGAGGTGGGAGGTTTCGCAGTTTAGCATTGTTGCAAGTTAGACCACCAAGGTCTGGATGTTGAGGGCCAATCAAATTTTCACTGAACATTTTTGAATGTTTTCTATAGATCAAAGGCTGAAATGTGTCATTGATTTAATTACTGGCAATGGCCTCGGAGGGAATAAAGCTGTTTCTTTAATGTGATTTTTATCGTCTCGAATGGCGACATAATCTTTCAAGAGCTACTATATTCACAGCAATTTCTTTTCATGGTATGTATTACGAATGAAGCACAGAAGGATGAAACTTACTTTGAAATTTCTGCAGTCGCTTTCGGTGAACTTGGTTCTTCAACTTTATCAGAGTTTGGGCTGTCAAAGGTTTTGGACCTGCAATTCATTAAGACCATAAGACCATCAGACATTGGAGCAGAAATTAGGCCATTCGGCCCATTGAGTCAGTTCTGCCATTCAGTCATGTGTGATAAGTTCCTCAACACCATTCTCCTGCTTTCTCCCCATAACCCTTAATCCCCTCGATAATCTGTCTCAGTTTTAAATGTACTCAATGACCTGGCCCCCACAGCCTTCTGTGGCAGTGAATTTCACAGATTCAACACTCTCTGGCTGAAAAAGTTTCTCCAAATCTCCATTTGAAAAGATCTCCTCTTTATTCTAAATGTGGGCCCTTGGGTCCTAGTCTGTCCTACCAATGAAAGCATCTTCCCAACATCCACTCTGTCCAGGCCATTCAGTATTCTGAAAGTTTCAATTAGATACCCCTCATCCATCTAATCTCCAATGAGTGTAGTCTCACAGTCCTCAAACGTTCCTCATATTTTAAGCTTTCCATTCCCTGGACCTTTCTCATGAACCTCCTCTGAACCCGTTCCAGGTACAGTGCATACTTCCTGAGATACGGGGCCCAAGTCTGTACACAGTACTCCAAGTATGGCCTGACCAGAGCCTCATAAAGCCTCAGAGGTACAGCCCTGCTGTTACATTCAAGTCCTTTCAAAATAAATGCCAACATTACATTTGCCTTCCTGACTATATAAGGCAAAAATTAAAGACATTGTAAACAAGCACTTGCACCCAGAAATGGCTTCCTTACAAAACGAACATTGAAAAATTTCATGTGGAATCCATAAGGCCATAAGTTTTGGGGGCAGGAATAGCTCATTCGGCCTACTGAGTCTGTTTTGCCATTTGATTCTGGCTGAGATCTTTCTCAAGCCCAATTTCCAGCCTTCTTCTCGAAACCTTGATCCTCTTATTAATCAAGAACGCTTCTCTCTCTCTATCTTAAATAGACCTAATGACTTGGCCTCCATGGCTTTCTGCAATGTTTTCCTCAGATTAGCCACTCCTTGACTGAAGAAATTCTTTCTGACCTGAGTTCTAATGGTTGGTCTCTTCACTCCACGACTGTGCCCGCATGTCCTAATCTCTCCTACTCGTGGAAGCATCTTCTCCGTTCCACGTGCAATCCTTCCAGGCCTCTCAGTATGCTGTAAGTTTCAATGAAATTCCAACCCATCCTTCTAAACTCCATCCTGTACAGAACCAAAACCCTCAACCACTCTTCAAATGAGAAGCCCTCTCAAGTTTTCAAGTACTTATCAACTGGATTTGTTAAACAGGCAACATTTCTGATGTGTATAACTACAATAGATCGTGATTTGTTTTCCCCCTCCAAGTTTTAACTGGTGGTATACAAGTGATTGTGACTGAGTCTGGAAGAGTAGCTGGGGGGAAGCTGCAAGGAAGAAGGAATTTCACCTTTCACACAAGTTTTCAGAACACCACCGTCTGTTTATTTTTGGGCAATGGGGGGAGGTGGGGCATGTAATAACACTGGAAAGCAGAGAGTTAGAGAGTCAAGTTTTTCAATACGTTTACCTGCATTGCATAGTCCAATGTTTGGAAAAGAAACATTCCATTAAAGATCCTGTGGAGAGGCTGAAGAAGCTCCGGCTGCTCTTGGAGAAGACTAAAAAGTGGTTTTAAAAGTGTTCAAAATCATGAGGGATTTGGTTAGAATGGATAAGAACAATCGGTTCTTTGTGACAGAAGGCTTAAGAAGAAAAGGACACTGATTTAAGATGATCAGCAAGAAGAACCAATGGTGACAAGGATTTTTTATTAAATAGCCTATTTAGGAACTGGAAAGCTCGACCTAATAGTGTGGTGGATGCAGCTTCAAATGGGGTCTTCAAAAGTGAGCTACAATTTTCGAAAGGAGATGTTTCGCAGTGTTACACAGTAAAGGGATTTAGGACTGAACATCGGCAAGTCCCTCTTTGAGAGCTGGTACAAACATTATCAAATCATTGTCTCTGGGCTATTACCATTTGATGGCTGTACAACATTGCACAAACTGCTAGCTCCCCAGCTATTTCCTACCGCTTTGTCATATTCTGAATAATGACTCACTTTGTCATGCATGCAGTTAAACTTACTTAGCAATTATTTCGCTGGATCCTGAAGAACCACAACTTCCATTTTCCTCACCATTTGCACTGTCAACATTTCCAAAACTGCAATTGATCAAAGAGGACAAATTAAGTCATTTAGAACAGGCAAACTCGTCCAGAATTAAATCCAACCCAATTCAACACAAAAAAATCACAGTCTTGAGAGATGGATTGTTTTGACTTCCACAGGATGCCCACAGGTCTTCATATTGAGGCAGTGCTGGGGTGGGGCTTGGAAGAGACAGAGCAGGGCAAAAAGGAGAGAAAGCCATTTCTTCAGTATTTCACCCTTGTTGAAAGTTGTTTCTGGGCTATGCAAGAACTAAATACTGAAAGACAAGCAAAATTCAATCTACCACTGAAAAGCTTTGAAAGCCTTATGCTAATTCAACATTATCTCACCTCCCAAAATAAGCCAAACATTGCAGAAGCAGTCAAGCAGTTGCTTCATGTGATTGCTATTGTCTGGACTGGTGCTCACTGCACTGCCAATTGGGGTATCTTCCTGAAGCAACCCTGACATAATCTTACAGCAAATCCCAACAGTTTCCTTTCACAGTATTAGATCCCAAATACTGTACAACAGGTTTAATCTGACGTCACATCAAATTTACTTGTCAATTACTCTTTCAGTTTCTGACAAACTTAGGATTCCACCCACTACACAGTGTGACATGTCAACATTTTCTCAGCTGCAAATGGTCACAAAACACCAAATAAATCATTTTAATTGTGCATGTGATCACAATTTTAATTTCTGGCACTCTTATCAACATTGGGATTTTTGGCTGTGAGGGGGAGCCAGTGGGTAGATGAGATGTAAAGATGTCAAATAAAGAACCTCTGCACTGGGACAGACAATAAATATCCCAAAAGAGACGATTTAAGTTTAACTTCCTCATCTCTGACAAAGAAACTCAAGCTCTTTACAGACTATTGACAATTCAACCCTCACAAGCACAGCTTGTAACTCAAAGTTTGATTCGGAGCCCTGATGTAGGAATTTGTCATTGCTCAAATTCACTGAAGCTTAATGTCAGATTAGTCACCAGTGGCTGTTTTGCTGAAAAATTAATTTTATTCATTTTTCTTTCCTGCTCCTTTAATAGTTCTGAGTTTAGTTAAAGATTTGGACAAAATAAGCTCAGGATTAATTCCAGGTCTCTGACTTGGGAAAGTGCCTGACTTCATGGATGCACATGGCAGATGGCCAGATTAGATAATTAAAAACGCAAACTATTCAATGGCAATATTGTATGGGAGAAATACCAAGGCTCGGACACGGGGAGCAGGTCACATTCTTAATTGTAGGAATATTTATTCAAATGTCACGGAAGTTTGGAGGACACTTCAATGAACTTGGAGGAAGTTTGTAGGGAGGGTGCAGCTGAAGCAGGAAAGAGGAACAAAGAGAAGTGCTGAGGTGGGGTAGAGGAGATTAACCCATTTCTTTCATATTTTTTTACCAGAGCCACATTGTCCAGAAATATAACCTCAATATTGATCTGAAAACAATTTCCCATCTCAGTGTTTTGGATGCTTCAATGGTGATGCTATCATTTAAGGCAAATGTCTCTGTTATAAATTTTCCAGGGAGGCAGTCCAGCAGCCACTTTAATGTGATTGCTATAGTCTGGAGTGGCATTCCTAACATTGCAACAAAAAATTTGAAATCAATGATTCTCCATCATTCCTTTTTCACACTGCTGCATTCCAAATGAAGCAGAATTAAAACACATCAAAATTATTTCCGATCAACCTTGCTTCCTCATGGTTACACAGATGCCTGGCAAACTTTGATTCCCACCCACCCGACAATCTGTACGGCCAAAATATCTGCAGCTGCAAGTGCTCATGAAGCACAAATTAAGGAAAGGATCTGCATCTACAACTGACTTATAAACATTGAAAATAAATACTGAATCCCAAAATGCTCTGTATTTCAAGTCCCCAATTGGTCAAAGTCCAGACGAATGACTACACTAGATGGTTTGCTTTCCAAATTTTCAGAGAAAATATGTAGGTCACTCCAGTTACGTAGGCTGGTGCATTTGACGGGAGGTGGGAGGTTTCGCAGTTTAGCATTGTTGCAAGTTAGACCACCAAGGTCTGGATGTTGAGGGCCAATCAAATTTTCACTGAACATTTTTGAATGTTTTCTATAGATCAAAGGCTGAAATGTGTCATTGATTTAATTACTGGCAATGGCCGCAGAGGGAGTAAAGCTGTTTCTTTAATGTGATTTTTATCATTTCGAATGGTGACATAATCTTTCAGGAGCTACTATATTCACAGCAATTTCTTTTCATATTATGTATTATGAATGAAGCACAGAAGGATGAAACTTACTTTGAGATTTCTGCAGTCGCTTTTGGTGAACTTGGTTCTTCATCTTTCTCAGAGTTTGGGCTGTCAAAGGTTTTGGACCTGCAATTCATTAAGACCATAAGACCATCAGACATAGGAGCAGAAATTAGGCCATTCAGCCCATTGAATCTGTTCTGCCATTCAGTCATGGGTGATAAGTTCCTCAACATCATTCTCCTGCTTTCTCCCCATAGCCCTTGATCCCCTTGATAAACAGGAACCTATCTGTCTCAGTTTTAAATGTCCTGGCCTCCACAGCCTTCTGTGGCAGTGAATTTCATAGATTCAACACTCTCTGGCTGAAGATGTTTCTCCAAATCTTCAATTGAAAAGGTCTCCTCTTTATTCTAAGACCGTGCCCTCGGGTCCTCGTCTCTCCTATCAATGGAAGCATCTTCCCAACATCCACTCTGTCCAGGCCATTCAGTATTCTGAAAGTTTCAATTAGATCACCCCTCATCCTTCTAAACTCCAATGAATATAGTTCTGGATTCCTCAAACGTTCCCTATATGTTTCGCTTTCCATTCCTGGGATAACTGTCGTGAATCTCCTCTGAACCCATTCCAGGGACAGTACATCCTTCCTGAGATATAGGACACAAATCTGCACGCAGCTCTCCAAGTACGACCTGACCAGAGCCTTACAAAGCCTCAGAGATACAGCCCTGTTTTTACATTCAAAATAAATGCCAACATTGCATTTGCCTTCCTGAATATATAAGGCAAAAATTAAAGACATTGTAAACAAGCACTTGCACCCAGAAATGGCTTACTCACAAAACGAACATTGAAGTATTTAGTGTGGATCCATAAGACTATGAGATATAGGGGCAGAATTAGCTCATTCGACCTGCTGAGTCTGCGTTGCCATTCAATTCTGACTGTGATGTTTCTCAAGCCCAATTGCCAGCCTTCTTCTGGTACCCTTGATCCTCTTATTAATCAAGAACCCTTCTCTCTATATATCTTAAATAGACCGAATGACTTGGCCTCGATGGCTTTCTGCAATGTTTTCCACAGATGAGCAACTCCCTGACTGAAGAAATTCTTTCTTACCTTAGTTCTAAAGGTTGGTCTCTTCACTGTGCGACTGCGCCGGCATGTCCTAATCTCTCCTACTAGTGGAAACATCTTCTCCATTCCATGTGCAATCCTTCCAGGTCTCTCAGTATTCTGAAAGTTTCAATGACATTCCCTCCCATCCTTCTAAACTGCATCCTGAACAGAACCAAAACCCTCAACCACTCTTCAGATGACAAGCTCTCCCAAGTTTTCAAGTGCTTATCAACTGGGTTTGTTAAACAGGCAACATTTCTGATGTATGTAACTACAATAGATCGAGATTTGTTTTTCACCTCCAAGCATTAAAAGGTGGTTTGCAAGTGACAGGAGTTGAGTCTGGAAGAGAAGCTGGGGAAGTTGCAAGAAAGAAGGAATTTCAACTTTCACACGTTTTCAAAACACCACGGTCTTCTTTTTTGGGCAACGGGGGGAGGTGGGGCATGTAATAACATTGGAAATAGAGTTAGAGAGTCAAATTTTTCAATATATTTACCGGCAGTGCACAGTCCAATGTTTGGAAAAGAAACATTCCATTAAAGATCGTGTGTAATGCATGCCCAATCATTCACTGGCAATTAAATGGGAGGCGGGAGGATTAGGAAAATGGCAGGGAGGGGGTTTGCCACCTATACATTGCAAAGCTATGTGACATGGGCCAGTTCTCTTTGACACCTGGACTCTCCTTGACTTCTAAGGACTGCCTCCCTCATTTCCCTGATGGCGCCCACCTACACAACCTCAGTGACAATCAGCATTAACAGTTGGGCTGAGAAAGATGCTGATCTGCCATCCCTTTCTCTGGACCAGCAGCTGTCAAAACTGAGCCAAACCGTCAACTGGTGAGTAACGCCGGCAGCAATCTCTGTATTGGTTACCGTTGGAATCGGCCAAGGCCTCCAGGTTTCAGATCCAGCAGAAGGCCTGCAGCATGAACCACAAGCTTCCATCTAAAATTTCTTTTTACAACACTAAGAACAGAGCAAATATTAGAACAACAGCCAACTGTTTCTTTAATATAAAAAAAACAAACTACGGACGCAGACAATCTGAAAGAAAAGCAGATGTTTCTGGAGAAACTCTACAGGTTTTGCAGCATCTGCAGACAGAAAACAGAGTTCAAGTTGAGCCAAGCGACACTTCTTCAGAGATGCAAAGTTCTGAACAGGGGAACCTCAACTCAAAGCGCCCACTCTGCTTTCTCTCCACAGATGCTGCTCAGTTTCAGGAGAAAGTCTCAAAATAATGTTCCTGAAAATGGTGGCCCTCCAGCAGCTGCCCTTCACATAGTTGTATTCTGATTAAAGCATTATTTCCTCACACATTGGATCAATACTTACTTTCTGATCTCTGTAACTGTCTCTGCAGGCACTGGATTTGCAAGCTCCTCACAGCTCGGAATGTTATCACTGTTTCCGCTGCTGAAATTAGTTGTGAAAAATGTCATTTTAAACAAACACTTGCAGCCAGTAATTGTTCGCACATCGGCAGTTTCCTTTGTATTCCTTGTACTCTGAATAAAGCAAAACCTTAACCGCTTGTTGTATTCAAACTTATTCCTTCATGATAGATTTTAGAGTGCATGGTTTCCCATCTACCTTGTTGTTTGCACTGTCAGGTATTCTGCAAATGGTCATAAAAGCGCTATCAAGTAAATTTAAGCGAACATCTACATCCACAATAAAATTATCGTCATACACCTGAAAGACATTGAGTCCGTAATTTGAGCCATTGACAGCTAATTTTGTAACAACAGGTCTAGACGCAACTACAGAATATGGTGATTTGTCTCCACAAAGCCCTTGACTGCAGTTTGCAGGATAAGACCGTGAGACTGGGGTATGGCAGTAAAGAAAGAGAGAGAGAGAGAGAGAGAGAGAGAGAGAGAGAGGGAAGGAGAGAGAGAGAGAGAGACGGATGTATCAGATCCATTTCTTCATCATTTTATATTTGTTGCAAAGTCGAATAATATCTTAAACAAAGAGCTCCAGGCCCAAATATAGAAAGGCAACCAACTGTCCGATGAAATACTTCAGATAGTGTCTCGACATACAGGGCTGCATTTCCCAAGTCAACTGGCCTTGGCCTGAGACATGACATTCTTGGTAAAGTGAAGGGGAGTTCATGAGGAAAGCTGAATTCTCTTCTGCACCATTATACTGTATTGTCAGCGGTGGGCAAAGTAGCTGGTTTCATGACTCACTGGGCATGAAGTAAGTCACCAGCTGAAAGCCACTTGTGCCTGTCTGTCTTGCAAATAAGAGAGTTCCACAACTCCCACAGTGGACATTGGCCTGCAAATCTCTTTTGTGTAAGCTCAGCAATACCAACCTTCATGACAGCAAAGAAAAGATTGCAGCTCTGCCTCTATTTCATTCTTTGGTCAACAGTTTTTATAAAATAGATCACCCTCCAGATGTACTGGGAGTAGGTTTTTCTTCAAAACCTTCACAGGAGATTTGAAAGACAGCACAGGCAGACTGAGGGGAGGGGAGGAGGTAGGAACCTCAATTCTTCAACATGTTGTATCCTTAATTCAGAGTTCAGCTATCTAAATGTTTGGCGACAAATGGAGATCTGAATAGTGAATAGATGAGCAATTTTTCACTGAACACTTTTGGATCTTTTCTGTTGATACAACTTTTCTTTTTAAACAAACAAAATCTGTGTAGATTTTTGATACAATCAAACAACTCTGTTCATGTGACTGCTGCTGTCTAGTGTTTGCTGCATTGCTGTGGGAGGAAGGCCCTCCACAGATCTTACAGGAAGTGCCAGCAGGTTTTTTAACATTGTTGTATTTTGGATGAAATTTAATTAAGTCACACATTAGACTAAAGCTTACTTTGTGCTCACTGAATCGATAACTGGAATCTCTTCTGCCTCTGAGGTGCCAAAGCTTCCATATCTGCAATTGGTCAGACAGCACAAACTAAGTGATTTTAAACAAGCTTGAATCTACAATTTGCATTCAGCCACTGAAAAACATCTGAAGGTTCAGGATTTTGGCATTTGAAGCCTTGATTACCAAGTTTGTTAATACTTTGCATTGAAACTCCAATTTGGCACTTTACAGCATACCTGCCTCATCCCCTGCCACAGAGAAGAGTAAAGCATTCAATGTGGTTCAATGTTTTTTTAAAAAATCACTGTTTTAAATTGACAACCACTGCCCTTTAGACACTCGCCCTTCATTCTAGTCTCTTCTACAGGAGGAAACATTGTCTCCATGTCTACCCTGTCCAAATCGTCAGGTTTTTTTTGTTTCAAACACGTTGCCTCTTCCTTCCCTAAACACCAACTGATGCAAGCCTTGCCTGTGCAAATTTTCCTTGTAAGACAAGTCACTTAGTCTTGGTATTATTCTGGTAAACCTGCTCTGAACTGCGTCTAATATATTTACTTCCATCCTTGAAATACACTGACTAATATAAAGAAAATCATTCAAGATATTGGATAACCAGTGATCCCTAATTTTGTGCTTAAATTCCCTCATGATAAAATGAAAACATTTAATTGCTTTCCAAATTACTTAATGTGTCTGTACATGATCATTTTGTGATTCATGCACGAGGATACCCAGATTCCACTCTATCTCAGAGCAATGCAATCTCCCTCAATAAAAACAAAACTGCTATTCTTTCTGCCAAAATGGACTTCAAATTTACCCATGTACAACTCTATTTGTCATATCGTTGACTACTTGCTAAACCTATATTTCTCTGCAGTATTCCGAAGTCCTCTAAGGTTAATTTTTTAGCGCATCTTTGTCACATCACCAAATCTGTCAGTCATAAATTCATTCCTTCAGAAGTCATGGGCTGGTCGTCAACACTTGGAAAACTTGGGCAGGAACAGATTTTTTAAATTATACTCATACTATACGATCCCAACCATTTTGAACTCAAGTTAATTCTCACGTATAAAAGCACACGTAAAAAGGGATGAATTCCCTGGATCTAATTACAGAACACCAAAATAACTGTAGCAACTAGTCAGACTGTTTCTCCCTTTCACCATGGATAAAGGAAAATTTTGAAATGTAGGGTGCCTGTAAGGTGAACGGATGCTATAAACATCCGTTGAATTATGATGATCTTTTAGCCGAATTAAAATGGTTGGCTCAAACACTAATCTTAAACACAAAATCTGACCAATTGGTAAAATGGGTTTGAACTTTTGAATGGCATGGAAGCCACTTTGTTGTTGACTTTTTAAAAACTCCAAGAATCTCCCTGCAGATGGAGACTTTCACCAAAAGACAATGGACAAGTTAGAGATCTAAGCAGCCAAAGTCATAAACAGTTACACTGTGAAAGGAGGAGATAGTAAATATAACAGATGATTGTCTTAACCACAGCTACCTTAGAGTTTAATGAGAACCAAACTCCTCAAATTTCAACAAACCACAGTTTGCTGAGATTCCTTGGTTTTACGAAATTTTCACTTTACCTTTAAAAGAATACCATCATCTAAGATGACCACCGGCCTAACACAAAAGCAAATAAGAAAGTAATAACCTGCGAAGAATCGTTGTCCACTATCTCACCTCTGAGAGATAACGTGAGACACATGCGTGAGCTGTGATGTTTCAAATTCTACGGCAAGTATGGGTCATCTTTTTTTAAAAACTCAGAAGCTTCTGGTTGGAATTATTCTGCTGGAACATTTATTTACTTGGGCAAAGAATTGAGAATATTTTGGCAACAGGCAAAAAGAGAAACCCAAATTCCCTTTTGAAAGGTCCAGCTGGATCGATTTCTGCAACCTATTGGGTTCATGAAAGCCTGCTCATTAGCTTACTGCTTTGAAGAAAAATCTAATAATCTCTGGTTATTTGCTGATTTTCTCCAATTTTTTAACCATAGCACATTTGGGAAACTTTTCCTACCCAGGGATATCCCTCTAATGTCAGAGGTACATCAATTGCAGGTCAGCAGTGGTGAGAATCGCTTTGTCCCCGAACTGAGTTTTTATAAGTTACCCCAAAACACCATTTGTGAAGTACATAAACTGTTCAATGCTCACCCAACATGCAAAAAAACTAATGTATAAAAACTGAGGTGACAAGAGAAACCATCACTGATGTCATTTGAAAAACATTTCACCCATTATTACAAAATTGTGGTATTCCTGCATATTTCAGTTGGAAGCAGACATTCATTTGACCAACATTTCAGTTTTGCAATGAAGGTTCCTCACCCTGAACTCAGCTTCCAAACTTTGATTGTTATGCCCAACACAGACTTACAGACAATTGATCAGAGATAATGGGAACTGCAGATGCTGGAGAATCCGAGATTACAAAGTGTGGAGCTGGATGAACACAGCAGGCCAAGCAGCATGTTCGGAGCACAAAAGCTGGGTCTAGGCCTGACATGTCAGCGTGTGTGCTCCTAAGATGCTGCTTAGCCTGCTGTGTTCATCCAGCTCCACACTTTGTTATTACAGACAATTGATAGGCTTCTTTCAATTAAAATAACATTTTTCCATTCACTACATGCAGAAACTTAAACATTCCAAACATAGTTGTAGGAAGCTCCAAACTACATAAAAAGCATTGAAGGAAGTCAACGTCACTGTTTATCTTTAATACCAAGGTCCAGACATTGTCCTAATACATTCACCACACTTTTTAATCGTTGTATTGTACTGGTTCTCGATCGCTTCATTATTGCGAAAAAATAATCAAAAATACATTGGCAGCTGTCTCAGCATTATGTTTTGTGAGTATGTTTTATTCACTTCTGTCCCAAATCACTAGCCGGGTGCTTAAACATGATTTGTGCCACCATTTGGGATCAGGGATATTGGAAGGCGATGGGGGCACAAAACAGGAGAACTGAAGGACTGCTTTGCCTTGTTGTAAACAAACAAGCTCATCAGTCCCACTGCAGTCTCTCTTTATGAAGGACTTCAAGTCTAATTACTTTTAATCAAGTTATTCAAACTTATTATGACACATGACATAGGAGATAGAATTTGAATCCGGACCTTTTAGGCAGAAGGTGGAAGATAAAACCATCTGTGTGGAGGATAAAATCCTCCAGAATACTTTAAAAAATGTGGACTTTTCTGATGAAACTGGATGAAAGTTAAAGCCCAAATTTGCAGAGCTTAATGTCCAAGGGATTGGGGTGCAGGTAAGTTTGTGTCTTCAATGAACAAAAAATAGTCTCCCTAACTGAGGGTTGGATGGAGATTCTCAGTTTACTGAGAGTTGTTTCCATATGGCTAGTTTCAGCGATTCATTGCCAGAAGGATTAATAACAAAAATTACTCGACAGAACATACTTTTCTATCATTACCATTAAACAAAGGAGATGCTCATAAGATTTATGCTCACTTGTCCAGGAGGATGTACAACACACTTTCAGCAGTGGTATATGCTTTGTATGTCGAAAAGAATGTGCGGATGTAGAAACGCTCCTTGTTCATGAGAGCGATTACAAAATTTTCGACAAGTCTTTTTGAGGTCTCAGAGTGAAGAATTTGAACGTTGGAGGTATCGACAGCGAGATGGGATGGAAGCTCATCTCCTGATGCCTACAGAGAATACAAATTTAAAAAGTAAATGTGATGCAGGAACAATGTTTATTTGTATAGATCTCTGACATGGTAGAAATATTTCAAAATGCTTCACATTTACATAATCATTTAAAAATCGCTCCAAGATTCATGAAGCTAAAACTAGGGCAGGTCACCAAAAGCTTGGTCAGAAAGATTGGTTTTGAGGACAAAGAGGAGATGTTTTGGAACAGTGTCCCAGAACTGGGTAGCTGAACACACCAATGACAGGATAAAGAAGATCAAGCATGCAGGCAAGATCAAAGTGGCCGGAATTAGAAGTGCAAAGATATGAGCATTGAAGGGTTGGAGGGGAATACCATTGATGAGGAGATACAATATGTTCAATCCAATGATAAAGCAGCTGGTCACTTCATGTATTGCTTGAACCATTAAAAAAAACACAAAGTTAAAGTCAAAACATTACAGAAACATGGCCAGCTAGATTCATACAAAACAGAAATTTGAGCCTTGGAGTTATTTTGTGTCGATCTCAAGAATATTAAACCATCATTTTAAGTAAATAAACATTTAATATTAAATCCCTTCAGCTGACTACCCACTATTTCTCAATTTCTACTTTAATCCAGTCATCAGACGGGCCAGAAAGTTTCCACAACAGAGAAAATGTGGAATTATGTGCAGCAACTTCTGTCTACAGCTCGAGGCCACAGCCAGCAACAGGAAACATGACAGTCTGGCTTCAATCCTGTTTGAATTCTCTGCTAACAATATCACTGACTTCACATTTCTGAACAATATTGTTCTGAGGAATCTAATTACTCTTGAAAGCAAGCTTACATAACTGGAAGGAAAGCAGAGAGGTGTAAAATGTTTGCTGACTTGGCGGAAAATAGAAGGAGGGAGAAACTGAAGAAAAAGGAAACCTCTGTTTTTTTTTTGTTCCACAACTCGTGCCATGCAAGGTCTCTTCCAATGTGCTGCCGAAGGGTTATCATACTTGATACTGTGGAGTGTGCAAAAGAAATTAAGAACTCTCACAAAGAACTTCATAGTTCAAATCACATCAAGCACCCCTATATCAAATTCAGTTTCCTTCATGTCAGCAGATGAATATACCTTTGGGATTGGGCAGGGGTCAGGGTGGAGCATGTCAGCAAAGGAGGGAATTGGAGCACTCTTGAAGGAGCCTGATTTGAAATTTGAAATCCAATGCGAACCTCTCAACTTTGCCAGAGTAGCTGACCGGTTCTGTCAGAATTATGAATCGTCTGTATTCACAGGAAATGTATTTCCAAGACTTGTTCCAAGTAATAGAAAATTGTACAAAATGTGTTTCAATTAAATGAAGTTGCCGTTTTAAGAACTTTACCCCACACAAGTATAAAAAAGCATGACTGCAGAAAAGCATAACCTCCAAACAAAGATAACAAAGTGTGGAGCTGGATGAACACAGCAGGCCAGGCAGCATCTTTGGAGCACAAAAGCTGACGTTTCGGGCCTAGACGCACCATCAGAAAAGGGGGAGGGGGAGAGGGTTCTGAAATAAATGGGGAGAGAGGGGGAGGCGGACCGAAGATGGGTAGAGGAGAATATAGGTGGAGAGGAGACAGACAAATTTCGAGGCAGGAATGGAGCCAGTAGAGGTGATTGTAGGTAGGGAGGTAGGGAGGGGATAGGTCAGGCTGGGGAGGTCGAATAGGTCAAGTGGGTGGGATGAGGTTAGACAGAAGGAAATGGGTGTGTTGCTTGGGGTGGGAGGAGGGGATAGATGAGAGGAAGAACAGGTTAGGGAGGCAGGGGCAAGGTGGGCTGGTATTGGGATGCGGTAGGGGAAGGGGAGATTTTGAAGCTCAATTTGTTTATGTGTCATCATATTTTGATCCAGAAAGACAAATAACATTAAAAATAAATTGATGTTTTATGACGATGATGACAATCTCAGTGAGAGAAATTATGTAATGTCCATCTTTAAATATTAAAAGAGCAAAACTATTGAATGTTTGCAATACATTACTAAAACAAAGGCTACCAGCTGCCAATACATTGCCTTCAACATTTTTAATGGTGAAATCTCTGTTCCTTTCTCTCTCACCCTACTACTCATTCCTTCCATCTGTTCTGCTGTTGTGGTAAAAGGCTATCAGCTCCCCTACTCAAATTTACTTCATAATCATTCTTCCCGCTCCTTTCCTTCCCATTCATTGCACGGTGTAACAGAAGAAAGGACAGGATATCTATGGAAGGATGTGCCCTCCAGTGTTCTAAGTTTTCACAATTCCAGCAAAAAGGAAAAAAAAATACAATCGAGCGCAGTAAATCACGGTCCCTCAACGCACAGTTTTTGCGGCGATAAATCAAAACTGGTGCGTTTTCTCAGTATATTGTACACATGCAGTCAGTAAGCAATCAACAGGCATGGAGGAAATCTCTCAAGCAGATATTAATATGTCAATAAAAGCAGGATGGAAGAGTTGAAGTTAATTATGCAGCGGAGAGAATCAACTGAAGTGTGCACATTCAGGTTTCAAATATTAAGTAGAGTTCCACATGAACATTGTTTTATTTCCCTCTCGTAGTCAAAATGCCACAACACACTAGCTTGCCTGACAGATGACATGTTCTTTTCTTGTTTCGAATTCAGGAACTGGTTTGCAAATCTGGTTCAGATTTGGACTTTGTTCACTGAAGGTTGCCAGGCACAGCATGTGGCAGAGCAGTGGAAAGTGGCCAGTGATTGAAACACCATCTAATGCCCACTCTTAACCCCTATTAACACACTCCAGTTTGTGGCGACAAGTTAGTTCTAGTCATGATGATTGTCAAAAATTTATGAAAAACATGACAGTTATTTTCACCACCCCCACTACACGACATCAAGGGACACAATTCCTCTTCATGATTATATCGTTGCTCTATGTTCATCATGAATGTAAATTGGGTGACTATTCTATCTCAGTCTTAAATTGAAAAGAAGAATTTGCACATGTCGCTTACTTAATTAATAACAATTAGAAAAGTTTGAACAGATCTCTATCCTAGTACACAGCATACTTTTGTTACTCCATTTGTCTTACAGTTTGCTTGCTGAATATCTCAGAACTTAAACTATATTTTTTGAATTCATAGGAATAAGGTCTCTTGAGCTTGCTCCATTGTATCACATCATGATGCATTTCTCTCTTAACTCCATTTATCCATTTACTGTGAATACACTAGCGTAACATAAATGGCAGTCTTGAAGTTCTGAATGAACCCAACAGACTTCAACTTCAGAACCTCCAATGGACGACATTTTTTGGAAAAACGTCTGTCGCCAGATTTCACACCCATCGGACGTAGCTCGGATTTGAAAAGTGCAGCAATAGATATTTCCTGACATAAACAGTCAGTGATTATCACAAAAAAACCCAGCTTGTCTGTTCCAAAGTGACCCACCTTCGAAAAAAAAGTCACCATTACCACACCACATCATAGGGCTGTGCTCACATGAGTGAGAGAGAGAGAGACAGCTGGTGATTGTTTAACCAGCATGTCAGGCACGGGGAGAAGTCGATAAGGACAAACCCTCATGGTCAACACAAATGTTTATTTCCTCTTTCAATATCACCTTGCTCTTCCTTAGAACAATTGAAACTTTAAAAGGCCAAGTGAGCAGATGAGAGCATCAGCCTTCAAACATTTCAGCTCCCTCAAAATAAAACGGGACAAACCTGTGACCAAATATATAAAACATCTTGCACATCGTGGAAGAATGTGCGAGTGAGTGAGTGTTGGATGGTGTAGAGGAATATGAAGAATAAGTAATCAGGGGATTGGAATTTGTTGTGTGTAAAAAAGCAAGGATAGTACATACCATTTTTATTCTGAGTAGTATGACGGAAATCTGACTGCTTCGGCAAGCTGACTGACCGGAAACAACAGTCAAATCTATAAGATAAGTGAAAACATCATGAGAGACAAAACCAAATTCAACATATAAAGAGAAAGACTGCCATAAAAAAATTAAATACTGGACCAAAAAAGATAAAATGCTGACTTCAGTGTAGTTACATGTGTCCATGATCTGTTTGCTCTTCTGATATCATGTTGCTCTTGTTCAGAAAACACAACTTTAAAATCCTAACTGAGCCAACACGGACGTCAGGATTCAGACTTTTTAGGCCACTCAAAATAAAAATCAACAAAGCTTTCACATCAATATATGAATAAAAATCACTCTACACACCCTGGAAGCACTGTCTCAGAATCTAAAGGGAGTAACCCAGAGTCAAAGCAAGCGAGGCTGCCTTCATGCAGGATCGGTTCACCAAGAGCAGTCTCTGGCATTAATACAGGGTAATGGGCTCTGCCAGATGGACACCTGAGGCAGTCAGCTTCTCAGAATCCACACCTCTGCAGTCCAGTGAGTGGGACACAGTCAGCCCAGTGGGAGACCGAACCCGGTGTGGGGAGTGGGGAGAAAACAGCTGGGAAACTGTAGAGACATCAGTTAGATGTCGGGTCACCTATTGCTCAGTCTGTCAAGGTCGCAAAAGGGGGCTGCCACATCAGTCCTCATTGTGCTCAAAGATATTACACTGAGAACTGTCTGACTCCAGGGTCAGGCTGCTGTCATTGATGCAAGGCTGACAACTACTACTTTTCACAGGTGTCATGGACCGCTGCTGTTTTAATCTCGTCGGATACGGGAGGCACGGTGGCTCAGTGATTAGCACTGCAGCCTCACAGTGCCAGGAACCCGGGCTCGATTCCAGGCTCAGGCTGACTGTGTGGAGTTTGCATATTCTCCCCGTGTCTGCATGGGTTTCCCCTGGGTGCTCCCACAGTCCAAAGATGTGTCGGCTAGGTGGATCGGCCATGCTAATTTGCCCGTAGTGTTGAAGGGTGTGTGGGTGAAAGGAAGATGGGTCTGGGTGGGATGCTTCAAGGGGCGGTTTGGACTTGTTGGGCTGAAGGGCCTGTTTCCACACCGTAGGGAATCTAATCTAATTTAATATGTCACAGATGAGTATGAGCAAATGGAACAAAGGAGCAGGAATATTTCCAAGATAACAAAGTGTGGGGCTGGATGAACACAGCAGGCCAAGCAGCTGCAGTTCCCTGCTGTGTTCATCCAGCTCCACACTTTGTTATCTTGGATTCTCCAGCATCTGTAGTTCCCATTGTCTCTAAAGGCAAATTTCCATGTGAGGTCTGGAATAAGTGAGTCGATGCCTGACTGAACACAGGGAGACAAGGAACTGGATTGAAGCTTGTGCTTTGTGAAAAATTAATGATAACTCATACCTTTCAGAATCAAAGTGGGTTGGAGTCTGAGGAATGAGAAAGGTGAAGTATCGTCAAACCTAAAAGACAAATGAAAACACCATAAAAGTAAAAACCAAATTCAACATGAAAAGAGAAAGAGTACGATCACACTTAAATACTAGACCAAAAAATATGCTGACTTCAGCCTCATTACATATGTCAAATATTCATTTGCGCCTTCACTGTCTACTTGGTCTTCCTTCAACAATTTAACATTTTAACATGTCAACTGAGCAGCCAGGACATCACCCTTCAGATACTTCAGTTCAAAATGAAACTCAACAAAGCTTTGCTCTAATCCAACACCTTGAACATCTGGAATGATTTCCCAAAGGGCCTTTTTCATCTAAATACTATTTTTTGGCTGCTGTAATGTAGGAAAGGCACTGGTTAATGTGCAGAAAGCACGTTTTCATGAATAACAATTGGTAATGATTAGCTTTTCCATTGAAATAACATTCACTGAGGGATAAATAGTAGATGATTTATACGGGAGAATTCCATTCTTGTTTTTTTTGCGAATTGTTGTGATAATGGGATCTTGCGGTCATCCGAGATGAACATTTTTCCTGCTAACATCACCTTCAGCAAAGACCAGAAGAAACATTTTCCTCCATCAAAGAGCGGACACAAAAATGTGGCCAATATAATTTTGGTTTTGGCAAGTACTGGAACCATTGCGACCCACAACATACACGCATTAATTCAATCGGGTTACCCCAAATTCACATCATTTTTCCAGTTTTCCCGTCTTTGAAATTCGTACTAAAATCCAATTTCTTTACAAATAGTGTCCAGTATATATTGAATTCAAATTACCTCAAAACTCTTCTCACAACCAAGAGTGATACCACAAAGGTATTGCTCCTTTCCCTCCGCTTCAATTAGTGTTAGTTCTAATTACACTGATGAGGGAGAGAAAAGAAATAAGCGATTCGCACTTGAAACTGCAGAGCTACAAGTCTGCAATGTTCACCTCACGTTGTCTCAACATGAAGTGAAGACACACAGCAGTTATTGTTTATTCTTGTTTGTGTTTATGACATCACAGGCAAACCATTGTGATGTCACTGGGCTTATTCTTTTTTAAAAGAAAACCTTCCCGAGAAAGAACACAAAACCTGTTCCAGCAGTTACCTGCTGTTTTCCACTTCATCTCCGTGTACGCGGTTGTCATGTGGGGAGGGCTTGTTTGTAAACGTGGGCATCATAACATGGATGCAGTTTCCCATCTTCACCATCTTCCCTTAACAGCCTTCCTGGGATATTGCCCATGGGGGTGAAGGCACCAGGAGGCCTGCCCACATGTGACCAATACGTCTATTAATTTATTTGGTGGCCAGACTGGCTGGTCAGCTGTCAAGAGGATGGATGGTCTCATCTGTCCTGAAAGTCCCTTAAAAACATCCCTGAGGTTAATTTAACCTTTATATTCACCTTCGAATCCTTTGCACTCCTCTCATCACAGTCACAACAACACTCACTGTTATGTCCTGCATGTTCACCAACTCTCTATTCATGCTCATACATTACCTTCAGTTCCAGAGCCCTTATCTTATCTATTAGCCACCAGTGTGACACCCTACAAAATGCCTCTTGGGAATCCAGGTGTTATGCAGCTGTTGGTTTCCTCTTTGCGACCTCACTTGTTTGACTCTGAAAAAGGAATGAAATTGTCAAACATGCCTGGCCCCAGGGTGACCTTGAACTTACCTGCAACTGTCCTGTCTCCATCATGGAAAGTCTTCTTCTGGATTGACCACGTTGATTTAATCAGATGATACGATTTTTGTTTTAAAAGCATTGCTGAAACATACTTAATGAAGAGACATTATTAAGCACTTTCCCAACTGATTGAAATCATGTTAACTGGCTTTATCCCTTATTTTTGCTCCTCTTTCTTTCTTACATAGCAGTGTTACAACTGCTAATTTCTACTGAACTCAGACTTTTCCAGAATCCAGGATATTTTGGTAAATCAGAAACCAAAATATCTACGATGTCTGAAGCTGGGCTCCAGGGGTATTCAGTTTCTTGGAAGGACTGACAAGAAGGAGGAGGTAGGTCAGCATTACTGGTTACGGAATAAAATTAATATGGTAATGACAATGGATATTAGTTCTGGTGAAATGGAGTCTGGGTACAGTTTAGAAACATCAAGGGACAGAAATTGACAGTGGTCGATGTATATCCACCCCAGTCAACTCAAGTGGTAATTTTAGCAGAAGGCACTAAACAGGAAATTGAAGACACCAGCAGAAAGGGAGAGCTCTAACTGTGATGAAAGGTCACTGACTTCAAGAGTCAGGTGACTTCAGTCTGCATAAAGATTGGGCAAAGCAAATCAGTTATCATTGCATACAGGAGGAATTCCTGACATACTTATTAAATTCATTCACGGGATGAGGGCATCACTGGCTAGGGTAACATTTATTACCAATTCCTAAATGTCCAGAGAGCAGTTAAGAGTCAACCACATTGCTGTGGGTCAGGAGTTACATGTAAGCAAGGCTGGCAGTTTACTTCCCTTAAAGGACAACAGATTCATGCTCATCATTAGACGCTTAATTCCAGGTTTGTATTGAATTCAAATTCCGCCGTCTGCTGCAACTGGATTCAAACACAAGTCCCCAAAGTACTATCTGGGTCTCTGGATTAAGTGTCCAGTGATAACAATCTCAGGCCACTGTCTCCCCAATGAAGTGTGTGCAGTGCGGGTTTCTGGGTCAACACTTTGAGGAACCAACAAGCAAAACTGAAGTTTGAGGTGGGAAGACTGTGTCCATGCCCCCTCGGGGAAGTGACCCTCATTTTCACCCACAGAAGGAAACTAACAAGGACACCTTCCACTGAGAGTGCCAGAGGCTTTCGGAGAGAGCAACCCCCAGAAAGCAGAACGTCACTCACTTGGCTCTATTGTCCCATTCCAGACTCCAAAACTAGAACCTGTTTACAGCAACAAATGGAAGTATTTGATGGATGCCCTGGGTTTGTGCTCCTCCCCCATTGCTCACCTGCAGTTTTCCTGCTTCACCTTGTACTTCCAGCCAAACATCACTGATGTCAGCTGCTTCCTGCCATTCCAAATGCTCCTCCTCAAGTGGAAGGACAAACAGCAATGTGGAAATTCACACATATTTCTGGTCTGTGGAGGAAATGATACTGTTATAATTTCAGATAATTTTTAAAGGGCTCTTTTTGCCCTTTGAAGCAGGGGGTGTACAAACACTATCACAGGCTCGAACTCACAACCACTAGTTTCTGAGACCAGTGCTCTGACCACTGAGCTGTGCAGCCAGGCACAAGACATGGAAAGAGGGTCTCATGTATTGGAAATAGCAAAAGAATAGATAACTGGAGACTATTATATATCAAGACGTAACAAAACCGAAACAGAGCAGAGGGGCATCATGTGCAGAAGGTTGGGAGAATGCAAGGCCGAATCAGACAGTGTCCTGAGTGCCATAAACTGATCTTTCCTGCTGGTCCAGAGATTACTATTCAGTGCCTTCACTGTCGTAGCCTGTTCATGGTTATCATTTAAAGTAATAAATCTGAAATATTGACTGATCTTGAGAAGCAGAATTATGTCATTGATCAGTCAAAATCAATTCACTCCATGTTACAGTTCCACATCAGCAATGCCAGCTGAAACTGCCTGATGTGCAATCAGTTTAAAACAAGAATAGAGGGGAGGTCAGGAAAAGTGAAGGGCAATGGTAGTTTGTGAGAGGTGACTGGAGGCCAAGTGGAGCCAGGTTCAATGTGGGTGTTGAAGACCAGTCTTCACTGTTACCCTGGCATACAGATCACATTGGATCAATCACACAAGGATCCTCCTTTGTGTGTTGTCTTTTGCACACAACAACTCGGGTCAGTGCCTCGAGGGGCTCGGATATTTTTAATTTGGCAACTAACTCAGGTCAGTGGTGCACAAACTAAGCTGTGTCGGGACACTATTTAAATGGGTCACCACTCATTGCAATGACCCAGAACTATGCAGAAAGAGGAAGAACACCAATACAAAATCTTCGCTTTGAATGGCTATCCCTGCAATTTCATCCACAGGTACTGACTAAACAGCAACACGAAGAGGACACATTATGCCCTAACACACTGGACACACTGCCACACATCAAGAACATATCAGAACTGACAACTCCTATGACCACTAGGAATTACGGTAGCACACAAGCCCAAAGCCATGCTACGACAAACATTCTCAAGGATTAAAGACACCATACCCACGACATGCAGAACTGACAGTGTTTACAAAATACTGTGCAACGATTGCCACAAACATTATATCAGACAGACAGGAAGGAAACTAGCCGTCAGTGTACATGAACATCAGCCGGCAGCAAAATGACATGACAAACTTTCCCTAATATCAGTACACCCGGATAATGAAGGCCATCAGTTTAACTGGGACAACATAACCGTAGTAGTGCAATCCAAACATAGCCACACATGGGAATTCCTAGAGGCATGGTTCTCAATCCATAATGCAGTCGGCAAACATATAGAATTGGACCCCATATGCAACCCATACAGAACAGAATGCGAAATGACAGAAGTTGCCGGAACAGACCGGGCAGTATAAATTTCAAGTGGAGGAGAACAACATCGCTTCTTCGGAAGTCTCACTCATGACGTTACCTTGCGTGGTGACGAAAAGTCTGAACGAAAACAAGCCAGCTGGGTGAGCAAGTTTACAACTTTACTTGTTATCTTTACCGTTTAATGTGTGGCTCAGTGTCAGTCTTATACACACAGTGTTCTACCCGCTTCTCCTGCTGTACACAAGGTTTCCCAGCAAAAGGCAGCTTTGTGTGGAACACATGCAGTTTCTCCTGACAATGGGTACTGTTGCCATGAGCTGGGATATGAAATATACAATGAGCTGAAGTAGCCCCACACTCAAGTTACTCATTTACCTTTTAATTTCAATTTTCAATTTCCAAAACCCAGCAATCCATTCACTTAAGCTGCTGGGAACCTGACAAAAACAGCGTTGGCCAGACATTCCTCTTCGGGAGTGTCTGTCAATTTGCAAGGGTAGAAAAGCTGTCAACTTCACTCGAGTGAGAGAGGATACAATATTCCAAACTTCCAATTCAAAATCAGATGCCGTCTCAATTACACCACTGGCTCCACACGTCTTGCTGCAGCTTTCATCCTGTCGATTGCGATGTAATCAGGGATACTGGCGGAAAACCCATTTGCAAGGTGAATATCCTGCAAAATAATCACCGTCGCTGCTGCACTTCAACGTTCTCCACTTTGTGAAGCGGTGAATGTCACTGGCAAACGAAACACATTAGCCCTCACATGCCTGGTTCACTGTCACCTGTTTCTTTGCCACCCGTTTCTCTGCTGGAACTTGCCATTGCTTTGTTCACAGTCACTGCAAAGTTCTGCCTTGCATATTTTTTTTATTAAATTATCTCCTCCCAACTTAAAGACATTCCCTAGTCTTGAAATCTCCCATCCTTGGGAAATGACGACCACAATTCATACTATCTACATGTCTCATTATTTTATGAACTTCTAACAGGCCGCCTCTCAACCTCCTAAGCACCAGCAAGAAAAGTCAAAGTCTATCCAACCTTTCTTTATAAATCAAAGCTTCCATACCAGGCAACATCCTGGTAAACCTCTTCTTAACGCTCACCAGCTTCATGATATGCCTCCTGTAATTGTGTGACAGAAACCGCACATTGTATTCCAGAAGAGGTCTCATCAACATCCTGTGCAACCTCAATATGACTTCCCAACTCCTAAACTGAAACAATTGAGCAATGAAGGCTGCCGTGCCAAAAGACTGTTTAACCACTGTCTAAATGAGATGTAAACTTCAAATAATCATGTACCTGGATCCCCTAAGTCCATGAGTAGGCACCTTAACAGTGAGAGAAAGTCTGTGGGAGGATGAGGAATAGTTTTGAATTTCTTTGACCTCACATCTGAAGAAATTTATTGGACACATGCAGCTGAATAAGTTCAACAATTCATACTCCGTGAAGAACTATAAATGAACCTGAAGATTTTTCAATTAAAAAGTAAAGTTAGACCCTCTCGAGTCAGAAGGAAGCCATCGCAGTTCTGTTTCTGAACTTCTCCTACCCAACAGGTTCTGCAACATGTCCATATGAAGATGGATAAGGGAGAACCAGTGGATGTAGTGTACCTGGACTTTCAGAAAGCCTTTGATAAAGTCCCACATAGGAGATTGGTGAATAAAATTCGGGCACATGGTACTGGGGGCAAAATACTGAGTTGGATTGAAAATTGGCTGGCTGACAGGAAGCAAAATGTAGTGATAAACGGGTCCCTTTCAGAATGGCAGGCAGTGGCCAGTGGGGTACCACAAGGTTCAGTGCTGGGACCGCAGCTGTTTACGATATATATTAATGATATAGACGAAGGCATTAGAAGTAATATTAGCAAATTTGCTGATGACACAAAATTGGGTGGCAGTGTGAAATGTGAGGAGGATGTTATGAGAATACAGGGTGAGTTGGACAAGCTAGGTGAGTGGACGGATACGTGGCAGATGCAGTTTAATGTGGATAAATGTGTGGTTATACACTTTGGTGGCAAGAACAGGAAGGCAGATTACTATCTCAATGCAGTCAAGTTCGGTAAAAGGGAAGTACAACGAGATCTAGGTGTTCTTGTACATCAGTCAATGAAAGCAAGCATGCATGTACAGCAAGCAGTGAAGAAAGCTAATAGCATGCTGGCCTCATAACAAGAGGAATTGAGTACAGGAGCAAAGAGGACCTTCTGCAGCTGTACAGGGCCCTGGTGAGACCGCACCTGGAGTATTGTGTGCTGCTTTGGTCTCCAAATTTGAGGAAGGACATTCTGGCTATTCAGGGAGTGCAGCGTAGGTTCACGAGGTCAATTCCTGGAATGGCGTCCGGGACTATCATATGTTGAAAGATTGGAGCGACTGGGCTTGTATACACTTGAGTTTACAAGGATGAGAGGGGATCTGATTGAGGCGTATAAGATTATTAAGGGATTGGACACTCTGGAGGCAGGAAGCATGTTTCCGCTGATGGGTGAGTCCAGAACAGAAGACACAGTTTAAAAATAAGGGGTAGGCCATTTAGAGCAGAGTTGAGGAAAAACTTCTTCACCCAGAGAGCGATGGATATATGGAATGCACTGCCCCAGAAGGCAGTGGAGGCCAACTCTCTGGATACTTTCAAGAAAGAGATAGATAGAGCACTTAAAGATAGTGGAATCAAGGGTTATGAGGATAAGGCAGGAACAGGATACTGATTGTGGATGATCAGCCATGATCGTAATGAATGGTGGTGCTGGCTCGAAGGGTCGAACGGCCTACTCCAGCACCTATTGTCTATTCATTCACCATATCCAGATACATGAACGTTGGATCACTCTCCAAAGGTATCAGTAACTATTGCCAATCCTCAGTTACATCTGGAGAACTTGATGTTTGACCTTTCTGAACCAGTGCAGGTCATGTGGTGAAGTCGCACTTGCAATGATATTAGGTAACGAGTTCCCAAATGATCGTAAAGGATTAGTGATGTTTTCCAAAAGAACAATTTAAATGTTTTCACATTTTTGATTCAATCCAATGATCTGACATATTACACAAGGTTGTCACAAAACAATATTTGATACCAGGTACTTATTAGGACAAGTGACCCAAAACTGGCCAAAGAAGTAGGTTTCAAGGAATATCCTGAACAAACAAGGGGACTTTGAAAACCACGGATGTTTAGGGAGTAAATTCAAGAGCTTATGGCCTTAGGAACTGAAAACATGAAAAAGGTGGGAGTTAAAACCAGAAATCCACAGGAGGTTGGAAGTCAGGGAGAACAAATGTCTTGAAGGAAAAAGCAAAAGGACAGTAGATGCTTGAAAGTTGTAACACAAGCAGAAATTGATGTAAAACTCAGCTTATCTGGCAGTGCTTGTGGAGAGAGAGAGAGCAGCATTACTGTTTTGTGTCCAGTGACCCTTCTTCAGATATATCTCAGAGGGGTTTGCAGCTGGAGGGACTATCAAACGAAAGTGGTGTGATGCCAAAATTTCAAAATAAGGATATGAATTTCAAAACCTTGGTGCTTTGCCACTGAGAAAATGTTTATGTTAGTGAGCACAGAATGGCAAAACTTGAAGATGTTAAAATCGGTGAGAATAAACACATGGGCAGCAGATTTTTGGATCAGTTCAAGATTTCAGGGAAGTAGTATTAAGAAGCCGGCCAGGAGTGTGTTTGGGGAGTTAAGTCGAGAGGTAGCAAAGGAATGGATGAGAGTTTCAGCAGCAGATGACCTGAGATGCTGTTGAGGTTGAAATTGTATGTGGTCTTTGTGATAATGAGTGTGGGGGTGAGTAATGTGGTTAGAAGCTCATCTTGGGGTGAAATATTGCACCCTGACTGTGACCAGTGTGTTACCTGCCAGTTACCCGGGGCAGGGATGGAGTCAGTGGCGAGGGAGTAGAATTTTGCTCCCAGCCTGGATTGACATTTTTCATTGTCTATTTAAATGTGATCTATACCCCTTTTCAAACAAGAACAGACTTGGCAGCAGAACTAATTGGTGAACCAACTGTCAGCTTTATTGAGACAAAGTGTGGAGTTTATCTGTTATGAAGTAAACTACAGTGACAAACTCAGACAGCTACTTACAGTTGAATGTGGATTATACTGCTTAAGTCAATAACTAGGCAGTAGAGCAGTGAAACAACTTATTGGAGTTTCTGCAGCCGCGGTCTTCAAACTTTTTCTTGTGTTGGGCTTTTATCTTCTGATTCTCGTTGCTTTCCATTGCACAGACCTTTCTTGAGAGTCTCTTTTCTGCTTGTTCTTTTTTGATTAACCTCCCTCTCTGTCCAATCACAGTTCATATGAACAACACTCACCTCACTTCACCACGTGATGTTCTTCATATTCATAATTATTCCCTTTACATCTTACCTGAGGACTGCTAGACCTGTATTTATTACCCTTATTTCATCGCTATTTCTCTATTGGCTGACAGAGCGGTATCAAGAGTACCTTTAGCTTTGAGCTGCCGGAAGCCTTTTCAATCGCGACTTATTAAAAAATAACAAAAGAACTGGGATGTTGTCAATCAGGAACAAAAACAAAGTTGCTGGAAAAGCTCAGCAGGTCTGGCAGCATCTGTGAAGGTAAAAAGACAGATCCAGTTTTCAGTCTCATTCGTCTCAAAATGCAACATTGCGACGACGTTCATTTGCTTCCAACAATAACACAAAGCACTGCGCATGCTCCAGCTCACAGTGAAGTCCGGCTGATTGATGTCAGTGCGCGACCAATAGGAGCACAGGTGTGCCGTGCATGACCGGACGGATGTCGCCCAATCGGAATGAAGGGAGGGCGGGATCAGTGAAAACCACGTGATCATCCACGAGTGCGGTGCAGAGTCGCTGAGATAACCGGAACTGCAGATGCTGGAGAATCCGAGATAACACGGTGTGCAGCTGGATGTACACAGCAGGAAAGCTGACGTTTCGGGCCTAGATCCTTCGCTGAGACCAAGATTTGTGCAATTGAGGTAAGAGCAGGCCACAGTAAAGAAAGCAAAACGGTAGAAAGCTGGAGGGAAGTGATATTCGTATGGGTTTGGAAGTTTTACAAACAGTTAGTGTACGTCGGAAAACACACCCATTTGAAACTCCCAGACTCACGTTTGCAGAAAACAAATCAACGCCTCAGATGGCGATAGGCCCGTGTGACCGTCACCATCTTTATTGGGGGCAGTGATCCGCGGGGCGCATGCGCGACAGCTTTGAAACTTTAAAAGGGCCGGGGGTGAAGCTGGAGGAACATAACAGGACAGGCAGCATCAGAGAAACAGGAAAACTGACGTATTCGGGCCCACACCCTTCAGAAATGGGGGAGGGGAAGGGGATGCTGAAACAAACAGGGAGAGAGTGGGAGACAAGTGGAGAGGAGACAGACAAGTTAAAGAGGTGAGGATGGAGCAGGTAAAGGTGAGTGTAGGTGGGGAGGGGATGGGTCAGTCTATGGAGGACCAACAAGTCAAAGGGGTGGGATGAGGTTAGCAAGTAGGAAATGGGGGTGTGGCTTGAGATGGGAGGAGGGGATAGGTGAGAGGAAGAGCAGGTTAGGGAGGTGGGGATGAGCAATTGTTTATTGCGAACTGAGTGTAGGTGTTCTGTAAAGTGGTCCCCAAGCCTCTGCTTGGTTTCCCTGATATAGAGGAGGCCAGAACGGGTGCAGCGGTGCAGTATACCACATTAGCACCTGCATACCCCATACAGATTGCCTCAAAGCCCTACGCTATTTCCTGTCCTGCAGGTCTGACCAGTTCCCCTCCACTGACCCCATTATGTGCTTCGGTGAACTCGTCCCACTGCCTACAGACAAAGGGGGTGGCCATGGGTACCTGCGTGGGCCCAAGCTTTGCCTGCCTCTTTGTTGGAACAATCCCTCTTCCGTACCTCTTCCTCCAGTACATGGATGACTGTATCGGCGCTGCCTCGTGCTCCTATGAGGAGCTCGAACAGTTCGCCCACTTCACCAACACCTTCCACCCCAACCTTAAGTTCACCTGGACCATCTCTAACCACCTCTCTCACCTTCCTGGTCCTCTATTTCCATCTTGGGGAACAATCTCAAAACCGATATATATTTCAAGCCCACTGACTCCCACAGCTACCTAGAATACACCTCCTCCCACCTGTCAAGTTTGTTTTCGGAGACCCTCACGGACGTGCTGCAATAACAAGACACTGACCTGTTTAGAAAAACACCAATCATTTTCTTACCAAGCAAGTACAAGCTGTGAAGAATCACTGTACTCAACCCGGCACACAGTGCAAAGTCTCACAAGGAGTTCTCCCCGGACAGTCCCTGCTTTTTATACTTTACAAAAGACATGATACAGAAAACGATTTCACAACCTCCAATGACATGATACATAAAACAATTACTACAACAGACAAAAACAGGATACCAAGCAATTATTACATCGACAACATAAAAGACCAGGATATAGTATCGATTGCTTGTGAAGTAGCTGCTCATGGCCGGAGGTGATTTTGAGTTGTTGTCCGGGACAGATTGTGATTTCAAGTTGCCAGTGTGTCTGGCTAGGACAAAGTCAGTGCCCTGGCTCCTTAGTCAGCGACAGAAGTTACATGCTTTAGAGGTTTCACACCTTTACAAAATTTCCCCACCTAACCCTATTTGATACAGATTGATTCTAATTTCAGTTCAGTCAGGAAACTTAAGACAGTGTCTGCATGCCGATGTGTGAGAAGATAAGGAGTTACAAAAGCTTTACACTGAATTCCTAGCTGGGCAGGAAGCTTCAGGGCAGTGTCTGCATACCGATGTGAGTAGATAAAAGACTTTACTTCTATAAATCGAAGTCTCTGTATAGGAATCAAATGCAGATGAAAGACTTTGATTTCTATACTTCTTTAAATTAATGGGATGTTATCACATTAACATCTCACACCCACCCACCGTCCTGCAAAAATGCCATCTCCTATTCCCAATTGCTTCACCTCTGCCGCATCTGCTCCCAGGATTCCACTCCCGTACATCTATGATGCCCTTGTTTTTCAAGGACCGCAACTCCACTCCCCACCTCCCCACCAGAGTGGTCAAGAACACCCTTGACCGTGTCTCCTGCATTTTTCTACAACTCCTCCCTCGCACCCTGTCCCTGCAATAACAACTGAAAAAGAATCCCCCTCATCCTCACATACCACTCCACCAATCTCCGGATCGAACACGTCATCCTCTGACACTTCCGCCATCAGCAATCCGACCTCACCATCAAAGACATTTTTCCCTCCCCACCCTTGCTTGCCTTCCGGAGAGACCAGTCTCTCCGTGACTCCCTTGTCCGCTGCACGCTGCCCTCCAACCCCACTACTCCCAGCACCTTCCCCTGCAACCAAAGGAAGTGCTACACTTGCCTCCACACCTCCTCCCTCTTCTCTTCCCCCCCCCCCCCCCCCCCATCCCAGGCCCCAAGAAGACTTTCTACATCGAGCAGATGTTCACCTGCACATCTGCCAATGTGGTATACTGCATCCCCTGTACCCGTTGTGGCCTCCTCTACATTGGGGAAACCAAGCGGAGACTTGGGGACCGCTTTGCAGAACACCTACGCTCAGTTCGCAAGAAACAACTGCACCTCCCAGTCGCGAACCATTTCAACTCCCCATCCCATTCCTCAGATGACATGTCCATCCTGGGCCACCTGCAGTGCCACAATGATGCCACCCAAGGGTTGCAGGAACAGCAACACATATTCTGCCTGGAAACCCTGCAGCCCAATGGTGTCCATGTGGATTTCAGAAGCCTCAAAATCTCCCCTCCCCCAACTGCATCCCAAAACTAGCCCAGCTTGTCCCTGCCTCCCTAACCTGTTCTTCCTCTCTCCTATCGCCTCCTCCCACCTCAAGCTGCACCCCTATTTCCTGCTTACTAACTTCATCCCACCCCCTTGACCTGTCTGTCCTCCCTGGACTGACCTATCACCTCCCTACCTCCCCACCTCTCCTCATCTTTACCTGCTCCATGCCCGCCTCTTTAACTTGTCTGTCTCCTCTCCAAATATCTTTTCTCTCCATCTTTGATCTGTCTCCCCCCTCTCCCTATTTCGTTCAGAATCCTCTTCCCCTCCCCCGTTTCTGATGAAGTGTCCAGGCCCAAAACGTCAGCTTTCCTGCTCCTAAGATGCTCCTTGGCCTGCTGTGTTCATCCAGCTCCACACCTTGTTATCTTGGACTCTCCAGCATCTGCAGTTCCTATTATCTCTTATCCAAGAGAAATGTTTGTTTCTTATGGATTTTTTTTCCCAGACTGTTGGATCATAGCAGCTCACACTGCTCTTGCTCACTTCTGTGCTCCCTGATCACCTTTGTCGGTGTCTAATCTCTTCAGTCTCTACTGATGGATAGATTTGATCTCTGTAGTATTTTACTGTAATTTCCTTGTACCTTTTTTGTAAATAAATTTTCCTCTGCTGCCCACCCCCTGACCATGTGCTGCTCTCTGACCAGATTAATTTTTGAATGGTATCTTTCACAGTCAGGAAATATTTTCCCAGAAAGAGTGTATTTTTCTTCCATTTCAGACCACCAAATTCTACAGCGTTTTTATCTGTCATTCATTTTGCACTTCTGCAACATTTACTGTGTGTTTCTCCTTCCACAGATACCAGCGATCGTTGCCAAAGCCCTGTTACCTGTGGAGAAGGTGATGTTTAACTTTCGTGTGCTACTGCAGTTTGTATGATAAAGGTGCTCTCACAATGCTCCATTTGAGAAGTTACAGATCATTCATCTAGCGATACTGAAGAGCTACTGAAGAGCTAATGGTGTATGTCCAAATCAACAAACTATTTGTATTTTTATCATGTTTTATAATTTCACAAAAATATTATCAACAAACTTTTGACGTAAGGCCATATTAGGTCAGGTGACCAAAAAGTTACCAAATCTACAGGTTTTCCTGACTCTCTCAAGGAAAGCAAACCTAAGAGGTTTATCAGGGGAATTCCAGATCACGTTTTCTGGCAACTTTAGAAACAGCCTCCAATAGTGAAGGGATGATTAAACGCATTGTTGGAGTCTGGAACTAAATGAGTTATCCAAGTCTTGAAGGTTGTTTGGTGCAGGGAGATAGGGCTCATCACAGCCAGGAATTAAATCACTGGTGAGAATTTTAAATTGTTGCTTATAAATAGGAGCCTTTGTGGGTCAGGGAGCACAGCAGTGATGGTGAACAGGTCTTGGTACAAATGAACTTGTGTGCAGCAGAATTTTAGGTATTCTTGAGGTTGCAGGGATGTTGAATGTGGGAGGCCGACTGGCAGTGAGTTTGGATAGTTAAGTCTAGAGGTAACACAGGAATAGATGAGAGGTTCAGCAGATGAGCTGAAACTAAGGTGTCACTGTCAGTCATTGTCACTGAAGTGGAAGTAAGTGGTTTTTGTGCAGAGCTCTGCTGTTTACCCTCACCTCACCTCAGGAATTCAGCTGTTTGTGAATTTGCGGATCAAGTCTGTAATAAGATCAGGAACCGAGTGCCCACCATGGCCCATGCTGGGTGTCACTGAGCAGGTTACTGCTGAGTAAGTGCTGCTTACGACCGCTGTCGACGACGCCTTCCATCACTTTACTGATGATAGAGAGTAGATTGCTTGAGGGGAAATTGGTCGGGTTCAATTTTCAGTGTTTCTGTGCTGAACAGACCTGGGCAGTTTCCCAAATTGTTAGTAGATGCCAGCGCTGTAGCAGAACTGAAATAGTTTGGCTTGGATGCTAGCAAGCTCTAGAGCACTAGTCATCGCTACTATTGTCAGAGTGTTGCCAGGGCCCATAACCTTTGCACTGTTCATTCATTTCTTTAATATCATGTGAAATGAATCAAATTGGATGAAAACTCACATCTCTGTTGGGGACCTCTGGAGAAGGCTGAGATGGATCATCCAGTTGGCACTTCTGGCTGAAGATTGCTGCAGACTTGTCTTTTGCATGGATAGGTTGGGGTCCTGTGTCGGGTAAAGATGGGGATTTTTGGCATTCTTCCTCCAGTGAGTTGTTTAATTGTCCATCACCGTTCACGACTGGGTGTGGCAGAACTGCAGAGCTTGCATCTGATCTATTGGTTATGGGGTGGCTTAGCTCTAACTCTTGCTGCTTATGCTATTTGGCATGCAGATAGTCCTGTTTGGTGGTTTTACCAGGTTGGCACCTTATTTTTTAGGTATGCCTGGTGCTGCCCTTGGCGTGCCCTCCAATACTCTCCGTTCAAGCAGTGTTGGTCCCCTGGATCAATGGCAATGGCTGTCTGTAGGATATGCTGGGCCATGAGGTTACAGATTGTGCTGGAGAAGGTCTGCTACTGTTGCAGTCTCTCTCAAAGCCTCATAGATATCTGGTTTTGAGCTCCTGTGTCTGTTCCAAGTCTGTCCCTTTTAGCCGAAGTTAGTGCCACCCAACGCAATGGGGGGTATTCTCAAGTTTAAGATGAGGCTTTGTCTCCACAGGAGTGTGCGGTGGTTGCTGTTAACAATCCTGTCATGGACAGATGCCTCTGCAGCTGGGAAATTGGTGATGATGAGATCAGCTATATTTTCCCCGTTTGGTGCGTCAGCACCTGCTGCAGTCCCAGCCAAGCAGCTTTGTCCTTCAGGACCCGACCAGCCTGATTGGTAATCCTCCTGCAAACTACTCCTGATGTGGACATTGAGTCCATTTAGTGCTATTCACACTCGCAGTGCTTTCTCGAAGTGCTGTTCAACATGATGGAGTTTTTTGTTTCTTAAAATTCCCTCTTGGGATGTGGAAATCGCTGGCTGGACCAGCGTTTATAACCTGGAAGGCAGTTAAGAGTCAAGCACATCACTATGGGTTTGGAGTCACATGTCATCCAGACCAGGTAAGGATGGCACATTTCCGGAAAGGGCATAAGTGAACCAGATGGGTCTTTCCTGATAATTGGCAATGGTTTCATGGTCATCATGAGAATCTTAGTTCCAGATCATTATTTAATTCATGTTTCACCATCTGCCATGGCAGGATGCGAACCCAGGTCCCCAGAATGTTACCTGGGTCTCTGGATTAATAATCTAGCGATAATACTACTGCTGATTTATCAACCAA
The DNA here is from genome assembly GCF_030684315.1 of Stegostoma tigrinum. NCBI lineage: Eukaryota > Metazoa > Chordata > Chondrichthyes > Orectolobiformes > Stegostomatidae > Stegostoma > Stegostoma tigrinum. The sequence goes on along the minus strand of NW_026728419.1, from coordinate 5,196,917 downwards.
GGGAGGATGGTACATGGTAATCAGCAGGAGCCGTGAGACTTCCAGGCGTCAGAGTCAAAGTTGAGTACTCCCAGGTCAAATAATCTGGTCAGAATAGCACTGTGCTGTCACGTCTGCTGGGACAGGGCTTCACTAAGGACAATGATAGTGGTGTGTGTCATTGTTTGCCAGGTATGTTTCCATGAGTCTGACACTGTTCCTTGACTCGTCTTTGAAGCGGCTCTCCAAATTTTGCCACTAGCCCCCAGATATTATTAAGCAGGAGTTTGGGGGGCCGATAGGGCTGATTCTGCAGTTGTCTTTCCTAGTTCCCTGGTAGATGCCAAATGGGCCACCCAGCTTCATTCCTTTGTTGAAACTTTGCAGTGATTTGCAACTGAGTGGCTTGCTGAGGTTGGCAAATTTCTTTCCCCAAAGGACATTAGATTTTTTTTTCACTCTGTCATCAGCAATTGTTGCCATGGCAACCAGTTGATTCTTCCAGTTTTTTTAATTGAATTCAAATTCCACCATCTGCTGAGATAGGATTTGAACCTGGACTTCTGTTGTACATTTTAACATTCTGGATAAAAGTTAGTCATCAGGTTTGTTCACTCATTTTTAAATATCACTAACACAGGCATTGTTTCTTTGCAAAACACTGTCCATCATCCTGTCTCCTCCATCCTCCGCTCCAACAGCAAGTGAAGGAGACACATGCAGTTTCTATGTCACTAAGATTGAGACAATCCAATCAGCTGCCTCTGCTGCTTCCCTCTCTTCCACAAGCCCACCAAACCAAATTGCCTAGCATGTTGCTCCTCGTTTTAGGCTTAAACTTGCATCTTTGTCCAGTTTCATGTCAAGCCTTATCAGAGCTCATCTTAACCCTTTGCCCTATTCTCACTAAACTACAAATATTCCAACTCTTATTTCTCCTCCTCCTCCTCCCTGCCTCTTCCCCCATGCCAATTCACAGATATTGTTACTTGTTCTGTCTGTTTCTCTTTTCTGGTTATGTCCTTCTCACCCATTCTGTTTAAAACCAATGTTCGACCTCACCGTCATTGGAAAATCCCACTCCATCTCTCTTTCCTGTCTGAAATCCATGTAGTAAATGTCCCTCAAGGATCTATCCTTGGCCCATGCTGTTTCTCACCAACATACTTCCAGGAGGTGAGATCTTCGACAAGCACTGTGTTAACTTTCACATGTATTCTACAATGTTCAGATCTAACTCGTCTCCATCACTTTGCTCCACTGTTACTCAATTATAAAACTGCTTTTCATGCTTCCACTACTTGATTAGCTGAAATTTCCTCCAATAACACTTTGTGATAGTAAAACACATTGCCTTCAGTTATTATTACAAATTATTTTTCCTTACTATTGTACTGAATCCATCCCTCTCATTGGGAACTGTCTGAGGCTGAACTGCACCCTTCTCAATAATGCTCTCATATCTGGTCTCAAGATGAACATCTTACCGTACATTTCAATCACAAATGCCAGAAATTTCAATCTCTAAAATGCTCCTTCTCTCCACCTCACTCCAGCTCATTCGCGACTGAAACCCCTTACCCATGTCTGTGTTGCCTTAAGCTTGACAATTCCAAAAGAGAACCCTCTCCTCTGCCTTATCAAGAATCTGCTCCCACGATGAGAAATATTTCCTCAGCATTTATCCTGTCAACTCCCTTGAGAATCCTCTATTTTTAATTAGAACATCTCTCATTCTTCAAAAAAATCTAGTTAGTATATTCCAGACCTGTTTAGTCTTAGCTTAAAACATAATCCCTCCAAACCAATGATCATCTTAGTTCAACTTCTTTGAAATGCCTCCAGTGAAGTGATATACTTGCTCGAATAAGTGGACCAAAAAAGCTGCTCACATTCTTCCAGATGTGGTCTTGCCAGCAAGTTGTATATTTGTCCTAAGACATGTATTCCAAACTCTTCTACTGCAAACACCTTGACATAAGGATAACATCCCATGACCCTTCCCGATTACCTGTTGCAACTGTGTGCTCGCTTCATGCTTCCTGCACAATTATTCCTGAATCCCTTTTGTGTTGCAGTTTTCCACAGTTTTTACATTTTTAAATAACACTGTTCTTCGGTCATCTCCTCAAAAAATAGCAACTTCTCATTTTCCCAAATTATACTCCATTTGCCGACTTGTCGCCCATTTATCAATATCTCTCCATAAACTCTAACCCTCATGGAACTTGACTGTTATCCCTTTTTATGAGATCCTCCCTCATTCTTCTCATCTTTTTGTTGGGAGCACTGGGCAACATGACACATATGTAATTGCTGCCTTTTTAAGGGGCGTTTTTTCAAATGACTGGGAGAAGCTTACTGCCCATTTCTCAGAATCGAGACAACTTGTTCATCAAGTTGCATTGGGCCGGAAAAGCTGATGTCTCATTGTGGCAGTGCAGCAGCACAGAAGGAAAGAAAAGGAAGCAAATCCTGCTGCCTGCATCGCACTAAATCTTGGCCATTCTTTGCCTTGTGTCAAACACCTGTTGTTCTGTTCAGTGACATGAAGCCCCAATGTGGAAATTCCGAGAAACCCAAATAGAAATCCCTCAAATCAGCTGCTGACTCCCACAAGGAATAATGTGCAGCAGGAACAATGCACAGTTACCCTCGGCCAGGAGGAGGGGATGTTGTGGATTTCTACTCTGACAGTGATGGATTTTATGAATTTGTGTTACAGGATATTACAAGTGGACTTTCAGGTAGGAAGCTCAATAATTGTAACACCAAACTCTGACAGAATTACTCAATTCATCAGGACCTGGATATTCGCATTGTGTGTGAGTATTGTGTTCCTGCTCATTCCCATTTGCCATGTAAAATTTCTCTCTTATTACTCCATTCTCTCAATAGATCTTTCCTACAACTTTCAATATATGTCCTGTAGTCCTTTTTTATGGCCAGTTGTGTACGTTTTACCATTCTAATGTTTATCTTTTGTAAACACCTCCTATCAAAGGTCCCCTCAAAATCCTTTGTTACAAGGAGATCAATCTCCGTTTCCCCAAGCACCTGATTACCCAATGACAGTTTGCTTCTTGTGTGTGAGGCACTCATCCACTTTTCATTTCCACTTACCTGCATGAGTACAGCCCCAACAATATTAAAGGAAGTTAACATCCTCCAGATGAAGCAGTGTCGGAGTGGTGTCCCATCCACCACATTCAACATTCCCCTCTACACCACTGAGGCAAAGTGGCATCACTGTGCCTAAGGTGAAGTCACCATTATCCTACCTGACCATAGGGCTAGTTTAACCTGAAGATTACCACACCCCAGGCAAGGGGAGAGGTTGAGAATGAGAGTCCATCTATTGTCGATGGATATTCTCAATATGTACCAGCAATACCTAAGTCACATGAAATTATAACTTTAAAAAAAACCCTATCCATGCAACTAAAAACCCTCTTCGTACAAACCATTCTGTTAAATCTCCTCTGCCCCCTATCAGGGACCCTCCCGTCCTTCACGGTGTGTGGGGGATCTTTGGTTTGCACAGACTCAGCTCGTCTCTGTTCCTGTCTGTGATGTCATCATGCTGTGACAATGGCACTGAGCCTCACTCTCTGTGAGGGTGGTAGGCACAGAGATCCTCATAGCGTTTAAGGCATATTTAGATGCACACTTGTGATGCCAACACAGACAAGTGTATGGGCCAAGTGCTGGAAAATTAGATTAGAATAGTTAGGGTGTGGTTTTTAACCAGCCCAGGCTGTATGGGCCACAAAGCCTTTTTCTGTGCTGTAGACCTCCGAGACTCTTCACATAGGAAGATGCCCAGCAATATTTCAAGTTATTTCAGAAAATGAGATATTAGACTAAATGACTCATGATTGGTCAGTGTTTTCGGGAGTAAAGTGAGGTATAGAGGGAAAGCGGTTGACTTCAATTCTGGGGCCTGAAGCCCAGGAAATTGAAAGTGCTGCCATCATGTGGATGAATAAAAATAAGGATTGTATTAGAGGAAAGAAATATCGTTCTTGTATCACTGATCTGTGAGGCTGGATGATATGAGAGACAGGAAGGGTTCTGAGACTGGAGAAGACTACAAAAATAGAGAAAAGTGAGCTTGGAGGAGATTACAGAAATGGGGAAGATTGTGAGGCTGGAGGAGACCAGACAGAGGGAGTTTGTGACGGTAAAGACAATTATAGAGCTAAAGAAGTTTGTGGGCTGGAGGAGATGACAGATAAGGTGGTCTGTGAGACTGGAGGAATCTAGATAGATGGTGTGAGTTGAGGCTGGAGGGGGATTCCAACGATAGGCAGGTCATGAGGCTGGAGAGGGATTCCACAGATGTGAAGGGTGTTGAGACTCGAGAATGATGCCTGCAACAATGCAGGTAGTGAGGCTTGAGGGCATGATCTGGAGGGTAGTGAGGTCTGAGGTATGATTCCTGCAGTAGGGAGGGTAGTGAGGCTCCAGGGTGGATTATTATCATAACAGCACAGTGGTGTACTTACAGCAGATGGAGTGCAGCAGTAATAGAAAGTACCACTTTCTCCAAATTGAATAAAAGTGGAAATCAATATTAGCCTGTGCAGCAAAGGCCACATCCCATAAGTCAATTAAAATTGATGGGTCTCTGGTTTGGAGAGAGTGAACAAAAGCTCAGGTAATTCTCCATTGTAGCAATGTTTGGTAACCGTGGAGTACAACATTCAGATAATTGGCAAAAAATGCAGAGTGAAAATGTGAAGAGTGTTTGACTCAGCAAGTTCCCAGGATCTGGAACAGTCTGAATGGCAGCTGGATGCAGATTTAGCAGTTATTCTCAAAAAAGAGTTTGGATTTAACTTTTCAAGGAATGATGGGCAAATGGTGGGGGAATTGTTTCAGTTTTGCAGCACCTCCAGAGTGAGAGTGAAGCCTTTGACACGATTCCACATGGTAGACTGATACGTAAAGTTAGATCACATGTGATTCAGGAAGAGCTCGCTAATTGGAAGCGGAATTGGCTCAGTTGGAGGAGAGACGGTGGTGCTGGAGGATTTTTCAGAGTGGAGTTCTGTGACCAGCATGTTCCACAGCATTTGGCACAGGGTCCACTTTTGTTTCTCATTTATATTAATGATTTGGATGAGAATTTAAGGGACAAGATTAGTAAGTTTGCAGATGATACTAGAATTAGTGGTATGAAATGTTGGTATAGTGGTCAGTGAAGGTTATCGAAGATGACAGCAAGATCTTGATCAATTATGTCAATGGGTTGAGGAGTGGAGGATGAAGTTCAATTTGAATAAATGTGAGACATTGTATTTTGGTAAAATGAACCGGGTAGGACTTGCACAATTGATGGTTGCACCCAGGGTAGTGTTGTGGAACAGAGAAATGCTGAGATTCAAGTGCATAATTCTTTGAAGTTTATGTAGACAAGTAGACAGAGTGATTAATAAGTTGTTTAGCTCACTTCCTTTCATTGCTCAGACCTTAGAGTCTCAGAGTTGGGATGTTATGTTGAGGTTGTACAGGACATTGTTTTGGCTTCATTTGAGGTATTGTGTGCAGCTCTGGTCGCCCTGTTACAGGAAGGACATTATTATTAAACTGGAGACAGTTCAGAATAGACTTGCTGGGATGTTGCCAGGAATGGAGGGCTTGATTATCAAATAGACGGCCAAAGCTGGCACTTTTCTCACTGCAGCATAATGGGTTAACGAGTGGCCTTGGAGGTTCATAAAATCATGAGGGCACAGATTATGCAAATAGCAAGGGTTTATTCACAAGGTTGGCTGATTTCAAGACAAGCGGACATGTGTGTAAGGTGAGAGGAGAAAGACATATTTAAAAAGACATGAGGGAAACTTTTATTTTTATGGAGTTTTCCATGTGTGGAACAAACTTTCAGAGGAAGTGGCAGATACAGGTACAGCCACGTTGTTTAAAAGACATTTGAATTAGGACATAGACAAGAGAGGTTTAGAGGAGTATATGCCAGATGCAGGCAGATGTGATCAGTTTAAAATAAAACTTATTTATTTAATATACATTTCAAAATTCTAAATTGGAGTAAGGCCAACTTTGACATTGTTGGGCAAGAACTTGCAAAAGATGATCCAGAGAGGTAATATGCAGGTCAAGGAATGCTTGGAAAGTGGGAGGTCTTCAAAACTAAAATAAGGAGAGCCCAGACACAATATGTTCCTGTTCATGTGAAGGGCAAGGCTGGTAAATGTCGGGGATACTGGCTGACTGGAGAAATTGAGGCTGTGGTCAAGAAAAAGGCGGCAGCACATGTCGGGTATTGACAGCAGGAATTAGGTCAATCCCTCGAAGTACAAGGGCAGTAGGATTATACTCGAGAAATCAGGACGGCAAAAAGGAGACATGAGCTATCTTTGGCAAATCAAGTTAAGGGGAATCCCAAGAGATTCTGAAACTTCATTTGGGACAAAAAAGCAACTAGGGAGAAAATAGGGCCCCTTTAAAGATCAACGAGGCTGTCTGTGTGGAACTGCAGGCTGAGATAGTGAATGAGTATTTCGCATTAGTATTTACTGCAGAGAAGGATATGGAAGTGAGAGAGCTTGGAAACATAAATAGTGAGTCGTGAGAAGTGTCTATATTACAGAGATCTAGGTGCTAGATGTCTTAAAATGCATAAAGGTGGATAGGTTCCTGGCACCTGATCAGGTGTTACCCACAAACTCTGGGAGAAGCTGGGGAAGCAATTGCTGGCCCCTTGCTGAGGTATTTGTATCACTGACACTAGTGAAGTGCCAGAAGGCCGGGTGGCTAATGTGGTGTCATTCTTTAAGGAAAAGCCACGGGACCATCGACCGTTGAGCCTGATGTCAGTGGTGGGTAAGTTGCTGGTGGGGATTCTGAGGGACAGGATTTGCATGTGTTTAGAGAAGCAAAGACTGATTAGGGATAGTCAACATGGCTTTGTGAGTAGGAAATCTTGTCTCATTAACTTGATTGCCTTCTTCGTCACTTCTTCAAAAAACTCAAAGCAGTGGACATTGTCTATTATGGACTTCAGCAAGGCATTCACCAAAGCTCCACATGACAGATTGGTTAGCAAGATTAGATCAAATGGAACCCAGGGAGAGTTAGCTATTTGAAACAAAATTGGCTTGAAGGTAGGAGACAAGATCATGGTCAGCTGGGGGAGAGTGGATTCAGTCTAGATGACTATGAACAGCAGTGTGCTGCAAGGATCGGTGCTGGGTCCACTGCTTTTTTTTAATCATTGATGCAAATCATGCGGAATGAATATTGGAGGAATGGTTAGTAAGTTTGCAGATGACACTAAAATTGTTGTTGTAGTAGACAGCAAAGGCGTTTACTTCCCAAGCACAATGGGAACATAATCACATGGGTTGATGTGCCAAGGAGTGATAGAAATAAGTTTTTAGTTCAGATAAATGTGAGCAATTGCATTATGGTAATGCAAATCAGCGCAGGACTTAAACAGTTAATGATGAGGCCCTGGGGACTGTTATGCAACAGGGACTCCTTGGGGTGCATGTGCACAGTTCCTTGAAGGTGGATTGCAGGTACAGAAGGTAGTGAAGATGATATTTGCTCTGCTTGCATTTATTGGTCAGTGCATTGAGCGTAGGAGTTGGGAGGTCAATGTTATAGGCTGAACAAGGCATTGATTATGCTGCTTTTGGAATACTGTGTTCAGTTCTGGTCTCCCTGCTATAGGAATGATGCTGTTGAACTTGGCAGGGTGCAGAAAAGATTTACAAGGATGTTGCAAGAGGTGGAATTTTGAGCTGTAGGGAGAAGTTGAATATGCTGGGTCTATTTTCCCTGGAGCATTGAAGGCTGAGGGGTGACCTTATAGAGGTTGTTAAAATTATGGTGGGCGTAGGGTGAATGGCCAAGATTGTTTTCCCAGGTTAGGGGAGACTAGAACTAATAACATTGGCTTTAGCCGAGAGGGAAAGTCTTAAAAGGGAACCAAAAGAACTGCAGATGCCTTAAATCTAAAAAAAAACAAATTTGCTGGAAAAGCCTAGCAGGTTTGGCAGCATCTGTGGAGGAGAGAAGAGTTTCGGGTTCTGAGGAAGGGTCACCGGTCCTGAAATGTTAACTTTTTTTCCTCCTTAACAGATGCTACAGGCCTGCTGAGCTTTTCCAGCGAATTTGTTTTTTTTAAAAAGGGAAAGTGGGTGGTGCCTGTGTAGAATGAGCTGCCAGAGGAACTGGTGGAAGCTGGTACAGTTACCCATCCAGATACCTTTTAAATGTTGTATGTGAATAGGAAGGGTGTCGCAGAGTATAGGTCAAATGCTTGCAAATGGGATTAGATTAATTTGGGATATCTAGTCAGCATGGACAACTGGGACCAAAGGGATTGTTTTGTGCTGTACAATGCTGATGAAGCATTTTTTGTTTTCATTTCAGATTCCCACAATTTTACTTCTGCACTATTCTTAACCTTTCGATCCCTCTGAAAGACTGAGTTACAGATCTATACAATGACTGTCCTTCCTCGCTGGCTTCCCCCACCTCTCTTTTGGTAGTTTTATGCAAACACTGACTGGATCCCTTACCTGGAGGATATTTATGAATGAATTTGTTCTAATGGTGATCCAGCATTTTCCCCAAGTATCGCTCCACACATGCCCAGAGAATTTCTCAGTTTCACAATCTGTGTCCTTCTGGTTTCTTACTCGCTACACTTAACTTTCTGTTTGAAAGTATAGTCTGCAGTTGGAGAATTTTAACAGGTCCACATCCAGGTCTGACGGTCACTTTGTTTATCACAACCCAATTATCTCAGGGTTTTGAACATTGAAGGAAAACGCAGCACTCACATTGGGGAGAAATGCACAAGGTGTGTGTGTTGAAGAGTCTGTGAAGATTCATCTGAAATGTCCGAACACCAGTGCAGTGACACTGGGAGACAGTGTGGAAATGTGCAGATTGCAGGAAGGAATTTCTTCATCCATCCCAGCTAGAAACTGACCACCAGAGTCACACTGGAGAGAGACCATTGGCCTGTTCTGCATGAGGGAAAGGCTTTGCTGATTCGAATTCCCCGCTGATACACCAGCGAGTTCACTCTGGGGAGAGACCTTTCATGAGCTCTGAGTGTGGGAAGGGATTCATTGTCATCCAAACTGTTAACACACCAGCGAGTTCACAGACAACCACAGTTGAAGAACTTTGCTGTCACTCTCACTATCAAATGAACCATGGTTTTGGGCTGTTTGTACAGATGTTACCGACCCCTGCTCAATTAAAGGTGCTGGTATTGTGAATAAAATGTCACACTAACAGTTGTGTAAGGTAGAGCTTGGAAATAGTCACGTTGTCACAACACGTCGACACATTCGCACTGACTAAAGACTATCCACCTGCACGATATGTGAAAAGGGACTTGCTGGTTCATCAGGACTGGTTAACTGCCAGCAAATTTCTGAATAAGTTGATTGGTTTGAATATAGCTAACAGTAGAATCAAAAATAGTATCAGTGATAATGGGAACTGCAGATGCTGGAGAATCCAAGACAACGAAGTGTGGAGCTGGATGAACACAGCAGGCCAAGCAGCATCTCAGGAGCACAAAAGCTGACTTTTCGGGCCTAGAGAAGGGTCAAGGCCTGAAACGTCAGCTTTTGTGCTCCTGAGATGCTGCTTGACCTGTTGTGTTCATCCAGCTCCACACATTGTTATAGTAGATTCAAAAACCATGTGTTTTGGGCTTGTTGCTGGAGATCATAGAATCCCTCCAGTGTGGGAGCAGACCATTTAGCCCATCATGTCCGCACTGACCTGACAAACAGTGTCTTACCCAGACACTGTCTGCGTGAGTTTCCTCCAGATGCTCTGGTTTCCTCCCACAGTCCAAAACTGTGCAAATTATGTAGATTGACTATGCTAAATTGCCCATAGTATCTTGTGTGCAAAATGCAGGCATAGGGTGGGTAGGGTGTGAGACTGGGTGGGATGCTCTTTGCAGGGTTGATATTGACTGAATGGCCATCTTCCACACTGTAGGAATTCTGTGATGATCTCGATGGCCCTTTATTTGTTAGACAGGTCTGCACACCTTTACAATGACGGATTCTGTTGCTCTCCACAGACATTTGTTTATTGGAAACAATGTAATCTTTCATTTTGTGGATAAAAATCAAAGGAAAGTTTTAAATCCAAACATAGGATTGGGCTGAGTCATGTCCTATAATCCCTGATTGCATTTTCCCAGTCGGCTATGAAACCTGGTGACCGCTGTGACTCTGCCTGGGGGCATTGCAGTCTCTTCAGCTCTTTACCTGGTGTCCATAGCAGTGATGGATCTCATGATGGAAACATAAACCAAGACATTGTATGATTTCTAGTACATATTTTCTATTTAGTCTTCTGTCCGTCACTTCCCTAGAGGCTGAGATACTGTTCTGGGGACCTAGGTGTGAATCCATCTGGAAATAAGAATTTGATGATGACTGTGAATCCATTGTCTTTGTTGGAAAAAACCCATCTGTTCACCAACGGCCTTTAGGGAAGGAAACTGCCATTCTTATCCAGTGATGTGATCATCCCATGAATGAATTTTTTTTAAAAAAATGTAAAAAAAACTCCTGCCAATACGTTTAACTCTGTCTTAATTTATTTGACAGCTGATGGTTCAAACTGCTTGTTGGTCACTTTCTCTTTTGATCAAGTTGTGGCCATTTCGTGGTTGAAACCATAGTAATTCTCGTACAAATAGTGCATGCTCTGACATGCCACTTAGGAACCAGACATCCACGTTGACCATATCCTGATGCTGTTTACCATGAAAGCGAAATTCTTCACCATCTTATCTACTTGTGCTGCTGTTTCAGGGAGCTATGGACTTGAACCTCCCAAACTCCCAAAAACCTTGAGCATTTCATCAAACTGACCTCCAATGGCAGGAATGGACAGGGTCAGCTTGGATTGATGAACATAATTCAGGCTCAACAAGTCTATTGCAGCATTTTGAGAATGTAATTAGTGAGTGTGGCCACCTCTCTGTACTGTAGTGATACAGATTCCCTGATCCTGATTGCCCCAATGGCTGACTGACACTGTCAAAGTCCCTGGGCTGATATCAAATGATTCCTTGGACATGCTGTGTCAGGATCCCCTGACTGAATCCTGTCTCCCTTGCCCTGACTGAGAACTGTTTCCCTGAGACTTGTAGACGTGACCATTTGGTTGAAAAAAATGCATTAGTTGCCACAGCTGCTGACCAGCCCTTGACTGACTGCTGGTAATAACGATGCTAAGCTGCCTGACTTATGCCTGTGATAAGCAACCAGGCAAGACAGGAGCACTGTGGGACATTAGGTTCTAGTTGAGACATCAAAGTGCAAAAATGCCAGGGAAAGGCAGAGACATTGTGCCAGGCCCTGAGCAGAACATGCCTCAGGTGCTGAAAAGCATGTAGAGTTCTGACAGCAACAATGTACTTTTTGGGCATCTTGATGTAGCATTTTTATTTCACTCTGGCTCATTTTGCTAGATCCGCAAATATCTATTGGTCTGGCTAATGTGAGAAATGGCTTTTGGCGTAATATGCCACTGACTTGGTCATTCACAGTTGTGTCCCACATCAGTGAGTCAGTAATCTGATTAAACTCATAGGCCTCGACTTGCGAAAAATAAAGCAGCCACGTGCACATCTGTTTGATTGGTTGCTTTTGCACTCAAATGAAAAATGTGCGTTGTATACACCATATCCTTTCCTGGCTCACAGTGTTCCCAAAATCTCTCATTCAATACATCCAAGTCATCATCATCAAATTCAAAATTAGTGAATACTTCGATAGCATTTTTTTGTGAAATGCTATTTGTAATGAGGTAGTGTTGGCAGGTGATTTTCTTTTACTTCTGATGCCATGTGTGAATATTCAGGGATGGTGTTGGTGGGAAGGTGCAGCATGTACCAGGGATGAGGCAATAATATTCGGAGCAAGTGCTGAACATGCAGAAAAGGAGAGATTAACGTTTACCTTGGAACAAGCATATTTAGAGAAAGTTGGGTGAAAGTACTGAGAGAAAGCATTTCAGTGGCACGGTGGCTCAGTGGTTTGCACTGCTGCCTCACAGCACTCGGACCCGGGTTCGATTCCAGCCTTGGGCGACTGCCTGTGTAGAGTTTGCACATTCTCCCCATTTCTGTGTGAGTTTACTCCCACAGTCCAAAGATGTGCAGGTTAGGTGGACTGGCTGTGCTAAATTGCCTGTTGTATTCAGGGAGGGGTACATTAGGAGGGTTATAGATCTGGCTGGGATGCTGTGAGGTTTGGTGTGGACTTGTTGGGCTGAAGGGCCTGTTTCCACACTGTAGGAATTCCATGATTATGGTTCCAGAGCATTGAGCATATCCCAGCATATCGAGGATAGTAGGAACTTCAAATGCTGGAGAATCTGAGATAACAAGGTGTTTGGACCTAGGATTTTTCAAGTTTTGATCAGTCTGCTTTTAAAATTGGTTTAATAAGACTTCATCATTCCTGGGAACACTGCAATACCACAATAATGCATGGAGAAAGCTCGTATTCCAACTCCCTGCTCCAAAAATCAGTTTAATATAGGGTCCTTAGGCAAAGGACATATCAGATATTAAAGCTGATAGGGACAAATGCTTTTTCTGTGGTGTTGTCTTCACACCAAAACCACTAAAAGCAAGGCCATGTTTCCACACATGAGATAGCCACCAACTGTGAACACTTGGTATAATAAACACTTGATCCTATTTTCCACCAGCCTGACTGTGTGCAAAGACTTGTAAATCACTGCTGACAGTTTTTACTGTTGTTCCCAAACTCCTGGGTTTCTTAACCAGGGCAAAGAAGTCAGATTGCACCAGTGCTTTTTCATCACTTTTCTAGAAAACATCTTCGTAGTGAATGTAGATCATCGAAAATGTACCAATCAGATGAGGTAGGGCAGAGCTGACGTCACCAACAAGCCTCATCAACCAGCTCCATGACTAGCAGCGGGTCAGTGAGATTGCAGCAACAATCGGCAGAGAACGGCACGCTCAGAGAATGTCCCAGCACAGAGGAAGGTGCTTCAGCCTGTCACTCTCTGCATCAGCTTTCTGTATGGGTAACTTCACCAGTCCCTCCCGATGCCCTGTAAATCTCATCATTCAACTCTCTCCTGAGGGCCATGAATAATTCTGCTTCCAGCGCCCTCTCAGGCAGTGCACAGCCGGCAGGAACCACTCGCTGAAGATGGTGGGTCCCCCTCCCTTGATAAATGTGACTCTTTGTTACAAAAAAAAGGCGAATCACTATCCCCTCCCTCCAAATCCATCCCACCCCGTCTATTTCTTTGGAATGTGTAACTGCCTGCAGTGTCAATGTGCCTGCAGTTGCTAAAAGGGTCTGATTTTTATGCCATTCTATTCTGTGCACTAAGCAAACTGAACTGTTAGCAATGCATAAAAATGCCTGCCTCTTCCCAAATCAAATCAAATACTTGAAACAAATTCTAATTCTGATCAAGTAATATCCCTGTCAGGAAGTACTGGGTCACAGTTACAAACAGAATTTCTTAGACTAATCCATCTGACCTGGAATATATGAACTCTGGTCCCCAAACCACTCCAACATCCCTAACGTCACTCCCCGCCCTTCATGGAAATGAGCAGCGTGATGCTGCTGGATATTAAGTTCAGTACCTTGAAAAGTCACAAATGGTTTGGCTTCGACTCCAAACATTCCAATTACAATCTGGTAATTTAGAATTGCAAATTAAGATCCAAGAGCTGCAGAGATATAAAGGATGGAAACAGACTGATTGCTGCAACTTGTCTATTCGAACCAGATATCCTAAGTTATTTTAGTCCCATTTGCCAACATTTGGCCCCTATCCCTCCGTCCCCTTCCTATTCATTTACCAATCCTGATGCTGTTTAAGAGCTGGGATTGTACCACCTCCTCCGTACATGCAGCATTCTCTACATGTAAAACTGTCCCTCAGGTCCCTTTTAAACCTTTCGCCTGTCAACTTAAACCATGCTCTCAGGTTTGGATTCCTTTCCTTGAGAAAAAGATATTGACAATTCACCCCATCCAAGCCCCTCATGATTTTATAAACCTCTGTAAGGTCACGCCTCAGCCTATGACGTTACAGGGAATCAGCTCCGGCCTATTCAGCCGCCTCTTCCTGTCGCTCAAACTATTCAATCCAAGCACCACTCTTGTAAATGTTTTTTTTCCTGAAACCTTTCAGTTAAACAATTTTCCTGTAGCAGGGATATTATAACTGAATGCAGTATTCGAAAAGTGGCAATGTTCTGTACACCTGCATTATAACGTCCAAACTCCGATACTCAATACATTGATCAATAAAAGCAAGCGTGCCAAATGCCTTCTTCACCACCCTGTCTAACTGTGGCTCCGCTTTCAAGGAATTTTGCATCTGCACCCCAATGTCTCTGTTTGGTGACACTCCCCAAGGCCTTACCATTAACTTGTAAGTCCTGCCCTAGTTTGCCTTACCAAATCGCATCACATCACATTTATCTGAACTCTATCTGTCACTCATAGGCCCATCTGATCAAGGTCCCGTTGTACTCTGAGATAACATTCTTCACTATCCACAACAACATGAATTTTGGGGCCATCGGCAAACTTACTAACCACCCCTCCTATGCTTCCATCTAAATCATTTATATAAAGTTATGGCTAAGCAGTGTCCCAGCACTGATTCTTGTGACACACCACAGGTCACAGGTCTCCAGTCTGAAATATAATACTCCGCCATCACTCTGTGCCTCCTGCCTTCAAGCCAGTCTTGGATCCAAACCATTAGCTTCCACTGGATTCCATGTGATCTAACCAGTCTACCATGAGGAACCTTTTCAAACACCTTTCCAAAGTGCATCCAAACAATTTTTACCCGCTCTGTCTTCACCAACCTTCTTTGTCACCTCTGCAAAATCCTCATGTTAGTGGGACATGATTTACATCACACCAACACCAGAGTCAGATGACTGGGAACAGTATGTGAAGCAAAATGTGTACATGAGATAACAAAATGTGGAGCTGGATGAATACAGCAGGCCAAACAGCCCACAGCCTCCACAGCCAGCAGCCCCAGAGGAGACAGCCACGCTGAGCCCTGCCGAATTTTCACCATCCCCCAGACCTCCCACTGACTGAGGTCAAACGGTTAGTCCTCAGTAAGGGGCTCACCTTTGTCCTCATTCACCCACACATCCACGAATGACAGTCACGTTAGGACATTGAGCAGTTTTTCTGCCACCTTTGCCTCTCCAGCTATCTTCTCCTCAATCCATCTTTAATCCGCCTCTCCCTCACTCCCTATTTATATCAGAACCCTCTCCCCATTCCGCTTTTCTGATGAAGGGTCCAAGCCCGAAACGTCAGCTTTTGTGCTCCTAAGATGTTGCTTCGCCTTCTGTGTTCATCCAGCTCCACACTTTGTTATCTCGGATTCTCCAGCATCTGCAGTTCCTATTATCTCTGATACAAAATGTGTACATTACTGGTTGAAAATAATGAAATAATTTCATTGTCTTCAACTTTAAAATCAAATGCTGGAGTCTGCAGCTCAAAAGATATCAGAGCCACTGGGATCAGAGGAAACCCACAGTTCATGAAATGCCCAGGATTCAGGGTGATGTCACTGAGCAATTGCCCGTGTGTGATAACATCACCCACTTGAACACAGAGCATTCGGGTCTGCACAAACAGGTGGTGTGCACCAAGGAAGTGAGGGTCTGTGGAGTGATTGAAAGGAGATTGATCAGAATGATTCAGGAACTGAGGGATATTAATTGTAAGGTCAGGTTGGTGAAACTGAAGATGTTCTGCACAAAGCGAAGGAGACTGATGATCTTTGACAAAGATGTCTCGGCCTATGATACTCCCAAACATCCCAGATGTCCTCTTTTTTCAAAAACCGCCACTTCCCCTCCACAGTGATCAAAAATACCCTCGACCATGTCTCCCGCATTTCCCGCAACTCATCCCTCACACCCCCTATTCGCAATAATAACCAAAATTGAATACCCATTATCCTTACATACCACATGACCAACCTCCAAATCCAACGCATCTTCGTCTGACATTTCTGCCATCTGCAATCCGACCCCACCACCAAAGACATTTTTCCGTTCCTGCCCTTATCTGCTTTCCGGAAGGACCGCTCTCTCTGTGACTCCCTTGTCCGCTCCACACTCCCCTCCAGCCCCACCACCCCGGGCATGTTTCCCTGCAACCGAAGCAAGTGCCATGCCTGCCCCTATATCTCCCCCTTCACCCGCATCCCAGGCCCGAGGAAGACTTTTCACATCAAACAGATGTTCACCTGCACATCTGTCAATGTTATACACTGTATCCGCTGTTCCCGTTGTGGCCTCCTCTACATTGAGGAAACTATACGGAGGCTTGGGGACCGCTTTGTGGAACACCTATCCTCTGTTCGCAACAAACAACTACACCTCCCAATTGCGAACCATTTCAATTTCCAACCCCCCCAACTCCTCGGATGGCATGTCCATCCTGGGCCTCCTGCATTGCCACAATGATGCCACCCGAAAGATGCAGGAACTGCATCTCATATTTCGCTTGGGAACCCTGCAGCCCAAGGGTATCAATGTGGATTTCACAAGCTTCAAAATCTCCCTTCCCTCGACCACATGCCAAAACCAGCCCAGCTAGTCCCTGCCTCCCTAACCATTCCTCCCTTCTCAAGCCCCACCCCCATCCCCTATCCACTATCCTCACGCAACACCCTCCCAACCTATCCATCCTCCCTGGACTGACCTATCTCCCCTTAACTCCACACCTACAGTCACCTTCACTGGTTTGAACCCCAACTCTTTGACCTGTCTGTCTCCTTTCACCCTATCTTCTCCTTTGTCCACCTTCTATCCGCCTCCCTGTCTCCCTATTTATTTCAGAATCCCCTTCCTCTCACCCATTTTTGAATAAGGGTCCCGATCTGAAACGTCAAAATTTCCTGCTCCCCTGAATCTGCTTGGCCTGCTGTGTTCATCCAGCTTCACACCGTGTTATCTCGAATGCTTGGAGACTGCTTTGTGGAGCACCTACACTCCCCCCTCACTGACCAACCTCCAGCCCCACTTCCCACCTACACTAACCTCACCTCTACTAGTCTCATTCCTGCCTCCTCGACCTGTCCGTCTTCCCTCCCACTACTCGCCCCTCCCTCCTCACTGACCAACCCCCGTCAAATCTCCCTACCTACCTCACCTTTACTGGCTTTATCCCCAACTCCTTGACCTGTCCATCCTCTCTCCACCTATCTGCTCCACTATCTACCTTCTATCACTGCCTCCCCCTCTCTCTATTTCAGAGCTCTGTTCCCCTACTTTTTTTCTGAAGAAGGGTCCAGACCTGAAACATCAGCTTTCCTGCTCCTCTGATGCTGCCTGGCCTGCTGTGTTCATCCAACTTCACAGCTTGTTATCTCAAATTCTAGCATCGGCAGTTCCTGCTGCCCCCATCACCATTCATGACTGGTTGTAGCAGAATAGTTGCAATCCTTCCACCCTGTCTGTAATGCATTAGTTCTGCTGTTTGTAATGCAAGCAGTTGAATGCAGTCGCTATAATGGGTTGGCATCAGTTTCAGGTACGCATGGTTCTGACCCCGGCATGTTTGCCTGCACTCGTCACTGAACCATTGATCAGCTTCATGGGAATCATAGACTGAGGGATTATCCGGGACAAAGAGTCACAGATTCTGGTGGAATACAATTCTGCTTCTGCTGCTGCTGCTGTGGTTTCCATCACCACATGGATGCCCAGTTTTGAGCTGCAATAAGTGCAATGTAATGTTCCCCAGTTCAGACTGAGTCCCCATTGCCCTTGTACGCAGTGACCTACTCTATTTTCTGATGTGGTAACACTTACATTTTAATATTCTCATTCTACTGACAGTCTCTCCATGGTGTCACATCTCCAATTTGTCACGTTGCTCAAAACCCTTTAACATATTCATCTGAACCTTTCCCTTTCCAGTAGGAACATCTTTGGGTGGCACAGTGGCTCAGTGGTTAACACTGCTGCCTCACAGCCCCTGTGATGTCGGCTCAATTCTACCCTCAGGCGACTGTGTGGAGTTTGCATGTTCTTCCATGTTTGCGTGGGTGTCCTCCAGGTGGTCCACTTTCCACCCACAGACCTAAGCTGTGCAGGCTCGGTGAATTGCCCATGCTAAAGTGCCCATTGTGTGGATTAGGTGAGTAATAGGGGGCTGGGTCTGGATGGCATGCTGTGAGAGTCGGTGTGGATTTGTTAGGCTGGTGGGCTTGTTTCCACACTGTCGGAAGGTTTTTAAAGTGAATGTTTCTCTCCCTGACCATGATTAAGAGCTCTGTACTGTCAGTGAGGCTAGAGTTATGTAGTTTCAGAACCAAGTAATTTTTTCACCTTGCACTGTCACTCACTTCTCAGTGTTTGGTGATCCATGTTGGAAAGGGTATTTGAGCAACTTTGACACACGTTTTTGGGATTTATTCAAAAACACAATTTGCTGAAGAAACTCAGCAGGTCTGGCAGTGTCTGTAGAGTGAAAGCAAAGTTAAGCTGTTGGACCCAGTGATGCCTTTTCAAAGCTTCCAGTTTCTGCAGCAATTTTTCATTTTTCAGATTTCCAGCATGCATGGTTCTTTGTTTTGTTGAAAATTCAGTCAGTGCTGATTCATTTCTGGAGAAATTCAGCAGGTCGAGATGCATCGGTGGAGACAGAGAAACAGGGTTAAGGCTTTAAGTCCAGCAAGACCCTTTTTCAGAACTGAACAGGTTCGGGAAATGGCCTTTTTAATACCTTACGAGAGGTGGAGGAGGGCTAACAGAAAACAGAGGGTGTTGGGGTGCCGTGCAAAATACAAATCGGCTTTTAATTGTGTTGAAAGAGAAGCAGATGTACAATGGGAGTAAATAAAGTTATGAATGGGGGAGATGGGTTCCCTCAACTGAATGCAATGTTAACAAGACACAAACAAGACAAGGTCACATCGCCTATGCCATATTGTGTACATCATATCTTCATTAATAACCCTGAGTGTGTTGAGCATATGTGAACAATCTTATATGTCTCCACACATACGCTGATTAAACAGTGTATATAAAATCATTTCTCCTCCGTTCCGTTGCAACCTATCGTGTTTTGTTCACCTTGTCAGTCGCCATTCCTTCAGCCAAATTTATTCTGTCTCTTTCTCTGCATTTTGTTTTATTCCATCTATGAAGAAGAAATTGCCTACTGGGCAATATCAAGTTCATCCTGTCCAGACTGCACAGCCACTGTCCCCTCTTCCTTACTGTTTCTTAATCAATCACATAGATATTGTCTCTGACCCTTTCCTCCCAATAAGCAAAGCTATTGGAAATGTAATGTTTACTTTTGGGCTCAGGCTAAAAAAATTGGTCAGGAAAGGCTGTATAAACTGCAAAAAAATTGTTTGCAACTTTAGAAGCAAATTATTGAAAATATTGTGTTAAAGATAAAATGTTGCCTTATTAGGGCAGTGAGAGGAAAGTTCAGCAAAACCCACATTTCCTGTCTTTCTCCAGGTTGTCGTGGCCAGAGACAGTGTTTGGATTGGCAGTTGTTGTGATGGAGGAGACTTCGGTGAAATAACAACCTCTCATTTGGCTCTCAGGAAAATGGTTACATACATCATCACATGTGGATAACACGGCAGAATCATTGAGCCTGTGCAGAGAAAGTATCAACTTTCTCCTCTGTCTCTATCATTGTGAGATGAATTGGAGATGGGCATTGAGTCCAATAGCAGGCAATGTCACCCAAACCAGGTATTGTTGTTACATTAAAAGTGTCAGAGTGGAAGGGGTTAACTGGAGCTGTTTGTTCAGTGACTCGAATTAATGTCAGTCTCCATGGATACTAACTGTGTCACTGGAGGGTTTCCCTCTTCTGTTAATAAGGGGTTTCTCCCAATGCGTTATCCCACAGTATCTGTGGCTGTGGCATATTCAACACAATTGGGATCAGCAGCTCCAGAGATGTGGAGAGATCAGAATCTGTGACCAGCAGATTGGGATGTTCCAAATGATGGATCAGAATCTCAGAACCACAGCCGGGAATGTGACAACAATGTATAAGAAACTGAGAGGAATAGATTGGAATGTTCCAACAATGGACAGGAGTTTATCCTCTGGCCTTTACTATCTTTCTATCAATTGGTTACCATTAACATTGTGGATAGAAGCTGTACTGATGGTTATTCAGGCGGGTTACTATCCCATCCTCGCTATTGTTGGTGTTCCCGGTAAGTCTCTCTATCTCTGTCCATTCATTTATTCTGTGACCAGCGACTCAATTTCTAAGCTCTGTATTTGGCAACGAAGGAAACTATTGTATTCACTTTCAGTGACAAACTCAACTCTTATTCCAGGGTTTTTTTCACCTTCACTTACAAACACCCGAGGAGGAAGAAAAGTGTTCATAACCACCATTGGCCCATTTTGTCCTGATCTTATTTATATCACAATATTCCCTTTATCACTAATAATATCCTCAGTTTTCACTTCCGCTTCAGTGCTGTTTCTGATTAAATCATAATCTGCTCCTTTCCAGTTGCAGCTCTCTTCTGGCCACACTTGCAGTTACTAATATTTTGATTGTATTCTTATTTTTATCTCTACCTCGACCTATGCCAGTTGCAAAGTGTGGAGCCAGTTTGATTCTAAAATGAGGAGGTTACAGCTTTGTGTCAGTGGTTTCAGCATAACCCGTCGATGGCCATCAAATGACAGTTCATTGAACTGTTTAGATTCTAGAACTTTCCAAGTAGCAGTGGTGCCATGTCCATTATCTCTGAAGTGCAGTGCTCCGATGTGTTCACTTGTTGAAGGAGGCAGTGTCTCTTCACCCCAACCCCCACTGACCCACTGCTGAGTGGGATACATTACTCTGTCTCCACAGAATAAGATATAGGAAATCTTCCAGAAATTCTACAGGACTGTGACTGTGAAAATGAGAAACTGTGGGAGATTAGAATTAATAAAGCGGAACTGCTCAAAACTAATTGAACTGAAGTTTGGTACTTTGCTCTGGTATGTCCCAGAGATTACATGGAGGTGGGAATAGAGCTTGTGAAAGAGTTACAGGGTCAGACAGCTCTTCAGTCCAACCAGTCCATGTCAAACATAATCCCAAACTATCCCAGTCCCACCTGCCTGGGCTTGGCCCATATCTCTCCAACTGTTTCCTGTTCATGAACTTGTCCAAATGTCATTTAAAACTTGTAACTACGAGAAAGAATTATTGATTACCATTCAGAATTCTTCAGATTCGGGAATTGCCAGTTCCTGCAGAATGGAAGTAGCTGTTGTAACGCACATTAAAAAAAAACTGGAGTGAGAGGGAAATCAAAATAAAAATAAATTTTGGACAACTTGATATCTGTTATGAGAAAAATATGGAACCTTTTTTGAGGGCTGTAAAAACTAGACACTTGGGAAATCATGATATGACTTGGCAGAGTCAACTTCGATTCAGGAAAGGGAAGTTATCTTTGGTAAACCTGTGCAGTTTATGTTAATTGAAACATCCAAAAATTTCAGATGTGTGTCCAAATTATCCCCAGAAATGTCTTCCATTGCTACTCCACCATCTTCCCTAAGATTCTATTCCTAATAACTCCAGCCCGTTCCTTCCTCATGATGTTTTTTTAGTTTCATCACTCAGTTGTAATTGTGTCACATCCAAATGCAAACAATACATTTAAACTGAAAGAGGGAGCTTTGAGAGATAAAACATGGAGAAAGATTGGAGTATTCATTAACTTGATTTATGTCATGTATGTATGAGATAGAGAGAGAGAGAATATGGGTGATGAGATGTGAAAATAGAGAAAACTGCATTATCGACTGAAGTTGATGTACTTTCCAACTTGTTTTGGCAATTCCTGTGTGTTGTGATCCTTTGCCCAGTGCATGTACGACTGAGTAATATGTATATAATAGTTGAAGTATCCACACATGAGAACCAGTGAGAGCGGTGTATTTGAATTTACAGAGTACTTTTGATATGGTTGCACACAGGTGAGTGAATAAAATTAGAGTTGAGAGGTAAGGTGGAATATACTACATGGATTGAGAATTGTTTAGTTGACGCAATACAGAGAGTGGAGCCCTTTTCCAGGCTGAATGCTGCTCGTTATGGGGTATCACATGAATCAGTGTTTGGACCACAGTAATTTAAAAGGCATACAAACTATTTGGATGTGGCCAGCAACAGCATACATCTCATTTTGTAATGATTAAATGATGTGAGGTTGGGAAGTGTTGTGGTCACAAAAGGGCCTGCATGTCCTTGATCGTAGGTCACCAAAATTGGTACATGCAGCGCTATCAGTCATGTGGGAAGTAAATGGTATGTTGTCCTTCATTGTAAGATGATTCATGTACATGAATAAAACCATATGTCTGCACATGTACAGCCTTGATGAAAGACTATTTATGGGCACTGTGCATAGGCTTGATCCCTTTTGTAATGAAAGAACTCCTTGCCACAGACACGGTACAAATGGTCATCACCAGTCTAATCCCTGAGATGATGGTACCATGAGGAGCGAGTGAAGAAAGTGAGTGTTTAATATGTTGTGCTGTGAGAGAATCAGAGATTACTGCATTAAAATTACAAAGTTGGTGATGAACTCTTTTATCCACAAAAGAAATTGATAGGGTGAGAAATCCCATACGTGACCCATGTAAATACATGTGGATTTTACATATAAAATGACATAGAGCCCCACAGTGATTCAGAGAGAAGCACAGGCTCTGAATGAACTCTCCCCACATTAATCTGTGACCTTACACTGAACCCGATGTTGTTCACAATCCTGACAGCAGCCCAAATACCCTCTTTGTGACATTAGCCAGACCAACCAGATTCTGATCTCCATAGAGAACGGAAGCATGTATTTTCAGAGGATGCCACTTGTGATTTTGCACAAAACATTAGTCTTCCCACCACACTACTGTAAAACTGCATTAAAGTACTGCATGTGTACCATGAACAATGGAGGCATGTTGACCAGCGTGAAGCAGACTATCTGTACAGCCTAGCTCCATTTGCTTGTCATGTTACCTAAGTCTGTTTACATGTAAGTGACTGTAGGGTCTCAATGGCCTTCTCCTTTTCATATGTAGGGACGCAAGGGGCTGTAGAGCAGGGCCAAATGCTGAATTGATCCACCCTGGGCTCCTGAGGAACAGTTCGATGTGTTCATGTGACATTGCTGTAACTGTAAGATATTATTTTATTTTGGTTTCTTTTAAGAGAAGGATTGAACGAGAGGCACAAAGCTGTCTAGTTAAGACCATTGAGTAAACAGTCTTGAGAGGGTTCGGGTTTTTTTTAAATGCAGCCTGAATGAGTGCGACGAGCTCTCACAGATCAGAATTTCTGAGTTTTGCTTTTCTGTTGCATCAGAAGCTATTGGTGTCTCAATGGAGTTGGAAGCTTCAGTGAATGTCTCCTGACTGCAGAATTTTCTTTGGATGATTATTTTCTCCTCCTGAATTGGAGAACCGCATGTGAGAACCTTCTCTGAATTTTATTTCTGACCAAAGTGTCTGTTTATGGGCTGCTACTATGCTGGAACAGTTAATTAGTAATATTTGCTATAGCTATTATACTATAAGTTTATCCACCAGAGCGAGGTTATTCTAAATTCCTTTTTTTTGGTTCTACTTTGACTACAGTGTTTAAATAAATTGTGTTTTGTTTAACATCTGTCAACTATTTCATTAATGTATCTCTGAATAAATGTCAACACAAAGGCAGCACAGACCTCTAGGGAAGAGAATTCCCACTCCAAATGCCCTTTTCAAATTTCTTCTCATCTACCTGATGGAATCAGAAAGTCACACAACGCAGAAACAGATTATTTGCCCCCACTGACTTGATATGTAATCTGATCTATTCCCATTTGCCAATATTTGGTCCATATCCCCCTCAACTTTTCCTATTCTTGTACCAATCCAGATACTTTTTTAGCTGTGTAATTGCACACACCTTCACCACTTCTGACAGCACTTTCTGATCACACACCTCTCTCTGCGTGAAAATGTTGCCCGAAGTTTCCTTCTAAGTCGCTCCCCTCTCACCTTCAACATCAGCACTTTACTTTTGGCCTCCCCTCTCCTGGGAAACCGACCTTGGCTATTCAGGCTATTCATGCCCCTCATGATCTTATAAACATCTGTCATGTCACCCCTCAGCCTCCACACTCCGGGGAAAACACTTCAAATTGTTCAGCCTCTCCCTACAGTTCAGACCCTCCTGTCCTTGAACATCCTTGTAAATCTGTTTTTTTCTGCACCTCTCAAGGTTAACAACATCTTTCCTTTAGCAGAGCCAACCGATGTGTGCGCAGTATTCTTAAAGTGGCCTCATCAATGTCCTGTACAGAAGCAACATGCCATCCCAACCCCTATACCCAATGCTCTGACTGATTAGGGCAACCATGACAAATGTGAGACATTTTTCCATCCCCATCCCTGTCTGCTTTCCGGAGAGACCACTCTCTCTGTGACTCCCTTGTTTGCTCCACACTGCCCTCCAACCCCACAACACCCAGCACCTTCCCCTTAAACAGCAGGAAATGCTACACTTGCCCCCACACCTCCTCCCTCACCCCTATCCGAGGCCCCAGGATGACTTTCCATACTAAGCAGAGGTTCACCTGCACATGTGCCAATGTGGTATACTGCATCCACTGTACCCGGTGTGGCTTCCTCTACATTGGGGAAACCAAGCGGAGGCTTGGGGACCGCTTTGCAGAACACCTCCAATCGGTTTGCAACAAACAACTGCACCTCCCACTCGCGAACCATTTCCACTCCCCCTCCCATTCTTTAGATGACATGTCCATCATGGGCCTCCTGCAGTGCCACAATGATGCCACCCGAAGATTGCAGGAACAGCAACGCATATTCCGCTTGGGAACCCTGCAGCGCAATGGTATCAATGTGGACTTGACCAGCTTCAAAATCTCCTCTTCCCCCACCGCATCCCAAAACCAGCCCAGTTCGTCCCCTCCCCACACTGCACCACACAACCAGCCCAGCTCTTCCCCTCCACCCACTGCATCCCAAAACCAGTCCAACCTGTCTCTGCCTCCCTAACCTGTTCTTCCTCTCACCCATCCCTTCCTCCCACCCAAAGCCGCACCCCCATCTCCTACCTACTAACCTCATCCCACCTCCTTGACCTGTCCGTCTTCCCTGGACTGACCTATCCCCTCCCTACCTCCACACCTATACTCTCCTCTCCACCTATCTTCTTTACTCTCCATCTTTGGTCCGCCTCCCCCCTCTCCCTATTTATTCCAGAACCCTCACCCCATCCCCCTCTCTGATGAAGGGTCTAGGCCCGAAACGTCAGCTATTGTGCTCCTGAGATGCTGCTGGGCCTGCTGTGGTCATCCAGCCTCACATTTTATTATCTTGGATTCTCCAGCATCTGCAGTTCCCACTATCACTGTCCTTCCCTACCCTGTCTCACATGCTACTCCACCTTCAAGGAACTATGTGTGTGCACTAAAGGTCTCTTTATTCAGTAACAGTCCCCAGGGCTGTCTAAGTCCTGCCCAGCATCACCTTACCAAATGCAAAGCCTCTCATTTATCTAAATTAAACTCCATCCGCCATTCCTTGGCCCATTGGCCCATTTGATCAATGTCCCATTGCACTCTGAGATAATCTTCACCACTGTCCACTGCATCACATTTTAATATCATCTGTAAACTTACTAACCATGCCTCTGATATTCACACCCAAACCCTTTATATTAATGATGGACAGCAGTGAACTCAGCACTGATACTTGCAGCACGCCGCTGGTCACTGGTCTCCAGTCTGTAAAACAATCCTCTGCCTTCAAGCCAATTTTGAATTCAATTGGCTATCTCCCCCCGGATCCCATGTGATTACCCATTACTAATCTGTCTACCATTCGGAACGTTACCGAACACCTTCCTGAAGCCCATATAGAAAATGTCTGCCACACTGCCTTCATCAAACTTCTTTATCACCTCTTCAAAATAATCAAGTTAGTGAGACACGATTTTCACTGCGCAAAGCAATGTTTACTATCCCGAATCAATACTTGCCTTTCCAAATGCATGTAAATCCTATCCCTCAGAATCCCCTCCAACAACTTACCCAGCTCTCATGTCAGCCTCACTGGTCTATGGTTCACTGGCTTGGCTGATCATTGTTTCCTTTTCGAGTCCCACTCCTCCACTGGTCACAGCAAATTTTAAATGCAACCAGGTTGGTGATGTGGCCGATGATATAGGGCTCAGACTGTGTCAGCATCAGTGTAAGGAGCAAGTCAGGCAGTTTACTTTGATCTGCGAAAACAACATGTTTATGATCAAAACAAATTTACTCAAACTATGATGGAATGAAGAATGACACATGCAGTTCACAAACACACACACACGCACACACACACACACACACAAAGAAATGTGATCAATTCTCACAAATGTTATTCTGGTGCAAAATTTATTCTGTTCGCACAAGTTGTTGGCAATGGGATTACTTCCTGCAGCCCTTAGATTTGGCTGAATTCCCTTTGCTACAGCTGGTGGGAGATTACAATTAATCCTCATCATGAATCCTCCATGAGTGGTAAAGATGATTGGTGCATTTTCAGCTCTCATACATTGATGTGATGAGGAACAAGGAAATAGAGACGGAGCAACAGGCTGTTGCTTTCGAGGCAGGTTACTTTTTTTTCCTCTGAGTTGAATCGCACAATAACACTATCCAACCCACAAACTGGAACATGTGAGGTCTCCTTGAACATTGTCTCCATTATATGCGTACATCACATTCCCTGCTCCACGTAGATGTATCATTGCTGCTGTAATACACAGAGCCACATATGACCGCACTCGTTATAAAGGTATGTTTATATGTGCCTGCATAATATAAAAATAACATGTTTAATATATGTTTAATACATATATAATCTGTGTTAACAAGAATGTGTCTTATTCCTAAAGAAATACAAAAATTACTGGAAAAGCTCAGCAGCCTGGCGGCATCCATGAAGAGAAATGAGAATTAATGTTTCAGGTTCAGTGATCCTTCCTCAGAAACTGTTTTATTTTTAAAATTATTTCCCCAGTTTTATTCTCCCATACAAGAGGAAATATCAGTCAGGTCTTCACCATTAACACTCACCTCAAGCTCTTACATAGTCAAGAACATTTCTCGTTCTCAGGCCTAAACTGTTAATCCTCCAGGAACTGAATGCCTTCATCACAGGACGGTATATACAAGTTAGCAAGGAAGGAGCTGAAGGAAGGGCTTAGGAGAGCTATAAAGGGGCATGAGAAACCCTTGGTGGATAGCATCAAGGAAAACCCCAAGGCTTTTTGCACGTATGTGCAGAACAAGAGAATGAACAGAGGAATGGTAGGGCCGATCAAGAATTGTAAAGGGAATTTGTGCACAGAGCCGAAAGAGATAGGAGGGGTCCTTAATGAATACTTTTCTTCAGTATTCACAACTGAGAGGGACCTCATTGTAGAGGAGGACATTGTGAAACAGGTAGGCTAGAGGACGTGGATGTTCGTAAAGAAGATGTACTATGAATTCTGAGGAAGTTGAAGGTAGATATGTCATGCAGCCCTGATGGGATTTATCCAAGGATTCTGTGGGAAGTGAAGGACAAGATCACAGGGCCTGTGGCAATGATCTTTTCATCCTCACTGTCCATGGTTATATTGCTGGAAGATTGGAAAGAGGCAAACATCATTCCCTTGTTCATAAAAGGGAACAGGGATAACCCCAGAAATTACAGAACACTTAGTCTTACTTCAGTGCTGGGCAAGTTATTGGAAAGGGCTCTGAGAGATAGAGTTTATGATCACTTGGACAGGCACAGTTTGATTCGTGATATGCAGCATGGACTTGTAAGGGTTAGATCATGCCTCACAAACCTTACTGAATTCTTTGAAGTGGTGACCAAACACATGGATGAAGGTGGAGCAGTGGATGTGGTATCTGCGGATTTGACCCAGGCCTTTGATAAGGTTCCCCAGGGTAGGCTTATGCAGAAGGTAAGGAGACATGGGATATGGGGAAATGTGGCAGATTGGCTGACCCTTATAGGACAAAGGGTGGTAATGGATGGGAAATATTCAACATGGTGCTCTGTCACAAGTGGTGTACTACAAGGATCTGTTCTGGGTGTTCTTCTGTTTGTGACGTTTGTAAATGATTTGGATGAAGGGGTGGAATGATGGATTAGTAAGTTTGTGGATGATATAAAGGTGGGTAACTGTGGACAGTGTGGACGGCTGCTGTAGGTTACAAAGCGACATTGATAGGATGCAGAGCTGGGCTGAGAAGTGGCAAATGGATTATAACCCTGAAAAGTGTGACGTGATTCATTTCTGAAGGACAAATTTGAAAGCAGAATACAGGGTTAACGGAAAGATTCTTGGCAGTGTGGAGGAGTAGGGGGATCTTGGGCTTCATGTCCACAGTTCCCTGAAAGATGCCACCCAGGTGGATAGAGTTGTTAAGAAGGCACATGGTGTGTTAGCTTTCATTAATAGAGGGATTATGTTCAAGTGCCATGAAGTTTATGCTCCAGCTGTACAAAAGCTTGGTTCTGCCACATCTGGAGTAATGTGTTCAGTTCTGATCACCTCATTACAGGGAAGATCTGGAAGCATTGTAAAAAGGTGCAGAGGAGATTTTCCAGGATGTCGCCTGGAATGGAGGGAAGGTCTTCTGAGGAACGGTTGAGAGAGCTAGGGCTTTCCTCCCTAGAATGACAAAGGATGAGAGGTGACTTGATAGAAGTGTACAAAATGATCGGAGGTGTAGATAGAGTGGAGAGCCAGAGACTTTTCCTAGGGTGGAGGTAGCTTTTATGAGGGGACATAGTTTTAATGTGAGTGGAAGTAGATATAGTGGAGACGTCAGAGGTAGGTTCTTTACTCAGAGAGTGGTAGGGGCTTGGAATGCATTGCCAGAGAGGGTAGTGGAGTCAGCCTCATTAGGGGCATTTAAGTGGCTATTAGACATGTAAAAATGTGATAGTATAAGGTGGGGGTGGAGGTTAGATAGACCTTAGGTTTAGGGTAAAGGTCTGGCACAACATTGTGGGCCGAAAACCCTACACTGTGCTGCACTGTTCTGTTCTATATAGAGACCCATCTTTGAAAAGTTTCAAAGGCCATCATTTTTTATTAGTTTAGGGCATGATACCTACAGACAGTGCATTGGGTAGAATCTCAGCAATGTCCTGTAGAAATGCAGGGAAATATGCCTAAGATCATACCCAGCACCCTTTGCAGGAAACAGCACCATTCCATTTCCTTTCCAAATCACTTGTGACATCTTCAGATTAACTTTATCTGATTTATGTACCAGGACCCACAACTCCCTCTTTCGCACGCAAACTCTGTGTTCTCCCTCCAGTTAAATAATTTACTGCCGTTTTACCCTTTCCCCAAAACACAAACTTCCCATAACCCACACTGTACTGTTTTATTTGCAATGCTGAAAGTTCGCTCATTATCATCCCCTGTCTACAGCCCGTTATAGATGCTCCGCCTCCACTTGACATCTTATTGAATGACTGTACTGGTGTACTAGCAAATTGAGCTCCAATCTTGTCAGACCTTCGTCCAAATCGTTAATCTAGATTGTGAACTGTTGATGACCTCGCACTCATCCCCAAGGAATTCCAGTCGCTGCAGCTTTTCAAACTGAAAATAAATAATTATCTCTACTCTGCATTTCCTGTTAGCGAACCAGGGCTTGCTGTGTAGCAGCCAAGAAAGGTTGCAGGGCCTCTACTGCAGTGTGTAACTCGTAGACGAGGTGTATTTGAGCTCAGCAACACACCATTAGGGCTATTTGTTGTCAGATCATCAGGTAGAGGTTGTATTGTCAATGATTCCGATCCTTGAGCATTTAAAAAATCAAGCATAGAATATAGACTGACATTTGAGTAGAATGCTGTACGGTCAAAAATGCTGTCTTTTAGATGCAGCAATAAATCTAGTCTACCCTCTCAATCAGGTGCTCAATTTTCCCTGGACACATATTGAGGAGGAGCGGAGATTTCCTATCAGCCTGGTTAACATTCGCCCCTTTACAAACACCACAAATACAGATAATCTTCTTAATTAATTTCATTTCTGGCTGTAGGTGCTGTGTGGAAAATTTCCCATAACAAAATAGAACAAAGTCTTTGACGAGTGACCTTGCAGACGTTTGCAAAGTCATAAGGGGCACAGATGTGCAAAGAGCCAAGGTCTTTTCCCTGGGGTGGGGGAGTACAAACCGAGAGGGCACAGCTTTAAGGAGAGAGGGGAAAGGTTTAAAAGGGACTTAAGGGACAACATTTTCATGCAGAGGGTGATGTGTTTATGGAATGAGCTGCCAGAGGAAGTGGTGGAGGCTGGTCCAATTACAACATTTAAAATTATCAGGATGAGTATATGTTTCGGAACAGTTTAAAGATGTATGAACCAAGTGCTGCCAAATGGGCCTAGATTTATTTGGGATATCTGTATGGCATGGACGAGTTGGACCGAAGGGTCTGTTTGGATGCTGTCTATCTCGATGTCTCTCTGAATCCATGTTTGACTGCTCCATTTGTGTAACTCCTGAGAGGGGAAGAATGATCCCCTATCTCATTATAACTTCCTTTCCCTTTGTAACAGCTTTGAGGGGTGGAGTGAGAGAACAACACACAGGATAGGAACTGCAGTTGGCCATTCAGACCCTCGAGCCTGCTGCTCAACTTAGAAAGATCATGGCTGATCTGTTTGTGGCTGAACACCCGTTTCCTGTTTATTCCCAATAATGGACTCTCTTGTCCATTAAAGGTCAGTTGATCTCTGCATTGAATATCTTCACTAACCCAGTCTTCACTGTTCCCTGCGGATGAAAACACCACAGACAGCACAATATTAAAGAGAAAGATAAATTCTTATCTCAATCTTAATTGGGCAACTCCTTAAAGTGGGTTACCCTCACAGCAAGTTACCTCCTCTTTAAAGAGCACAACAAATAGGAGCAGATGTAGGCCATTCATTCCCTCAAACCTATTCCATATTCCGATTGGCTCTGTTCAGTAAAGTATTTATCAATCTCAGCCATCACTGCTCTCTTGGGAAAACATTCCCGATACCTTCAGACCAGACAGCAGAAGAAGTTCGAGCAGAATTAGCCATTTGGCCCGTCAGGTCTGCTCTACTGTTCGATCCTGCTTGCCAAGTTTCTCAAAATAATTCTCTTGCCTTCTCACCATAACCCTCAATCTGCTCATTGATCAAAACGTATCTATCTTTATCTTAAAGACGCGAGTGTGTCTGTGTCTCTGTGTGTGTGTGTGTGTGTGTGTGTGTGTGTGTGTGTGTGTGTGTGTGTGTGTCTGTCTGTGTGTCTGTGTATTTCTGCTTTATGGCAGGAAATATCATGGTCATGTGGGATTGTCCATCAGACTGGAAGCCTGTGATTCGCTGTGATCCACAGGGATTGGTGCTGGATTTATTTTTGGTTGTCATTTCAATAAATGATTTAGATGAAAATGATAGAAGGCATGGGTAGCAAGTTTACATATAACACTGAGATTATTTCAACTGTCAACAGGGAAGGCTTTCCAAGATTACAAAGTGAACTTGATTAATTGAATGAATGAATCATAAAGATGTACAGTATGGGAACAAATCCTTTGGCCCAACATGTCCATGCTGACCAGGTATCTGAAATTAATCTAGTCCCATTTTCCAGTGTTTGGCCTATATTCCTCTGAACCATTCCAATTCATATACCCATCCAGATACCTTTAAAATGGTGTTTCAACAAGCCTCTAGCATGTCATCTGGCAGTTCAATCAAATGTTTTTAAAATCTTTCCCCTCGCACCTTAAACCTGTGCCTTCTAATGTTTGACTCCCCATACTCTGGGAAAAAGACCCTGACTATTCACCCTATCCATGCCCTGCATGATTTTATAAACATATATAAGGTGCACATTTTACTCCAGTCCACACGAATGGCTGTGCTTTCTGTTATCCCGGGCCTGAATTCTGTAATTCAACACTGATCCTTCTCAATCAAGTCACAATTCTGGAAAAAAGTTGAACCAATTTGTTCAGACATTTTATGAAACACTGCTGTGGGAATTGAACCCAGACCTTTGGGCCCAAAGGTGGAGACACTGCCACCACACTGCAAAGGCCCCTGAATCTGCAACATTACTCTCCTGTAAATTTGCTCATCAGCCTGTTCTGACAGGCTGTGACACACCTCTGTGACTGGCAGCACTTGAATCCAGAACTTTTGCTCCGGGGCTAGTGACATTGCCACAGGTTCAAGGACGGAAATCGAATCCAGAGCTGTAGCACAGAGGCATTGGCACTACCCATTACACAAGGCCTAAGTCATGTTCAGATTTTGAGTCACATTTTGCCTGCCAGCTGTCAACTGAGTTTTGGTTTATCAAATCCTGGTTAACTTTTCTGAAGTACACAGGGAAGATTTTTCAGTGTTGACCAAATGCAAGGTACTTGCCTCAACTATTAGCATGTTGAGTGCATTTCTGTGCCATTGAGATCAACTAATAACATCTTGAATTGCTTGGCTATGATTTCCAACTTTCATGGTTATTATCTGAAACCCTCCCTCCACTGACCCCTTCTCTCTCTCCTCCTGGACACCACCCCAAGGCCTCTTACTCTCCCTTGACCTCTTCATTTCCAACTGCCATTGAGACATCAAACACCTCAACCTCTCCAGCCTCTCACCCACTCCAACGTCTCCCCCACAGAGCATTCAGCCCTTTGCACCCTCCGCTCCAATCCTAACCTCAGTATAAAACCCACGGACAAGGGAGGTGCCGTTGTAATATGGCGCACTGACCTCTCCATCACCGAGGCCAGGACCAGCTCTCTGAAATCTCCTCCTACCGCCCCCTGGATCATGACGCCACCCCCGACCACCAAAACATCATCCCCCAGACCATCCACAACCTCATCGCTTCAGGTGGCCTCCCACCCACAGCCTCCAACTTCATGGTTCCCCAACCCCGCACCACCCGCTTCTATCTCCTTCCCAAAATCCACAAACCGGACTGACCTAGTCGACCAATTGTCTCTGCCTGCTCCAGCCCCACCGACGTTGTCTCCACCCTTGTAGACTCAACTTTCTCCCCCTTGGTCTGGGAACTCCCTACCAACGTCTGTGACACCACCCACGCCTTCCACTGCCTCCAAAACTTCCAACTCCCTGGTCCCCAACACCTCATCTTCAGAATGGACGCCCGATTCCTACATACTTGCAGTCCCCATGCAGACGGCCTGCAGACCCTCTGCTCCTTCATGTCCCGCAGGCCCGACCAGTCCCCCTCCACTGACAGCCTTGTCTGTTTAGCTGAACTCATCCTCAACCTTAACAACTTCTCTTTCAATTTCTCCCACTTCCTACAGACAAAGGGGGTGGCCATGGGTAGCCGCATGGGCCCCAGCTATGCCTGCCTCTGTGTAGGGTACGTGGAACAGTCCCTCTTCTGAAGCTACACCGGCCCTATCCCCCACCTCTTCCTCCGGTACATTGATGACTGTATCGGTGCCGCCTCATGCTCCCACGAGGAACTCGAACAGTTCATCCACTTCAACAACTCCTTCCACTCCAACCTTAAAATTATCTGGACCACCTCTGACACCTCTCTCTCCATCCAGGACCTCTCTGTTTCCATCTCTGGCAACCACCTGGAAACCAATATCCATTTCAAGCCTACTGACTCCCACAGCTACCTAGAATACACCTCCTCCCACCCACCTTCCTTGCAAAAATGCCATCCCCTATTCCCAATTCCTTCGCCTCCGCCGCATCTGCTCCCGAGATGAGGCATTCCACTCCCGTACATCTCAGATGTCCTCGTTTTTCAAGGGCTGCAACTTCCCCTCCAAGTGGTCAAAAACCCTGTCGACCGGACCTCCTGTGTTTCCCACAACTCATCCCTCACACCCCCTCCACGCAATAACAACAAAAACAGAATCCCCCTTCTCCTCACGTACCACACCACGAACATCCGGACCCATTGCATCATCCTCCGGCACTTCCGCCACCTGCAATCGGACCCCACTACCAAATCTGCTTTCCAGAGGGACCACTCTTCCCCCTGACTCCCTTGTCCGCTCCACACTCCCCACCAGCCCCACCATCCCCGGCACTTTTCCCTGCAACCGCAAGAAGTGCAACAGCTGCCCCCACACCTCCTCCCTCACCCCCATCCCAGGCCTCATGGAAACCTTCCACATCAAATAGATGATCACCTGCACATCTGCTAATGTGGTATATTGTATCCCCTGTTCCTGATGGGGCATCCTCTACGTTGGGAAACCAAGCGGAGGCTTGGAGACCACTTTGTGGATCACCTACGCTTGGTCTGCAACAAACAATTACACCTCCCAGTTGCAAACCACTTCAACTTACCCTCCCACTCTTTGGACGACATGTCCATCATGGGCCTCCTCCAGTGCCACACGATGCCATCTGAAGGCTGCAGGAACAGCACCTCATATTTCGCTTGGGAACCCTGCAGCCTAATGGCATCAATGTGGACTTCACAAGCTTCAAAATCTCCCCTCACGCTACTGCATCCCAAAACCAGCCCAGCTTGTCCCTGCCCCTGTAACCTGTCTGCTCTTTCTCCCACCCATCCACTCCTCCCACCTCAACTCCTACCCCCACCTCATACCTACCGGCCTCATCACTGTCTCCTTGAGCTGTCCTTCTCCTCTGCATCTATCTGATCCTTTATCCATCTTCCATGTGACTTCCCCTCTCTCTCTATTTATTCTAGAATCCCGTTCCCCTCTCCCATTTCTGAAGAAGGGCCCAGACCTGAAACGTCAGCTTTCCTGCTCCTCTGATGCTGCTTGGCCTGCTGTGTCCATCCGGCTCTAAACCTTATTATCTCCGATTCTCCAGCATTGGCAGTTCCGACTCTGTCTGTAAACTTCAATGTTAGCGAAACAAACTCTGCAGACATATTCTGCACTATAGAGAATCTCGATTAGACATTACTGAACACCAGACATGACCAAAGAGCATAATTTCCAACCCTGAAAGAGCATATTGCAGATCACGATTTCCTGTCTCTAATGTGTGGCTGCCCTACCCTAAAACCATTAAATGTTACAAGGCAACAAACTATATTCGAGGAACAAAAGCAAAGTTGCTGGAAAAGCTCAGCAGGTCTGGCAGCATCTGTGAAGGCCAAAGAAAACAGAGCTAATGTTTGGGGTCCAGTGACCCTTCCCCAGAAGTTATGGCTGCTGGGAAAATGTCAGTTTGTCTGCCGAAAATAGGGAGGTGGGTCGGGTAGGGAGTAAACAATAGGATAGGGCGCAAAGAGCGAGAAAGAAGTTGGACAGACAAAGGAGTTAATAACGATCAGGCTGGGAGGGTGAGTAGTTGCTAATAGGGACTGTTAGTGACTGACAACAGGGAGTGTGTAATGGCAGGGTATGTGGTAACAAGGCCTGGTGTGTGCAGTGGGGTGTGGGACATGGGAGAGTTTAGGCCCTAAAATTATTGAACTCAATACTGAGTCCGGAGGGCTGCAGGGTCCCCAAGTGGAAAATGAGGTGTTGTTCCTCCAGCTTGCATTGGACTTTGCTGGAACAGTGCAGCAAGCCAGAGACAGAGATGTTGGCCAGGGAGCTGGATGGTGCATTGATGTGGCAGGCAACAGGTAATTCAGGGATAATAAAATGTGAGGCTGGATGAACACAGCAGGCCAAGCAGCATCTCAGGAGCACAAAAGCTGACGTTTCGGGCCTAGACCCTTCATCAGAGATCTCTGATGAAGGGTCTAGGCCCGAAACGTCAGCTTTTGTGCTCCTGAGATGCTGCTTGGCCTGCTGTGTTCACCCAGCCTCACATTTTATTATCTTGGAATTCTCCAGCATCTGCAGTTCCCATTATCTCAGGTAATTCAGGGACTTTTCTTGGGAGCAAAATGTAGATGTTCTACAAAGCAGTCTCCAAGTCTACACTTTGTTTCCCCAGTGTAGAGGAGACCACATTGTGAGCAGCAAATGCAGTAGACACGATTCTGGGAAGTGCAAGTGAAGTGTTGCTTCACCTGGAAGGTATGTTTGTGTCCTTGGATACTGGGGAGGGAGGGGGTAAATGGGCAGGTGTTGCACCTTCACCGGTTACAGCGGAAGGTGCCGTAGGGCTGTGGGGAGGTTGGCGGTTTGGACCAGGGTGTCCCAGAGGGAATGGCCCTGTAGAAGGCAGACAAGGAAAGGGAGGGGGATCTGAGTTTGATGCTGGCAGCTCGCAGAAAGTGGCGGAAATGGTTTCTGACGATCTTCTGGATGTGGATGCTGGTGGGATGGTCGTTGAGAATAAGGGAAACTCTATCGCTGTTGCGGGAGGGAAGAGAAGGGATGAGGGCAGAAGTGTGGGAGATGGGTCAGACCTGGCTGAGGGCCCTGTCGACAACGGAGCTGGGGAATCCTCGATTGAGGAAGGAGGTGGACATGTCAGACGATCCCTTTTTGAAGTTGGCTTCATCTGAACATATGCGACCGAGACGGGGGCACTGACAGCATGGGATGGAGTCTTTACAGGAAGTGGGATTGAGGAGGTATAGTCCAGGTAGCTGTGGGAGTCTGTGGGTTTGTAATGGACGTTAGTGGCCAATCTCTCCCCAGGAATGGAAACAGAAATGTTAAAGAAGGGAAAGGAGGGGTCAGAGATAGACCAGGTGAAAGTGAGGGCAGGGTGGAAATTGGAAGCAAAATATCTGAAGTTTTCTAATTCCAGATGAGAGAGAGAAGCAGTACCGATGATATCATTGATGCATTGGAGAAAGATTAGTGGGTGGAGGCTAGAATAGGACTGGAAAACGGAATGTTCCACGTACCCCATGAAGAGACAGGCAAAACTTGGGCCCATCCAGGTACCCATGGCAACCCCTCTTTCCTGAAGAAAATTAGTCTCCTCATTTGGTCAGCAATCCACCCTCCACCCATCTCCTCCTGCCCACACAAGGCAAACCAAGCTCAGGGTCTTTGGGAAAATGCAGACTGGAGTTTGTAGAGATTCTGGAGATGGGAGGGTCTTTCAAAACATGTCAGTGTTGTGTGGGGGTGGTGGTGGGAATATCACTCACTGGGCTTTGGTGGGGCAGATTGTGTTTAATTTGCATAAATGCGAGACATTGTTTTTGGTGAAACAAACAAGGGCAGGACTGATACAATTTAAATTAGGGCCTTTGGTAGTGTTGCAGAACAGAGACTAGACTGTCAGGTATAATTCTGTGAAGTCTTTGTCACATATAGACAGGCTGGTTAAGAAGGTGCTCAGTTTACTGTCTTCATCGCTCAGGCCTTTGAGTTTGGGAGTTGGGATGCCATTTTCAGATTGTACAGTACGTTGGTGAGGCATCTTCTGAAGAACTGTGTCCACTTCTGGTCGCACTGTTATAGGAAGGATAGTATTAATCTGGAGAGAGAACAGCAGAGATTTACCAGGATGTCGGTGGGAATTGATGGTTTGAGTTATAAAGAGAGGCTGGACAGGCTGGGACTTTTCTCAGTTGTGCTTTGGAGATTGCGGAGAGACCTGATTGAGGTTTACAAAGCTTGAGGGGCACAGATAAGTTGAAAGTTAGTCATCTTTTCTTGGGGGTGGAGGATTTCAAGATGATGGGGATATTTAATTTTTTGAGGAACAAATATCTGAAAAGACATGAGGAACAATTATTTTACAGAGTTGTTCGTGTATGGAACAAACTTCCAGACAAAATGGTGAAAGTGCCGACAGTTACCATGTTTAAAAGACATTTAGATAAGTACATGAGGAAGAAATCAGTTTGGATGGTGTTGTGAGCTGCTGCCTTCCCAGGCCCTCTCTGAATAAATCCCAGATGGTCCTCATCCTCTGCTGCTGCCTGTGCAGTGGCGTGTGGAGACCAGCAGAGGGTGGCATTGCATCACACCAAACAGCACAGAGACTGTCAGACCTGACCCACACAGAGACACACAGATACATACACAAATACACCGATACTTACACAAATAAGGGGAGACTATCAGAATTTCTCTGGCTCTGTGGTTTGTCAATATTTCATTCATTCCATCTGGTGTGTGTCAGGATTCCTGTTATTCCGTGGACAGCATTTCATTATTTGAGTCACTCCATGAGAGTACATCAGTATTTGCTCTCTCCAGTGAGTGTGACAGTCTTTCAGTTGTTCCATGGGGACTGTGACTCTGTGAGATTTTCAATGCTTGATTATTGAAGATGTAGGGACAAGTTGGGAGACTAGTAAATATTACAGGTTAGATTCAGTATCTGACCTGTCTGAAGGAGGAGGTGTAGGAGGGAGACTCCGTGCTCCCTTCCTG
Organism: Stegostoma tigrinum; assembly: GCF_030684315.1. NCBI lineage: Eukaryota > Metazoa > Chordata > Chondrichthyes > Orectolobiformes > Stegostomatidae > Stegostoma > Stegostoma tigrinum. The sequence goes on along the minus strand of NW_026728419.1, from coordinate 5,158,513 downwards.
GGAGCTGGTGGAGACGATGTGTTGTGAGCCCACCCTCCTGCCCACCGAGACCGTGGGGATTCCATTTATACCGGCTCGATATAAAAGGGAGATGGCATCAGGGACACAGTTTCTAAGCTGTGCCAGGTGGAAATGGAACTGACAGTGGGGTTAAAGTGAGAATTACCCTTCACTGAACATTGCTGCTTACTCGGTCGGTGGGACATGTATATTTTGGAATCTCCACACGGGTCGTCCTGGTTCTCTCCAGCTCATTCCAGGGTCCACCCCATGCGGCGGGGGAAGGTGGGTGAGGGAACTGATGTGGGGAACACCACCGCCCTGCTTGGCCTTTTCTGTCCTATCCCAGGCTGTTCCTCCTGGAATGAGGGAAAGGGAGGGTTGGAATGAAGGTGAATGTGCATGGCCCTGCTGTTAGTGATGGTGTAGGTGAGGGGGAATTGGTGAGGTGTCCGGATTGAATCAGTTGACAATGTTGATTCCATGCAATGTTTTCAGTGTAGGGGAGTAGCGGAGGTGGTGTGTGTGTGTGTGAGAGAGACAGAGAGAGAGAGTGAGAGAGACACAGAGGCAGAGAGAGAGAGAGAAGGAGAGATGGAGCAGTGAGAATACAGTGTTGTTTATCCTGACGGAGCGGGGAAGGCTATTGTTGCCCTGTGTTGCTGGACATTTCTTCAGACTGCAGGTACTGCACTGGGCTGTGTGGTGAGCTCAGGCCATACTCGGTGGGTCTGGTGGTGTGGTTTCCTCTGCTAAAAGAATGGTCCTCCTTTGTACTCGCCCATGCACCAGGATCTCCGTGTCCCTTTCGATCAATCTTGGTGCAATTGCTCCTGATCTGCCAGGCTCGGGGTAAACCGTGTAGGCTGGCACCAAACTAAGAAAGTTCTAATGTGTGCCCATTGGCCTTTTAAAGAATGGCACCTGCACCAGGGATGGAATACCTGGGCCATCCAGGCGATGGGAACTATTACCAGCCATGATGGGTGGGAGAGTCAGGCTGGCATTGAATGAGAGGAATGGCATGTGCTGGGTGAGGGAGAAAATGAGGGGAGTTTGATAACATAGCATCAAAAAACTAGCTCGGCCTCCTGCAGACTATCCTTCTGTCAAACTCAATTGAAATGTCACTGAGACAAATTATTGTTAGATTCAGCCCAATGAGTCAAAAACTGTGCTCACCACACTGTCTGTCACAAATGCAGAACAAATGCTCATTCAAAACTCTCCATCATCTGAACTCACAGCAATATCCTATTCACACATCATTCCTGAAACACTGACCCATGTTGCAAGATGCTATCAAAATGTCTACATGTCAGTATTCTAAAACTTGTGAGCACATCCTTCCATGACACAGTCTCTCAATCTCCCCGTCTCTGTCTAGAAATCCAATCCATCCCATTTGTTCGTATTTAAACTGATTCCCCACCATCTCTCTCTGGCAGTGATTTTCACACCCATGGCACCCCTTGTCATGGCACATTGGAGATATGGAGCTGTAAATGGATGGGAGCAGCACATCCTGTCACTTCCAGCATGGGCTGCAAGTTTCCCCAAACTGGGCAGCGATTTAACGCAGCGTTAACCGAGCACCGCACTGGAGTGGTCTGTACAGATCTACACGCTGGGAGGGTAACTGCTCCGGGTTTAGAGATCAGTTCAGTGGTGTTCACTTCACAGCCCCCCGTGCTGGAGAGGTACCTGATCCAGGGTTATAGATCAATGCACTGGTGTGGTCTGCACAGCTCCCCGTGCTGGACTGATATCTATGTGACTGGTGAGGCCTGCACAGTGTCCCACTCTGGGCAAATTGCCGGGTTGCATTGAGCAGGACACTAGCCTGGTCTGCACAGTGCTCCATGCTGAACAGATATTCCATCTGGGTTTGTGGTGTCTGGGCTGGTTCCGTGAGGTGAATTGAGAATGTGAGATAACTGACCACTTCAGCTGATCTGGCAATGCCTTCAGTTTGTGTTTGCCAGTTGTGTTGAGTTTGGGGAGAGATTTCCACCGCGAGGCTGTGTTTCTCAACAAAACTGATGGACAGAAGGGCCTTTGTGATGTGGATCTTTATGACTCCATCACATTCTGTAACCGACATTCCCTGGAACATTCTGTCACCGACTTTCCCCGGAACATTCTGTAACCGAATTTATTTGTGAATGTTTGGATGTCAGTTAATTGAACAAAAGATAAGATCCTGAGGGAAATGATCCCTTTCCAGGGAGAAGGAGATACTGTTTCAAAATTTCCTCAGGGAGTTAAAGGGGTGAATACATTTTCCCTGTGTTCATGTTTCTTCACATCTGAAAATTGACCACAATTTAGACAAACAGACAGAATTTTTTATACTCTGTTTGTCTTCAAGGAACTGGGAAAGAATCCTTCAGGAATGCAATGTCTTCACCCTCTGTATCAGGAACTGTGAAGAAGTGACCTGTGACTGCGCAGGTGGGAATGTTCCAGAAAACATCCGTTCTTATGGATGTGTGTCTGTGTGTTTCGGGTGGGAGTGCTTCTTGTGTTTCATGTTGCGTTTTTCACAAACAAAATTGAGAAATTACTATTTGTTATATCAGCTTTTTTTCCCCGCAATAAATCAGCGACACATTTGAAAATGTCACTCGGTCCTCAATCAAACTGGTAACTTTGCTTCCAGGCTGGTGTATGATTTGTTTGTTTTCCTTCCTCACAGTTAACGTAGTGACAATCTACGTCCTGCTTTATAAAGATTGTGGATTGTCTCCATGTGTCAGACGTTACCTGGGGGCTATGGCAGTGGCGGATCTACTGGTCATTATCCTCGATCTGATATTGAGACACATTCCCATTGTTTATTGGACACAATTTGATTTCGTGCAGTACATCCTCGTGTGTAATATCCACGCCGTCCTGCTTTATGCAGCCACTGACTGTTCTGTCTGGTTAACCGTCACTTTCACCTTTGATCGATTTGTGGCCATTTGTTGCCAGAAGCTGAAAAGTAAATATTGCAGTGAGAAAACGGCGGCTGTGGTTCTGGGAACAGTGACTGTGCTGAGCTGTTTAAAGAACATTTTCTGGTATTTTATGCTCTCAGGTCACTATTCGCTGGCGAACGACCCCTGGTTTTGTGTGGGAACAATGACTGTTTATGACTCTCGTGCCTGGGTCACAATCGAGTTCCTCCACCACATTCTAACCCCGACTCTCCCATTTCTCCTGATTCTGCTGCTCAATGTTTTCACCGTCAGACACATTTTAGTGACCAGCAGAGCCCGCAGGAGACTCCGGGCTCACACCAATGGGGACGGTCAGTGTGACACAGAAATGAGAAATCGAAAAAAATCCATCATTTTACTGTTTGTGATCTCGGCCAATTTCATCCTGTTATGGTCAATGTTAATGGTGTTTTCTATATGGTCCCGGATGTGGATGATTGGGTATGACTCTGTGTATCTAGGTCGCTTTGTGCAGGAATTGGGCTTCATGCTGCAGCTCCTCAGTTGCTGCACAAACACCGCGATTTATGCCGTGACCCAGACTAAGTTCAGGCAGCAGCTGAAGAATGTGCTGAAATATCCCTTTACCCAAATTCATCAATCAATCAAATTCACTCATTAATCAATCCATACAGGATTTTCTCATTTCAGGTCAATGTTTCAGCAATGAAGCAGCCTGTCACTATGGTAACAGACTGGAGGTAGCGCTGGTCCAAACTCATCTTGCAGGGGGTTACAGGGAAATATTTCGATGATTGTCTCAATTCAGTGGGCCAGTGAGAAAAGGCACCATCCCACTGACTGTACCTATCACTTCAATTTGTAATTGATAAATATGTACATTAAAGAGAGCCAAGCAGCAGAGAGAACTGTATCATTGTTGCTGTTCCTCCAGTTTCCGGGTGTCATCAATGTGACACTGGAGGAGGCCCAGGATAGGCATGTCGTCTGAGGAGTGGGAGGGAATGTTGAACTCGTTCGCTACTGGGACGTGCAGTCGTTTGTCACAAACCGAGCGTAGGTGTTCCACAAAAAGCGGTCTCTGGGCCTCCGTTTGGTTTCCCTGACATTGAGGAGCAAACATTGGGAACAGCGGATAAAATCGACCACATTTGGGGATGTGCAGGTGAACATCTGTTTAACGTGGACGGTATTTTGGGGCCTGGGATGGGGGTGAGGAGGGAGGTGCAGGGGCAGATTTAGCACCTCCTGCGGTTGCAGGGAAAGATGCCGGAGTTGGTGGGGTTAATGGGGGGTGTGGAGCGCACGAAGGAATCGCGGAGACAGCAGTTCCTCAAAAGGCAGATGGGGTGGAGAGGGAAGTATAACCCTCATATCCTCCACACTCCTCACCAGATCTCATCCCAAGACCAGCATCAACCCCCAATCCCTGTCTCCTTGACCGGTCCATCTTCCCTCCCACATATCCGCTCCTCCCACCTACCCGCTCCTCACAGCTATCCACTCCCTCCACCTCACTGACCATCCCCACCAACCACACTCACCTCCCCGGCTTCATCCACGCCTCTTTGACCTGTCCGTCTTCTCTCCCACCGTATCCCTCCACTATGTACCTTCTATCACCGCCGCCCCTCTATTTATTTTTCAGCCTAATTCCCCCTCCCCCATTTCTGGAGAAGGCTCCTGACCCGAAGCATCAGCTTTCCTGCTCCTCTGATGCTGCCGGCCAGCTGTGTCCCTCTTGCTCCACACTGTGTTATCTCAGACTCCAGCATCAGCAGTTCCTACTGCCTCTGAGTGAGTTATCTTCAATGTTCAGTGAAGTGATGGAAGGGAAGCGGACAGGGCTCTCAGGCATCACATTCTCAACAATAAGCTGCTCACAGACACTCAATATCTTCTAATGTTCGCTGTCTTAGTTTGTCCATCGTCCCATTTTGCTTCTCACATGAGATTTATCACCTTCCTTCCGTTCACTCACCATCACATCAAACATGAGCTTTCCTCATGGTGGGCCAAACTCGAAGGATCAGACAGAGAGAGAGAGAGGCAGAGAGAAAGGGAGGGAGGAGAGAGATGGAGTGAGAGAGCAGGAGAGGCAGAGAGAGGGGGGGCAAAGACAGAATGAGGTGGGGGATATATATATATATATATATATATAGAGAGAGAGAGAGAGAGAGAGGGATCTATGTCTCACTCCCGATTGCTCCAGAATCTGCAGTTCCCATGATCTCTGATACAATGTTAACCTCACTGTGAAGCCTTTTCTAACCTGAAGAAGTTACCCTCCTCCCTCCGGACCAACCTCAGGTGATCTCTCTCCCACTGCAAACCATCTTCGGTCCGCCTCCCCCCTCTCCCTATTTATTCCAGAACCCTCTCCCCATCCCACTTTTCTGATGAAGGGTCTAGGCCCGAAACGTCAGCTTTTGTGCTCCTGAGATGCTGCTTGTCCTGCTGTGTCCATCCAGCTCCACACTTTGTTATCTCCGATCCCGATTGCTCCCTTGTGTTTAAAGTGAAACAATACCCCCCTCTGCTGGCCTCCTCACGCCACTGCACAAGGATGATCGATGGTGAAAGCCAGCAGGGGCTCAGTCAAAGAGAGAGAGAGCAGCACACAGCAGCGTCAATACACACAGGCACAGACACACACACACACACACACACACACACACACACACACAGAGACACAAACACACACACATATAGGCACAGACATGGAGACACACAGATACATTTTTACACACATATGTACATGCAGACCCAGTCATGCAAAGACAGAAGCACACAGATAGACACAGCCACACACAAACGCAGAAGCACACACCACAAACACACAGAAACACAGACACAAAGAAACAAAATGACACATACAGATTCCATGTGCAGTCGCAGGCACAGCCCTGACATTAACCAGCTTTAAGACAGTTCTTGTCAATCAGGTAATTCCCAGCTTTTACAAATGAAATGCCGATGAGAAAGTGGGACAGTGCTGTGATGCCCCTTGGCTACTGTCAGGGAGAAGGTGAATGTGTTTAAGAAACACATGATCATTTGTGCAATGTACATACGCCCAATGGTGCAACAGATCCATGGCATCACTTGATGTCCATCTGTGAAACTGATTGATGTTCATTCTCAGAAAATCATTAAAAGTAAACTCGCCAACTGTACTGGTTCAGTTCAATCCCACTCACATCTTGTGTTTGAGTGAAAGTATTGTGTTCCCCTGTGGGATAAATGTGGGTTCCCTGGCTGCAGAAAACTCTGTTCCCTTTTCAGAATGAAAGGGTGTTGTAGCTAGTTTTAAACTGCAGTTTTGTATCTGTGTGGATTTCAGGCCTGGTGTGTGTGTGTGTGTGTGTGTGTGTGTGTGTGTGTGTGTGTGTGTGTGTGTGAGAGAGAAAGAGAGAGAGAGAGAGAGAGAGTGTGAAGGAGTGTGAGAGAAAGGGAGAGAAAGGCGGAGAGAAAGGTGTCGAGAGAGGTGGACTGGGAAGTTCAGAAATGGGAAAAGCTGGACGTTAAAACAGTTCCTGCAAAATCTGGGGAAAGGGGTGAGAGAGTTGCGGGAGAGACTTGAGGTGGGGTATTGGTGAACGAGGAGATGTGAAGGATGTGGGGGAGACAGAGATTTATAGAAAGCAGTGGGAGGTACAGGAAGCTGAGATTTGGAGGCAGAGAGAGAGGGAGGCAGTGAAATCTGTGGGATCAGACTGTGCAGCAGCCCCACATCATCTGGGGTTTCAGCTCCCAAGTCAAATCTCCTCGGGGGCAGGTGTGGAAAGACAGAGAAATGAAAATTGAATAAATAAATTATAGCATCTAAAGCACAGCAAGATCCCATTGCTGCTTGGACTTCACAACCTGACAGCTTCCCATTCCCCCAGCAGAGCCCCTGATGTTAAACTGACAGAACGCCAAACAGGAAGGTGTCTCAACCTGTCTCAGGCCTGTCCCAGTGTTTCTGTTTGAGGGGAGGGGGGCAGGAGAAATGTTTACTCCAGAGGCTGGGATTCACACACCCATCCCCACTCCCAGACTCTGTTTGTCTCCCTCTGTCTGTGCCCAAGTTTCAGTCTCTCAGAAATCCCCCAGGGAGAGAGAGAGATGGAAATTGATCACATCAAAGCCAATATATTTTGAAACAAAATAACGAGGATCAAAACGAGGTCCCATCACTGACTGACTTCCAAAATCAACCCAATTTCTCAGCACTTTCCCCTGACTTTTAAATCCAGAGAATGGGAACAGATTTCATCTGGATTCGAGGGGCAAATGCTTTCTGACTGCCCCCAGGGTTTAATTTCTGACAGGCTGGGCAATGACTCAGTGGTAGGAGTGACACCACAGGGCCTGTGTCTCTCCCTCCCTCCGTGTTTAACCTGCCCCCTCAAGCTGGTTCTCTGACATTATGGGGTGGGGGATGTTGAAAAACAAAACCAGTGCCCTCCTCCCCCCGGTCCACTCCCATTCACCGGGCTCAGCCCCCGTGTCCATTCTGTCTGGGATTGGTTCTGATTCTACATTAAATATTAGACGTGGATCTTCCACTGGTGCAGTCACCTCTCTCTCTCTTTCTTTCCTTTCCACCCCTTCCCCTTTCTCCCTCTCTCTCTGTCCCTATCAATGTCTTCATCTCTGTTGAGCTTTCTCTTGCCCGATAATGGCTCAATGCCTCACTCTCTCTCTCTCTTCCCTCTCCATTTGACAGCAGTGCCCTCTCCTGCCTCACATTTGCCACGTGTTCCCTTCTCCCCACTGTGTCTGGGAGGCATGACACTGTCACATTTTGGTGGGTGAGGGGGTGACGAGAGGTGGTGGAGAGGGGCGTGTCTGACTGGGGTGGGGGGGCGCACAGCAAAAGGGAGGGATTTTACACCCCACCCACTATCAGACTGTCAGAAAACTCAGCCTGGGTCCCTTCAGACAGCCTGAGGGTGACATGCTGCCAAAGGGGATACACAGCGAGATCCCACAGACTACAGTATGCAGGACCTCCAATGGATTCCCTTAACGACCTGTTGGAGCCCATCCTCCCACCCCCACAGCGCCCCCACAAGGAGAGGAGCTGACATAGGAATGAAGGACATTCTGCACAGCAGGATCCCACCTGCTGTCCCCTGCAAAGCCCTAACCCCACACTGAAGTAGCCTGAACGTTTCTGCATCATTATCACCCACTTTCGGAAGCCCTCCCTCCTCACCCGCCCCACCACATCTGAATTTGGAAAGTGTAGCCTCGCTACTGTAAAGAAACAGCTGCAGGCTGTCCCCACACAGCAAGATCCCACAGGCTGCAAAGTGCAAAAAGGGGCCTCCCCACCAGCAAACACTGAACTCTCCCATTTCAACTTGGAGCTGGGCTCGGCCTGAACACTGGAGTAACCTCCTCTCCCCTATCCCCCCCACCCCAGATCCTGTACCTATCACCCCCCCCACCACCACACCCACCTCTGCCTCTTTCAGCTGTCTCCCTTTTCCCTCCTGCATCCCCATCCTCCCCTTACCCTACTCAGCTCAGTGAGATCCCACAAGTAGCTCCCTTCAAATATGGCTCCCCCTCGAGTGTACCTCGAACATAGCACAGTACAGGCCCTTCGGCCCACGATGTTGTGCCAAACGTTTACCCTAAAACCAAGGCCTATCTAACCTCCACCCCTACCTGAGATTGTCATCCACATGCCTATCTAATAGCCACTCAAATGCCCCTAATGAGGCCGACTCCACTATCTGCTCCAGAAATGCATTCCACTCCCCAACCACTCTCCGAGTAAAGAACCTCCCTCTGACGTCTCCCCTATATCTACCGCCACTCACTTTAAAACTATGCCCCATCGTAACAGCTACCTCCACCCTAGGAAAAAGTCTCTGGCTGTCCACACTATCTATATCGCTCATCATTTTGTACACCTCTATCAAGTCAAATCTCATTCTTCTTTGTTCTAAAGAGAAAAGCCCCAGTTCTCCCAACCTTTCCTCTTAAGACCTTCCTTCTGTTCCAGGCAACATCCTGGTAAATCTCCTCTGAATCTTTTCCAATGATTCCACATCTTTCCTGTAATGACGCAACCAGAACGGAACACAATACTCCAGATGTGGCCAAACCATGCTTTTGTACAGCTGCAGCATAAATTCACAGCTCTTGAACGCAATCCCTCTATTAATGAAAGCTAACACACCATATGCCTTCTTAACTACTCTATCCACCTGGGTGGCAGCTCTCAGGGAACTGTGGACATGCACCCCAAGATCCCCCTGCTCCTCCACACCGCCAAGTATCTTTCCATTAACCCTGTACTCTGCTTTCAAATTTGTCCTTCCAAAATAAATCACCTCACACTTTTCAGGGTTATCTTCCATCTGCCATTTCTCTGCCCAGCTCTGCATCCCTTTGTAACCTAGAACAGCCCTCCACACGATCCACACCTCGACCCACCTTCATATCGTCTGCGAACTTAATAATCCACCCTTCCACTCCTTCATCCAAATCATTCACAATCACAAATAGAAGAGGACCCAGAACGGATCCTTGTGGTACACCACTTGTAACTGAGCACCATGTTGAATATTTTCCATCCACGACCACCCTTTGTCTTCTAAGAGTCAGCCAATTCTGAATCCAATCTGCCACATTTCCCCCCATCCCATGTCCCCTTACTTTCTGCATGAGACTACCATGGGGAACCTTATCAAATGCCTTCCTTAAATGTATGCTTCCCAATGTGCTCCCCTGAAATGACACCTGCCAAAATGACCCCTACAATTTTGTGGCATGCAATTTTGAGCCATCCTCATTTCACACTCTCCTCTCTTCCATTTTCTGCCTCCTGCCCAAATCTTCCGTCCAACATGTTTCACTGCCACCACGTTTTGCCCCTTTTTACCTCCCCAGAAATGTGTCCTCCGCTTTTTCCTTCCCATCACAATATTGTGCCCCATCTCCAAATCGTGTGCCTCCCCAAAACAATATTGCACTCCCCCCCCATAAGTAATTTGCCCCGACCTGTCAAATATTGTTCGTCATATTGTTATTTCCCCCATTTCAGTTACTGTCCACAATATTGCCCCCAAAGTTTGCCCTCCATCCCCATTTTGGGACTCCCCTACTTTGCATTCCCTCTGATATTGCCCCCTCAACAAATGTTTGCAACGCCTTTCAAAATGCCCCATCTTGAGTTTTACCCCAGAAATATTTTGTCCCTCACAAAATGTTTCAACTCTCAGTTTGTAATTGCCACCCCCCATAGAGCTCCTCTCCCCTCCCAGTTCCTCCGTGACCACAACTCCACTGTATATAAATGGCCCTCTGCATTTCCTTCTGTGGACAATCCCCCCAACACATCACCAAGTCGTTGCACCCACCCTGGGGGCAGAGGTCACAGGGCATAGGGCGAGAGACTCAGGGGCCTTTTCACTGACTGCCTGACATAACAGCAAGATCCTGGTCCCCAGGCAGACCCTGCCCCCTCATTGAGACAGGTAACCACACACCCCCCCGCTTTCAGTTTAGAGAGAGCAGGCAAGGGTGAAACTCAGGTGGCGCAGGGGCTCAGGGAGGGTGAGGCAAGCGATGGGGAGAGAGGGTCAGAGACAGAGAGGGAGAGAGAGAACCCAAGAGGAGAAAAGAGGCACAGACAGGCCAAGGAAGAGACAAGCTATGGGGAGTAAGAGGTGGAAACACACAGAAGGAGGGAGAGGGGTGAGAGAGAGAGAGAAAGAAAATCCAAGAGAGAAAAGAGGCATAGAGAGACAGAAGAATAGTGAAGTGATGTGGAGAGGGGGACAGATAAAGAAAGAGAGGGAGAGAAGAAAACAGGGACGATCTCACGCCAATAAATATACACCCCTCTCCACTCTGGCACAAGGTCCAAACCCACTCTGGGGAGAGAGACAGAGGGATACAGGCAGACAGAATGACACACCCCCAGGGAGGGAGAGAGATCAATGGGCAGGCAGGCAGATGAACCCAGGGGAGGGAGGGAAAGTGAGAGGGGGGAGAGGGGGAAGGAGAGAGAGACAGAGAAAGATCCCAGGGAGTGAAAAGGTGTAGGACAGAGACAGAGGGAGATGAAAAGACAGGGAGAGAGGAACAGAGGGTCAGATAGAAAGGGACAGAAAGACCCCAGAGAGCGATAGAAGGATAGACAAGCGAGAGAAACACACGGACCGAGAGTGTGAAACTTGAGGCTGGAAAACAGACGACAGACAGAGAAAGATTGAGGAGAGAGACAGAGAAACAGAAAGGGAGAGAGACAGAGGGAGGGGAGAGAGAATGATCTCAGCAAGAGAGACATAATGAGGAAACCCAGGGGCAGAGACAGAGCAAGGGAGTGCCACTGGGAGAGTCAGAAGGGCAGACAGACAGGGCAGAGAGAAATCCCATTGAGAACAAGAAAAAGGGCAGAGAGAAAGAGTGGGAAAGAGGGGGAAAAATAAACTGAGGTTAATTTAAACTCAGTGGGACAGAACACCAGCGCTTCGTCGGAGGCTCACTGATGGTGTTACCTAGAATGGTGACGAAACGTCTGAAACCTAACCTTCCAGCTCAGCGAACAAACTCACATCCAGAAACTCAACCTGAGCTACAAATTTTCTCAAAACTCGCTATAAACTCAGGTAGAGAAACAGAAAGCAACTTAGAGTGAGAGAAAGCCCAGGGATAGAATGGAAAAGGACAGGTAGAGAGGAAGAATCCGAGGGAGAGAACAAGAAAGGACAGAGAGAGAGAGAGAAATCCCAGGGAGAAAATAGGAAAGGATAGAGAGAGAGAGAGAGAGAGAGAGAGAGAGAGAGAGAGAGACAGAGAGACAGAGAGACAGAGAGACAGAGAGACAGAGAGAAATTGAGTGAAAGAAGAGCAGACAGAGAGATACTATCGAGAGTAGGGAACAGAGAGACAGTGAGGGAGCATGCAGATAGAATGACTGTCAGGCAGGAACAGCAAGATCCCATAGGACAGTGAGAGAGTGAAAGTGCAGAGAGAGTGAATGGGGAAGGCCAGATTTCAGAAAGATAGTACGCTGGAACAGTTCCTGAAAATCCCAGGAAGGGAGCAAGTGATTTGAAGGAAGGATATCAGAGGATCGGGGGAGAGTGGATAGGGGGAGATATGAAGGATGTGGGGGAGATGGGGATTTATAGAAAGCTGTGAGAGAGACAAGAAGCTGGGAATATGGGGACAGAGAGGAAGGCAGTGAAATCTGTGGGATCAGACTGTGCAGCAGCCCCATTTTTGCCCCTTTGCCTCCCCCAAGCCCCAGCCCAGGTCTCACGCCCTTGTGGTCCAAACTCCAGAGACTGCCTGAGCCCCATAATTCATTTCCCCCGTGAGCATGTGAGTGTGTAAGTGAACGACAAGGATACGGGATGGTTTATTGTGATTCTCTCTGTCTCGCTCTCTCTGGTCCCAGCTCCTGCCTGACGATTCCTCACGGCAGAATTGATTCTCTCTGTCTCTGCATCATCCCGAGTTTCAGCTCCCGAATAAAATCTCCTTGGGGGTGGAGGTAAGACAGAGAGAAATGAAAATGAATTATATTTTTTTTAAAAAGCACCAAAAGCACAGCAAAATCGCACCGCTTGCTGTCTTCAGCAATCTGAGACATTCCCCACCCAGCACAGCAAGATCCCACTGCTGAACATGCCTGAACACCCACAATCTTTCACACTCTCCTCACTTCACCCCACCCCGCCCTCCCCACCCAAACATCAGCACAGCTCCTGATTTTAAACCCAGAGAGCGGGGAACAGGAAGATGTCTCAAACTGCCTCAGGACTGTCCCAGTGTTTCTGTTTGAGGGGAAGGGCAGGAGAGATATTTACTCCAGGGCTGGGATTCACACCCCCTCACACATCCCACACCCCCACTCCCAGAATCTGTGTGTCTCACTGTCTACAAGCTTCAGTGTCAGATATCTCCCCGCCTGCCCCAGCACAGAGAGAGAGACAGAGACAGAGATGGTGGGTGGGGGGTGAGTGGGGGAGACAGAGAGAGAGAGAGAGAGAGAGAGAGAGAGAGAGAGAGAGAGAGAGAGAAATAAACAGACAGAAATTGACCAAATCAAAGCCAAGATATTTTGAAATAAAAACAAACAGAAACAAAGGCAATCCTGCCACTGACTGATCTTCAACATTTCCCCATTTCATCAGCACTTTCCCCTGGGGTTTTGAACCCAGAGAAATGGAAGACATTTCAACTGAGATCAAGGGGCAGATGCTTTCTGACTGCCCCCAGGGTTTATTTCCTGAGAGGCTGGGCAGAGACTCAGTGGTGGGGAGTCACTCCCCGGAGCCTGTGTCTCTGTCCCTCTCCATCTCCCCACTCAGTGTTTAACCTGTCCCCACCAGCTTGTTCTCTGACACTCTGGCGAGGCAGTAAAAAAACACAAAGAAATGACCAATGCTCCCCTCTGCCCACTCCCATTCACCAGGCACAAACCCCATGCCCATTCCACCTGGGATTGGTGCTGTTTCTACATGAAATATTAACGATGAATCTTCCAAAGTGTCCAGTCGCCTGTCTCTCTCCCTCCCCGTCTCTGTCTCTACCCCTATCCATGGATCCATCTCTGTTGACTTTCTCCTCCTCGAGAATCGAGCAATGTCGCTCACTTTCTCCATTTCTTCCAAGTTTCAATAGCAATTCTCTCTCCTGCCTCACGTTTGCCATGTGTTCCCATCTCCCCGCTGTGTCTCGTGGATATTTGCAATGTCAATGTCACATTTTGGAGGTTGAAGGGGTGATGGGAGGTGGGGTGGGTCTCGGCTGAGGTAGTGGGGGTGATAGAGGGACAACACACCCACTCAGTACAGTCATTATCAGGCCATCAGCAGACTCAGCGCAGGGCCCTGTGGACAGCATTGCATCACATGTGAGGGTGACCTGCAGGCTGCAGTGGTGCACAGTAAGATCTCACCGGCAGCTATGTGTGGGACTGCTGAGGGATTCCCTCAACACTTTGTCGGAGCCCGGCCCACCCCCTCCACGGGCTGCAATGTGAAAACAGGCCTCTCCCCCACTGAACCCGCCGGCAAATATTACACTCCCCCATTTCAACTTGGAGCTGGCTCGGACTGAACATGGGAGTTAACCCCTCACCACCACCACCTCCCTAGATCCTGTACCAAGCCCCCCTAAACATGCCCACCTCTACCTGTTTCAGCTGTATTCCTTTTCCCCCCCAACACTCCCATCTTCACACCAACCCCACCCCCACACTCCTCGCTGTGCAGGGTCCCACGCAGAGCAAAATGTGAAAATGGCCACACGTTCATGGAGAAGGTTAAACTCATTCTGAGCACTGGCGTAGAGGGAGTGGGGGTGGGATGTCATACCCTGCAGTTTCTGCACCCTTGTAACGCTGAGCCGTTTCCCTGTCCCGGAGCCTGCAGTGACCCCCACTCCCTCACCCCCACCCCTCCCACATATCAGAATAAGGTCCCAGTCAATGGGAACAATTCCCTCCATTCACCCCCAAAACTCGCAGACAGGCCAAGACGGGCCAAGAGGTGGGATTGGGTCATGGGATAGTGGGGGGAGGTTGTGGGATCCTACTCTTCCTTTCCCACATCCTGGCATCCCCATCCTACCCACCCACCTCTCCATTAAAATGACAAAAATTCCCAGCAGAGTTTCTCCCAGATATTCCAAGATGAAATGCAGACGAGAAAACAGTTTGATGGATGGACAGGAGTATCCAGCTCACCCCTCCCCTCCCCTCCCCTATTGCCTTCAGCTCGCCAATGCACTTCATTCAACTGGTGCCTGTACCTTCCATGTATTGCTTGCTGCCTCATGGCCCCATCTGAAACACAGAAATGACTCACAAAGCTTCATAGGGTTAGGATTCCTGATCTCCCCCCGCCCTCCCCTCTCCCCATCCCCATACACAACACCCAGAAGTGGCTAAAATTGGAATGAACGAGCAACCACACAGCAAGATCCCAACACAGTCTCACTGCATTCCAGTAGAAACACATCACAAACACAGTTAGAAACCAGAGGCTGCAAAGGTTGAGACAGTCATCCCCCTCCCCTCATGTCTGTGTATCTCTCCGACTCATTCTCTCTATCTCAGGCTGCCATCTTATTCAGGTGTTGTGAACAATTTTCTCAGCATTTTAAATATTCAGTGACTGGAGACCCCACCCCCCACCTCCCCCAGCCCTTGTATCTATTCCCCGTCTCCCATACATCCTCCCCACTCCCACTGCCCTCCGATCTCACTCCCATTCCCCCCCTTTCTAAGCTTTTTCACTCTGTCTCCATCTCCCTTTCCCCCCAACACTGTCTCTGAATTATACCTCTGTGTCTGAAATGTTGTCACCCCTGCCATTTAGTAACCCTGGCCTGTCACACTGCGGCATTGACTGTCTAAAATGGTGGGACGGTCTGGAGAGAGCGGTGGGAGTGGGGAAGACCTAAACTGAGGAATGGCAATGCAGAGAGGGAAAGGGGGAAGAGATAAAGTAAGAGAGAAAGAAAGAGCCAGAATATGGTTAGAGAGAAAGTGATGAAGATCCCAGCCTGAGGAAGGTGCGTGGAGAAGGAGATGGACAGAGTGAGACAGAGAGACAAAGAAAATGTAATAGCAAAGGCTCTGTAAACAACATTTGGTCACTGGGCATCTTGTTGCAATGTCGGCCACACTGCAGGTAATTTGACACACAGCAAGATCCCACAAGCAGCAGTGTGGCTGCAGACAGATTGTGTGTCTCACTGATGCTGGTTAAGGGCTCAATTCTGGCTCCAGGCTGACAAAGAGAGACCAATCCTGCTATTTACAAAATTTAAAGTACTTCTTTCTTTCTCTGTTTCTCTCCCCTGCACCTCTGATATCTCTCTCTCACTCTCTCTTTCCCACCTCTTTGTGTGTTGCGCTCTCTCTCTCTCCCTTCTAATGCTCTTATCTTTCTGTCTTTGTTCCTTTCTCACTGGTTCCCTCTCCCCTCCCCTTATCTCTGATCTTTTTCTCTCTCGCTCTCCCAGATTTAATCTTGTGCATTATAATCTTTATCTTTTAAAAAGACGGTGACATTGATATTTGAGGATATTCTGTTTTTCTAAACCGGGGCACTGTTTCCCAGCATTCTGTGCCAGTAATGCTGCAGGTCACTGATACACAGTGTGATCCCACAGGTCACCCCTTCCTGCTCCAAAATGTGCTGAAATCACAATTTCCATTCAGGGAAGAGGCTATCAGTTTCTTCGGGACAAAAATCACCCCCTCCATCCCAGGATGTAATTTGGTGGATGGCACTTTCTAGAACAAAGTGATTGGAGCTGGGCAGTGAAGAGATATTGGAGACCCCGGTTCTCTCCCCCACAACACGCCCCCTCCCCCAGATCCTGTCTCCTATCCCAGCACAGGTACAAAGACACATCTTGTCCCTTTATCCCTTGCTCCCTCCCGCTCACTCTTTTTGTCTACGTCTGTGTTTTTTGTGAAAAAAATCATCTTGTATTGTAAAATATTTCTAACTCCCCCATTTTCAAATAATCACGGGTCATGTTGCTGTGTGTGAGATGTTTCTATTTGTTTGACAAAAAATAACAATGAAAGGAAGCTGCAGAGGATTCAGGAAAGGAGACAGAGAGAACTGTACAAAACGCTAGTGCGGCCTCATTTGGAATATTGCGTACAATTCTGGTTGCCCCATTACAGGAAGGATGTGGAAGCATTGGAAAAGGTGCAGAGGAGATTTACCAGGATGTTGCCTGGTCTGGAGAGCAGGCCCTATGAAAAATGGCTGAGGGACTTGGGTCTGTTCTCATTGGAGAGAAGGAGGCAAAGCAGGGATTTATAGAGACATACAACATGATCAGAGGATTAAATAGGGTGGACAGTGAGTCTTTTTCCGAGGATGATAACTTCAGCTTGTACAAGGGGACATCATGACAAATTGACGGGTGATAAATTTAAGACAGATGTCAGAGGCAGGTTCTTTACTCAGAGAGTGGTAAGGGCATGGAATGCCCTGCCTGCTAATGTAGTGAACTCAGCCACATTAGGGGCATTTAAACTGTCCTTGGATAAGCAAATGGATAATGATGGGATAGTGTAGGGGAAGGGGCTTATATTAGTTCACAGATCGGCACAACACCGAGGGCCGAAGGGCCTGTTCTGCGCTGTATTGTTCTATGTTCTATGAAAGACAGAGATGCCCTCGCAGATACTCAGGGGATTGAGGTAAAATGGCCAAACAATGTTTTATTTATGTGATTATTAATTTTTTTCATCCTGGCCTACACACATCACACATTACTCTGATGTGAGAATGAGTCTGAGGAGAAACTTTCACATTTATGGTTTTAATTTCGTCCTTGGAGAGTCCTGTCTGTCAGACACTCACTGGGAGGAGACTTAATATGTTTGTGTCAAATCTCAAAGCCCCGCTTACTTTAACCCCAGGCTTCAAACTTGTTTTTAAAAGTTACCTGGAGGCTCCTAAAAGAAAACCAGGGCACACCAGAGGAATTCAAACCTTGAGGTAATGAACAAACACAAATTGCATGGGCCCTGCGGTGTGCAGCGTGTTGAACAGGCCTCTGGCCAATGCCTGACCCCCACCCCTCCTCACTCTGGAGGAAACTTGTGTCCAAGGGAAGAATTACTTGTCCCCTTGTAGCTTCAAAATAAATGGATAGAGCAAGAGGGGGAAAATTATTGGAACTGGAAAGGAAGGACATTGTTAAAGAAATCACACAGCACCATTTGATGTCTCTCCTTCACACAAGCCATCCCTCATCAATGCCAGGCTCTGATCAAATTGAGGAAAACTTTGGGAAATTTCAATCCCAGGCCAATGACGCAAGGTTAAAAGGAGGAGATTATCGAGACAGTCACATTGCTGCAGGCCAATGAGGCACAGCAAGATCCCACTGCCAGCAATGTGTCAGGAAAAAGATAAACTCAATCTTTGTGATAGCACGTTGGTTAAATGGTAAATATTTTCTGTATCTCCAGGCACTACCATGATAGATACTTAAGAATGTCAAAAGCCTCTCACTCCCTCCCTCTCCCTTTTCTCCTGCCCCTCTCCCTGTTGCAAGTCTGTCTCTCACTCCCAGTGTCAACGTCACATTCACACATTTTTACTCTGACAACAGAACCAGTCTTTTGTGAGATTTCACATTTACAGTTTTAATTTCCTCCCTGGGGAGTCCTGACACATGTTTGTGTCAAATCCCAAGGCCCTGCTTACTTTAACCCCAGGCTTCTAACCCTGGGGCGCAGCCTGTCCAATAAGCCTCAGGATGATATTCCCCTTTGGAGAAAGCCCTTGTTCTATGTCTTGTGGGCCGCAAACACTTCCCCTTTGCCTCTTCAAAAAATAACTGATCCCTTTGGAGAGAAAAAAAGAGACAGCATTAGTTGAAAGGCAAAGCAGAGACAGTGCAGCAAGATCCTGGGATTTCCTCTCTGTCACATGGACAATCTCTTGGCAACCTCTGAACACAAACATATCGGGTGATGCGTTGAGTTTCCATGCCAGTCCCTTTGTGAAACTTTGAAATGGTGGGTTACCCGATTAAAACAGTCACAGCCTGAAACAGTGACACTAGGACAATTAATACACAGCAAGATCCCACATGCAGCAGTGTACCAACAGCCAGATAATCTGATGTTCTTTCCCCTCCTGTGATGCTGGCTCAGTTTAATTATTTCCTGTAACCCCAGAAACTGACATACAGTTAATTCATAATCTCAAATGCTCTCCCTGGCTCTCCTGTTTTTCCTGCTCTCTCAATTCTTCAAATCTTTCTCTCACTGTCACATTTTATCATGCTGCCCTCCTCCATAACCCACCTTAAACCTCAGGGTCAGAAAGAGATACGACTGATGCTGGCCCCTCATGGGATGCAGTGGGAACAGGCATCAAGCCACTGTTGTCCTCGTCTGGAAGTAATTCTTTTTGAAAGCTTTCCCGGCCCCAGACATTTTGGATCTTCACATTGCAGCTCCCCAAACCAGAAACTCCTGGGGATAAAACAGAAAAGATCAGTTGAAAGGAGGAGCTAGAGCATTTTGCAGTAAAATTACACAACCAGAGGCCAGGCCTATCTACTACCCCACTGCCATGGCATTACAAAACATCACAGCAACATCAAACTACCAAATAAATCATGAGCCGGTAATAAACCAGAGGCTTAAAAGATTAATAAACACACATACACATGCACCATCTCAACCAAACAGGGAGAACTGCTCCAGGGATAATGGGAACTGCAGATGCTGGAGAATTCCAAGATAATAAAATGTGAGGCTGGATGAACACAGCAGGCCAAGCAGCATTTCAGGAGCACAAAAGCTGACGTTTCGGGCCTAGACCCTTCATCAGAGAGGGGGATGGGGAGAGGGAACTGGAATAAATAGGGAAAGAGGGGAAGGCGGACCGAAGATGGAGAGAAAAGAAGATAGGTGGAGAGGAGAGTATAGGTGGGGAGGTAGGGAGGGGTTAGGTCAGTCCAGGGAAGATGGACAGGTCAAGGAGGTGGGATGAGGTTAGTAGGTAGATGGGGGTGCGGCTTGGGGTGGGAGGAAAGGATGGGTGAGAGGAAGAACCGGTTAGGGAGGCAGAGACAGGTTGGACTGGTTTTGGGATGCAGTGGGTGGGGGGGAAGAGCTGGGCTGGTTGTGTGGTGCAGTGGGGGGAGGGGACGAACTGGGCTGGTTTAGGGATGCAGGAGGGGAAAGGGAGATTTTGAAACTGGTGAAGTCCACATTGATACCATATGGCTGCAGGGTTCCCAGGCGGAATATGAGTTGCTGTTCCTGCAACCTTCGGGTGGCATCATTGTGGCAGTGCAGGAGGCCCATGATGGGCATGTCATCTAGAGAATGGGAGGGGGAGTGGAAATGGTTTGCGACTGGGAGGTGCAGTTGTTTGTTGCGAACTGAGCGAAGGTGTTCTGCAAAGCGGTCCCCGAGCCTCCGCTTGGTTTCCCCAATGTAGAGGAAGCCGCACTGGGTACAGTGGATGCAGTATACCACATTGGCAGATGTGGAGGTGAACCTCTGCTTAATGTGGAATGTCATCTTGGGGCCTGGGATAGGGGTGAGGGAGGAGGTGTGGGGGCAAGTGTAGCATTTCCTGTGGTTGCAGGGGAAGATGCCGGGTGTGGTAGGGTTGGAGGGCAGTGTGGAGAGAACAAGGGAGTCACGGAGAGAGTGGTCTCTCCGGAAAGCAGACAAGGGTGGGGATGGAAAAATGTCTTGGGTGGTGGGTTCGGATTGTAAATGGCGGAAGTGTCAGAGCTGCTCCATCTCGCTTTTGTGCTCCTGAGATGCTGCTTGGCCTGCTGTGTTCATCCAGCTCCACACTTTGTTATCTTGGATTCTCCAGCGTCTGCAGTTCCCATTATCACTGATACAATTTCCATCTCACAGTGTCTCAGGATGAATCTGACTCATTCCTCAGTGAGTCGTTTGCAATGTGTCGAGGTGGAGACTGCAATGTCCCTCAGTCTGCTCATTAGGAAGGCCTCTGTGTGATAGAGATGGTAATTTCCAGGATTGGAGTCTTTTGTTGGATTTTCCTGGCCATTGACATGTTAATTCTAGGGCAGCAAAGCTTTACCATTCCTTGTTCTTTGAAACCCTTTTTAAAGCCCTGTTAACAAAGTGTGGGGCTGGATGAACACAGCAGGCCAAGCAGCATCATAGTAGCAATGCAGCTTGAAAATATTTAACATCAGTCTCATAATAGCACCTGAGAGCCTACAGCCCAAGAGACAGGAGCGGAAAGATAGTGGGGATATTTGCTGAGGATCTCTCAAGATTTTCCTGAGTTAGTTTGGCTCCCAGAATCAAACTCTCTTTCTCACTCTCTTCTGCCCCTGTTTCTCCCTGGCCTGCACTACATACAGCCATTTCTACTTGACTTTCAAAACATTGTTTTTTCTCCTCCTCTAGAATACATCAGTAGACTTTGAGAATTTAAAGCGTTGATCACATTTCTGCCCCTCAAACACCCACAATTCCACCTCTCTGCTCCCAATTTGCCACCAGCACAGGACAGCATGGGAGCACTTTAGACAACAAAATGTGAAGCTGGTTGAACACAGCAGGCCAAGCAGCATCTCAGGAGCACAAAAGCTGACGTTTCGGGCCTAGACCCTTCATCGGAGAGGGGGATGGGGAGAGGGAACTGGAATAAATAGGGAGAGAGGGGGAGGCGGACCGAAGAAGGACAAAGGAGAAGATAGGTGGAGAGGAGAGTATAGGTGGGGAGGTGTGGAGGGGAATGGTCAGTCTGGGGAGGACGGACAGGTCAAGGAGGCGGGATGAGGTTAGTAGGTGGTAAATGGAGGTGCGGTTTGAAGTGGGAGGAGGGGATAGATGACAGCAAGAACAGGTTAGGGAGGCGGGGACGAGCTGGGCTGGTTTTGGGATGCAGTGAGGGCGGTGTAGACTTGAAAGCTTGTGAAGTCCACATAGATACAATTGGGCTGCAGGGTTCCCAAGCGGAATATGAGTTGCTGTTCCTGCAGCCTTCGGGAGGCATCATTGTGGCACTGCAGGACGCAGTGATGGACGTGATGGACTTGATGGACATGTTGTCTAAGGAATGGGAGGGGGAGTTAAAGGGGTTCGCGACTGGGAGGTGCAGTTGTTTATTGCGAGCTGAGCGGAGGTGTTCTGCAAAGTGGTCCCCAAGCCTCCCCTTCCCCTGCAACCGCAGAAAGTGCTACACTTGCCCCCACACCTCCTCCCTCACCCCCATCCCAGGCTCCAAGATGACTTTCCACATTAAGCAGATGTTCACCTGCACATCTGCCAATGTAGTATACTGTATCCATTGTACCCGGTGTGGCTTCCTCTACATTGGGGAAACCAAGCGGAGGCGTATCCCCTCCCTACCTCCCCACCTATACTCTCCTCTCCACCTATCTTCTTTTCTCTCCATCTTCGGTCCGCCTCCCCCTCTCTCCCTATTTATTCCAGTTCCCTCTCCCCATCCCCCTCTCTGATGAAGGGTTTAGGCCCGAAACATCAGCTTTTGTGCTCCTGAGATGCTGCTTGGCGTGCAGTGTTCATCCAGCCTCACATTTTATTGTCTTGGTGTCTCAGTAGGTTGGATGTCCGTGTGAATCCTTTCCTACATTCAGACCAGGTGAATGGTTTCTTTCCAGTGTGAAATTTTTGATGTGCGAGTAAATGTCTTGACTGAGTGAATCCCTTTCCACATTCAGGACGGGAGAACAGCTTCTTACCAGTGTCACTGTATTGGTGAAGTTCCAATTGGGATGGGCAAACATTCCCTTTCAGGCACTCCACATTTTCCACAATCTCTTCCTGGTGTGACTGTGCTCGTGCTCTGACATTTTAGGATAAATTCTTGCAGGCCATTGCACATACAGCTTAGGCACGTTTCTGCCCTGTGTGAATGTCACTGTTACCCGTTCAAAATCCGTTGATAATTAGGTCCAATAAACAGAATGACTGTCAAAGCTGGATGTATTTTCATCTGAATCCTTTAATTATAAATCAACCTTTCCAACAGGAAATAAAAACAGCTATGAGAGAAAGAAAGCAGAATAACACACACATTTTGTAAAATTGAGAGAAATTCACCCCAATACTTGGGGAGAAAAATTATGATCTAAACTGTTGGATTGTCATTAAAACACAACAAAACCGATCAGTGTTTGCACAAACTATAAATGGGAGGCAGAGCTGGACAATGAGGTATGAAAGTAGCATTATATGGGCCTGCAATTCGATTGTTCCCATTCTCTCCCCAGATGTTTTGATCCCTAAGAACAAGTGCAGAAGCAAAATACTGGGAATCTGAAGATAGAAAATGTTGAAATATTCAGCAGGTTAAGCAGCAGCTGAATTGTTCTTTTAATATATTACTGATCAAAACCTTAGGCTGTATGGTCTGCAATTCTCTCCATATACCTCACTGACTCTGTCTCCTTTTCAAGATTGTTCTTTCAGCAGACATCTTTAAAAAGCTCTTTGCTGATTGACTTTATGTTCCTCAGTGATAGTCTTGTGATGTAATATGTCTGTAAAATGCTGGTGAACTTGGGTGATATGTTCATGCCACTTGTGATGTCACTTAGAAACGTATCATTCATCCCTGCACTGTAACAACCCTGAGAAAGAAAGCATCATGTCAGCACCTTCAGCACAGGGGTGGCAGTAATTCATGTGAACACTCTCCCCTGCTCAACAGGATTGACAACATCTGACAGTCTTGCTCTACCTTTGCTTGTCCACATCCAAAAACGGAGCTTTATTTAAAATAAAGACAGTTGGTGCAAATGGATTAAAAGGCCATGTCGAAATAAGTGTAACAAGAACAGTGTAATAAAAACTGATTCGACAACGTTCCTTTAAAATTCCAGTGCTCCCTACAATCTCCCTTCCTTGACAATCACAAAGTGGAAATAGCTGAATCTAGTTGGGATCAATGTTAAACCCATCAGCTTCTTCTCCATCTCCCCTCTAACTTAAACTGCTTCACAAAGAAACAAACTGCCAAGCAGCCCTCATCCCTATCAGATTGCCCAGAGCCTGCAAACTGGTTCTCAGATTGGTAGAAGGAAGGATGAGGAGAAACAAAATTATCTTACTCACAGCAAACACTTAGCCACATTCCAGGGATGGGGGTGACAAAGTTTGGAAATACTCACCAAGACTCCAGAGAAACGACCACAACCAAGAGGAGGAACAAAGTCCCCAACCCAACTCACAGATCTACCTACCAGCTGGCAGCTTCCTGAACCTTCACCCAGCTGCCCGCCACCTCCCCAGGAGTAGAACAGCCCAAGGGGAGTCTCTATGGAACCAGCAGCCAGGGGATTGATGATATCCTGCCTTGTGCTGTGTGGAAAATTGTCCTCACCACCTCACCCCACAACCATTGCAATGTAAATACTGAAATCATTTGCTTGATGGACCTTGGTGGGCATCACTGTTCTGGTCAGATATAGTGCAGTATGGCACCCATCTGTACTGTACCCATTCTCTGAATCTTTTCTTGTTACTCTCTTCTGGTGATTTGCACATTCTGCGGTAGTCTCTGGCTCCCTGTTTATCCTGGTCATTCCTCCCCATTTTCCTGGTCATCATAGCAACACTAGAAAACACGATGAGATAGCACGCACTGCTGATGCTGGAGTCAGAGATAACACGGCGTGGAGCTGGAGGAACACAGCAGGCCAGGCAACATCAGAGAAGCAGGAAAGCTGATGTTTCAGATCAGAACCCTTCTTCAGAAAAATGAAGATGCTGCCTGGCCTGCTGTGTTGGTGCAGCATGGTGGCTCAGTGGTTAGCACTGCTGCCCCATGGTGCCAGGGACCCCATTCCAATTTCACCCTGGGGCGACTGGCTTTGTGGAGTTTCTATGTTCTCCCCTTGTTTGTGTGGGTTTGCTCCAGTTTCTTCCCACAGTCCAAAGATGTGCAGGGTAGATGGATTGGTCCTGCTAAATTGCCCGTAGTGTCCAGGCACGTTTAGGTGAGGTGTGTTCGGCATGGGAAAAGCTAGGGGAGGCACAATGGGATGCTCTTCGGAGGGACAGTGTGGACTTGTTGGGCCGAATGGTCTGTTTCCACACTGTAGGGACTCTATGACCCTGTTATGCTGGACAACATGATACTGTCTGATCTGCTGTGATCTCCAGCATTTGTTGTTTTCAGTACAGACTCCAGCATCTGCAGTAATTGGTCCATACAGCATGTTAGGCCATGCGGCTCCACATGTCTGTTGCACCAATCAATACCCTGTTCCGGTTTTATCTGCATATCCTTTCATCCCTTCAGCCCTCGGAACGATATGTAACTCCTTCTCGGAAAAAAAAATCAAAAGTTCTGGGCTCAGCTGCTTCCTGTTGCAACAAATTCCACAGGTTCCTCACTCTCTGGAGAAAACTCCTCCTCTCGGACAAAATGGTTTACGTCTGCTCCTTTTTTTGTATTTATCTCGCTGATTATGTTTACTCTGCATTCCCGATTACTAATGCCCCATTCACACCTCATCCAGACACTTCTTTTGTGTCTTTATTTCTTCATCACCACTCCCCTTGATTTCGCAACATGAAACCTTTTGTCAGTGAAACTCTCCCGCCCTCTCCCCGCTCATTCGCTTTGTTCACCGTCCCCCTCCCCTTGCTCACCGACCTGAACCTTTCACAGTTTCAGTGTCCACGATACAGAAAAAGGCCCTCGACCCATCGAATCGGTGGAGGTTAAATACAGCCCTCCAGCTATTCAAGTACCGTTTCCAGCACTTTGCCCGTAATAGCATCACAATTCAACAGAAATTTGCTGAAAAACTCAGCACGCCTGGCAGCATCTGCGGAGAGAATAGATCTAAGGAAGGGAAACTCGATCCGAAGCCTGAACTCTGGTTTCTCTGCACAGATGCTGCCAGACCTGCGGAACTTTGTCAACAATTTCTGTTTTGTTTCTGATTTACAGCATCCGTAGTTCTTTTGTGTTTAAATACATTTAGATCGTTCTGGAAATGTTATGATCGTTTCTACCTTGACCAGGCTGCCAGGCAGTGAGGTTCAGATTCCCTCCATTATCTGAATGAAAAAAAATCCTCTCATCTCATCAAAATCTCCCGCCGCTGACCATCAATCCATGTCCCCGATACTGATTCCACCACTAAGCAGAAAGATTTGTTCTTGTTTTCTCTATTTCCCTCATAAATTTATACATCTCAATCATGTTCCCCCCTTAGTCTACAACAAAACGGAAGTTGCTGGAAAAGTTCAGCAGGTCTGGCAGCATCTGGGAAGAAGAGATAGCGTTTCGGGTCCGATGACCCTTCCTCGGTCTGTTCTGCTGGAAAGAAACTAACCCCAGTCTGTGAGGGCTGTATGGTCCCTGCTGACAACATTAGAATCTGTCCTGCTGGGCAGAATGATCTGTCATTACCTCAAAAACTAAACCGTCTTCTGTGAACCGAAACCAGCGCCGAGATTGACCACAGCCCCGCATCCGCCAGAGCTCCCTGAGCCAGCAGCGTGTAACTGGGGATTGGGAGAAAGGGGATGAGAGAGGGTTGGCGATATGATCTAACACACAGTGAGCTACAGTTTACCTACATTACCGGGAAACCGACAGAGTTCTAAACACTCACCAACTCGACTGCAGGGAAACATTCACCAAGGAAAGGCGGAGCAGAGGCTGTCTCAGGACTGAAAAACACCCTCTACCTGTCAATCACAACATTAGTCCCGCCCACTTCACAGAACTTGCAGTTTCCGGAAACTGAACTCAGACCTGCCCAAAAGCGGGGCAGTCCAAGGCGAGTACCACAGGGAGCCTCGCTGTGCTGTCCCCATTCTCTGACCCCGTTACGTGTCTTTATCCCGCGATTCCCAATCCAGTGACTCCCACTTTTCGCTGTTGACCCTGTATCCCGGTATAACCAACAAATTCCCTCCCCATTCCCCTGGTTATCTTGTAGTGTGTGTGTCAGACTGTGTCCCGCCTTGCTGAGTGTCTCTTGCATTTCACTGTTACTCTTTCAGCTTCGAACCATCAGCAGTGTTTTTTCGTTCTATAATCCTATCACATGGATTAAACATTATTAATAATTCAATTCATTGCTCCATATGTGTTTTATAGTTTCCTTGAAATTGTGTTCAATTTTCGAGGGATTTCTCAACTGGGGGAGGATTTAAATGTAATTGCAATGTAACCTGTTCCTCCGATTCGATCACGGCTGCTGGCACTGATGAAATCCTCACCAAACATCAACGGAAGGAAGGTGTGTGGAAGGTGGAAGACAGACGGAGAACAGATATCACGTGGTCAGTTTAGTTATCGATTTCAATGTTCCTCCAGGCTGGAAAGTGACGAAGTGGCGAAAAAAAAGAGATATGCAACCGGACAGCAGAGTGAGATCGAAAAAAACTTATTCGAAATGATGAAACATTAGGGGGTTGATACCCTGCTAATGGAGATAGATCTATTCTGACTTGTACGGAATTCTCGTTCGAATAACTGGGCACTATTATCGACATCTGATTAAAATATGAACTGGAGCAGAACTACGATTGTAATAAACAGAAATAAAGTCAGTTTGACAAGCGAGTCGCTGACCCTCCAACCCTGGCAACATCCACGTCGATGTTTTCTGAGCCCTTTCAAGTTTCACAACATCCTTCCTATAGCAGTGAGACCAGAACTGCACACCGTTCAGTCACGACGGAATGGCACAATTCTGTTCGGATGCATTATGGTCTTGTGATCTGAACACTCAGCAAAACCACCACAGTTTGAACTGACATATCAAACATGGGGAAAGGCATAGCAGCAAAGTAGTAGACTAATGGTCACTGTTAAGGGGCAATCTCTTCAGAATGAGCATTTCCCAGCACCAATATAAACTGCCCATTTTCTGTGCACTGAACATTCCTTCAGCCACTCATCCACAATCACTCCCAGCCGGGACTAGCAATAAGCATTGTCTTTTGTCATCTACACTTTTCAGGCAGGAGCAGGCTTGGCAGCAGAGCTGGGCTGTGAAGCAACAATCAACTTTATTGAGACAGAGTCAGTAGAAGGTGATCTGCTGTCAGGCAAACTGCAGTGATAAATGCAGACAACAACTTACACTCAAACAGTTGTACTGTTCCTGTCAGTGGCTAAACAGCAGAGTGTTAAAAAGACTTTTGATAATTTTTGCAGCCTTGATCTTCAAAGTGTCTCTCTTGGGCCTTCATCTTCTGATTTTGGTTGTTCTCCACTGCACAGACACAGATCTATTACACAGGGACATGGTTGCAGGGAGCGCAGGACTGGCAGTTAAACATCCAAGGATTCACAACATATCGAAAAGACAGGGAGGTGGGCGGGAGGGGGGAGGGGTTGCCTTGTTAGTTAAGAATGGAATTAAATCTACGGCACTAAATGACATAGGGTCAGAAGATGTGGAGTCTGTGTGGGTGGAATTGAGGAACCACAAAGGCAAAGAAAAACTATAATGGGAGTTTTGTACAGAACTCCTAACAGTGATTAGGACCAGGGGCGCAAGATGCACCGAGAAATCGATAGGGCATGTCGGAAAGGCAAGGTCACGGTGATCATGGGGGACTTCAATATGCGGGTGGATTGTCTGAATAATGTTGCTGGTGGATCCAAAGAAAGGAAATTCATGGGATGTTTGCAGGATGGCTTTTTGGAACAGCTTGTGATGGAGCCCACAAGGGAGCAGGCTATTCTGGACTTAGTGCTATGTAATGAGCCAGACTTTATAAAAGACCTTAAAGTAAGAGAACACTTAGGAGGCAGCGATCATAATATGGTAGAGTTCAGTCTGCAGTTTGAAAGAGAGAAGGCAAAATCGGATGTAATGTTGTTACAGTTAAATAAAGATAGTTATAGGGGCAGGAGAGAGGAATTGACGAAAATCGACTGGAAGCAGAGCCTAGCGGGGAAGACAGTAGAGCAACAATGGCAAGAGTTTCTGGGTGTAATTGAGGACAGAGTACAGAGGTTCATCCCAAAGAAAAGAAAGATTATCCGGGGTGGGATTAGACAGCCATGGCTGACAAAGGAAGTCAGGAAATATATCAAAGAAAATGAGACAGCCTATAAAGTGGCCAAGAACACTGGGAAATCCGAAGATTGGGAAGGCTCCAAAAACAGACAGAGGATAACAAAGAGAGCAATAAGGAAGGAGAGGATCAAATATGAAGGCAGGCTAGCTAGTAATATTAGAAATGATAGTAAAAGCTTCTTTCAATACATAAGAAACAAACGAGAGGCAAAAGTAGATATTGGGCCGCTCCAAATTGATGCTGGAAGGCTAGTAATGGGAGATCAGGAAATCGCTGAAGAACTTAATATATAATTTGCGTCAGTCTTCACAGTGGAAGACATGAGTAGTATGCCAACAATTAGGGAGAGCCAGGGGGCAGAGTTGAGTATGGTAGGAATTACAAAAGAGAAAGTGCTAGAAAAGCTAAAGGGTCTAAAAATTGATAAATCTCCTGGCCCTGATGGGCTACATCCTAGAGTTCTGAGGGAGGTGGCTGAGGAAATCGCGGAGGCTTTGGTCGTGATCTTTCAAATGTCACTGGAGACAGGGAAAGTCCCAGATAACTGGAAAATTGCTGTTGTAACTCACTTGTTTAAGAAAGGATCAAGGCAAAAGATGGAAAATTCTGGGCCGATTAGCCGAACCTCGGTAGTTGGTAAAATTCTAGAATCCATTGTCAAGGATGAGATATCTAAATTCCTGGAAGTGCAGGGTCAGATTAAAACAAGTCAGCATGGTTTTAGGAAGGGGAGGTCATGCCTGACAAACCTGTTAGAATTCTTTGAAGAGGTAACAAGTATGTTAGACCAGGGAAACCCAGTAGATGTTATCTATCTAGACTTCCAAAAGGCCTTTGATACAGTGCCTCACGGGAGGCTGCTGAGCAAGGTGAGGGCCCATGGTGTTCGAGGTGAGCTCCTGGCTTGGATTGAGGATTGGCTGTCTGACAGAAGGCAAAGAGTTGGGATAAAAGGCTCTTTTTCGGAATGGCAACCGATGACGAGTGGTGTCCCGCAGGGTTCAGTGTTGAGGCCACAGCTCTTCACCTTATATATTAATGATCTGGATGAAGGGACTGGGGGCACTCTGGCGAAGTTTGATGATGATACGAAGATAGGTGGACAGGCAGGTAGTACTGAGGAGGTGGGGAAGCTGCAGAAAGATTTAGACAGTTTAGGACAGTGGTCCAGGAAATGGCTGATGAAATTCAATGTGAGTAAATGTGAGGTTTAGCACTTTGGAAAAAAGAATACAGGCATGGACTATATTCTAAACGGTGAGAAAATTCGCAAATCAGAAGTGCAAAGGGATCTGGGAGTGTTGGTCCAGGATTCTCTAAAGGTTAACTTGCAGGTAGAGTCCATAATTAAGAAAGCAAATGTAATGTTGTCTTTTATCTTGAGAGGGTTGGAATATAAAAGCAGCGATGTGCTTCTGAGGCTTTATAAGGCTCTAGTTAGGCCCCATTTAGAATACTGTGTCCAATTTTGGGCCCCACACCTCAGGAAGGACATACTAGCCCAGGAGCATGTCCAGCGGAGATTCACACGGATGATCTCTGGAATGGTAGGTTTAACGTATGATGAACGGCTAAGGATCCTGGGATTGTACTCATTCGAGTTTAGTCGGTTGAGGGGAGATCTAATAGAAACTTACAAGATAATGGATGGTTTAGAAGGGATGGACGCTAGGAGGTTGTTTCCATTAGGCGGGGAGACTAGGACCCGTGGGCACAGCCTTAAAATTAGAGGGGGTAAATTTAAAACTGACATGAGACGACATTTCTTCAGCCAGAGTGTGGTGGGTTTGTGGAATTCATTGCTGCAGAGTGCAGTGGAGGGCGGGACGTTGGAGGCCTTCAAGGCAGAGATCAACTAATTCTTGATCTCGAAAGGAATCAAGGGCTGCGGGGAGAGTGCAGGGAAGTGGTGTTGAAATGTCCATCAGCCATGATTTAAATGGCGGAGTGGACTTGATGGGCCGAATGGCCTTATTTCCACTCCTATGTCTTATGGTCTTACTTTATCCTTGTTCTTATCTGATTAACTCCCCACTGTGCCCAGTCACAGTTCATATAAGCAACACTGACCTTAGTCAACCTCGTGATCTTCTGCATATTCATGCTTGTTCTGTTTTCCTCTTAACTCAGGGCTACTACATATATAATCTTTTATTTCACCAGCATTTCTCTATTCACTGACAAAAGAACTGCAAGAGCTTTCCTTAACTGTTAGCTGCACAAAACAGTTTCAAATCCGACTTAAAATCCCAGCATGTCTAACTTGGCATCTTTTTAAACTTTTTTTTATGTTTTGTTTATCTACTGTCCTGCATGTCCATGAAGACCTCACCAACCTTTACAGATGCACCATACAAAGCATCCTATCGGGTGCATAATGGCCTGGTGCAACAACTGCTCAGCCCAAGGGCATAAGAAACTGCAGAAAGTTGTGTGCACAGCACAGATCATCACAGAAGCCAACCTCTTATCCAGAGAATAACAGGTGTAGAGCTGGATGAACACAGCAGGCCAAGCAGCATCATAGGAGCAGGAAAGCTGACATTTCGGGCCTAGACCCTTCTTCAGAAATGGGGGAGGGAAAGGGAGTTCTGAAATAAATAGGGAGAGACGGGGAGGCGGATTGAAGATGGATAGAGGAGATGATAGGTTGAGAGCTGACAGGTCAAAGAGGCGGGGATGGAGCCTGTAAAGGTGAGTATAGGTGGGGAGATAGGGAGGAGATAGGTCAGTCCAGGGAGGATGGACAGGGCAAGGGGGCAGGATGAGGTTAGTATGGAGGAGATGGGGGTGGGGTTTGAGGTGGGAGGAGGGGATAAGTGGGAGGAAGGACAGGTTAGGGAGGCAGGGACAAGCTGGGCTGGCTTTGGGATGCAGTGGGGGGAGGGGAGATTTTGAAGCTTGTGAAATCCACATTGACATCATTGGGCTGCAGGGTTCCCAGGCAGAATATGAGATGCTGTTCCTGCAACCTTCGGGTGGCATCGTTGTGGTACTGCAGGAGGCCCAGGATGGATATGTCGTCTGAGGAATGGGAGGGTGAGTTAAAATGGTTCACAACTGGAAGGTGCAGTTGTTTTGTGCGAACCAAGCGTAGGTGTTCTGAAAAGCAGTCTTCAAGCCTCTGCTTGGTTTCCCCAATGTAGAGAAGGCCACAACGGCAACAGCCTCCTTTCC
This sequence comes from Stegostoma tigrinum, assembly GCF_030684315.1. Classification (NCBI taxonomy): domain Eukaryota; kingdom Metazoa; phylum Chordata; class Chondrichthyes; order Orectolobiformes; family Stegostomatidae; genus Stegostoma; species Stegostoma tigrinum. Next base: position 5,126,854 of record NW_026728419.1, on the reverse strand, counting down.
ATGGACTTCATTTACACGTCTCGTTGCCACAGAAAGGCTGCCAACATCATCAATGACTCGTCCCATCTCGGTAATGCTCTCATCCAACTTCTTCCATGAGGCAGAAGATAGAACACACCCATGGTGTACCGCAAGGGTTGGTGTTGGGTCCACTGTTGTTTGTCATTTTTGTAAATGACTTGGATGAGGGCGTAGATGGATGGGTTAGTAAATTTGCAGACGACACGAAGGTTGGTCGAGTTGTGGATAGTGACGAAGGATGCTGTAGGTTGCAGAGAGACACAGATAAGCTGCAGAGCTGGGCTGAGAGGTGGCAAATGGAGTTTAAAGCAGACAAGTGTGAGGTGATGCACTTTGGAGTAACCGGAAGGCAAAGTACTGGGCTAATGGTAAGACTCTTGGTAGTGTAGATGGGCAGAGAGATCTCGGTGTCCATGTACACAGATCCTTGAAAGTTGCCACCCAGGTTGACAGGGCTGTTAAGAAGGCATACAGTGTTTTAGCTTTTATTAATAGAGGGATCGAGTTCCGGAACCAAGCGGTTATGGTGAAGCTGTACAAAACTCTGGTGCGGCCGCCCTTGGAGTATTGTGTCCTGTTCTGGTCACCGCATTGCAAGAAGGATGTGGAAGCTTTGGAAAGGGTGCGGAGGAGATTTACTAGGATGTTGCCTGGTATAGAGGGAAGGTCTCATGAGGAAAGGCTGAGGGACTTGAGGCTGTTTTCATTAGAGAGAAGAAGGTTGAGAGGTGACTTACTTGAAACATATAAAATAATCAGAGGGTTAGATCGGGTGGATAGGGAGAGCCTTTTTCCGAGGATGGTGATGGCGAGCATGAGGGGGCATAGCTTTAAATTGAGGGGTGAAAGATAAGGACAGCTGTCAGAGGTAGTTTCTTTACTCAGAGAGTAGTAAGGGAATGGAACGCTTTGCCTGCAACGGTAGTAGATTCGCCAACTTTAGTTACATTTAAGTCGTCATTGGATAAGCATATGGACATACATGAAATAGTGTAGGTTAGATGGGCTTGAGATCAGTATGACAGGTCGGCACAACATCGAGGGCCGAAGGGCCTGTACTGTGCTGTAATGTTCTATGTTCTATCAAGGGGTTGAAGAACAGCTTCTTCTCTGCCATTATTAGACTGATGAATGGACTCTGTCACTCCAAATAGTGTTGATCTTGCTTTGCACACCTCCTGTGCAGGCATAACCTTGCATGCCTTGCTCTGTCTAAGCACACTTTGATCTGTAAATCATTGTTTGCTATGATCTGCCTGTGCCGCTCTCAAAAACACTTCACTGTACTTCGGTACACAAGACAACATAAATCAAAATCAAAACATTCTAATGGCAATCAATGTTAGCTTTTAATAATCTTCAAATTCAATGCTGAAACTCATCTTGTTGCTGACTTCATAAAATTGCAGGATGAAACCAGAGCAAGAGTGACCTGGCCCTCCAGATCAGAGCATGGATAAGGGTTAGAAGTGGTTCCAAAAAGGCATTTCAGGGGACTATTCAAAAAGGAAACTGAAAATTTTGTCAAGTGTCCCACACCCCCGGCCTGTCCAAATTTGTACAGACGCACACTTAATCAATTCCAGTTTGTATTCCGCATGCTGCCTATTGCTTTGACCTAGTGACCCTATAAGTTTCAGCAAAGGTGCAGACAGTCTTCTCAAATCTTTGCTCTCACCGCTCAGATGCTTTTGGTCTTCGCTCAGAGTTTCAGGGTACCACATGGTCCTGGAAAAGACTCCCACTTCTACTTGTGCAGGGGCAGACACAGTTATTGTGGGGCAAAGTGTTGTGACGGGAGATAGAGGTGATATGTTAGGTGCTCCCTTGGTTTTGCAGTGAAAATAGTGAGAAGAGGAGAGATCTTTGTGTGACATTCCTTGCTTCCTGTCTCCTCTTCTGTAGCAGCATCCCATCAACACCTTGACTCTGAGGTAGAGGAGATTACTGACATTTTACAAGCCCATTGATACAAATATTGGTCAGCCTGATTAAGGCAGCAGAAATCTTCTGTACCTCTGCGGTCATGACTTGCAATGGATTGAGTGCAGTGCCATGCCTTAAGCTCCATGAGACAACCGTACTCTCTAATGACAGTCTCTGAAATCTTTGCCATCCTTAAGGCCATATGTGTTTTTTTCACTCCTGCAATTCCCCTTCCCAGACGTTTTTCTGACCCACCCGACTTACAACCCTCCAGGAATGGAGCTGCTGACAACCCAAACTATGGAATTTCCTCCCTAAACCTCTCTCTCTCATTCTTTATGATACATCATAAAAATCGATATCTTTAATCGATGTTTTGCTCATCTGTGAAGCACCTAGAACATAGAACGTAGAACAATACAGCACAGAACAGACCTTTCGGCCCTTGACGTTGCGCCGACCTCTGAACCTATCTAAGCCCCTCGCCCTACACTATCCGATCATTATCCATATGCTTATCCAAGGACTGTTTAAATGCCCCTAATGTGGCTGAGTTAACGACACTGGCAGGCAGGGCGTTCCATACCCTTACCACTCTCTGAGTAAAGAACCTGCCTCTGACATCTGTCTTAAATCTACCACCCGTCAATTTGTAGCTATGTCCCCTTGTACAAGCTGACGTCATCATCCTCGGAAAAAGGCTCTCACTGTCCACCCTATTTAATCCTCTGAACATCTTGTATGTCTCTATTAAATCCCCTCTTAGCTTCCTTCTCTCCATTGAGAACAGACCCAAGTCCCTCAGCTTTTCTTCATAGGGCCCATTCTCCAGACCAGGCAACATCCTGGTAAATCTCCTCTGCACCTTTTCCAATGATTCCACATCCTTCCTGTAATGGGGCAACCAGAACTGCACGCAATATTCCAAATGAGGCCACACTAGCATTTTCTACAGTTGCAGCATGACATCATGGCTCCAGAACCCAGTCCCTCTCCCAATAAAACCTAACACACCGTAAGTCTTCTTAACAGCAGTATCAACCTGGGTGGCAACTTTCAGGGATCGATGTACATGGGCACCAAGATCCCTCTGCACATCCACACTACCAACAATCTTTCCATTTCTGCCTTCCTATTATTCTTCCCAAAGTGAATCACCTCACATTTAATCCATATTAAACTCCATTTTCCAACTTCCAGCCCAATTCTGCAGTTTATCCAAGTCTCCCTGCAACCTGCAACATTCTTCCACACTGTCCACCACTCCACCGACTTTAGTGTCATCTGCAAATTTACTAACCCATCCACCTATGCCTGCGTCCAAGTCATTTATAAAAATGACAAACAGCAGTGGTCCCAAAACAAATCCTTGAGGCACACCACTAGTAACTGGACTCCAGGCTGAATATTTTCCATCAACCACCACTCGTTGTCTTCTTACAGAAAGCCAGTTTCTAATCCAAACTGCTATTTCTCCCTCAATCCTGTGTCTCTGTATTCTCTTCAATAGCCTACCATGTGGAACCTTATCAAAGGCTTTACTGAAGTCCATGTACACCATGTCAACTGCCCTTCCCTCATCCACATGCTTGGTCACCTTCTCAAAAAACTCAATGAGGTTTGTGAGACACAACCTGCCCTTGACGAATCCATGCTGACTATCTCCAATCAAATTGTTGCTTGCTAGATGACTATAAATCCTATCTCTTATAATCCTTCCCAAAATGTTTCCTGCAACTGATGTAAGGCTCACAGGCCTATAATTACCTGGGTCAGCCCCACTGCCCTTCTTGAACAAGGGCACAACATTTGCAATCCTCCAGACCTCTGGTACTGAACCTGTAGACAATGAGGACTCAAAGATCAAGGCCAAATGCTCCGCTACCACCTCCCTAGCTTCCCAGACAATCCTCGGAAAAATCCCATCTGGCCCAGGGGATTTATCTAATTCATACCTTCTAGAATTGATCACACCTCCTCCTTACTAACCTTAATCCTTTCAATTCTAGTAGCCCATAACTCAGTCATCTCCTCTACAATATTCTCCTGTTCCTCAGTGAAAACAGATGAGAAATAATCATTTAGTACCTCTCCAATCTCCACAACTTCCCACTTCTGTCTTTGACTGGCCCTATATCTACCCGAGACATCATCTTATTCGTCACACACCTATAGAACGCTTTAGGGTTCTCCTTTATTCTACCTGCCAATGTCTGCTCTTGTCCCTTCCTTGCTCTTCTTAACTCTCTCTCTCTCTTTAAATCCTTCCTAGCTAATCTGTAACTCTCCATCGCCTCATCTGAACCATCTTGTCTCATCGTCACATAAGCCTCCCTCTTCTGCCTAACAAGAGATACAATTTTTTTCATAAACCACAGCTCCCTTACCTCAATCGCTTCCTCCCTGCCTGACAGGTACATACCTATCAAGGACAGCAATATCTGTTCCTTAAACCTGCTCCACATTTCGATTGTCTCCATCCCTTGCATTTTGCTAACCCATTCTCTGCCTCCTAAGTCTTGCCTAATCGCATTATAATTGCCCTTCCCCCATCTATAACTCTTGCCCTGGAGCATATTCCTAACCCTTTCCATTGCTAAAGTAAACATAACCGAATTATGGTCACTCTCTCCAAAGTGCTCACCTACCACTAAATCAAACACCTGGCCTGGTTCATTACCAAGTACCAGATCCAGTGTGGCCTCCCCTCTTGTCGGCCCTTCAACATACTGAGTCAGGAAACCCTCCTGCACACATTGGACAAAAACTGATGCATCCAACATACTAGAGTTATCGCATTTCCAGTCAATGTTAGGGAAGTTAATGTCTGCCATAGCTAATCTCCCTGTTATTTTCACTCCTGCTCAGAATAGTTTTGCCAATCCTCTCCTCCACATCCCTGGAACTTTCCAGGGGCCTATAAAAAACTCCCAGCAGTGTGACCTCTCCTCTGCTGTTTCTGACCTCAGCCCATAACACCTCAGTAGACGAGTCCTCATCAAGAGTTCTTTCAGCCACCGTTGTACTGTCCTTGGCTAACAAAGCCACACCTCCCCCTCTTTTACCACCTTCCCTGTCCTCAATGAAAGATCTAAACCCTGGAGCTTACAACATCCATTCCTGACCCTGCTCTATCCATGTCTCCGAAACAGCCAAAACATCGAGGAGAATGACAGAGTAAAAGTTTCCATAAAATACAAGCTGTTGTTTTGCCTTACATTAGGAGAATCAGGAGTGGCCCATTTTTTCCCTCATCTCGGGATGAACACTCACCATCACTCACAGAGCTGATGAACAGCAGGAAAAATCTTCACCACTGACTACCTGCACTCACCTATCACCTTCCCACCTACCTTCCCCAGCCCCCACTCTGTTTATGTTTCAGTTCCCGTCCCCTCCCCCATTTCTGAAGAAGGGTCCTGAACCATCAACTTTCCTGCTCCTCTGATGGTGCCTGGCTCGCCGTGTTCGTCCAGCTCCACACTGTGTCATCCATGACTCCAGCACCTGCAGCTATTGCTGTCTCCCTGTGAGCGATGTCAGCTTTGGTTCAATCCGAGCACGGGGCGGGGCTTGGAGTTCCCAATTGAAGCGGCCTACCCTCCAACCAATCAGAGCGAGTGAGATGTTTGTCTGTGTGAAAATCACGTGATCGCCCTTGTTCGGGGGCGCAAAATCTCTGCGACTGAAGGTTAGCTGCTTTCGGAAGGTACAGTACACGGGATAAAAAGGAAAGGAGCACAAACCGGGAGGGAAATAGTTTCGGTATTGACTGAGAGGTTTTAATTGCGGTCGATGCATGTCAGAAAACATACATTTTAACATGCCGGCCCCGTGTTTTGCAGCAAATGGAAGAATTGCTGCGGACCTGAGGCTGCGATAGGCAGAGGTGATTGCCACCATCTTTATTAGGGGCAATGATCTTTGGGACTCATGCCGGATCGCCATATTTATAGGTGGCAACCTGCAGCGGAACGCAAGCGCAGCCTTTCTTTTTGGGGGGGCGGGTATATAGAAGCGAAATGTGTTTTTTTTTCTCTGGACTTCTTCCCCAGACTGAGACGAGGCGTGTATTTCCTGGGAAGGACTTTTGACGCTGGCGAAGTACTGGCTTCAGGCAGTATAAATTGCTGCAGTTAAACGTTAGATACTTAGTGGAGGAGAAATGCCGAAAACGCGTTCAGAACTGCATGTTCAAAAACAGAGTTGGTGGAAAAGCTCAGTAGGCTTGGCAGCATCCGTGAATTTAAAAAATAACGTTTCGGATCCGCTAACCCTTGCTCAGAACTTCATGTTACCTGTTGCACTCTCACTTTCGGAAGTCCTGCTTTAAATATTATGATCTATTAAAGCATATCCGTTTGTCCAGTGTTCATATGATTGGGATCAAATCACTGAACGTGCTCTGAGTCCCCTTGTGCTCCCTGGTCAAATTTATTAATATCTGACTTCCTCCGTCTCTAATAATGGGTGTATTTTCCCTCTGCATCTTTCTGTGTCGGGGAGCAGGGTGATTTGAACAGGAGGATTTATACATGACTAACGGAAACCAAGAGAAATGTTTGCCTTTTCCAAACAATCTTGTGGTGTTTTCTGGATTTCTGTCCAGGGCTGACAGTTATTTGTCTCTTATGGATTTGTTTTACAGGGTATTAATTGAGAATAATTTGCAGACCAGGATCCCAATGCAAGTTCTCCATTAAGCAGACTGATCAGGATCTGAGTATCATTGACACTTAAATGCGAAAGGGAAGAGGTTTAACCATTCTGTCCATGGGAGAATATTCCTGGGAAGGTTGTAACTTGAAAGCAGAATATTCAAATTTTTGGTTTGATCACCCCTGGGATAAGTGTTGAGTTCTATACCCTGCAGCTGAGAAAGGAGATATTGGCCTGAGAGGGGCAGTTTTGTCCAAACAACACCTCGTCTCCTTGAAAGAACTGTCATATTTAGTCCCAATCGCCCACTTCATGATTTTAATCTATATATTCTTCATTCTTGAATATCTGCAAACTTCCTTTTAAAATTCCTTATGGGCACAAATTCCAGCACCCCTTCAAGTGGAATCTTCCAGATCCTGACAACTCTATTGATCCTGAAACTGCTGAAGTCTGTGATGAGTCCTGAGGGTTATAAATTACTGCATTTAACGTGAAGATGCTGTTCCCTGAGCTCCCATTGAGCTGAATTGAAACAGTATGGGAGGCTGAGATCAGAGTGGGTGTGAGCAGACAATGAAAATGAAAAGGCTGCACTGAGAGTGTTGCTTGGCTAAATGAGAGTGCTTTGGAGTTGGGTGAAACAGAAAGAAAGTGAAACTGAAAGATTGAGTGTGATGCTCAGTCTCAGTTTGGGCAGTTCAGAAAGTCTCACCGTCCTAACGGAAACAGTCAATTGATAATTGATACTGTAAAGAATTTTCTTACAGTTTTTAAAGTATATATTAGCTTATATAAAGTTAGCGACTTTTGATTTTATAATAGTAATGTTTGAAATGAAGGGGAAGGACCTAGCTTCATTAAATTCTCTTTAAGGCAGAAACTGGCTTAATCTGGAGAGAAGTCACAACAGAAGACCTCAGGTCTGTGGTGTCCTTGTCTAGCACAACAGAACATAGACCCTTGATGTTGTGTCGACCTGGGAAATCAAACTGAAGCCCATTTAACCCACACTATTCCATTATCATCCATATGTTTATCCAATGACCACTTAAATGCCCTTAAACTTGGCGAGTCTACTACTGTTGCAGGCAGGGCATTTCACGCCCTTACTACTCTGAGTAAAGAACCTACCTCTGACATCTGTCCTACAACTATCACCCCTCAATTTAAAGCTATGGCCCCTCGTGCTAGCCACCTCCATCTGAGGAAGAAGGATCTCAGTGTCCGCCCTATCTACTCCTCATATCAGCTTGTATGTCTCTATTAGGTCACCTCTTAACCTTCTTCTAACGAAAACAGCCTCAAGTCCCTCAACTTTTCCTCAAAAGACCTTCCCTCAATACCAGGGAACATCCAGGTAAATCTCCTGTGCACCCTTTCCAATGCTTCCACGTCCTTCCTGTAATGTGGCGACCAGAGCCCCAAGTGTGGTCGCACCAGCGTTGTGTACAGCTGCAACATGACTTCATGGCTCTGAAACTCAATCCCTCTACCAATAAAACCTCACACACCATCCACCTTCTTAACAACCCTACCAACCTGGGTGGAAACTTTCAGGGATCTGTGCACACGGATCCTGAGATCTCTTTGCTCATCCACACTACCAAGAATCTTACCATTAGCCCAGTACTCTGTATTCCTGTCACTCCTTCCAAAGTGAATCACCTCACACTTTTCCGCGTTAAACTCCGGGATATTACCAGTGTCCCTATTGGCTATTTGTGCAGGAAGTGTATCCGTCTGCAGCTACTGGTTAGCTGTTTTTCAGAGCTGGAGCTGTGGGTGCAGTCAGTATGGAGCATTCATGATACTGAGAAGGTTGTGGTAGCATTCTCAACAGATTGGTCACAAGCAGGTGAAGATTACACAGACAGCAAGGGAATGGGTGGCCATCAGACAAGTAAAAGGCTCAGAAATGAAGTGCTCGAGTCCCTCGTGGTCATCGTCCTCAAACAAATATACTGTTTTTGGTACTGTTTGGTCGGGGGAGGGCTGGTGGTGGTGGGGTGGCCAATCGTGAAGCAGCATCAGTCAAGTTCATGGCACTTGGAGTGACTCTGCTGCAGAGAAGGGGAGGAAAATGATGAATATGACTGTAGAGACAGGGGATTCAATAGTAAGGGGCACAGAGAGACATGAATCCAGGATGGTATGTTGCCTCCCTGGTGCCAGGATCAGCGATGACATGGAGCAGCTTCAGGACATTCTGGAGTGGGAGGGTGAACATCCGATTGTACTAGTGACATAGGAGGACCTGAAAGCTGAAGATAGGAAGATAAGAGATACATTAAAATACAAGATCTCAAATGTAGTATTGTCAAGCTTACACCCATTGCCACATTGTGGTACGGAGGAGTTTTGTGTTGTGTTCAGTTGTACAATCGACCTTTATTCAGAGCTCTGTTACCGCATGTGTGGGAGAGGCCAGAGTCCACTCCAAACCTGGCTTTCACGTGAGGCCTAATTCCCCTCTTAAATACAGCTCAGATTGGAAGAGTGGGCAATGACACTCAAACTTTCCCTGGCTGATTGTAATATTTTTATTCCTTTTGCTAGATGTTATTTACATGCAATATTGATGTCATTGTTAGCCACACACCCCAAATCAATATATCCAATCCAGTAAGCAAACAATCATGGACAATACTATGTTCAGCCTTAAACCCTCCCATAATCTCCTGAGGTTAGCTGGAAAATGACTTCATCTGTCTTTGACCTTACAATGCTTTTGACAGTTATATTCCTCCTCAGACATTTGCCAGCTGCACCATGTTTTTTGCCAAAAACCAAAATAGTAGCTTATCACTGAGAACTTTTCCAAATTCTCTACTAACTGTAGTGTGGATTGTTAGAAATTGTGATAAAGTCTTTTAAACTCAACTCTGATATAAAGTAACTACAATTTTGTAATACAGTTGAAAATTGTGGAAAAATCCCTCTCTCACTTCAGCTTAAGAGACCAAACAAACAGTGTTTCTGACTTGCTGTTGCAGTTTGCAACCCCAACGATTTGCATGCTGCAAATGATTTTTAAATTGAAGTTTCATTTTCTACTCTAAGTGCTTTCCATTATTACTTTCTTGTTTTAATAAAAAGCATCTATTCAAATTCCACTGAGGATGAAATTCAGTCACTTTAGAGCTTTACCAAGCCATTAAACAAAACTTGTTTAGATTTCACAAATAACTAAGGCACTAATCATGTCTTCACTTCGGATTTTGCAATCTATCTTTGTCACTCTTCCATTGATCTTTGCATGTAAGAATTTATTCAAATTATCCATATCTACATTTCAATTGTTTTATCTCTCTGCAGTCCTGACTTCTCTCTTTATAACCTTTCTTTGCCCCTTCCTATGTTGTTGGTCTTTTAGAGGTTGTGTTTACACCATTTATTGCTTTGCCTTCCATAATGATGCAGTGAGCTGCTTTTATTGCTGACAAACATTCGCTCAAGGAATTCAGCTAACCATTTCATGTTAATTGGTTGTTTGCATTTCTGGTTACAATTACCTAAACAGTTCAGAATGCTGTAGGATCAGACTTTTGCTTCTACTTTTTAATTAAGTAACAAACTTGTGATTGTGGCTGGACCAGGCCTTTAAAAACTGCCTCTTATTAAAATGCTTATGTGTTTTGAACTGCCTGTTTACAGAAACCCAAGTAAATTCCCTAATGTTCCTTCTCAACAGGACTCTTTTATGACCCCCACAGGACCTTTCGTGATCTAATCCAGTAACAGTGTGAGCTGCTACAATGCACGTGCTTGTGAAAGCGAGAATAAGAGGACAGATGAGATGAGTGCATGGCTGGAGATATAACTTAAAGCGTTTAGATTCCTGAGGCTTTGAGACTGTTTGTTTCTGGGGAAGGTGGGACATGCACAAGCTTGAACAATTGTCCTGGGCAGAGCTGGGACAGATATTCTTGTTGATGTTTTTGCTAGTTCCACTGGTGAGGATTTAAACTCGGATGACAGGGGAATGGGAACCAAAGTATAGCTTCAGTAGTAAGAGACTCAGATCAGCAAATGGGACGTGAAATTAGTTCATGATGTTGTCGGTGGCTGAAAGATTAAAAGAAAGAAGGATTAATCAAGATCAAAACTCTCTCATCATGCATCAGACCTGAGATCCCAGGAATTGGTCTGGTGAACCTTCTTTACGATCATTCAGTAGCCAGGGCATCCTTCCTTTGGAAAGGAGAACAAAGGTGCACACGACTCCAGGTGTGGTCTCACCAAGGCCCTTATAGAAAGATATCCCTCTTCCTGTACTCGAATCCTCTCACAATGAAGGGCAAAATATCATTTGCATTCTTCACTACTTGCTGCTGCCTGTTTCCTAAAAGAGAATAGGAGAGAAACACGGAACTAAATGGGGTCAGACACCGGGGTAACATTGTTGAACACACTGTCCCCATTGTATCAGTGCTGGTCATCAAGCACCTATTTAAGCTAGGCCCGTTTTCTGGCACTCGGTGTGTAACCTATATTATGGTGCAATGGATGATCATCTCAACACTTCTTCAAGATTGCAATGGTTCCTGCATCTATCACCATTTCAGATGCTGCCAGATCTGCTGTGGATCTCCATCTTTTTCTGTTTTTATTTCAGATTTCAGGTATTTTGCTGTGTATTCTCAGCCCTTCAGAAGCATCAGAGGGTATGGGGAGAAAACAGGAATTGGATTCATTTTCTGATGTATAAAATGCCTGCCCTTCATGTCTGTCCAAACTCTATCTCTTTTTTTTGTAGTTTTGGGCAAACGCTGACTGTTTCCCTTCCCTGAAGGACATTAAATGAACCAGTTCAGTTTTACTGATAATCCAGCAGTGCCCCTCGGTGTTGGATCCACAATTGACCAGATTAATTTCAGAGTTTCACAATCTTTGTGTGTATTCTTCTGGTTTCTCTCTCTCTACTTTTCTGTTTGAAATTTTGATTGCATTCAGAGAAATCAAACAAAACCACAACCAGATCTGACACTCAATCTGTTTGTCATAACCTAATTATCTCAGGATTTTGAACATTGAAGGAAGAAGCACTGTTCACCAGGGAGAAATGTGTATTGTCTGTGTGTCGAAGAGTCTGTGAAGATTCATCTGAAATGTCCAAACACCAGCGCAGTCACACTGGGGAGAGACTGTGGAAATGTGGGGATTGTGGGAAAGGATTTATTTACCCATCACACCAGAGAGAAATCATTCACCTGTTCTGTGTGTGGGAAAGGATTCACTCAGTCATCCTCTCTGCTGGAACACCAGCAAGTTCACACTGGGAAAAGACCATTCATCTGTTCTGAATGTGGGAAAGGATTCACTCGCAATTCCAAACTATTGGTACATCAGCGAGTTCACATTGGAGAGAAACCTTTCACCTGTTCTGAGTGTGGGAAGGGATTTACTCACTCATCCAACCTGCTGACACATCAGCGACTTCATACTGGAGAGAGACCATTCAGCTGTTCGGAGTGTGGAAAAGCATTCACTCAGACAGTTCACCTGCTGACACATCAGTGAATTCACACTGGAGAGAAACCGTTCACATGTTCCGAATGTGGGAAGGGATTTGCTCACTCAACCAACCTGCTGAGACACCAGCGAGTTCACTCTGGGGCCAGACCATTCACTTGTTCTATGTGTGGAAAGGGATTCACTCAATCATGCAAACTGTTAACACACCAGCAAGTTCACCACAACCACATTTGAAGGATTTTGCTTTTAAATCAAGGAGTGAACTTGGATCTTTGGGCTGTTTGTACTGGTGTCATTAGTCCCTGCTCAAAACTTGATCTTCTCTTGGGAAATAAGGTAGGGCAGGTGACTGAGAGGTCAGTGGGAGAAATATTTTGGGGCCTATGATCATTGTTGTATTAGTTTTAAAATAGTTATGGAGAAGGATAGACTTGGTCTAAAAGTTAAGTTTTCAATGGGACTAAGGCCAATTTTGACACTATTATGCCCCTTAAAAGCACAGTAAGACCGCCTATGTATGGGAATGCACAAGATGGATGACATGCAAAACAAGTATTTTACATCGGTATTTACTGTGGAAAAGAATATGAAAGCTGGAGAACTTAGAAATGAATGTGTATCTTGAAAAGTTCCATATTATAGAGGAGGTGGTGCTGGATGCCTTACAGAGCATAAAGGTGGATAAATCCCCAAGACTTCTTCAGGTGTATTCTCCAACTTTGCGGGAAGTTAGGCTTGCGATTGGGCCCCTTGCTCAGATATTTGCACCATTGACAGTCATAGGTGAGCTGTTAGGCTGGAGGTTGGCTATTCCAGTGCCATTGTTTAAGAAAGGTGGTAACATAAAGCCAGGGAACAATAAACTTTTGGTGAGCCTGATGTCAGTTATGGGTAAATTGTTGGAGGGAAGTCTGAGGGATAGGATTTACATGTATTTGGAAAGTGTGGACTGAATGGGGATAGTCAACATGTCTTTGTCCATAGGAAATTATGTCTTGATTGAGTTTTTTTTGAAGAAGTTACAAAGAAAATTGATGGCAGACTGGTGGATGTTTTCGATATGGATTTCAGTAAGTAAAATTCCGCATGGTAGCCTGATTAACAAGGTGAGATCACATGGAATCCAGGGAGAGCTGGCCATTTGGAAAGGCCTTTGGCCTGCAGTATGCTGCAAGGATTGGTACTTAGTAACTATAACTCCTGCATTCACATCCAAATCATCTTTTATAAATGACAGAAATGAGTGGACCCAGCTCTGATCCTTGCAGCACACCACTGGTCACACACCTCCAATCTACAAAGCAACCCTCCACCAGCACTCTGTCTTCTACCTTCAAGTCAGATCTGTTTCCAAATGACTGGTTCTCTCTGTATTCCATGTGATCTGACCTTGCTAATCAGTCTACCATGAGGAACCTTGTCAACTGCCTTACTGACATCCATATAGAACACATCCACTGCTTTGCCCTAATCAATCCTCTTTGTTCCTTCTTCAAAAAAAATCAAGTTAGTGAGACATGATTTCCTACACACACAGCCATGTTGCCTGTCCCGAATCAGTCCTTCCCTTTCCAAATATTTCAAGTACTATCCCTCAGGATTCCCTCCAATGACTTGCCCACCACTAATATCAGGCTCACTGGCCTATAGTTTCCTGGCTTTTCCTTAGCACCTTTCTTAAATAGTGGCATCACATTAGCCAACTTCTGATCCCTCATCTGTGGCTATCGATGATACAAATATCTCAGCAAGGGGCCCAACAATCTCTTGCCTAGTTTCCCTCCGAGTTCTCGGATACACCTGATCAGGTCCCAGGAATTTATCCACTTTTATGCGTTTTAAGCCGTTCAGCATCACTACCTCTGAAATATGGCTAATTTTCAAGATGTTGCTCTTTATTTCCCCACTGTCTATATCTTCCATATCCTTTTCTGTAGTAAATACTGATGCATAATACTTGTTTTATTATATTCCCCATTTCTTGCAATTCCACACAAAGGCGGCATTGCTGCTTTTTAAGGGGCCCTAATCTCTCCCTAGTTATCCTTTTGTTCTTAATCTATTTGTAGAATCCCTCTGGATTTTCCTTAATACTATTTGCCGAAGCTACCTCATGTCCCCTTTTTGCCCTCCTAATTTCCCTCTTAAGTATACCATTGTCATTATACTCTTATAAGGATTCACTCAATCTCTGCTGTCTATACCTGGCATGCCCTTCCTTCCTTTTTCTTGACCAAAACCTTGATTTCTCTAGTCATCCAGAATTCCCTACACCGACCAGCATTGTCCGTCACCCGAACAGGAACATACTGTCCCTGAACACTCATTATCTCTTTTTTTTGAAGGCTTCCCACTTCTGAACCTTTCCGTTTTACCTGCAAATATCTGCCCCAATCAACTTTTGAAAGCTCTTGCGTACTACCATTAAAATTGGCCTTCCTCCAATATAGAACTTTAACTTTCAGACCCGGTCTACTCTGTTCCATCACTATTTTAAAACTAATAGTATTATGGTCACTGGCCCCAAAGTCCTCCCCCACTGATACCCTAGTCACCTGTCCTGCTTTATTTGCCAAGAGCAGGTCAAGTTTTGCTCTTTCTCGAGTCGATACATCGCATACTGAATCAGAACATTTTCCTGTACACTCTCAGCAAATTCCTCTCCATTCAAGCCTTTTACACTATGGAATTCCCAATCTGTTTGGAAAACTAAAATCCATTCCATAACCACCCTGTTATTCTTACAGATAACTGAGATCTTCTTTCAAAATTGTTTGTCAGATTCCTGCTGACTATTGGGAGGCATATAGTATAATCCCAATAAAGTGATCGTCCCTTTTCTTATTTCTAAGTTCCACCCAAATAACTTCCCTGGATGTGTTCTCAGCTATATCCTGCCTAAGTAAAGCCATAATGTTATCCTTGCTCAAAAATGCCGCTTTTCACTCCTGTCTTGCTTTGCTTCCCCTCCCGCTTTGACTTTCTATCGGATCTATATCTTGGAACATTAATCTGGCAGCCCTGTCCATCCTTGAGCCTTGTCTCTGTAATTGCAATGATAACCCAGTTCCATGTTTCCAACCTTGCCCTGAGTTCATCTGCCTTAGCTGTTAGGCCTCTGGCATTGAAATAAATGGTGTTTAATTTATTCGTCCTTTTGCATTAATCTCAATAACAAATACGTAACGGTAGGGTAGGTTTTGAAAATGATGACGTTTTATTGCTGTATATCAACACATTCACAGTGGGTAAAGACAATCCACCTGCACACTGTGAAAAAGGATTTCCTAGTTCATTAGGACTGGTTTTCATAGAATTCAGAGTATTCCGACAGTATGGAAACAGGCTGTTTGGCCCAAGAATTCACAGAAAACCTCAGAGCATGCCACTCAGACACATGTCCTGGTAACCCACCTAATCTACACATCCCTGAACACTCTGGGCAATTTAGCTTGGCGAATCCACCTAACCAACACATGGGAGGAAACCAGAACACCCAGAGGAAACCCACGCAGCCACAGGGAGAACATGCCAACAGCCACACACTCAGTTGCCCAAGGGTGGAATCAAATCTGGGTCCCTGGCATTGTGAGCCAGCAGTGCTAACCGCTGAGCCACTGTGGATAACCACCAATGAGTTCCCAAGAATCTGTAGGAATTTTTTTTGTTGCTCCTATTATCTGTGTCCACGTCATGTTATCTGGGCATGTTTCTCATGATGTTTGAAAACACCACGTGTTTGGTTACCTAGTTGGGAGAAAAAAAACGATATAAGTTAACCTTTTATTAAAACTACTGTGCATTGAGTCTTCATCTCAAAAGCAGACTAGTTTATTTTGAAAGGCTGTCCATCTGCCCTAACTCCTCCATCCTCACCTCCAAGTGTGAGTAACCTAGGTTTTTACTTTTCACTCAATGACAGTCAGTACAGTTCATATGAGCAATTGGGAACAGGGTCATCCCATAATGCTTGAAACTTAGTGTACTAATGGTACACTATTACAATAATAACCATTACACTTCTTTTCTGAATCTTTTCAAGTTTTACAACACCCTTCCTTTAGCAGGAAGACTAGAATTACACACAGCAGTTACACCTCAACTGGAATGGGACCTGCATCCTTGTGGGAGGTGGGGGTGGGTTTCCAGTACTGTTGAGGGCCTTGTAAATAACTTAGCAGTGGGCTGAAATCCAGAGAGAATGTTCAAAATAATAACAAGGGCCAAAAAGAGAAGAAACGAGAGTCTGGAAGGCATTGTCACAGGCCAGGTTAAGGTATAAGGGAGTTTAAGGGTGAATGGTATTTAATGCTTGGAGTCAGGTGAATAAGGCGGATGATTTGAGGATACAAATTAATGGGGTCATAAAGACATTGCTGTCACTTGGACACGGTTAGCAGCTCAGTATTCCAGGATATAGGGCCTTCATGCAAGGCAGTGGAGTTGGTAAAGGAGGAGGAGATATTGTTATTTTGTTTAGGAAATCTATTACAGCAATAAGGAGGGGCGGCGTCTTTGAAAACTCCACAAATAAATAAGGAGGCAAATTTTGAGAAAGTGTAAAAATAGCAGGATTGAGGTAGCAGGAGCTTTCAACTTCCTCAACATTAATGTAGGCATCGTAGTGTGAAGGATTTATCAGAATTTTAAAAATACATCCAGGGCAGCATTTTTTTCAGCCACTAAGTGGAAGATGCAACAAGGAAGGGGAAGGTCCTGGACTTGACTTTCGGTTACAAAGTTGAGCAAGTGGTTGAAGTTTCAGTGGGATGGCATTTTGCAGGCAGTTATTATAACTTTTCGATTCAGGATTTGTATGGAAAAGGGCAAGGATGGGCCTGAAGTCCCAAACTGCTGAAGTTATGAAGAAAGTAAATGGAATTTTGGCCTTAATTGCGAGGTGTTGGTGTTTGAGGATAAGGACATCTTGTAACAACTGTATTGGATGTTGGTGAAGCCATACTGGTATATTATTTACAGTTTTGGTGCTTGTATTTAAGAAAGGATATACTGGTGTTGAATGCAGTACAAAGAGATTCGCTAAGCTGATTCATGGGATGAAAGGGTTAGCCTGTCAAGAATAGCTGGAGGAAGGGAATTTGCAGAGGGGAAATACCAAGTAATTAAACAGGTGGTACTCAAAGTTGGGCTCATATTCACAACCCTGCACTTAAACAGCGTATGTTCTAACAACTGAGCTAACTTGGCCTCCCACAGTCAGTGTTCAAATCTTGCTTTATAAGGCGACGAATGGGTTTTTTCACTGACGCCACTGCAGTCCAAGGAAGTAAAAGGTATTTGCTTTAGAAAATCCCAAGGTTCCAATGTATTCTTCTCATTCACATTGCAACCCATTTTCGGTACTTGCTCCAGGATTTAACATTCAAAATTAATTTAGTGATGTTGTTTCCCTCATCTTTAAGCAGCCTGTATGACTCCAGTCACTCGGTCAAATGGTGAATAAATCTGTCTCAATAAACCAATTCTTTTCAGCTACAGTCTAAGAAATGTTCATTTATTTGCTGAGTCTCACACAACATGTTCTTTGTTCTATGTGTCAACAACTTTTGCCAATTCTCATGTTATGGACTGCATTTTTAGCCATTGGTTAAAAAGATTCGAAGGACCAGAGGTTTCTGGTGCAGTTGTATGACTTCCTACTAAGTGGTACAAAGAAATAAACAAGCTTAAAAGATGAGGAAGGAAATGTATTTTTAAGTGAAGACTGTTCAGTTACTGTGTGCTTGTTGCTTAAAATGGATGATTGAAGTCTTCACAGCGCAACGTTTAAACAGACAGACACCAAGACCTTGTGAGCAAGTATTTCAGGCATTTGACACATTGGACAATTTGTGTTTCTAAATTAAATCTCTGTCCAAAAAAAAGTGCTGGATAAATTCAGCGGGGCTCTCAGATAGTTATTGATAGCTGTTTCTGATTCAGGATTGGTACGGAAAAGGACAGAAATGGGTCTAAAGTCCTATGCTGGTGCTGCAAATGATAAAGAAAGAAAATAGAATTTTAACTTTAATTGCTACATAATTGTTAAAAATTGTAACAACTATGTAGGATGTTAGTGAAGCCATTCCTGTGGAGAGAGAAATAGTTCTAAGTTCTTGAAACTAACATGATTTCACTTGTCTCAGACCTACTATGTTTCTATAACACTTTCTGTTAAGAAAAGAACTTTTGGCTGTTTGAGAAGGGAAAAGCTTGAGAAGTGACCTGAGAGAAATTGGAGACTTTGCAGGGATTTGAGGCAAAATTGGTGTTGAGCTTGGGAACCCATTAGAGATTTAAGAAATGGTAATGCTGTCTTGAAGCCTCCTGCTCCATGACTAAAATTTGGAACAGTTATCGTCAAAGACAATAAGGATGACCACGACTTGTCAATTACTGTGGCTGAACATTCTAAGGAGCTG
Source organism: Stegostoma tigrinum (assembly GCF_030684315.1). Taxonomy (NCBI): domain Eukaryota; kingdom Metazoa; phylum Chordata; class Chondrichthyes; order Orectolobiformes; family Stegostomatidae; genus Stegostoma; species Stegostoma tigrinum. The sequence continues at coordinate 5,108,348 of NW_026728419.1, read as the reverse complement.
AATGAAGACTGCAGTCTTTTCATTGTTGTGGGTTTGAATCTCACTGCTGCAACTGTCCGTTGAGCAAGTGGCATTTTCTTCTCCACAGGATTTTTACTGTGTGTAAGAAAAGAGGAGACAATACACATATAATTTGCTGCATGAAGAAAAAAATATATACTTGAAGTTCTCTTAAAGTTTTTTTTTCTAGGAGCTACACAGACATGTTTGAGTATACAGGAGGCATAGAAACAAAATAGGTACAACAGGGGTGAGGAAGAACAGTGGGAGAGAGGGAGGGGAAAACCTACATTACCTCATTCTCAGTATTTATCCAGAACAGCATTCGGTGAGAGTAACTACTGTACAGTCCTGTGGAAAGTAGGTCCCATTCTCACTTCAAGGAAAAACTTCTCACGCTGCCTGGCACTATCATGATGCTAAGTTGGATAGTCTTTTAACAAATCTGCTGACTTATTTGTGATGCACTTCGGGCCAATAACACTAGAACTGAGAGAGCAGAGACTTGAATCACTCCAACATTACGGGACAGTTGAGTATGGGGGACCGGTCAGTGTTAGGGCAGATAAATCTAGAGGTAATTAAGAATGGATAGGGTTTCAGCAGCAGATGAGCTGAGACGTGGATGGGGTCAGGTGATGTTACTGAGATGGAAACAGTTGGTTTGGTGATGATGTGGTTGAAAGCTCATCTTAGTGTGAAGTATTTATTCAGAGTTGTGAACAGTCTGGTTCAGCTTCACACAGTTACTGGACAGAAGGTTGCAGTCAGTGTAGAAGCTGTCTCGCTGGGTAGTTGGAGGAAATTTCAGTTCATCCTGCACCGGATTCAGACAAGTCAGGATGATGTGTGACTTGGAGGGGGTCCTCACCGTGATGGTGTTCCATATAGATCTTCCACACTGGACGTTCACAGTAGTGAAGTTTAAGGGTTTGTGACATGATGTTAAAGTTCTGATTGAGATGTGGATTTATTCAATACCTGTGTTTCACTTCTTTCGCCACATTCTTTCTTTGTCTGTCCACTCACAAAGAGGTCAGAGTCTTGTGTAAGTCCAGACCAGGTGGTAGGTTCCATTCCCTGATCGACATTAATGAATCACTGGCTTTTGTGGTCACTTCTTTTTTATGGTACATCATTAATCCAATGGGGTGGCACGGTGGCTCAGTGATTAGCTTTGCAGCCTCACAGCACCAGGGACCCGGGTTCAATTCTAGCCTCGGGCAACTGTATGTGCAGAGTTTTCACGTTCTCCCCGTGTCTGTGTGGGTTTCCTCCAGGTGCTCCGGTTTCCTCCCACAAAGATGTGCAGCCTGGGTGGATTAGTGGATTAGCCATGCTAAATTGCCCGTGGTGTTCAAGGCTGTGTGGGATATAGAGGGATGGGTCTGGGTGGGATGCTTCAAGGGGCAGTGTGGACTTGTTGGGCAAAAGGGCCTGTTTCCACACTGTAGGGAGTCTAGTCTAATCTAATCTAATCAAACTACCAGATTCATTACCAGCTGATTTCATAGGCAGCCTGGTGTTTGTGTGGACTCTCTCTTATTTGCATTGTTCTGTTTTAAATTGATTTCACGGAGTATTCAAAGGGAAACTGACACCAGGCACAATCCCAGCGTTTTATGGGCCCCTCAGTTTATTGTAAACAGAACATTATCAGATTTTGAACATGGAAGGAGAAAGCATTATTCACAGTGTGAAACCATACACGTATTGTGTGTGTGGACACCAGTTTTAATTAACTACCAGGACTGACACAATGCAAGCCTTGATTGTGGGGAGGGATTCACTTGGTTAACTACAGTCCTGGCACACACGCTGCTCACACTGACGAGAGACCTTTTAAATGTCCAAACTGTGGGAAGTGCTTTAAATGTTCTGGGCAACTGATGAATCATCAATATGTTCACACTGTTGAGGGACCATTCGTGTGTTTTTTGTAGACATGTGTTCAGATGATCAACTAACCTCAATATACGCCAGCGAGTTCACACTGGAGAGAGGCCATTCATCTGCTCTGAGGGTGGGAAGGGATTCACTCATTTATCTCATTTGCTGACACAGAAGTGAGTTTGTAAGTAGCTGTTGGATGTTTGCATTTTGCTTTCAATCAGTCAGTACTGAACCGTTTCAATGGAATCTGTTTCCACTGGTTTAAATAACTCCAGTTCTCAGTCTTTATATTTAGAATCAGAGTCAAATCAAACAGTTTTCTGTGTGACCTGCAGTATGTTTTTTTTAATGATGTGTCTAATAAAAGTTTGTTCTCATTGAACATCTCTTTCACCCTCCCCCATGTATCCTCCATCCTCACCTGCAACACCTGTGAGGAGCTCAAAGAGCTTCATATTCTAACTCATGGTGATAATCGATCCACTGCCTCTGCTGCTTCTGATGAGGCCAAGGGGCTCCTGAAGTTTTCCCCTGTCTGAACCCAGAACCTGCATGTTTCTCTGGTTTGTCTCCTACATTGTTATAGCCAGTATGTTATGAGCCCCTCTCAACTGGCTGCCAACCTTTTCTCCGAACTGTCTCCCTTCCTTGGGTGCTTTTTCACCTGCTTGCCCCAACTTCTGAGCCTTCTGTGTTCCTCGTGACTGTCAATTTCGACTTTTCTCCTTGACACCTATCATGTGTTTTTTTTATATCTTATCTTAAATTCTATTTGTCATACAAGCAGCCCTGAATGTTTGTCCTTCCTTTCCTTTTTGAGTGTACTTGAGCCAGCTTCTCTTTGAAAGTAGCCCTTATTATTATTTATACTTTGTCCCATCAACCTGTCACTCCAGTCATTGCTGTCCAGCTTTGACCTTGCTCTGTTGAAGACAATTCTCCATCAACTGAGCTTTCTTATTCTGAACTAATGCTGGTTATTATCTGACATTATTCTGCACCTTCCTACACGTGATCATGGTCTCCTGAATGATCTGCCACTGACACTTGATCTACTTGGCCCCCATCATTCCCAAGAAGTATGATCAAACGAGCACTCTTTCTTTTTGAACTGAATGCACTGTTTTCGGAACTTTGTCGTGCATACAATCCAGGAAAACTTACCCTTGCTGCCTCTTACTCTACCAATATTCCAGTCTGTGTTTGAAAAACTGAGGTCTCAAATAACACTATAGAACAGGAACAGTCCCTTTAGCCCACAAGCATCCATTAACACACGATTTTCTAATCATGAAATCTCTTTATTTCCCCTGCACAGTTTGTATCTCTCTATTCCCTGCCAATTCTCAAATCCATCAAGATGTCTTTTAAGCATTGTGATTGTACCTGCTTATCCCACTTTCTCTGGCAATGCATTCGAGGCACATACTGTCCTGTGTGTAAAAACTTACTTTTCACACCTCCTTTGCATTTTTCCCTTATACCTTAAACTTATGTCCCCTACACACTGTCATTTCTACTCTAGACTCCACCTATCCATGTCTGTCACAGTTTAGTACATTTCTACCTGATTGCTCCTCAGCCTCTGATGTTTAAATGAAAACAAACCAAATTTATCCAACATCTCTTCATAACTAATATCCTCCAAACAAGGTGACATCCTGGTAACCTGTTTCTGTACCCTTTGCAAAGCTGATCATCCTTGTGGTGGTTTGGTCAGCAGAATTGTACACGACATTGCAGATGTAGCCTCACTGAAGTTCTAGTGAGCTGCAATATGACCAATTTTTATGCACTTTGCCCTGACTATCATCTCCACTACGGTTGCCATTTTCAGGGAACTGTGAACCTGTAGACCTAGATACTACTCTATGATCGTGCTTCTCAGAATTCTGCCATTTACTGTGCACTTACCTCCTTCATTAGACCTTCCAAAATGTATCACCTCACATTTGTCTGGATTAAATACCACCTGCCATTTTCCCATACAAGTCTCCAGTCAATCTATATCCTGCTGTATCCTCTAGCATTCCTCCTCACTACTCTCAGCTCCACACATCTTTGTCATTCATATATTTACTAATTTGATCACCTACATTCTCCTTCAAATTTTTTTTAATAATAAATATGTTAACAACAGGTGTCTGATTCCTACAGAAAAGCACTGGTCACAGATCTATAGCTACTTTTCATCTTCTATGACAAAGCCAGTTCTGTACCCACCTCATGGTGTAACCTAGGTCACTTAGACTTCTGTATCAGCCTGCCATGATGGGCCTTGTCAAAGGCCTTGCTGAAGTTCATGTGGATAACATGCATCGTGGCTTCCTGCAGAGGAGGCCATGTCTCTCAAACTGGATTGTGTTTTTTTTTGAAGAAGTGACGAAGATGATTGATGAAGGCAGCGCAGTGGATGTTGTTTGCATGTACTCTACTGAAGCATTTGACAAGCTCCCTCATGGTAGGTGGGTCCAGGAGATTATGTCACATGAGATCGATCCATGGTGAGTTGCTAAATTGGATTGGGTTAGAGGACAGAGGGTGGGTGGGGATGGTGTTTTTTGACTAGAGATCTGCAACCAGTGATGTTCCACAAGGTTTGTCATTTTTATAAATGATTGGGATGAAAATCTAAGTTGTCTGTTTAATAGGTTTGCTAATGCTGTGAAAATTGGTGCAGCTGACGATAGTGAGGTAGGTTGTCAAAGGACACAGCGGGATGTAGATCAATCGGAAAGTTGGATGGAGAAATGGCAGATGGACTTTAATTCAGAGAAGAGTGAGGAAATGCAGTTTCGGAGGCTAAATGCAGGAGGAAAGTATACAGTAAATGGCAGGACCATTAGGAGCATTGGTATAAAGGGGGATCTTGGGGTCTAATTCCATATAGCTCCCTGAACACAGTTGGATAAGGTGGTAAAGAAGAAAGTTGAGTGGACCAGTGCACTGTCATCAGTGTAGGGGAGAGTCTTAAAGACAAGCTTTATTTTTGTATTTGTTTTCAGTCTGGATTGAGAGGCGGGCTCACTGCCTGACCAGGTATACAGGTAGACTTCTTCATTTCAGAGGGGAATGTCAAGGCTGAGAAAATGAGGAAGAAAATGTGAAACAAAGTTGGGGTTATGACACAGCCCAGTTTCACTTCATTCTTTACCCTGGACCTATCAGATGTGATGCTGTTAATCTGTGCAAAACAGGGCAGTGAAAGCAGCAGTTGGCCCAAGAAGCTTTGATGAACAAAACTTGTTTGGTCATCTCCTTTGTCAGCTTCCTTTCTATAAATTGATTTTTATGTTTTCCTTTCCACAAGGCATCTGTTTCTTTCTCCAAACACAAATCTTGAATTCAGAATGACTGTTGGTGCTTTTAAAAACGGACACTTGTCCAAACCATCAGCAATATGTCCAGAGTACCAAACTGCAGCCAATTATAGGTGTGTTAACATCAGTTGAAACAGATCTAATATTGTCAGACTTAATTTTGGTAGCGATAACAGCAGAATTCAATTCTTTCATAAAATACGGAAATCTCTGGCTGGGCCATCATTAGTCACCCTGGAGAAGATGCTGCTGAGTTTCCTCCTTGAACTACTGCAGTATAAAGGTATTGAGGTTCACTTATGTATCTCTAGTTGAAGGATTGAGTGAATCGCTTCCCACAAATGGAGCAAATGAATGGCCATTCTCTAGTGTGAACTCGCTGATGAGCAGAGCGAGGATGAACACCTGAAACTACTCCCACAGGAAGTGCAGCTGAACAGCTTTTCTCCGGGATAAACTCGCTGGTGTCTCAGCAAACTGGATGATTGACTGCAGCCCTTCCCACATACAGAGCGTGAACTTGCTGGTGTCTAATGAGGGCAGATGCATGTCTGAACTTCTTTCCATAGGAGGTGCAGCCAAATAGTTTCTGCTCAGTATGAATTTGCTGGTGTGATTGAAGGCCGGATGAATGAGGGAATCGCTTCCCATGCACCGAACAATTGAATGGCTTCTCCCTTCCTCGGTGCGAATCCATTGACGTCACATGAGCCAGGATGTCTGTGTAAATCTCTTCCCACGCTCTGAACAGGTGAACGGTCTCTCCCCAGTGTGAATTCTCTGGTGTGACATGAGTTTGGTTATTTGATTAAATTCCTTCCCACACACAGAACAGGTAAGTGGCTTCTTCCTGATGCGAATTCATTGATGGATTTCCAGCTGGGATGGGTAATATGGGTAATTGAATCTTTTTACTATAGTTCTCACATTTCCACGGTTTCTCCACAGGACTGTCACCTTTGTATCACTTCAGAATGGTTGATCAACTGAAGCCTCGACAGCACACTGATCGAGCAGAGTATCTCCCTACTCTGAATGGTGTAAGTGTTTTCCCAACCTTCTTGATCGATTGGTTCAATTTCTCTCCACAAGAAATATGCTGGAATGCTCCCACATGGGATGTGTAACAGGGTAAATCTTTTATGCAGTCTACTCACTGCAATATTGTCAGCTGAATATTGTGTGTATCACCTACATACAGGTCAAACATTTCTCCTTCCACATTCAGAGGCTGAAGGGACTCAGCTCCTCGTAAATTGCATGAGTCAACCATTCACAGCAGGAAATTTGATTTGTGTTTAATATCTGCAAATACTTCTCTTCTAATATCCTGCAAAAGGAGTTTACAAAAGCCATTTACTGTCATTGCAGGAATAAATTCAGAACAGACATGTCCAGATCCTAAGGAACATTATTCTTCTCTCTTATTTCTCAAATCTGTAAACTCCTGGCTCTACCCTCCTTCCTCTTTCAACTGAAATCCAGATCTATCCCCCTATCTCTGTCCTCCTCCTTCCAGTTTTCTCCCTTTCTCCGTCCTCTTCTCTCTGGATCAAGTTCCCAACTCCAGTCGGCTGACTGAAAATCAAATCAGTGAGTCTGATTCGGGGTTTGAGTCTCCAGTGGATATTTGGTGAATCCTCCCCATACACCTCTAGGATTTCCTTCTTAGTTACAGCCTCATCGATTTCTGCCCAAGTGAGACACGGCTTCCCTTTCCGAAAATGGCGGCCAAGTATCTGGGGAGAATTCCCGTCCCCGACCTAACCAAGGTGGCTGTTAGTAATCCTTGGGCCTGATACATGGGGGCCCCAGGCCTCCTCTACGAGATTATAAACTGCCCAGGCCATCACCTCCCGCGGTTTCCATTCCTACCCCGTCTCACAAACTCCTGCCTCGAGAGCAGGACAGGGATTTTGTTGCTTGAGCCTGGAGAGCTTCTCAAATTGAGTCCCCTGCAGCCTGCTGCAATGCCTGCATTGCGCACTGGGCCTGTGTGATTGGCCTGGAGCTGCCGTCAATGTGAAGGTTGGGGTGGGGGGGGGGGTGCAGATATGAGTGACCAACAAAGCACGGGCGATCGTCTAACCAATCGGAGTGAATGACGGGCAAGAATATATGTAGCTCTCGCTCATTGGCTGAAACTCATACCAAGCGTCATAGTTCTGAGGCGGACACGACGTATCATACACCCAGTGAACTGAACAACACTGCATGACACCAGGGCAACTGCACCAGGAGTATTCTGTTCAGTATTGTTCTCCTTATCTGAGGAATGATAGTCTGTCTTTGTAGTCACAGTGCTATGGAGATATACCAGACTGATTCCGGGAAGGGGGTTTCTTCATTCAGAGAGGAGTAAATCTGTGGACTTCAACTACCAAAGAAAGTGGTTTAGCAAAATATTGAACGTTGTGAAGAAGGTTTAGATTATTGTTCAGAGGGATAACGGGATCAAAGGGTGTTGAAAGTGAGAAAGTACTGAGTTGGTGATCAGCAATATCAGCATGAATGGCAGAACAGTCTCAAGGGCGAAAGAGCAATCTGTTCATGAAGAAGGTCTGAGGCTCCGAAAGCTTCTGTTTTCAAGTAAACCTGTTGGACTAATAAGCTGGTGTTGTGTGATTTCTGACCTTGTCCACCCTAGTCCAACACCAGCACATCATGTTCTTATTTTCTAAGACGCTAGATCACTATTCTTAATTTCCCTCCTAGTCATGGATAGGCCCCATTTCTCATTTTATTTTTGTGCCAGATAGGAATGAACAACTGTTGCAGTTCTCCAATATTTTCTTTAAGTGTTTTCACTTGCCTATCCAATTCTATCCCCTTAAGTTATGCTCCCCAATTTATTATGGCCAGCTTGTGTGCCATGCCATCACGGCTTCCTCTTTTTAAATTCAGGATCTTAGTCTCAGAAGCAATTCTGCCACTCTCCAACTTAGAGCCACAGAGTTGTACAGCATGGAAACAGAATCTTTGGTCCAATGCGTCCAAGCTAACCAGGTATCCTAATTAATGTGGTCCCATTTAATACCATTTGGCCCATACCCCTGCAAACTCTTCCTGTTCACGCACCCATCTAGATACCTTTTAAATGTTGTAATTGTACCAGCCTCTACCACTTCCTGTGGTAGCTCATTCCATACATGTACCACCCTCGACATGAAAAGAAAACGTCCCTTAGGTTCCTTTTACACCTTTCTGCTATCAACTTAAAGCTACGTGCTCCAGTTTTGGACTACTAGCCTGGGAAAATGACGTTGACTACTCACCTTAGCCGCGTCTCTCACGATTTTATAAACATTTACAAGGCCACCCCTCAGCCTCCAATATTTCAGGGAAAATAGCCCCATCTTATTCAGCCTCTCCCTATAGCCCAAACCCTCCAACTCCAGTGAAATCCTTTTAAATGTTTTCTGAACCACTTCAAGTGTCTTTAGTGACAGCAACATTCCAAAATTGGCCTAACCAATATCCTGTATAGTCACAATATGACATTTCAACACCTATAATGCATTGACCAATAAATGCAAGAATACCAAAGTCTTCCTTCACTATCCTATCTAACTCTGGCTCCACCTTAAAGGAACTCTTGAACCTGCACCCCAAAGTCTTTGTTCAGCAATGTTCCCCAGGACCTTACCATTAAGTGCATGACTCCTGGCCTGGTTTGCCTTCCCAAAATGCAACACCTCACATTTATCCAAACTTAACTCCACCTGTTACTCCTCAGCCTGTTGGCCAATCTGATAAAGGCCCTGCTGTACTCTGAGATAACATTCTCACTGCGCACTGCACCAGAAATTTTGGTGTCATCCACAAACTTAATAACCATGCCTCCTATGTTCACATCCAAATCATTTATATAAATGACATCAAAGGATGATGTGACTGCACAAGTGCAGAGACCCAGCAGGATGTTGCTTGGGCTGGAGTGATGGCGTTATGAAGAAAAAGTAGAGAGGCTGTGTTGTTTTCCTGGTGGAAGAGGAGGCTGGGTGGGGACCTGATTGAAGTGAACAAAGCTCTGGAGGGCATAGATTGCTTAAATAGGGATAATCATCTCCCCCTAGTACAGAAATCAATAACGGGAGGGGGGGGAAACACTTTTAAAATAAGTAGTTGGAGGTTTTAAGTGGATTTGAGGGAAAACAAATTCTTCCAAAAGGAGGTGAGTGACTATCTGTAAGTCACAGCCTGAAAGTGTCAGAGGGAGGGTTCTGGAGTACTGACCACTTACACATTAGCACTATCCCATCACCTCCTTTCCATTTACCCATTGCCATGTAGTTACAATTTTAATTTTAGATGGGTACCGCTAGAGACTTATTTAAAATAAGTTAACAAAATTTTCTTATTAAGAGATTCAGACTTGAAAGATGGAAAAAGTAAATATATATACATTGTCTATGAATAGGAAGGGAAGAGAGGGATGTAGATGTTGTAAGAGAAGACAGTTTTAAGATGGAAGGGCAAAATCTGTCAGCGCAAGCTTGGAGGGCTGAAGTGCCTGCGTCTGTGCTGTATTGTTGTTTTGTACTGCACCCTTCTCCAACTGCCGCATCACAGTAAAATTTGTATTGATTGAGGGTTTTCAATGTCACGGCCATTACCCAGCAGTCCCCGCACTGGTAAAGGTCCCTGATTAACATTATAGGTGAGCACTGCGCGGGCGTCGTGCCGTTGAGTTCTTTGGAATGTGTGCGCTGAGAGTGACGGCGACGGGGGAAGATGCTCTGCTCTTTTGTCACATTCGCAGTCAGTAAAGATTGAAAGTGCGAAGGGAGCGATGGAAACCACTGTGGCCTGGGAGGGGTTTCTAAACACCTCTGGAAGGCAATGAAAACTAAAAATGAATCTACAGGCCTTTGACCCGGAGATAATGGGAACTGCAGATGCTGGAGAATCCAAGATAATAAAATGTGAGGCTGGATGAACACAGCAGGACAAGCAGCATCTCAGGAGCACAAAAGCTGACGTTTCGGGCCTAGACCCATCATCAGAGAGGGGGATGGGGAGAGGGTTCTGGAATAAATAGGGAGAGAGGGGGAGGCGGACCGAAGATGGAGAGAAAAGAAGATAGGTGGAGAGAGTATAGGTGGGGAGGTAGGGAGGGTATAGGTCAGTCCAGGGAAGACGGACAGTCAAGGAGGTGGGATGAGGTTAGTAGGTAGATGGGGGTGCGGCTTGGGGTGGGAGGAAGGGATGGGTGAGAGGAAGAACAGGTGAGGGGGGCAGAGACAGGTTGAACTGGTTTTGGGATGCAGTGGGTGGAGGGAAAGAGCTGGGCTGGTTGTGTGGTGCAGTGGGGGGAGGGGTCGAACTGAGCTGGTTTGGGGATGCAGTAGGAGAAGGGGAGATTTTGAAACTGGTGAAGTCCACATTGATACCATTAGGCTGCAGGGTTCCAAGGCAGAATATGAGTTGCTGTTCCTGCAACCTTCGGGTGGCATCATTGTGGCACTGCGGGAGGCCCATGATGGACATGTCATCTAAAGAATGGGAGGGGGAGTGGAAATGGTTTGCGACTGGGAGGTGCAGTAGTTTGTTGCGAACTGAGCAGAGGTGTTCTGCAAAGCGGTCTCCAAGCCTCCGCTCGGTTTCCCCAATGTAGAGGAAGCCACACTGGGTACAGTGGATGCAGTATACCACATTGGCAGATGTGCAGGTGAACCTCTGCTTAATATGGAAAGTCACCTTGGGGCCTGGGATAGGGGTGAGGGAGGAGGTGTGGGGGCAAGTGTAGCATTTCCTGCGGTTCGCAGGGGAAGGTGCCGGGTGTGGTGGGGTTGGAGGGGCGTGTGGAGCGGACAAGGGAGTCACGGAGAGAGTGGTCTCTCCAGAAAGCAGACAAGGGTGGGGATGGAAAAATGTCTTGGGTGGTGGGGTTGGATTGCAGATGGCAGAAGTGTCGGAGGATGATGCGTTGTATGCCGTGGTCGACCCATTGTCTCAATGTGTTCCTGCCCCACCGAACACATCTCCACCTATCTGGACTCCATTTTTTCCCCTTTGGTCGAGGAACTCCCGACCTACATCTGTGACACCACCCACGCCCTCCACCTCCTCCAGAACTTCCAATTCCCTGGCCCCCAACACCTCATTTTCAGCATGGCCGTCCAGTCCCTATACACCTGTATTCCGCATGCAGATGGCCTCAAGGCCCTCCACTTCTTCTGCCCCACAGGCCCAACCAGTCCTCCTCGACTGACACCTTCATCAGCCTAGCCAAACTCGCCCTCAACCTCAACAACTTCTCTTTCGATTCCTCCCACTTCCTACAGACAAAGTGGGTGGCCATGGGCACCCGCATGGGTCCCAGCTATGCCTGCTTCTTGGTAGGTTACGTGGAACAGTCCCTCTTCCGCACCTACACAGGCCCCAAACCCCACCTCTTCCTCTGTTACATTGATGACTGTATCGGTGCCACCTCTTGCTCCCCAGAGGAGCTCGAACAGTTCATCCACTTCACCAACACCTTCCACCCCAACCTTCAGTTCACCTGGGCCATCTAGAGCACATCCCTCACCTTCCTGGACCTCTCAGTCTCCATCTCAGGCAACCAGCTAGTAACAGATGTCCATTTCAAGCCCACCGACTCCCACAGCTACCTAGAATACACCTCCTCCCACCCACCCTCCTGCAAAAATTCCATCCCCTATTCCCAATTCCTCCGCCCCCGCCGCATCTGCTCCCACAATGAGGCATTCCACTCCCGCACATCCCAGATGTCCAAGTTCTTCAAGGACCGCAACTTTCCCCCCAAAGTGGTCGAGAACGCCCTTGACTGCGTCTCCCGCATTTCCCACAACACATCCCTCACACCCTGCCCCCGCCACAACTGCCACAATAGGATCCCCCTCGTTCTCACACACCACCCCACCAACGTCCGGATACAACGCATCATCCTCCGACACGTCTGCCACCTACAATCCGACCCCACCACACAAGACATTTTTCCATCCCCACCCTTGTCTGCTTTCTGGAGAGACCACTCTCTCCGTGACTCCCTTGTTCGCTCCACACTGCCCTCCAACCCCACCACACCCGGCACCTTCCCCTGCAACTGCAGGAAATGCTACACTTGCCCCCACACCTCCTCCCTCACCCCTATCCCAGGCCTCAAGATGACTTTCCATATTAAGCAGATGTTCACCTGCACATCTGCCAATGTGGTATACTGTATCCATTGTACCCGGTGTGGCTTCCTGTACATTGGGGAAACCAAGCGGAGGCTTGAGGACCACTTTGCAGAACACCTCCGCTCGATTCGCAATAAACAACTGCACCTCCCAGTCGCGAACCATTTCAACTCCCCCTCCCATTCTTTAGACGACATGTCCATCATGGGCCTCCTGCAGTGCCACAATGATGCCACCCGAAGGTTGCAGGAACAGCAACTCATATTCCGCTTGGGAACCCTGCAGCCCAATGGTATCAATGTGGACTTCACCAGCTTCAAAATCTCCCCTTCCCCCACCGCATCCCAAAACCAGCCCAGTTCGACCCCTCCCGCCACTGCACCATGCAACCAGCCCAGCTCTTCCCCTCCACCCTCTGCATCCCAAAACCAGCCCAGCCTGTCTCTGCCTCCCTAACCGGTTCTTCCTCTCACCCATTCCTTCCTCCCACCCCAAGCCACACCTCTATTTACTACCTACTAACCTCATCCCACCTCCTTGACCTGTCCCCTCACTGCCACCCCACCTGTACTCTCCTCTCCACCTATCTTCTTTTCTCTCCAGCTTCGGTCCGCCTCCCCCTCTCTCCCTATTTATTCCAGAACCCTCAACCCATCCCCCTCTCTGATGAAGGGTCCAGGCCCGAAACGTCAGCTTTTGTGCTCCTGAGATGCTGCTTGGCCTGCTGTGTTCATCCAGCTTCACACTTATACTCTGTGTCAACAAAACCTGGTGTGGATGAGACTTCATCTCACAACCTCGGCAATTCTTACCACGGTCTCTGCATGTCTGATTGCAATATTAACTGATCCCTTACAGTATCACTTCAGGATATGTTAAGAGGAAATATTGGGGACAACAGTCAGTGGTTTGACTCATTCTTGAGCCGAAGCTCATGCTGCCACACCACAAAGAACGGGTCACGACACTGTCACAGTGCCACATAATGAAACGAGCAGGAGCAGGAAATAAGTACAGTGATAGAGGGTTTGTAAGGAGCACCATCAGACCCTCAACAGGAATACTCATCAAACAGTAAACTGTGATGAAGGAACACTGAATGAGGGCACGGAGCTACTCTGTGCCTCCAGTGATGCAATCGGTGAGCGCGCGGTCCTTCTCTGACGGTACAGAGGCGCGTGAAATGCCCAGGCTGTGAGCTCCAACCTCACCCGGGCCAGCTTTTAGTGACACGGACCAGCAGGACAAGGATAAAGAGCATTTTTCAGCATAATAGCCTCTTTTGATAAAGATTGGTTTCTGGGTTTGAGAAATGTCTGGTCCTGGGGAACTGTCCCAGTGGTCAAGGAAAACCCTGTAAATATTCAACTCGCGAAGAAGCATCGATGGAGGTAAGAATGAAGATGGCGTTTGAGCGCCACGACCTTTCTCGTATGGCTGGCCCTGAACGTGGTTAAATTCAGGGCAAAGCTGTTTTGCTCATTATACTTTGCACCCACACATACTGTTCATTGCAATAGTCGAAAAGGAATTAGAGTTATCTAATTTTTAACATTGTCCCGCATTTATTTCAGCTTAAAGAAAGCGCTGCTGATAAGAAGAGAGTTAAACTGCAAAACCAATGTGCCTTGTTCCTGTGTTTCTTGGGTGGAGATTACTGAGTACTAAATGGATTCTACATCTTGGTAGTGATTACTGTTGCATTTTTAAGGCACTTGATTAAAGCTGGAAACGGATCTCCGAGCAATTGTTCATTCGGGAATATCTTTCCTGTGCAATTTTAAATCAAGTTTGGTCAGTTGCAGTCAGAATTGATCACATGGAAATTTATGCCAGATCTTCCAAAGCCATGAGCTTCTGTTTTACTCAATCTTATACAGCGGCACACGTTCACGAAATTTCGTTACATTTCAAGTCAGAGATTGTTTCTCAACGTTTTCCCTGACCACACCCTACCCCTAATCCCTCAACCACCCACAGACTCTCTCTCCCTGAGAAATGCACTCCTTGTGCGACTGCAAACGAGTCTTTCAAAATATTTTGGAAACGGTTTTTCGGTGTGACAGGAATTCAGCTCCTATCTTTTATTTTTCGTCAATGGTTTTGAATGTCTGACTTCCAGTTATTGGTTCACTTGAAAGAGGGAACTTCCCCCTTTTTCCTCTCTCCACAACTCAAATCATCTGCAAAATGTCCATGAGGTATTCCTTTCGTTAGTGTGAGCATTTCCAACTTTTCTAACATCCCTCGTGAATAAAATCCTGTCGCGGTAAACCCCATTGGTGTTCTCTGGAATGTTTTAACACCCAAGTAAGCTCCATCATGCCCTTCCTTTTCAAATAATAGAATCACTAGAGTGTGGAAAGTACCATTCGGCTGATCGAGTCTGCCCCGACCCTTGAAAGAACATCCCACCCAGACCTAGCGGCCGCCCTATCTCTGCATTAACTATGGTTTAACCTACACATCCCTGACAGCACAGAGCAATTTAGCAAGGCCAATACACCGAACCTGCCCATCCAACAGCAGTGTAACCACTGAGACACTGTACGATCCTAGTAAACCCTGTCTGTGTCATATCTGATATCTTTACAACCGTGAACCCCAGTAAGCACCATCTGTGCCCTTTCTGATATCTTTATTCCCGGTAACCCAGTTTAGTGAAAGCACGCGGGACCCACGAACCCAAATGCAGAGCAGCGAAACTCTCCTCTGTGCTGTACAATCTCATTAGCGCTGCAGGAAAGGTATTTGCTGTTACTGCACTCAAATCGGGATCGCTTTACCCTGTGCCTCCCTCAGATTTCTGCTTCCAGTAAACACTTCACTCTGGAACAAATCTATCAAATCATTTTAATTTCAACGCAGACAAAAAGCGCAGCATGCAGAAGGCATGTGTTGGCACTTTCACTGACACTCTGTCTCCCCCGGATGTAGTCCTGCCCAGCACTGAGTCAGACAGCACCGTCCTTCCTCTGACATGTCCCATCGAGAATGGAAGGACAGATAGTAATAACCCACACCTGTAAACGGAGCGGGCAATTTCAAATTCCTAAGAGAGACACAACTCAGAGTCAGAGATCACAGAATCCCGACAATGCAGATGGAGATCTTTCAGCCCACTGCTTCTGCACCTAACACCACTCGAGCTTTTCACTTCTCCACCCTAACCCCACAAACCCACATTTACTACGACGAACCATGACGGGACAATTTACGAAAATGCACAACTTTGGGGAGAATGCGCAAACTCCATCCAGAGAGTCTCGCAAAACTACAGTCGAAACTGTGTTCCCGCCACCACGAGGCAATGCTGAACCACCCTGGAATATGAAGATGGTCTCCTGTGGGGAGTTTAACGCTGCTCTCCCACGTGAGACGCAGGGATACGAACCAGTCCACTACTGCTGTCTTCCACACAGCATAAGGCCCTTCAGTCTATTGCGGCTGCACTGTACAAAACAAGCCACTGAACTATCCCAATCCTATTTACAATCACTTGGCTCATCGCGTGGTATACCTCAGCATCACAAATCACATCGGAATCTTTCTTCAAGTTAGCAAGGCTTCTGCCTCTGCAGCCCTTACAGACAGTGAGTTCCAGATTCCAAGCATCTGCTGGCTGAAACAAGTCTTTCTGAGTATCTATTCAAACCGGCCTGCCTCTTACCTTAAATCTACGGCTCCATGGTGATCGATCAAAGGGAAACAGCACCTTCAGTCTCCCCTGTTCATATGCCTCATTAGTTTGCATATCTCGATCACCTTCCCTCGCAATCACCCCTGCTCTAAGAAAACAACCCCAGTCTGTCCAATCTCTCTTCGTAACTGAAACTCTTCAGCCCGGGCAATATCCTTGTAAACCCCTTTTGCACCGTTCCCTATAGGAGCACATCTCTCCAAGAGGAGAATTGCAGAACTGCACACAATGCTGTCGCTGTAAAGGAATGAACAAATGAAATAAATGATTCAAACAGCTACAGAAACTGTTCCTTTCAAATAAAGATTTTTTTGCTCAAACGTATCCTGTGCCTTTTTCCTGAACCTGATGTCCCAACAATCACTGGTCCATGTCTGTAAAAGATATTCTACTCCCAACTGCGGCAACTAAATGGATCGACTGATTTGAAGGTCCACATGGTGAGACTGGGGCACGCTCACCCAGCAACAATGACTGCAAGAGCAGAGGCTAAATGGTGTGAATATGGCAGTGTGTGATAGATTGTGCAGTGCCTCAGCGAAGTGGGAGAAGGGACGTAAAGGAGAGTTAGTGATTGTGGGAGGGAGAAAAATCTGCGGGAAGAGATGGGTTTGTATTCTGATACATCAAACACAGACATGGGAGAGAGCGGGTGTTTGAGGGAATAAGTTCATCAACTGGGAGAATATTTTCATGCGAATCAATTAATTCCTTATCGAAGGATGATTCACAAGGAGCAACATGGGAAGAACACCCATTGCTACGGCTCAGATCAGAACTGAGGTTGCTCCGGCCACCACTCAGAGTACTAATCACTGTACAAGCAGGGCCACACAGGGAGACACTCTGGAAAAGTGTGACAAGTACAATGGCAGAGGATGTGTCAGGAACAGCTCCATAAATACAACGGGAATACTTGGCGAACAGTGGGCTAACATGTGGGAACTCAGAGCGAGCTGAATCTTTAACTTCGATGCCTCTAGAATCCATTAACTGAGACGATATTATTGAAATGTAATTTCAGTAACAATGTAGTTTAACATCGGATACTTCACCAGTTCCCTCACACAAGGAAGTGACCACTGCTGCAGATGGCCATATAATCCCAGTTCCCAGGCCCAGAATCAGACCAAAACAGTGGCGCAGCAGGGGAGGTGGAACCAGAAACGGGGCTGGAAATGAACAAATGGAGAACCTTCTTTCCTGCCTACTATGCCACGAATTTTGGTGTCGTTTGTGAACGACAGGCGGTACAGGGACAGGGTGGCACAGGGAGGGAGCAAGGGACAGGGACAGGGTGGCACAGGGAGGGAGCGAGGGACAGGGACAGGGTGGCACAGGGAGGGAGCGAGGGACAGGGACAGGATGGCACAGGGAGGGAGCGAGGGACAGGAACTGGGTGGTGGGCACAGGGAGGGAGCGAGGGACAGGGACAGGGTGGCACACGGAGGGAGCGAGGGACAGGGACAGGGTGGCACAGGGATGGAGCGAGGGACAGGCACAGGGTGGTGGGCACAGGGAGGGAGCGAGGGACAGGAACAGGGTGGCACAGGGAGGGAGCAAGTGACAGGACAGGGTGGCACAGGGAGGGAGCAAGGGACAGGGACAGGGTGGCACAGGGAGGCAGCGAGTGCCAGGGACAGGGTGGCACAGGGAGGGAGCGAGGGACAGGGACAGTGTGGTACAGGGAGGGAGCGAGGGACAGGGACAGGGTGGCAAAGGGAGGGAGCGAGGGACAGGGACAGGGTGGCACAGGGAGGGAGCGAGGGACAGGGACAAGGTGGCACAGGGAGGGAGCGAGGGACAGGGTGGCACAGGGAGGAAGCAAGGAACAGGGACAGGGTGGCACAGAGAGGAAGCGAGGGACAGGGACAGGGTGGCACAGGGAGGGAGCAAGGGACAGGGAGGGAGCAAGGGAACGAGATGGGTGGGGACAGGAAAGGAACAAATGACAGGGAGGAACTGGGAGGGAACGAGGCAGCCAGGGATGTGGAGGAGCAAGGTAGCGAGGGACAGGGAGGGAGTGAGGGATGGGGAGGGACCGGCGAGGAGGGAGCAAAGGAGAGAAGGACAGGGAGGGAGGGACCGGGAGAGAGCGAACAAGGGACGGGGAGTGAGGCAGTGAGGGAGGGGAGTGGGGTGGGACAGAAGGATGGCGAGGGAGTGAGGGAAAGATGGACGGAGTGAGGGATAAGGAGGGAGCATGTGATTGGGAGAGAGCGTGTGGGACAGGGATGGTGAAAGGGATGAGGGAGCGAGGGATATGGACTGGGAGGGACAGGGAGCGAGGGACATGGTGGGAGTGAGGGACGGGGAGGGGGTGAGAGACGGCGAGGGAGCAATGGGGAGGTAGCGAGGGTGTGAGGAATGGCGAGAGAGCAAGGGACGGGGTTGGAGCAAAGGACGATGAAGGAGCGATGGGGTGGGAACGATGGAGTGAGCGACAAGAAGGGAGGGAGTGACAGGGACGGAGGGAGAGAGCAACAGGGGAAGGGGCTAGGGTACAGGGAGACGGGGCCCAGAGAGCCAGATACAGGGCGTGGAGCCAGGGGGTTACAGAGATAAGTGAGGGACTTGAAGGGAAAGAGGAAAACAAGGAAGGGGGGCAGAGAGAGAGAGAAAGTGGGTCAGAGATAGTTAGTGAGAGGTGAGAGCGAGGGGAGAGGAGACAGATAAAGGGTACGGGGGGATGGGGACGGAGAGAGGGAAAGAGTGTGATAGGGGATGAGGAGAGGTGGGGTCAGAGGGAAAAATACAAAGTGGGAGATGGGGCTCACACAGGCAGAGGGTGAGAGAAGTGGGCGCGAACATCCGAGGAGGAGGGAGAGAGAGAGAGACAGGACTCAAGGAGACAGGGTGTTTTGGGGAGGGGAGGTGGAAAGAGAGGAGGAGGGGAATGGAGAGAGGGATGGGGAACAGGGGGGTAGGGAGAAATGTGGGCCGGAGAGGGAGTGAGCGGGGAGGGACTGGAGAGAAAGAGACAGATATCCCAGAGGTGAACGCAAGGACAGGGTGACTTAAACCCAACTCCTGAGCTCAGTCCCAGAATTGTCCCATTCCCTTGGGGCCGAAACTGTCTCTCTCCAGGTGAGCTTCTTCAACACAGAGACAAACAACAATATAGTTTGCTGTGCTGCTTGGCACTTTTTAATGAACGTTAATTACATATTGAAGTTATGGATGCAGTCAGTGGAATGGTGCCTTTTCTCTTTGGCCTGTGAGTTGAGAGAAACATTGACATGTTTCCCTGTAACCCCCTGTGGGATAAGGTTGGATAAACCAGCACTACCCTCAGTCTGTTACCATAGCGACAGGCTGCTTCATTGCTGAAACATTGAACTGAAATGAGAAAATCCTGGATGGATTGATTAATGAGTGAATTTGATTGATGGATGAATTTGGATAAAGGGATATTTCAGCACATTCTTCAGCTGCTGCCTGAACTTAGTCTGGGTCACGGCATAAATCGCAGTGTTTGTGCAGCAACTGAGGAGCTGCAGCATGAAGCCCAATTCCCGCACAAAGTCATCGAGGTACACAGACCGATACCCAAACTGCCACATCCGGGCCCACAGAGAATGCACCATGAACATTGACCATAACAGGATGAAATTGGCCGATATCACAAACAGTAAAATGATGGATTTTTTTCGATTTTGCATCTCTGTGTCACACTGACCGTCCCCATTGGTGTGAGCCCGGAGTCTCCTGCGGGCTCTGCTGGTCACTAAAATGTGTCTGACGGTGAAAACATTGAGCAGCAGAATCAGGAGAAATGGGAGAGTCGGGGTTAGAATGTGGTGGAGGAACTCGATTGTGACCCAGGCACGAGAGGATCGAACATCGATTGTTTGCCCACAAAACCAGGGGGTGTTCCCCAGCGAATAGTGAGCTGTGAGCATAAAATACCAGAAAATGTTCTTTAAACAGCTCAGCACAGTCACTGTTCCCAGAACCACAGCCGCCGTTTTCTCACTGCAATATTTACTTTTCAGCTTCTGGCAACAAATGGCCACAAATCGATCAAAGGTGAAAGTGACGGTGAACCAGACAGAACAGTCAGTGGCTGCATAAAGCAGGACGGCGTGGATATTACACACGGGGATGGAATACAGGAAATAAAACTGTTCCTCATAAACAATGGGAATGTGTCTCAATATCAGGTCGAGGATAATGACCAGTAGATCCGCCACTGCCATGGCCCCCAGGTAACGTCTGACACATGGAGACAATCCACAATCTTTATAAAGCAGGACGTAGATCGTCACTACATTAACTGTGAGGAAGGAAAACAAATAAATTATACATCAGTCTGGAGGCACAGTTACCAGTTTGATTGAGGACCCAGTGGCATTTTCAAATTTATCGCTGATTTATTGAAAAAAAAAGAAGCTGAAATAACCCGTAGTAATGTCTCAATTTGTTTTATTTTACAAAAAAAACTAGCATAAAATACAAGAAACTCTCCCTCCTGAAATACACAAACACACATCCATAAGGACAGACGGCTTCTAGAACATTCCCACAGACTCATTCACTCGAGAGCAGGCACAGGTCATTTCCTTACAGTTCCTGATATAGAGGGTGAAGACGTTGCTGTCCTGAAGGATTCTCTCCCAGTTCCATGCAGACAAACGGAGGATGGAAATTTCAGTCTTTTCGTCCACATTGTGGTCAATTTTTGTTTGTGAAGAAACATGAACACAGGGAAAATGTATTCACCCCATTAACTACCTGAGGGGAATTTGCAACAGCGTCTCCTTCTCTCTGAAATGGGATCTTTTCCCTCGGGGTCTTATCTTTTGTTCAATTAACTGGCATCCAAATGTTCACAAATAATGTCGGATACAAAATGTTCCGGGGAATGTCGGTTACAGAATGTTCCAGGGAATGTCGGAAACAGAATGTGATGGAGTCATAAAAGATCCATATCACAAAGGCCCTTCTGTCCATCAGTTTTGGTGAGACCCACTCAGCCTTGCGGTGGAAATCTCTCCCCAAACTCAACACAACTGGCAAACACAAATTAAAGGCATTGCCAGATCAGCTGAAGTGGTCAGTTATCTCACATTCTCAATCCACCTCACAGAACCAGCCCAGACACCACAAACCCAGATGAAACATCTGTTCAGCATGGAGCACTGTGCAGACCAGGCTAGTGTCCTGCTCCACACAACCCGACAATCTGTCCAGAGTGGGACACTGTGCAGGCCTCACCAGTCACATAGATATCAGTCCAGCACGGGGAGCTGTGCAGAAAACACCAGTGCATTAATATATAAATCCAGACCAGGTATCTGTGCAGCACGGGGGACAGTGAGGTGAACACCACTGAACTGATCTGCAAACCTGGAGCAGTTACCCTCCCAGCGTGCAGATCTGTACAGACCACCCCAGTGCAGTGCGCGGTAGCACTGTGTTAAATCACCTCCCAGCCTGGGGAAACTTGCAGCCCATGCTGGAAGTGACAGGATGTGGGGCTCCCATCCATTTACAGCTCCATATCTCCAATGTGCCATGACAACGGGTGCCATGGGTGTGAAAATCACTGCCAGAGAGAGATGGTGGGGAATCACTTTAAATACGAACAAATGGGATGGGTTGGATAAACAGACAGAGACGGGGAGATTGAGAGACTGTGTCATGGAAGGATGTGTTCACAACTTTAGAATGCTGACATGTCGACATATTCCCCAACACTGAAAACACTGCAACGATCCAACATTGTCGACTGATTCAATCCGGGCACCTCACCACTTCCCCCTCACCTACACCATCACTAACAGCAGGGCAATGCACATTCACCTTCATTCCCTCCCTCCCTTTCCCTCATTCCAGGAGGAACAGCCTGGAATAGGACAGAAAAGGCCAAGCAGGGCGGTGGTGTTCCGCACATCAGTTCCCTCACCCACCTTCCCCCGCCGCATGGGGAGGGCCCTGGAATGAGCCGGAGAGAACCAGGACGACCTGTGTGGAGATTCCAAAATATACACGTCCCACCGACTGAGTAAGGAGCAATGTTCAGTGAAGGGTAATTCTCACATTAATCCCACTGTCAGTTCCATTTCCACCTGGCACAGCTTAGAAACCGTTCCCCTGATGCCATCTCTCTTTTGTATCGAGCCGGTACAAATGGAATCCCCACGGTCTCGGTGGGCAGGAGGGTGAGCTCACTACACATCGTCTCCACCAGCTCCCAGGAAGGGAGCACAGAGTCTCCCTCCTACACCTCCTCCTTCAGACAGCTCAGACACTGAAACTAACCTATAATATTTACTCGTCTCCCAAATTGTCCTTACATCTTCAATAATCAAGCATTGAAAATCTCACAGAGTCACAGTCCCCATGGAACAACTGAAACACTGTCACACTCACTGGAGAGAGCAAATACTGATGTACTCTCATGGAGTGACTCAAATAATGAAATGCTGTCCACGGAATAACAGTAATCCCAACACACACCAAATGGAATGAATGCAGTTATTAGCAAAACACAGAACCAGAGAAATTCTGATAGGTTCCCCTTATTTGTGTAAGTATCGGTGTATTTGTGTGTGTTTCTGTGTGTCTCTGTGTGGGGCAGGTCTGACAGTCTCTGAGATAATGGGAACTGCAGATGCTGGAGAATCCAAGATAATAAAGTATGAAGCTGCATGAACACAGCAGGCCAAGCAGCATCTCAGGAGCACAAAAGCTGACGTTTCGGGCCTCGACCCTTCATCAGAGACGGGGATGGGGAGTGCGTTCTGGAATAAATAGGGCGAGAGGGGGAGGCGGACCGAAGATGTAGAGAAAAGAAGATAGGTGGAGAGGAGACTCTAGGTGGGGAGGTTATATCGAAAGTCATCTTGGGGCCTGGGATAGGGGTGAGGGAGGAGGTCTGGGGGCGAAGTGTAGCATTTCCTGCAGTTGCAGGGGAAGGTGCTGGGTGTGGTCGGGTTGGAGGGCAGTGTGGAGCGAACGAGGGAGTCACGGAGAGAGTGGTCTCTCCGGAAAGCAGACAAGGGTGGGGACGGAAAAATGCCTTGGCTGGTGGAGTCGGATTGTAGATGGCGGAAGTGTCGGAGGATGATGCGTTGTATCCGGAGGTTGGTGGGGTGGTGTGTGAGAAAGAGGGGGATCCTCGTTGGGCGGTTGTGGCGGGGACAGGTTGTGAGGGATGTGTTGCGGGAAATGTGGGAGACGCGGTCAAGGGCGTTCTCGAACACTGTGGGGGGAATGTTGTGGTCCTTGAAGAACTGGGACATCTGGGATGTGCGGGAGTGGAATGCCTCATCGTGGGAGCAGATGCAGCGGAGGTGGAGGAATTGGGAAAAGGGAATGGAATTTTTGCAGGAGGGTGGGTGGGAGGAGGTGTATTCTAGGTAGCTGTGGGAGTCGATGGGCTTGAAATGGACATCAGTTACAAGCAGGTTTGTGGACTTTGGGAAGGAGATAGAAATGGCCCATGTGGGGTTGGGGAATAATAAGGTTGGAGGCTGTGGGTGGGAGGTCCCCTGAGGTGATGAGGTCATGAATGGTGTTGGAGATGATGGTTTGTTGCTCGTTGCTGGGGTCATGATGAAGGGGGTGGTGGGAGGAGGTGTTGGAGAGTTGGCGCTCGGCCTTGGCGACGGAGAGGTCAGTGCGCCATACTACCACTGCGCCACCCTTGTCTGTGGGTTTGATGGCGAGGTTGGGGTTGGAGCAGAGGGAGCGGAGGGCTGCCCGTTCTGTAGGGGAGAGGTTGGAGTGTTTGAGACGGGTGGAGAGGTTGAGGCGATTAATGTCTCGACGGCAGTTGGAGACGAAGAGGTCAAGGGAGTGTAGGAGGCCAAGGGGTGGTGTTCAGGAGGAGGACTTGTGTTGGAAGCGGGTGAAGGGATCAGTGGAGGGAGGGTTAGGTTCCCGGTTGAAGAAGTAAGCGTGGAGGCGAAGGCGGTTGAAAAACTGCTCTGTGTCCAAACAATCCACAAACCTGCCTGCCCTGGTCGACACATTGACTCAGCCTGTTCCTGCCCCACCAAACTCATCGCCACCTATCTGGAATCCATTTTCTCCCCTTTGGTCCAGGAACTCCCTACCTACGTCCGTGACACTACCAACGCCCTCTACCTCCTTCAGACCTTCCAATTCCCTGGCACCAAACACTTCATTTTCACCATGGATGTCCACTCCGTATACACCTGTATTCTGCATGCAGATGGACTCAAGGCCCTCTGCTTCTTCCTGTCCTGCAGGCCTGAGCAGCCCCCTCCACCGACACCCTCATCGGACTCGCTGAACTCGTCTTCACCCTCAACAACTTCTCTTTCCATTCCTCCCACTTCCTACAGACAAAGTGGGTGGCCACGGGCACCCACATGGGCCCCAGCTATGCCTGCCTCTTTGTAGGTTACGTGGAACAGTCCCTCTTCCGCACCTACACAGGCCCCGAACCCCACCTCTTCCTCCGGCGTTACATTGATGACTGTATCGGCGCCACCTCTTGCTCCCCAGAGGAGCTCGAACAGTTCATCCATTTCACCTACAACTTCCACCCCAACCTTCAGTTCACCTGGGCCATCTCCAGCACATCCCTCACCTTCCTGGACCTCTCAGTCTCCATCTCAGCTTGTAACTGATGTCCATTTCAAGCCCACCGACTCCCACAGCTACCTAGAATACATCTCTTCCGACTCACCCTCCTGCAAAAATTCCATCCCCTTTTCCCATTTCCTCCGCCACCGCCGCATCTGTTCCCACGATGAGGCTTTCCACTCCCGCACATCCCAGATGTCCAAGTTCTTTAAGGACCGCAACTTTCCCTCCACAGTGGTTGAGAACGCCCTTGACCGCGTCTCCCGTATTTCCCACAACACATCCCTCACACCCCGCCCACGCCACAACCGCCCAACAAGGATCCCCCTCGTTCTCACACACCACCCCACCAACCTCCGGATACAACGCATCATCCTCCGACACTTCCGCCATCTGCAATCCGACCCCACCACCCAAGACATTTTTCCATCCCGACCCTTGTCTGCTTTCTGGAGAGACCACTCTCTCCGTGACTCCCTTGTTCGCTCCGCACTGCCCTCCAACCCCAACACACCCAGCACCTTCCCCTGCAACTGCAGGAAAAGCTACACTTGCCCCCACAACTCCTCCCTCACCCATATCCCAGTCCCGAAGATGACTTTCCATATTAAGCAGAGGTTCACCTGCGCATCTGCCAATGTGGTATACTGCATCCACTGTACCCGGTGCGGCTTCCTCTACATTGGGGAAACCAAGCGGGGGCTTGGGGACCGCTTTGCAGAACACCTCCGCTCAGTTCACAATAAACAACTGCACCTCCCAGTCATGAACCATTTCCACTCCCCCTCCCATTCTTTAGATGACATGTCCATCATGGGCCTCCTGCAGTGCCACAATGATGCCACCCGAAGGTTGCAG
Source organism: Stegostoma tigrinum (assembly GCF_030684315.1). Taxonomy (NCBI): domain Eukaryota; kingdom Metazoa; phylum Chordata; class Chondrichthyes; order Orectolobiformes; family Stegostomatidae; genus Stegostoma; species Stegostoma tigrinum. Next base: position 5,082,873 of record NW_026728419.1, on the reverse strand, counting down.
GAACAGCAACTCATATTCCGCTTGGGAACCCTGCAGCCCAATGGTATCAATGTGGACTTCACCATCTTCAAAATCTCCCCTTCCCCTACTGCATCCCAAAACCAGCCCAGCTTGTCTCTGCCTCCCTAACCTGTTCTTCCTCTCACCCATCCCTTCCTCCCATCCCAAGCCGCACCTCCATCTCCTCCCTCCTAATCTCATCCCACCTCTTTGACCTGTCCGTCTTCCCTGGGCTGACCTAATCCCTCCATGCCTCCCCACCAAAACTCTCCTCTCCACCTATCTTCTTTTCTCTCCATCTTCGGTCCGCATCCCCCTCCCTCCCTATTTATTTCAGAACCCTCACCCCATCCCCCTCTCTGATGAAGGGTCTAGGCCCGAAACGCCAGCTTTTGTGCTCCTGAGATGCTGCTTGTCCTGCTGTGTTCATCCAGCCTCACATTTTATTATCTCTGACAGTCTCTGTGCTGTTTGATGTGATGCAATGCCTCCCTCTGCTGGCCTCACACACCACTGCACAGGCAGCAGCAGGGGATGGGCACCATCAGGGATTTGTTCAGAGAGGGACTGGGAGGGCAGCAGCGCACGACACCATCCAAACTGATTTCTTCCTCATGTACTTATCTAAATGTCTTTTAAACGCTGTAACTGCACTCACTTCCACCATTTCCTGTGGAATTTTATCCCATACGCGAACGACTCTCTGTCAAATAATTGCCCCGCATGTCTCTTTTAAAATGTTTGATCCTCAAAATTTGAAACATCCCCACAGCCTTGAAATCCTCCATCCCCAAGAAAAGATAACCAACATTCAACTTATTTGTGCACCTCATGATTTAAAAGCCTCAATCATTTCACCCCTCATCCTCCCTGTGCATAAGTCAGTGAAGTCCCAGCCTATACAGCCTCTGAAAACACTCTGAAGTGGTGATGTATCCGGATTGAATCAGGCGACAGTGTTGGGCCCATGCAGTGTTTTCGGTGTAAGGGAGTATGTCTACATGTCAGCATTCTGAAACTTGCGAACACCTCCTTCCATGGCACTGTCTCGCTATCTGCCCCTCTCTATCTATATATCCAAACCATCCCATTTGTTCATATTTAAACCGATTCCAGACCATCTCTCTCTGGCAGTGACACCCATGGCACCCCTTGTCCTGGCACAGGCAGCACAGTGGCTCAGTGGTTAGCACTGCAGCCTCACAGCACCAGGGACCTGGGTTCAATTCCAGCCTCGGGCAACTGTCTGTGCGGAGTTTGCACGTTCTCCCCGTGTCTGCGTGAGTTTCCTCCGGGTGCTTCAGTTTCCTCCCACAGTCCAAAGATGTGCAGGCTAGTTGGATCGGCCATGCTAAATTGCCCGTAGTGTTCAGGAGTGTGTGGGTTATCGGGGGATGGGTCTGGGTGTGATGCTTCAAGGGGTGGTGTGGACTGGTTGTGCCAAAGGGCCTGTTTCCACACCGTAGGGAATCTAATCTAATCCTTATATCTCAAACCATCCATTCCCACCGACATCCTGGTAAATCTCTGCTGTTCCCTCTCCAGATTAATATTATCCTTACTATAACAGTGCGACCAGAACTGGACACAGTACATCAGAAGATGCCTCACCTACATCCTGTACAACGTGAAAATGACATCCCAACTCCCAAACTCAAAGGTCTGAGCAAAGAAGGTAACGAACTAAATGCCTTCTTATCCAGTCTGTCTATATGTGACACAGACTTCGAAGAGTTATACCTGATGGCCGAGTCTCTGTTCTGCAACACTACCAAAGGCCCTAATTTAAATTGTATAAGTCCTGCCCTTGTTTGTTTTACCAAAAGCAATGTCTTGCATTTATGCAAATTAAACACAATCTGCCACACCACAGCCCAGTGAGAGATATTCCCACCCCCCACACAACCCTGACATGTTTTGAAAGACCCTCCCATCTCCAGAAGGCCTTCAAACTCCTGCCTTTATTTTCGCAAAGACCCTGAGCTTGGTTTGCCTTGTGCGGGCAGCAGGAGGCGTGGGGTGGTGGTGGTGGGAGTGTGGATTGCAGACCAGCCTGTGATGGGGAGATTCATTTTCTTCAGGGTAGAGAGTTTGCCATGGGCACCCAGATGGGCCCTAGTTATGCCTGTCTCTTCATTGGGTACGTGGAACATTCCTTTTCCCAGTCCTATTCTGCTACCCTCCTCCACCCACTGCTCTTTCTCCACTGTATCAATGATATCATCGGAGATAGTAGGAACTGCAGATACTGGAGAATCTGAGATATTATCAGTACTGCTTCTCTCTCTCGTCTGGAATTGGAAAGCTTCACATATTTTGCTTCCAACTTCCACCCTGCCCAAACTTTCACCTGGTCTATCTCTGACCTTCCCTTCTTCAACATTTCTGTTTCCATTTCTGGGATAGACTGGCCACTAATATTCATTACAAATCCACTGTCTCCCACAGCTACCTGGGCTATATGTCCTCACACCCTCCTTCCTGTAAAATCCTGTAAATGTCTTGCATTTATGCAAATTAAACACAATCTGCCACACCACAGCCCAGTGAGTGATATTCCCACTGCACCCCCACACAACCCTGACATGTTTTGAAAGACCCTCCCAGCTCCAGAAGGCCTACAAACTCCGGTCTTTATTTTCGCAAAGACTCCCTCCATCTCATTCTCTCAGTTCCTCCGTTTCCAGCACATATGTTCAGATGAGGCTAACTTCAACAAGAGAGCCTCCGACATGTCCACCTTCCTCCTCAACTGAGGATTCCCCAGCTCCTTTGTTGACAGGGCCCTCAACCAGGTCTGATCCATCTCGCACACTTCTCCCCTCACTCCTTCTCCTTCCTCCCGCAACAGTGATAGGGTTCCCCTTAGCCTCACCAACCATCCCAACAGCATCCACATCCAGAAGATCATCAGACGCCACTTCTGCCACTTTCAGTGAGATGCCACCACCAGACCACCTCTCCCTTGATAACAAAGTGTGAAGCTGGATGAACACAGCAGGCCAAGCAGCATTACAGGCCTGCCTTCCGCAGGGACTGTTCTCTCCGGGACACCCTGTTACACACTTCCTTCACCCCCAACAATTCCCCACAGCCCTACGGCCCTTCCCCTGTAACCGGTGAAGGTGCTACACCTGCCCATTTACCCCCTCCCTCCCCAGTATCCAAGGGCCCAAACATACCTTCCAGGTGAAGCAACACTTCACCCGCACTTCCCAGAATCTAGTCGACTGCATTCGCTGCTCACAAAGTGGTCTCCTCTACATTGGGAAATGAAGTGAAGACTTGGTGAATGCGAGGTAGAACATCTATGCGCGACTTGTAAAAAAAAGTCTCTGAACTGCCTGTTGCCTGCCACTTTAATGCACCACCCTGCTCCCTGGCCAATATCTCTGTCTCGCTGCAGTGTTACAGTGGTGCCCAAAGCAAGCTGGAGGAACTACACCTCATTTTCCACTTGGGGACCCTGCAGCCCTCCGGACTCAGTATTGAGTTCAATAATTTTAGGGGCTAAACTCTCCCATGTCCCACACCCCACTGCACACACCAGGCCTTGTTACCACACAGCCTGCCATTACACACTCCCTGTTGTTAGTCACTAACAGTCCCTGTGAGCAACTACTCACCCTCCCAGCCTGATCGTTATTAACTCCTTTGTCTGTCCAACTTCTTTCTCTCTCTTTGGGCCCTAGCATCTCGGTTACTCTCTACCCCACCCACCTCCCTATTTTCAGCATATAAACTGACATTTTCTCAGCCACCAACAATTCTGAGGAAGGGTCACTGAACCCCAAACATTGACTGTTTTTTTTTCCTTCAAAGATGCCGCCAGATCTGCTGAGCTTTTCCAGCAACTTTGTTTTTGATCCTAGAATCTAATTTGTTGCTGTGTAACGTTTAATGCTTTTAAGATGAGAGCATTCACACCTTAGAGGTGGGAAATAGTGATCTGCAATATGATCTTTTGGGGTTGGAAATTACACTCTTTTGTCATGTCTGGTGTTCAGTAATGTCTAATCGAGATTCTTCATAGTGCAGAACATGTCTGCAGAATTTCTTTCCCGAACATTGCAGTCTCCAGATATAGTAGGAACTGCTGCTGCTGGAGAATCTGAGATAACAAAGTATCGAGCTGGAGGAACACAGCAGGCCAAGCAGCATCAGAGGAGCAGGAAAGCTGACATTTCGGGTCTGGACACTTCTTCAGAAATGGGGGAGGAGAAGGGGATTCTGGAATAAATAGAGAGGGAGAGGGAGAGGCGGATGGAAGATGGATAAACGAACAGATAGGTGGAGAGGAGACAGACAGGTCAAGGAAGCTGGGATGGAGCCAGTAAAGGTGAGCGTAGGCGGGGAGTTAGGGTGGAGGTTGGTCAGTCAAGGGAAGCCGGACAGGTCAAGGAGACAGGGATGAGACTGGTTGGTAGGAGGTAGGGGCGGGGGTTGAGGTGGGAGGATTGGGTCAGTGGGAGAAAGGATGGACAGGTCACTGAGTCAGGGATGAGCTGGGCTGGTTTTGGGATGCATTTGGGGGTCGGGAGATTTTGAAGCTTGTGAAGTCCACATTGATACCATGAGGCTGCAGGGTTCAAAAGCAAAATATGAGGTCCTGTTCTTGCAGCCTTTGGGTGGTATCATTATGACATTGGATGAGGCCCAGGATGGACATGATATCCAGGGTGTGGAGCGTAGATGTTCCACAAAGCGGTCTCAAAGGCTCTGCTTGTTTTCCCCAATGAAGAGGAGGCCACATCAGGAACAGGGGATACAATATACATCAGCAGATGTGCAGGTGAACATCTGTTTGATGTGGAAGGTTTTCCTGCGGCCTGGGTTGGAGGGTATGGGGTGGTGGGGTAGGGGCAGGTTCTGCACTTCTCGCAGTTGCAGGGAAAAGATCCGGGTGACGTGGAGCTGGAGGGGAGTGTAGAGCGGACAAGAGATTCATGGAGAAAGTGGTCCCTCCAGAAAGCAGGGAAGAGTGGCGAGGGGGAAATGTCTTTGGTGGTGGGATCAGATTGCAGACGGCACAGGTGCTGTAAGATGATGTGTTGGATCCGGAGGTTGGTGGGGGTGGTCGGGGCGCATGGGGTGCCTCAGGATGAGAGGATTCTCTTTTGGTTTTATCGAGGGGAGGGGGTGTGAGGGATGAGTTGCAGAAAACATGAGAGATGCGTTCGAGGGTATTTTCAACCACTGTGGAGGGGGAGTTGCAACCCTTGAAAAATGAAGACATCTGGGATGACTGCAAGTGGAAATCCTCATCTCAGGAACAGATGCAGAGGAGGCGAAGGAATTGGGAATAGAGAATAATATTTTTGCAGGAAGGTGGGTGGGAAGACGTGTATTCAAGGTAGCTGTGGGAGTTGGTAGGCTTGAAATGGATATTGGTTTCCAGGTGGTTTCCAGAGATGGAAACACAGAGGCCCAGGAAGGTGAGAGATGTATCACACATGGTCCAGGGAAACTCAAGGTTGGGATGGAAGATGTTGGTGAAGTGGATGAGCTGTTTGAGCTCCTGGTGGGAGCATGAGGTGGGACCGATACAGTTATCAATATAACGGAGGAAGAGGTGGGGTTTCAGGCCAGCGTAGCTTTGGAAAAGGGATTGTTCTATGTAACATACAAAGAGGCAGGCATAACTTGGGCCCATGCCGGTCCTACGGCCAACCCTTTTGTCTGTAGGAAGTGGAAGGACTTGAAGGAGAAGTTATTAATGGTGAAGACGAGTTCAGCTAAGCGGACAAGGGTGTCAGTGAAGGGGGACTGGTCGGGCCTGGGGGACAGGAAGAAGCAGAGGTCCGTTAGGTCATCTGTTTGGGGATTACAAGTATACAGGGATTGGAGGTCCATGGTGACGATGAGGTGTTGGGGACCAGGAAATTGGAAGTTCTGGAGGAGTTGGAGGGCGTGGGTGGTATCAGGGACATTGGTGGGGATTAGCTGGACCAAGGTGGGGAAAATGGAGTCCTGATAGTTGGAGATAATTTCGGTGGGACAGGAGCAGGCAGAGACAATGGGTTGACCAGGGCCGACAGGTTTGTGGATTTTGGGAAGGAGATAGAAGCGGGCGGTGCAGGATTAGGGAACAATGAGGTTGGAGGCTGTGAGTGGGAGGTCACCTGAGGTGATGAGGTTGAGGATGGTCTGGGAGATGATGTATTGGTGGTCAGGGGTGGGGTCATGATCAAGGAGTCAGTAGATGGAGGTGTCAGAGAGCTGGCATCTGGTCTCAGCAATGTCGAGGTCTGTGTGCCATTCTACAAATGTGCTTCCCTTGTCCGTGGGTTTTATAGTGAGGTGAGGGTTGGAGACAAGGGAGCGGAGGGCTGTATGTTCTGCAGGGCTGAGGTTGGAATGGGTGAGAGGGGTGGAGAGGTTGAGGCAATTGATGTCTCAATGGCAGTTGGAGATGAAGAATTCGAGGGAGGGTAGGAGGCCTGGGAATGGTGTCCAGAAGGAGGGGGTGTGCTGGCGGTGGGAGAAGGGGTCAGTAGAGGGAGGATTTCAGATAATAACCATTTAAGCTGGAAATCATAGCCAAGCAATTAAAGATGCTCATAGTTTATCTAAATGACGCAGCACATTCCCTCAACATCCTCTCGTTGAGGCAAGTACCTTGCATTTGTTCAACACTAAAAAATCTTCCCTGTGTAATTCAGTAAATTTAACCAGAATTTGATAAATTCAAATTCAGCTGAAATTTGGCACGTAAAATGTGACTCAAAATCTGGGCATGACTTTGGTCTTGTGTAATGGGTAGCACCAATGCCTGTGCCAGAGGTCTGATTCAATTCCAATCTCTGAATCTATGATAATGTCACTAGCTCTGGACCAGAAGTTCTGGATACAACTCCTGCCAGCCACAGAGGTGTGTCACAGCCTGTCAGAACAGGTTGATGAGCAAATATCCGGGACAGTCATATTGTAGATTCAGGGGCCATTGCAGTGTGGTGGCCTTCACCTTTGGACCAGAGGCCTCAATTCAAATCCCCCAGCAGTGTTTCATAAAATGTCTAAACAAGTTGGTGAAATTTTTTCCAGAATTGTGGCTTGATTGAGAAGGACCAGTGTTGAAATTCAGAATTCAGGCCCGGGATAACAGAAAGCACAGCCATTCGTGTTGATTGGAGTAAAATGTGCATCTGATATATGTTTATAAAAACATGAAGGGCATAGATAGGGTGAATAGTCAGGGTCTTTTTCTAGAGTATGGGGAGTCAAACATTAGAAGGCACAGGTTTATGGAACAACGGGAAAGATTAAAAAAACCATACGAATGAACTTCCAGATAAAGTGCTGGAGGCTTGTGAAAACACCATTTCAAAGGATGGGTATATGTATTGGAAGGGTCCAGAGGAATGTAGGCCAAACGCTGGCAAATGGGATGAGATTAATTCCGGCTACCTGGGCAGCATGGACATGTGGACCAAGGGATTTGTTCCCATACTGTACATCTTTATGATTCATTCATTTGCTCGGGATCTCTTTGTAATCTTGGATAACCTTGTCTGTCCATGGTTCATATAATCTCAGTGTCATCCGTAAACTTGCTAACCTTGCCTTCTATAATTTTCATCTGAATCATTCATTTAAATGACAACCAAAAGTAAATCTAGCACTGACCCCTGTGGATCACCACAAACCACAGGCTTCCCGTCTGAAGGACAATCCTCCATGACCACCCTGTCTCCTGCCATAAAGCAGGAACACACACACACACACACACACACACACACACACACACACACACACACACACACTCACACACACATGGAGACGCACACGCACACGCGCATGCACTTGCACACATGCACACAGCCGTGGAGATAGATACATTCTGATGAATAAGCAGTTCAAGGGTTATGGTGAGAAGGCAAGGGAATTGTTTTGAGAAATATGTCAAGGATAATCGAACAGCAGAGCAGACTCAATGGGCCAGATGGCAAATTCTGCTCCAATTTCTTAAACTGTCTGGTCTGAAGGTATTGGGAATATTTAGAGGAGGTAATTTGCTGTGTGGCTGACGTACTTTAAGGAGTCTCCCAATTAAGACTGAGGTACGAATATATCTTTCTCTTTAACATTTTGATGTCTGTGCTGTTCTCATCCCCAGGGAATAGTGAACACTGGGTTAGTGAAGATATTCAAGGCGGAGCTCAACTGACCTTTAACGGACAAGAGACTCCATTTTTGGGAATAAACAGGAAAAGTGTGTTCAGCCACAAACAGATCAGCCATGATCTTTCTAAATTAAGCAGCAGGCTCGAGGGGCCAATTGGCCAACTGCAGCTCATATCCTTTTTGTTGTTGTCTCACTCCTCCCTTCAAAGCTGTTGCAGAGGAAAAGGATGTCCCCATTCAAACAGTCATGGTTGTTATCATAGAGACACAGAGATATACAGCATGAAAACAGAGCTTTCGCTCCAACTCATCCACGCCATCCAGATATCCGAAATAAATCTGGGCCCATTTGCCAGCATTTGGTCCATTCCTCTCTAAACCATTCCGAATCATATACCCATCCTGATGCCATTTAAATGTTGTAATTGTACCAGCCTCCACCACTTCCTCTGGCAGCTCATTCCATAAACACACCACCGTCTGCATGAAAATGTTGCCCCTTAAGTCCCTTTTAAACCTTTCCCCTCTCCCCTTAAAGCGGTGCCCTCTCGTTTTGGACTCCCCCACCCCAGGGAAATGACCTTGGCTGTTTACACTCCTGTGTCCCTTATGACTTTGCAAACGTCTGTAAGGTCACTCATCAAAGACTTTTTATTTTATTGTGTACCAATTGTGGCAATGTTTCCACACAGCACCCACAGCCAAAAATGAAATTTACCAGAAGCTTAACTATATTTGTGATGTTCTTAAAGGGACAGATGTTAACCAGACTGATAGGAAACCTCCCCTTCTCCTCGATATATTTCTGGAGAAAATTGAACACCTGATTGAGAGGGCAGACTAGATTTATTGCTGCATTTTTAAGACAGCATTTCTGACCTTACAGCATTCTACTCAAATGTCAGTCTATATCCTGTGCTTGTTTTTTAAACACTCAAGGATCAAAATCATTGACAGTACAACCTCGGCCTGATGATCTGACAACAAATGGCCCTAATGGTGTAATGCTGAGCTCAGATACTTCTCGACAACCAGCTACACACCACAGGAGAGGCCCCGCAACCTTTCCCAGCTGCTACACAGCGAGTCCTGGTTCACTAACAAGAAATGCAGAATATAGATAATTATTTAGTTTCAGGTTGGAAAGCAGCGATTAATGGAATTCCTCAAGAAATGTTGTGAGTTCATCAACAGTTTACAATCCAGATTAATGATGTTGATGAAGGGCTGATAGGATTGGAGCTCAATGTGCTAGTACAGCATTATAGTCACCCAATAAGATGACAAGTGGAGGGAGGTGATCTACACTGGTGAGTAGACAGGGGGTGTTTGGGAGCAAACTTCCAGCAATGCAAATAAAACAGTAGAGTGTGGGTTGTGGGACATTTGTGTTTTGGGGAAAGGATAAAACAGCAGTAAATTATACGACTGGAGAAGTAACAACAGAGATTGGTGCTACTGAGTGATTTGTGTGTCCTGGGACAGAAATCATATAAAGTTAGTTTGAAGATGTCGCAAGCGATTTGCAAAGTAAATGGAATAGTGCTGTTTCTTGAAAAGGGTGCTGGGTATGATGTTAGGCATGTTTCTCTGCTTCTGTACAGAGCATTGCTGAGAATCCATCTCATGCTCTGTCTGCAGTCATGATGTCTGAAACTAAAAAAAAATCACAATGGCCTTTGAAACTTTTCAAAGATGGTTCTCTATACACTATCCTGTGATGAAGGCATTATATTATGGAGGATTAGCAGTTTAATTCTGAGAACCAGAAATATTCTTGGCTATATAGGAACTTGAGGAGAGTGTAAATGGTGAATACCTGACAGATAATTTGTCTTGATTGGGAGAATACAACTGGGGAAATAATTTAAAAAATAAAACAGATTCTAAAGAAGGTTCACTTGACCTGAAGCATTAATTCTAATTTCTCTTCATAGATGCTGCCAGGCTGCTGACCTTTTCCACTAATTTCTGTATTTCGTTCGGAATAAGACACATTCATTTTAATATAGATGTTGTGAAGACATCTAGACTTGTTATTTTTAAATTATACAGGCACATATAAACATGTCTTTAAATCAAGTCGGCCCTTTTGTTGCTCAGGAAATGACGCTGTGTATGACAGCAGCAATGATGCACCAACATGGAGCAGGGAATGTGATGGAAACTAATAGCTCCGACAATGTTCAAGAGGACCCCACATGTTCATGTCGGAGGTTGCATAGCATTATTGCCCGATTCAACTCAGAGAGGAGAAAAGAAACGCAACCTACCTGAAAAGCAACAGCCTATCGCTTCCTCTCTATTTCCTTGTTCCTCATCGCATCAATGTATGAGAGCTGAAAATGCACCAATCATCATTACCACTCATGGAGGATTCATGATGAGGATTAAGTGGAATCTCCCACTGCCTGTAGCAAAGGGAATTCAGCCAAATCTAACAGTTCGAGGAAATAATCCCATTGCCAACAACTTGTGCGAGCAGAATAAATTTGGAAGCAGAATAATTTGGGACAATCTCTCACATTTTTCCTTTTATCATGAGTTCAACTGTTACGTGGACAAAGTTCTTTTAAATTAATATTTCAGTTTGTCATCAAATATGCGTGTGTGTGTGTGCGTGTGTGTGTGTGTGTGCATGTGTGTGTGTGTGTGTGTGTATGTGTGTCTTTCTTCTTTGCATCATAGTTTGAGTAAAATTGGTTTGGTCATAAATATGTCATTTTAGCAGATTAAAGAAAACTGTCTGACTCTTTCCTTACACTGACCCTGACCCAGTCTGAGACCTATATTATCAGCCACATCTCCAACCTGGCTACGTTTAAAATTTGTAGTGATCAGGGGAGAGGTGGGACTGGAAAAGGAAACACTGACCCGGCAAGCCAGTACGCCAGAGACCATTGTGCTTGACATGAGAGCTGGGTAAGTTGTTGGAGGCGATTCTGAGGGATAGGAATTACATGCATTTGGAAAGGGTAGAAGTGAATAGGGATAGTAAACATTGCTTTGAACAGTGTAAATCACATCTCCCTAACTTGATTATTTTGAAGAGGTGATAAAGAAGGTTGATGAAGGCAGTGTGGCAGACATTTTCAAAATCGGCATCAGGAAGGTGTTCCATAACTTTCCAAACGGTAGACAGATGAGCAATGGGTAATCACATGGGATCCAGGGGGAGCTAGTCAATTGAATTCAAAATTGGCTTGAAGGTGGAGGATTGTTTTACAGACTGGAGACCATTGACCTGCGGTGTACCGCAAGTATCAGTGCTGAGTTCACTGCTTTCCATCATTAATATAAAGGATTTGGATGTGAATATCAGAGACATGGTTCGTAAGTTTACAGATGACATTAAAAAGTGGTGCCGTGGACAGTGGTGAAGTTTATCTCAGTGTGCAATGGAACATTGATCAGATGGGCCAATGGGCCAAGGTGTGGCTGATGGAGTTTAATTTAGATAAATGAGAGGTTTTGCGTTTGGTAGAGTAAAGCAGGGCAGGACTTTGGGCCCCACAACTCAGGAATGACATACTAGCTCTGGAGCATCTCCAGCGGAGATTCACACGGATGATCCCTGGAATGGTACGTTTAACGTATGATGAACAGCTAAGGATCCTGGGATTGTACTCATCAGAGTTTAGAAGGTTGAGGGGAGACCCAATAGAAACTTACAAAATAATGGATGGCTTAGAAGGGGTGCACGCTAGGAAGTTGTTTCTGTTAGGCAGGAGACTAGGGGAGACTAAGTTGTTTCTGTTAGGCGGGAGGAGAGCGAGGGCCAGACAGAGAGAGCGCCAGGAGGCTGTCGGGAATGTAATGTTTTTTATTCCCACTTTAAAAAGCTTACCTCGAGCGGGGGCCGTCTTCATGTCCTTGGGCAGGAAAAAGAGTGGAAGGGCGATAGTCATTGGGGATTCAATTGTAATGGAAATAGATAGGCGGTTCTCCGGTGGAAAACGGGACTCCCGAATGGTATGTTGCCTCCCAGGTGCACGTTTCAGGGATGTCTCCGGTCGGCTGCAGAACATTCTGAAGGGGGAGGGTGAACAGCCAGTTGTCGTGTTGCATATAGGCACCAACGATATAGGCAGAAAATGGGATGAGGTCATCCAAGCAGAATTTAGGGAGTTAAGAGCCAAGTTAAAAAGTAGGACCTCAAAGGTAGTAATCTCAGGATTGCTACCAGTGCCACGTGCTAGTCAGTGCAGAAACGAAAGAACAGCTAGGATGGATGCGTGGCTTGAGAGATGGTGTAGGAGGGAGGGGTTCAGATTTTTGGGACTTTGGAACCGGTTCTGGAAAACGTTGAACTATTACAAATTGGATGGTCTACAGCTGAGCCATACTGGAACCAATGTCTTTGGGGATACTTTTGCTAATGCTGTGGGGGAGGGTTTAAACTAATGTGGCAGGGGGATGGGAACCAAATATTGGACAGAAAAGAGGTAGGAACGAAAGCCTGTAAGGAACTAGTTAATGGAGTCAGTGTGACTAAAGGGAACAGTAGTCGGGGAGCAGATGATGAACACAAAGTGACAGGTGGTCTGAGGTGCATTTGTTTTAATGCGAAAGGTGTAGTTGATAAGGCAGATGAGCTTTGGGCTTGGATCAGTACCTGGGAGTATGATGTTATTGCTATTACTGAGGCTTGGTTGAGGGAAGAGTATGATTGGCAACTAGTTGTCCCAGGATATCGATGCTTCAGTGGGGTTAGAGAAGGAGGTAAAAGGGGTGGACGAGTTGCAGTACTTGTCAAAGACGATAACACAGCCGTACTGAAGGAGGGCCCCATGGAGGACTCAAGCAATGGAGCAATATGGGTAGAACTCAGAAATAGGAAGGATGCAGTAACAATGTTGGGGCTGTACTACAGGCCTCCCAACAGCGAGCGTGAGATAGAGGTACAAATATGTAAACAGATAATGGAAAGTTGGAGGAGAAACAGGCTGGTGGTGATGGGAGATTTTAATTTTCCCAACATTGACTGGGATTCACTCAGTGTTAGGGGTCAAGATGGAGCAGAATTTGTCAGGAGTGTCCAGGGGTATTTTCTAGAGCAGTATGTATGTAGTCCAACTCGGGAAGGTGCCATACTGGACCTGGTGCTGGGGAATGAACCTGGCCAGGTGGTTGATATTACAGTAGGGGACTACTTTGGAAATAGCGACCACAATTCCGTAAGTTTTACAATACGCATGGACAAGGATGGGAGTGGTCCTAAAGGAAGAGTACTAAACTGGGAGAAGGCTGACTATATCAAGTTTCCGGAGGATGTGAGGAATGTAGATTGGGAGAAACTGTTTGAAGGTAAATCCACATTTGATATGTGGGAGGCTTTGAAGGAGAGGTTGATTAGTGTGCAGGAGAGACATGTTCCTGTGAAAATGAGGAATAGAAATGGCAAGATGAAGGAACCATGGATGACAATTGAAATTGTTTTACTAGCCAAGAGTAAAAAAGGAAGCATACATGACGTCTAGGCAACTGAAGACTGGCGACGCTTTGCAAGAATATCAGGAATGCAGAGCGAATCTGAAACGAAGGATTAAGTGGGCTAAGAAAGGTCATGAGATATTGCTGGCAAACATGGTTAAGGAAAATCCCAAAGCCTTTTATTCATATGAAAAGAGCAAAAGGGTAACTAGAGAGAGGATTAGCCAGCTTAAGGACAAAGAAGGAAAGTTATGTGCTGATTCAGAGAAAATGGGTGACGTTCTTAACGAGTATTTTGCCTCGGTATTCACCAAGGAGAGGGACATGACAGATGTTGAGGTTAGGGATAGATGTTTGCTTACTCTAGGTCAAGTTGACATCAGGAAGGAGGAAGTGTTGGGTATCCTAAAATTCATTAAGCTGGAGAATTCCCCTGGTCTGGATGGTATCTATCCCAGGTTGCTGAGGAAAGCGAGAGAGGAAATAGCCCGGGCCTTAACAAATATCTTTGCAGCATCTTTAGACACAGGTGAGGTCCCGAGGGCTGGAGACGTGGTAATGTTGTCCACTTGTTTAAGAAGGGCAGCAAGGATAATCCAGGAAATTATTGACTGGTGAGCCTGACATCAGTGGTAGGGAAGCTACTGGAGAAGATACTGAGGGATAGGATCTATTCCCATTTGGAAGAAAATGGGCATATCAGTGACAGGCAACATGGTTTTGTGCAGGGAACATCATGTCTTACCAACTTAATAGTATTCTTTGAGGACGTGACAAAGTTGATTGCTGAGGGAAAGGCTGTAGATGTCATATACATGGACTTCAGTAAGGCGTTTGATAAGGTTCCCCATGGCAGGCTGATGGAGAACGTGAAGTCACATGGAGTCCAGGGTGTGCTAGCTAGATGGATAAAAAACTGGCTAGGAAACGGGAGACAGAGAGTTGTAGTGGAAGGGCGTTTCTCAAACTGGAGACCTGTGACCAGTAGTGTTCCACAGGGATCTGTGCTGGGACCACTGCTGTTTGTGATATATTTAAATGACTTGGAGGAAGGTGTAGGTGGTCTGATCAGCAAGTTTGCAGATGACACTAAGATTGGTGGAGTAGCAGATAGTGAAGGGGACTGTCAGAGATTACAGCAGAATATAGATAGACTGGAGAGTTGGGCAGATAAATGGCAGATGGAGTTCAATCTGGGTAAATGCAAGGTGATGCATTTTGAAAGATCAAATTCAAGTGCGAACTATACAGTAAATGGAAAAGTCCGAGGGAAAATTGATGAACAGAGAGATCTGGGTGTTTCAGTCCATTGTTCCCTGAAAGTGGCAACACAGGTCAATAGGGTGGACAAGAAGGCATATGGCATGCTTTCCTTCATTGGACGAGGTAATGAGTACAAGAGTTGGCAGGTCATGTTGCAGTTGTATAGGACTTTGGTTTGGCCACATTTGGAGTACTGTGTACAGCTCTGTTCGCCATATTACCAAACGAATGTGAATGCTTTGGAGAGGGTGCAGAGGAGGTTCACCAGGAAGTTGCCTGGTATGAAGGGTGCTAGCTATGAAGAGAGGTTGAGTAGATTAGGATTATTTTCATCAGAAAGACAAAGATTGAGGCAGGACCTGATTGAGGTCTACAAAGTCATGAGGGGTATAGACAGGGTGGGTAGCAAAAAGCTTTTTTCCCAGAATGGGGGACTCAATTACTAGGGGTCATGAGTTCAAAGTGAGAGGAGGAAAGTTTTAGGGAGATATGCGTGGAAAGTTCTTTGCACAGAGGGTGGTGGGTGCTTTAAATGCGTTGCCAGCGGAGGTGGTAGACGCAGACACGTTAGCGTCCTTTAAGATATATTTGGACAGGCATATGGATGGGCAGGGAGAAAATGGACCCAGACCGTTAGAAAATAGATGACATGTCAGACAGAGGATCTTCTGGATGTGAGTGTGCTCGCTGAGCTGGAAGGTTAGTTTTCAGACGTTTCATCGCTATTCTAGGTAACATCATCAGTGAGCCTCCGATGAAGCGCTGGTGTTATGTTCCACTTTCTTTTGATCTGTTTCGGTTTCTTTGGGTTGGTGATGTCATTTCCTGTGTTGGCGATGTCATTTCCCGTTCTTTTCCTCAGAGGATGGTACATTGGCTCCAAATCAATGTGTTTGTTGATGGAGTTCCGGTTGGAATGCCATGCTTCTAGAAATTCTCGTGCGTGTCTCTGTTTGGTTTGACCCAGGATGGATGTGTTGTCCAAATCAAACAGGACAAATGGACAATCAAATGGACAAACAGGCAGAAAGCTAGCCACCAGGATACTTGAACATCAACTAGCCACAAAACGACATGACCCACTATCACGAGTATTCTTACATACTGATGAGGAAGGACATCACTTTGATTGGGACAACACATCCATCCTAGGACAAGCCAAACAGAGACATGCACGAGAATTCCTCGAAGCATGGCATTCCAACTGGAACTCCATCAACAAACACATTGATTTGGAGCCCATCTACCATCCTCTGAGAAAAAGAACAGGAAATGACATCACCAACACAAGGAAACCTAAACAGATAAATAGAAAGCGGGACATAACACCAGTGCTTCATCGGAGACTCACTGATGATGTTACCTAGAATGGTGACGAAACGTCTGAAAACTAACCTTCCAGGTCAGCGAGCAAAGTCACATCCAGAAACTCAACTTGAGCTACAAATCTTCTCAAAACTCGCTGACAGATGATCTTGATTGGCGTAGGCTTGGAGGGCCGGAGGGCCTGTTCCTGTGCTGTAATTTTCTTTGTTCTTTGTTCTTTGACCCATGGGCACTGCCTTAAAATTAGAGGCGACAAATTTTAAACTGAAATGAGATGAAATTTCTTCAGCCAGAGAGTGGTGGGCTTGTGGAATTCATTGCCACTGAGTGCAGTGGAGGCCAGGACGTTGGATGCCTTCAAGGCAGAGATCGACAAATTCTTGATCTCACAAGGAATCAAGGGCTACAGGGAGCGTGCAGGGAAGTGGAGTTGAAATGCCCATCAGCCATGATTTAAAAGGCAGAGTGGACTTGATGGGCCGAATGGCCTTACTTCCACTCCTATGTCTTATAGACTTCTGGTCTTATACAGTTAATGTTGGGGCCCTGGGGACTGTTGCTGAATAAAGAGACCTTGGCTGCACTCACATAGTTCCTTCAAAGTGGAGTAGCATGTGAGACAGGGTAGGGAAGGACACATTTGCCATGATTGCCCTAATCAGTCAGAGCATTGGGTATAGGGGTTGGGATGGCATGTTGCTCCTGTACAAGACATTGATGAGGTCACTTTAAGAATACTGCGCACATATCGATTGGCTCTGCTAAAGGAAGAAAGTTGTTATTTTTGAGAGGGCGCAGAAAAAAGATTTACAAGGATGTTCCTCGACTGGAGGGTTTGAACTGTAGGGAGAGGCCGAATAGTTTGAAAGGTTTTCCCCTGGAGTGTCAAAGTCTGAGGGCTGACATGACAGAGGTTTATAAAATTTCAATTCCATGAATATTCTGAATAACCAAGGTCCATTTCTCAGGGGGAGGGGTGGCCAAAAGTCAAGTGCTAAGTTCAAAGCTGAGAGGGGAACAACTTCGAAGTGAACTTACAAAGATCAAAAAACAAAGAAAATTCAGCCCTCCAAGCCTGGTCAAGCCCAGGCAGGTGGGGCTGGGATAGTTTGGGATTATGTTTGATATGGACTGGTTGGACTGAAGAGCTGTCTGACCCTGTAATTCTTTCACTAGCTCTATTCCCACCTCCATGTATTCTCTGGGGCATACCAGAGCAAAGTACCAAACTTCAGATCAATTAGTTTTGAGCAATTCCTCTTTATTAATTCTAATCTCGCACAGTTTCTCATTTTCACAGTCACTGTCCTGTAGAATTTCTGGAAGGTTTTCTGTATCATCTTCTGTGGAGACAGAATTAATGTATTTCACTCAACAGTGGGTCAGTGGGGTTGGGGTGAAGAGAGACAGCCTCTGTCACCAAGTGAATACATCGGAGCACTGCACTTAGGAGATGATGGGCATGGCACCCACTCCTGCTCGGAGAGTTCTAGAATCTAAACAGTTCAGTGAAACTGTCATTTGATGACCATCGATGGGTTATGCTGAAACCAGTGACACAAAGCCGTGACCACCTCATTTTCGAATCAATCTGTCTTCACACTTTGCAACTGGCATAGGTCCAGGTAGAGACAAGAATCAGTCTCCAGTCAAAATTTTAGTAACTGCAAGTGTGGCCAGAAGAGAACTGCAACTGGAAAGGAGCAGATTATGATTTATTCATAAACAGCACTGAGGCAGAAGTGAAGACTGGGGATATTATTGGTGATAAAGTGAATATTATGATACAGATCAGCACAGGGCAAAATGGGCCAAAGGTGGCTATGAATACTTTTCTTCATCCTCAGATGTTTGTAAGTGAAGCCATGGCATAAGAATTGAGTTTGTGACTGATAGTGAATACAATAGTTTCCATCTTTGTCAAATACAGAAAATAGAAATCGAGGTGCTGTTCACAAAGTCTTACAGGATTAATAAATGGAAAGACACAGAGAAACTTACCAGGAACACCAACAAAAGTGAGAATGAGACAGTAACCTGCTTGAATAATTATCAGGACAGCTTCTATTCGCAATGTTAATCGTATCCAATTGAAAGTAAGCCAGTCAAGGCCATCAGATAAACTCCTGTCCATTATTGGAATATTCCAATCTATTCCTCTCAAATTCTGGTGCGTTGTCGTAACTTTCCACTCCATTGTTCTCACATTCTGATCCAATATTGGAACATCCCAATCTGCTGGTCACAGATTCTGATCTCGCTCCTCTCTGGAACTGCTGATCCCAATCGTATTGAGAATGACACAGCCACTGATACTATTTGATAACACATTGAAAGAAACCACTTATTAATAGAAGCGGGAAACCCTCCAGTGACACAGTCAGTATCCATGGGGACAGACATTAATTTGATTCACGGAACAAACAGTTCCAGTTAACCCCTTTCACTACAACACTTTAAATGTAACATAAATACCTGTTCTGGGTGGGAAGTTGACATTGCCTGCTATTGGTCTTTGTGCTCATCTCCAATTACTCTCACACTATTAGACATAAAGGGGAAAGGTGAAGATTTCTTTTCACCGGCTCGATGACTCTACTGTGTTATCCACATGAGGCGTTCGGTGCAACCACATTCCTAAGAGCCATTCAAGAGGTTGTCACTGCGCTGAAGCCTCCTCCACTATAAGTGCCAATGTAAGCCCTGTCTCTGGACACAATTGCCCTGAAGAAAGACAGGAAATGCTGAACTTTCCTCTCATTTCCCTGGTAAGGCAACATTTTATCTTTCACACAATACATTCAATAATTTGCCTCTAAAGTTGCAATCATTTTTTCACGGTTTATACACATTTTCTTTCCCGTTTCCTTTGGCCTTAGCTTAAAAGTTAGCATTACATTTCCAATTGCTGTATTTATTGGGATTAAAGAGTCAGAGACAGCATCTATGTGACTGGTTAGCAACCAGAAAGGAATAGGAGAATAGGAAATGCAGACTGGGCAGGAGTAAAGCGATATCCCCCAGACACCAATATCTTCTTATAGTCAGAAAAAAATCAAGTGCAGAGAAGGAAAAAGAATATCCTTGTCTAAAGGAATGGCGAGTGACGATGTAAGCAAAACACAATAGTTTGGAATAGAGGAGAAATGATTTGATATGTACTCGGTCAGTGTGTGCAGATAGAAAAGACTGTTCAGGTATGCACAAGACATACAGAGTTAACAATTGAGACATAGTTCACAAAATATGATGCAGACGATGTACGAAATTTATAAAACATTTAAACATTGTTTGATTGTCAGCTGATGTGTTCTGTTCCCATTCTCTCAAGAATTTCCCCTCTCTGGGTTTCCATGCTCTCCTCTCTCATTCTTATCAGTTTGTCTTTTATAAATTCCTGCTGCGTGTGTCCCACCTTATTTCAATTAATTAACACGCAACACGGAAATAAATATACTGACCTGCTGGGATCTGTCAATGGCTGGCGTCTGTCATATTAGTGTAGATAAAAGTTCTGGCATCAGACAGAGAATGCGAACATATCACTCTGTTGCACATTCGTTATACTGAGCAACACAGCACACAGAAATTGCCAGAGTAGCGAAGTACATTTACTTCTGTCAACAATCTATTTTTCTCTATTTTTACACCTCTTAATCCATACTCCCTCTCTGTTTCAGTCTCCCTCTCTATTTATATCTTGTTAATAAATCCTCCAATAGTGCCCGGTATCACATCTCTCAAACCTCCCTCTTTCAGTTAGATCTGTTGCTCATTTGTGATTATAATTGAGGAACATCACCACAAAGGAGGAAGGAAGTTGCCAGAGTTGACAGGAAGGGAAGCCGAGCAGGGAAAACAGTGGAGCAGCAATGGCAGGAGTTTCTTGGGATAATTCGGAGGCACATTTTAAATTCCTCCCAAGGGAGAAGAAGCATACTCAGGGAGGACAAGGCAGCTGTCGGTAATACAGGAAGTCAGGGACAGCATAAGAGCAAAAGAGAAAGCGTTCAAGTGGTGAAGACTATTGGAAATCCAAAGGATTAGTAAGACTTGAAACTCCATCTTAGGGGAAATGATAAAAACAATAGGGAGGAGAAGATGAAATATGATGGCAAGCTTGTTAATAATATAAAAGAAGATTGCAAGAGGTCTTTAGATATATAACAAGGAAGAGAGGGAAGCATGACCAAACACGGGACTGCTGGAAATGAGGCTGGAGTAGTTATGGGAAACATAGAAATGGTGGTGTATCTGAAGAGGGACTTTGCATCAGTCTTCACGGTGGAAGACACCAGCAGCCATCCAGAACATAAAGCGAATCAGAGGCAGAGGTAAATGAGGTGACCATCAGTAAGGAGAAGGTGCTGGGGAAGCTGAAAGATTTGAAGGTAGATAAATTAACCAGATCAGATGGACTGTGCGCCATAGTTCTAAGGAGATAGCAGACAAGTTTGTTTGGCTTTGCTGGTGATCTTTCAGGAATCGCTGAAGTCAGAGAGGGTCCCAGAAGACTGGCAAATATCACCCCGCTGTTTAAAGAGAGAGAGACACAGAAATCAGGAAATTATAGGTGATGGGGCAATGAAAAATATTTTGAATAAGGCTGAGTGGATCCTTAGTTTTATGAGTAGAGATCCAGAGTATAAAAGCAGGGAAGTGGTGGAGTATATTGAAACAATATTTGATTAAGCTACAGCATGACAAGGGATAAATTTATAAATCGTATTACAAACAGAAGACTTGAAAGTGCAGTTGAAATGAAGGAAATCGGTTTAAAGCATACAGGAGCGCACATGACAAACAAATTGTTGCCCAGACCCTGTCGCTAAGGATGTCAGGAACTGCCTGTGAGTAAATTGAGTTTAAAAAAGTCTGAAAAGCACAATGAAAGCTGTTGCTGCAGAGGTCCCGATGTACAACAATGTCATCAATATTGAAGATGAAATAAAGCCGGATATTTGAAAAGATCGCACTTATTCCTCCTTCCTCAGCAACCCAAAACACACCTTCCAGGAGAACCAGCATTTCACTTGTACTCTTTCAATCCAGTCTACTGTCATTGCTGCTCACAATGCTGCCTGCTTTACACTGGCAAGACCAAAGAGAGACTGCTTTGCCAAACACTTCCACTCTGTTTGTAGGAATAAACCTAACCTTCTTGTTGCTTCCAATTTCGATACTATACCTTGTTCTCATGCTAACGTTTCGATCATGGATTCCTGCAAAGCTTCAACGAAGGGCATCCCAAGCTCGAGTTACACCTCATTTTACGCTTTGAGCTTTCTAGCTTGTAGGCTTTAATATTCAATTCCATAACTTCACAGCCTGACACCATTGGGAATGTTCTCCATTTTTTGTACGTTCTCCCTCCCGGCGTCTGTGTGACCTTGTCATGTTTGTTTAACTTGCACTCAATGGAAAGAAACCATCTTCCCCCATTCAGACCTGCATTTACTCCCATTTTGCATCTGTTTCTCTTTCACCACAACTAAATGTCCATTTGTCTTTTGCACTGTACACCACACCCTCTGTTTTCTGTCACTCCTCCTGCACATCTGTCAAGGTACTTTTTCAATCCTTTTCAGTTCTGAAAAAGGCTCACGCTGGACTTGAAATCTTAATTCTGTTTCTCCATCTCCACAGATGCATCCAGACTTGCTGAGTTTCTCCAGAAATGAATCAGCACAAAATAAATTTTCAACAAAACATAGAACTGTGGACACTGGAAATCTGAAACAAAAACAAAAATTGCTGATGAAACTGAGAGCTTTGAAGAAGTGTCACCGGATCTGACAGATTAACTTTGCTTTCAATCCACAGATGCTGCCAGACCTGCTTAGTTTCTTCGGCAATTTCTATTTTCAAATAAATTCCAACAGTGTGTGTCAAAGCTGCACAAACGCCCTGTCCAACATGGAGCATCATACACTGGGAAGTGAATGGCACAGCAAGGTGCACTAATTCATTGGTTAAGGCTGGCATCACTGGCACTACAGAGCACTTCATCATGGTCAGGCAGATAAACAGGGAGAAGCACATTCACTTTAAAAACAGAAGATTTCACTGGAGCAAGCGAAAAGATTCAGATGAATATGTTAAATGTGCTTTGAGGAATGTGACAAATTGGAGGCGTGACATCACTCTGAGAAGAATAAGAACATTAAAATAGAAGTGTTACCACATCAGAACCCAGAGTAGGTCACTGAGTACAGGAGCGATGGGGACTCGGACTGAACTGGGGGACAGGCAGTACAATTACATTGCACATATTGCAGCTCAAACCTGGGCATTCATGTGGTGATGTAAACCACTGCAACAGCAGCAGCAGAATTGTGTTCAACCACAATCTGGAACTTTTTGTCCCAGAGAATCCCTTAGTCTATGGTTACCATGAAGCTGATCAATGGTTCAGTGACAAATGCAGGCAAACACGCCGGGGACAGAACCATCTGAACCAAAACTGATGCCAGCCCATTATAAATGCCAGATTTGGCTGCTTGCATTCCAAACAGCAGAACTAACCCATTACAGACAGGGCAAAGTGATTGCATGACCAACAGACCAGAAGTCCTGCCACAACCAGTCATAAATGGTGATTGACAGTTAAACAATCCCCTGGAGGAGAGGGCTCCACAAATATCCCCATCCGAAACAATGGAACAGCCCTCCACATCAGTACAAAAGTCAAGGATGTAGTATCTGCGCCATCCTCAGCCAGAAGTATTGAGTGGATGACTTAGCTCACCCTCGTCATGATCTCCTACAAAATCACAGATGCCAGTCTTCAACAAATTCAATTCACTGCACATGATACCAAGAAAAAGATGATAAACTAAAGACACGAAGAAGATAACTGGCCCTGTCGCCATTCCTGCAATGGGACTGAAGGCTTGTGCTGCACAACAAGCCGTGCCCCTGGGGAAGCTGTTTCATTCCAGCCCCAACTCTGACACCTACCTGGCAATGTGGAAAATCACTCAGCTGTGCCCAGTCCCCTAAGAGGAGAATAGTTACAATCTGACCAACTGCCACACCCTCAGTCTCATCAAGATCGTCGAATTGTTTTAAGTTGTTTTTGACAGAGCTGTCAAGCAGCACAGAAATAACCTGCTCAGTGTGGTTTTTGATGGGTCTCCTTCTGGAGATGTTGCTGTTGTGGATATATCATTAGATTACTAATCCAGACCAGGCTAATGCTTTGGCAGCCAAGGAATGTTAAGACAATGAACAAAATACCAAAATTTCAAATCTGATGTCAGTAAAAGTGGGCCTTGAAACCAATATCGATTGTAAAAACCAATGTGCTTGAACAATGTACTTTCAGAATGCAAATCTACTGTGCTTTCCTGGTATGTCCTAAAAGTGACTCCAGACCAGTGTTGAACTCTTCAATGGTCTCTGAGACAGGACAGGCTGCAACATTACCTGCCAATTTTTATACTCAATGCCTAGGCCAATGATGGTTGGCATGTCGTATGCCTTGTTGACGACCTTTTCTACCTGCGTAGCCACTTTCAGTGACCTGTGTACCTGGACACCCAGATCCCACTGCCCATGAGTGCTCTTCAGGGTTCTGCCATTTACTGGATATTTTCCAGCTGGATTAGACCTTCCAAAATGCATTACCTCACATGTTTCCACATTGAACTCCATCTGCCATCTCTCTGCCCAAGTCACCAAGCTATCGATATTCAGCTTTGTCCTTTGACAGTGCTCATCGCTGTCCGCAATTTCAACAATCTTTGTGTCATCAGCAAACTTACTAATCAGACCAGTTATATTCTCCTCCAAATCATTTATATATATATATATATATATAGCAAAGGTCCTAATACTGATTCCTGAGGAATGCCACACTTTTGATCTCAATATGACCCAAACTATCAACACACCCTTCCCCAGACTCATCATCCACCACATCGTTCTCTATGGTAAATACTGACACAAAGTTCTCATTTAATACCTCGCCATATTCCTCTGGCTCCGCATATAAATTCCCTTCCCTGTCCTTGAGTGGGCCATCCCTCTGCCTGGCTACCCTCTTGCTCTTTGTATGTATATATGGGATTTTCCTTAATCTTGTTGGTCAATGACTTTTCATGACCACTTTATAGCCGCCCTGTCTCCTCGCTTAAATATCTTTAATCTTTCCTTATATTCCACCCTCGCGTCATGTATTCCCAGCCTCCTAGCCTCAATAAATACTTTCTCTTTCTTTCTAATTAAGCTCACAATATCTCCCATGATTCAAGATTCCCTAAACTTGGCGTACTTTCCCTCATCCTTACAGTAATGTACTTGTCCTGAGTTCCCAGCAACTTACACTTGAAAGCCTCCCACATACCAGATGTGAAATTGCCCTCAAACATCTGTCCCAATCTACATTCTTCAGTTTCGGCCTAATATTGTTATAATTAGCCTTTCCCCACTTTAGCACCTTCACTCGATAACTACAACTATCATTATCCATCAGGACCCTTAAACTTACTGAATTGTGATCACAGTCTTTGAGCTATTCCCTCATTGAGACATCGACCACCTGGGCAGGTTCATTCCCAATACTAGGTCCAGTACGGCCCCTTTCCAAGATGGACTGTCTACATTGTGTTTCAAAAAGCCCTCCTGGATTCTCTTGACAAACTCTGCCCCATCCGAGCCCCAAGCACTAAGTGAGTCCCAGTCAATGTATGGGAAGTTAAAATTACCCACAATAGCAACGTTGTACTTTTACATCTTGCCAAAGTCTGGCTACAAACCTGTTCTTCTATCTCCTGTTGACTGTATGAAGGCCTATAGTAAACCCCAAACATTGTGATTGCACCCTTCCTGTTCCTGAGTTCTACCCGTATTGCCTCGCTGTATGAGCCATCCGAGGTGTCCTCCCATGGTACAGCTGTGATGTTCACCTTAGCAAGTAGTGCAACTCCCCCAACCATTATCTACCTGCCTCAATCCTGCCTGAAACACCTGTATCCTGGAACGTTAAGCGATCAATCCTGCCCCTCCCTTAACCAAGTCTCTGTAATAGCAACAAAATCACAGTTCTCAGTACTAATCCCAGCTCTAAGTTCTCCTGCCCTACCTGTTACACTTCTTGCATTGAAACAGGTGAACTTCAGTCTACTAGATCCGCTTTGATCAGCAACTACACCCAGTCTGTTCTTTCTCTGAGTCTTACTGGCCCTATTCTCTAGTTCCCTTTCAGTCCATTCACTTTGCATTGATTCCCACACCCCCGCCAAGCTCATTTCAATCCTCCTGAGTGACACCAGCAAACCTCCCAGCCAGAATATACACCTATCCTTTTCAAATCCCAAAACATCAACTTTCCTGAACCTTTGATACTGCCTGGCCTGTTGTGATCATCCAACTCTACACCTTGTTGTCTCAGATTGCAGCATCGGCAGTTCCTACTATCTCTGAGGAAGTTCTGGAATGAAACCAGTTCACTTGATGGCCATTGTCAGGACTGGCCTCTCCCTGGTGCATATATGGCGCACTCTCTCAGTGTTGAAAATGCCTTCCTCTCCTTAGTTTATTTTCCTGGCTGATAAACCGTTATATCTCTGTACGGTCACAATGAACTGAAATTTTAATGTGCCCACACTGAATAGAAGCAGTTAACAATGTAATTGCACAATTTTCTGTACCACAGTCACAGTAACAGCAACACCACTATTGCTGCTGGAGTTGACAGGGGATGTTGGGGATGAGATGGCCTTGTGGAATTATTTCTGAATCCTAATCCAAGGATCCAGGTAATGACCCACACCCCAATTCAAATCCCGCCACAGCAGATTGTGGAATTTGAATTCATTGAAATACCTGGAATGATGGAACTATTAAGCCATCATTGATCATTGGGGAAAAAAAAACCACCTGGCTCACTCATGGGCTTCAGGGAAGGAAATCTGCCATCCTTACCTGGCCTGGCCGACATTTGACTCCAGACCAACAGCAATGTGGTTGACTCTCAACTGCTATTTGGAATGACCAAACCAGCCACTCAGATAAATCAATCACCACAAAGTCTCACAGAAATGACACAGCACAGACCTATTTACAGCAATACACAGCATGTGTATGGTAGAGATGCAAGAAAAATGCTCACAAACACCTTCTCAAGGGCAACGAGGAAAGGGAAGTAAATGCTGGCCCAGCCAGTCACACCCACAAACCATTAATGCATAAAGAAGATGACCACATTCAGGAAAGACAGACTGAGGTGACACAGCTTACTTTCAGCAGGGACTTAGAAGTACATCGACATGGGCATGATATTCAGGAATATGGGAAAAGGTAAAAAAAGTAATTAATTCCACATTTTATTTCCATCCGACCTGATCATCAACAATCCCCTTTTTCACTTGTATTTTTCTCTCACTGTCTCTTTCTCAATTTATTCAACTCATTCCTTCCCCCTTCAAAACAAATATCCCTGTCACCAGCATAAATCACAATCTCTGCCAGCAGATTTCAGTTCTGATGTTTATTCAGTCGACTTGAAATGTTAACTCCATTTTTATTTCATCAGAGACTGCCAAACTGTTCACTTTCCTCAGCACTGTTCACTTCCTCAGTTTTATTTTTGTTTCAGACCTCTGACATATTTCTTTCTTTGGTTTTACTGGTTTTTTTTCAAATAAATTTCATGGGATGACAAAATCATTGGCAAAAGAAGCATTTAATGCCCATCATTAATTACCTTTAGCTGTGACCATTCGACATGACAGTTTGAAGCCAGAAACATTTTGTGGGTCTGAATTCACACTTAATTCACCCCGGGTAATAACGTTAGATTTCTTTATCAGAGGAGATCAGTGAAATGAGATAGGTTTTTTGACAAATTGCTGCTGGTTTTATGGTTGCTATTAGTTAAATTGGCCATGGTTACAATTCTTATCATTAGAATGAAAGTCCTACCACCAATTGTGATAAGATTTGAAACAATACCCGTAATAAACAATGTAATAACCAGTGTCTCTGCATTACCTGCTGAGTGACTTAACTCCTCTAATATGGAGTCCCTATCGTTAGTTACTTTGAAAGCAAGAACAAGGGTGTGATCAAATTATTTGTAACTTGGAAGACTGGTCAGAAGACAGCTGGAACCATAAAGCCTGAATTTTACCAAGGCATAGATAATGGTTTATCCAGCCACAGCACAGAGGCAGGGCGGGAGATTGCAGATATTATGGCGCTGGTGTTGGACAAATTTGATGATGGAAACAATAGTAAGACATAAATCAAAAAAGGCCCTCATGTTGTGAACAAGCCTTGTTCTCAGATGCTTGCGAAGGATGAGTCTGAAATTCATGGACAATGAAGCGAGGTTTTAATTGAAACTGAAGATAGTTGTTTCCATCTTTTCCAAATACAGGTAACAGAAATGGCAACAAAGTTGGACATGCCTTGCGGCAGTAATGACTGGACAGAGATAGAAAGGCTTACCAGGAACACCAACAACAGCGAGAATGGGATAGTAACCAGCCTGAATAATCATCAGTACACCTACTATTCGAAGTGATAACGTTGACCAAGATGCAGTCAGATAAATAAGACCCCAGGATAAACCCCTGCCCATTGTTGTAACATTCCAGTCTGTTGGTCTCAGATTCTGATCCATTGTTATGACATTCCAGTCTATTGTTCTCAGATTCTGATCCATTGTTGTTACATTCCAGACTATTGTTCTGACATTCTGATCCATTGTTCTAACATTCCAGTCTATTGTTCTCAGATTCTGATCCATTGTTGTAACATTCCAGTCTATTGTCCTCAGATTCTGATCTCTCCACCCCCTCTCTCTGCAGCTGACAATCCCTGTTAGTGCTGTCACTGATGCTCCTGCTTATATATGGGATAAGACATAGACCAGAGAGCCTTATTTATAGGAGAGGGAAAGCTTTCTGTGACGCAGTTAGAATCCATAGAGACTGACATCAATCATAGTCACTGAACAAATAGTTCCAGTTAACCCCTTTCAATACACCTTCAGTGAACCTTTGGTTCACAATTGAAACTGGGCTGGATTGGATCTTAACATCGTTGTCTATTTGTTGTACATTCCATCACCAATTGCTCTAAAGATGTATGTGGTGAGAGAGAATGATGGATGTTTTCATTTTGCAGGTTAAGTGGCTCTGCCTTGTTGTCCACGTGCAATGCTGTAACCACCTGCATCAATACACGACCCCCCCAAAAAAGACAAGCAAAATGTCATTCCTGTGCTGATTGTACAAAAAAATGCTGAGCAAAATTGGGTTGGCCTTGTAGAGAAAGTGTAGGTTTCTCATTGCTGCAATAAAACAACATTGTATGTTGAAGATACAAAGTTCTTCATTGCAGTTTATGTGCTTTAAAGCAGTAACATTTACATTTCTTGATTCAATTGACCAAAACTAAAATCAAATGTGTTTTGTACAATGATGCTGTTCATTAAAGCCCATGGACTGAAGAGCCAGGGGCAGAAGGAATGTGACATTGGTTCGGAGACAGAGAGGAATGGGGGCAGTGGCTGTAGTGACTGGACCGGAGCACAGTGATATCCCAATGTCACCAGTATTTCGTTCGCACTTATTCTGACAGATGGAAAAAAATGTAATGCAGAGCAAGGAAAGAGATTATATTTGGGAGATGGATTGCCAAACAACAATATGAACACACCATGATAATTTTAAATATAATAGGAAACTATATTTTATGTAAACACTGTTTAATCATGGGGCATGCAGAATGATAAAATTGTTCATATACGCACAGGATATTCAGAAATAAAAGCAGACAAAGATTTCAAAATGACAAGGTTTAGAGCTGGATGAACACAACAGGCCAAGCAGCATCTTAGGAGCAGAAAAGCTGACATTTTGGGATTTCAAAATGTTTGGTGTATAGGGATTCTACAGGATAATGATAGTAGGGATATAGTTCACCGCCAGCTGGTGCAGAGATGATGGGCTGAGTGACCTCCATCTTGCTGTAATTATTCTGAGATTTGTACGAAAATGCTTCAGAGCCTGAGGGGAAACACTTTCAGTGAAGGTCACAGATTGTGCCATCATGAGTAATCTATTTCTGTTGTCTCATGAAGTGCAGCTGCCTTGGAAATTTATTTTCAATCAAAATCAATTTCCTGAAATTCCTGCATTGAGGACGATATTCACAGAATATTTTTAAGAAAGAAACAGACACTGGTGTAATACACCTGTTGTCAGCCCAATGGCTCTCACAGAATCAGGGATGGACGATATTGTCCAAATATAACCAAGTTCAACATCTGGACCTATCAAGAAAAGCAACATTCTGGAGATTAAGGAAACCTGAAATAGAAGTTAGTGGGGAAACACAATATATGAGGCAACATCTGGAGACAGATATTGAGTTAACAGATCTGGTCTGTAATGAATCTATTCTGAAAAAATTCATATTGCAGATGCTGCTAGACATGATAATTTTTATTCCAGCATTTCTTTTCTTTCTTTTAGACTGTCACAATTTGTCTGATCTGAATCACAACAGTGAAGCTGCCATTTGAGTTGACCTTCAAGTATTTGTGAAAGATCATCAAAGGAGACATTGCAAAGTTTCTTTAATAAAGATCCCAAGTTTCGATGGCATGTTACATTGAGATAAACTGCCATGAAAAGTTTGAACTCAGTGGCACTGATATCGCACAATCAGTCCTCTTCTTGAAAACGATGTGGATCCTTAACTCAATGACATACCGTGCTCCTGATTTCGCTGGGGTCACACTCATCCAGCAAAGTCTTACCTTTCTGAGACTTTGGGCTCAACTTTGAAAACATAAAATTTCCTGATATTTTTAATAGGACGCACTCAACCATGGGTTTTAGCAGGCACCAGCAAAGGCTGAGTTTATTTGTCATCACCAATAGCTCTGGAGAAAGTAATAGTGAGCTGCCTTCCTGAAACACTTCCAATCCAAATGCTGCAGACATGCACACAGAGCTGTTTGTTAGGGATTCCAGGATTTTTTTTCAATACATTATAGTCAAGGAACAGCAATTTAGTGCCTATGCAGGACGACAAGTGACTTGAATGACTACTTTCAGAGACTGATTTCCCCATTGTCGAGTCGAGGACATTACCAGTGCAGGATTGTCTCCAATTTGCATTGATCACATTTTTGTTCAGGGTCCACAATGCCACAATGAGTGAAGTAACATGGGTGGCATGGGAAGTTACTCTGATCTCACTTCAAATGATGTTGGAACATGAGTTAAAACACTAAAGAGTGAAAGTGCAGAACACTGTGCTCATTGTTCTCACAATATTCCAAAGCTTTTTTTTCGGTACGGACTTCCGATTCTGTCAGCAGATGTTTGTCCTATTTGTGATGAGGCTAGTTGGTGTCTGGATTGCACTGCTTAGGAGCGTGGTTGAGGCAGGTAACATCCCAAACTTTAAAAGCATTTGGATCAGCACCTTTTGGTGTAGTCTCAATGGGCCTTTTCTCAATTGTATGGTTCTGTGTGGGAGCAGCCATGAAAGATCTGATGTATTCTGAAGTACTGGCCAATGGTACTTGTTTGTCTGTTCCATCAACTGCTCAAGATGTGTTTCAAAACAGCATCACTCAGAAAATATCAGCACTTACTCAGCCGAGGACAGCCCAGCTATCTCTGAAGACATACAGGATTTTTCAAATGGTCAGTGCAAGATTATTCCAACTGTTTGTCGTCATTATTTTAATGAAACCAATAAAATGGATACAGCTTTCCCTTCATTAGAATAAAATATTTTAGCTGTTATGGCGTCATTCCGAAAAGATGAATAAGCTCCTTCTTCCCATGCACACACTTTGAGAATGTATTTGTTTTCCTGCCGGTTTTTAATCCCCACTCCACTCCACTGCTGTTTCCATGATCTGGTTCCATGTTTGTGCCACTCGAATATACATTTCCAAAGAGAATGTTTCTGTTTGAGCCAAGATTGTGAATGCTTACAAACTAACAGATCATATTCCTCAGCACCACTTCACAGTCCTCAGTTCCTGCAGTAGTCTATGTCGTTATTCCAAAATATGTGGCACCATTCAGGTTTAGCTGATGAATGGCTAACACGAACAGTTCTTCAACGTTGCCGGGCAGGAATTATCTCCAACAGGAGGCAATCCAAAAGCACCACCTTGATATTCAATGATATAATCAACTTCCAGTGACAAATATCCTGTGTGGAGCTATTCATCAGAAATTCACCAAATCATAGAGTCAGAAAGTTGTGAAGAATGGAAACAGAGGCTTCAGTTCACTTCATTCATACCAATTACATATACCCAATAAATCTTGTCCCATTTGCTAGCTTTTGACCCGTATCCTTCTAAACCTTTCCTAATCACAGACCCATCTTTTCAAATGTTGTTATTGTACCAAACTCCATTACATCTCCTTGCATCTCATTCCAAACACTCACCTCCCTCTGTCTGAAAAAGTTACACCTGAGGTTCCTTCTAAATCTTTTCCAGCTCACCTTAAACTCGCACCCTCTAATTTTGGACTCCCCCACCCCGCTGAAAACACCTTGTCTAGATACCCTATCTATTCTCCTCCTGACTTTATAAATATCAGTAAGGTCACCCCTCAGCCTTCGAATCTCCAGGCAAAAGCCTATTCAGTTTCTCCCTGCAGCTCAAACCTTCCAACCCTGGCAACATTCTTATAAATCTTTTCTGAACCTTTTCAGTTTTCACAAAATCCTTCCGATAGCAGGGAGACGAGAATTGCATGCAATATTCAAAAAGTGGCCTAACCAGTGTACAACCGCAACAGGACCTCGCAACAACTACACGCAATGCACTGACCAATAAAGGCAAGTTGTACCAAATGCAACAGGAGTAGACTCCCAACTTTAAGGGCATTTAAATGGTCATTGGATCAACATATGGATGATCATGGAATAGTGTAGTTTAGATGGACTTTAGATTGTTTCACATTTCGGCACAACATCGAGGGCCGAAGGGCCTGTACTGCACTGTAATATTCTATGTTCTATGTTAAATGCTTTCTTTACTATCCTATCTATCCCTTAATCCACTTTCAAGGAACTAAGTGCCTGCACACCAGGGCTCATCGCTCAGCAATACTCCCCAGGGCCTTACCATTTAGAGTACAAGTGCTGCCCCAATTTGATTTCCAAAATGCAACATGTCAGATTTATTCAATTTAAATCTGCCTACCATTCCTTGGTCCATTGTCCCATCTGATCAAGATCCCATTGTACTCTGAAGTAACCTTTTAAAATGTCCACTACATTTCCAATTTGGTGAACTTCCAGCTGGAAGTTTTCATGGTCAATTAATGCCGGTCCAGCTACACTAAAATCCCAAATGAATTAAAAAGGTCTGATTTTCCAGAAAAAAATATTGATCTATGGAGCTAATTGCTGTCTTTGAGGTTGTCGGATATATTTGCGAAATGCAGTTCATGCATAATGTGAAAGAAAAAGACAAATCACAGCTCAGGTCACAGATCATTAAAGATAACGTAG
This sequence comes from Stegostoma tigrinum, assembly GCF_030684315.1. NCBI lineage: Eukaryota > Metazoa > Chordata > Chondrichthyes > Orectolobiformes > Stegostomatidae > Stegostoma > Stegostoma tigrinum. The sequence continues at coordinate 5,050,218 of NW_026728419.1, read as the reverse complement.
CATTGTTTTGAAGCAGCTGGAGGAGCACTCAAAATGCTATGCCCAGTGGGTGTTGACTTCAAGATAAGTGTGATTAATGTAGTTTTGTTTTTTTGATTGGAATAGACTTGTTGATGTGAAGGTCCTGTTTTTATGCTGAATGGCTCTCTGACCTTAATTTTTGAAAACAGAAAAAGCAGTCTCACAATTTCCATAATACGTCAGCTTTTGTGCTCCTGAGATGCTACTTGGCCTCCTGTGTTCATCGAGCTTCACACTTTGTTATTTGGATTCTCCAGCATCTGCAGTTCCCATTATCTCTGATCACAATTTCCATATGATGTGAGCATCAAGTGGTGAGGATTACAATCTCCAAGACCACACAGCATCCTGGCTTGAATCTATATCATTGTCCATTCACTGACACTTCTTCAGAATCCTGAAAGTCTCCATGAAACATATGTTAGTGTCCCTGGGTTTCACCATCATATTCTGAATGGAAATTAGACAGAGGCAATAAATGCTTGTCTTGCGAACAAAAGTCATCTCAACACTCCAAATAAAAGTAATCTGTACAATTAAAGACATATATTCAGCCCAATCTGTTTACTAAAGCAGTTTTATTGAGATATTAACTTTGATCTGTCTCTCTGGTCTTGCTGAAAAACCATGAAGCTTTCCTGAGTATTTTCATAGTGTCGTTTAAAAATCGTATTTGGAAGTTGTACCCATCATTCTGAAAGGCAGAGCCTTCGTGGCCATGTGAAAACTTGGATCAGCAGTAAGTGATTAGAAAAATCAAACCAAGTCCTCCATGCGGTGAGCTCTTGAATGATGTGGCCTCCAATAAACGTTCCTCTCCACCCCTTATAACATTGGTGTGTTATTCTCAGTCAAGAATCTGTCTGCCTCTCCCTTAAGAATATTCAATGATTTATCCTCCATCTCTCTCTGGAAAGATTTCCATAAACACACAATCCTTTGAAAGGGTAAAAGAAATAAGTCACCATTGTCTAACTGAGATATTCTCCAGTTTTACAGTTCATCCACTGGTGGTAATCTCGTGCACAAATGGAAATAATGTTTCAGCATTCAACTTGAAAAGACTGCTCGGAATATTTTGCGTTTAAACAAGATGACGTGTCTTCGCCTAAAGTCCAATAAATCCAGGGCCAGTCTGGTCATGATTTCCTCTGAAGATAAATACTTCTCAAAGGAATCAGTTCGGTGAATCATCCCTGGATGGCTTCTGATTTCATCATGCACACAGCCTAATGCAGTCTCACCATTACCCTGGAAAAGTGGCCAAAAAGTGTCCTCTTCGGCCTTGAAACTGCTCGACCATGCCCTGCAGCAAACCAGGTACTACAGCCACATCACCTTCCTTAGTACCTGCCTACGGAACCAGATCATCCCCATTGGACTACAGTCCACATTCAAGCCTTCCCAATTTGGTCCCAAATGTGACAATGTCTACATCCAGAACATTAAGACACTTCAGAAGCACCTTTCCCTGTGACTCCTGAAACACACACTCGCAGAAATGCGATGGCAACTCCAGGCACTGCAATCCAGCCTACCCCAGCTCAGAGCCTCCCTCTCTCAGACCTGCAAAGGACCTCACCTGTTTTTTTTTATTCTTCGTAGGATCTAGAACCTGAACTCACAATTCTACTCAGCTTCAGTAGAGACAAAAAACCGTAAGTACAGTAAACTTCCTGGTGCCTACCATCCAAAACGGGCAACCTACACCTCCCAAATCCCCAACCCGACACAAGAACTCGCCCACAATGTGCCCGCCAGCTTTGGCCATGTGGCCACTCTCGGAGCAACTGGGGATGGCGACACATCCTCCGCCGCAGGATACCCCGTTTCCGGGTCAGCGAATGCCACCACCTCCATTTCCATGTCCAACACCATAGACACTGAGGACACACCTACCGTCAACGCAGCTGCCTCCTCCTACCCTGCTCCTCCCACCACCAGCGCAAACGGCACTCCGCCCACCACCGATCCAACTCCGCCCATGCCCATGCACCTCCACCCACAACCATCTCCGATGTCACTCCACCCACAGCCTCCACAGCTAGCAGCTCCATAGGAGACAGAAACACTGAGCCCTGTCGAGTCTTCACCATCCCCACAGACCTCCCCCTTACTGAGGACAAACGATCAGTCCTCAGTATGGGGCTCACCTTTGTCTCCCTTCACCCACACATCAATCAATACCGGTCACGCTTGGACGTTGAGTAGGTTTTCCGCCGCCTCTGCCTCCATGCTTACTTCTCTAACCGTGAGCCTAACCCTCCCTCTACTGACCCCTTCATTCACCTCCAATGCACCCCCTCCTCCTGGGCATCATCGAAGGTCCTCTACCCTCCCTCGACCTCTTCATCACCAACTGCCATCGTGACATCAAATGCCTCAACCTCTCCACCCCTCGCACTCACTCCAACCTCTTCCCTGCAGAACGTACAGCCCTCTGCTCCAATCCCAACCTCACCATAAAACCCATGGACAAGGAAGGCACAGTTGTGGTACGGTGCACTGACCTCTACATCGCTGAGGTTACACGCCAACTCTCCAACACCACCTCCTACTGACCCCTTAATCATGGCCCCACGCCTGACTATCAAAGCATCATGTCCCAAACCATCCACAATCTCATCATCTCAGATGACCTCCCACCCACAGCCTCCATCCTCATCATTCCCCAACCCTGCAATGGCCGGTTCTATCTCCTTTCCAAAATCCACAAACCTGCCTGCCCTGGTTGACCCATTATCTCTGCCTGCTCCTGCCCCACTGAACTTATCTCCACCGAACTGGAATTCATTTTTTCACCCTTAGCCCAGGAACTCCCTACCTATGTCTGTGAGACCACCCAAGCTCTCCATCTCCTACAAAACTTACAATTCCCCAGTCCCCAACACTTCATCTTTACCATGGACGCCCAGTTCCTATACACCCACATTCCCCATGCTTCTTCCTATCCCGCAGGCCCAACCAGTGCCCCAACGCTGACACCCTCATCCGCCTTGCCAAACTCGTCCTCAACCTCAACACCTTCTCTTTCAATTCCTCCCACTACCTACAAAAGGGGTGGCCATGGGTACCTACATGGACCCAAGCTGTGCCTGCCTCTTTGTAGGTTATGTGGAACAATCCCTCTTCCATCCTTACACAGGCCCTAAACTCCACCTCTTCCTCCATTACAGTGATGACGACATCCACGCCGCCTTTTGCATCCACGAGGAGCTCAAACAGTTCATTCACTTCACTGACACCTTCCACCACACCCTTATGTTCACCTGGACCATCTCTAATGCCTCTCCCTCCTTCCTGAATCTCTCTGTCTCCATCTCTGGCAACCACCCAGAAACCAATATCCATTTCAAGCACACTGACTCCCACAGCTACCTGTAATACACCTCCTCTCACCCACCTTCCTGCAAAAATGCCATCCCCTATTCCCAATTCTGCCGCAACTGCTCCCAGGTTGATGACTTCCACCCCTGTACATCTCAGATGTCCTCGTTTATCAAGGACGGCAACCTCCCCCCACTCAGTGGTTGAGAACTCCCTCAACCGCGTCTCCCACATTTTGAACAACTCATCCCTCACACCCCGTCCCCACCCTTGTCTGCTTTCCGGATGGACTACTCTCTCCGTGACTCTCTTGTCCGCTCCACACTCTCCTCCAGCCCCACCACACCGGGCACTTTTCCCTGCAACCGCAGAAAGTGCTCCAGCTGCCCCTACCCCTCACCTCCATCCCAGGCCGCACATCTGATAATGTGCTAGACTGCATCTGCTGCTCCCATTGTGGCTCCGCTACATCGGAGAAACCAAGCGGAGGCTTGGGGACAACTTTGCAGATCATCAATGCTCGGTTCGCACTAAACAACTCCCCCTCCCATTCTGCAAATGACATGTCCATCCTGGGCCTCCTACAGCGCCAAACTGATGCTACCTGAAGGTTACAGAACAACAACTCATATTCCGCTTGGGAACACTGCAGCCCAATGGTATCAATGTGGATTTCACAAGCTCCAAAATCTCCCCTCCCCCACTGCATCCCAAAACCAGCCCAGCTCGTCCCCACCTCTCTAACCTGTTCTTCCTCTCACCTGTCCCCTCCTCCCACCTTAAGCCGTACCCCCATTTCTTAACTACAAACCTCATCCTGGCCGCTTGACCAGTCGTCCTTCCCGGACTGACCTATCCCCTACCTACCTTCCCACCTACACTCACCTTTACTGGCTCCATCCCCGCCTCTTTGACCTGCCTGCCTCCTCTCCACCTATCTTCTCCTACGCAGCAGCAGCTACGCACTGATGATGTCTTCTCGACTGGAGACGAAACGTTTGCAATTCATTTGCCAAACTCAGCGAACAAACCAAGAGCCAACTACCTTCTCCTCTCTCCATCTTCAGTCCGCCTCCCCCTCTCTCCCTATTTATTACAGAACCCTCTCCCCATCCCCCTTTTCTGAAGAAGGGTCTAGGCCCGAAACACCAGCTTTTGTGCCCCTGAGATGCTGCTTGTCCTGCTGTGTCCATCCAACCCCACAGCTTGTTATCTCACACTCTCCAGCTTCCACAGTTCCCATTGTCTCAAACCGGCGTATTCAGCTATGGAGCATGCGCACAGCTCATTGTGATTGTGAGCATGTGTGCTGGGAGAGATATCCGGAATGAAATGGTTCTCCATGAGAGCCACAAGTGGTGAGTACAGGTTAAAGGGGAGGGCAGTTTCGGTGCTGTATTCCAGCAAGAGGGCTGCGTGATTGCTCAGTTTAGGTCTCAGGTCTCAAACAGGGGTCTTCCAGTGCTGCGTTTAGTTTTCAGAGAGCCTCAGGCTTCCTCCCTGAAAGAGGCCTAGACTGCCCTGTGAGAGGGAAAGTCCTGTCAGCTTTTACCCTGTCAAGCCACTTCAGAATGTGATTACCGCAATGAGAGGTGTTGTCAGTAAAGCAGAACTCCAATGTGCACTCACTGGTTAGAGGTCTTTCCACTGCGTATTGTGTTAGCACCCTCGCTGACTTTTGTTTTGAGTTTTTAAAAAGTCATTTTTGGCTTGAATCTGAGAGTTGAACGGTGACGTCTGGGCTGTGAGCAGCTGTTGTGCTCCAAAAAATACAAAATCAATTATTGGTTTCTGAGGCCAGGCCTGGAAGTCGATTGCAGGTTGTTTCTTATTGGAAAACTGTGTAGACTCTTTCGGCCATTAATAAGGTCAGCATCTGGGAACTGGTGCCAGCAAGTCTGGGAGAGAATATTGTCAAACAGAAGGACTTTAAAACTGGGCCAAATGCACATCTTTGATGCTGAGCTGGCTGCTGGTGTGACAGAGGCTCAGAGAAAGTGGAGGGAGAGAGCTGAACAGGTTGGGGCCGTGTGGTTTGGATATTGGGGTTATTCTTCACCCATCCCCCCCCCCGACAAAATCCAGCCAGTTGTTTCTCTCATTGTCCCTCTTCCCCCACTTTACCACCTTCTGTACCTCCAGCCCCTATCCCACCCCTTGCTTCCCCCAGTATCAGCAAACTTCCAAAGATATTTCTGAAATACTCTGTTACTTTTCTCAGGGCATTCAACAACTTGAAAACTGGATTGAAAATGAGAGACAGAGCAGCCACTGCAGAAGCTTCCAAAATCACTCTGCACTTTCTTGAACTGCTGCAATCCACGTGGTGATGTAGCTCCCATGTTGCAAATTGGTAAGGAGTTGTAGGATTTTCATCCAGTGGTGATAAGGTCATGCTGTTTTTTGTGTCTGTTGTTGTCATTTTGTTCTTATATTCCACCTTCAACAGAATAGAAACATAGAAAATAGGAGCAGGCGCAGGCCATTGTAGCTTTTGATCCTTCTCCGCTAGTCACTTTGATCATGGCTGATCATTCTACTCAGCCTCTTCCCACTTTAGAGCCAGATCTTTTGATCCCTTAAGCCACGACAACTATACATGTTATCGTCTTCTTGGAAACATCCAGTGTTCGGCCTTAACTGCTTTCTGTGGCAGCAAATTTCACAGGGTCACCAGTCTCTGTATTTTTTTTTTAATTTCCTCATTTCAATTCTTAACAGCCGAGTCCATGCCCCTGAGCTCCAACTCCCTGGTCATTGATAACATCCTTCCTGTATTTACCGAGAATTTTGTTGGTTTCTGTGAAATCTTTCATCGTTCTTCTAAACTCCAGTGAATTTCATCCTAACCAATCCATCCTATCCTTATATGTAAGTCTTGCCATCCCAGGAATCAGTCTGATCAACTGTTGTGAACAGCCTCTGTAGCCAGAAATTCCTTCCACAGATAAAAATTCCAAATTTACACATACCATCCCAGGTGTGGTCTCACCAAGATCCTGTACAATTTCAGTAAGACATCCCTGCTCCTGTACTCAAATGCTCTAACTCTGCAGGTCAAAATACCATTTGCCTTCTTCACCCCCTGCTACACCCGCATGCTTACTGTCAGTGACTTGTGTTATCCTAGTTTTGTAATCCAACTGGATAATCTCGAACTGAGACGCATTTCTCATTTAAATGACTCATTGATTGTATGAATACCTGGGATCCACCATGGACCACAGTTCCACACTGGTCACTGGTTGGCATACAAGAAATGACTGTTTATTCTGACTGTTTCTGTGTGCCAAACAGTTCTGTATCCCTGTGAATACCCAATCTCTCATGCTTTAAATTTACGTGCTAATCTCTTATGTGGGGACTTTTAATGCCTTCTCAAAGCCTACATAAGCCACATCCACTGCCTTTTCAACTCTAAATGTTGCATTTTTGAAACATTCCGGCAGTTTTGTCCAACATGATTTCCCTTTCATAAATCCATACCAACCTAATTCTGTCACTGTTTTCCAGTGTTAGGCTAAGGTTCATAGTTCTCAGGCTTCTCCCACATCCCTTCTAAAACAAAGGGATAATATCAGCCACTCTCCAGTCATGTCACACCCACCCATATTTATAGATGATACGAATATTTCTGCAACTTCCTCCCTTACTTCCCACAATATCCTCAGATACACTAGATCAGGTACTGGAGATTTATCAACCTTTATATTTTCTGAGACATTTCGCACTTCATCTCCTGTAATGTGAACTATTTTCAAAATATCAAAAAAATTTCTGCGTTCTCTCGCCTCCTTCATTACAACTTGTCCATGCTGACCAGGCTTCGCAAACTGAACGAGTCCCATTTGCTTGAGTTGGGTCCATATCCCTCCAAAGCTTTCCTATTCATGTTCCTGTACAAATGTCTTTTAAATGTTGGAAGTGTACCTACATCTTTCACTTCCTTTGGCAGTTCATTCCACATAGAAACGACCCTCTGTTTGAAACAGTTCCCCTTTACTGCCCTTCAAATTTGTCTCCTCTCCCGTTAAAAAAAATACCCTCTAGTTGTGGACTCCCCTATCCAAGGGAGAAGGCCCTTGCTGTTCACGTTATACCCCTCACGATTTAATAAACCTCTCAAAAGTCACTGCTCAACCTCCTATTTTCCAGTGAAGCACCAGTCTCTCCACATAATTCATACCCTCCAGTACTGGTAACCTATAGACTGTAAGTGTAGCATGAAGCCACACAGAGTAGAAAGCTAATCCAGCCACGAGAAGCAGCACCTAACCTCCATCTGTTTGGCCCTTCGTCAAATAGTCTGGCAATAAGAACTGTCCAGATTCAGGCATGAACCGGGAACGTTTCAGCTTGCTTCGTCCAGCTCCCTTGTCTTGAAATTCCCCTCCCAAATGAAAAGGGATCTTCCATTCACCTTAGGTGTACTCTTCATGATTATATAAACATATAAATCACCCCTCCATTCTGAGACTGCAATGGAAAAATGCCTCAACCAATCAAGCCTCTCCTTATGATTCTCAACCTCCACTCCTGGCAACTTCCTGCTAAATCTTTGCTGAGTCCTCCCCAGGTTGATGATATCCTTTGAAGAACAGGAGATCTGAAGTGGACACATTACTCCAGAAGAGGCCTCACTGATGTTCTGCACAATTTCAACATGACGTCCCACCTCCTATACTCAAAAGGTCTGAGCAGTGAAGGCAAGCAGGCTAAACACCGACTGAACCACCCTTTCTACATGTGATGCCAACCTCACAGAATTAAGGGCCTGAGCCCTGAGGTCTCTCTGTTCGACAAAATTAACCCCAAGGCCCTACATTTAATTGTACAAATACTGATCTTGTTTGTTTTACCAAAATGAAATACCTCGCCTTTATCCAAATTAAACACCACCTGCCATTCCTCAGCCTCTTAACCCTGTAAGTCAAGATCTCTTTGTAATCCTGGACAGCCGACGTCACTGTCCACGATCCTGCCTATTTTGGAGTCATCTGCAAACTTACTGACCATGTCTCCACTATTTCAATCTAAATCGCTTTTTTTATGTAAGGTCAAACAAAATTGGAGCGAAGACTGACTCCTGTGGAACACTTCTGGGAACAGGCCTCCGGTCTGATAAACAACCCTCCACCACCAGTCCCTGTGTCCTGTCACGAAGCCATATCTGTATCCAGTTGTCAAGCTGCCCCTGAATCCCATACGATTTAACTTCACTAATTAGTCCACCTTGTGGAACCTTGTCAAAGGATTTACTTTTGTCAATATAAACTACTTCCACCACTCTGCCCTCAATTATCTTCTTTGTTACTTATCCAAGAAAATCAATCAACTAATCATTCCTACCTCTCCAAATACATAAATCCTGCATTTCACGATTACCTTCAACTACATACCCAAAACCGGAGTCAGATGCTCAGCTCGATAGCTCCCAGGCTTCTCCTTACTTCCCTTAAAGGAAGGCACAATTTTAGCCACTCTCCAGTCATCTGGCACCTCGCCCGTAATTATAGATGATACAAATATTTCTGCAAAGGGGCCCCATGTTTTCTCTTTAGCTTCCCACAACATCGTTTGATGCACCAGAGCAGGGCCTGGAGGTTTAAAGTCAGAGTGTAATACAGCATGGAAACAGGCCCTTTGGCCCAAACTGGTCTGTGCTGACTATGGCGCCCACTCAGCAATTTCTAGCTGCCTGCATTTGGTCCATATCCCCCTCCAAACACTTTCCATCTGTACCTACCCAAGTATTTTTTAAACGTTGTTTTTGTGCCTGTCTCAACCACTTTCTCTGGCAGCCCATTCCAAATATGCACTACTCTGTGTGAAGAAGTTGTCCCTCACGTCCTCCTTAAATCTGCCCCCTCTCACCTTAAATCTATACACTTTAGTTTTCCATTCCCCATCCCTGGGAAAAAGACGATGTGCATTCATCCTATCTCTGCCCCTCATGATTTTATTCACCTCAGTAAGGTCAGCCCTCATTCTCCTCCATTCCAAGGAATAACGTCCAATCCTGGCCAACCTCTCCTTAGAACTTTCATACTATTCCTAGCAACATCCTTGTAACTCTTCGTTGCACTTTTTTCCAGTTTAACTATGCCTTTCCTGTAACAGTGTGACCAAAACTGTACACCACACTGCAGGTGTGGCCTCACCAATGACCTGTACATCTTTAACATAACATCACAACTCTTATATGCAATGCCTCGACCGAAGAAGTCCAGCATGCTAAATGCTTTCTTCACCACCCTGTCTACCTGTGATGCTGCTTTCGACCAACTATGCACTTGTGCTTCTCGGTCTCTCTGCTCCACAATATTCCTCAGAACCTCACCACTTACTGTATAACTCCTACCTTGGCTGAACTTTCCAAAGGCCAACACTTAGCTTAGCTGTATTGAATTTCATTTGGCATTCCTCAGCCCACTTCCCCATCTGATCACAATCCCCCTGTAATTTTTGATTCCTCAGCGATACCTCTTAAGTTTGCAGATGATACAAAATTACCAATCATGCCATATACATTCACATCCAGATCATTTACGTAAGTGACAAATAACACAGATCCCAGTACTGACCCCTGTGGCACGCCATTAGCCACAGGCGTCCAGTCCGAGAACCAACGTTCAGCCATCACGCTATGCTTCCTACCATCGACCCAATTTCGAACCCCATGAGCTAGCTCTCCCCGGATCCCACACAACCGAACCTTCATGACTAGGCTGCCGGATGGGACCTTGTTAAAGGGCTTACTAAAGTCCATGTGGACAGCATTCGCTACCCTAAACTCATTGATCCTCTTGCTTACCTCCTCAAAAAACATGAATAGTTTTGTCAGAGATGATTCCTGTGCACAAATCCATGCGACTATCCCTAATCAGATCTTGAATATCCCAGCTTTGCTTGATCCACTCCCTAAATATCATCTTCAATACCTTGTCTACCACTGGTTCACTGGCCTGTAGTTCTCTGGCTGGTCTTTGCTACCTTTCTTAACCAATGGGACAACATTAGCCACCCTCCAGTCTTCTGGAATTTCAGTCGTGAGAAAAGCTGAAGGGAAAAATCTCTGCAAAGGTCTCTGCAATTTCTTCCCCAGCCTGCCACAGTGTCCAAAGATGGACTTCATCAGATCCAGTGGAATTATCAACCTTAATGTGCTTTAAGGCTGGAAACGCCACCTCGATGGCCCAAAACATCCCCACTTGCTTCCCTTGTTTCCTTAGCAGCCATGATTCTCTGTTTAGTAAACACTGAGGAGAAATATTCATTAAAAATCTCCTCCATCTCCGTGAGCTGTTTTCAAACCAAAATATTTCTACCCCTGACTTAACCCCCTCCATTTCTTTCTCAACAGTAAAACCTGATGCAATATATTCCTTTCAAATCTCTCTCCTCTCCTGATGCTCAACACAGAGTTGACCTCTTTCATCTTCATGGAGCCCTGCTTGCTCTCTCGGTGCTCTCTTGCTTTTAATGCACTTGCAGAAACTCTTCGAATTATTCTTAACCTTATCAACCAAGGCAATTTCATGTTGCTTTTTTGCCATCCTGATCTCCTGTTTAAGAATGCCCCTGACACTGTTCACACTTTCAAGAGATTCATTTGAGCCAAGTATTTATTTATATCTACTAATTTATAATTTTTTTATTCATGACTAAAACCTGAGTATCTTTTTTCACCCATTTTTCTCTAATCCTACCAGCCTTACCTTTCACTCTGACAGAGACATAATGACTCTGAATTGTCACATTTTTGAAAGCCCCCCACTTATCAGACATCCTTATCCCTGCAGTCTACTCATGTCAACTTTTGAAAGTTATAAAAACAGAAGCTGTTGGAAAAGCTTGGCAGGTCTGGCAGCATCTGTGAAGGACAAATCAGTGTTAATGTTATGGGTCTGTTAATCCTTCCTCAGAAGTGTTGAGAGCTCTTTTCTTACACCATTAAAGTTTGCCTTACTCCAATTAAATCTTATACTTTTTCTGGAAGGCATATCCTGTTCCATAATTGTGTTAAAACTGATAGTAATTCTGTCACAAGACTCAAAGTTTCCCTGTACTTTCACTTCAGTCACTTGCTACGCCTTTTCCTTTCATAGGAACGTTGATTTTATGGATAAAGAAAAAATTCTTGAACACATTTCACAACTTACTCACTATCTAAACCTTTAACACAATTGCAGTCCCAGTAAATGTTTGGAAACTGAAAATCACCAACTATTATAACCTTGTTATTCTTACACATATCTGAGATCCCTCTGCATATTTGTTCCTCAGTTTCCCTCTGACTGTTGGGAAGCCGATGGTACAATCCCATCAGATGATTGTTCATTTCTTATTTCTTATTTCTAATTTCAACATATGTTTTCATGGGATGATTTTTCAGAAACATCTCTTCTATGGAAAACAGAAATGTTTTCCTTATTTAAAAAAAAATTCCTGCAATTGGCCCATATTCGCTCCAAACCATTCAAATTCATGTACTTATCTGAATGTTTTTCAAACATTGTAACTACCCACATCCACCACTTCCTCGAGCAGTTCATTCCACACACTGAGCACTCTATATAAAACAAAAAGATGCCAGTCATGCCTTTTTTTGAAAATCTTTCTCCTGTCATTTTAAAAATATGCCTCTGGTTTTGAAACCCCCCACCTGAGGGATAAAACCTTTGCTATTCGTTATCTGTGTCTCTCATTATTTTACTAAACCTACATAAGGTCATCCCTCAACCTCTTACTTCCCGTGAAAGAAGTTCCCGCCAATCCAGCGTATTTTTAGAACTCAACCCCTCCATTCCTGGCAATATCCTGGGAAGTTTTTCCTAACCCACTCCAGTTTAACAATATTCTTCCCATAACAGGATGACCAGAGCAGCGCACAGTCCTCCAGAAGAGGACTCGCCAACATCACTTCCCAGCTCCTGTACTCAAAGGCCTGAGCAATGAAGACAAGTGTGCTAAATGCCTTCCGAACCATCCTGTCTACCTGTGATGCAAATTTCAAAGAATGATGTACCTGAAACCCGAGGTTTCTTTTCTGTTCTGCAACACTACCCAGAGCCCAACCATAAATTGTGTAAGTCCTGCCTTTGTGAAGTATTGCGTTTTGGTAGAACAAACATTTATCCAGATAAAATTCAATCTCCCATTCCTCTGCCCATTGCCCCAATTGATTAAGATCTCTCTGAAATCCAGAAAGCTACGAGGCCATCTCCGTTGTTATGACAACGAATAATCATCAATGAAAAGATGTTCTGCTTCATTTGTACAAGGAAGGGGTCAGACCAAATCTCGAATACTGTCTGCAGGTTTTGGTCTTCTGTTCGTTTATTCAAAGTGGCTCAGAGGAGGTTTACAAGATTGAAACCTGGAACAAGTGGGTTGTCTGAGGAAGATGGATTGGGCAGGAAAGAGGGAAAAGGATTTGTCAGGAGCTGCTGATTAAAACAGGAAACTAACGTGAACCAGGATATCGGGTGTATTGTATTTATAAGGTGAACTTATTCAAACTTGTGCCACATACACGCGGAAGAAGTCTATAAGCCTATCTCGGAGACACTCTTCCATTTACAGCTACTCATAAATGGCATATTAAGGCATTTTCACGTCAGAATCATTGCATATAACATTGATATAAAATAAATTTATATGTCAGTTACTTACTACAAAACAAGATGTTGTTCAGTTTCTGACAAAGTTCTGAGTCCTCTAATTTCAACTGGACTGCCACTTCCATACTATCTTCAGAGCTTCTCTACCCCACCATCAGCTCACAGCTGGGTGAGTAATACTTACATGACTATCATAAGCTATACAGATAGTTTCAGAGCCCTAAGTAACTGTTGATGTTTCGCTGTTATGGACCTGCAGTTAAACTGTCTGAGAGATGTTAATGTGATAACATCCCATTCATTTGTCTACTTCTATAAATTAAAGTCTTTTGTCTGCATTTGATTCCTCCACAGAGACTTTATTTTACAGAAGTAAACTCTTATCTCTCTTCACATCGGTATGCAGGCACTGCCCTGAAGCTTCCTGCCCAGCTAGGAATTCGGTGTAATGCTTTTGTAACTCCTTATCTTCTCACACATCGCTATACAGACACGGTGTTAAGCTTCCTGACTGAATTAAAATCCAAATCAAACTGTTTCAAATAGGGTTAGGTGGGGAATATTTGTAAAGGTGTGAAACCTCTGAAGCATGTAACTTCTGTCGCTGGCAAAGGGACCAGGGCACTGAATTGGTTCTAGCCAGACACACTGGCCACTTGAAATCAGAATCTCTCCCAGACAACAACTTGAAATCGCCTCCTGCCATTAGCAGCTACTTCACTAGCAATCGATAGTATATCCTGGTCTTTTATGTTGTTGATGTAATAATTGCTTGGTATCCTGTTTTTGTCTATTGTAGTAATTGTTTTATGTATCATGTCATTGTAAGTTGTGAAATCATTTTCTGTATCATGTCTTTTGTAAAGTATAAAAAGCGGGCACTGTCCGCTGCTCGGGGAGAATTGCTTGCAAGACTCTGCCCTCTGTGCTAGGTTAAGCACAATAATTCTCCACAGCTTGTACTTGCTTGGTAATAAAGGGATTTGTGTTTTTCTAAACAGGTCAGTGTCTTGTTATTGCAGCAAGTCTGTGAGGGTCTCCGAAAACGAACTTGACATTTGGCGCAAGAGCAGGGTTCCAACATGTACAGCAGTCTCACGTGGAGGGCTGAATAAGTGATTGCTCGAGTGTCAGTGGAGTGAGACGGACGGGCCCGCAAGATACGATTCACCTTGGTCTCTCTCACTAACCTGCCAACCGTGCAACCCTTCGTCCCTGCGTGTCGCTGTACAAACGGAACCCGAGACAACTCATGGCCTTGAACACTGCTAAATGCTAACGCCTGGAGGTTTGAGTCCCCAGGTGAGTAAAGAAATCCAGGAGGTTCGAGTCCCCTGGTGGGCGGGGTTGTAGTCCCCAGGTCAGATAACTGGTAATTTTTAAAATCTGGGAGGACAGATTTCACCCGGTGACTGGGGGTGAAATCCTGTTTCGGGCAATAGGGAAAAGGTAGGGCGTTTAGTGTAAGACCTAGGTACAGTGTAGTTACAGTGTCTGTCTGTTTCAACCACCCTGCCTTAGACCGGTTGTTAAGGGGGGAAATCCCCCACGCGAAGGTCAGGACCCTGAAGTGGGCGTTGAGACTAAGGACACTGCAGTAGTATACAGGGATAGTAAAAAGTGAAAGCGCTAATAAAAAAAAAGCAAAGGAAAAAATGGGACAAACACTGGATAAATCAGGTGTCGGCACTCCTTAACATCGATTGTGCCGGGATAATCCCGAAAATGAAGTACAGTACAGACGTCTGTCAGCATGCTTAAACAAAAGATTGAGAAATGAGAATTGGCCATTGGGGAGAACGCGGGATATAGATCTATGCACGAAAGCAGAAGAGGCACTGGAAAGGGTTAATGTCATTCTGGAGAAAGAGAGCTGAGGAGCTGACTGAAAAATCAAAACTGGCCAGTTGGGTGGATAATGCACGTAGGAGAGGGATCAGTGCCTGTGATAACGAGGGGAAACCAAAAACTTGGGAAGTTTTAAAACTGCAATGTGAGGATCATGAGACGAATGAAAGGGAAAGAGTTAACCAAGAAAGACAGGTGAGAGAACAGCGAGACAAAGAACGGGGGCTAGAGCGGCAGGCCGCATTGACAGAAAACAAAAAATTGGAGGTACCTCCTGACATATCTGGCATGCCGATGTTGTTCCAAATTAATGACACAGATGAGCAAGACCGAGGAGGACTGGGGAAGGCATCCCCCTGCCTCATCGGGACCGCTACCCCCTCCAGAACCCTACCCGTCCTTGGCCAATCTACATCTGCAGGCACCCCAACACTGCCATCAGTCCCAGCAACCGCCACCGTACGCTGCCCAAACTAAACCTCCCATCGAGTCTCCAAGCCCTTCAGTAGGCAGCCCACATGAATCCCCTGACAAGCCCACGGCTTGTACAGACCCTACCTCCTGTCATACCAGATCTAAAACAAAACAGCGAAACAGGAAACAGGGCACACGCCAGATGGTCAGTGAACAAAAGGAGGGACGACAGGATCCTTTTAAAACCCATGAGAAGCCCAGGAAGACATAAGTCCTGGGTGCAGCCTACTTGACCCTCTAACGACTGTTTACTGTTTCCTGGCGATTCCACAAGTAGCGAAGAATATGATCGTCCCAACTCACATGCAGAGGATAGTGAATGTGAGGACAGAGTTTGGAAGAGACCCTCGAACAGCCATCCCCTAAAGAAGGACCCCTGTCAGAAAAAAATCACCGGCAATTCCCTAATCGCACGGTCCCTCACCCGAGCCCAAAACAAGGGGGTCAAAATGCAATGCAAGTCGATGCCCCTTGGAAGCCACAAAAGATGTGTTTCATTATGTCAAGGGCCCCTGATCGAGCCTGTGCTGCGTCTATGCTGCGCTCTCCAGCCCTGGGGGTCAGTCCCAGGAACTTGACCTCCCTCAACCCTGTCTGTGCCGCCTTCGGGTTTACCTTCAACTCGCTCTGGCACAGGAGTTGTAACAACTCACTCAGGAGGGGACCATGTTCCTCACTATTGCCTGTGAACAACAGGATGTCATCCACGTACTGTACAAGCCTGTGTGGCTCACTGAAATCTTTTAAACAGCCTGCCATACACTGATGGAGAATGCTGGGGCAAGAATGGAAACCCTGTGGCAGACAACTCCACGTGTACTGTTGTTCTGTGAAAGTAAACGCGAATTTGTACTGGTCCTGCCGAACCGGTATAGACCAGAAACCATTCGAAATATCCAGCACTGTGAAATTCCACCCCAACCCCCATCTTTAAGGCAGGAGAGCGCCTTTCCATCAATGGCACACGCCACTGTTGTGAAATTCACGCCCACTTCTCCAGGTAATGGATACCTCTTGAAACTTGCAGTTTCTCCCACAGCTGTGGCTCCGCTGGGTCCGAGGGCCCAACTGCAACATTAATTTTTTTTTCCCAAGGATTTCTGATTTTTGTGTATGGTAAATTTGGTTAATTTTTTTAGCATGTATAAATCCAACTCTTGCTTGGTAATTTTTTAAACGAACTGGAGTTTTCTTCCCCTCCTGCCACACTCGAAGTTCAGGACACCATTGCAATGTTAGTGCCCATACTGCCTCCCTGGTTCAGTTTGGTAAATGGGATATGGTGACACTGTGCAAATGAGACATGACACGGAGCAGAGATTCCTCCTGTGCACTCACCCTGTTGCCCTTCCTCCTGACTGACAGCAATCATCATGCGGAGTGGGTATTGAAACTGCCCTACCCCGTGTGGTACTACATCACTCACACACGCACAGACATCATACTGAAACCGACAGGTTTACAATAGGCCCTTTCAACTTGAATTCTCACAACCAGTTGCCTCCGACTCCACTCGCCTGGACACTGTATCTCAAGGATTACTCCCTTGTTCCCAGGTACTCCCTGTGATTTGTCCCTTATCTCTTCCTGCTCCAGTATTAACCCAGTCACATTTCTGAGCGAACCCCGACATGACTGCCTGCTGTGGAACCAATTTCTAACCTCTCCCTGCCCGGCCCTTACTGATGCCCCACTCCCTTCTCCGGATCCGGTGTGGATTTTTAACGTCCTCAGGTACACCCACCCAGGATTCCCTGTCTGTTGAAAACCTCCAGGCAATCCTCCTCCCTACACAGTTTCACACTTAAATCTAAACAATTGGCTATTCTCAAATGCGCTGCCCATGCCTCTGTTGATTCAATAGTTACTCGGGGCAGTGCTTGGGCTGCTCTGGCTGCTAAACAGGCTGCTGCAGACCAAATTTTTATGATACCCTCTATGAACAAGCAGGCGGTAAATCGCACGCCTTCAGACAAGACGGGCATGCCAGATATGGTCACTGTTCGGCACTTACAGGGGGACGCCCCTGCTTCTGAAAAGAATATTTGGAAGGCGCATGGATGTTTGCATTCTGCGTCCTCAGGCCTTTGGGTTACATCAATCGGCCAAGTGTGTGTATCTGATACTTCATTACCTATGCTTGGTGACTGTGTGCTTCTGACACCCACCTTGGCAAGGAGGGAATGAGTGGTATTATGCTCCGTACCTGGTAGCACCCCAGACTGGCTGAGGCAGCCCAGTCTCGTGTAGCATCTTGTCTCACATGCCAGCAAAACAATGTGGTTCAGGGGGTGAGATGCTCACCAGGAAAAACACCCTTGCCAGGTGGACCGTTTGAATGCATTCATCTGGATTCTATTGAACTGCCACGCGTAAACTGTTACAAATATTGTCTTGTCGTTGTAGATGTATTCAGTCGGTGGATAGAGGCTTTCCCAAAGACAAACAACAAAGACTCAACAGTAGTAAAACTGTCATTAACCGAAATAATACCAAGGTTTGGAGTACCGCGACAAATTAGTTTAGACAACGGCCCTCACTTTGTAGGGAAAATTAACAAGGAACTGTGTGGTACATTACACATCCAACAACAATTCCACTGTGCCTTCCACCCTCGGGCAGCAGGGATAGTAGAGAGAGCTAATGGAACACTTAAAATCAAACTGACCAAGTTGACATCAGAAACCAGCCTGAATTGGCGAAAGGTTTTGCCACTAGCCTTGATCACATGCGAATAACACCCCACTCTACTACTGGGCTCTCAGCAGCGGAAATAGTCTATGGCCCACCCAAAAGAACACCATGGGATGCCAATACCAGCCCACCCACCAAAACTGACCTAAATGTGATGGGAGAAGAAATGCAAAAGGTACTTCCGACAACTAACATCATCTTTAAAGTTTCTCCATTCGCAGGTGAAGTGCGCCTTCGGGCCACCTCCGCAGACACCGGAACAAGACCTCGAGATTCAGGATCGATCTTCGTGGCCGCAGATTGGAGATTTTGCACACGTCCGGGATTGGGATCGCCCCAAGCTTGGACCAAGGTGGAAAGGACCGTACTAATTGTTTCTTCAGACTCCGACAGCTCTTAAAGTTAGAGGACAGAATCACTGGATCCTCTTAAGTGACTGTAAATGATGGATTTCCTCATCGGCGTGCAGTTAACCATTGGACTGAGTGTTATTCTGCACATGCATGGCCAGCTGGACACACATAAAACACACATCTGGCTGCACGGGAATCAGACAGCATGTTACCCACTAGCACGATCTGTAGAAGCATTATTTATGGCGACACCTGCCTGGATCCCTCGTCAGCTTTATGAAATAGAGTATTCCGGGAAGCCTTGCCGAGGGGAGAGGGGAACTTGGACAGGGGTGTGCAGGGTAAATGTGTGAAACTGGTAGTTAGTGGCCTCTCTGGTTGTGTGGACACTCGACCTGGGCATGGGAAGGAAGGGGCTAGCTGTACAAATGCCAACAGCTATCCGTTTTGCTTTAATGAAACTGGAACATGTTTTGTGCATGCTCTCGTCACTAATCACGCCCAAAATGTTTCCTGGCCCCATCGGTGCGTAAAGAGAAATTGCACCACTATAGGAGGATTGTTGAACTTCCCCTGCTTAGAATCTAAGCCAATGACTGTGACCCTGGGCATACAGTAGAGTTGTGGGGATTGCAATAGCACCCATGTACAAAACGGACTATGGGTCATGTCCATTGAACTCTGCAAACTTCCATATAAGAGTCAGTCCTCCTGGCACAGCTATCAAGAAATACGTGAGTCTGTCATCTTCTACTGGGCTAAAAAAGGGATTAGTTTTCCTCCTTAATTGGACCTTCACTAATGCCACTCCAACCCTGACGTGCTGTTTGCTGTTGGGACCATTGAGATCCTCACGGTCCCTTGTCCCCAACAAGCATGAATTCAACGGCGAATTGTCACACACTACCTGACCCGGGAGTTTTGCGCTGCATCACAGAAACCAGTTGCCCTGGGCTCTTCCTTGGGATACGGCTTCATGGGAACTGTCGGCTTGGGAGGCTCCCCTGGGGTGGTGGCCACAAAAGAAAATTCAAAATTACCTTGTATGTGGACTCACCGCCCTGGGAAACAGCACAGTGACGGCATTGGAGGCAATCAACTAAGAATTAGCCAAACTTCGGCTCTATGCTCAGCAAACCCGGTGTGCAGTGGACTATCAGCTGGCTCAGCAAGGAGGAGTCTGCGCTATTATCGGGGACAAGTGCATTACCCACATCACCAACGAGTCCTATAACATTACCCAGGCTGTCCAAGCCATACAGGGGCAGTTGGAACAGCACAGTGAGGGACCCCGGCCTGGACAGGGTTTGTTGGGATGGCTTCTGGGCGGTTCTTGGGGCTCATATTTGCTGCATGGGTTAGTTGTTCTAGTGGTTGTCATAGCTGCCTGCTGTACATTTATGGCATGCCTGAGCCCTTGCTGCAGATTTGTGTTTGACAGGCTGGCAGCTCCCCTCTCGGCCCCGTTATAGGTTATCATGAAACAATAAAAGGAGGGAATGAGATGTTAATGTGAAAACATCCCATTGATTCCTATGCTTCTATAAATTAAAGTCTTTTGTCTGCATTTGATTCCTATACAGAGACATTAATTTATAGAAGTAAACTCTTATCTACCTACACATAGGTATGCATGCACTGCTCTGAAGCTTCCTGCCCAGCTAGGAATTCAGTGTAAAGCTTTTGTAACTCCTTTTCTTCTCACACATCGGTATGCAGACACTGTCTTAAGCTTCCTGGCTGAATTAAAATTAGAACCAAACTGTTTCAAATAGGGTTAGGTGGGGAAAATTTGTAAAGGTGTGAAACCTGTAAAGCATGTAACTTCTGTCGCTGGCAAAGGGGCAAGGGCACTGACTTTGTTCTCGCCAGACAAACTGGCAATTTGAAATCACAATCTGTCCCGGACAACAACTCGAAATCGCCTCCTGCCATTACCAGCTGCTTCACGAGCAATCAATACTATATCCTGGCCTTTTATGTTGTTGATGCAATAATTATTTGGTGTCCTGTTTTTGTCTGTTGAAGTAATTGTTTAATGTATCGTGCCATTGTAAATTGTGAAATTGTTTTATGTATCATGTCTTTTGTAAAGTATAAAAAGCGGAGACTGTCTGCTGCTCGGGGAAAATTACTTCCAAGACTCTGCATTCTGTGCCAGGTTAAGCACAATGATTCTCCACAGCTTGTACTTGCTTGGCAACAAAGGGATTTGTGTTTTTTACCAAACAGGTCAGTGTCTTGTTATTGCAACAAGTCTGTGAGGGTCTCCGAAAACAAACTTGACATGTCACACAGGAATAAGAGGAGGCCATTCAGCCTCTCGAGACTGTTACAGAGCAACAAGAACCCACTTAGCCTCTTAAGCCTGTTGCACAGGAACAGGAAGAGATCATTAGACCTCCCAAACCTGCCACAGTGTAATAGGCCATTGCGCAGGTGAATGTGAGGAGGCCATTCAGCCTCTTGAATCCAAGGATGATTGATGAACAAGACTTAATGTGTTACAGAGATAGTAGGAGCTGCCGATGCTGGAGAATCTGAGATAAGGTGTCGAGCTGGATGAACACAGCTGGCCAAGCAGCATCAGAGGAGCAGGAAAGCTTGATGTTTCGCTGAGCCTGCTGTGTTCATCTAGCCTCACACCATGTTATCTAACATTTAGTGTGTGTTCGGATGATAGAAATTATTGAATGAGGTTTTCTTCTGTAGCTTTGTAACTGGGAGAGGAATCAGAGCATTTGACTCCTTTTGGCTAAATCTTACATTAATATGGTGGTGTCATTTTCATTGTGTTTGACGGCGGGTTTCTCTCTGCGAGGCCAGGCTGGTTTTCAGGTGCTATCTTATTGAACTCCCTTCATGATATAACTACCTCACACCATGACATCCATTTCAGTCAATGCCAGCCCGATTCTCCCACCCATCATGGCTGAAGCTATTTCCTATTGCCGGGTGCTGCTGGATATTCAATTATCCCTGGCACAGGTGCCATCTTTAAAATGCCAATGGGTACATGGTTGAGCTTTCTCATTTCAGTGCTGCCGTACTCAGTTTGCTGCAGCCTGCACCATAATTCATCGCCTGGGACACGGAGGTCTTTGTGATTGGGCTAGGACAGTGGAGGGCCATTCTCTTTCCAGAGGAATCCACACCACCAGACCCATGGAGCATGGTCTGAGCTCACCATCCAGCTCAGTGCAGTATGTGTGGTCTGAAGAAATGTCCAGCAATACAGGACATGCATCAATAACCTGCTCTGCTCTGCCAGGATGAGTGCCACTGTATTACATCAGCTCCCTCACACTCACTATATCTGTTTTCGCACCTACTGCCAAACAAGACTCATGCTTCACCACACTCACGATTGCATGCAGCACCTTCCCTCTACCCTCCCGCTTTTGTTCTCTCTCTCTCTCTCTCTCTCTCTCTCTCTCTCTCTCTCTCAGTCCTGCATCCACTATATCCCCGACACTAATAACACGCTGTGCATGGATTCAACACTGTCAACTTACTCACTCCAAACACCTCACCATTTCACACCCTCACACCAAACCCCCTCCCACCTACACCAGCACGATCAACTGGGCCACCACTTTCATCCTCACGCACTGCCTCTCTTGCTCTAATTCCAGGAGAAACTGCCTGTAATAGGATAGGAATGTGCAAGCCAGATGATGGAGTGCCTGGCATCCGTTTCCTCACAATCGTGCCCCCAATTCATGTCGAGCAAATCCTGGTATGAGCCAGGGAGAACGAGAACAACTCGTGTGGAGATTCCAAAACTTCTACATCCCACCAAGGTACCATATTCAGTGAAGGGTAATTCTCACTTTAAACCCACTTTCAGTTGTGTTTTCACCTGGCAAAGCTTGGAATTGTGCCCCTGATGCGATCTCTCTTTGAAATTGAGCTGGTACAAATGGAGTCTGCATGGTCTTGATGGGCAGGAGGGTGGGCTCACAACACATCGTCTCCACCAGCTCCCAGGAAGGGAGAATGGAATCCAACACCTCCTCCTTCAGACAGCTTAGAGATTGAAGCCAAATATTGAACTCACCACCATCTATATCAATTGAACTGACTTTGAGAGAGTAGAGCGCGCCAAGTTCCTCGGAACGACAATAACCAACAAGCGATCCTGGAGTTTCCACGTAAATGTGACAGTCAAGGAGGCACAACAACGCCTCTTCTTCCTTGGGTGGCTCAGGAGTTTTGACGTGTCTATAAGGTCCTCAGCAATTTCTACAGAAACTCCATTGAAAGCCTACTGTCCGGCTGCATAATGGCCTGGTATCGTATCTGTTCTGCCTCGGGTCGTAAGAAAAGACAGAAGATGGTGTGTACGGTTCAGACCATCTCAGAAGTGAAACTTCCATCCATGGGCTCCATTTACGCAGCTTGCTGCCGTGGAAAGGCTGCCAACATCGTCAAAGACCAATCGCACCCCGGTGATGATCTTCAACAACCTCTTCCATCAGGCAGTAGATAATGAAGCCTGAACACACACACGTACATGTAGGCTCAGGAACAGCTCTATCCTGACCATCGTTGGACTGATGAATGTTTTTTTTCATCTCAAGTGATGCTGTTCTTGCAAATGTTGGTCTTGCCAAATACACACCGGTGCATTGCAATCTGTCTGCCTCTGTCTCAGTCATTTTGATCTGTCCATCCTTTGCTTTCTATGATCTGCCTGTACCGCTCATAAACCAAGCATTTTACTACATTTTAATACACAGTTTTAATTAATACATAATTTCAATGACAATCAATCAATCTGACAGATTCATTGCACTCCCCACTCACAAAGACCAAAGAAAATTACAGTACAGGACCAGGCCCTTCGGCCCTCCAACCCTGCACCGACATACCACCTGTCACAACCAAAGTCCCCTCTCCTTCCGGGGACCATATCCCTCTATTCCCATCCTATTCATATATTTGCCAAGATGCCCTTCAAAAGTCATAATAATATCTGCCTCAACTACCTCGTGGCAGCGAGTTCCAGGCACCCACCACCCTCTGTGTAAAAAAAAACTTGCCTCGGACATCACCTTTAAAACTAGTCCCACGCACCTCAAACCCATGGCACCTGGAATTCCTCTGAAATTCCAGTCTGTCCATGCCCTTCATAATTTTGGAAACCTTCATCAGGCCACCCTTCAACTTCTGTCATTCCAGTGAGATAAACCCAAGTTTCTCCAACCTCTCCTGGTAGATAATGCCCTCTATACCAGGGAACATCCTGGTAAATCTTTTTCTCTACTCTCTCCAAAGCCACCACACCCTTCTGGAGGTGTGGCAACAGGAACTGAACACAATATTGCAAATGCGGCCTAACTAAGGTTCTATGAAGCTGAGACATTCCTTGCCAGTTTTTAACCTCAATGCCCAGGCTAAGATGGACAAGCATGCCATCTACCTTGCTGACGACCTTTTCCATTAGCGTAGACACTTCCAGTGATCTGTGTACCTGGACACACAGATCCCACTGCCTATCAGTACTCTTTAGGGTTCTGCCATTTACTGTATATTTTCCATCTGGATTAGACTTTCCCAAATGCATTACCTCACATGTTTCTGGATTGAACTCCATCTGCCATCTCTCTGTCCGAGTCACCATCTAATCTATATTCAACTGTATCCTTTGATGGCCCTCATCGCTGTCCGCAATTCCACCAACCCTTGTGTCATCGGCAAACTTACTAATCAGACCAGTTATATACTCCTCCAAATCATTTACATACATGACAAATAGCAATTGTCCCAACACTGATTCTTGAGAAACGCCACGAGTCACTGCCGTCCACACAGAAACACAGCCTTCCACTGGTACCCTCTGTCTTCTATGACTGATCCAGTTTGTCTTGTTTTCTATCCATTTTTCAAGCTCACATCTAACACGATGCAACTTTACTTTCTCTATAAGTTTGCCATCAGAGACCATGTTAATGGCTTTACTGAAGTCCATGTAAACAACATCCACTGCTCTACCCTCATCGATTATCTTAGTCGCTTCCTCAAAAAACTCAACAAAGTTAGTGAGACACAACCTCCCCTTCACAAAACCATGTTGCCTCTCACTAATACGCCCATTGATTTCCAGGTGGAAGTAAATCCTGTCTCAAAGAATCCTCTCCAAGAATTTCCCTCCCACTGACATAAGGTTCATCAGCCTGTAAATAGCTGGAATATCCTTGCCACCCTGCTTAGACAAAGAAGCAACACTGGCTATTGTCCAATCCTCTGGGACCTCCCCTGTAGCCAGGGAGGATATGAAGATTTGTCTCAAGGCCGGAGGAATTTCCTCCCTTGCCTCTCTCAGTATTCTGGGGTCTATCCCATCAGGCCTTGGGGACTTGTCTGCATTAATGTTTCTCAAGGCCCCCAATCCCTCCTCCTTTTTGATCTCAAAATGAGCCAAACTATCTGTACACCCTTACCCAGACTCATCATCCACCATATCCTTCTCTTTGGAGCATACTGATGCAATGTAGTCAGTTAATACCTCACCATTTTCCTCTGGCTCCACACATAAATCTCCTTCCCTGCCCTTGATTGGGCCAACCCTCTCCCTTGCTACCCTTTTGCTCTTTATATGCATATATGGGATTTTCCTTAATCTTGTTGGTCAATGACTTTTCATGACCCCTTTTTAGCCTTCCTGATTCAATACTAAAATTTCTTTAATCTTTCCTTCTATTCCACCCTTGCTTCATATCTTCCCAACCTCCTGGCCTTAATAAATGCTTCCCTTTTCTTTTTGATTAGACTGACAATATCTCCCGTTATCCAAGGTTCCCTAAACTTGCCGTACTTATCCTTCATCCTTCCAGTAATGTGCTTGCACGGAATTCCCGGCTTTCAATTACAATTGAAAGCCTCTCAATGCCAGATGTGAATTTGCCCTCAAACATCTGCCCCAATCTACATTCTTCAGTCTCTGCCTAATATTGTTATAATTAGCCTTTCCCCAATTTAACACTTTCACTTGATAAGTACAACTATCATTATCCATGAGTACCCTTAAGCATACTGAATTGTTGTATCTGTTTCTGAGCTATTCCCCTCGTGAGACATCGATCACTTGGCCAAGTTCATTCCCCAATACTAGGTCCAGTAAGGACCCTTTCCTAGTTGGACTATCTACATTGTTTTTGAAGAAGCTCTCGTGGATGCTCCTTACAAACTCCACCCCATCTGAGCCCCAAGCCCTAAGTGAATCCCAGTCAATATACGGGAAGTTAAAGTCATCCACCACAACAACCCTGTTACGTTCAGAGCTTGCCAAATTCTGGCTACATGTCTGTTCTTCTATCTCCTGCTGGCTGTTGGGAGGGTTATAGTAAACCCCAAACATTGTGATTGCACCCTTCCTGTTCCTGAGCTTTACCCATATTCCGTCACTGTATGAGCCATCCGAGGTGCTCTCCCACAGTACAGCTGTGACATTCCCTTTTGCAATTAGTTCAATGTTCCCACACCTTCTCTACTCCCTCAATCCTGCCTGAAACATCTTTTTCCTCGAACGTTAAGCTATCAATCCTGTCTCTCCATTAACCACATCTCTGTAATAGCAACAACATCATAGTTCTACGTACTAATCCAAGCTCCAAGTTCTTCTGCCCTACCTGTTACACTTCTTGCATGGAAATGGGTGAACTTCAGTTTACTAGATCTGCTTGGAACAGCAACCACACCCAGTCTGTTCTTTCTCTGAGCCTTACTGGCCCTATTCTCCAGTTCCCTTTCAGTCCATTCACTTTGCATTGATTCCCACACCCCTGCTAAGCTAATTTAAATCCTCTCGAGTGACACCAGCAAACATCCCAGCCAGAATATGTGTGCCCTTCCAGTTTAGATGTAACCCGTCCTTCTTGTACAGGTCCAACTGCCCTGGAAGAGAACCCAATGGCCCAGATATCTGAAACCCGCCCTTCTACACCATCTGTTTAGCCACATTGAGCTGTACTATCCTACTATTTCTAGGCTCACTGACACGTGGCACAGGGAGTAATCCCGAGATTACAACATTGGATGTCCTGCTTTTTAAACTTTCTACCTCACTCCCTGAACTGCTGCTGCAGGACCTCGTCACTCAGCCTATCTGTGTTGTTAGTACCAATATGTACCACAATCTCTGCCTGTTCACCCTCTCCCTTCAGAATACTTTCTGACCTTTCAAAGACATCCTGGACCCTAGCACCAGGTGGGCAACATACCATCATGGAGTGTCTTTTACATCCACAGAAGCGCCTATCTGTACCCCTTAGTATAAATTCCCCTATAACTACTGCTCTAGTGCTCTTTGTCCTTCGCTTCTTGAAAACAGAGCCAGCCATGTGTGCCTGCTGCTGCTGTTACCCTCTGATAGGTCATTCCCCCCAACAGTATCCAAAACAGTATGCTTGTTACAGAGGGGATTCCTGTACTGGCTGCCAGCTCCTTCTAGCAGACACCCATCTCTCTGCCTGCACCTTGGGTCAACACATCTCTAAAACTATGGTCTATGGCACTTTCTGCCATCCTTGTGCTCCGAAGTGCATCCGATTACTGCTCCAACCTTTCAATACAGTCCGCAAGGAGCTGCAATTGGGTGCACTTCCTGCAGATGTAAGCATCACCAATCTCCCACATCTCAACAGTGCAGTACTTAACCTCACTGAATGATACTTCTATTCCCAATCCAGAAAGTTTATTTAACACTTAACCTTACTCATTGCTGCAAACATCCAAGGTAGGTCTTCCCTCACTCACCTTCCCAGGCTGCTCACTCCATCCTCCTCTTTGCCTTTGCTGCCACTTTACGACAGCCCCTCCACAAATCATCTTCTGGAAGAAGTGAATGCGCTGATGCAGATCTTCCCACGTTGGCTGATCAGCATTAACACTCTGCTGCCCTCTTCAAGGTGACTTGTTTTCAACTTTTCAATAACCTGTGTTCAGAAACATCGAGGACCCTCTGCTCCTGCATACACTTTGTAACAGTACAGCCTATTTTATACTGTCTTTCCACCAACTGCATCGCATCACTCTGTTCTATATTGGTCCTCATCTGCCACACACTTGAACACGATACGAACTTGTCTCTGTCCTGTTGGTTTTCCACACTGTCCTTCACACACTTTACAATCCTTCTAGGTTTGGTGTCTTCAGGCATTGAATTTGTAACACAGTCCCCTCAGAGCAACAGACATATTGACACACGCCAGACAGATTGAGTGAAATATTGAGAAAATCATCAGAGAACAAAATAAATGGTAGCAGACACCCCTTATCCGTATAAATGTCAGTGCATTAGTTTGTATATCTGTGTTTCTCTTTTAGTGCCTGTGTGTCTTTGGCTGTGCGTGTATTTCCGTGTGTGTGTGTGTGTGTGTGTCTGTGGGGGCGGTGGGTCTGGCAGTCTCTGCGGTGTGTAATGTGATGCAATGTTTCCCTCTGCTGGCCTCTACAACATAATGCACCAAGGGCAACTGAAGGTGAAAAGGGATTCATTCAGTCTGTGAGGCAGGGTGGGCGTGCAGCAGCTCAGAGGACCATCTAAACTGACTGCCCATCAACACAGGCATACACACAGACGTACACATACAAGGCTAATGTCGGGAGGATTGCATTTGTACTAACGTTCTGAACAGTCGGAAATGCTCATGTGGAGAACTGTCTCTGCCCTCCCTGCAACGTGGAAGTGGTTTGTCTTTGGACATTATTTGTGGCTCTTAGTGTACACATTAAAGAGTATTTCCACTGCAATTGTAACCAAACAATTCTGAGTGAACCATTTTGTAAGGAGATGAATTGGATTTCATTCCATGGTCTTTAGGTCACAATGTTTTGTAATGAACTCTTACAAGTTAAAAGTGAGAAAGGAGTGTAAAGTCCTAAAACATACACGATGGTGATGGCAATGCGTCAGGAACAACGTCGCTATTTATCGAATGACACTGATTTGTGCCTCCAAAGATATTATTAAAGAAACAATGTAAGAGATTCACAGTGTTTGATGTTGTCTCAAAGAAAACTGCAAACTGTGTAGTGGTGTGGGGAGGCCAGCAGGGGGAGAGATTGTGTGATTGTAAACACAGCAGGAACAGACAGCGTGAACGAGTGGAGATAACAAGGTGTTGAGCTGGATGAACACAGCAGGCCAAGCAGGGAAGCTGATGTTTCGGACGTAGACCCTTCTTCAGAAATGGGGAAGGGGAAGGGGTATCTGAAATAAATAAGGAGAGAGGGGGAGGCGGACAGAAGATGGATGAAGGAGAGAATAGGTGGAGAAGAGATGGACCAGTCAAAGAGGCAGGGATGGAGCCAGTAAAGGTGAGTATCGGGGGAGGGGAAATTTTAAAGCTTGTGAAGTCCACATTGACACCATTGGGCTGCAGGATTCCCAAGCGGAATATGAGTTGCTGTTCCTGCAACCTTCGAGTGGCATCATTGTGGCACTGCAGGAGGCCGAGGATATACATGTCAGCTGAGGAATGGGAGAGGGAGTTGAAATGGTTCACGGCTGGGACGTGCAGTTGTTTAGTGCAAACCGAGCGTAGGTGTTCTGCAAAGCGATCCCCAAGCCTCCGCTTGGCTTCTCCGATGTACAGGAGGCCACAACGGGTATAGTGGTGGAGTGGGTTTGATTCCTATTTCAATGGATTTACTGCAAACACAAGTGACCTCATTACACAGGGATGCAGACAGTGATTCACACACGAATACACACAATACATATGCACAGAGACATGACACACATCAAATGCAAACACATAAACAAACCCATACACACGGACACAATGGTGTCTTTAAGACAGAGATCATACGTTTTCCATCAATAAGGGGATCATTGGTCAGTTATAGAAGGCAAGGGAATGGGGCTGAGAAACAATTCAGACATGATCAAATGGCCTTGTAGACTTGATAAGCTGAGTTGCCCAATTCTGTTCCAATTTCTTATGCTATTACAATCTTATGGTGCCAGGAGATAATGGGAACTGCAGATGATGAATAATCCGAGATAACAAAGTATGGAGCTGGATGATCATAGCAGGCCAAGCAGCATCAAGATGCTGCTTGGCCTGCTGAGTTCATCCAGCTCCACATTTTGTTATTATGGTACCTGGACTTGTCTTTCTGTGATTACAGTGGAGGTTAAATTCGTTAAATAATTCATTAAGACCGTATCCAAGACGTCAGCCTTCCTGCTCCTCTCATGCTGCTTGGCCTGCTATGTTCATCCAGCTCTACACCTTGTTATCTCAGATTGCAGCATCAGCAATTCCCACTATCTCTGAGGAAAATCTAGAATGAAACCAGTTCCCTTGATGGCCATTGTCAGTGCTGCCATCTCCCTGGTGCATACATGGCTCACTCTCTCAGTCTTGAAAATGTCTTCCTATCCTTAGTGTATTTTCCTGGCTGATAAACTGTTATATCTCTATGCAGTTGCAGTGACCTGAAATATTAATTGGTCTGCTCGTAATAGAAGCAGTTGACAATATAATTGCACAACTTTCTGTACCAGTCACGATAATAGCACCACTATTGCTGCTGGAATTGGCTGGTGATGTTGGGAATGAGATGGCCTTGTGGTACTATTTCTAGACTATAAATCCATGAACCCGGATAATGACCCAGACACCGATTCAAATCCTGCCATGGCAGAATGTGGAATTGGAATTGAATGAAATGGTGAAACTATTAAGCCATCGTTGATCATTGGAAAAACCCACCAGGCACACTAATGGCCTTCAGGGAAGGAAATCTGTCATCCTCACCTGGTCTCAACTACATGTGACTCCAGGCCAACGGCAATGTTGTTACCTCTCAACTGCCTTTTGGAATGACCAAGCCAGCCACTCAGTTACATCTGTCACCACAAAGTCTCAACGGAATGACACAGGACAGGCTTATATACCAGCAATGTACAGCACATAGTCTGTAGTGATTCAAGAAAGCAGATCACAATGACCTTCTTAAAGGCAACGAGGAAAGGGAAATAAATGCTGGCCCAGCCAGTCACACCCACAACCCATTAATGAATAAATGAAGATGAGCACACTCAGGGAAGACAGACTGAGGGGACAGAACTTACTTTAGACAGGGACTTAGAGGTTTATTTACATGGGCATGATATTCAGGAATATGGGAAAAGGTGAAAAATGAAAGTAATTAATTTCGCATTTTATTTCCATCCACCTGATCATCAACAATCCCTTTCTTTGATTTTCTTTTCCCTCTATCTCTCTTTCTCTATTTATTCAACCCATTCCTTCTCCCCTTCCAAACAAACATCCCTGTCACCAGCATAAATCACAACTGTTACCAGCTGATTTCAGTTCTGATGTCTGTTCAGTGGAATTGAAATGCGAACGCTGTTTAAATTCCATCAGAGCCTGTCAAACCTGCTCAGTTTCCTCAGCACTTTGGTCCTTTTTGTTTCCAATCTCTGACATCTTTCTTTCTTTGATTTATATGTTATTCTTTTTTATTTCATGGGATGTCAAAATCACTGGCAAGAGCAGCATTTGTTAACCATCATTAATTACCCCTAACTTTGACCATTCCACAGGGCAGTTTGGAGCCAAACATATTGTTGTGGGTCTGAATTCACACTTAATCCAGACCAGTTAAAAATGTTAGATTTCTTTACCAGAGGAGGTCAGTGAAATGAGATGGGTTTTTAGATAAAATGCTGCTGGTTTTATGGTTGCTATTAGTGAAATTCACTTTGGTTACAATTCTTATCATTAGAATTTAAGTTCTACCACCGACTGTGGTGTTATTTGAAACAGTATCTTTAGTGTAATAACCCTTGTGTCTGAATTACCTGCTGAGTGACCTAACTACTCTGACATGGTGTCCCTATCATTAGTTACTTTAGAAACAAGAACAAGGGTGTGATCAAATTATTTATAACTTGGAAGACGGGTGAGAAGACAGCTGGAACCATAAAGTCTGAATTTTACCACGGCACAGATAATGGTTTATTCAGCCACAGCACAGAGGCAGACGGGGAGAGTGGCGATGTTATGGAGCTCGTGATGGATAGGTGATGGAGACAGTAGTGAAACATAAACCAAAAAAGGCCCTCAACGTAGTGAACAAGGCTTGTTCTCAGATGTTTGTAAAGGATGAGTCTAAAATTCATGGACAATGAAGTGATGTTTTAATTAAAACTGAAGATAATTGTTTCCATCTTTTCAAAATCCAAGTACCAGAAATGGCAATAAAGTTGTATATGCCTTGCGGAAGTAATGATTGGACAGAGATAGAGACACTTACCAGGAACACCAATAATAGCGAGAATGGGATAGTAACCAGCCTGAATAATCCACAGTACACCTAGTATCCGAACTGGTAATGTCGCCCAATACGCACTGACAAAGAAAAGTCCCGAGGATAAACTCCTGTCCATTGTCATAACATTCCAGTCTATTGTTCTCAGACTCTGATCCATTGTTGTAACATTCCATTCTATTGTTCTCAGATTCTGATTCATTGTTGTAACATTCCAGTCTATTGTTCTCAGATTCTGATCCATTGTTGTAACATCCCAGTCTATTGTTCTCAGATTCTAATCCATTGTTGTAACATTGCAGTCTATTCTCAGACTCTGATCTCTCCGCCCCCTCTCTCTGCAGCTGCCAGTCACTGTTAGTGCTGTCGCTGATGCTCCCGCTTATACTATGGGATAACACACTGAATGGAACCCCTTAGTTATAGGAGAGGGAAAGCCTCCTCTGACATAACTAGAATCCATGGAGACTGACATCAATCACAGTCACTGAACAAACAGTTCCAGTTAACCCCTTTCAATACACCTTCAGTGAACCTTCAGTTCACAATGAAAACTGGACTGGATTGCATGTTAGTGATAATGGGAACTGCAGATGCTGGAGAATCCAAGATAATAAAGTGTGAAGCTGGATGAACACAGCAGGCCAAGCAGCATCTCGGGAGCACAAAATCTGTTCCTGAGATGCTGCTTGGCCTGCTGTGTTCATCCAGCTTCACACTTTATTATCTTGAATTACATGTTAACATCGTTGGCTATAATCTGAGAAACCAACGCCAATTGTTCTAACAATATCTGTGGTGAGGGAGAATGATTGATGTTTTCATTTTGCAGGCTAAATGGCTCTGACCTGTTGTCCATGTGCAATGCTGTAACCACCTGCATCTACACCCTCCCAAAAAAAACACAATCAAAATGTTATTACTGGGCTGAGTACTCTTACACGACCAATGGAAAAAAAAAGAAATCGCTGGCATAGGTGGGCTGACCTTGCAGAGAAAGTGTGGATTTCTCACTGATGTAACAAAACACTGTATCTTCAACATGCAAAGTTCTTCATTGCAGTTTATGTGCTTTAAAGCAGTAATGTTTACATTTCTTGATTCATTTG
This sequence comes from Stegostoma tigrinum, assembly GCF_030684315.1. Taxonomy (NCBI): domain Eukaryota; kingdom Metazoa; phylum Chordata; class Chondrichthyes; order Orectolobiformes; family Stegostomatidae; genus Stegostoma; species Stegostoma tigrinum. The sequence goes on along the minus strand of NW_026728419.1, from coordinate 5,017,476 downwards.
ACCAGAACTATAATCAAACGAGGCGTGTACAATAATGTTGTTCATTAAAGCACATGGACTGAAGAGCCAGGGACAGAATGAATATGGCATTGGTTCAGAGACAGAGAGGAATGGGGGCAGTGGCTGTAGAGACTGGAGAGGACAGTGAGATCCCAATGTCGCCAGTATATGACTCACAATTATGCTAACAGACAGAATGAAAAGTCATGCAGAGCAAGAAAACAGGTTATATTTGGGAGATGGAATGCCGATGAATGATGTGAACACACCATGATAATGTTAAATGTGATGCAGGAGATGAAATATCAGGTAAACACTGTTTAATCGTGCGGTGTGCAGAATGATAAAATTGTTCATATATGCACAGTATATTCAGAATTAGAAGCAGACAAAGACTTCAAAATGTTAGGTGTATAGGGAGTTTACAGGATAATAATAGTCGGGATATCATTCACCCCCAGCCGGTGCAGAGATGATGGGCTGAGTGACCACTGTAATTATTGCTGTAATTATTCTGAGATTTGTATGAAAATTTATCAGAGCCTGAGGGGAAACACTTTCAGGAAAGGCACAAGTTGTGCGACCATGAGTAACCCATTTCTGTTGTCTCATGAAGTGCAGCTGCCTCTAAAGTTTATTTTTAATCAAAATCGATTTCCTGAAATTCATGCATTTCGGAGGGCATTCGCAATTTTGTTTTGGAACTTAAATAAGAGACAGACTCTGATGTACTACAAGTGTAATCAGCACAATAGCTCTAATGGAAACGGGAATGGATGATTTTGTCCAAATATAACCATGTCAAGCATCTGGGCGCATCAAGAAACGCAAAATACTGGAGATTATGGAAATCTGAAATGGGAACAGAAATTGGTGGAGAAACGCAATAAATGAGGCAACATCTGGAGACAGGTTTTGAGTTAACATTTCTAGTCTGTTATGAACCTGTTCTGAAAAAGTCACATTGCAGATGCTGCTAGACTTGACCTTTTTTATTCCAGCATTTCTATTCTTTCTTTTGCACTGCCGCAATTGGACTGTCTGATCTGAACCAGAAAAGTGAAACTGCCATTTGAGTTGACTCTCAAGTATTTGTGAATGGCCATTAGTTGAGGCATTTTTTCATAAAGACTGGTAAAATCGATGGCATGTTGCATTGAGATATATTGCCATGAAAAGCTTGAACTCAGTGCCACTGATATTGCACAATCAGTCCTCTCATTGAAAACGATGCAGACCCTTACCTCAATGTCATGATGCGCTTATGATGTCATTGGGGTTACACTCATCTAGCAAAGTGTTACCTTTCTGAGACTTTAGACTAAACTGTGAAAATATAAATTATCTTGATCTTTCTAATAGGACACACTTCTCCATGGGTTTTAGTGGGCACGAGCAAAGGCTAAGTTTATTTGACATCACCACTATCTCTGGAGAAAGTAACATAGAGCTGCCTTCGTGAAACACTTCTAATCCAAGTGCTGCAGAAGTAGACACAAACTTGTTTATAAGGGGTTCAATGATTTTTTTTCAATACCTCATAGTCAAGGAGCAGCAATTTAATGCCTATCCAGGATGACAAGTGACTTGAATGACAACTTTCAGAGATTGATTTTCCCTTTTTTCGATCGAGGACATTTTTCGTGCAGGATTCTCCCCAATTCGCATCGAGTATATTTTTGTTCAGGGTCCTTGATGCCGCAATGAGGGAAGTGACATGGGCGGCATGGGAAATTACTCTGATCTCACTTCAAATGATGTTGGAACATTGGCTGAAACAATAAAGAGTGAAAGTACAGAACACTGTGCTCACTGTCCTCATAATATTCCAAAGAAATTTTCGGTATGGACTTCGGATTCTGTCAGGAGACGTTTGTCCTATTCGTGATGAGACTATTTGGTGTCTGGAATCCACTGCTTAGGAGGGTGGCTGAGGCAGGCAACATCCCAAACTTCAGAAAGCACTTGTATCAGCACCTGGTGGTGCAGCCTCAATGAGTCTTTTCTCAGTTCTATGATTCCATGTGGTAGCAGCCATGAAAGGTCTGATATATTCCGAAGTACTAGCCAATGGCTCTTGTTTATCTGTTCGAACAACTGTGCTCAGAAAGTTTTTTTTCAAAACCACATCACTCAAAGTATCAGCACTTTCTCAGCCTAGGAAAGTCCAGCCATCTCTGAAAACATCCAGGATTTTTCAATGATCAATGCCAGATTATTCCAGCAGTTTATCACCATTATTTTAATGAAACCAAAAAAATGGATACAGTTTTCCCTTCATTAGAATAAAATATTTTCGCTGTTACGGTGCGATTCCTCAAAAGAAGAATCAACTCCTTCCCATGTACCCATTTTGAGAATGTATTTGTTTCCTGCCAGTTCTTAATCCTCACTCCCCTCCAGTGCTGTTTCCATGATCTGGTTCCATGTTTGTGCCACTCGAATGTGCATTTTCAAAGAGAATGTTTCTGTTTGAGCCAAGAATGTAATGCTCACAAACAGGCCATATTGACAGGGAGTGAAAACATCAGACACCCAACTGTACTGAAACTGATTCCTCAGCAGAGTTTCACGGTCCTCAGTTACTGCAGTCATCTATGTTGTTATTTCAAAATATGTGGGCACCGCTCAGGTTTAGCTGATGAATGGCAAATAAGAATAGTCCTTCAATATTGCCGGGCAGGAATTATCTCCAACAGGAGGCAATCCAAAAGCCCCACCTTGATATTCAATGGGATAATCAACTTACAGTGACAAATATCCTGTATGTAGCTATTCATCAGAAATTCACCAAATCGTTGAATCATAAAGTTGTGAAGAATGGAAACAGACTCTTCAGTTCACCTCGTCCATGCCAACTACATATCTCAAATAAATCTTGCACTATTTGCCAGTATTTGACCCATATCCCTCTGAACCCATCCTTTCGTATATTGTAATTGTACCAAACTCTATCACTTACCCATGCAGCTCATTCCACACACAAACCACCATCTGGGTGAAAACGTTACCCCTGACGTCCCTTCTAAATCTTTTCCAGCTCACCTTAAACCTACACCATCTAATTCTGGGCTCCCCGACCCTGATGAAAACACCATTTCTCGTTACTCCATCTATTTCCCTCCTGGCTTTATAAACCTCAGGAAGGTCATCCCTCAGCCTTCAAATCTCCAGGCAAAAGCCTAATCAGTTTCTCCCTAAAGCTCAAACCTTTCAACCCTGGCAGCATTCTTATAAAACTTTTCTGAACCCTCTCAATAGCAGGGAGATGACAATTGCCTACAATATTCCTAAAGTCGCTTAACCAGTGTACAGCCGCAACAGGACCTCCCAACTACTATATACAATGCACTGACAAATAAAAACAAGTGTACCAAACGCTTTCTTTACTGTTCTATCTATCTCTGACTCCACTTTCAAGGAACTATGCAACTGCATGCTAGGACTCATTGTTCAGCAATAATCATTAGGGGCTTACCATTTAGAGTATAAACCCTGCCCGAATTTGATTTCCAAATTGCAGCACCCCACATTTATTCAAATTAAACTCTGTCTACTACTCTTTGGCCCACTGGCCCATCTGATCAAGATCCCATTGTACTCTGAAGTAGTGTCCACTACATTTCCAATTTGGTGAACTTCTAGCTGGAAGTTTTCAAGGTCAATTAATGCCGGTCTAGCAACATTAAAATCCCATATGAATTAAAATGTACGTCTGATTTTCTATTGATCTATTAAACTAATCAGTGCCTTTGATATTGTGGGATATATTTGCAAACCTGTTCATGCATAAATTGAAAGAAAAACCCAAATCACAGTGCAGGTCACAGAATAAAAGATAACGCAGCATTTAAGAAGCAACTGGAGGAGCACTCAAAACGCCAGAGCCTAGTGGCTGTAGACTTCAAGGTAAGTGAGATTAATGTAGTTTTGTTTTTTTGACTGGAATAGGCATGTTGAACTGAAGGTCCTGTTTTCATGCTGAATGACTCTCTGACCTTAATTTTTGAAAAGAGAAAATTCAGTCTCACAATTTTCTCAGAATGTGAGTATCAAGTGTTGAGGATTACAATCTCCAAGACCACACAGCATCCTGACTTGGATATATATCATTTTCCATTCGCTATCACTTGCTCAGAATCCTGAACCACTCCACAAAATGTATCTGTTAGTGTCCCTGGGTTTTACCATCATATTCTGAATGGAAATTAGACAGGGGCAATAAATGCTGTTCTTGCCAATGAAACTCATCTCAAGAGAACAAATAAAAGTAATCTGTCCTATTAAAGTTATATATTCAGCCCAATCTGTTTACTAATGTAGTTTTAATGAGATTTTAACTTTGTTCTATATCTCTGGCCTTTCTACAAAACCATGAAACTTTCCTGAGTATTTTCATACTGTCATTTAAAAATTGTATTTGGAAGTTGTACCCATCATTCTGAAAGAGAGAGGCTTCGTGACCATGTGAATTTTCTCACCATTTTCTGGTATCTAAAGACAAGAGAAATATAGAAACTTCGAGCAGGAGTAAGTGATTAAAAAAGTCAAACCAAATCCTCCGTGTGATGTGCTCTTGAATGATCTGGTTGTGGCCTCAAATAAACATTCCTGTCCACCCCTTATGACATTAGTGTGTCATTCTTAGTCAAGAATCTGTCTGCCTCTCCCTTAAGAATATTCAACGTTTTCCATCTCCCTCTGGAAAGACTTCTGTAAACACACAATCCTTTGAAACAGGAAAGAAAATAAGTCACCATTGTTTGAGATATTCTCCAGTTTTACAGTCCATCCACTGGTAGTAATCTCTTGCACAAATTGAAATATTGTTTCAGCATTCAACTTGAAAAGACTGCTCAGAATATTTTGGGATTAAACAAGACCATGTGTCATTTGTCTAAAGTCCAATAAATCCGGAGCCAGTCTGGTCATGATTTCCTCCGAAGACAAATACTTCTCTCAGGAATCAGTTCAATCAATTATCTCTGTGTGGCTTCCGATTTCATCACATCCACAGCTCTCTCAATGCAGTCTCACCATTACTCTGGAAAACTGTCCAAAAACTGCCCTATTTCTGAAAGCATAATAAAATGTGAGGCTGGATGAACACAGCAGGCCAAGCAGCATCTCAGGAGCACAAAAGCTCACGTTTTGGGATGAAGGGTCTAGGCCCGAAACGTGAGCTTTTGTGCTCCTGAGATGCTGCTTGGCCTGCTGTGTTCATCCAGCCTCACATTTTATTATCTTGGAGTTCTCCAGCATCTGCAGTTCCCATTATCTCTGAGACTATTTCTGAAAGCATTCTGTTTTGGAATGTTTCAGCATTTGCATTGCCTCCCTAAAAACCTGATGTACAAGGAAAGTTTTATTTTCTAACACAGGTTTCTGGTTCCTCGCTACCTCATGTTTGCAACCTCTCATTTGAAATAATACACAGATTTTCCATTCAAACCTTCAACATGTTTGAACACAGACACATTTTCCCTACTGTGCTTCATACACCAATAGTTCTTTTTTGTTCACGACACAGCAACGTCTCTTTTTAGACTCGTGCTCTTAGTATTTCCCCCTTCTAAGGTTTTCAATGTTTACATTCTTCCATAATACAATCAGAACATATAAATTGCCTGCTTTCGGGGGTGACAATGGCCTCTTGGTATTATCACTGGATTGTTAGTTCAGGGATCTCGGTAATGTTCTGGAGAGCCATGTAAGAATCCCACTACGGCAGGTGGTTGAATTTGATTACAACAAATGTCTGGAATTAAGAGTCTAATGATGACCACAAATCCATTACCGATTGCTGGGAAAGCCCATTTTTTCACGAATCCCCTTTTGGGTAAGTAACTGCCATTCTTACTTGTTCTGCCTACGTGTGACTCCAGACCGACTCTCAACTGCCCTCTGAGCAATTAGGAATGCGCAATAAATCATGGCCTAACAAGTAACACTGTCATCCTTTGAATGAACAAAAATAAAACAAAGCTCCTTTGGAATTGACAATATAATACTTTTACTCCATATTCAAACTGCCAATTTGTGACAATGCTGACATGTTGTGCAGTCCCATCACCCAATTCCTCCTCTGCAGTGCAGAAAATAATTTTTAAAACTCAAAACAATGGACCCCCCCCTTTACTTCTGATGTAAATGGTCATTTGCCTTTTTGTTATGACATTGACATATTAATTAAGGACTTTCTGTCTGACTGTGACATTTGGATTTTGTTTACTCAAGGCAATTAGACAACAGGAATTAGGAACAAGAATAGGCCGCCTGGTTCACAGGCCTGCTCTGGCAATCAGCAAGACCTGATTCCGTTTTTGTATCCACATGACTGTCTTGCTCCACACACACCAACAAGCCTGCATTAACTGAACCCCTCGACTCCCGCCACCCCAACTTTCACTGAAGTCTGAATGCCAAACGACTTCAGATGGAACAACATTGGAACACAGGAATAAAGAGCAGAAGAAGCAATTCAACCCTTGGAATCCACTGTGATTCTTAATATGATCAAAGCTAATCTTATCCTGCCTCAGTTCAACCTTCCTGCCTCATCCCCACAGCCCTTTGTCCCACTTTTCATTAGAAACCCATTTCTTTGTTTGTTGAAACTGTTGATTGACTTTGCCTCCACTACACTCTGGGGCAGTAAGTTCCACATTCACAACACTCTGAGAGAAGTAGTTTCATCTTATGTCAATTTTATGTCATTCTGTATCTCTGACAACTTGTTCAAGGCAAGTTGGTCCCATAAGAGGACATGTTGCCATTCTCCACATTATCAACATCCTTCAGCATTTCATGTGCCTTAATCAGATCCTCCCTTATTCTTTTGTACTCCATCGATGTATAAGCCCAAGCTATTCAACCTCTCCGCATATGACAACCCTTTCATCCCTGGAATCAAAGTGCTAAACCTCTTCTGAACTGACCCCAGTGCCAACCACATCCTTCATAAGTAAGGAGACCAAAACAGGACACAATACTCCAGGCGTGGCCTCGACAAAGCCTGATTATAACAACCCTTTTTCGTTTTATAATGCAGTTCTTTGGCAATAAATGCAAGGGATTCATTTGACTTTCTTATTGTATACTGCACCTGCACACCTCCTTTGACATTCATACACAGAGAAACCTAAATTCTTCATCATTCACACACTTTGAATCTGCTTCCACTTAAAGAAGAATTTATCCTTTAATTTTCTGTCCAAAATAGAACACCTTGCACTTATCCACATAAACCTCCATCTGCCAAATTCTGGCCCATTCTCCTAAACTCTCAATATTCATCTGAAACAAAAACAAAGCTGCTGGAAAAGCTCTGCAGATCTGGCAGCATCAATGGAGGAGAAAACACAGTTAATATTTTGTGTCTGCTGACCCTTCCTCCAAACCATTCTGAGGAAGAGTCACCGGAACCGAAAGGTTAACTCTGTTTGCTCCACCATAGGTACTGCCAGGTCCGCTGAGTTTTTCCAGCAACTTTGTTTTGCCTCCTGATTTACAGCATCCACAGTTCTTTTCTTTCTTTTTACTTAATATTCATCTGGAAACTCTTTGTCTCCCCATCACAGCCTGCATTACCAACTGTTTAAATGTCATTTGGGAATTTTGCTATATTACATTCTGTTTCTGGTTCCCAAGAAATGAAAATTACAGCATCATGCTCGCTTCAGAACACCATGCAGAGAAGATCCCATTTAACCTGCTGCTCTAGAACATAGATCATAGAACACTACAGTGCAGTACAGGCCCTTTGGCCCTCGATGTTGCGCCGACCTGTAAAACCAAACTGAAGCCCATCTAACCTGTACTATTGCATTATTATCCATATGTTTATCCAATTACCATTTAAATGTCCTTAGACTTGGTGAGTCTGCTGCTTTCGCAGGCCGGACGTTCCACATCCTTCCTACTCCCTGAGTAAAGAACCTACCTCTGACATCTGTCACATATCTATCACCCCTCAGTTTAAAACTATGTCCCCTCGTGCTAACCATCTCCATGCGAGGATAAAGGCTCTCACTGTCCACCCTATCTAATCCCCTGATTATCTTGTATATCTCTATTAGGTCACCTCTTAACCTTCTTTTCTAGCATGCAAACAGCTTCAAGTCCCTCAGTCTTTTGTCGTTATGCCTCCCCTCCATACCAGGCAACACCCCGCTAAAACACCTCTGCACACTTTCCAATGCTTCCACATCCTTCCTATAATGTGGCGACCAGAATTGTGTGCAATACTTCAAGTGCGGCTGCACCAGAGTTTTGTACAGCTGCAGCATGACCTCATGGCTCCAAAACTCAATCTACTACCAATAAAACCTAACACCCTGTACTTCACTCCCCTATCAACCTGGGTGGCAACTTCCTGGGATCTGGGCACATGGATACCGCGATCTCTCAGCTCATTCACACTACCAAGAATCTTACCATTAGGCAAGTACTCTGTGTTCCTGTTACTCCTTCCAAAGTGAATCATGTCACACTTATCTGCATTAAACTCGATTTGCCACCTCTCAGCCTATCTCTGCTGCTTACCTATGTCCCTCTGTAACCTGCAACATCCTTCTGCACTATCCACAACTCCACCAACTTTAGTGTTAACCGCAAATTTACCCCATCTGTCTATGCCCTCATCAAGTTCATTTATAAAAGCGACAAACAGCATTGGCCCTAAAACAGCTGCTCACAGCACACCACTATTAGCTAAACTCCAGGATGTACATTTCCCATCAACCACCACCCTCTGTCTTCTTAAAGCTATCCAATTTATGATCCAAACTGGTAAATCACCCTCAATCCCATGCCTCAGTATTTTCTGCAATAGCCTACTGTGAGGAACCTGATCAAAAGCCTCACTGAAATCCATATACGCCGTATCAACTGCTTTATCCTCATCCACCTGTTCGGTCACTTTCTCAAGGAACTCAATTAGGTTTTGAGGCACGACCTCCCCTTCACACAACCGTGTTGACTACCCCTAATCAAATTATTCCTTTCTGGATGATTATAAATCCTATTTCTTGTAATCCTTTCCAACACTTTACCCACAACCAAAGGAAGGCTCACTGGTCTATAATTACCAGGGTTGTCTCTACTTCCCTTCTTGAACAACATTTGCTATCCTCCAGTCTTCTGGCACTATTTCTGAAGATAATTACGACACAAAAATCAAAGCCAAAGGCTCTGCAATCTCCTCCCTAGCTTCCCAGAGAATCCTAGGATACATCCCATCGGTCCCAGGGGACTTATCTATTTTCACACTTTCCAGGGTTGCTGACATCTCCTCCTTGTGAACCTAAGTGCTGTCTCGTCTCTTAGCCTGTATCTCAGTATTCCCCCAACAACATTGTCCTTTTCCTGTGTGAATACTGATGAAAAGTATTTATTTAGCCCCTCTCCTTTCTCTTTGCACTCTACGCACAACCTTCCCACTGCTGTCCTTGACTGGCCCTAATCTTACTCGAGTCATTCTTTTATTCCTGAAACACCTATAGAAAGCTTTAGAGACTTCCTTGATCCTAACTGCCAAAGACTTCACATGTCCCCTCCTGGCTTTTCTGAGCTCTCTCTTCAGGCCCTTCCTGGCGAACTTGTAATTCTCAAGTGCCCTAACTGAGACTTCATGCCTCACCTTTACATAAACCTCCCTCTTCCACTTGACAAGAGATTCAACTTCTCTGCCTGAAAGGTTCATGTTGATTAAGGACACACAGTAGCTGTTCCTTGAACAAGCTCCACATTTCAATTGTGCCCAACCTCTGCGGTTTCCTTCTCCATCCTATGCATCGTAAATCTTGCCTCATCACCTCATAATTCCCTTTCCCCAGCTATAACTCTTGCCCTGCGGTATATACCTGTTCCTTTCCATCGCTAAAGTAAAAATAACCAAACTGTGGTCACTATTACCAAAGTACACATCTACCTCCAAATCTACCACCTGGCCTGGTTCATTAACCAGAACCAAATCCGAATTGGCCTCACCTCTTGTTGGCGTATCCGTCCTGCACACATTGGATAAAAACTGACCCACCTAAAGTGTTTTACCTGTTGTGTTTCCAGTAAATATTTGGAAAGTTAAAGCCCCCCTATCAACTAACCTGTTACCTTCGCTCCGATCCAGAATTATCTTGGCAATCCTTTCCTCTACATCTCTGGAACTTCTGAAGCCTATAGAAAACTCCGAACAGGGTGACCGCTCCTTCCCTGTTTCTAACCTCAGCCCATACTACCTCAGTAGATGAGTCCTCACCAAACGTCCTTCCTGCCACCGTAATACTGCTCTTGACTAACAATACCACACCTCCCCCTCATTTCCCACCTTCCCTGATCTTCGTGAAACATCTAAACCCCGGACCTGCAACAACCATTCCCGTCCTTGTTCGATCCAAGTCTCCAAAATGGCCACAATATCAAAGTTCCAGGTACCAACCCATGTTGCAAGTTCACCCACCTTATTCCGGGTGCTCCTGGCGTTGAAGTAGACACACTTCAAGCCACATTTCTGCCTGACAGCACACTCCAGTGACCTTGAAACCTTATTTATGACTTCGCTACTCCCAACCTCCTGTACACTGTGTCTACAATTCATGTTCCCATCCCCCTGCTGAATTAGTTTAAACCCTCCTGAAGAGCAATAGTAAATTTCCTCCCCTGGACATTGGTACCCCTCTGGTTCAGGTGTAGACCATCCTGTTTATAGCGGCACTGCCTACCCCAGAATGAGCCCCAATAATCCAGGTATCTTAATCCCTTCCTCCTGCACCATTCCTGCAGCCAAGGGTTCAACTGCTCTTGCTCCCTATTCCTCACCTCGCTAGCATGTGGCATGGATATCAACTCAGAGATAACGGCTCTGTTTGTTCTAGCTCTAAGTTTCCACTCTAACTCCCTTAATTTCTGCCTCACATCCCCGTCTCTTTTCCTACCCATGTCATAGGTACCTATGTGGACCACGGCTTGGGGCTTCTCCCCCCACCACTTTAGGATCCCGAAAGTAGAACCCAAGACATCATGGGCCCTGGTACCTGGGAGGCAACACACCAACCGCGAGTCTCTCTCATCACGAGAATCTCCTATCTTCCCCCCTAACTATGGAGTCCCCAATGACTAATGCTCTCCCCTTCTCCCTCCTTCCGTTCTGAGCACCAGGGGCAGACTCTGCGCCCGAGACCTGTACCCTATGACTTACTCCTGGTCAGTCATCCCCCCCAACAGTATCCAAAACAGTATACTTGTTATTGAGGGGGATGGCCAAGGGGGATCCCTGCACTGTCTGCCTGTTCCCTTTCTGTCCCCTGTTTGTAACCCATCTACCTTTGTCCTGTACCTGCGGTGTAACTACCTCCCTGTAACTCTCAATTACCCCTTCACCCTCCCAAACGCTTCGAAGTTCATCCAGCTCCAGCTCCAGTTTCCTAATGCAGTTCCTGAGGACCGGGAGTTGGATGCACTGCCTGCAGATGAAGTCAGTGGGGTCACTAGTAGTAACTCTTACCTCTCCTATCTTACAGGAGGAGCATGCAACTGCCCTGGCACCCGTTCCTCGGTTCCAAATTCACACACAGATGATTGCAAAAAAAAGAAGCAATCCTACCAGATCAGTGCTCAGATCCTTTTTTTGATGCGAGGCGGAGGATGGGTGGGAGACACCACTGAAGTAGTGTTTTGGGGAAAGCAACCGCCCAAATATATTACCTCACTGACCTTCCTGCTGGCGTTCTGGCTCGTGCTGCTGCTGCTGAAAGCAAGAGGGTGGCTGCTGCATGAGGTGCGTTTTTATAGCACGGCCACCAAAAAAACGACCTTACCTTCCCGTCGGTGCTCTGGCTCACGCTGCTGCCGCTGTAACCAAGTTTTGCTTCCTGAATAGCTTATCCCCGCCAGCTGACAATATTTTCCCAAAAATCTCTTGCACCATGTTCAGAGATGAGGAATTCCCGTTTGGGGGACAGAATCCCAAGGCCGAGAATGTTCTCTTTGGAGCAAAACAGGAGATTTCCTGGGGCTGTATGTAATGAGGTGGTTGGATGGGTGTGGGGGTGGGCCGGTTGATCATCGGCAGAAACTGTGCCAACGACAAGATTTGCCAGAGGACTGGGATTGAAGATATTTCGTGAAAATAGCAGTTATTCAGAATAATCGCACAGAATACTGCAGAAACTCAACAAGCCCAGCTGTATCGGTGGGAAGAGAAACAGAGCTAAGGTTTTGAGTCCAGTTAGATTCTTGTTCAGAATATGTCTTTCCTGAATATCAACACACTGGCAGACCTGAGAAAACGTGAGTTTGTTGGCATCAAGAAGTCATTTAAAATGAGTTGCAGAAATGCACTTGGCAGGATTCAAAACTACACAGGGAAACCCCAATGAATTTCAAATCGATTGCTTTAACAAATCAACCACAACTGCAGGCAACACCCCAACCTTTAACATGCCTTATGGAATGTTCTGACAGAAACGGCGAGTACTCGATTTGAGATGTCTGTGCTACTACCCGAATATTTAACATCACCCTGCACTTGATCACAACAGAACGGGCTGTTGGGGGAGAGAATTGAACTAAACACATTGTGAGAGAGTGTGAATGGAAATGATTAACTTCCATGAGCAGAAAGTTTAATTATCAGAGCAACGGGTCGAGAAAGAATTATGTCCTTGTATTTGTATCGCGCCTTTCACCACCTAAATCATAGCCAATGCCGTATATTTGGATAAGATACCTCTTTGGCAAATCTAACGTGCAAATCAGGACGGTTGCTTTAACTAGAGGTCTCAAAACAAAATGTTTTCAGCACTTACAGCTGACACTGGAGACGTCGGTGAGTTCACACTGATCCTTGGAGGCTTGTTGTGTTCTGATTTATACCCGGGTGTGTTATCTCAGGGAAACGAGTTGTCCATTTAAATCAGAGAGAAGGTGGATGTTCTCACGCTCAGGCAGAAGCACATCTGTGGATTTCTTGAAAACAGAGGCTGTCAATGCTAGGTATATTCAAGGCTGAGACAGACAGGCATTTAGTCATTTCAGGATTCAAGTCGATTGTGGGGAAAAACCTACCTGGTTCACTAATATTTTTGAGAGAAGGAAGCAGCCATCCATGGCTTATATGTGACTCCAGAACCACAGCAATGTGGTTGACTCTTCACTGCCCTCTCTGGCAATTAGGAATGGGTGACGATTGCTGGCCTCACCAAAAATCGCCCTCATCCTGTGTACGAATAAAGGATCTGCAGCTCATGCTATCTCCTGTTAACAGCAACTTTTCTGCAATATATCTACTGAACAACATCAGTTTATCACAGCCCCGCATTCTCCACTTTGAAACCCAGGGTGATAATATGAATCATTTCAAAACTTGGAGAGAGACACTTCGCTGGTGAAGGTGCTACTGGTGTAAGAACAGGCGCCGGAGTGTGTACAAGTCAGTTCGCATGGATTAGTGTCAGTAATCTGGTTGGCATTCAGGGTTTGCGTCACTCAGGCGTGGCTACAATTCCCAGTTGGGAAATGAAGATTTATATCTCTTCCTGTTAACTGTAGGAATGAAAATGAATTCCTGGCTATGCAGACAACACACACCCTGAATCTACCAGAGTCAATCCAATGAGAATTTGCCCTCACGTTGAAGGATAATGGCAGCAGATGCACGGGAATACAGCCACCACAAACTCCCCTCCAAGTTTCTCACTGTTCTGAGTTTGAACTCTGCCGCTGTTCCCTTACTGTTGCTGCTTCTAAAGCCTGGAACTCCCTCATGGCATCAAAGCTGTACCTACGTGCCAAGGAGTTCGAGTGTTCAAGAAAGTAACTCGTCACCTCCATCTGTGGGGTAATTAGGGATGGGCAATAAATCCAATCCCATTGAATGAAGTCCTATCCCAGGCACCCGTGTTCCAATTGCAGTTTCTAACTGAGCACCTATAATCGGTCAGGAACACATTCAGAAGCAAAGTGTAGGAGTGAAGCAAAAGTGAAAGACAATGATGGCTGGGGGTGCGGAGGCATGAGGCAGGAAGTGAGCGTGGAGCTATTGGTGCAAGGCTCAATGTTGGTTCCAATGGATCAGGCTTTACACCTGGTCAATTAACCAAAATGAACCTATTCCTCTTGTTAGGTTCCCTCAGCGTGCGTTACTATTGTTAAAGGACCCCAAGAGGATGAGCCCATGCTCTTTTTCCAGTCATCTTAAACAGGTGAAAATGGCAGTTTTAAACTAAAGCAGGAGGAGATTGCCTCTTTCCGTGTATTTTCACAGGAGAATATTCAGCTGTGAACGGTCCATGTTTGAAAAGTGGGTTAGATTGAAATTCTCACTGAGTAACACTGATACAGGAAATTTCCTCAAATTACTGTGATTGCATGGTTAAGGAAATGCCCTAATGGATGGGTAAAAAAAAAAGTGTGTAGTAAACAGGCGATCTTGAGTTAAAATCCCAGCGGTGCCTGAGCTTTACACTTAAGGTTCCTCATTTCAACTTCTCTGAAATGCCATACTGTTCATCTCAACCGTAAAGTTATTTTTGCCCCTTTATTCGTTCATGGAATAAGGGTGGCACTGGCTCGGGGATTTAGCCAATCAGCCATTGCTAATTACCCACCATGACTTCTGTGGGTCTGGAGTCAGATGTAGGCACGATCAGGGGAGGATAAAAGATGCCAAAAGGACATAAGGGAATCAAATGGGTTTTGGTTCCCCTGACGATGGATTTATGATCATCATTATATTCTTAATTCCAGATATTTGTTGAATTCAAATGCCATCCTCTTCTCGGGGTGATATTTGTACCTAGGTCTCCAGACACTACCTGGCTTTCTGAATAAACAGTCCAGCGATAATACCACTGGGCCGTTATTTGCCATGTTGGAGGAGAGAACTGAGCATGGTTCCTCGGCTTGAATGCAGACAGTTGTCATTCGGTGCTGGTATTCCTGTTGCCTATTTTCTCCCCACCAGGGAATGGTTTCCTGCTAACAAATAATTCATCCTGGGGTTTGGTAGGAATCACAAGGTAAGGCAGAATCAACTGCAGCCTTACTGTGGAATATGGTGGAAATGAGACAGACACCAGGAACTGATCACCCTCATTCTCTGCTGTCACCATTCATTCATTTTACACCAACAGTAAAAACAGCACTATCATCGTATAATTGTGGCATTTTGTTTCTTTATGGTGGATTAGGAATTCTATTTCAAAGTCGAAACACTCATCATTTTTTGAGGGAATAGATGTCTCCTTGCCTCAGTCCCGAAGTGACAGAAACACTATTTGGAGAATGTGAGCCCAGTTCCAGGCTTTACAGTCTGGGTGGGAGTGGTGCTTGTGGTGAGGAAGCCTCTCAGCAGCTCCACTCTCAAACACTCCCCGATTTTCAGACTTTTCAAAGAGCAGCAATGGGAAATGAGGGATATAGACGGACAGAGAGTAGGAGAAAATAAAAGGGGGTGAGGTGAATACCCAGACACAAAGAGAGACAAACAGAGACGCATATTGAGGTAGAGCCTAAAAGGGCCAATTCTCCATTCGACACCGCTGCTAACTAACTGAAAGGAAAAGGCAAAAAGAACCATTTAAGCAGAACCTTTTACCACCTGAGGGTGAAGGAAGCAGCATTACAGCCGATAAAAGTCTGTTAAAGTTGTAAAGTTGATGACAGGAAACTAATGCGATATTCTGATAAATATACTGATTCGACAAATAAAAGTGGTAACTTCCCTGCATTATAATATGGAAGGGCATAACTGACTTGGTTCTGACGTACAGTCAATGGATCTGAAATGTTAACCCTGTGTCTCTCCACAGATGCTGCCAGGCCTGCTAGGTTTCTCTGTCAATTCCTGTTTCTGTCAATTCCCAGCATCTGCAGTTCTTTGTTTCATGTTAGCTTGAATATCGTTTGGGACACAGTTAGTTACCTCACAGCCCCTTTCCTTCTCCTCATAGGGGAGGTGATACAATCCATGCAATCGATTGTTGGAAGAAGCCATCTGGGTCACTAATGTCCTTTTGGGAAGGAAAATACCACCCTTACCTGGTCTGGCTTACATGTGACTCCAGACCCACAGCAATGTGGTTGATTGAATTAATGCTGCCAAGCCAGTGGTGCCAGTCAATGAATAAACTTACAATTAGTCAGCAAAGCTGTCATCAATAAAAGCTAGGAGGGAGAATCTTCCACTCAACAGTTCAAACCAGGGCCGTGGTTCCAAAAGCACCAAATCCGAACCACTAGACAACCAGAGAATACATTGGAGGTGCTTGCATCATTTCTCCACGACAGTTTTTGCCTTTCCCTTTTTGATCCTTTTGGTGACAGGTCAGTTTCTCCCTGTCTTCGAGTTTTTATCACGTGGAAAGAGACTATCTGGGCCATTGTATTGGTGCGTGTCATCAGGCATCCATCTATTCTAATCTCAGTTTCCAGCACTTGGCCCATGTACCTCTGACGTATCAGGGACAAATATCAATGAGATTAATGCTGTAATCTACAAACGGGACTGAGGCTTTGTGACAGTAAAACTGTGTTACAGCTGACTTATGGAACTCATCCTCACGTTTAGCCACAGAGGGAGATGCACAGACACACCCCTCAGGATGACACTGACTCCAGGTGCTTCACGTTCACTCTCTGTCCCCACACGTTTCGCCGACAACAGGCAGATTTACATGGAACACAAGTAAGTTCTCCAGGCCATGAAGCCTGTTGTTGTGAGCTTGGAATTGAAACTAACAGAGAGCTGAAAAAGGTTGCCAACACAGCTCATGCGCAACTTCCAATTTCCTTCTTTAGCTTCTGGGAATCTGGCTGCAAAATCACCTGCTGTACGTTCCAACTTCAGGTGAAGGTGTCACCTTGCTGGTATTGAAAATGGACCAACTGTGCTCGAGCCAGGCAGGAGTCAGACGTACAACCTGATCCGAAGTCAGATGCGTTATCCATTATGCCACTGGCCCACAGTGGGCACCTGGCTTCTTGTTGAGTTGAGATGTTTACAAGGACCAAGGTGGAAATGTGATACACGAGTTGAGCACCAGCAAAGGCAATCTCTGTCACTGCTTCACTTCAATGGGCATCACTTTGGGAAACAGTAAATTTCACTTGCAAAAGAAACAAATTTATCCTTAGGTGCCTGCTTCACAGTCACCTCTTTATCCATGAAGGCTTGCCATCATTTTATTCAGTTACTGTGCTAGTTTATGAACCAATCCAATGAAACGTAATTTCCGATAATTATTAATGCTAAACCTTCATCAGTGAAGTGGATGCATATGATATATTTGCAGGAAACACCTTTTGGGAACATAGACTGAAATCTATTTCATAAAGAATCACCCCCTGGCTCTCCTGAACATTAAAAAAACATAGAGGCAACAATGGCTGATGCAGGATTCAAGCCAGCAGCTTCTCACATTTCTAACAGCCAGCTGATGTGAGATGCAGACCAGAAGACCAATGATGCTGTCTGCTGCTGGGCAACTTAACAATAAATGAGGTGTCAATCATGCAGTGATAGTCTCCCTACCTCGGATGTAGGAGACAGAGTTCAAGTTTTATCTGCTCCGGAAGGAAATAATAACATATCTGAAAAAGCTGCTGAAAAAAAAATCTATTCCCCGTTGCTTCAATGAACATCTTCTCATTCTGTCACCATTCTGCTGGGATAGAGCTCTCTCCATTGGCAAATGCATTCAACAATTGGGCCACAGGCAGGCAGTCCTGAGGGGTGGTATACACTTTGTCGCTGTCTCTCAAATGCTGGAAGAGGGAAGGGGCAGAAGGGGTGGAATCAGACTTGTGCAGCAAATTGTAAAGGTGATTTGGAACTTTCATCAAATGACATTTATCAGAGGCAGACAGAAAGATTGTGGGCTGCTGGGAAAGATAGAAGTCAAAACTCGAGATTAATCTCTACAGCAACTTAAAATGTGATCTTTCTGGGATGTTTGAGTGAACAATTTCTAAACTTAAAGCAATTATCGAGTCCGAGAGATATTCAGCACAGAAACAGTGTTTTTGGTCATTCTCGTCCATACCGATCAGATTTCCAAAATTTATCTCGTCCTTTTTGCCAACATTTGGCCCATATCCTGTTAAACCCTTCCTGTATATGTATCCATGCCGACGCTTTTTATATGTTGTATTTATTCCAGCCTACACCATTTCCTGTGTGAGTTAATTCCATGCACACACCATCCTGCGTGTCAAAACATTACCCCTTTAAAATCTTTACCCTCAAACCATAAACCTATAACCTAAAGTTTGGACTCCACTACCCTGGGAAAAAGACCTGATCACTACCCCTCATGATTTTATTAACTTCGATAAGGTCACCCCTCAGCCTCCAACACTCCAGTGTAAAGAGCCCGATTTTATTCAGCCTCTCCTTCTGGATCATCTGCTCCAGCCCTAGCAGCTTCTCTGTAAACCCTTTCATCTTTCCTTGAGCAGGGAGAGGAGGATTGAATGCAGTTTGCGAGGTTTCGTCTGTGTGTATTAACGTGGTTAATGTATGCAAAGAGGATGAACACATCCGCTTTATCCCGCCAGTTTAAATTGTGAAAATATCGGTTTTAAAGCAGTGTAAGAGGAGACTGTATCTTTCTGTGCATTGTCACTGGAAATGTTCAGCTGTGAATGATCTGTCTTTAAAAAAAAACGGTGTTTGACTTAAATTCTCACTGATTAACTGTGAGATAGAAAACAAGTTTCTGTGTTCGGGTGTATAAGTTCATGAACATATGGATTGGAGCTGAAGCAGCTTGTGTGGAGCTGAAGCAGCTTGTGTGGAGCTGAAGCAGCTTGTGTGGTGCTGTGGCTTAGTTGGCTAATGTGCCTTTCTAACAATCAGCATAGGGGTGGTTTGAGTCCTACAGGTGCCTATGCTTAGATTGACAGTATCTTGTTTAAATCTCTTGTAAATAGTGCCAGTTGCTTGGTTCCTGAAAGCTGAAGTGGCTTGCTTCTTGTGTTTAAACTCAATGCATTATTATTCCTCTGCTCCCACTCCAGTTACCTGAGCTTAACACAACTGGCTGTTTTGTTTGTTGCTGTTTTGTGAACTGTCACAATTAACTATTGTCAGCCACTCAGAGAGAGAAATTTTGATAAATATCCCGATTTGACAGATAAACCTGATCACTTTGCCGAAGATGACATGATTGAAATGCATAACTAATCTAGTTCCAATTAACGATCTGTGGGCCTGAAAGGTTACCTCTCTTCTGCTCTACAGATGCTGCTAGGCCTGCTGAGTTTCTTGGTCAATTCCTGTTTCTCTTTCAGACTTTCAGCATCTGCAGTTCATTGACTTCTGTTAACTTGAATAATTTCTGGGACAAACCAGCCCATCTACCAGCTCCAGAGCTTCTTTCCTGCTCCTGAAAATCAGGCATTACAATAAACGAGCAGAATAGATCTCCCATTCCCTGACCGAAAACGGAACCCAGCCTGCGGCGGTGAAAGCACCAAATCCTAACCTCTGCACCACCAGGAAGGGCACTTGAGACTCTTGTATCTTTTCTCACCGACACTGCTTCTGACTTTCTATTTTGTACCATTTTGGCTGCAGATCAGTTTTTCCCTTTCACCAAAATTCCATTTGCGTTTTTAATTACCTGCTGCACCTGCAATCCTACTTTTAGTGATTCATGCACAAGGGCACCAAAGTCCCTCTGCACAGCAGCGTGCTGCATTTTTTTTATCATTTAAAACATAGTCCATTTTGCGTTATTCCTACCAAAATAGATGACCTCACACTTCTCAACATTGTACTCCATCTGCCAGGCCTTTGCTCCCTCACTTAGACTATCTATATCCCTCTGCAGATGTTTCGTGACTTCTGCACACTTTGCTCTATACTCGTCTTAGTGTCATCTGCAAATTTTGACACACCGTAAATTGCAAACAATTGTGGTCCCAGCACTGATCCCTGAGGCACACCACTAGCCACTGAACACCAATGAGAAAAACACTCATTTACCCCTACTCTTTGTTTTCTACTGGTCAACCAATCCTCTATCCAAGCCAATACATTACCTGTAATATGGTGCAACTTTATCTGATGTAGCAGCCTTTGATGTGGCACCTTGTCACTTGCCTTCTGGAAATCAAAATACACCACATCCACAGGTACCCCATTGTCCACATTGCAGGTAATGTCCTCAAAGAAATTCACCAAATTAATTCAGCAGGACCTACCCTTCATGAACTCATGAACATCAGTGGGACAATTTATATCCAAATGTCTTGCTATTTCTTCCTTGAACATAGATCAATCATTTTTCCCTGTGCCGAAGTTAAGCTAACTAGACCAAAGTTACCGGCTTTTTGCCTATTTCCTTTTTTAAACAGTGACGTCACATTGGCTGTTATCAATCTGCAGGATCAACCCCACAGTCCAGTGAATATTGGTAAATAATTACGAGTGCATTTGCTATGCCCGCCATCGCCCCTTTTAGTATCCTGGGATGCAGTTAATCAGGGCCAAGAGACCCCCATGTCCACTGTTAGCCCCGTTACCTTGCCCAGCACAGCCTCCTTAGTGATAATGATAATCTCTATCACAATCAATGAGAGTTTCACATCAGAGGTGAATTAAATGGGAAGAAACATTGAAATACATCACTTTCATAAGCTCAGAAACAGTACTACAAAAATGCTCTTTATTGAAACATACAGGTGTTATTGGCGATGTAACGGATTGGATGCAGAAAGGTTCGATCCCTCCTGGGACCGTCTGGGAACCGAGTGTCTAATATCAGAATGGAGGTCGCACATTTAAGGCAGAGTCGAGGTGAAGTTTATTCTCTCAGATGGTTGTGAATCAGTGGATTCTTTTACAGAAGAGGATTGTCAGAGCTGGCCCACAAAGTACATTTAAGGCTGAGGTTGAAAGATTTTTAGCAACAAGGGTATCAATGGGTGTCGGGAAATCCAAGAAAGTGCAGTTCAGGATTATCAGGTCAGGATTTTCCGCTCATTTAATAGCAGAGCAAACTTGATGGGCTGAGCTGTCTCCTTCTCCTCCAAAACTGCATTATGTTAATATAAAGCTGCAAATCTGACCGGAGCAAATTTTCCTTTAAAACAGGTAGATCCCATCGGGACACTGAATTTCAGTGATATTTACAAAGAGGCAGCCATTGTCAGAAGTGGGATTTGAACCCACGCCTCCAGGTGGAGACGAGAACACCCGGCTTTACAGTGGAAGGAGTCTATTCTTTGAGTCTGGCACCTTAGACCACTCAGCCATCCTGACACACCTTGGTGGCTCCAGAGCGATCTGTATACCAGGGTAAACAGGAAAAGCCAGTCTTCAGCACCCACACTGAGCCTGGCTCCATTAGGCCCACAGTCACCTCTCACAAACCACCATTGCCCTTCACTTTTCCCAACCTCCCCCTTGTTCTTGTCTGAAACAAATTGCACGTCAGGCAATTGTAGCTGACATTGCTGATGTAGAACTGTAATGTAGATTGAACTGATACCGCCTTTTCTATGACATAATTCTGCTTCAAAGATCAGTCAATATTTCATAGTTACTATTGCAAATAATAACCATGAACATGCAATGGCAGTGAAGGCACTGAATCCTAATCAGCAGACTGCAAGGGAAGAGGTATATCTCTATCACCCTGGTCACTGCCTGATTCAGCATTGTGTCTCTCATCCTTCTGCACATGATTCCTTCAGCTCCATCACGGTTTTGTCGCATTGTCTTGGTTTATAATGCACAGACTACCCTGCCATCTGTTACATTGCAGTTTCTAATGCATGAAACCCTACCTTACAGGGCACAGCCTTCGCTCTGTAGTGCAGTATTGAAAGCAATGGTCTTGTAAAGCACCAGTCATGAGTTTACTTCTAACTGGAGGAGATGAGAATGTTTGTACAACTGTGGCATCCAACATCTAAAAGAGGACTTTCAATATTGTCTGAAATTATGCTAGTGTCATTTCCCCCACAGGCCAGCAGTGAGGTGAGGTATTATAAACTGCAGGTTGACAAGGAAACAATGGGGGACAAACACAGAGAGGGGAGCGGCTGAATGCTTTATTTCTTTGCTGTAATCAGATTCTGGTTTTGAAGTGTGAAATGGGACTATAGAACCCAAATGGATGAAATCCTACTTTCTGGGGGTTGGTCTCTGCTGAGGCCTTTGTCACCTTCTGGGAAATGTGTCTGTGTGTTACCTTCTGAGGGTGAACATGCGGCCCAGTTCCCCAAGAGAACGTGAACATCTCAAACAGCCAGTCCATCGTCTCGTAGTGCACAAGGCTATGGGCAAAGGCTAGAAACTGGGATGTTGAGCCTCTTTCTGTGCTGTAAAACACGATGATTCAGTCATTTTGCAGGAGAAACAACTGTCGTAGAAAGAAAAAAAAAGCCAGAAGTTGTACCATTAAGAAACGATGCACACTCGTCCGCCTATATCCCTGGTGGTCTAGTGGTTAGGATTCGGCGCTTTCACCGCCGCAGCCCGGGTTCGATTCCCAGTCAGGGAATCAAGTTTTATTTTTCCTGATGGTGACAACGCAAAGGCGGTGCAGCTCTGTCTGCAATCCTTTCAATGTCAGTTCCTGTCCCCGAGAACATCAGGGTCCATATTCCAGCCGCTTAAAGAGGGGAAAGGTGCCTTAGCCGTCACTGCTCAGTCAGTCTACTCACCTTTGTGTTGTGTTGTTAGCAGGGACATCAGCAGGAAGGGGAACATTCACAAGGTACACAACCAGCAAAGATAATCACAGTCGCCACTTCAATTCAATTGTCTCCCCTTTGTGACGCAGTGAGTTTCACTGCCATATGTCGGCAGGAAGCTACAATTCACCCGATCGAGTCTGCTCAGCCAGTCAATGAGATCGCTGCTGATCTGATAAATGTCAACTCCGCTTTCCTGCTCTTCCTCCATAACCTGAGGTAAACTCGAGCCTAATCACAACATCATATATTACCGATATTTTTCGGAAGTTTAGATGACTTCAGTGACCTGTGCATGTTTGCATGAAATTGAATACAATGAAATGAGCGAAAAAAAGCCCTTCCCAAAATTCAACCCAGTACAGGGTCAGCCATATGACAAGAGTAAGATAGCAAAAATGTTACCTCTATTCCTCCCAGCACAGATTTCTCTCTTGATGGGTTGAATATTTGCAACATTGTCATTATAATTGTGACATTATCATGGACAGATCCTCACTCAATACACAAATAACTGTGCTTCCAAAAAGTATTTTGCCTCAGATTAAAATTGCTGTGCATCTTTTCATGCAGCTTGAGGTCCCAATAATCCCTGCTCCATGTCAATAGAGGCTGCACCGGGTGAGGTTGGAGCTCACAGACTCCGCATTTCACGCGTCTCTATGGCCATAGAAGGACTGCGCGCTCATCAATTGCATCACTTCTATCTGTATCCCCCTGGTCACTGTCTGATTCACCATTGCATCTCTCATCCTTCTGCACATCATCCCCGTGGCTCTATCTCGATTTTGTCACATTGTCTTGCCTCATAATGCACAGACTATCCCGTCATCTATTATCACAGCGTATGTCTGCACGCTCATTGCCATCCCCATTTCCGGTTATATCTTCGCGGCTGGGTCACTGAGTTTCCCTGGTTCTGGGCCCAGGAACTGGGATTATATGGTTGTATGCAGCAATGGTTACTTCCTTGTGTGAAGGAGCTGATGAAATATCCAATGTTAAACTAGATTACTATTGAAAGGTACATTTCAACAAGAGCCAGCACAATACACTGAGTCTTTGATATTTCGTAGAAATCTATCAATCTCAGTCTTCAATATAATCATTGATGGAATCTCCACAGTCTCTGGTAGCACCGTAATTACCGATGCCAGCCCTCTGTGAATCCCCGCAATACAGCGCACTGCTTGGAAAGAATTCCAGTTGTCGATCTGGTGCTGTTCCTAACATATCCTCTGCCACTGTAGTTATTGCTTGTTTCACACCAGTGAACTCATGTGGTGCCGTGATCGTATTGTGGTTCGTACTCTGTGTTGTGGCCGCAGCAACTTCGGCTCGAATCTGAGTCATGGCAGTGGGTGCTTGCTGTATTTCTTTTTAATCCTTGTGCCATGGGCCACAGAAATGCAGCAAGTATCAAACATTTTTACGTGAAAATATTCTTTGAGGTGGTGACAATCATCTCCCAATCCTGGCTCTCTCACATATCTGCATTTGATGTGTCAGAATTCAAACCCACCACTTAGAGAATTTTCTCCCTCCCACAATCACTAACTCTCGTTGACGTCCCACCTTCCACTTCACTGAGGCACTGCACAATCTAACATCCATTTTCACATTGTCATTGTTCATTCTGTCTTGTTGCAGTCTGTGTTGCTGAGTGAACGTGGCCTGTCTCACCACCAGGAACGCTAAGCCAGATGAAATATTTAGATACTGGGACGGTCAGATCAAGACTCATGGAGCAGCTTTTACTAACATGGACCAGTGATTATTGGAACATCAGGCCTAGGAAAATGACCCATGGCAATAATGAGCAACATGGACTGCATCGGAAAAGACCAGTTTCTGTGGCTCTCTGCACATTCATTGTATTTGTTCATTTTGCTATAGCGAGAGTATTGTGCGCAGTTCATTAATTCACATTATTGTGGGATGTGGTAGCACCAGAAACTGTGCCGAAGAGATTTACCAGGATATTGTCTCAGCTGAAGAGTTTCCGTTATGAAGCGAGATCGAACAGACTGTGGTCGTTTTCCTCAGAGCAGAGGAGATGTACAAAATAATGAGGATAGACTATGTAAACGCTTCCCCTTGAGGGAGGGATCAATCACCGGGGACCATAGGTTTAACGGAAGAGGAAGGAAGTTTTGAGTAAATTTACAGAAAAATGCTTTTAGCCAGTGGATGTTTGGATTCTGGAAGCCACTGCTTGCAAGTGTCCTCGAGGCAGAGATCCTCATGACTTTAAGAAGCATTCAGATGTGAATTTGTGATTCTGTGGCATTGACGATTATGGACGAAGCAATAGAAGTAGAATTTGGATACTGAAGCGATTGTATGTGATTGGTGCACATGTAAAGGGCTTAAGGGGCATTTGCACCTGATGCCCTCATTAGCATTGTCGTCACTCTCCCCACCTTTCACGAGGGAGACCAGGGTTCAATTTCCTACTGGACCCGACCCAAGCATTTTTGGGGACTTTCAGCAAAACGGACATAGCTTTGATTTCAGCTTCAGCTGGTGTCAGCATGGAGTTTGCACATTCTCACCATGTCTGCGTCTGAGTGCTTCAATTTCTTCCCATGGTCTAAACGTATGCAGGCTAGCTGAATTGAACACATAGAACACAGAAGTGTACAGCACAGGCTCTTCAGCCCACAATGTTGTGCCAAAATATTATCCTACTCTAAGATCAAACTACCCTGCTTACTCTATATTTTACGATCATCCTCGCAACTGTCCAAGACTTGGTTACATGTCCCAAATGTATCTGACTTGAATACCACCACCGGCAGAGCATTCCATGCACCCACCACTCTCTGTGTAAAGAACCTACCTCTAACATCGCCACAATGCCTTCCTCCAATCACCTTAAAAGTATGCCCCCTCACAATAGTCACTTATGCTCTGGGAAAAGGTCTCTGGGTATCCATTCTATCTATGTCTCCCATCATCTTATTTACCTATATCAAGTCACAGCTCATCCTTCTTTTCTCCAAAGAGAAAAGCCCGAGCTCCCTCAACCTTTCCTCATAAGACCTGCCCTCCAGTTCAGGCAGCATCCTGGTAAATCTCCTCTGCACCCACACGGAAGCTTTCGCATCCTTCCTATAATAAGGCGATCAGAACTGAACACAATATTCCAAGTGTCGTCTAACGAGTGTTTTAAGCAACTGCAGTATATCCTGTGAGGCTGGATGAACACAGCAGGCCAAGCAGCATCTCAGGAGCACAAAAGCTGACGTTTCGGGCCTAAAATAAAAAATTTTTATTCCAGTTCCCTCTCCCCATCCCCCTCTCTGATGAAGGGCCGAGGCCCGAAACGTCAGCTTTTGTGCTCCTGAGATGCTGCTTGGCCTGCTGTGTTCATCCAGCCTCACATTTTATTATCTTGGAATTCTCCAGCATCTGCAGTTCCCATTATCTCTGCAGTATATCCGTGCGGCTTTTAAACTCAATTCCCTTGCCAATGAAAGCCAACACACCATACACCTTCTCAACAACACTATTAATTTGGGTAGGGACTTTGACGGGTCTAACGATGTGGACCCCAAGATCCCTCTGTTTCCCCACATTAGCAAGAACATTAGGTTAACCCTAAATTCTGTATTTAAAATCAACCTTTCAAAATGAATGACTTCACACTTTTCCAGGTTGAATTCCATCTGCCACTTCTTTGCCCAGCCTTTCATCTTGTCAATGACCTATTACAAACTCCAACAGCCCTCCACACCACCCACCATGCCACCAAACTTCGTGTCATCATCAAACTTACTAACCCAGCTTTCCACTTCCTCATCCAAGTCATTTATGAAGGCCACAAAGAGTGGGGTTCCCAGAACAGATTCTTTCAGAACACCACTGATCGCCGAGCTTCAGGCTGAATAATTTCCATCTATTATAACCCTCTGACTTCCATTCTGTATACAGACAACCAAATTTCCATGAATCCCATGTCTCCTAGCTTTCTAAGTGAGCCTACCTTGGGGAACCAAATCAAATGTTCCTCTAAAATCCATATGCACCACATCCATTGCTTGATCTTCATCAATGTCATTTGCCACATCCTCAAATAATTCAGTAAGGCTTCTGAGGCATGATCTGCCCCTCACAAAGCCACACTGACTATTTCTAATCAAATTGTGCTTGTCCAAATAATCATAAATACTGTCTCTCAGAATCCTCTCCACTAATTTGCCCACCACAGAATGACTGACTCTTCTGTAATTCCCAGGATTATCCTTATTCCCTTTCTTGAACAAGGGAATAACATTTGCCACCCTCCAATCATTTGGTATTACTCCAGTAGGCAGTGAGGACACAAAAGTCATCACCAAAGGCAAAGGATTCTTTCCCTCACTTCATCCTCCTTCCTAACATCAACCTGTTTGAGCGTATCTGCCTTTTCCATGCTATCCTCACAAATGTTAAGGCCCCTCTTACTGGTGAGTACTGAAGCAAAGTATTCATCAAGGACCTCCCCTACCATGTCTGACTCTGAGCGCAAGTTCCCTCCCACTATCCCTGGTAGGCACCACTGTTACTCTCACCATCCTCTTGTTCCTCACATAAATATAGAATGCCTTGGGATTTTCCTTCATCCAACTGTGGATCCGTGAGGACTGTGAGAGGTGTTACAATTCCCCATCCAAGCTGCAAGCACATCGGCGCAATCATATCAGGAAGAAACTGTTGACTTGCTGGATGTGTGAGAAGGCATTCACAGCGGTTTCACACTGGAAAGGGGCTGTTTCCCTGCTGTGGGAGTTGCAAGGAATTCATTCAGCCATTCCGCCTGCTGACACACCAATGGGTCCACACTGGGGAGAGACCATTCACCTGCTCCAGGTGTGGGAAGGATTTCTCCCGGTCATCCAGCCTGTTGAAACCTCAACAGGTTCACTCTGAAGAGAGACCCTTTAAATGTGCAGATTGTAGGAAGCGCAATAAAAGCTCAAGTAGACTTTTGTACTGCCAACGTGCTCACAGGTGCTGTCACTGTGGGGCTGGGTTCAGGGCATCATCAGCCCTCACTGTACATCAGCAAATACACACTGGGGAGAGGTCATTCACCTACTCTGTGTATGGGAGAAAATTCACTCAGACATATAGCTTGAAGAAACACCAGTGGGTTCACAAGTAACTTCAGTAATTGGACATTTCTTTTGTTTGTTCATGGGATCATGGCATCAGAAGCTCAGCTAACTTTTATCATCCGTTCTAACTGCCCAGAGGATGGTTCAGAATCAAACTAATGGTTATAACATGGATTCACATGGAGGTCAGAATAACAATGGTTCCCAGACCCAATGGCATTGAGTTGATTTTCTGGTCTCTTGTCCCGTTTCTGGAACAATAGTGAATAAATTGGTGCAATTGATTTAAAAGCGAAAGACCAAAATGTTTCGTTTTTCTCTCTGATTCAGCGTGCACTGCTGTTTTCTCAGTTGTTATTGACAACCTCATGGCCCTCACACCATCACCTGTTCCGGAGGGTGTTACAGGAAAGAGGGAATGGTCAACTGTATCTGGTCACTCAAAAGGTCACTGGACCTGAAAGGGTAACTCGGATTTCTTTCATAGATGCTGCCGGGCCTGCTGAATTTTTCCAGCAACTTCTGTTTTTGTTTATGATTTCTCTGCATTTGCAATTATTTTTGCAATTTTTTAATCAATACTCACCTTGTCTGTTTCAGAGGAGCCTCGTTGATAGGTTTGGTCGGTTTTGGGAATTGAAAGTTAAGCCACAGATCAGGCAATGATCTAATTGAATGACAGAACAAGCTTGAGGGGCCGAATGGTCTACTCCTGTTCCGATAAAAGTTTTCCATCTGCAGCATGTGGCATTATGTCTCCTCACTCTTCACTTCACATCCCTGACTGTTACACTATGTGCTATAACTGGCTGAACAAATCTCCTGTGTTTGAACTCCATCTGTGACTATTCAGTGCCCCGTCTTCGACTGCCTGGGTTTGACTCTCATCAGAGAATGTTGTCTCTCCTGCAGAAATTCACCAAAGATCCTCAGGCAGCACCTTCCAAACACATAACCACTTCCATGTGGAAGAACAAGGGCAGCAGATATATGGGAAGATCACCACCCCCTCGTTCCCCTCCAAGTCACTCACCATCCTGACTTGGAAATATATCACCGTTCCTTCGCTGTCGCTTGGTCCAAATCCTGGAATTCCCTCCCTAATAGCATTGCGGATCACCACACATCAGGAGGACTGCAGCAGTTCAGGAAGGCAGCTCACCACCACCTTCTCAAGGGCAACTACTGATGGGCAAGAAATGCTGGCCCAGCCAGGGACACCCACATCCCACACATTAATTAAAAAATACTGTGTGAACAGTCACAACAGGAGGATCCTGGAGTCTCATTCCCCTGGAACAAAAACAAAGTTGCAGGAATAGCTCAGCAGGTCTGGAAGCATCTGTGACCCTTCCTCACTCCCCTGGGATCTACCAAACCTGTTTATTATTTCCACTTCCTCTTTCATTCTGACTCTTTAATTTTTCAATTGCCATCCACTCGCCTTTTGAGCTCTTCAAAAAACCCCATTTGGGAAAATGAGAGAAAGCTGGAATTAACGCAGGAAACTGGGAAGTGGGCAGAAGAACAAGGAGAGGCCACATCAAAGAAAGCTCTCATTCCAACAACAGAGCTTCTCAAAACACAAAGGCAGCATAAAAGCTTGAGCTGAATGAACATGGTGATGTGTGGCCTGTCATGAGGAAAGTGTGACCATGATCACAAATGGTTAAGATCACAGGATCCTGACAGTGCAGAAGGAGGCCATTCAGTGCATCCAGTCTGTGCTAGCTCTCTATCCCATCCTACTCCCATAAACCCCACATTTACCGCAGCGAACCCAACCACCGAACCTGCACCCTCGCGGACAATTTAGTGCGGCAAATCCACCTCACTTGCATTTTTTGACTGTGGGAGCATCACTGTTTAGCTCTAAAGAGGCGAAATTGTGGATTAATGCTAAAAAAATCAACTCTGAAACAATTTCATGGTTTTTGTTTCCAAAAGTAAAATCTGGGGAAAACTGCACCAACAACGATTTCAGATTCTCTCTGGAGGAAGAGAATTTAAAACTCTGACCCAGCAGCACAGTGAGTTGACAGAGGCCTGGGACCAGAAATGTAACAGATTCTGAGCAAGGTGGGGTGAGACAAGGGCAAAAGGCACATGTCACGGGGGGAAGGCAGGAGAGATGAAATTGCAGAAATGTTATTGGTTCTTCAAGGCGGCAGGGAGTGGAGTTAGGGCTGGAAAAGAAACAAATAAACAAAAGATGTGCCTGGAGCCAGGTGTGCAGTGGACCCAGACACAAATTGAAACAAGAAATGTAAACAAATTGGGGCAGAGTTCACAGTCTGATATTGTTGATCTCAATGATGAGGCCAGAAATCTGTAAAGCCTGGCTCGTTCTATTCCAGCCAACACACACATGATGGGCCAAGGGTGAATGCTGCTGGCCAGCCAACAATACGCACATCACACAAATGAATTAAAAAAGGCCTTGCTCTGCGCTGTAATTTTCTGTTACTTTTGTTCTGACATTTGCAGTTTGTTTCTGATGATGGCTATAACCCTAAAATTAAGCTAGAGTTTAGTATCCGAGCGAAATGTAAAATAAGTCAGCTTTGCTTCAAACACATCATTGTAGTTTGTTGCATTCGTTCTGAGGGTTGAACAGCACCTAGAGCCCAGAAAGGACAATCTTAGCTGGCTGGGGTGGAAATCGTATGGTAGCTAGCTTCAGACGTTACCGCCCTGCATAGATTTTGGAGTCTGCACAGAATAACACAAAAGACAGGGAGTACAAGTCCCTTTATAGATCAATATTTTTCAAACAATCCCTCTTCAAATATTGTGCTGTTGTTCTATTACTTCCCGCAAAAGTGCACAATGTCACATACATCCTCATTGCTCTTCATCTGCCAGATGTTTACCCAGTCATTCCACTTGTCTCAATTGCCTTAGAGAACCTTTACATCCTCCGCACCACTCACAGCCCCAGTTTTGTACTGTCAGCAGACTTGGAAACATTGCATTTGATTCCCTCAACCAAACTTTTGATATGTTTTGTGAATATCTGGAATCTCTAATTTACACCACAAAACTTTCAATCCAACAAAAAAGCATCCATTTATTCTTGCTTACTGTTTCCTGTCAGCTTCCCCATTATGGCACCATATATTTGGCCCAATCCCATGTGTTTTACTTTACACATTGGGCTTGGGAATGTATCAAAAACCTTTCCAAAACTCCAAATGCATTGCATCTATTCCATCTCCAAAATTTATCTCCAGGTTGGTTTGTCAAATACGAATCCCAGATCATAAACCAACATTGGCTTTGTCTGTGCCCATTAAAACCGGTCGCAATAATTTCTCTAAATTAGTTTATTTGCTAATTTCATTCTACTTCTATTTCTCACCACACTCAGATTTCCTAGTATTGCTCAGAAGGTTATCTTTTTATCTTTTCTTCTGTTAATCAAAAACTGAAGGAGTTATGTCATACTTCTGCCATTTCCTTGTTATTTATTCTCCACTGTCTGGTTTCAGAATGTTTTCTCATGTGTTCCCTACTGGTATCCTTTTGGAAGCAATTGCAGTTCATTCTTATAGCCTTTGTTATTATAGTCTCCAGAAACCCAACAATTCTTGCCCTATGCTGCTCAATGGTTGAACATCCACAACCATACAATCACAGAAGCATGCCCATTAGTACCACTTTCCTAAACGAGGCCCGTAGTCCTGAATATTATGACACTTCAAGCGCTCATCCAAATACTGTTTCATGGGTTGTGAGGTTACCCGTGACAACTCCTCTCAGAAAGTGCATTCTAGACCCCAGCACTCTCTGGGTGAAAACAACCCTTAAATTTTCTTTAACTCTCAAACGCTTCAATTTAAAAGTGTGCAGCCTCTTTCTTGGTCCTTTTACTGAAAGGAGCAGCTCCTTTCTTTTGACACTGTTCATACCTCTCATTCTTGTATATCTGAATGACTTTGGTTATTATTTGGTTATTAATCCAAAAATGCACGTAATTCTCTGGGTCTCTGAGTTCAACTCCTGCCAAGTGAGATGTTGGAATTTGAATTCAAAAAAAGTATGGAATTAAAAGTTGAATGGTGAAGGTTAAACCATTGGCAATTGTCAGGAAAACCGATCTGATTCACTCATATCTTGTAGGGAAGGAAACTGCCATCCTTCACTGCTCTGGCCTAAATGTGTCCCCACACACCCAATAATGTCACAGGCTCTAACTACCGTCTGGGCAATGAGGGATGGAATGACTGTTGGCTCAGCCAGTGAAGCCCACATCCTGTGATGGAACAGAGAAAAGTGTCCGGGCTGGTTCTGGGAGTGGAATAGAGAATGGGATATAACTAACCATTTCAGCTGATCTGAAAATACCTACATTTAATGTTTTCTTTCTTGTGATTGAACTCTTCAAACCCTCACTCCATTAACATTGCAGTGTGACCATACACACTACATCATGGTGGTGAAGACCCACTGTCCTGGCAGCACCCACAGCCTCTTCATTCAGAAGCAGGCAGCCATTCCCATTGTTTTAAGATCTTCATGTAGAAATATAGGATGGTATCTTGGATAAAGGCCATGCCCTTGATACACACTCCAAAACACTCCTCCTCACGACTGCTCACCACCAACCAACCACATAAAAATATTTCGTGTGTACTGAGAGTAATGAGGCAACTCGGACCATCAGGGAGCAGCCATCAGGATGGTAGACAAATGCTTCCAATGTCTGAAAGTTTCAGAGAGAACCCTCTGGCACACACAGTATCACTAGGTCCCATAATCTCCCTCCATTCATGTAACATATAGCCTTTTGTTCTTCCTGAAAGTCTCACAGGTTCACAATTACCAACATCATATTTCATCTGCCAAATTGTCCATTGCTTATCCACTTACATTCTCTCTACCTCCTCCTGATAGCTTAATTTCCTGCTAATCTTAGCATCACTGACAAATATGGTTAGAGTACATTTTGTTGTGCTTATCTAAACCATTGATACAGGACAATGCCCAAATATAATAGTTCACTTCCCGGCTGGCACTCTCACCACCCCCGCCACTCGGATCAGGAGGCCGCCGACTCACGAGGTAAGTTTTTAAATGCAGAATATTGCCTTCCTGGCTGCCCCCTGTCTCGTGCTCTCACCATTCCCTCCAAAATCGTAAATCTTATTGTAAATTGTTGATGACCTTACACTGGTCCCTGAGGAATTCCATTGGATACAGCTTTCCAATATACAACTAGGTAGTTATTTCTGCTCTGTATTTAATTTTAGAACCCAGGGCTCCCTGTTCCTGTGTAGCAGCCGAGAAAGATTGCATGGCCTCCTGTGTTGTGTAGCCGGCTGTTGAGGTGTTTCTGAGCTCTGCAATACACCATTAGGGACATTTGTTGTCAGATAATGAGGCTGAGGTCGTATTGTCATTGATACTGATTCTTGAGCAACTAAAAGATGAGAACAGAACATAGACTAACACTTCAGTAGAATGCTGCACTGTCAAAAATTGCAGCTGCAGCAATAAATCTAGTCTGCCCCCTCAATCGGGTTCTCAATTTTCCCCAGACATGTATTGAACAGGAGGGGAAATTTCTTGCTAGCCTGGTTTACTTTTGTCCCTTTAACAGTCCCACCAGTACAGATAATGTTAACGATTAATGATATTTTTGGCAGTGGGAGCTGTGTGGAAAAATTGCTGCAGTCCCTACACAATAAAATAAACAATTGTCATTGAGGGGTGACCTTATAGAGGTTTGTAACATTATGGAAAATCTGGGTAAAGAGTCAAGGTCTTTTCCCTAGGGTGGGGGGAATCCAAAACTAGAGGGCAAAGGGTAACACGAGAGGGGAAAGATTTAAATGCGACCTGCAGGGCAACTGGGTGATGTGTGGATGGAATGAGCCGCCAGAGGAAGTGGTGGAAGGTGGTACAATTACAACATTTGAAAGGCATCAAGTTGGACATATGAATAGGAACGTTTGAGAGAGGTATGAACCAAATTGCTGGCAAAGGGGCTAGATTTATTCAGGATATCTGGACAGCATGGATGAGTTGGATCAAAGGGTCTCTTTCCATTCTGTATATCTCTATGACTCTGACTGAATATTTCTAGAAATAACAATGATTACCTGCCTGCCACTAAATTTTATCTTGAACTTTCCCAATTCATTACAGCTAACCTGGCAATCTAGACTCATGGATTCCATGATGTTTGACAGTAACATTTAAAAATTCAATGTTAATGTCATGTAATATGCAGGATATTGTTGTCACTATTCCTCAAAAGCTCCTTCAGACCAAAGTTATTAATTAGCGTTTCTGACTGCACAACACTAAAGTCAAAATTACTTGGTCTCTGGTTTGTTTCACAACATTCTCTTCAACCTACCTCATAAACACGTGTGGATTTTATTTTTTCATATCGTTAGCAGTCACTTACTTCACGGAATTTACATGCAACTTGAGATAATCCATTATTACTTCAGATTCCACAACACTTGTGTATCTAATCTTCAAAGCATAAGTTGTACAAAATTTGTCCTGCAGTTTTGGTTCAGTTATAAAATATGTTAATGTTTGCTTCTTCTTGCTGTTTGTAATCTCCACCCAAACTGATTCAGTGGAATCTGAGGGGGTGGCCTGTGGTGTTATTAGTGATGGACTTGGACAAGACATTCAGTGGGGGCCACCTTGATGCTGAGATGATCTGATGAAACATTCAGAAATATAGGACGAGTATCTGTAACCATTCCATTACTGCCAGTATAAGTGCCACTGTATTCTTTCTGCTCCTTCACACCCATTCTATATCTGTTATAGCAACTAACTCCGAACAAGGTTCACACTCTATCACCAAGCGAGGCTCAAACTCTTACCACTCCCACTACTGAATGCAAAGCCTTTATTGCCTCACACTCTCTGTCACCTCAGCAACATCCCTGCAAAAAATAAAATGCATGGAGTCAACACTGTGGACTGACTCACTCTGGACACCTCATCATTTCACCCAGCCTACACTATCTCTTACACCAGTGCCATTCTTTCACCCTCACTCACAACTGTCCCTTCCCTCATTCGAGGAGAAACAGCCTGTAATAAGACAGTAAAAGCTAAGCCATATGGTACAGTGCCCGAAATCCATTCTCTTACCCCTCCCACCCCCCACTCCCATTGTTGAGTGGACCCTGGCACAGGCTGGAGATGACCAGAACGATTCGTGTGGAGATTCTGAAAGATCGAAGCTCCACCAACTGAGAAGTTTTGTTCAATTAACGGCAATTCTCACCTTAAACCCACTGTCATTTCTGACATCAGTTGTCTCATCTCCAATATAGATATCTCATTGCACAGAGATGCAGATACAAAAATACACAGAAACATTGGTAAACACCCCAATATACTAACACACACAACACATTTACGGAGATAAACATAGTCTCTCACACACACACACACACACACACACACACACACACACACACACACAGATACAATCAAGCGCAAATAGATATAAACGCACACAGAACCACACAGGCTGATTCATAGACGGATAACCATAGACACAAGTACACAGACACATGCGCAAAGAGATACATGCACAGGTACAGACAGAGGTACAGAGACACCAGTATCTTGAAGACAGAAATAGATGGTTTTTCAGTAATAAGGGGATCAAGGGTTACAAGGGAAGGCAGGAGAATAATGCTGAGAAATATGTAAGACATTATTGAACAGCATATCAGATCCGATTGGCCAAATGGCCTAATTCTGCTCCTTTTTTATGTTTCCATGGTGTTACGCTATCTGATATTCTCTTTCCAAGAGAGCAGTGAAGGCTGAGTTTGATGCATATTTGATTGGAAAGAGTCAGTGGTAATGTGAGTCAGGTTTTGAGAGCCAAATGGTTTCTGGTTAGTCTAATTATTGTGTCCTTGTGTCTCAAAAGAGTTGGTGGTTTGATGTTAGGTGAACACATCTTTAACGTAACAGACCTCCATTGAAATAAGGATGTCCCTTCATCTTTATTGTTGTGCTATCTGTGGTACCCTCATCCACAGGAAGCAGGGAAACCTCGGTTATTGGAGATATTCATGGCTGAACTCGGCTGATCATTGCTGGACTGGACAGTCAATTGGGAAAAAAATAGGAAAGGGACCATTAGACACATTCAGATGGTCAGACACAATCTGATCAGCCATGAGCAAACAACTGCTGCCCCTAACTGATGCCTTGTTCTCTCAAATCACCCCTCACGGCTGTTACAGAGTACAGGACCACTCCATTCAGCCAGCCAGGTTCGTTACAAATGATCCGTGTTCTCCATAGAGATCAGAAGCTGGTGGGAATCGTTAACTGATTTAGAACGAAGGTATTGTGGTTGTTGCTGGGATTGCAGATAACGGAGCACTCACTGCAGGGTCACACACCAGCTGCACATTAATGTGGTGTGACTTTATTCAAAGTCTTGACACCTCTCTCTCTCTCTCTCTCTCTCTCTCCCTCTCTCTCTATCTCTTTCTCTCTATATATACTTGGAGAGTGGGGGTGGGATTGGAGAAACATCCTCAGAGGCAATTAAACTATCCAAAATCATGCATCTTGAGAAAATAAAAAAAGTGAGTCATGGAATTTATCACTTTATTGGTGTCTGTTTAGAACATATAGATAGACCACAACCCTCAAGTTTAAATGTAATCATCTTTCATTTTCTCACAGTGCTACAGATTAATCTTCACTCACTCCTCATGGTACCATCATTCCAGTGATTAACCTGGTGAAGCTCCATTCTCTCTGTGGCAAGGATATAATTCCTTATAAAAGAGAGAAAATCTGTCCAAAATTCCGAAAATGCTGCCTCAGTAACACTCACAGGTTTTTCATAATAGTTTGTTGTCCTTACTTATCCATCTACAAAACAGACAACAACGGGAGGACACAGTACGACCTAACATACCGGCCAAGATAATAAAATGGGAGGCTGGATGAACACAGCAGGCCAAGCAGCATCTCAGGAGCACAAAAGCTGACGTTTCGGGCCTAGACCCTTCGTCAGCTTTTGTGCTCCTGAGATGCTGCTTGGCCTGCTGTGTTCATCCAGCCTCCCATTTTATTATCTTGGAATCTCCAGCATCTGCAGTTCCCATTATCTCTAACATACCGGCCACACTGCCCTACATCAAGAGCATATCAGAATTGACAACAAGACTCTGAAGAGCACAAGGAATCATGGTATCCCACAAACGCAAAGCCACTCTCCGACAAGGGTTAAAGACCCTATTCCCACAACATGCAGAACGAACATGGTTTACAAAATACCAGGCAATGAATGCATCAGACAGACAGGAAGGAAGCTAGCCATCAGACTTTTTGAACATCAGTCAGCAGCAAAACGGCACGATGAACTCTCCTTAATGTCTGTATATTCCGACAATGAAGGCTATCAATTTAATTTTGGCAAGGTAACCATAGGAGCTCAAGCCAAAAGTAGACGTGCATGGTTGGTCCTAGAGCCAAAACACCTGAACAAAAGCAAGTCTGCTTGGCGAGCAAGCCAACAACCTCATCCACAATCCAAGTTACAGATCTTTGCAAAAACCTATCTGTTTATTTCCTGTGGTGGGTAAGGCCATTCCTTCTCTATGCATTGTAGCTGATATAGAATGTAAAAGCTCCTTGCGTACGTATGTCAGCATCAATAAAGCCAGCACCAGAGGTGCCTGTGGAGATGACCATCACTCTCAGGGAGAGACTCAGTGAGAGAGAATGCACTTGAAATAGGGAATTGCCACATGCCTGAATGGAAATTAGTTGTAGGAATATGGTAAACAGGCACCGGAAGGGAGTTATTTTCACTTTTGTTCTACTTTCATGTGATGTATGCAGCCCTGGTCATGCCAGCATGTTATACCTGTCCTGAACTGAGTGGCTGGTTCAGCTGTTCCACATAACAAGAAAGAATAAAACAGTTTGCTGTGGGTGTGCAGTCACATGGAAGTCACATACCCAGGGAAGGGTGACGCATTACATTCTCCAAAGGACATTTGCTTGGGTTTTTTTTAAACAACAAAGATCATGGTTTCACTTAAATGTCGCCAACTTCCTTTATGAAATACCAACAGGCTTTTATTCTGTGCCTCTAGATTATGAGTCAATGACTTGAGCACAAGGCACTGTCTTCACATCCGATAGATTCTGTGCCAAGAACAAGTTAAACATCTCAGGCGTCATTATTTTGTAACAGAAACTTAGTTAGAAGGGACTTGAAGTTGTATCTGGATTTAATAAAGGCACAAATGATGGCTTTTTACAAAGTTGCACTGAGGCTGAGGAAGACACTGCGAAAACATGATGGCAGTAATGGGGAAGATCGGTGAGTGGCGAGGATATGAAGACGCAAATCTGTGCAGGGAGCAAAAAAGGGTCATGGAATTTGAGAACAATCCAGTCCCTCCTCACATATTGGTGAGTAACCTTTAAATAGTAACCAGCTGGCTATAATTTGTAAAGAGTGGAACTTTTGATTGGAATGGAAAATGCTGAATTCCACCTTTCCAAAATTTACACATCATGAGCCGCAAGTCAGTTCAAACTGGTTTAAGAGACAAAGCGACTTACCTGGAACACCAACTATAGCAAGGATGGGATAGTAACCAGCTTGAATAACCATCAGTACATCATAAATCCGCAATGCTAATGATATCCAAGGCTGAGAAAGCCAGTAAAGACCATCGGATAAACTCCTGTCCATTGTTGGAATATTCCAGCCTATTGTTCTCAGGCTCCAGTCTCCACTCTGCCTCTCCCTGGAGCTGCTGATCCCTGTGGGTGCTGTAGGCGATGTTCCTGTGCATGCAGTGGGATAACACATTGAAAGGAGTCCCTTATTCATAGAACAGGCAAACCCTCCAGTGACACGTTTAGGATCCACAGAGACTGACAATAATCGCAAACACTGAACAAACAGCTTCAATTAACCCTTTTCTTGATTTATTCAAATTCAAAATAACATTTAACTTTTAGACATTTTGGATGGGCCGTGTGAGCATAACTGAGAGGAGGAATGTTCGAGATAGTCAACCAATTGTGCTCAATCATTCAACCTGCTTTGGATATGGGATTAATGCCAAAGGATTGTTGGAACAGAAACATGCTTATCTGTTCATAAATGGTTACATCCATCCTGTAAAGACTGATCGGTCATGACATTATCAGTAAAACTTTTATTGTCCATAATGTAGGGCCGAATGGCCTACTCCGGCACCTATTGTCTATTGTCTATTAGGATACTGATTGTGGATGATCAGCCATGATCATAATGAACGGTGGTGCTGGCTCGAAGGGCCGAATGGCCTACTCCTGCACCTATTGATTATTGTCTAATCTGAGGGGAAAATGTGCTTAAAATAACAGGCAAATGGTGTGGATATGTTAACAGAGAACTGTACCTGACAAACACAATTCAGGTTGTTGTTCCAGAATCAGAGAGTGAAGATGAGAGTTGTGCCATTCATGTTATCGATGTCAAGGGACTGCATGTGAATTCTAATAAATGATACTTACTCAAAGTGTGATTTTTTTTTTCTATTTATTTGTGGGTTGTGAGCCTTGCTGGCTGGCCAGCATTTCTTGCCCATCCCTAGTTGCCCTTGATAAGGTGGTGGGGAGCTGCCTTCTTGAATCGTTGCATTCCTCCTGCTGTGGGTTGACCAAAATGATTGCGAATTTGGAGAATATACAGAATACAGAGAATCGGAGGACAGAGCTGTTGAGATTCGAAGAAAGGACAATGATATTTGTTCCATCCCGGTCTATCTCCCCTCATTCTGGCTTCTGATTTATTTAACTTCCACCTCTTCTAGCACCCCTTTCATTCTCATTCTGTCTGTTGCTCCCCTTTCTCTTCTCACTCAGTTTATCGCCCTTCACTTTCTTTCTCTCTGTTTACCTCTCTTTCAGTCCACCTTCACACACACTCTCTGTCTCCAAATTGTGCAGTTGAACAGCTCATGGACCGCAATGGGCTGAATGGCCTCTAACTGTGCTGTAATAATTCTGAGGTTCTCTGAACTACAATAAAAACTTTAGATGGCTGGAGAGAAAAGTTGGTCGAATGGTGGACACGGTGTACAGTCAGCCGTTATCTCTTCCTGTTCTTCTCTTCTGCAGCTGCCTCAAAATGCCTGTTCAAATAGATTAAATGTAATTTAAGTCGGGTGGAGGATATTCACCGGAGAACATTTCAATCAGGACTTAATGAAGAATGGGATTACAGTATAATATAAATAATAAAACAAGAACAGAGCAGCACAAGAAATGAGAACAGAACAGAACTTATCATTGCAAGTTATTACAAGTTCAACACCTTGATGTGACAAATTGCCTGATTTGAACACAAACAGAAAAAAAAGTGTTTCTTATTCTGAACACTATGCAAGTAAAGATTCAATTTCTTCAGTTTAGACTTTCCTATAATTAGACAGGTTTCAAATATTGCATAATTTATTCTTGCTGAAGGCTGTGATAAATGTCACCGATGGTGTTGAATTCAATGGCACTGGCACCACAGGATTGATCCTTTGAAAAAAAAGACTGGAAATGACAATCTTCGTACAGACAATGTGCTGCTGGCAAATGGGACTCACTGATGGCAGCGTGCATTCAACACATTATTGGACTGCTGGCCGACACTGAATCTTCCCACTATCTGTATGATAGGGCTTAGCATTGACCAGAATGTGAGATCGAATTGAAATGAATATACAAGTGTACAAGAGCAGGTTAGAAGCTGACAATTCGTCAGTGAATAATCGATGGAATGCTCATTAAGACATGAGAGAAAGCAATATATTTCGGACAACCAGCCCATAGAATCACCTCCAACATTCAATCATTGCTGATATGTTTGTAATCCCGATTATCCTGCTTGCTCCCTTAACACGTGTTCTGCTTTTAATCAAGAACCAAATTATCTCTGCCTTAAATAATGTGGCCTGCACAACCTTCTGGGGCAAATGTTCCATAGATTCACCAACGTCTAGCTGAGGAATTTCCTCCCAATGTCAGCTCTAAAGTGTCATCCCTTCAATCTGAGGCTGTGTCCTGGAACCATGGTCTATCTGACTAGTGGAAATATGTTCTACATGTTCACTGCATCCCAACCTCTTGGTATTCTGCCAGTTTCAATCAGACCCCTCCCCTTATCTATCTAAATTCCACTGGGTACAAACACAGAGTCCTCAACTGTTCCTCATATGACATGCTGTAACTCCCAGGATCATTCTGGACCTCATCCAATATCAGCACATCCTTCCATAGATACAGTGCCCAAACAGCTCACAATATTCCAGATGCAGATGACCAGAGCCTTTATAAAGCCTCAGCAGTACGTCTCTGCTCTTGCATTCTAGCCTTGTTGAAATGAATGCAAACATTGAATTTACTTTTCCCACCACAAACTGAACCTGCAGATGAAACATATGAGAGGACGAGGACTCCAAAATACCTTTGATTTCACAAAATCTTTCAGAATGGAGTGTATGCATATAATTCTGCGTACCAAAATGCATAAATCTCACATATTCCCACGTGGTGTTCCATCTGCCATTTGTGTGCCCACTGTCCGAGCCTGTTTAAGTCTTTCTGCAGCCTCCCCACTTCCTCAACATCACCTGTCCGCCCAACTATCATTGTATCATCTGCAAACGTATCAGAAATGCCGTCAGGTCTTTCTTTCAAGTTGTTCATGTATACGGCAGCTCATAACTCCCTAAGGACTGTCCACCATCCACAAGGTACAACACTCAGGGTGCTTGGTGCCGTTCAGGTTAAAGCAGTGGCTTGCTTGGAATCACATCTGCAAAATATTCACTTTCTGCATCAGCGGCACTCAGTAGGAGCACATGCTGCCCCCATTTTGTTGTGAATTTACCCCTTTAAGTGATGCAGAAATTGATGGACCGTGGCCCTGGTCTATTGATGTCTCTCTGTCTCAACACAAACTGTGTGGTGCTCACACCAACCAGTATTGCCATGTGTTGATGATGACTGAGAGATGTCTCTTATGAATGACTATGTGACTGTCACTAATTGGGGACTGATGCCTGCCCCAACAGCCCTGGATGTGCCTGTGTCCACTGTCACACTGCAGATGTCAGATCTGTCTTCTGAGAGTCAGCCCAAGGAAAGCACGGGGTTCTTACTATGTCCCCAGCCGAGCACTCAGATCCTGTGCAGACTAATAGATGCAAGGTATTCACCAACATCTTCAATGTCTCCCTCCTACAAGACAAAGTCTCCACCTGCTTCAAAAAGACCACCACATATCCCCTCTCTATTAGGGAGGGAGGGAGACTGGAGAAACTGACTCCTCACCATTAATTCATTGCCCAACCTCTCAGAAACTAAAACCTGGGGGCAGTCAGAAAGTATTTGCCCTTTAATTCCAGTTGAAACCTTTCATATTCTCTGGGTTTGAAATCAGGGGACAATGGCGACAATTGGGAAGATTTTGGAAGTCAGTCAGTAATGGGATCTCATTTGTCTCTGTTTATTTTTCTTTCAAATCATCTTAACTTTGATTCAATCGATTTCTATCTCTCTCCTTCACTCTTCATGGGGGCTTTCTGAGAGACGGAAGTTTGGACACAGGGAGAGGAAGACACACAGTGTCTGAGAGTAGGGAGCTCATAACTCTTCTGTCCTACCTTCGAACAGAAACACTGCTGCAGTTATGAGGCGATATGAGACACGTTCATATGCTCTCTTCTCTGGGTTTGATATCAGGGGCAATGCTGGTTGGGTTGAGAAGGTGTATGGGAGGTGGGGGTGAGATGGGAAGTGCAGGAGATATTGTTTGGTTTTGCAAGTAATTCTCTTTATTTGTTCACTGTGAGGGTTAAGTAAATAAATTATTACTTGCTACATATAAAGTTGATATCAGGCATTTGATTTCATTTAATCTCTGTTTTTAAAACATCATACATGGGAGGCGAGCTTTTCGGTGTGACTCACGTTTAGTCATTAGAGGGGAATCCCTACTCCCTCCATAATGGTCTGGAGCTTCTGTTTTGGTTTAAATAACAAAGGGATGCCTTTATTCCCTCTCTAACAGATTGGGGGCTCAAGTCTGGAATAGGGCCAGTTCATGCACAGGATTTGAATTGATATGGACGCATTTGGACAGAATTAAACAGAGTGGGAGATTTGTGTGCAAGATCATGAAATAGAACTTAGGTGAGAAAAATCTGTTTAATTTTGTTTACTTGTTGGGGGTAAAATTAAATGTGAGGGAAATGTCTCTGAACATTTCTAAAGAGAATCTGGGGTTTGGAGATGCTTCCCAAATTTGCCCAAAAAGTTTAGAAAGACAGAGGAAGTATATATATTTTCGAATTAGCATGTAGGCGAAAATTGGATTCAAGGGAATCGGGTCAGAGAAAGGCTGAAATTGTAATGAAGTTGGTCAAGCACTTAGGTAATCAGAGAAACAGGCAAGTTCAGATGAATGAGAAGAAAATGCAAATAAGACAACTGGAGTTAGAGAATGAGAGGGAAGAGAGTGAGTTTGAATTATGGTTGAAGGCAGGAGAGAAAGAAAGGGAAAGAAGAGCCATGTTGGGATATAAAGAAAGGCAAAGGCAGCTCGAGTTGGATAAGATGAAGTTGGAACTTAAAACAAAATAATTTCAAATGGCAGAAGGAGAAGTACAAGCTGGAAGTGAGGATGAGCAAACTCATCAAACCAACAGCCTAATAAGGATATATACAAATTCGATGAAAAGAATACAGAAGCTTTTTTTTACCATTTCCTTTCAGAAACTGGCCAGGAACTCTGTGGGTAATGTTACTTTCGACCACATTGGTAGGCAGGGTGAGTGAGGTGTTTGCAGCTCTGTCAGATGTGGTGTCAAGAGCTTATGGAGATGTCAAACAGGTTATTGTGAGTGCCTACAAATTGGGACCAGAAGCACATTGACAACAGTTGAGAAATACAAGGAAGGAACCAGGTCAGTTCTATGTCGAAACTGAAAGAATTAAACAGGATAACTTTGATTGGTGGATGAGAGTATTAAAGACAGAAAAGGCTTATGAGGTTGATCGAGAGATTATTCTGTTGGAGAAGTTTAAAAACTCATTTCCAGAAGTGATAAGAACTCATGTTGAGGAACTGAAAGTTCAAACACCGAGAAGAGCTGCTGAGGTGGCGGATGAATACATATTCGTGCATGAATCGAAATCTAGCTTCCGACAGCAATTTCATTCCATGAGGGATGTGAATCGAGAAAAAAAACAGGCGATTCTTCAATGAAAAAAAAACAACGTGGATCACACAGTGACCGGTTTACCATTGGTGAAAAAATAAACCCATGCGGGTGTAAAGGAGGCAAGAGGCACCAGGTGTTTACACTGTAATGGAGAGGGAGACATAAACATACAGTGCCAGTGGTTTTAAAAAGGCACCGGCAAAAGGTGTTTTCACTGTCATATGGTGGGACACACATAGCCACAGTGCTGGTAGCTGAAGAAAGGCACTGGTGAAAAAGGATGCGGTAAATGATGCTAAGCCAGTGCGATTAGTGGAGACAGCGAAGGAATTCCCAAAAGATTCCCAACAAGCTGCAAGAGAGTGCACAGCCGAGTCACAGACTGGATAGGAAGACGGTACCTGACCTCTATAAAGGTTTCACCTCTGTGGATAAGGTTTACTCAGGAAGAAAAGGGGGAGGGTGTAAAGAAGTAAAAACATTGAGGGATATGGGATCTTATCAGTCTCTAACAGTAAGAGATGAAAGTATTTGCACTCCTTCTGAAATGTTACCTGTGACAGTGGTAATCTGTGGAATAGTTGGAGAGAGATGTATCATTCCACTGTGTAAGATCAGGTTGG
Organism: Stegostoma tigrinum; assembly: GCF_030684315.1. NCBI lineage: Eukaryota > Metazoa > Chordata > Chondrichthyes > Orectolobiformes > Stegostomatidae > Stegostoma > Stegostoma tigrinum. Next base: position 4,972,809 of record NW_026728419.1, on the reverse strand, counting down.
AAAGTCCTATCAAGACTGGGGAAGTGATAGTGGGAGCCATTGAAAGAGCATCAATTCCAGGAATACAGGTGGTTATTGGAAATAGCCGAGCAGGATCAAAGGCAGGAGGCAAACCCTTGTAGTGGAGAAGCCAAAGGTATACCGGGGCCTGAGGAGGTAAGAGAGAAATAGCCTGGAATTTTTCTGGAATGCATGGTAACAAGATCTCACAGCCATAAGTTACAGCAAGAAGGGAAAAAAAAAGTAAAAACAAAAAAGGAAGTCAAAGTTCCAGTTAGCTGCCGTGTTTGATGAAATGGTAAAGGAAACATCTGAACAGGGAGCGGGTCAGGCAGAGGTGCTTAGTTCTGATGATTCCTGGAGTTACATCAAAAAGATGAAACAAGAAAATATTTATATCATGAGACTAACTCGGAAAACATATTCCAAATGGTTATTATCTTAATGTTAGAATCTGAAGGCAAAAATGGAGTCCGCAACAGGTTTGTGCAGAAGAGAAATTGGCGGAAATGCACCAAATGTTGTTGCTGGGAGCATAAAGACAGGAAGTAATGTGACTAGCACATGAAATACTGACAGGAAGACATTTGGGAGTGAGGGAGAGTGAGGTTAAAATACGAAAGCAATTCTGTTGTCTGAATTAAATAAAGATGTGGTTGAATTTTGTCATTCCTGTCATACATGTCAAATGGTAGGAAAGCCACAGGCAGGAATAAAATCAGTGCCTTTGGAATGGACACTGAGGAAAAGGTATTAGTCACTGACACTCAGAACGAGGTGCATCAAAATACAAATTACCTGCTTCTGATGTGCCACAACTTAGTCTAAAAGGTAAGGAACTCCTTTAGAAATGGGATAGGACAGTGAGCTATCTGCCTGAGGAACAGGTCACTGAATCGAAAGACGCATTGCAGCAATATGAGAACATATACAGGAACAGAATGGGGAAGAGTAATTCTATCCTACATGAAGATGCTGTGGGTAATGCTGTTCGGAAAAAGAAACTCCTACAGGCTTAGTCTTCTCGAAGCTACACAGATGCAGAAAGAATTGGAAGCGATGCTGCAAAAATTTCTCCGCCTCCGCCACATCTGCTCCCACGATGAGGCATTCCACTCCCACACATTCCAGATGTCCAAGTTCTTCAAGGACCGCAACTTTCCCCCCACAGTGGTCAGGAACGCCCTTGACCGCGTCTCCCGCATTACCCGCAACACATCCCTCACACCCTGCCCCCGCCACAACCGCCCAAAGAGGATCCCCCTCATTCTCACACACCACCCCACCAACCTTCGGATACAACGCATCATCCTCCGACACTTCCGCCATCTGCAATCCGACCCCACCACACAAGACATTTTTCCATCCCCACCCTTGTCTGCTTTTCAGAGAGACCACTCTCTCCGTGACTCCCTTTTTCGCTCCACACTGCCCTCCAACCCCACCACACCCGGCACCTTCCCCTGCAACCGCAGGAAATGCTACACTTGCCCCCACACCTCCCCCCTCACCCCCATCCCAGGCCCCAAGGTGACTTTCCATATTAAGCAGAGGTTCACCTGCACATCTGCCAATGTGCTATACTGTATCCATTGTACCCGGTGTGGCTTCCTCTACATTGGGGAAACCAAGCGGAGGCTTCGGGATCGCTTTGCAGAACACCTCCGCTTGGTTCACAAAAAACACTTGCACCTCCCAGTCACGAACGATTTCTACTCCCCCTCCCATTTTTTAGATGACATGTCCATCATGGGCCTCCTGCAGTGTCACAATGATGCCACCCAAAGGTTGCAGGAACAGCAACTCATATTCCGCTTGGGAACCCTGCAGCCCAATGATATCAATGTGGACTTGACCAGCTTCAAAATCTCCCCTTCCCCCACCGCATCCCAAAACCAGCCCAGTTCGTCCCCTCCCCCAACTGCATCAGACAACCAGCCCAGCTCTTCCCCTCCACTCACTACATCCCAAAACCAGCCCAGCCTGTCTCTGCCTCCCTAACCTGTTCTTCCTCTCACCTGTCCCCTCCGCCCACTCCAAGCCGCACCTCCATTTCCTACCTACTAACCTCATCCCACCTCCTTGACCTGTCCGTCTTCCCTGGACTGACCTATCCCCTCCCTACCTCCCCACCTATACTCTCCTCTCCACCTATCTTCTTTACTCTCCATCTTCGGTCCGCCTCCCCCTCTCTCCCTATTTATTCCAGAACCCTCACCCCATCCCCCTCTCTGATGAAGGATCTAGGCCCGAAACGTCAGCTTTTGTGCTCCTGAGATGCTGCTTGGTCTGCTGTGTTCATCCAACTTCACACTTTATTACCTTTATTTCACCCATCTAGCTTAGATTGCCATAATTTATACTTCAAAACCAGTGTCTGGTTACAGCAAAGAAAGAAAAAATTCGACCCCTCCCCTGTCCGTATTACTCCCCAATTGTTTCCCCGTTACTCTGCAGTTTATTCTGTCTGACTGGAGCATTGCTCACGTCAGCTGTTTTCCGTCCTTCCGAATGATCTTCCTGAAGTACCTGAAAGGACAAAGAGGAATGTGCTGTTTCAAATGCATTTCCGGCTGGGTGAGGAAATGACATGGTGGTGTTAATACTATTTAATGAGAAATAATTTCAAATGATTTTAAAGAGCTCCTTCGGATGTTGGTTGCAGAACGTGATGAAAATTCTCTCACTCCCCAGTAAGAATGCAACTCAAGAGCACTGGGCAAACCACTAAACTGCAAAGTCATGCATTAGAAACTGCAATGCAATAGGTTACAGAATAGCTGTGCATCATACACGAAGACATTGTGACAAATCCGATACAGAGCCGAGGCTATCATGTGCAGAAGAATGGGAGATTGTAATGCCAAATCAAACAGTGTCCAGGATGAACAGAGCTCGACTCTGGTAGTCTAGTGATGAGGATTCAGTGCCTTCGCTGGCATGGCCTTTTAATGTTTAACATTTACAGCAATAAATACAAAATACTGATGCATCTTTAGAAGCAGAATTATGCCATGGACCAGTCAGAATCACTTCACTGCATATTACAGGTCCATATCAGCAAAGCCAGATGCAACTGTCTAACGTGCAAATAGATTAAAACAATCCATTGTGGGGACGTCAGGAAAGTTGAAGGGCCATGATGGTTTGTGAGAGCTAACCGTAGGCCTAATGTCGCCAGGCCCAATGTAGGTTCTGAGGGCAGGAAAGCTGATGCTTCAGGTCCCAGAATGGAAACGTCAGCTTTCCTGCTCCTCTGATGCTGTTTGGCCTGTTGTATTCATCCAGCTCTACACCTTGTTATCTCAGATTCCCAGCATTGACAGTTCCTACTATCTTGGGATTCTGAAGGCTGGTTTTCACTCTTTACCCTGATATATCATCACTCTGGATCAATCACCCTCAATGACTCGCTTTTGTGTGCTGTCCTTTGCACGTCTCACCTTGGTTCAGAGCCCAGAGGGCATCCATGCACGTTAACTTGGCAAATTTCACTCAGGTCAGCCTAACAGTCTTGTATTAAGATCCTAAACTTTAGAAGTAGAAAGGAACCATCCAAACAACTCAGCCTGCTCCACCATTTACTGATATTGTGTCTGATATGATAATCCTGAACTGCACTTTCTTGCCTTTCCCCATAACCCTTGATGCCTTCACTGAATAAAAATCTGTCGCTCTCACCATTGAATACACTTAATGACCAAGATGTGACAACCCTCTGCTGTAAGGAATTCCATGGATTCACCACCATCTGAGAGAATAAATGTTTCGTCATCTTAAATGTGCAAGACCTCATTCTGATATTAGGCACTCTGGTGCAAGATTGCCCAGAAGGAAAACCATTTTTTGTGTCCAACAGACTAAATCTCAAAGAAAGCGGGAAGCTTTAATAAGCACCACGTGTTGTTTTTGTAATACTGTGTCTGAGCACGCGGAGTCATTGGATTTCATGACTTCCTCCTCTTTGGTTTCATCCCTGATGTAAAACTTTGACTGATACTGACAGAGCCATCTCCTTTTTGTCTTTTAATGTCAGGAATTTGTGTTCATTTTAAGAGTTTTGGCAGGAGCAATAAAATCTTCATTCCTATTTCAGAATCAAACCGAGAACACAGCAGTTGCAATGATGAATCCCAAAAAGGAAGGTGCGCACAATATTTGCAACTTTTTGTCTTGACACTGCTTTTGGCCTTTCGTTTCATTTGCAAAATGTTTGAGATTTGGGAAGTCAGCCAGTGATAGGATCTCAATTGTTTCTCTGCTGTATTGCGATCGGGTGTGGAAGCCTCAGAGTGTGGAAGGCAGTGTGTGGTGGGATCTTGCTGTGCTGCTGGGTGACTGTGTCGGATTCCAGAAACATTCAGCCCTTGGATCCTGCTCCACCAATCATCGTGATCCTGGCTGATCATCCAACTCAAGAACTTTATCCTGCTTTCTCCCCATCACCTTTAACCCTATTCACCCCACGTGCTGTATCTGATCGCCTCTTAATCACATTCAATGTTTTGCCACCAACTCCTTCCTGTGGTAATGAATCCCACATCCTCAACACTATTTGGGTGAAGAAATGTCTCCTCATCTCCGTCCTAAATGGCCTACCCCGAACCCTCAGACTGTGACCCCTGGCTCTGGACACACTCACCATCGGAATCATCTTCCCTGCATCTACCCTGTCCAGTCTTATCAGAATTTTGTAAGTGTGTATGCGATCCCTCCTCGTTTATCTGAACTCTATGGAAAACAATTCTAACCTGGTCAACCTCTCCCCATATGCCAGTCCTGCCATCCCTGGAACCAGCCTGGTAAACCCTCGCTGCACTCCCTCGAGAGCAAGAGCATCCTTCCTCAGAAAAGGAGACCAAAACCGCACACAATATTCTGGGTGTGGCCTCACCAAGGCCCTGTCTGGCCCCTGTACTCGAAACCTCTCACAATGAAGGACAACGTACCGTTTGTCTTCTTTAGCACCTGCTGCACCTGCATGCTTACCTCCAGCATCTGGTGCACACGGACACCCAGGTCTCCCTGCACACTCCCCCCTCCCAATTTACAGCCATTCAGGTAGTAATCTGCATTTTGTTTTTGCTTCCAAACTGAATACCTCACTTTTATCCAAATTATACTGCATCTGCCATTGATTTGCTCACCCACCCAACCTGTCCAGATATTCTGCATCCATCTCAGTATCCTCATCACCGCTCACCTTCTCATCCAAATGGGTTCGTCTGCAAACTTTGAGGTGTTCCACTTTGTTCCAGAGTGAGGTGGGATCTTGCTGTGTGGGGGGACAGGTTGTCAGATTGTGAAATGTAGCTAGGGTTGGGATCTTGCTGTGCTTTTGATGCTTTTTGTAAAATTTTATTCAAATTTTATTTCAGACTCCGTCTTTTTCACACCCGCCATCCCTGAGGAGAATTAATCCAGGAGCTGAAACTCTGGACGATACAGAGACAGAGAATGAATCAAATTGTTCTGCCGTGAGGAATCCACAGACGGGAGCTGGAACTGGGCTGGGGGCTGGGGTAGCAGAAAGGCAAAGGGGTTTGCTGAACAGTCTGACACCATCGTCTCCCTCTCCCCCCAAATTCCCAACTGCCTGCCGCTCCCACATTCTTCACATCAACACCCCCCCCATTCACTCTCCCCGCACACCATTCACTCTCCCCCTCCCACCCCCCGTTCACTCTCCCACTCCCGCTCCATTCACCCTACCCTCCTCACCCCGTTCACTCTCCCCACGCCCCATTCATTCTCCCCCTCCCCCCGCTCATTCTCCCCCTCCCTTCACCCCCGCTCAGTCTCCCCCTCCTGCTCATTCTCCCCTTCCCTTCCCCCACTCGCTCCCCCACTACTTCCCACCCCGCTCACTCTCCCCTTCCCTTCCCCCCCGCTGACTCTCCCACTACTTCCCACCCCGCTCACTCTCCCCCTCCCTTCCGCCCCCCGCTCACTCTCCCCTTCCTGCTCATTCTACCCCTCCCTTCCCCCCGGCTCACTCTCCCCCCTAACTTTCTTTGTCAGTCCTACACTAACTTTCTCTCTCTTTATCCCTCTGTCTCTTTCCCTGGGGGTGTCACTCTGCCTGCCTGTGTCTTTCTATCCCTGTCCCTTTCTCTGGGAGCAGGTTTGTACTCAATGTCGGAATTGCAGGTGCTGAATAGTTATTGTAGTGGGTTCCTTACTCTCTCCCTCTCTCCTGGTGGCTTTTCTCTCCCCAGTCAATGCCTCTTTTTATCCTCTCAAATTCTCTTTCTGTCTGCCTGCCTACCTTTCTCTCTCCCTCCCTCTCCAGCTGTCAGTCTCCCTCTCTCCCTGCCTCCCTCTTTCTGTTCGTTTCCCTCTGTCGGTCCCTGTCGCTCTGTCCTATCCCTTTCTCCCTCTCTTTCTGTTTGTTCCTGGCTCTGTCTGTCCCTCTGCCTCTGTCAGGCCCAAACCTGTGTGGGGGGGTGGGTGGGGGAGAGCAACATTTGTGAGGGCACAAAGTGGGGGCGGGGGCAGCTCCAAAATAGGGATGGAGGGCACACTTAAGGGGCAATATCTGCAGTGAATAAAAACCGGAAGAACGGCGGATGCTGTAAATCAGGAACAGAAACAAAGTTACTGGAAAAGCCCACAGGTCTGGCAGCATCTGTGAAGAAGAAAACTGAGTTAACGTTTCGGGTGCGTTGTTCCTTCCTCAGAGCTGGGTCCCGGGACCCGAAACGTTTTCCTTCACAGATGCTGCCAGGCCTGTTGGGCTTTTCGAGTAACTTTGTTTTTGTTCGGTATTTGGAGGGAACAGAAATGTGGGAAATGCAATACTCGGAGCGCAAATTTGGCAGGTGGGGGCTAAATATTTGGGCGGGGGCAGTGCAGTATCTAAGGGGACAATATAGTTTTGGTGGGCACAAAATGTGTAGATGGGGTACAATACCGTGAAGGGGTGGCAATATTTGAAGATGCACCTCCGGAGGGTCGCGAAACGGGCAAAACTAGGAGGCAATGAAACGTGTTGAGGGAAATATCGGGGGAATGGAGGAGGGGAGAATGTGAAATGAAAAGAGTATCGGGGCTCAAAACTGGAATACACAAAAATCTAAACGTCACGTTTTGGGGTGGGGGTGGGGAAAGAGGGAGGCAAAGAAAAATGCAGTGAAAAATGCAGAGAGAAAAGACAAATAAAAGTGGAGGGAAAAGACATGGGGATGGAAGGGACAAAGCGTGAGGGAGGGGCCCAAAAGAGAAGTTGCCAGTGAGAGAGGGGGAGAATGAAATAAAGAGTTGACTCTGTGAGAGACAGAGACACAGGCAAGAGAAAGAGACAGAGAGAGGAAGAGCGAAAGGGAGACAAGAGGAGAGACTTTCAGAGAAAGAGACAGGAATACAAAGAGAAAGAAAAAGAGAGTGAGATACACGGACACACAGACACACACACACTCGCCTCAGACCTGAAATACACACAGAGACAAAGCTGGAGGTTCAAACCAGCTGCCAAACACTTTTATTCAGACAAGGGAACAGAATCTTCTACAACCATGGAACACAGATTTATCCCACAGCGAAACATAGTATTTTCACGCAAACCTACAGGAAGTGTGAATGGTGCTGAACTTGATCAGTAAAGCCCGTGAGTTTACTTTTAATGAGCTTCTGGGAATGAACGTTAATCCACTTCAGCGATGTACATCAAATGGTGACATGGATCTGTTGTACGAGTGGACATTTGTTCATTGTACAAATGATCTCTAGTTTATTTCTCTCGGTCTGTGTATATTTGTGACTGTGTATAAATGTGTCTGTGTGTCTCTGTAACTGTGTGTGTAAGTGTGAGTTAGTGTTTATGAGTGTGTGCATTAGAATCTGTCTCGATGTTTGTGTGCGTCTCTGTGCCTGTGTCTCAAAAGTGCAGTGGGCGCTCTCTTGTCTTGGGTGTGAATCCATTGAAATATGTTTTACCCCCACTCCTCCTTCATTCTGTCTCTCCCTCTTTTGTTTAAAGTGATACACCTGTGCTGTTAATGTGTGTCTCCATATGTGTGTCTCTGTGTGTTTGTATCTGTATTTCTATCTCCGGCTGCAGGGGTACTCCCTGGAGGGATGTTTGAATGAGCGAATCATGAATTAATTAAAAAGTTAGGAATTAAAAACTCATTTTCTCGCTCTCTCTTGTGTTTAAAGTGATACTTTATCGTCGGCCTCCCGACGACTCGACACAAACCGCTGATTTTTTGTTCCTTTGAAGGCATCGCAGTCTTTTAACCTCTCCGGACGCACAGTTGCTTCGCTCTTTAAACAATGTCTTTGGAGACACAGAGAAGTTTTGTCCAATAGATGTTGTCCCTGAGATATGAGCAGAACGAGACATGAACAAGCCCACTGCTGATCTCACTCCCTTCACATTTGATTTCTTTTCCCGCTTAGGATCTGAGAGCAGATTCCAAAACATGACAAATTGCAGAAAGTGTAATAAGATTCACCATGCCTCCTCACAAAGCGGTTTACTCGGAGGTACATGAATACATTCGCAAAGGGAATACTCTATTAAATGTATATGATGTCAGGAAAATGCCCAAAGGCAAACCATTTCCACATTTGCAGGGGGAACACAACATTTCTGAACATGAACAAATTTACTCTGATGAGCATCAGTACATTTGTAATCCTCTCTGTGCCAGCACATTTTTTTTGTGTGTGTTGCTGTTGCTGTGACTGGGCACCTATCTCTTTCTCTCTGACTGATGCTTTTCACCCTTCACCATCCCCTGTGCAGTGGCAGGGGAGGCCAGCAGATAGTGGTGTGTTACCACTTTAACACAAGGGACAAGTCAGTGGTGAGACAGGGGAGCCTTTCTCTTTCCTTCTGTCTTACCCTGCGCTCGCACATTCTCTCTCTCCCCCCTCTCTCTCCCTCCCTCCTTCTCTATGTCCCTTTCTCTCTTTCTTTCTCACCCTCTCCGTTTATCTCCAACCATCTCCCCCATCGCACAGTCTCTCACCATCTCTCCCATTTCTTCGTTCCCCGCCTCTCTCTACATTTCTCTCTTGCTGTCTCTCTCTCTCTCTCTGGCCCGCCATTCGGAAAGCTCATGTTTCATGTGATTCTGTTTGAACGCCACCTCCCCGCGAGAAAGAAGGTGATAAATCTAAAACGACAAGCAAATTGAGACTATGAACAAAGACAGCGAACATTAGAAGATATGGAGTGTCAGTGAACAGCTTGTTGTTGAGAATGTGATGCTTGAGAGTCCTGTCCACTTCCCTTCCATCACTTCACTGAACATTGGGAGGTAACTGATTGGATGCCAATTAACTCGACTGGGATTTATTCTGCCTTTTGCGCTCAGGACATTGCTGGGCAATTGCCCATATTTCTGGGTAGATGGCAGTGCTGTGAATGTACTGGCACAGATTGGCTTGGGTCCATACCAGTTCTGGAACATGACCCTTCAGTGTTATTGCTGAAAGTCTGTCAGCGCCTACAGCTTTTGTAATGTCCAGTTCCTTCAGCCGTTTCCTGATATTACATGGAGTGAGTCAAATTAGTTCAAGATTGACATCAGGGACATTGATGTTCTCAGGAGGGGCAACAATAAGAAGATACAAAAGGCATACCTGTGTGATATGGCTGTACTGCATGCAAAACAAAACTTCTCACTGTATCTCAGTACATGTGACAGTAATAACTCAAACCAAATCGAATCGATGGGTCATCAACTCGACACTTCTTATTGAAGATGGAAGCAAACAGTTCTGCCGTGTCAGTGGAACGATGTCCTGTGTTCCCTCAGCATTGAATCTGGGAATATTTATGGAGATGTCTCTTCCTGTTAAGACTCGAATTACCCACCACCATTCACAGCTCCCCTCGGCAGGTCTGCACAGCTCAGACCTGATCTGCTGTTTGGGTGGTCCCTTAGCTGTGTCAATCACAAGCTGCTTTCGCTGTTTGTCCTTCAGTTACTCCTATGTTTTATATCACCAGATTGACACACTCAGTCTTTGCCCATGGCAATGGCATGTGGACCCACACCTAGATGTTTCCCACAGCAGTGTCCATTGTTCCAAACCTACACAGGGATGATCTTCAGACCCACCACAACACTGTTCCCCTGAAAAATGCCAGGGATCCTACACCCACTTTGTTCCCCTCCCACTGACCTGCTGAACCCCGACTACACTAATCCTTTAACAACAGGCGTGGCCTTCACCCATACGATGGTCCCTAGCAACATCCTATTCCCCAATCCACACTGTTCCCCCAGCCATGGGAGGTGAGAGAGGATTAGATGAAGTGAGCCATAGGGGCTGTCAAAAACCAGAGAGAGAGGGAGGCTGGAAAGTAGAGAGTGTGAAGGAGAATGTGGGAGAGAGGGTCTGCAAATAAAAGAGGGGAGTAAAAAGAATGAGGAGAGAGAGGGACATGATGAGATTCGGAGGGAGATATGGAGGGAGATGTGATGGAGGGAGAGATGAATTCTGTCGAGGCCAGGTCAGAATGGGTGACCCACCATTGAAAGCAAGGACAGACTGACTTAAACCCATGTCCTGTGCTTGTCCCCAGTCCCCTCCCCTTCCCTGAGGACAGGACCTGGGGCCGAGTCTGTCTCTCCCCAACTCAGCTTCTTCAACACAAAGACAAACGACAACATTTTTGCCCTGCAGCCTGGTTCCTTTTTATTTAATTACACAGTGAAGTAATAGTTACAGTCAGTGGAATGGTGCCTTTTCTCTTTGGCCTGTGAGTTGAGAGAAACATTGACATGTTTCCCTGTAGCCCTCTGTGGGATAAGGTTGGATAAACCAGCACTACCCTCAGTCTGTTACCGTAGCGACAGGCTGCTTCATTGCTCAAACATTGAACTGAAATGAGAAAATCCTGGATGGATTGATTAATGAGTGAATTTGATTGATGGATGAATTTGGGTAAAGGGATATTTCAGCACATTCTTCAGCTGCTGCCTGAACTTAGTCTGGGTCACAGCATAAATCGCGGTGTTTGTGCAGCAACTGAGGAGCTGCAGCATGAAGCCCAATTCCCGCACAAAGCCATGTAAATACACAGAGTCATACCACAGAAACCACATCCGGTACCATATAGAAAACACCATTAAGATTGACCATAACAGGATGAAATTGGCCGAGATCACAAACAGTAAAATGATGGATTTTTTTCGATTTTGCATCTCTGTGTCACACTGACCGTCCCCATTGGTGTGAGCCCGGAGTCTCCTGCGGGCTCTGCTGGTCACTAAAATGTGTCTGACGGTGAAAACATTGAGCAGCAGAATCAGGGGAAATGGGAGAGTCGGGGTTAGAATGTGGTGGAGGAACTCGATTGTGACCCAGGCACGAGAGGATCGAACATCGATTGTTACGTCACAAAACCAGGGAGTGTTCCACAGCAAATAGCGAGCTGTGAGCATAAAATACCAGAAAATGTTCTTTAAACAGCTCAGCACAGTCACTGTTCCCAGAACCACAGCCGCCGTTTTCTCACTGCAATATTTACTTTTCAGCTTCTGGCAACAAATGGCCACAAATCGATCAAAGGTGAAAGTGACAGTAAACCAGACGGAAGAGTCAGTGGCTGCATAAAACAGGACGGCGTGGATATTACACACAGGAATTGACTTCAGGAAATAAAACTGTTCCGGATAAACAATGGGAATGTGTCTCAATATCAGGTCGAGGATAATGACCAGTAGATCTGCCACTGCCATGGCCCCCAGGTAACGTCTGACCCATGGAGACAATCCACAATCTTTATAAAGTAGGACGAAGATCGTCACTCCGTTAACTGTGAGGAAGGAAAACAAATAAAATATACATCAGCTGGAGGCAAAGTTACCAGTTTGATTGAGGACCCAGTGACATTTTCAAATGTACCACTGATTTATTGAAAATAAATGAGGCTGAAGTAAAAAATAGTAATGGATCTTTTTTTTTGAAATGTAACAGAAAACACAACAAGCTCTCCCTCCCTAAAGATACGAACGCACATCCAGAAGAACAGATGGTTTCTGGAACATTCCTACACACTCGAACACTCGTGAGCAGGCACAGGTCACTTCTTTACAGTTCTTGATACAGAGGATGAAGACGTTGCCGTCCTGAAGGATTCTCTCCCAGTTTCTTGAAGACAAACGGAGGTTGTAAATTTCTGTCATTTTGTCTAAATTGCGGTCAATTTTCCATTGAAGAAACATGAACACAGGGAAAACGTATTCACCTCTTTAACTGCCTGAGACGATTTTGAAACAGTGTCTCCTTCTCTCTGGAATGGGATCTTTTCCCTCGGGATCTTATCTTTTATTCAATTAACTGACATCCAACCATTCACCAATAATGTCAGTTACAGAATGTTCCGAGGAATGTCAGTTCCAGAATGTTCCGGGGAATGTCTGTTACAGAATGTGATGGAGTCAACACTAAGGTCCTTCTGTCCAACAGTTTTTGTGAGACCCACTCAGCCTCGCGGTGGAAATCTCTCCCCAAACTCAACACAACTGGCAAACACAAATTAAAGGCAGTGCCAGATCAGCTGAAGTGGTCAGTTATCTCACATTCTCAATCCACCTCACAGAACCAGCCCAGACACCACAAACACAGATGGAATATCTGTTCAGCATGGAGCACTGTGCAGACCAGGCTAGTGTCCTGCTCAATACAACCCGGCAATCTGTCCAGAGTGGGGCACTGTGCAGGCCTCACCAGCCAAATAGATATCAGTCCAGCACGGGGAGCTGTGCAGACCACACCAGATCATTGTTCTATAAACCCGGACCAGGTTTCTCTCCAGCACGGGGGGCAGTGAGGTGAACACCACTGAACTGATCTGTAAACCTGGAGCAGTTACCCTCCCAGCGTGTAGATCTGTACAGACTACCCCATGCAGTGCCCGGTAATGCTGTGTTAAATCTCTGCCCAGCCTGGGGAAACTTGCAGCCCATGCTGGAAGTGACAGGATGTAGAGCTCCCATCCATTTACAGCTCCATATCTCCAATGTGCCATGACAGGGGGTGCCATGAGTGTGAAAATCACTGCCAGAGGGAGATGGTGGGGCATCCTTTTAAATACAAACAAATGGGATGGTTGGACAAAGAGACAGGGAGGGAGGATTGGAGAGACTGTGTCATGGAAGGATGTGTTCACAAGTTATAGAATGCCGACATGTCGACATTTTGATGGCATCTTGCAACACAGGTCAGTTTTTCAGGAATGATGTGTGAGTAGGATATTACTGTGAGTTCAGATGATGGAGAGTTTTGAATGAGCACTTGTTCTGCATTTGTGACTGAGAGTAAGGTGAGCACACTCTTTGGCTCATTGGGCTGAATTTAACAATAATTTGTCTCAGTGACATTTTAATTGAGTGTGACAGAGGGATAGTCTGCAGGAGGCTGAGCTAGTTTTCGGATGCTGTCTTATCAAAGTCCCCTGATTATCTACCTACCCCAGACCATGCCTTTCCTCCCATTCAATGCCAGCCCGATTCTCCCACCCATTATGGCTGGTAATAGTTCCCATCGCCTGGATGGCCCGGGTATTCCATGATCCCTGGTGCAGATACCATCTTTAAAAGGCCAACGGGCACACATTTGCACTTTCTCATATCGGAGCCAGCCTGCACAGTTTACCCCGAGCCTGGAGAATAAGGGGCAATTGCACCAAGGTTTATCGAAACGGACACAGCGTTTCTGGTGTATGGGCTAGTACAAAGGAGGACCATTCTTTTCGCAGAGGAAACCACACCACCAGAGACACTGAGCATGGCCTGAGCTCAGCACCCAGCTCAGTGCAGTGCCTGCAGTCTGAAGAAATGTCCAGCAACACAGGGCAAGCAACAATAACCTTCCCCGCTCTGTCAGGATAAGTATCACCGTATTCTCTCTGCTCCATCTCTCTCTCTCTCTCTCTCTCACTCTCTCTCTCACCTCCGCTACTCCCCTACACTGAAAACACTGCATGGATACAACACTGTCGACTGATTCAATCCGGATTCCTCACCACTTCCCGCTCACCTACACGATCACTAACACCAGGGCCACGCACATTCACCTTCATTCCATCCCTCCCTTTCCCTTATTCCAGGAGAAACAGCCTGGAATAGGACAGAAAGGGCCAAGCAGGGCGGTGGTGTTCCCCACATCAGTTCCCTCACCCACCTTCCCCCACCGCATGGGGAGGGCTCTGGAATGAGCCGGAGAGAACCAGGACGGCCCGTGTGGAGATTCCAAAATATACACGTCCCACCGACCGAGTAAGGATCAATGTTCAGTGAAGGGTAATTCTCACTTTAACCCCACTGTCAGTTCCATTTCCACCTGGCACAGCTTAGAAACCGTGCCCCTGATGCCATCTCCCTTTCATATCGAGCTGGTACAAATGGAATCCCCACAGTCTCGGTGGGCAGGAGGGTGGGCTCACAACACATCGTCTCCACCAGCTCCCAGGAAGGGAGCACGGAGTCTCCCTCCTACACCTCCTCCTTCAGACAGCTCAGATACTGAAACAAACCTGTAATATTTACTGGTCTCCCAACTTGTCCTTACAGCTTCAATAATCAAGCATTGAAAATCTCAGAGTCACAGTCCGCATGGAACAACTGAAATACTATCACACTCACTGGAGTGGGCAAAAACTGATGCAATCGCATGGAGTGACTCAAATAATGAAATGCTGTCCACGGAATAACAGGAATCCTGCCACGCACCAGATGGAATGAATGAAATATTGACAAACCACAGAGCCAGAGAAATTGTGATAGGCTCCCCTTATTTGTGTAAGTATCGGTGTATTTATGTGTGTATCTGTGAGTCTCTGTGAGGGGCAGGTCTGACAGTCTCTGTGCTGTTTGGTGTGATGCAATGCCACCCTCTGCTGGTCTCCACACGCCACTGCACAGGCAGCAGCAGAGGATGAGGACCATCTGGGATTTTTTCAGAGAGGGCCTGGGAGGGCAGCAGCTCACAACACCATCCAAACTGATTTCTTCTTCATGTACTTGCCTAAATGTCTTTTAAACGTTGTAACTGTCTGCACATTCACCATTTTGTCTGGAAGTTTGTTCCATACACGAACAACTCTCTGTAAAATAATTGTTCCTCATGTCTTTTAAGATATTTGTTCCTCAAAAATTTAAACATCCCCATTGTCTTGAAATCCTCCACCCCCAAGAAAAGATTACTGACTTTCAAATTATCTGTGCCCCTCAAGCTTTGTAAACCTTAATCAGGTCACTCCTCAATCTCCGATGCACAACTGAGAAAAGTCCCAGCCTGTCCAGCCTCTCCTTATAACTCAAACTGTCAATTCCCAGCGACATCCCGGTAAATCTCTGCTGTTCCCTCTCCAGATTAATATTATCCTTCCTATAACAGCGCGACCAGAACTGGACACAGTACTTCAGAAGATGCCTCCCCTACATCCTGTACAACATGAAAATGACACCCCAACTCCTAAACTCAAAGGTCTGAGCAAAGCAGGTCACAAACTAAATACCTTCTTAACCAGCCTGTCTATGTGTGACTCACACTTCAAAGAATTATACCTGAATGCCTCGTCTCTGTTCTGCAACATGACCAAAGGCCCTAATTTAAATTGTGTAAGTCCTGCCCTTGTTTGTTTTACCAAAGGCAATGTCTCATATTTATGCAAATTAAACAAAATCTGCCACACCACAGCCCAGTGAGGGATATTCCCACACCACCCCACCCCCCAAACAACCCTGACATGTTTTAAAAGGCCCTCCCATCTCCAGAAGGCCTACAAACTCCGGTCTTTATTTTCACAAAGTCTCTGTGCTTGTGCGGGCAGGAGGAGCCAGATGGGGGATGGACTGCAGACCAAATGAGGACACTCATTTTCTTCGGGAAAGAGGGGTTGCCATGGGTACTCAGATGGGCCCAAGCTATGCCTGCCTCTTCATGGGGTACGTGGAACGTTTCCTAGTCCTATTCTAGCCTCCACCCACTAATCTTTCTCCAATGCATCATTGATATCATCGGTACTGCTTCTCTCTCTCATTTGGAATTAGAAAACTTCAAATATTTTGCTTCCAATTTCCACCCTGCCCTCACTTTCATCTGGTCTACCTCTGTCCCTTCCCTTCCCTTCTTTGACATTTCTGTTTCCATTCCTGGGGATAGACTGGCCACTAATGTCCATGACAAACCCACAGCTACCTGGACTATACATCCTCAATCCCACTTCCTGTAAAGAGTCCATCCCATTCTCTCAGGGCCCCCGTCTCTGTCGCATATGTTCAGATGAGGCCAACATCAACAAGGGAGCCTCCGACATGTCCACCTCCTTCCTCAATCAAGGATCCCCCATCTCCGTTGTCGACAGGGCCCTCAACTAGGTCTGACCCATCTCCCACACTTCTGCCCTCACTCCTTCTCTTCCCTCCCACAACAGCGATAGGGTTCCCCTTCTCCTCAACGACCATCCCACCAGCATCCACATCCAGTAGATCATCAGAAACCATTTCCGCCACTTTCTGCGAGCTGCCAGCATCAAACTCATATTCCTCTCCCTTTCCTTGTCTGCCTTCTGCAGGGCCGTTCCCTCTGGGACACCCTGGTCCAAACCCTCAACAATTCCCCACAGCCCTACGGCACCTTCCCCTGGAACCAGTGGAGATGTAACCCCTGCCCATTTACTCCCTCCCTCCCCAGTATCCAAGGGCACAAACATACCTTCCAGGTGAAGCAACACTTCACCCGCACTTCCCAGAATCTAGTCTGCTGCATTTGCTGCTCACAATGTGGTCTCCTCTACATTGGGGAAACGAAACGTAGACGTGGCAAACGCTTTGTAGAACATCTACATTTTGCTCCCAAGAAAAGACCCTGATCTTCCTGTTGCCTGCCACTTTAATGCACCATCCTGCTCCCTGGCCAACATCTCTGTCTCTGGCTTGCTGCAGTGTTACAGTGAAGCCCAACACAAGCTGGAGGAACAACACCTCATTTTCTGCTTGAGACCCTACAGCCCTCCGGACTCAATATTGAGTTCAATAATTTTAGGGCCTAAACTCTCCCATGTCCCACACCCCACTGCACACACCAGGCCTTGTTACCACATACCCTGCCATTACACACTCCCTGTTGTTAGTCACTAACAGTCCCTGTTAGCAACTACTCACCCTCCCAGGCTGATCATTAGCAACTCCTTTGTCTGTCCAACTTCTTTCTCGCTCTTTGCGCCCTATCGTATTGTTTACTCCCTAACCCACCCACCTCCCTATTTTCGGCAGACGAACTGACATTTTCCCAGTGACCATAACTTCTGAGGAAGGGTCACTGGACCCCAAACATTAACTCTGTTTTTTTTTCCTTCACAGATACTGCCAGGCCTGCTGAGCTTTTCCAGCAACTTTGCTTTTATTCCTCGAATCTAGTTTGTTGCCTTGTAACATTTAATGGTTTTAGGGGAGGGCAGTCACACATTAGAGGCAGGAAATAGTGATCTGCAATATGATCTTTTGGGGTTGGAAATTATGTTCTTTGGTCATGTCTGGTGTTCAGTAATGTCTAATTGAGATTCTTCATAGTGCAGAAAATGTCTGCAGAATTTCTTTCGCTAACATTGCAGTTTACAGACATAGTTGGAACTGCCAATGCTGGAGAATCGGAGATAATAAGGTTTAGAGCTGGATGGACACAGCAGGCCAAGCAGCATCAGAGGAGCAAGAAAGCTGACGTTTCAGGTCTGGGCCCTTCTTCAGAAATGGGAGAGGTGAAGGGGATTCTAGAATAAATAGAGAGAGAGGGGAAGTCAGATAGAAGGTAGATAAAGGATCAGATAGGTGGAGAGGAGAAGGACAGTTCAAGGAAACAGGGATGATGCTGGGAGGTATGAGGTGGGTGTAGGATTTGAGGTGGGAGGAGTGGATAGTTGGGAGAAAGGGCAGACAGTTTACGGGGGCAGGGACGATCTGGGCTGGTTTTGGGATGCAGTAGCGTGAGGGGAGATTTTGAAGCTAATGAAGTCCACATTGATACCATTAGGCTGCAGGGTTCCCAAGCGAAATATGAGGTGCTGTTCCTGCAGCCTTCAGGTGGCATCACTGTGGCACTGGAGGAGGCCCAGGATGGACATGTCATCCAAAGCATGGGAGGGGGAGTTGAAGTGGTTTGCGGCTGGGAGGTGCTATCGTTTGTTGCAGACCGAGCGTAGGTGTTCCACAAAGTGGTCTCCAAGCCTCCGCTTGGTTTCCCAACGTAGAGGAGGCCCCATCAGGAACAGGGGATGCAATATACCACATTAGCAGATGCGCAGTTGAACATCTGCTTGATGTGAAAAGTCCTCTTGGGGCCTGAGATGGGTTTGAGAGGGGAGGTGTGGGGGCAGCTGTCACACTTCCTGCGGTTGCAGGGAAAAGTGCCGGGGATGGTGGGGCTGGTGGGGAGTGTGGAGCGGACACGGGAGTCACGGGGAACGTGGTCCCTCCAGAAAGCAGATTTGGTAGTGGGGTCCGATTGCAGGTGGCGGAAATGCCGGTGGATGTTGCAATGGGTCCGGATGTTTGTGGTGTGGTACGTGAGGAGAAGGGAGATTCTGTTTTTGTTGTTATTGCGGGGAGGGGTTGTGAGGGATGAGTTGTGGGAAATACGGGAGGTCCTGTCGACGGGGTTTTTGACCACTTGAAGGGGAAGTTGCAGCCCTTGAAAAACGAGGACATCTGAGATGTACGGGAGTGGAATACCTCATCTCGGGAGCAGATGCGGTGGAGGCGAAAGAATTGGGAATAGGGGATGGCATTTTCGCAAGGAAGGTGGGTGGGAGGAGGTGTATTCTAGGTAGCTGTGGGAGTCAGTAGGCTTGAAATGGATATTGGTTTCCAGGTGGTTGCCAGAGATGGAAACAGAGAGGCCCTGGATGGAGAGAGAGGTGTCAGAGATGGTCCAGATAATTTTAAGGTTGGAGTGGAAGGAGTTGTTGAAGTGGATGAACTGTTCGAGTTCCTCGTGGGAGCATGAGGCTGCACCGATACAGTCATCAATGTAACGGAGGAAGAGGTGGGGGATAGGGCCAGTGTAGCTTCAGAAGAGGGACTGTTCCACGTACCCTACAAATAGGCAAGCATAGCTTGGGCCCATGCGGCTACCCATGGCCACCCCCTTTGTCTGTAGGAAGTGGGAGAATTGAAGGAGAAGTTGTTAAGCGTGAGGATGAGTTCAGCTAAACAGACAAGGCTGTCAGTGGAGGGGGACTGGTCGGGCCTGCGGGACATGAAGGAGCAGAGGGTCTGCAGGCCGTCTGCATGGGGACTGCAAGTATGTAGGGATTGGACGTCCATTCTGAAGATGAGGTGTTGGGGACCAGGGAGTCGGAAGTTTTGGAGGCAGTGGAAGGCGTGGGTGGTGACACAGACATTGGTCGGGAGTTCCCAGACCAAGGGGGAGAAAGTTGACACTACATGGGTGGAGACAACGTCGGTGGGGCTGGAGCAGGCAGAGACAATTGGTCGACTAGGTCAGTCCGGTTTGTGGATTTTGGGAAGGAGATAGAAGCGGGTGGTGCGGGGTTGGGGAACCATGAAGTTGGAGGCTGTGGGTGGGAGGCCACCTGAAGTGATGAGGTTGTGGATGGTCTGGGGGATGATGTTTTGGTGGTCGGGGGTGGGGTCATGATCCAGGGGGCGGTAGGAGGAGATTTCAGAGAGCTGGTCCTGGCCTCGGTGATGGAGAGGTCAGTGCGCCATATTACAACTGCACCTCCCTTGTCCGTGGGTTTTATACTGAGGTTAGGATTGGAGCGGAGGGTGCAAAGGGCTGAATGCTCTGTGGGGGAGACGTTGGAGTGGGTGAGAGGCTGGAGAGGTTGAGGTGTTTGATGTCTCAATGGCAGTTGGAAATGAAGAGGTCAAGGGAGAGTAAGAGGCCTTGGGGTGGTGTCCAGGAGGAGGAAGAGAAGGGGTCAGTGGAGGGAGGGTTTCAGATAATAACCATGAAAGTTGGAAATCATAGCCAAGCAATTCAAGATGTTATTAGTTGATCTCAATGGCACAGAAATGCACTCAACATGCTAATAGTTGAGGCAAGTACCTTGCATTTGGTCAACACTGAAAAATCTTCCCTGCGTACTTAGAAAAGTTAACCAGGATTTGATAAACCAAAACTCAGTTGACAGCTGGCAGGCAAAATGTGACTCAAAATCTGAGCATGACTTAGGCCTTGTGTAATGAGTCGTGCCAATGCCTCTGTGCTACAGCTCTGGATTCGATTTCCGTCCTTGAACCTGTGGCAATGTCACTAGCCCTGGACCAAAAGTTCTGGATTCAAGTGCTGCCAGTCACAGAGGTGTGTCACAGCCTGTCAGAACAGGCTGATGAGCAAATTTACAGGAGAGTAATGTTGCAGATTCAGGGGCCTTTGCAGTGTGGTGGCAGTGTCTCCACCTTTGGGCCCAAAGGTCTGGGTTCAATTCCCACAGCAGTGTTTCATAAAATGTCTGAACAAATTGGTTCAACTTTTTTCCAGAATTGTGACTTGATTGAGAAGGATCAGTGTTGAATTTCAGAATTCAGGCCCGGGATAACAGAAAGCACAGCCATTCGTGTGGACTGGAGTAAAATGTGCACCTTATATATGTTTATAAAATCATGAAGGGCATGGATAGGTTGAATAGTCAGGGTCTTTTTCCCAGAGTATGGGGAGTCAAACATTAGAAGGCACAGGTTTAAGGTGCGAGGGGAAAGATTTTAAAAACATTTGATTGAACTGCCAGATGACATGCTGGAGGCTTGTGAAAACACCATTTTAAAGGTATCTGGATGGGTATATGAATTGGAATGGTTCAGAGGAATATAGGCCAAACACTGGTAAATGGGACTAGATTAATTTCAGATACCTGGTCAGCATGGACATGTTGGGCCAAAGGAATTGTTCCCATACTGTACATCTTTATGATTCATTCATTCAATTAATCAAGTTCACTTTGTAATCTTGGAGAGCCTTCCCTGTTGACAGTTGAAATAATCTCAGTGTTATATGTAAACTTGCTACCCATGCCTTCTATCATTTTCATCTAAATCATTTATTGAAATGACAAGCAAAAATAAATCCAGCACCAATCCCTGTGGATCACAGCGAATCACAGGCTTCCAGTCTGATGGACAATCCCACATGACCACGATATTTCCTGCCATAAAGCAGAAATACACAGACACACAGACAGACACAGACACACACACACACACACACAGAGACACAGACACACTGGCGTCTTTAAGATAAAGATAGATACGTTTTGATCAATGAGCAGATTGAGGGTTATGGTGAAAAGGCAAGAGAATTATTTTGAGAAACTTGGCAAGCATGATCGAACAGTAGAGCAGACCTGACGGGCCAAATGGCTAATTCTGCTCCAACTTCTTATGCTGTCTTGTCTGAAGGTATCGGGAATGTTTTCCCAAGAGAGCAGTGATGGCTGAGATTGATAAATACTTTACTGAACAGAGCCAATCGGAATATGGAATAGGTTTGAGGGAATGAATGGCCTACATCTGCTCCTATTTGTTGTGCTCTTTAAAGAGGAGGTAACTTGCTGTGAGGGTAACCCACTTTAAGGAGTCGCCCAATTAAGATTGAGATAAGAATTTATCTTTCTCTTTAATATTGTGCTGTCTGTGGTGTTTTCATCCGCAGGGAACAGTGAAGACTGGGTTAGTGAAGATATTCAAGGCAGAGATCAACTGAACTTTAATGGACAAGAGAGACCATTATTGGGAATAAACAGGAAACGGGTGTTCAGCCACAAACAGATCATCCATGAGCTTTCTAAGTTGAGCAGCAGGCTCGAGGGTCTGAATGGCCAACTGCAGTTCCTATCCTGTGTGTTGTTCTCTCACTCCACCCCTCAAAGCTGTTACAGAGGGAAAGGAAGTTATAATGAGATAGGGGATCATTCTTCCCCTCTCAGGAGTTACACAAATGGAGCAGTCAAACATGGATTCAGAGAGACATAGAGATAGACAGCATCCAAACAGACCCTTCGGTCCAACTCATCCATGCCATACAGATATCCCAAATAAATCTAGGCCCATTTGGCAGCATTTGGTTCATACATCTTTAAACTGTTCCGAAACACATACTCATCCTGATAATTTTAAATGTTGTAATTGTACCAGCCTCCACCACTTCCTCTGGCAGCTCATTCCATAAACACATCACCCTCTGCATGAAAATGTTGCCCCTTAAGTCCCTTTTAAACCTTTCCCCTCTCTCCTTAAAGCTCTGCCCTCTCGTTTTGGACTCTCCCACCCCAGGGAAAAGACCTTGGCTGTTTGCACATCTGTGCCCCTTATGACTTTGCAAACGTCTGTAAGGTCACTCGTCAAAGACTTTGTTCTGTTTTATTATGGGAAATTTTCCACACAGCACCTACAGCCAGAAATGAAATTAATTATTAAGATTATCTGTACTTGTGGTGTTTGTAAAGGGGCGAATGTTAACCAGACTGATAGGAAATCTTCCCTCTTCCTCAATATGTGTCCGGGGAAAATTGAGAACCTGATTGAGAGGGCAGACTAGATTTATTGCTGCATCTAAAAGACAGCATTTTTGACCGTACAGCATTCTACTCAAATGTCAGTCTATATTCTGTGCTTGATTTTTTAAATGCTCAAGGATCGGAATCATTGACAATACAACCTCTACCTGATGATCTGACAACAATTAGCCCTAATGGTGTGTTGCTGAGCTCAAATACACCTCGTCTACGAGTTACACACTGCAGTAGAGGCCCTGCAACCTTTCTTGGCTGCTACACAGCAAGCCCTGGTTCGCTAACAGGAAATGCAGAGTAGCGATAATTATTTATTCTCAGTTTGAAAAGCTGCAGTGACTGGAATTCCTTGGGGATGAGTGCGAGGTCATCAACAGTTCACAATCTAGATTAACGATTTGGACGAAGGTCTGACAAGATTGGAGCTCAATTTGCGAGTACACCAGTGCAGTCATTCAATAAGATGTCGAGTAGAGGAAGAACATCTATAACGGGCTGTAGACAGGGGATGATAATGAGCGAACTTTCAGCATTGCAAATAAAACAGTACAGTGTGGGTTATGGGAAGTTTGTGTTTTGGGGAAAGGGTAAAACGGCGGTAAATTATTTAACTGGAGGGAGAACACAGAGCTTGCGTGCGAAAGAGGGAGTTGTGGGCCCTGGTACATAAATCAGATAAAGTTAATCTGAAGATGTCACAAGTGATTTGGAAAGGAAATGGAATGGTGCTGTTTCCTGCAAGGCGTGCTGGGTATGATCTTAGGCATATTTCCCTGCATTTCTACAGGACATTGCTGAGATTCTACCCAATGCACTGTCTGTAGGTATCATGCCCTAAACTAATAAAAAAAAACGATGGCCTTTGAAACTTTTCAAAGATGGGTCTCTATATAGAACAGAACAGTGCAGCACAGTATAGGGTTTTCGGCCCACGATGTTGTGCCAGACCTTTACCCCAAACCTAAGGTCTATCTAACCTCCACCCCTACCTTATACTATCACATTTTTACATGTCTAATAGCCACTTAAATGCCCCTAATGAGGCTGACTCCACTACCCTCTCTGGCAATGCATTCCAAGCCCCTACCACTCTCTGAGTAAAGAACCTACCTCTGACGTCTCTGCTATATCTACTTCCACTCACATTAAAACTATGTCTCCTCATAAAAGCCACCTCCACCCTAGGAAAAGTCTCTGGCTCTCCACTCTATCTACACCTCCAATCATTTTGTACACTTCTATCAAGTCACCTCTCATCCTTTGTCATTCTAGGGAGGAAAGCCCTAGCTCTCTCAACCGTTCCTCAGAAGACCTTCCCTCCATTCCAGGCGACATCCTGGAAAATCTCCTCTGCACCTTTTACAATGCTTCCAGATCTTCCCTGTAATGAGGTGATCAGAACTGAACACATTCCTCCAGATGTGGCAGGACCAAGCTTTTGTACAGCTGGAACATAAACTTCATGGCTCTTGAACATAATCCCTCTATTAATGAAAGCTAACACACCATGTGCCTTCTTAACAACTCTATCCACCTGGGTGGCATCTTTCAGGGAACTGTGGACATGAAGCCCAAGATCCCCCTACTCCTCCACACTGCCAAGAATCTTTCCGTTAACCCTGTATTCTGCTTTCAAATTTGTCCTTCAGAAATGAATCACGTCACACTTTTCAGGGTTATAATCCATTTGCCACTTCTCAGCCCAGCTCTGCATCCTATCAATGTCGCTTTGTAACCTACAGCAGCCGTCCACACTGTCCACAGTTACCCACCTTTATATCATCCACAAACTTACTAACCAATCATTCCACCCCTTCATCCAAATCATTTACAAACGTCACAAACAGAAGAACACCCAGAACAGATCCTTGTAGTACACCACTTGTGACAGAGCACCATGTTGAATATTTCCCGTCCATTACCACCCTTTGTCCTATAAGGGTCAGCCAATCTGCCACATTTCCCCATATCCCATGTCTCCTTACCTTCTGCATGAGCCTACCATGGGGAACCTTATCAAAGGCCTGGGTCAAATCCGCAGACACCACATCCGCTGCTCCACCTTCATCCACGTGTTTGGTCACCACTTCAAAGAATTCAGTAAGGTTTGTGAGGCATGATCTAACCCTTACAAGTCCATGCTGCATATCACGAATCAAACTGTGCCTGTCCAAGTGATCATAAACTCTATCTCTCAGAGCCCTTTCCAATAACTTGCCCAGCACTGAAGTAAGACTAAGTGTTCTGTAATTTCTGGGGTTATCCCTGTTCCCTTTTATGAACAAGGGAATGACGTTTGCCTCTTTCCAATCTTCCAGCAATATAACCATGGACAGTGAGGATGAAAAGATCATTGCCACAGGCCCTGCGATCTTGTCCTTCACTTCACACAGAATCCTTGGATAAATCCCATCAGGGCTGCATGACATATCTACCTTCAACTTCCTCAGAATTCATAGTACATCTTCTTTACGAACAGCCACATCCTCTAGCCTACCTGTTTCACAATGTCCTCCTCTACAACGAGGTCCCTTTCAGTTGTGAATACTGAAGAAAAGTATTCATTCAGGACCCCTCCTATCTCTTTCGTCTCTGTGCACAAATTCCCTTTACAATTCTTGATCGGCCCTACCATTCCTCAGTTCATTCTCTTGTTCTGCACATACGTGTAAAAAGCCTTGGGGTTTTCCTTGATGCTATCCACCAAGGGTTTCTCATGCCCCATTATAGCTCTCCTAAGCCCTTCCTTCAGCTCCTTCCTGGCTAACTTGTATATACCGTCCTGTGATGAAGGCATTCAGTTCCTGGAGGATTATCAGTTTAGGCCTGAGAACGAGAAATGTTCTTGACTATGTAAGAGCTTGAGGTGAGTGTAAATGGTGAAGACCTGACTGATATTTCCTCTTGTATGGGAGAATAAAACTGGGGAAATAATTTTAAAAATAAAACAGTTTCTGAGGAAGGATCACTGAACCTGAAACATTAATTCTCATTTCTCTTCATGGATGCCGCTAGGCTGCTGGGCTTTTCCAGTAATTTTTGTATTTCTTTAGGAATAAGACACATTCTTGTTAACACAGAATATATATGTATTAAACATATATTAAACATGTTATTTTTATATTATGCAGGCACATATAAACATACCTTTATAACGAGTGCGGTCATATGTGGCTCTGTGTATTACAGCAGCAATGATACATCTACATGGAGCAGGGAATGTGATGTATGCATATAATGGAGACAATGTTCAAGGAGACCTCACATGTTCCAGTTTGTGGGTTGGATAGTGTTATTGTGCGATTCAACTCAGAGGAAAAAAAAGTAACCTGCCTCGAAAGCAACAGCCTATTGCTCCGTCTCTATTTCCTTGTTCCTCATCACATCAATGTATGAGAGCTGAAAATGCACCAATCATCTTTACCACTCATGGAGGATTCATGATGAGGATTCATTGTAATCTCCCACCAGCTGTAGCAAAGGGAATTCAGCAAAATCTAAGGGCTGCAGGAAGTAATCCCATTGCCAACAACTTGTGCAAACAGAATAAATTTTGAACCAGAATAACATTTGTGAGAATTGATCACATTTCTTTGTGTGTGTGTGTGTGTGTGTGTGTGTGTGTGTGTGAACTGCATGTGTCATTCTTCATTCCATCATAGTTTGAGTAAATTTGTTTTGATCATAAACATGTTGTTTTCGCAGATCAAAGTAAACTGCCTGACTTGCTCCTTACACTGACGCTGACACAGTCTGAGCCCTATATCATCGGCCACATCACCAACCTGGTTGCATTTAAAATTTGCTGTGACCAGTGGAGGAGTGGGACTGGAAAAGGAAACAATGACCAGCCAAGCCAGTGAACCATAGGCCAGTGAGGCTGACATGAGAGCTGGGTAAGTTGTTGGAGGGGATTCTGAGGGATAGGATTTACATGCAGTTGGAAAGGCAAGCATTGATTAGAGATAGTCAACATGGCTTTGTGCAGTGAAAATCGTGTCTCACTAACTTGATTATTTTGAAGAGGTGATAAAGAAGTTTGATGAAGGCAGTGTGGCAGACATTTTCTACATGGGCTTCAGGAAGGTGTTCGGTAACGTTCCGAATGGTAGACAGATTAGTAATGGGTAATCACATGGGATCCAGGGGAAGCTATTCAATTGAATTCAAAATTGGCTTGAAGGCAGAGGATTGTTTTACAGACTGGAGACCAGTGACCAGCGGCGTGCTGCAAGTATCAGTGCTGAGTTCCCTGCTGCCCATCATTAATATAAAGGGTTTGGGTGTGAATATCAGAGGCATGGTTAGTAAGTTTACAGATGATATTAAAATGTGATGCAGTGGACAGTGGTGAAGATTATCTCAGAGTGCAATGGGACATTGATCAAATGGGCCAATGAGCCAAGGAATGGCTGATGGAGTTTAATTTAGATAAATGAGAGGCTTTGCATTTGGTAAGGTGATGCTGGGCAGGATTTAGACAGCCCTGGGGACTGTTGCTGAATAAGGAGACCTTTAGTGCACACACATAGTTCCTTGAAGGTGGAGTAGCATGTGAGACAGGGTAGGGAAGGACAGTGATCGTGGGAACTGCAGATGCTGGAGAATCCAAGATAATAAAATGTGAGGCTGGATGAACACAGCAGGCCCAGCAGCATCTCAGGAGCACAAAAGCTGACTTTTCGTGCCCAGACCCTTCATCAGAGAGGGGGATGGGGTGAGGGTTCTGGAATAAATAGGGAGAGGGGGGAGGTGGACCGAAGATGGAGGGAAAAGAAGATAGCTGGAGAGGAGAGTATAGGTGGGGAGGTAGGGAGGGGATAGGTCAGTCCAGGGAAGACGGACAGGTCAAGGAGGTGGGATGAGGTTAGTAGGTAGGGAGATGGGGGTGCCGCTTGGGGTGGGAGGAAGGGATGGGTGAGAGGAAGAACAGGTTAGGGAGGCAGAGACAGTTTGGACTGGTTTTGGGATGCAGTGGGTGGAGGGGAAGAGCTGGGCTGGTTGTGTGGTGCAGTGTGGGGAGGGGACGAACTGGGCTGGTTTTGGGATGCGGTGGGGGAAGGGGAGATTTTGAAGCTGGTGAAGTCCACATTGATACCATTGTGCTGCAGGGTTCCCAAGCGGAATATGAGTTGCTGTTCCTGCAATCTTTGGGTGGCATCATTGTGGCACTGCAGGAGGCCCATGATGGACATGTCATCTAAAGAATGGGAGGGGGAGTGGAAATGGTTTGAGACTGGGAGGTGCAGTTGTTTATTGCGAACCGAGCGGAGGTGTTCTGCAAAGCGGTCCCCAAGCCTCCGCTTGGTTTCCCCAATGTAGAGGAAGCCACAACGGGTACAGTGGATGCAGTATACCACATTGGCACATGTGCAGGTGAACCTCTGCTTAGTATGGAAACTCATCCTGGGGCCTGGGATAGGGGTGAGGGAGGAGGTGTGGGGACAAGTGTAGCATTTCCTGCTGTTGCAGGGGAAGGTGCTGGGTGTGGTGGGGTTGGAGGGCAGTGTGGAGCAAACAAGGGAGTCACGGAGAGAGTGGTCTCTCCGGAAAGCAGACAGGGGTGGGGATGGAAAAATGTCTCACATTTGTCATGGTTGCCCTAATCAGTCAGAGCATTGGGTATAGGGGTTGGGATGGCATGTTGCTTCTGTACAGGACATTGATGAGGCCACTTTAAGAATACTGCGCACATATCGGTTGGCTCTGCTAAAGGAAAGATGTTGTTAACCTTGAGAGGCGCAGAAAAAACAGATTTACAAGGTTGTTCAAGGACAGGAGGGTCTGAACTGTAGGGAGAGGCTGAACAATTTGAAGTGTTTTCCCTGGAGTGTGGAGGCTGAGGGGTGACATGACAGATGTTTATAAGATCATGAGGGGCATGAATAGCCTGAATAGCCAAGGTCGGATTCCCAAGAGAGGGGAGGCTAAAAGTAAAGTGCTGATGTTGAAGGTGAGAGGGGAACGACTCAGAAGGAAACTTCGGGCAACGTTTTCACGCAGAGAGAGGTGTGTGATCAGAAAGTGCTGTCAGAAGTGGTGAAGGTGTGTG
Organism: Stegostoma tigrinum; assembly: GCF_030684315.1. NCBI lineage: Eukaryota > Metazoa > Chordata > Chondrichthyes > Orectolobiformes > Stegostomatidae > Stegostoma > Stegostoma tigrinum. Next base: position 4,944,262 of record NW_026728419.1, on the reverse strand, counting down.
CAATTACACAGCTAAAAAATATCTGGATTGGTACATGAATAGGAAAAGTTGAGGGGGATATGGACCAAATATTGGCAAATGGGAATAGAACAGATTACATATCAAGTCAGTGGGGGCAAATAATCTGTTTCTGCGTTGTGTGACTTTCTGATTCCATCAGGTAGATGAGAAGAAATTTGAAAAGGGCATTTGGAGTGGGAATTCTCTTCCCCAGAGGTCTGTGGTTCCTTTGTGTTGACATTTATTCAGAGATACATTAATGAAATAGTTGACAGATGTTAAACAAAACACAATTTATTTAAACACTGTAGTCAAAGTAGAACCAAAAAAATGAATTTAGAATAACCTCGCTCTGGTGGATAAACTTATAGTATAATAGCTACAGCAAATATTACTAATTAACTGTTCCAGCATAGTAGCATCCCATAAACAGACACTTTGGTCAGAAATAAAATTCAGAGAAGGTTCTCACATGCGGTTCTCCAATTCAGGAGGAGAAAATAATCATCCAAAGAAAATTCTGCAGTCAGGAGACATTCACTGAAGCTTCCAACTCCATTGAGACACCAATAGCTTCTGATGCAACAGAAAAGCAAAACTCAGAAATTCTGATCTCTGAGAGCTCGTCGCACTCATTCAGGCTGCATTAAAAAAAAAACCCAAACCTTTCAAGACTGTTTACTCAATGGTCTTAACTAGACTGCTTTGTGCCTCTCGTTCAATCCTTCTCTTAAAAGAAACCAAAATAAAATAATATCTCACAGTTACAGCAATGTCACATGGGTTCACACATCGAACTGTTCCTCAGGAGCCAAGGGTGGATCAATTCAGCATTTGGCCCTGCTGTACAGCGCCTTGAGTCCCTACATATGAAAAGGAGAAGGCCATTGAGACCCTACAGTCACTTACATGTAAATAGACTGAGGTAACATGACAAGCAAATGGAGCTAGGCTGTACAGATAGTCTACTTCACGCTGTTCAATGTGCCTCCGTTGTTCATGGTACACATGCAGTACTTTAATGCAGTTTTACAGTAGTGTGGTGGGAAGACTAATGTTTTGTGCAAAATCACAAGTGGCATCCTCTGAAAAGACATGTTTCCGTTCTCTATGGAGATCAGAATCTGGTTGGTCTGGCTAATGGCACAAAGAGGGTATTTGGGCTGCTGTCAGGATTGTGAACAACATAGGGTTCAGTGTAGGGTCACAGATTAATGTGGGGAGAGTTCATTCAGAGCCTGTGCTTCTCTCTGAATCACTGTGGGGCTCTATGTCATTTTACATGTAAAATCCACATGAATTTACATGGGTCACGTATGGGATTTCTCACCCTATCAATTTCTTTTGTGGATATAAGAGTTCATCACCAACTTTGTAATTTTAATGCAGTAATCTCTGATTCTCTCACAGCACAACATATTAAACACTCACTTTCTTCACTCGCTCCTCATGGTACCATCATCTTTGGGATGAGACTGGTGATGACCATTTGTACCGTGTCTGTGGCAAGGAGTTCTTTCATTACAAAAGAGATCAAGCCTGTGCACAGTGCCCATAAATACTCTTTCATCAAGGCTGTACATGTGCAGACATATGGTTTTATTCATGTACATGAATCATCTTACAATGAAGGACAACATACCATTTACTTCCCTCATGACTGATACCCCTGCATGTACTAATTTTGGTGACCTATGATCAAGGACATGCAGGCCCTTTCGTGACCACAACACTTCCCGACCTCACATCATTGAATCATTACAAAATGAGATGTATGCTGTTGCTGGCCACATCCAAATTGTTTGTATGCCTTTGAAATTACTGTGGTCCAAACACTGATTCATGTGATACCCCATAACTAGCAGCATTCAGCCTGGAAAAGGGCTCCACTCTCTGAATTGCCTCAACTAAACAATTCTCAATCCATGTAGCATATTCCACCTTACCTCTCAACTCTAATTTTATTCACTCACCTGTGTGCAACCATATCAAAAGTATTCTGTAAATTCAAATACACCGCTCTCCCTGGTTCTCATGTGTGGATACTTCAACTATTACGTACATATTACTCAGTCGTACATGCACTGGGCAAAGGATCACAACACACAGGAATTGCCAAAACAAGTTGGAAAGTACATCAACTTCAGTCGATAATCCAGTTTTCTCTGTTTTTACATCTCATCACCCATATTCTCTCTCTCTCTTTCTCTCTATCTCATACATACATGACATAAATCAAGTTAATGAATACTCCAATCTTTCTCCATGTTTTATCTCTCAAAGCTCCCTCTTTCAGTTTAAATGTATTGTTTGCATTTGGATGTGACACAATTACAACTGAGTGATGAAACTAAAAAAACATCATGAGGAAGGAACTGGCTAGAGTTAATAGGAACAGAATCTTAGGGAAGATGGTGGAGTAGAAATGGAAGACATTTCTGGGGATAATTTGGACACACATCTGAAATTTTTGGATGTTTCAATTAACAAAAACTGCACAGGTTTACCAAAGATAACTTCCCTTTCCTGAATCGAAGTTGACTCTGCCAAGTCATATCATGATTTCCCAAGTGTCTAGTTTTTACAGCCCTCAAAAAAGGTTCCATATTTTCCTCATAACAGATATCAAGTTGTCCAAAATTTATTTTTATTTTGATTTTCCTCTCACTCCAGTTTTTTTTAATGTGCGTTACAACAGCTACTTCCATTCTGCAGGAACTGGCAATTCCTGAATCTGAAGAATTCTGAATGGTAATCAATAATTCTTTCTCGTAGTTACAAGTATTAAATGACATTTGGACAAGTTCATGAACAGGAAACAGTTGGAGAGATATGGGCCAAGCCCAGGCAGGTTGGGACTAGGATAGTTTGGGATTATGTTTGACACGGACTGGTTGGACTGAAGAGCTGTCTGACCCTGTAACTCTTTCACAAGCTCTATTCCTACCTCCATGTATTCTCTGGGACATACCAGAGCAAAGTACCAAACTTCAGTTCAATTAGTTTTGAGCAATTCCGCTTTATTAATTCTAATCTCCCAGTTTCTCATTTTCACCGTCACGGTCCTGTAGGATTTCTGGAAGATTTCCTATATCTTATTGTGTGGAGACAGAGTAATGTATCCCACTCAGCAGTGGGTCAGTGGGGGTTGGGGTGAAGAGACACGGCCTCTGTCAACAAGTGAACACATCTGAGCACTGCACTTAGGAGATAATGGACATGGCACCACTGCTACTTGGAAAGTTCTAGAATCTAAACAGTTCAATGAACTGTCATTTGATGGCCATCGAAGGGTTATGCTGAAACCACTGTCACAAAGCTGTAACCTCCTCATTTTAGAATCAAACTGGCTCCACACTTTGCAACTGGCATAGGTCGAGGTAGAGATAAAAATAAGAATACAATCAAAATATTAATAACTGCAAGTGTGGCCAGAAGAGAGCTGCAACTGGAAAGGAGCAGATTATGAATTAATCATAAACAGCACTGAGGCAGAAGTGAAAACTGGGAATATTATTGTTGATAAAGGGAATACTGTGATATAAATCAGCTCAGGACAAAATGGGCCAATGGTGGTTTTGAACACTTTTCTTCCTCCTCAGATGTTTGCAAGTGAAGGTGAAAAAAACATGGAATAAGAATTGAGTTTGTAATTGAAAGTGAATACAACAGTTTCCTTCTTTCCCAAATACAGAGCTTAGAAATTGAGTCGCTGGTCACAAAGGCTAACAGAATAAATGAATGGACAGAGATAGAGAGACTTACCGGGAACACCAACAATAGCGAGGATGGGATAGTAACCCGCCTGAATAACCATCAGTACAGCTTCTATCCACCATGTTAACGGCGCCCAATTGATAGAAAGATAGTAAAGGCCAGAGGATAAACTCCTGTCCATTGTTGGAACATTCCAATCTATTCCTCTCAGATTCTTATACATTGTTGTCACATTCCTGGCTGTGGTTCTGAGATTCTGATCCATAATTTGGAACATCCCAATCTGCTGGTCACAGATTCTGATCTCTCCACATCTCTGGAGCTGCTGATCCCAATTGTGTTGATTATGCCACGGCCACAGATACTGTGGGATAACGCATTGGGAGAAACCCCTTATTAATAGAAGAGGGAAACCCTCCAGTGACACAGTTAGTATCCATGGAAACTGACATTAATTCGAGTCACTGAACAAACAGCTCCAGTTAACCCCTTTCACTCTGACACTTTTAATGTAACAACAATACCTGGTTTGGGTGACATTGCCTGCTATTGGTCTCAATGCCCATCTCCAATTCATCTCACAATGATAGAGACAGAGGAGAAAGTTGATACTTTGTCTGCACAGGCTCAATGATTCTGCTGGGTTATCCACATGTGATGCCATACGTAACCATTTTCCTAAGAGCCAAATGAGAGGTTGTTATTTCACCGAAGTCTCCTCCACCACAACAACTGCCAATCCAAACACCATCTCTGGCCACAACTGCCTGGAGAAAGGCAGGAAATGTGGGTTTTGCTGAACTTTCCTCTCACTGCCCTAATAAGGCAACACTTTGTCTTTAACACAATATTTTCAAGAATTTGCTTCTAAAGTTGCAAACAAATTTTTTGCAGTTTATACAGCCTTTCCTGACCAATTTTTTTAGCCTGAGCCCAAAAGTAAACATTACATTTCCAATAGCTTTGCTTATTGGGAGGAAAGGGTCAGAGACAATATCTATGTGATTGATGAAGAAACAGTAAGGAAGGGGAGACAGTGGCTGTGCAGACTGGACAGGACGAACATGATATCGCCCAGTAGGCAATTTCTTCTTCAGAGACGGAATAAAATAAAATGCAGAGAAAGAGACAGAATAAATTTGGCTGAAGGAATGGTGACTGACAAGGTGAACAAAACATGATAGGTTGCAACGGAACGGAGGAGAAATGATTTTATATACACTGTTTAATCAGCGTATGTGTGTAGACATATAAGAGTGTTCACATATGCTCAACACATTCAGGGTTATTAATGAAGATATGATGAACACAATATGGCACAGACGATGTGACCTTGTCTTGTTTGTGTCTTGTTAACATTGCATTCAGTTGAGGGAACCCATCTCCCCCATTCATAACTTTATTTACTCCCATTGTACATCTGCTTCTCTTTCAACACAATTAAAAGCTGATTTGTATTTTGCACCGCACCCCAACACCCTCTGTTTTCTGTTAGCCCTCCTCCACCTCTCGTAAGGTATTAAAAAGGCCATTTCCCGAACCTGTTCAGTTCTGAAGAAGGGTCTTGCTGGACTTAAAGCCTGAACCCTGTTTCTCCGTCTCCACAGATGCATCTCGACCTGCTGAATTTCTCCAGAAATGAATCGGCACTGACTGAATTTTCAACAAAACAAAGAACCGTGCATGCTGGAAATCTGAAAAATGAAAAATTGCTACAGAACTGGAAGCTTTGAAAAGGCATCACTGGGTCCAACAGCTGAACTTTGCTTTCACTCTACAGACGCTGCCAGACCTGCTGAGTTTCTTCAGCAATTTGTGTTTTTGAATAAATCCCAAAAACGTGTGTCAAAGTTGCTCAAACACCCTGTCCAACATGGATCACCAAACACTGAGAAGTGAGTGACAGTGCAAGGTGAAAAAATTACTTGGTTCTGAAACTACACAACTCTAGCCTCACTGACAGTACAGAGCTCTTAATCATGGTCAGGGAGAGAAACATTCACTTTAAAAACCTTCCTACAGTGTGGAAACAAGCCCTCCAGCCTAACAAATCCACACCGACCCTCACAGCATGCCATCCAGACCCAGCCCCCTATTACTCACCTAATCCACACAATGGGCACTTTAGCATGGGCAATTCACCGAGCCTGCACAGCTTAGGTCTGTGGGTGGAAAGTGGACCACCTGGAGGAAACCCACACAAACACGGGAGAACATGCAAACTCCACACAGTCATCTGAGGGTAGAATTGAGCCGACATCACAGGGGCTGTGAGGCAGCAGTGTTAACCACTGAGCCACTGTGCCACCCAAAGATGTCCCTACTGGAAAGGAAAAGGTTCAGATGAATATGTTAAAGGGTTTTGAGCAATGTGACAAGTTGGAGATGTGACACCATGGAGAGACTGTCAGTAGAATGAGAATATTAAAATGTAAGTGTTACCACATCAGAAAATAGAGTAGGTCACTGCGTACAAGGGCAATGGGGACTCAGTCTGAACTGGGGAACATTACATTGCACTTATTGCAGCTCAAAAATGGGCATCCATGTCGTGATGGAAACCACAGCAGCAGCAGCAGAAGCAGAATTGTATTCCACCAGAATCTGTGACTCTTTGTCCCGGATAATCCCTCAGTCTATGATTCCCATGAAGCTGATCAATGGTTCAGTGACGAGTGCAGGCAAACATGCCGGGGTCAGAGCCATGCGTACCTGAAACTGATGCCAACCCATTATAGCTACTGCATTCAACTGCTTGCATTACAAACAGCAGAACTAACGCATTACAGACAGAGTGGAAGGATTGCAACTATCCTGCTACAACCAGTCATGAATGGTGATGGGGGCAGCAGGAACTGCTGATGCTGAAGGCTGAGATAACAAGCTGTGGAGTTGGATGAACACAGCAGGCCAGGCAGCATCAGAGGAGCAGGAAAGCTGATGTTTCAGGTCTGGACCCTCCTTCAGAAAAGAAGTAGGGGAACAGAGCTCTGAAATAGAGAGAGGGGGAGGCAGTGATAGAAGGTAGATAGTGGAGCAGATAGGTGGAGAGAGGATGGACAGGTCAAGGAGTTGGGGATAAAGCCAGTAAAGGTGAGGCAGGTAGGGAGATTTGACGGGGGTTGGGCAGTGAGGAGAGAGGGGCGAGTAGTGGGAGGGAAGATGGACAGGTCGAAGAGGCAGGAATGAGACTAGTAGAGGTGAGGTTAGTGTAGGTGGGAAGCGGGCGTGGGGGTTGGTCAGTGAGGGGGTAGAGTAGGTGCTCCACAAAGCAGTCTCCAAGCATCCGAGATAACACGGTGTGAAGCTGGATGAACACAGCAGGCCAAGCAGATTCAGGGGAGCAGGAAATTTTGACGTTTCAGGTCGGGACCCTTATTCAAAAATGGGTGAGAGGAAGGGGATTCTGAAATAAATAGGGAGACAGGGAGGCGGATAGAAGATGGATAAAGGAGAAGATAGGGTGAAAGGAGACAGACAGGTCAAAGAGTTGGGGTTCAAACCAGTGAAGGTGACTGTAGGTGTGGAGTTAAGGGGAGATAGGTCAGTCCAGGGAGGATGGATAGGTTGGGAGGGTGTTGCGTGAGGATAGTGGATAGGGGATGGGGGTGGGGCTTGAGAAGGGAGGAATGGTTAGGGAGGCAGGGACTAGCTGGGCTGGTTTTGGCATGTGGTCGAGGGAAGGGAGATTTTGAAGCTTGTGAAATCCACATTGATACCCTTGGGCTGCAGGGTTCCCAAGCGAAATATGAGATGCTGTTCCTGCATCTTTCAGGTGGCATCATTGTGGCAATGCAGGAGGCCCAGGATGGACATGCCATCCGAGGAGTTGGGGGGGTTGGAAATTGAAATGGTTCGCAATTGGGAGGTGTAGTTGTTTGTTGCGAACAGAGGATAGGTGTTCCACAAAGCGGTCCCCAAGCCTCCGTATAGTTTCCTCAATGTAGAGGAGGCCACAACGGGAACAGCGGATACAGTGTATAACATTGACAGATGTGCAGGTGAACATCTGTTTGATGTGAAAAGTCTTCCTCGGGCCTGGGATGGGGGTGAAGGGGGAGATGTAGGGGCAGGCATGGCACTTGCTTCGGTTGCAGGGAAACATGCCCGGGGTGGTGGGGCTGGAGGGGAGTGTGGAGCGGACAAGGGAGTCACAGAGAGAGCGGTCCTTCCGGAAAGCAGATAAGGGCAGGAAAGGAAAAATGTCTTTGGTGGTGGGGTCGGATTGCAGATGGCAGAAATGTCAGACGAAGATGCGTTGGATTTGGATGTTGGTCATGTGTTATGTAAGGATAATGGGTATTCAATTTTGGTTATTATTGCGAATAGGGGGTGTGAGGGATGAGTTGTGGGAAATGCGGGAGACATGGTCGAGGGTATTTTTGATCACTGTGGAGGGGAAGTTGCGGTTTTTGAAAAAAGAGGACATCTGGGATGTTTGGGAGTATCATAGACCGAGACATCTTTGTCAAAGATCATCAGTCTCCTTCGCTTTGTGCAGAACATCTTCAGTTTCACCAACCTGACCTTACAATTAATATCCCTCAGTTCCTGAATCATTCTGATCAATCTCCTTTCAATCACTCCACAGACCCTCACTTCCTTGGTGCACACCACCTGTTTGTGCAGACCCGAATGCTCTGTGTTCAAGTGGGTGATGTTATCACACACGGGCAATTGCTCAGTGACATCACCCTGAATCCTGGGCATTTCATGAACTGTGGGTTTCCTCTGATCCCAGTGGCTCTGATATCTTTTGAGCTGCAGACTCCAGCATTTGATTTTAAAGTTGAAGACAATGAAATTATTTCATTATTTTCAACCAGTAATGTACACATTTTGTATCAGAGATAATAGGAACTGCAGATGCTGGAGAATTCGAGATAACAAAGTGTGGAGCTGGATGAACACAGCAGGCGAAGCAACATCTTAGGAGCACAAAAGCTGATGTTTCGGGCTTGGACCCTTCATCAGAAAAGCGGAATGGGGAGAGGGTTCTGATATAAATAGGGAGTGAGGGAGAGGCGGATCAAAGATGGATTGAGGAGAAGATAGCTGGAGAGGCAAAGGTGGCAGAAAAACTGCTCAATGTCCTAACGTGACTGTCATTCGTGGATGTGTGGGTGAATGAGGACAAAGGTGAGCCCCTTACTGAGGACTAACCGTTTGACCTCAGTCAGTGGGAGGTCTGGGGGATGGTGAAAATTCGGCAGGGCTCAGCGTGGCTGTCTCCTCTGGGGCTGCTGGCTGTGGAGGCTGTGGGCTGTTTGGCCTGCTGTATTCATCCAGCTCCACATTTTGTTATCTCATGTACACATTTTGCTTCACATACTGTTCCCAGTCATCTGACTCTGGTGTTGGTGTGATGTAAATCATGTCCCACTAACATGAGGATTTTGCAGAGGTGACAAAGAAGGTTGGCGAAGACAGAGCGGGTAAAAATTGTTTGGATGCACTTTGGAAAGGTGTTTGAAAAGGTTCCTCATGGTAGACTGGTTAGATCACATGGAATCCAGTGGAAGCTAATGGTTTGGATCCAAGACTGGCTTGAAGGCAGGAGGCACAGAGTGATGGCGGAGTATTATATTTCAGACTGGAGACCTGTGACCTGTGGTGTGTCACAAGAATCAGTGCTGGGACACTGCTTAGCCATAGCTTTATATAAATGATTTAGATGGAAGCATAGGAGGGATGGTTAGTAAGTTTGCCGATGGCCCCAAAATTCATGTTGTTGTGGATAGTGAAGAATGTTATCTCAGAGTACAACGGGACCTTGATCAGATGGGCCTATGAGTAACAGATAGAGTTCAGATAAATGTGATGTGATGCGATTTGGTAAGGCAAACTAGGGCAGGACTTACAAGTTAATGGTAAGGCCTTGGGGAGTGTCACCAAACAAAGACATTGGGGTGCAGATGCAAAATTCCTTGAAAGCGGAGCCACAGTTAGACAGGGTGGTGAAGAAGGCATTTGGCATGCTTGCTTTTATTGATCAATGTATTGAGTATCGGAGTTTGGACGTTATAATGCAGGTGTACAGAACATTGCCACTTTTTGAATACTGCATTCAGTTATAATATCCCTGCTACAGGAAAATTGTTTAACTGAAAGGTTTCAGGAAAAAAAACATTTACAAGAGTGGTGCTTGGATTGAATAGTTTGAGCGACAGGAAGAGGTGGCTGAATAGGCCGGAGCTGATTTCCTGTAACGTCATAGGCTGAGGCGTGACCTTACAGAGGTTTATAAAATCATGAGGGGCTTGGATGGGGTGAATTGTCAATATCTTTTTCTCAAGGAAAGGAATCCAAACCTGAGAGCATGGTTTAAGTTGACAGGCGAAAGGTTTAAAAGGGACCTGAGGGACAGTTTTACATGTAGAGAATGCTGCATGTATGGAGGAGGTGGTACAATCACAGCTCTTAAACAGCATCAGGATTGGTAAATGAATAGGAAGGGGACAGAGGGATAGGGGCCAAATGTTGGCAAATGGGACTAAAATAACTTAGGATATCTGGTTGCCTGGTTGCTTATCACAGGCATAAGTCAGGCAGCTTCGCATCGTTATTACCAGCAGTCAGTCAAGGGCTGGTCAGCAGCTGTGGCAACTAATGCATTTTTTTCAACCAAATGGTCACGTCTACAAGTCTCAGAAAAACAGTTCTCAGTCAGGACAAGGGAGACAGGATTCAGTCAGGGGATCCTGACACAGCATGTCCAAGGAATCATTTGATATCAGCCCAGGGACTTTGACAGTGTCAGTCAGCCATTGGGGCAATCAGGATCAGGGAATCTGTATCACTACAGAACAGAGAGGTGGCCACACTCACTACTAATTACATTCCCAAAATGCTGCAGTAGATTTGTGGAGCCTGAATTATGTTCATCAATCCAAGCTGACCCTGTCCATTCCTGCCATTGGAAGTCAGTTTGATGAAATGCTCAAGGTTTTCGGGAGTTTGGGAGGTTCAAGTCCATAGCTCCCTGAAACAGCAGCACAAGTAGATAAGATGGTGAAAAATTTCGCTTTCATGGTACACAGCCTCAGGGTATGGTCAATGTGGATGTCTGGTTCATAAGTGGCATGTCAGAGCATGCACTATTTGTACGAGAATTACTACGGTTTCAACCACGAAATGGCCACAACTTGATCAAAAGAGAAAGTGACCATCAAGCAGTTTGAACCATCAGCTGTCAAATAAATTAAGACAGAGTTAAACGTATTTGCAGGAGTTTTTTTTTACATTTTTAAAAAAAAAAATTCAATAATGGAATGATCACATCACTGGATAAGAATGGCAGTTTCCTTCCCTAAAGGCCATCGGTGAACAGATGGGTTTTTCCCAACAAAAACAATGGATTCACAGTCATCATCAAATTCTTATTTCCAGATGGATTCACACCTAGGTCCCCAGACCAGTATCTCAGCCTCTAGGGAAGTGATGGACAGAAGACTAAATAGAAAATATGTACTAGAAATCATACAACGTCTTGGTTTATGTTTCCATCATGAGATCCATCGCTGCTATGGACACCAGGTAAAGAGCTGAAGAGACTGCAATGCCCCCAGGCAGAGTCACAGCGGTCACCAGGTTTCATAGCCGACAGGGAAAATGCAATCAGGGATTATAGGACATGACTCATCCCAAACCTATGTTTGGATTTAAAACTTTCCTTTGATTTTTATCCACAAAATGAAAGATTACATTGTTTCCAATAAACAAATGTCTGTGGAGAGCAACAGAATCTGTCATTGTAAAGGTGTGCAGACCTATCTAACAAATAAAGAGCCATCGAGATCATCACAGAATTCCTACAGTGTGGAAGATGGCCATTCAGTCAATATCAACCCTGCAAAGAGCATCCCACCCAGTCTCACACCCTACCCTATGCCTGCATTTTGCACACAAGATACTATGGGCAATTTAGCATAGTCAATCTACATAATTTGCACAGTTTTGGACTGTGGGAGGAAACCAGAGCATCTGGAGGAAACTCACGCAGACAGTGTCTGGGTAAGACACTCTGTCAGGTCAGTGCGGACATGATGGGCTAAATGGTCTGCTCCCACACTGGAGGGATTCTATGATCTCCAGCAACAAGCCCAAAACACATGGCTTTTGAATCTACTATAACAATGTGTGGAGCTGGATGAACACAACAGGTCAAGCAGCATCTCAGGAGCACAAAAGCTGACGTTTCAGGCCTTGAACCTTCTCTAGGCCCGAAAAGTCAGCTTTTGTGCTCCCGAGATGCTGCTTGGACTGCTGTGTTCATCCAGCTCCACATATTGTTATCTTGGATTCTCCAGCATCTGCAGTTCCCATTATCACTGATACTATTTTTGATTCTACTGTTAGCTATATTCAAACCAATCAACTTATTCAGAAATTTGCTGGTAGTTAACCAGTCCTGATGAACCAGGAAATCCCTTTTCACATATCGTGCAGGTGGATAGTCTTTAGTCAGTGCAAATGTGTCGACGTGTTGTGACAACGTGACTATTTCCAAGCTGTACCTTACACAACTGTTAGTGTGACATTTTATTCACAATACCAGCACCTTTAATTGAGCAGGGATCGGTAACATCTGTACAAACAGCCCAAAACCATGGTTCATTTGATAGTGAGAGTGACAGCAAAGTTCTTCAACTGTGGTTGTCTGTGAACTCACTGGTGTGTTAACAGTTTGGCTGACAATGAATCCCTTCCCACACTCAGAGCTCATGAAAGGTCTCTCCCCAGAGTGAACTCGCTGGTGTATCAGCGGGGAATTCGAATCAGCAAAGCCTTTCCCTCATGCAGAACAGGTCAATGGTCTCTCTCCAGTGTGACTCTGGTGGTCAGTTTCTAGCTGGGATGGATGAAGAAATTCCTTCCTGCAATCTGCACATTTCCACACTCTCTCCCAGTGTCACTGCACTGGTGTTCGGACATTTCAGATGAATCTTCACAGGCTCTTCAACACACACACCATGTGCATTTCTCCCCAATGTGAGTGCTGCTTTTTCCTTCATTGTTCAAAATCCTGAGATAATTGGGTTGTGAGAAACAAAGTGACCGTCAGACCTGGATGTGGACCTGTTTAAATTCTCCAACTGCAGACTATACTTTCAAACAGAAAGTTAAGTGTAGCGAGTAAGAAACCAGAAGGACACAGATTGTGAAACTGAGAAATTCTCTGGGCATGTGTGGAGCGATACTTGGGGAAAATGCTGGATCACCATTAGAACAAATTCATTCACAAATATCCTCCAGGTAAGGGATCCAGTCAGTGTTTGCATAAAACTACCAAAAGAGAGAGGTGGGGGAGCCAGCGAGGAAGGACAGTCATTGTATAGATCTGTAACTCAACCTTTTGATCCCTCTGAAAGACTAAGAATAGTGCAGAAGTAAAATTGTGGAAATCTGAAATGAAAACAAAAAATGCTTCGTCAGCGTTGTACAGCACAAAACAATCCCTTTGGTCCCACTTGTCCACGCTGACTAGATATCCCAAATTAATCTAATCCCATTTGCAAGCATTTGACCTATATTCTGCTACACCCTTCCCATTCACATACAACATTTAAAAGGTATCTGGATGGGTAACTGTACCAGCTTCCACCAGTTCCTCTGGCAGCTCATTCTACACAGGCACCACCCACTTTCCCTTTTAAAAAAAAACAAATTCACTGGAAAAGCTCAGCAGGCCTGTAGCATCTGTTAAGGAGGAAAAAAAAGTTAACATTTCAGGACCGGTGACCCTTCCTCAGAACCCGAAACTCTTCTCTCCTCCACAGATGCTGCCAAACCTGCTGAGCTTTTCCAGCAAATTTGTTTTTATTTAAAGATTTAAGGCATCTGCAGTTCTTTTGGTTCCCTTTTAAGACTTTCCCTCTCAGCTTAAGCCAATGTTATTAGTTCTAGTCTCCCCTAACCTGGGAAAACAATCTTGGCCATTCACCCTACGCCCACCATAATTTTAACAACCTCTATAAGGTCACCAGTCAGCCTTCAATGCTCCAGGGAAAATAGACCCAGCATATTCAACTTCTCCCTGCAGCTCAAAACTGCCACCTCTTGCAACATCCTTGTAAATCTTTTCTGCACCCTGCCAAGTTCAACAGCATCATTCCTATAGCAGGGAGACCAGAACTGAACACAGTATTCCAAAAGCAGCATAATCAATGCCTTGTTCAGCCTATAACATGACCTCCCAACTCCTACACTCAATGCACTGACCAATAAATGCAAGCACAGCAAATATCATCTTCACTACCTTCTGTACCTGCAATCCACCTTCAAGGAACTGTGCACATGCACCCCAAGGAGTCCCTATTGCATAACAGTCCCCAGGGCCTCATCATTAACTGTTTAAGTCCTGCGCTGATTTGCATTACCATAATGCAATCGCTCACATTTAGCTGAACTAAACTTATTTCTATCACTCCTTGGCCCATCAACCCATGTGATTACGTTCCCATTGTGCTTGGGAAGTAAACGCCTTTGCTGTCTTCTACAACAACAATTTTAGTGTCATCTGCAAACTTACTAACCATTCCTCCAATATTCATTCCACATGATTTGCATCAATGATTAAAAAAGCAGTGGACCCAGCACCGATCCTTGCAGCACACTGCTGTTCATAGTCATCTAGACTGAATCCGCTCCCCCCCGGCTGACCATAATCTTGTCTCCTAATCTTGGTTCCATTTGATCTAATCTTGCTAACCAATCTGTCATGTGGAGCTTTGGTGAATGCCTTGCTGAAGTCCATAATAGACAATGTCCACTGCTTTGCCTTCTTCAATCTTCTTTGTCACTTCTTCAAAAAACTCAATCAATTAAGTGAGACAAGATTTCCTACTCACAAAGCCATGTTGACTATCCCTAATCAGTCTTTGCTTCTCTAAACACATGCAAATCCTGTCCCTCAGAATCCCCACCAGCAACTTACCCACCAATGACATCAGGCTCAACGGTCGATGGTCCCGTGGCTTTTCCTTAAAGAATGGCACCACATTAGCCACCCGGCCTTCTGGCACTTCACTAGTGTCAGTGATACAAATACCTCAGCAAGGGGCCAGCAATTACTTCCCCAGCTTCTCCTAGAGTTTGTGGGTAACACCTGATCAGGTGCCAGGAACCTATCCACCTTTATGCATTTTAAGACATCCAGCACCTAGATCTCTGTAATATAGACACTTTTCACGACTCATTATTTATGTCTCCATGTTCTCTAGCTTCCATATCCTTCTCTGCAGTAAATACTAATGTGAAATACTCATTCACTATCTCAGCCTGCAGTTCCACACAGACAGCCTTGTTGATCTTTAAAGGGGCCCCATTTTCTCCCTAGTTGCTTTTTTGTCCCAAATGAAGTTTCAGAATCTCTTGGGATTCCCCTTAACTTGATTTGCCAAAGATAGCTCATGTCTCCTTTTTGCCGTCCTGATTTCTCGAGTATACTCCTACTGCCCTTGTACTTCGAGGGATTGACCCAATTCCTGCTGTCAATACCCGACATGTGCTGCCGCCTTTTTCTTGACCACAGCCTCAATTTCTCCAGTCAGCCAGTATCCCCTACATTTACCAGCCTTGCCCTTCACATGAACAGCAACATATTGTGTCTGGGCTCTCCTTATTTTAGTTTTGAAGACCTCCCACTTTCCAAGCATTCCTTGACCTGCATATTACCTCTCTCAATCATCTTTTGCAAGTTCTTGCCCAACAATGTCAAAGTTGGCCTTACTCCAATTTAGAATTTTGAAATGTATATTAAATAAATAAGTTTTATTTTAAACTGATCACATCTGCCTGCATCTGGCATATACTCCTCTAAACCTCTCTTGTCTATGTCCTAATTCAAATGTCTTTTAAACAACGTGACTGTACCTGTATCTGCCACTTCCTCTGAAAGTTTGTTCCACACATGGACATCTCCGTAAAAATAAAAGTTTCCCTCATGTCTTTTTAAATATGTCTTTCTCCTCTCACCTTACACACATGTCCGCTTGTCTTGAAATCAGCCAACCTCGGGAATAAACCCTTGCTATTTGCATAATCTGTGCCCTCATGATTTTATGAACCTCTAAGGCCACTCGTTAACCCATTATGCTGCAGTGAGAAAAGTGCCAGCTTTGGCCGTCTATTTGATAATCAAGCCCTCCATTCCTGGCAACATCCCAGCAAGTCTATTCTGAACTGTCTCCAGTTTAATAATAATGTCCTTCCTGTAACAGGGCGACCAGAGCTGCACACAATACCTCAAATGAAGCCAAAACAATGTCCTGTACAACCTCAACATAACATCCCAACTCTGAGACTCTAAGGTCTGAGCAATGAAAGCAAGTGAGCTAAACAACTTATTAATCACTCTGTCTACTTGTCTACATAAGCTTCAAAGAATTATGCACTTGAATCTCAGCATTTCTCTGTTCCACAACACTACCCTGGGTGCAACCATCAATTGTGCAAGTCCTACCCTGATCATTTTACCGAAATACAATGTCTCACATTTATTCAAATTGAACTTCATCCTCCACTCCTCAACCCATTGACATAATTGATCAAGATCTTGCTGTCATCTTCGATAACCTTCACTGACCACTATACCAACATTTCATACCACTAATTCTAGTATCATCTGCAAACTTACTAATCTTGTCCCTTAAATTCTCATCCAAATCATTAATATAAATGAGAAACAAAAGTGGACCCTGTGCCAAATGCTGTGGAACATGCTGGTCACAGAACTCCACTGAAAAATCCTCCATCACCACGGTCTCTCCTCCAACTGAGCCAATTCCACTTCCAATTAGCAAGCTCTTCCTGAATCACATGTGATCTAACTTTACGCATCAGTCTACCATGTGGAATCATGTCAAAGGCTTCACTCTCACTCTGGGAGGTGCTGCAAAACTGAAACAATTCCCCCACCATTTGCCCATCATTCCTTGAAAAGTTAAATCCCAATTCTCTTGAGAATAACTGCTAAATCTGCATCCAGCTGCCATTCAGACTGTTCCAGATCCTGGGAACTTGTGGAGTCAAACACTCTTCACATTTTCACTCTGCATTTTTTGCCAATTATCTGAATGTTGTACTCCACAGTTACCAAACATTGCTACAATGGAGAATTACCTGAGCTTCTGTTCACTCTCTCCAAACCAGAGACACATCAATTTCAATTTACTTATGGGACGTGGCCTTTGCTGCACAGGCAAATATTGATTTCCACTTTTATTCGATTTGGAGAAAGTGGTACTTTCTATTACTGCTGCACTCCATCTGCTGGAAGTACACCACTGTGCTGTTATGATGATAATCCACCCTGGAGCCTCACTACCCTCCTTACTGCAGGAATCATACCTCAGACCTCACTACCCTCCAGATCATGCCCTCAAGCCTCGCTACCTGCATTGTTGCAGGCATCGTTCTCGAGCCTCAACACCCTTCACATCTGTGGAATCCCCCTCCAGCCTCAACTCACACCATCTATCTAGATTCCTCCAGTCTCACAGACCACCTTATCTGTCATCTCCTCCAGCCCACAAACTTCTTTAGCTCTATAATTGTCTTTACTGTCACAAACCTCCCTTTGTCTGGTCTCCTCCAGCCTCACAATCTTCCCCATTTCTGTAATCTCCTCCAAGCTCACTTTTCTCTATTTTTGTAGTCTTCTCCAGTCTCAGAACCCTTCTTGTCTCACATATCATCCAGCCTCACAGATCAATGATACAAGAACGATATTTCTTTCCTCTAATACAATCCTTATTTTTATTCATCCACATGATGGCAGTACTTTCAATTTCCTGGGCTTCAGGCCCCAGAATTGAAGTCAACCGCTTTACCTCTATACCTCACTTTTCTCCCGAAAACACTGACCAATCATGAGTCATTTATTCTAATAACTCATTTTCTGAAATAACTTGAAATATTGCTGGGCATCTTCCTATGTGAAGAGTCTCGGAGGTCTACAGTACAGAAAAAGGCTTTGTGGCCCATCCAGCCTGGGCTGGTTAAAAACCACACCCTAACTATTCTAATCTAATTTTCCAGCACTTGGCCTATAGACCTGTCTGCGTTGGCATCACAAGTGGGCATCTAAATATGCCTTAAACGCTATGAGGATCTCGGTGCCTACCACCCTCACAGACAGTGAGGTTCAGTGCCATTGTCACAGCATGATGACATCACAGACAGGAACAGAGACGAGCTGAGTCTGTGCAAACCAAAGATCCCACACACACCGTGAAGGACGGGAGGGTCCCTGACAGGGGGCAGAGGAGATTTAACAGAATGGTTTGTAGGAAGAGGGTTTTTAGTTGCATGGATAGGGTTTTTTTTAAAAAGTTATAATTTCATGTGACTTAGGTATTGCTGGTACATATTGAGAATATCCATCGACAATAGATGGACTCTCCTTCACAACCTCTCCTCTTGCCTGGGGTGTGGTAATCTTCAGGTTAAACCAGCCCTATGGTCAGGTAGGATAATGGTGACTTTACCTTAGGCACAGTGATGCCACTTTGCCTCAGTGGTGTAGAGGGGAATGTTGAATGTGGTGGATGGGACACCACTCCGACACTGCTTCATCTGGAGAATGTTAACTTCCTTTAATATTGTTGGGGCTGTACTCATGCAGGTAAGTGGAAGTGAAAAGTGGATGAGTGCCTTACACACAAGAAGCAAACTGTCATTCGGTAATCAGGTGCTTGGGGAAACTGAGATTGATCTCCTTGTAACAAAGGATTTTGAGGGGACCTTTGATAGGAGGTGTTTACAAAAGATAAACATTAGAATGGTAAAACGTACACTCAACTGGCCATAAAAAAGGACTACAGGACATATGTTGAAAGTTGTAGGAAAGATCTATTGAGAGAATGGAGTAATAAGAGAGAAATTTTACATGGCAAATGGGAATGAGCAGGAACACAATACTCACACACAATGCGAATATCCAGGTCCTGATTGAATTGAGTAATTCTGTCAGAGTTTGGTGTTACAATTATTGAGCTTCCTACCTGAAAGTCCACTTGTAATATCCTGTAACACAAATTCATAAAATCCATCACTGTCAGAGTAGAAATCCACAACATCCCCTCCTCCTGGCCGAGGATAACTGTGTATTGTTCCTGCTGCACATTATTCCTTGTGGGAGTCAGCAGCTGATTTGAGGGATTTCTATTTGGGTTTCTAGGAATTTCCACATTGGGGCTTCATGTCACTGAACAGAACAACAGGTGTTTGACACAAGGCAAAGAATGGCCAAGATTTAGTGAGATGCAGGCAGCAGGATTTGCTTCCTTTTCTTTCCTTCTGTGCTGCTGCACTGCCACAATGAGACATCAGCTTTTCCGGCCCAATGCAACTTGATGAACAAGTTGTCTCGATTCTGAGAAATGGGCAGTAAGCTTCTCCCAGTCATTTGAAAAAACGCCCCTTAAAAAGGCAGCAATTACATATGTGTCATGTTGCCCAGTGCTCCCAACAAAAAGATGAGAAGAATGAGGAAGGATCTCATAAAAAGGGATAACAGTCAAGTTCCATGAGGGTTCGAGCTTATGGGGAGACATTGATAAATGGGCGACAAGTCGGCAAATGGAGTATAATTTGGGAAAACGAGAAGTTGCTATTTTTTGAGGAGATGACCAAAGAACAGTGTTATTTAAAAATGTAAAAACTGTGGAAAACTGCAACACAAAAGGGATTCAGGAATAATTGTGCAGGAAGCATGAAGCGAGCACACAGTTGCAACAGGTAATCGGGAAGGGTCATGGGATGTTATCCTTATGTCAAGGTGTTTGCAGTAGAAGAGTTTGGAGTACATGTCTTAGGACAAATGTACAACTTGCTGGCAAGACCACATCTGGAAGAATGTGAGCAGCTTTTTTGATCCACTTATTCGAGCAAGTATATCACTTCACTGGAGGCATTTCAAAGAAGATGAACTAAGATGATCATTGGTTTGGAGGGATTATGTTTTAAGCTAAGACTAAACAGGTCTGGAATATACTAACTAGATTTTTTTGAAGAATGAGAGATGTTCTAATTAAAAATAGAGGATTCTCAAGGGAGTTGACAGGATAAATGTTGAGGGAATATTTCTCATCGTGGGAGCAGATTCTTGATAAGGCAGAGAAGAGAGGGTTCTCTTTTGGAATTGTCAAGCTTAAGGCAACACAGACATGGGTAAGGGGTTCCAGTCACAAATGAGCTGGAGTGAGGTGGAGAGAAAGAGCATTTTAGAGATTGAAATTTCTGGCATTTGTGATTGAAATGTACGGTAAGATGTTCATCTTGAGACCAGATATGAGAGCATTATTGAGAAGGGTGCAGTTCAGCCTCAGACAGTTCCCAATGAGAGGGATGGATTCAGTACAATATTGAGGAAAAATAATTCGTAATAATAACTGAAGGCAATGTGTTTTACTATCACAAAGTGTTATTGGAGGAAATTTCAGCTAATCAAGTATTGGAAGCATGATAAGCAGTTTTATAATTGAGTAACAGTGGAGCAAAGTGATGGAGACGAGTTAGATCTGAACATTGTAGAATACATGTGAAAGTTAACACAGTGCTTGTGGAAGATCTCACCTCCTGGAAGTATGTTGGTGAGAAACAGCATGGGCCAAGGATAGATCCTTGAGGGACATTTATTACATGGATTTCAGACAGGAAAGAGAGATGGAGTGGGATTTTCCAATGATGGTGAGGTCGAACATTGGTTTTAAACAGAATGGGTGAGAAGGACATAACCAGAAAAGAGAAACAGACAGAACAAGTAACAATATCTGTGAATTGGCATGGGGGAAGAGGCAGGGAGGAGGAGGAGGAGGAAGAGGAGAAATAAGAGTTGGAATATTTGTAGTTTAGTGAGAATAGGGCAAAGGGTTAAGATGAGCTCTGATAAGGCTTGACATGAAACTGGACAAAGATGCAAGTTTAAGCCTAAAGCGAGGAGCAACATGCCAGGCAATTTGGTTTGGTGGGCTTGTGGAAGAGAGGGAAGCAGCAGAGGCAGCTGATTGGATTGTCTCAATCTTAGTGAAATAGAAACTGCATGTGTCTCCTTCACTTGCTGTTGGAGGGGAGGATGGAGGAGACAGGATGATGGACAGTGTTTTGCAAAGAAACAATGCCTGTGTTAGTGATATTTAAAAATGAGTGAACAAACCTGATGACTAACTTTTATCCAGAATGTTAAAACGTACAACAGAAGTCCAGGTTCAAATCCTATCTCAGCAGATGGTGGAATTTGAATTCAATTAAAAAAACTGGAAGAATCAACTGGTTGCCATGGCAACGATTGCTGATGACAGAGAGAAAAAAAAAATCTAATGTCCTTCGGGGAAAGAAATTTGCCAACCTCAGCAAGCCACTCAGTTGCAAATCACTGCAAAGTTTCAACAAAGGAATGAAGCTGGGTGGCCCATTTGGCATCCACCAGGGAACTAGGAAAGACAACTGCAGAATCAGCCCTATCGGCCCCCCAAACTCCTGCTTAATAATATCTGGGGGCTAGTGGCAAAATTTGGAGAGCCGCTTCAAAGACGAGTCAAGGAACAGTGTCAGACTCATGGAAACATACCTGGCAAACAATGACACACACCACTATCATTGTCCTTAGTGAAGCCCTGTCCCAGCAGACGTGACAGCACAGTGCTATTTTGACCTGGGAGTACTCAACATTGACTCTGACGCCTGGAAGCCTCATGGCTCCTGCTGATTACCATGTACCATCCTCCCTTGGTTGATAAATCAGCAGTAGTATTATCGCTAGATTATTAATCCAGAGACCCAGATAACATTCTGGGGACCTGGGTTCGCATCCTGCCATGGCAGATGGTGAAACATGAATTAAATAATGATCTGGAACTAAGATTCTAATGATGACCATGAAACCATTGCCAATTATCAGGAAAGACCCATCTGGTTCACTTATGTCCTTTCCGGAAATGTGCCATCCTTACCTGGTCTGGATGACATGTGACTCCCAACCCATAGTGATGTGCTTCACTCTTAACTGCCTTCCAGGTAATAAACGCTGGTCCAGCCAGCAATTTCCACATCCCAAGAGCGAATTTTAAGAAACAAAAAACTCCATCATGTTGAACAGCACTTGGAGGAAGCACTGCAAGTGTGAATAGCACTAAATGTACTCAATGTCCACATCAGGAGTAGTTTGCAGGAGGATTACCAATCAGGCTGGTCGGGTCCTGAAGGACAAAGCTGCTTGGCTGGGACTGCAGCAGGTGCTGACGCACCAAACGGGGAAAATATTGCTGATCTCATCATCACCAATTTCCCAGCTGCAGAGGCATCTGTCCATGACAGGATTGTTAACAGCAACCACCGCACAGTCCTGTGGAGACAAAGCCTCATCTTAAACTTGATAATACCCCCCATTGCGTTGGGTGGCACTAACTTCGGCTAAAAGGGACAGACTTGGAACAGACACAGGAGCTCAAAACCAGATATCTATGAGGCTTTGAGAGAGAATGCAACAGTAGCAGACGTTCTCCAGCACAATCTGTAACCTTATGGCCTAGCATATCCTACAGACACCCATTGCCATTGATCCAGGGGACCAACACTGGTTGAATGGAGAGTATTGGAGGGCATGCCAAGGGCAGCACCAGGCATACCTCAAAATAAGGTGCAACCTGGTAAAACCACCAAACAGGACTATCTGCATGCCAAATAGCATAAGCAGCAAGAGTTAGAGCTAAGCCACCCCATAACCAATAGATCAGATGCAAGCTCTGCAGTTCTACCACACCCAGTCGTGAATGGTGATGCACAATTAAACAACTCACTGGAGGAAGAATGCCAAAAATCCCCATCTTTACCCGACACAGGAGCCCAACCTATCCTTGCAAAAGACAAGTCTGCAGCAATCTTCAGCCAGAAGTGCCAACTGGATGATCCATCTCAGCCTTCTCCAGAGGTCCCCAACATCAGAGATGTGAGTTTTCATCCAATTTGATTCATTTCTTTAATATTATGTGAAATGAATGAACAGTGCAAAGGTTATGGGCCCTGGCAACACTCTGACAATAGCAGCGATGACTCGTGCTCTAGAGCTTGCTAGCATCCAAGCCAAACTATTTCAGTCCTGCTACGGCGCTGGCATCTCCTAACAATTTGGGAAACTGCCCAGGTCTGTTCAGCACAAAAACACTGAAAATCGAACCCGACCAATTTCCCCTCAAGCAATCTACTCTCTATCAGTAAAGTGATGGAAGGTGTTGTCAACAGCACTATTAAGCAGCACTTACTCAGCAGTAACCTGCTCAGTGACACCCAGCATGGGCCATGGTGGGCACTCGGTTCCTGATCTTATTACAGACTTGATCCACAAATTCACAAGCAGCTGAATTCCTGAGGTGAGGTGAGGGTAAACAGCAGAGCTCTGCACAAAAACCACTTACTTCCACTTCAGTGACAATGACTGACAGTGACACCTTAGTTTCAGCTCATCTGCTGAACCTCTCATCTATTCCTGTGTTATCT
The DNA here is from genome assembly GCF_030684315.1 of Stegostoma tigrinum. Classification (NCBI taxonomy): domain Eukaryota; kingdom Metazoa; phylum Chordata; class Chondrichthyes; order Orectolobiformes; family Stegostomatidae; genus Stegostoma; species Stegostoma tigrinum. The sequence continues at coordinate 4,921,048 of NW_026728419.1, read as the reverse complement.
CTAGGCTTAACTATCCAAACTCACTGCCAGTTGGCCTCCCACATTCAACATCCCTGTAACCTCAAGAATACCTAAAATTCTGCTGCACACAAGTTCATTTGTACCAAGACCTGTTCACCATCACTGCTGTGCTCCCTGACCCACAAAGGCTCCTATTTATAAGCAACAATTTAAAATTCTCACCCGTGATTTAATTCCTGGCTGTGATGAGCCCTATCTCCCTGCACCAAACAACCTTCAAGACTTCGATAACTCATTTAGTTCCAGACTCCAACAGTGTGTTTAATCATCCCTTCACTATTGGAGGCTGTTTCTACAGTTGCCAGAAAACGTGATCTGGGAAACATAGAACATAGAACATAGAACATAGAACATAGAACATAGAACATAGAACATAGAACATAGAACATAGAACATAGAACATAGAACATAGAACATAGAACATAGAACATAGAACATAGAACATAGAACATAGAACATAGAACATAGAACATAGAACATAGAACAGCACAGAACAGGCCCTTCAGCCCACAATGTTGTGCCGACCATTGATCCTCATGGATGCACCCTCAAATTTCTGTGACCATATGCATGTCCAGCAGTCTCTTAAATGACCCCAATGACCTTGCTTCCACAACTGCTGCTGGCAACGCATTCCATGCTCTCACAACTCTCTGCGTAAAGAACCTGCCTCTGACATCCCCTCTATACTTTCCACCAACCAGCTTAAAACTATGACCCCTCGTGCTAGCCATTTCTGCCCTGGGAAATAGTCTCTGGCTATCGACTCTATCTATGCCTCTCATTATCTTGTATACCTCAATTAGGTCCCCTCTCCTCCTCCTTTTCTCCAATGAAAAGAGACCGAGCTCAGTCAACCTCTCTTCATAAGATAAGCCCTCCAGTCCAGGCAGCATCCTGGTAAACCTCCTCTGAACCCTCTCCAAAGCATCCACATCTTTCCTATAATAGGGCGCCCAGAACTGGACGCAGTATTCCAAGTGCGGTCTAACCAAAGTTTTATAGAGCTGCAACAAGATCTCACGACTCTTAAACTCAATCCCCCTGTTAATGAAAGCCAAAACACCATATGCTTTCTTAACAACCCTGTCCACTTGGGTGGCCATTTTAAGGGATCTATGTATCTGCACACCAAGATCCCTCTGTTCCTCCACGCTGCCAAGAATCCTATCCTTAATCCTGTACTCAGCTTTCAAATTCGACCTTCCAAAATGCATCACCTCGCATTTATCCAGGTTGAACTCCATCTGCCACCTCTCAACCCATCTCTGCATCCTGTCAATGTCCCGCTGCAGCCTACAACAGCCCTCTACACTGTCAACGACACCTCCGACCTTTGTGTCGTCTGCAAACTTGCTGACCCATCCTTCAATTCCCTCGTCCAAGTCATTAATAAAAATTACAAACAGTAGAGGCCCAAGGACAGAGCCCTGTGGAACCCCACTCACCACTGACTTCCAGGCAGAATATTTTCCTTCTACTACCACTCGCTGTCTTCTGTTGGCCAGCCAATTCTGTATCCAAGCAGCTAAGTTCCCCTGTATCCCATTCCTCCTGACCTTCTGAATGAGCCTTCCATGGGGAACCTTATCAAATGCCTTACTGAAGTCCATATACACCACATCCACAGCTTGACCCTCATCAACCTTACTAGTCACATCCTCAAAAAACTCGATAAGGTTTGTAAGGCATGACCTACCCCTCACAAAGCCGTGTTGACTGTATTTGATCAAGCCATGCTCTTCCAGATGGTCATAAATCTTATCCCTCAGAATCCTTTCTAACACCTTGCAGACGACAGACGTGAGACTTACCGGTCTATAATTGCCGGGGATTTCCCTATTTCCTTTCTTGAAGAGAGGAATTACATTTGCCTCTCTCCAGTCCTCAGGTACGACTCCAGTGGAGAGCGAGGATGCAAAGATCTTCGCAAGTGGCGAAGCAATTGCATTTCTCGCTTCCCAAAGCAGCCGAGGACAAATCTGATCCGGGCCTGGCGACTTGTCAATCTTAATGTTTGACAAAATTTTCAGTACATCAGCTTCCTCTATCTCTATCCATTCCAGCATGCACACCTGCTCTTCAAAGGTTTCATTCACTAAACAGGTCGTTTCTTTCGTAAAGACAGAAGCAAAAAACTCATTTAGGGCTTCCCCTACCTCCTCAGGCTCCACACACAAGTTCCCTATGCTATCCCTGATCGGCCCTACTCTTTCTTTGACCATTCTCTTATTCCTCACGTAAGTTTGCTCTTAGGTTTGCTTTCCTTGAGAGAGTCAGGAAAACCTGTAGATATGGTAACTTTTTGGTCACCTGCCCTAATATGGCCTTACGTCAAAAGTTTGTTGATAATATTTTTGTGAAATTATAAAACATGATAAAAATACAAATAGTTTGTTGATTTGGACATACACCATTAGCTCTTCAGTATCGCTAGATGAATGATCTGTAACTTCTCAAATGGAGCATTGTGAGAGCACCTTTATCATACAAACTGCAGTAGCACACGAAAGTTAAACATCACCTTCTCCACAGGTAAGAGGGCTTTGGCAACGATCGCTGGTATCTGTGGAAGGAGAAACACACAGTAAATGTTGCAGAAGTGCAAAATGAATGACACAGATAAAAACGCTGTAGAATTTGGTGGTCTGAAATGGAAGAAAAATACACTCTTTCTGGGAAAATATTTCCTGACTGTGAAAGATACCATTCAAAAATTAATCTGGTAAGAGAGCAGCACATGGTCAGGGGGTGGGCAGCAGTGGAAAATTTATTTACAAAAAAGGTACAAGGAAATTACAGTAAAATACTACAGAGATCAAATCTATCCATCATTAGAGACTGAAGAGATTAGACACCGACAAAGGTGATCAGGGAGCACAGAAGTGAGCAAGAGCAGTGTGAGCTGCTATGATCCAACAGTCTGGGAAAAAAAATCCATAAGAAACAAACATTTCTCTTGGATAAGAGATAATAGGAACTGCAGATGCTGGAGAGTCCAAGATAACAAGGTGTGGAGCTGGATGAACACAGCAGGCCAAGGAGCATCTTCGGAGCAGGAAAGCTGACGTTTTGGGCCTGGACACTTCTTCAGAAATGGGGGAGGGGAAGAGGATTCTGAACGAAATAGGGAGAGTGGGGAGACAGATCAAAGATGGAGAGAAAAGATATTTGGAGAGGAGACAGACAAGTTAAAGAGGCAGGCATGGAGCAGGTAAAGATGAGTATAGATGGGGAGGTAGGGAGGTGATAGGTCAGTCCAGGGAGGACAGACAGGTCAAAGGGGTGGGATGAAGTTAGTAAGCAGGAAATAGGGGTGCAGCTTGAGGTGGGAGGAGGCGATGGGAGAGAGGAAGAACAGGTTAGGGAGGCAGGGACAAGCTGGGCTAGTTTTGGGATGCAGTTGGGGGAGGGGAGATTTTGAGGCTTCTGAAATCCACATGGACACCATTGGGCTGCAGGGTTCCCAGGCAGAATATGTGTTGCTGTTCCTGCAACCCTTGGGTGGCATCATTGTGGCACTGCAGGTGGCCCAGGATGGACATGTCATCTGAGGAATGGGATGGGGAGTTGAAATGGTTCGCGACTGGGAGGTGCAGTTGTTTCTTGCGAACTGAGCGTAGGTGTTCTGCAAAGCAGTCCCCAAGCCTCCGCTTGGTTTCCGCAATGTAGAGGAGGCCACAACGGGTAGAGGGGATGCAGTATACCACATCGAGCAGATGTTCACCTGCACATCTGCCAGATGTAGAAAGTCTTCTTGGGGCCTGGGATGGGGGGAAAGAAGAGGGAGGAGGTGTGGAGGCAAGTGTAGCACTTCCTTTGGTTGCAGGGGAAGGTTCTGGGAGTAGTGGGGTTGGAGGGCAGTGTGGAGCGGACAATGGAGTCACGGAGAGACTGGTCTCTCCGGAAGGCAAGCAAGGGTGGGGAGGGAAAAATGTCTTTGATGGTGAGGTCGGATTGCTGATGGCGGAAGTGTCAGAGGATGACGTGTTCGATCCGGAGATTGGTGGAGTGGTATGTGAGGATGAGGGGGATTCTTTTTCAGTTGTTATTGCAGGGACAGGGTGCGAGGGAGGAGTTGTAGAAAAATGCAGGAGACACGGTCAAGGGTGTTCTTGACCACTCCGGTGGGGAGGTGGGGAGTGGAGTTGCGGTCCTTGAAAAACAAGGACATCATAGATGTACGGGAGTGGAATCCTGGGAGCAGATGCGGCAGAGGTGAAGCAATTGGGAATAGGAGATGGCATTTTTGCAGGACGGTGGGTGGGTGTGAGATGTTAATGTGATAACATCCCATTAATTTAAAGAAGTATAGAAATCAAAGTCTTTCATTTGCATTTGATTCCTATACAGAGACTTTGACTTATAGAAGTAAAGTCTTTTATCTACTCACATCGGTATGCAGACACTGCCCTGAAGCTTCCTGCCCAGCTAGGAATTCAGTGTAAAGCTTTTGTAACTCCTTATCTTCTCACACATCGGCATGCAGACACTGTCTTAAGTTTCCTGACTGAACTGAAATTAGAATCAATCTGTATCAAATAGGGTTAGGTAGGGAAATTTTGTAAAGGTGTGAAACCTCTAAAGCATGTAACTTCTGTTGCTGACTAAGGGGCCAGGGCACTGACTTTGTCCTAGCCAGACACACTGGCAACTTGAAATCACAATCTGTCCCGGACAACAACTCAAAATCACCTCCTGCCATGAGCTGCTACTTCACAAGCAATCGATACTATATCCTGGTCTTTTATGTTGTCGATGTAATAATTGCTTGGTATCCTGTTTTTGTCTGTTGTAGTAATTGTTTTATGTATCATGTCATTGGAGGTTGTGAAATCGTTTTCTGTATCATGTCTTTTGTAAAGTATAAAAAGCAGGGACTGTCCAGGGAGAACTCCTTGTGAGACTTTGCACTGTGTGCCGGGTTGAGTACAGTGATTCTTCACAGCTTGTACTTGCTTGGTAAGAAAATGATTGGTGTTTTTCTAAACAGGTCAGTGTCTTGTTATTGCAGCACGTCCGTGAGGGTCTCCGAAAACAAACTTGACAGGTGGGAGGAGGTGTATTCTAGGTAGCTGTGGGAGTCAGTGGGCTTGAAATATATATCGGTTTTGAGATTGTTCCCCAAGATGGAAATAGAGGACCAGGAAGGTGAGAGAGGTGGTTAGAGATGGTCCAGGTGAACTTAAGGTTGGGGTGGAAGGTGTTGGTGAAGTGGGCGAACTGTTCGAGCTCCTCATAGGAGCACGAGGCAGCGCCGATACAGTCATCCATGTACTGGAGGAAGAGGTACGGAAGAGGGATTGTTCCAACAAAGAGGCAGGCAAAGCTTGGGCCCATGCAGGTACCCATGGCCACCCCCTTTGTCTGTAGGCAGTGGGACGAGTTCACCGAAGCACATAATGGGGTCAGTGGAGGGGAACTGGTCAGACCTGCAGGACAGGAAATAGCGTAGGGCTTTGAGGCCATCTGTATGGGGTATGCAGGTGCTAATGTGGTATACTGCACCGCTGCACCCGTTCTGGCCTCCTCTACATCAGGGAAACCAAGCAGAGGCTTGGGGACCACTTTACAGAACACCTACACTCAGTTCGCAATAAACAATTGCTCATCCCCACCTCCCTAACCTGCTCTTCCTCTCACCTATCCCCTCCTCCCATCTCAAGCCACACCCCCATTTCCTACTTGCTAACCTCATCCCACCCCTTTGACTTGTTGGTCCTCCATAGACTGACCCATCCCCTCCCCACCTACACTCACCTTTACCTGCTCCATCCCCACCTCTTTAACTTGTCTGTCTCCTCTCCACTTGTCTCCCACTCTCTCCCTGTTTGTTTCAGCATCCCCTTCCCCTCCCCCATTTCTGAAGGGTGTGGGCCCGAATACGTCAGTTTTCCTGTTTCTCTGATGCTGCCTGTCCTGTTGTGTTCCTCCAGCTTCACCCCCGGCCCTTTTAAAGTTTCAAAGCTGTCGCGCATGCGCCCCGCGGATCACTGCCCCCAATAAAGATGGTGACGGTCACACGGGCCTATCGCCATCTGAGGCGTTGATTTGTTTTCTGCAAACGTGAGTCTGGGAGTTTCAAATGGGTGTGTTTTCCGACGTGCACTAACTGTTTGTAAAACTTCCAAACCCATACGAATATCACTTCCCTCCAGCTTTCTACCGTTTTGCTTTCTTTACTGTGGCCTGCTCTTACCTCAATTGCACAAATTTTGGTCTCAGCGAAGGATCGAGGCCCGAAACGTCAGCTTTCCTGCTCCTCTGATGCTGCTTGACCTGCTGTGTACATCCAGCTGCACACCGTGTTATCTCGGATTCTCCAGCATCTGCAGTTCCGGTTATCTCAGCGACTCTGCACCGCACTCGTGGATGATCACGTGGTTTTCACTGATCCCGCCCTCCCTTCATTCCGATTGGGCGACATCCGTCCGTTCATGCACGGCACACCTGTGCTCCTATTGGTCGCGCACTGACATCAATCAGCCAGACTTCACTGTGAGCTGGAGCATGCGCAGTGCTTTGTGTTATTGTGAGAAGCAAATGAACGTCGTCGCAATGTTGCATTTTGAGACGAATGAGACTGAAAACTGGATCTGTCTTTTTACCTTCACAGATGCTGCCAGACCTGCTGAGCTTTTCCAGCAACTTTGTTTTTGTTCCTGATTGACAACATCCCAGTTCTTTTGTTATTTTTTAATAAGTCGCGATTGAAAAGGCTTCCTGCAGCTCAAAGCTGAAGGTACTCTTGATACCGCTCTGTCAGCCAATAGAGAAATAGCGGTGAAATAAGGGTAATAAATACAGGTCTAGCAGTCCTCAGGTAAGATGTAAAGGGAATAATTATGAATATGAAGAACATCACGTGGTGAAGTGAGGTGAGTGTTGTTCATATGAACTGTGATTGGGCAGAGAGGGCGGTTAATCAAAAAAGAACAAGCAGAAAAGAGATTCTCAAGAAAAGTCTGTGCAATGGAAAGCAACGAGAATCAGAAGATAAAAGCCCAACACAAGAAAAAGTTTGAAGACCGCGGCTGCAGAAACTCCAATAAGTTGTTTCACTGCTCTACTGCCTAGTTATTGACTTAAGCAGTATAATCCACATTCAACTGTAAGTAGCTATCTGAGTTTGTCACTGTAGTTTACTTCATAACAGATAAACTCCACACTTTGTCTCAATAAAGCTGACAGTTGGTTCACCAATTAGTTCTGCTGCCAAGTCCGTTCTTGTTTGAAAAGGGGTATAGATCACATTTAAATAGACAATGAAAAATGTCAATCCAGGCTGGGAGCAAAATTCTACTCCCTCGCCACTGACTCCATCCCTGCCCCTGGTAACTGGCAGGTAACACACTGGTCACAGTCAGGGTGCAATATTTCACCCCAAGATGAGCTTCTAACCACATTACTCACCCCCACACTTATTATCACAAAGACCACATACAATTTCAACCTCAACAGCATCTCAGGTCATCTGCTGCTGAAACTCTCATCCATTCCTTTGCTACCTCTCGACTTAACTCCCCAAACACACTCCCGGCCGGCTTCTTAATACTACTTCCCTGAAATCTTGAACTGATCCAAAAATCTGCTGCCCATGTGTTTATTTTCACCGATTTTAACATCTTCAAGTTTTGCCATTCTGTGCTCACTAACATAAACATTTTCTCAGTGGCAAAGCACCAAGGTTTTGAAATTCATATCCTTATTTTGAAATTTTGGCATCACACCACTTTCGTTTGATAGTCCGTCCAGCTGCAAACCCCTCTGAGATATATCTGAAGAAGGGTCACTGGACACAAAACAGTAATGCTGCTCTCTCTCTCCACAAGCACTGCCAGATAAGCTGAGTTTTACATCAATTTCTGCTTGTGTTACAACTTTCAAGCATCTACTGTCCTTTTGCTTTTTCCTTCAAGACATTTGTTCTCCCTGACTTCCAACCTCCTGTGGATTTCTGGTTTTAACTCCCACCTTTTTCATGTTTTCAGTTCCTAAGGCCATAAGCTCTTGAATTTACTCCCTAAACATCCCTGGTTTTCCAAGTCCCCTTGTTTGTTCAGGATATTCCTTGAAACCTACTTCTTTGGCCAGTTTTGGGTCACTTGTCCTAATAAGTACCTGGTATCAAATATTGTTTTGTGACAACCTTGTGTAATATGTCAGATCATTGGATTGAATCAAATATGTGAAAACATTTAAATTGTTCTTTTGGAAAACATCACTAATCCTTCACGATTATTTGGTAACTCCTTACCTAATAGCATTGCAAGTGCGACTTCACCACATGACCTGCACTGGTTCAGAAAGGTCAAACATCAAGTTCTCCAGATGTAACTGAGGATTGGCAATAGTTACTGATACCTTTGGAGAGTGATCCAACGTTCATGTATCTGGATATGGTGAATGAATAGACAATAGGTGCTGGAGTAGGCCATTCGACCCTTCGAGCCAGCACCACCATTCATTACGATCATGGCTGATCATCCACAATCAGTATCCTGTTCCTGCCTTATCCTCATAACCCTTGATTCCACTATCTTTAAGTGCTCTATCTATCTCTTTCTTGAAAGTATCCAGAGAGTTGGCCTCCACTGCCTTCTGGGGCAGTGCATTCCATATATCCATCGCTCTCTGGGTGAAGAAATTTTTCCACAACTCTGCTCTAAATGGCCTACCCCTTATTTTTAAACTGTGTCTTCTGTTCTGGACTCACCCATCAGCGGAAACATGCTTCCTGCCTCCAGAGTGTCCAATCCCTTAATAATCTTATACGCCTCAATCAGATCCCCTCTCATCCTTGTAAACTCAAGTGTATACAAGCCCAGTCGTTCCAATCTTTCAACATATGATAGTCCCGGACGCCATTCCAGGAATTGACCTCGTGAACCTACACTGCACTCCCTGAATAGCCAGAATGTCCTTCCTCAAATTTGGAGACCAAAGCAGCACACAATACTCCAGGTGCGGTCTCACCAGGGCCCTGTACAGCTGCAGAAGGTCCTCTTTGCTCCTGTACTCAATTCCTCTTGTTATGAGGCCAGCATGCTATTAGCTTTCTTCACTGCTTGCTGTACGTGCATGCTTGCTTTCATTGACTGATGTACAAGAACGCCTAGATCTCGTTGTACTTCCCTTTTACCGAACTTGACTGCATTGAGATTGTAATCTGCCTTCCTGTTCTTGCCACCAAAGTGTATAACCACACGTTTATCCACATTAAACTGCATCTGCCACGTATCCGTCCACTCACCTCGCTTGTCCAACTCACCCTGTGTTCTCATAACATCCTCCTCACATTTCACACTGCCACCCAATTTTGTGTCATCAGCAAATTTGCTAATATTACTTCTAATGCCTTCGTCTATATCATTAATATATATCGTAAACAGCTGCGGTCCCAGCACTGAACCTTGTGGTACCCCACTGGTCACTGCCTGCCATTCTGAAAGGGACCCGTTTATCACTACATTTTGCTTCCTGTCAGCCAGCCAATTTTCAATCCAACTCAGTATTTTGCCCCCAGTACCATGTGCCCGAATTTTATTCACCAATCTCCTATGTGGGACTTTATCAAAGGCTTTCTGAAAGTCCAGGTACACTACATCCACTGGTTCTCCCTTATCCATCTTCATATGGACATGTTGCAGAACCTGTTGGGTAAGAGAAGTTCAGAAACAGAACAGCGATGGCTTCCTTCTGACTCGAGAGGGTCTAACTTTACTTTTTAATTGAAAAATCTTCAGGTTCATTTATAGTTCTTCACGGAGTATGAATTGTTGAACTTATTCAGCTGCATGTGTACAATAAATTTCTTCAGATGTGAGGTCAAAGAATTTCAAAACTATTCCTCATCCTCCCTCAGACTTTCTCTCACTGTTAAGGTGCCTACTCATGGACTTAGGGGATCCAGGAACATGATTATTTGAAGTTTCCATCCCATTTAGACAGTGGTTAAACAGTCTTTTGGCACAGCAGCCTTCATTGCTCAATTGTTTCAGTTTAGGAGTTGGGAAGTCATATTGAGGTTGCACAGGATGTTGATGAGACCTCTTCTGGAATACAATGTGCGGTTTCTGTCACACAATTACAGGAGGCATATCATGAAGCTGGCGAGCGTTAAGAAGAGGTTTACCAGGATGTTGCCTGGTATGGAAGCTTTGATTTATAAAGAAAGGTTGGATAGACTTTGACTTTTCTTGCTGGTGCTTAGGAGGTTGAGAGGCGGCCTGTTAGAAGTTCATAAAATAATGAGACATGTAGATAGTATGAATTGTGGTCGTCATTTCCCAAGGATAGGAGATTTCAAGACTAGGGAATGTTTTTAAGTTGGGAGGAGATAATTTAATAAAAAAAAATGCAAGGCAGAACTTTGCAGTGACTGTGAACAAAGCAATGGCAAGTTCCAGCAGAGAAACAGGTGGCAAAGAAACAGGTGACAGCCAGGCATGTGAGGGCTAATGTGTTTCGTTTGCCAGTGACATTCACCGCTTCACAAAGTGGAGAACGTTGAAGTGCAGCAGCGACGGTGATTATTTTGCAGGATATTCACCTTGCAAATGGTTTTTCCGCCAGTATCCCTGATTACATCGCAATCGACAGGATGAAAGCTGCAGCAAGACGTGTGGAGCCAGTGGTGTCATTGATACGGCATCTGATTTTGAATTGGAAGTTTGGAATATTGTATCCTCTCTCACTCGAGTGAAGTTGACAGCTTTTCTACCCTTGCAAATTGACAGACACTCCCGAAGAGGAATGTCTGGCCAACGCTGTTTTTGTCAGGTTCCCAGCAGCTTAAGTGAATGGATTGCTGGGTTTTGGAAATTGAAAATTGAAATTAAAAGGTAAATGAGTAACTTGAGTGTGGGGCTACTTCAGCTCATTGTATATTTCATATCCCAGCTCATGGCAACAGTACCCATTGTCAGGAGAAACTGCATGTGTTCCACACAAAGCTGCCTTTTGCTGGGAAACCTTGTGTACAGCAGGAGAAGCGGGTAGAACACTGTGTGTATAAGACTGACACTGAGCCACACATTAAACGGTAAAGATAACAAGTAAAGTTGTAAACTTGCTCGCCCAGCTGGCTTGTTTTCGTTCAGACTTTTCGTCACCACGCAAGGTAACGTCATGAGTGAGACTTCCGAAGAAGCGATGTTGTTCTCCTCCACTTGAAATTTATACTGCCCGGTCTGTTCCGGCAACTTCTGTCATTTCGCATTCTGTTCTGTATGGGTTGCATATGGGGCCCAATTCTATTTGTTTGCCGACTGCATTATGGATTGAGAACCATGCCTCTAGGAATTCCCATGTGTGGCTATGTTTGGATTGCACTACTACGGTTATGTTGTCCCAGTTAAACTGATGGCCTTCATTATCCAGGTGTACTGATATTAGGGAAAGTTTGTCATGTCATTTTGCTGCCGGCTGATGTTCAAAATTAAAATTATCCGAGCCCCTCAAGGCACTGACCCGAGTTGTGATTTGCAAAGGACAACACACAAAGGAGGATCCTTGTGTGATTGATCCAATGTGATCTGTATGCCAGGGTAACAGTGAAGACTGGTCTTCAACACCCACATTGAACCTGGCTCCACTTGGCCTCCAGTCACCTCTCACAAACTACCATGGCACTTCACTTTTCCTGACCTCCCCTCTATTCTTGTTTTAAACTGATTGCACGCCAGGCAGTTTCAGCTGGCATTGCTGCTGTGGAACTGTAACATGGAGTGAATCGATTTTGACTGATCAATGACATAATTCTCCTTCTCAAGATCAGTCAGTATTTCAGATTTATTACTTTAAATGATAACCATGAACAGGCTACGACAGTGAAGGCACTGAATCGTAATCTCTGGACCAGCAGGAAAGATCAGTTTATGGCACTCAGGACACTGTCTGATTCGGCCTTGCATCCTCCCAACCTTCTGCACATGATGCCCCTCTGCTCTGTTTCGGTTTTGTTACGTCTTGATATATAATAGTCTCCAGTTATCTATTCTTTTGTTATTTCCAATACATGAGACCCTCTTTCCATGTCTTGTGCCTGGCTGCACAGCTCAGTGGTCAGAGCACTGGTCTCAGAAACAAGTGGTTGTGAGTTCGAGCCTGTGATAGTGTTTGTACACCCCCTGCTTCAAAGGGCAAAAAGAGCCCTTTAAAAATTATCTGAAATTATAACAGTATCATTTCCTCCACAGGTCGGAAATGTGTTTGAATTTCCACATTGCTGTTTGTCCTTCCACTTGAGGAGCAGCATTTGGAATGGCAGGAAGCAGCTGGCATCAGTGATGTTTGGCTGGAAGTACAAGGTGAAGCAGGAAAACTGTAGGTGAGCAATGGGGGAGGAGCACAAACCCAGGGCATCCATCAAATACTTCCATTTGTTGCTGTAAATAGGTTCTAGTTTTGGAGTCTGGAATGGGACAGTAGAGCCAAGTGAGTGAAGTTCTGCTTTCTGGGGGTTGCTCTCTCCGAAAGCCTCTGGCACTCTCGGTGGAAGGTGTCCTTGTTAGTTTCCTTCTGTGGGTGAAAATGAGGTTCACTTCCCCGAGGGGGCATGAGCACAGTCTTCCCACCTCAAACTTCAGTTTTGCTTGTTGGTTCCTCAAAGTGTTGACCCAGAAACCCGCACAGCACACACTTCATTGGGGAGACAATGGCCTGAGGTTGTTATCACTGGACACTTAATCCAGAGACCCAGATAGTACTTTGGCGACTTGTGTTTGAATCCAGTTGCAGCAGACGGCGGAATTTGAATTCAATACAAACCTGGAATTAAGCGTCTAATGATGAGCATGAATCTGTTGTCCTTTAAGGGAAGTAAACTGCCATTCTTGCTTACATGTAACTCCTGACCCACAGCAATGTGGTTGACTCTTAACTGCTCTCTGGACATTTAGGAATGTGTAATAAATGTTACCCTAGCCAGTGATGCCCTCATCCCGTGAATGAATTTAAAAAGTACGTCAGGAATTCCTCCTGTATGCAATGATAACTGATTTGCTTTGCCCAATCTTTATGCAGACTGAAGTCACCTGACTCTTGAAGTCAGTGACCTTTCATCATAGTTAGAGCTCTCTCTTTCTGCTGGTGTCTTCAATTTCCTTTTTAGTGCCTTCTGCTAAAAGTACCACGCGAGTTGACTGGGGTGTATATACATCGACCACTGTCAATTTCTGTCCCTTGATGTTTCTAAACTGTACCCAGACTCCATTTCACCAGAACTAATATCCATTGTCATTACCATATTAATTTTATTCCGTAACCAGCAAAGCTGACCTACCTCCTCCTTCTTGTCAGTCCTTCCAAGAAACTGAATACCCCTGGAGCCCAGCTTCAGACATCGTAGATATTTTGGTTTCTGGTTTACCAAAACATCCTGGATTCTGGAAAAGTCTGAGTTCAGTAGAAATTAGCAGTTGTAACACTGCTATGTAAGAAAGAAGGAGGAGCAAAAATAAGGAATAAAGCCAGTTAACATGATTTCAATCAGTTGGGAAAGTGCTTAATAATGTCTCTTCATTAAGTATGTTTTAGCAATGCTTTTAAAACAAAAATCGTATCATCTGATTAAATCAACGTGGTCAATCCAGAAGAAGACTTTCCATGATGGAGACAGGGCAGTTGCAGGTAAGTTCAAGGTCACCCTGGGGCCAGGCATGTTTGACAATTTCATTCCTTTTTGATAGTCAAACAAGTGAGGTCGCAAAGAGGAAACCAACAGCTGCATAACACCTGGATTCCCAAGAGGCACTTTGTAGGGTGTCACACTGGTGGCTAATAGATAAGGGAAGGGCTCTGGAACTGAAGGTAATGTATGAGCATGAATAGAGAGTTGGTGAACATGCAGGACATAACAGTAAGTGTTGTTGTGACTGTGATGAGAGGAGTGCAAAGGATTCGAAGGTCAATGTAAACGTTGAATTAACCTCCAGGATGTTTTTAATGGACTTTCAGGACAGATGAGACCATCCATCCTCTTGACAGCTGACCAGCCAGTCTGGCCACCAAATAAATTAATAGACGTATTGGTCACATGTGGGCAGGCCTCCTGGTGCCTTCACCTCCATGGGCAATATACCAGGAAGACTGTTAAGGGAAGATGGCGGAGATGGGAAACTGCATCCATGACATGATGCCCACGTTTACAAACAAGCCCTCCCGACATGACAACCGCGTACATGGAGATGAAGTGGAAAACAGCAGGTAACTGCTCGAACAGGTTTTGTGTTCTTTCTCGGGAAGGTTTTCTTTTAAAAAAGAATAAGCCCAGTGACATCACAATGGTTTGCCTGTGATGTCATAAACACAAACAAGAATAAACAATAACTGCTGTGTGTCCTCACTTCATGTTGAAACAACGTGAGGTGAACATTGCAGACTTGTAGCTCTGCAGTTTCAAGTGCGCATCGCTTATTTCTTTTCTCTCCCTCGTCAGTGTAATTAGAACTAACACTAATTGAAGCGGAGGGAAAGGAGCAATACATTCGTGGTATCACTCTTGGTTGTGAGAAGAGTTTTGAGGTAATTTGAATTCAATATATACTGGACACTATTTGTAAAGAAATTGGATTTTAGTACGAATTTCAAAGACGGGAAAACTGGAAAAATGATGTGAATGTGGGGTAACCCGATTGAATTGATGCGTGTATGTTGTGGGTCACAATGGTTCCAGTACTTGCCAAAACCAAAATTATATTGGCCACATTTTTGTGTCCACTCTTTGATGGAGCAAAATGTTTCTTCTGGTCTTTGCTGAAGGTGATATTAGCAGGGAAAATGTTCATCTCGGATGACCACAAGATCCCATTATCACAACAATTCGCAAAAAAAACAAGAATGGAATTCTCCCGTATAAATCATCTACTATTTATCCCTCAGTGAATGTTGTTTCAATGGAGAAACTAGTCATTACCAATTGTTATTCATGAAAACGTGCTTTCTGCACATTAACCAGTGCCTTTCCAACATTACAGCAGCCAAAAAATAGTATTTGGATGAAAAAGGCCCTTTGGGAAATCATTCCAGATGTTCAAGGAGTTGAATTAGAGCAAAGCTTCGTTGAGTTTCATTTTGAACTGAAGTATCTGAAGGGTGATGTCCTGGCTGCTCAGTTGACAAGTTAAAATGTTAAATTGTTGAAGGAAGACCAAGTAGACAGTGAAGAGGCAAATGAATATTTGACATATATAATGAGGCTGAAGTCAGCAGTTGATATTTTTTGGTCTAGTATTTAAGTGTGATCGTACTCTTTCTCTTTTCATGTTGAATTTGGCTTTTACTTTTATGGTGTTTTCATTTGTCTTTTAGGTTTGACGATACTTCACCTTTCTCATTCCTCAGACTCCAACCCACTTTGATTCTGAAAGGTATGAGTTATCATTAATTTTTCACAAAGCACAAGCTTCAATCCAGTTCCTTGTCTCCCTGTGTTCAGTCAGGCATTGACTCACTTATTCCAGACTTCACATGGAAATTTGCCTTTCGAGTCAATGGGGACTGCAGATGCTGGAGAATCCAAGATAACAAAGTGTGGAGCTGGATGAACACAGCAGGGAACTGCAGCAGCTTGGCCTGCTGTGTTCATCCAGCCCCACACTTTGTTATCTTGGAAATATTCCTGCTCCTTTGTTCCATTTGCTCATACTCATCTCTGACATATTAAATTAGATTAGATTCCCTACGGTGTGGAAACAGGCCCTTCAGCCCAACAAGTCCAAACCGCCCCTTGAAGCATCCCACCCAGACCCATCTTCCTTTCACCCACACACCCTTCAACACTACGGGCAAATTAGCATGGCCGATCCACCTAGCCTACACATCTTTGGACTGTGGGAGCACCCAGGGGAAACCCATGCAGACACGGGGAGAATATGCAAACTCCACACAGTCAGCCTGAGCCTGGAATCGAGCCCGGGTTCCTGGCACTGTGAAGCTGCAGTGCTAATCACTAAGCCACCGTGCCTCCCATATCCGACGAGATTAAAACAGCAGCGGTCCATTGACACCTCTGAAAAGTAATAGTTGTCAGCCTTGCATCAATGACAGCAGCCTGACCCTGGAGTCAGACATTTCTCAGTGTAATATCACTGAGCACAATGAGGACTGATGTGGCAGCCCCCTTGAGCGACCTTGACAGACTGAGCAATAGGTGACCCGACATCTAACTGATGTCTCTACAGTTTCCCAGCTGTTTTCTCCCCACTCCCCACACTGGGTTCAGTCTCCCACTGGGCTGACTGAGTCCCACTCACTGGACTGCAGAGGTGTGGACTCTGAGAAGCTGACTGCCTCGGGTGTCCATCTGGCAGTGCCCATTACCCTGTATTAATGCCAGAGACTGCTCTTGGTGAACCTATCCTGCATGAAGGCAGCCGACCTTGCCTCGACTGTGGGTTACTCCCTTTAGATTCTGAGACAGTGCTTCCAGGGTGTGTAGAGTGATTTTTACTTATATATTGATGTGAAAGCTTTGTTGATTTTTATTTTGAGTGGCCTAAAAAGTCTGAAACCTGACGTCCGTGTTGGCTTAGTTAGGATTTTAGAGTTGTGTTTTCTAAGCAAGAGCAATGTGATATCAGAAGAGCAAACAGATCATGGACAGATGTAACTACACTGAAGTCAGCATTTTATCTTTTTTGGTCCAGTATTTAATTTTTATGGCAGTCTTTCTCTTTACATGTTTAATTTTGTTTTGTCTGTCATGATGGTTTCATTTATCTTATAGATTTGACTGTTATTTCCGGTCAGTCAGCTTGCCGAAGCAGTCAGATTTCCGTCATACTACTCTGAATAAAAATGGTTTGTACTATCCTTGGTTTTTTACACATGACAAATTCCAATCCCCTGATTACTTATTCTTCATATTCCTATATACCATCCAACACTCACTCACTCGCACGTTCTTCCACGATGTGCAAGATGTTTTATATATTTGGTCACAGGTTTGTCCCATTTCATTCTGAGGGAGCTGAAATATTTGAAGGCTGATGCTCTCGTCTGCTCACTTGGCCTTTTAAAGTTTCAATTGTTCTAAGGAAGAGCAAGATGATATTGAAAGAGTAAACAACATTTGTGTTGACCATGAGGGATTGTCCTTCTCAACTTCTCCCCGTGCCTGACATGCTGGTTAAACAACCACCAGCTGTCTCTCTCTCTCACTCATGTGAGCACAGCCCTATGATGTGGTGTGATAATGGTGACTTTTTTTTTTCGAAAGGTGGGTCACTTTGAAACAGACAAGCGGGTTTTTCTTGTGATAATCACTGACTGTTTATGTCAGGAAATATCTATTGCTGCACTTTTCAAATCCAAGCTATGTCCGTTGGGTGTGAAATCTGGCGACAGACGTTTTTCCAAAAATGTTGTCCGTTGGAGCTTCTGAAGTTGGAGTCTGTTGGGTTCATTCAGAACTTCAAGACTGCCATTTATGTTATGCCAGTGTATTCACGGTAAATGGATAAATGGTGGATAAATGGAGTTAAGAGAGAAACACATCATGATGTGATACAATGGAGCAAGCTCAAGAAACCTTATTCCTATGAATTCAGAAAATATCGTTTAAGTTCTGAGATATTCAGCAAGCAAACTGTAAGACAAATGGAGTAACAAAAGTATGCTGTGTACTAGGATAGAGATCTGTTCAACTTTTCTAATTGGTATTAATTAAGTAAGCGACGTGCAAATTCTTCTTTTCAATTTAAGACTGAGATAGAATAGTCACCCAATTTACATTCATGATGAACATAGAACAACGACATAATCATGAAGAGGAATTGTGTCCCTTGATGTAGTGTAGTGGGGGTGGTGAACGTAACTGTCATGTTTTTCGTAAATTTTTGACAATCATCATGACTAGAACTAACTTATAGCCACAAACTGGAGTGTGTTAATAGGAGTTAAGTGTGGACATGAGATGGTGTTTCAATCACTGGCCACATTCCACTGCTCTGCCACATGCTGTGCCTGGCAACCTTCAGTTAACAAAGTCCAAACTTGAACCAGATTTGCAAACCAGTTCCTGAATTTGAAACAAGAAGAGAACATGTCATCTGTCAGGCAAGCTAGTGTGTTGTGGCATTTTGACTACGAGAGGTAAATAAAACAATGTTCATGTGGAACTCTACTTAATATTTGAAACCTGAATGTGCACACTTCAGTTGATTTTCTCCACTGCATAATTAACTTCAACTCTTCCATCCTGCTTTTATTGACATGTTAATATCTGCTTGAGAGATTTCCTCCATGCCTGTTGATTGCTTACTAATTGCATATGTTCAATATGCTGTGAAAATGCACCAGTTTTGAATTATCGCCGCAAAAACTGTGCGTTGAGGGACTGTGATTTACTGTGCTCGATTATTTTTTTTTCCTTTTTGCTGGCATTGTGAAAACTTAGAACACTGAAGGGCACATCCTTCCATAGATATCCTGCCCTTTCTTCTGTTACACCGTGCGATGAATGGGAAGGAAAGGAGCGGGAAGAATGATTATGAAGTAAATTTGAGTAGGGGAGCTGATAGCCTGGTACCACAACAGCAGAACAGATGGAAGGAATGAGAAGTAGGGTGAGAGAGGAAGGAACAGAGATTTCACCATTAAAAATGGTGAAAGCAATGTATTGACAGCTGGTAGCCTTTATTTTAGTAACGTATTGCAACCATTCAATAGTTTTGCTCTTGTAATATTTAAACATGGACATTACGTAATTTCTCTTGCTGAGATTGTCAGCATGGTCATAAAACATCAATTTATTTTTAATGTTATTTGTCTTACTGGATCAAAATATGGTGACACGTAAACAATTTGAGCTTCAAAATCTCCCCTTCCCCTACCGCATCCCAATACCAGCCCAACTCGTCCCCGCTTCCCTAATCTGTTCTTCCTCTCACCTATCCCCTCCTCCCACCCCAAGCCACACACCCATTTCCTTCTGTCTAACCTCATCCCGCCCCCTTGACCTATCCGACCTCCCCAGCCTGACCTATCCCCCCCACCTCCCCACCTACACTCACCTTTACTGGCTCCATTCCTGCCTCGAAACTTGTCTGTCTCCTCCCCACCGAACTTCTCCTCTATCCATCTTCGATCTGCCTCCCCCTCTCTCCCCATTTATTTCAGAACCCTCTCCCCCTCCCCCTTTTCTGATGGAGGGTCTAGGCCCGAAACATCAGCTTTTGTGCTCCTAAGATGCTGCATGGCCTCCTGTGTTCACCCAGCTCCACACTTTGTTAGAGATAATGGGAACTGCAGATGCTGGAGAATTCCAAGACAGTAAAATGTGAGGCTGGATGAACACAGCAGGCCAAGCAGCATCTTGTGCTCCTAAGATGCTGCTTGGCCTGCTGTGTTCATCCAGCCTCACATTTTATTATCCACACTTTGTTATCTTTGTTTGAAGGTTATGCTTTTCTTCAGTCATGCGTTTTTATACTTGTGTGGGGTAAAGTTCTTAAAACGACAACTTCATTTAATTGAAACACATTTTGTACAATTTTCTATTACTTGGAACAAGTCTTGGAAATACATTTCCTGTGATTACAGACAATTCATCATTCTGACTGAACCGGCCAGCTACTCTGGCAAAGTTGAGAGGTTCACATTGGATTTCAAATTTCAAATCAGGCTCCTTAAAGAGTGCTCCAATTCCCTCCTTTGCTGACATGCTCCACCCTGACCCCTGCCCAATCCCAAAGGTATATTCATCTGCTGACATGAAGGAAACTGAATTTGATATAGGGGTGCTTGATGCGATTTGAACTATGAAGTTCTTTGTGAGAGTTCTTAATTTCTTTTGCACACTCCACAGTATCAAGTATGATAACCCTTAGGCAGCACATTGGAAGAGACCTTGCATAGCACGAGCTGTGGAACAAAAAAAAACAGAGGTTTCCTTTTTCTTCAGTTTCTCCCTCCTTCTATTTTCCGCCAAGTCAGCAAACATTTTACACCTCTCTGTTTTCCTACCAGTTAGGTAAGCTTGCTTTCAAGAGTAATTAGATTCCTAAAAACAATATTGTTCAGAAATGTGAAGTCAGTGATATTGTTAGCAGAGAATTCAAACAGGATTGAAGCCAGACTGTCCTGTTTCCGGTAGCTTGCTGTGGCCTCGAGCTGTAGACAGAAGTTGCTGTACATAATTCCACATTTACTCTGTTGTGGAAACTTTCTGGCCCATCTGATGACTGGATTGAAGTAGAAATTGAGAAATAGTGGGTGGTCAGCTGAAGGGATTTAATATTAAATGTTTATTTACTTAAAATGATGGTTTAATATTCTTGAGATCGATACAAAATAACTCCAAGGCTCAAATTTCTGTTTTATATGAATCTAGCTGGCCATGTTTCTGTGATGTTTTGACTTTAACTTTGTATTTTCTTTGAATGGTTCAAGTAATACATGAAGTGACCAGCTGCTTTATCATTGGATTGAACATATTGTATCTCCTCATCAATGGTATTCCCCTCCAGCCCTTCAATGCTCATATCTTTGCACTTCTAATTCCGGCCACTTTGATCTTGCCTGCATGCTTGATCTTCTTTATTCTGTCATTGGTGTGTTCAGCTACCCAGTTCTGCGACACTCTTCCAAAACATCTCCGCTTTGTCCTCAAAACCAATCTTTCTGACCAAGCTTTTGGTGGCCTGTCCTAGTTTTAGCTTCATGAATCTTGGAGTGATTTTTAAATGATTATGTAAATGTGAAGCATTTTGAAATGTTTCTACCATGTCAGAGATCTATACAAATAAACGTTGTTCCTGCATCACATTTACTTTTTAAATTCATACTCTCTGTAGGCATCAGGAGATGAGCTTCCATCACATCTCACTGTCGATACCTCCAACGTTCAAATTCTTAACTCTGAGACCTCAAAAAGACTCGTCGAAAATTTTGTAATCGCTCTCATGAACAAGGAGCGTTTCTACATCCGCACATTCTTTTCGACATACAAAGCATATACCACTGCTGAAAGTGTGTTGTACATCCTCCTGGACAAGTGAGCATAAATCTAATGAGCATCTCCTTTGTTTAATGGTAATGATAGAAAAGTATGTTCTGTCGAGTAATTTTTGTTATTAATCCTTCTGGCAATGAATCGCTGAAACTAGCCATATGGAAACAAACTCTCAGTAAACTGAGAATCTCCATCCAACCCTCAGTAAGGGAGACGATTTTTTGTTCATTGAAGACATGAACTTACCTGCACCCCAATCCCTCGGACGTTAAGCTCTGCAAATTTGGGCTTTAACTTTCATCCAGTTTCATCAGAAAAGTCCACATTTTTTAAAGTATTCTGGAGGATTTTATCCTCCACACAGATGGTTTTATCCTACACCTTCTGCCCAAAAGGTCCAGATTCAAATTCTATCTCCTATGTCATGTGTCATAATAAGTTTGAATAACTTGATTAAAAGTAATTAGACTTGAAGTCCTTCATAAAGAGAGACTGCAGTGGGACTGATGAGCTTGTTTGTTTACAACAAGGCAAAGCAGTCCTTCAGCCCTCCTGTTTTGTGCCCCCATCGCTTTCCAATATCCCTGATCCCAAATGGTGGCACAAATCATGTTTAAGCACCCGGCTAGTGATTTGGGACAGAAGTGAATAAAACATACTCACAAAACATAATGCTGAGACAGGTGCCAATGTATTTTTGATTATTTTTTCGCAATAATGAAGCGATCGAGAACCAGTACAATACAACGATTAAAAAGTGTGGTGAATGTATTAGGACAATGTCTAGACCTTGGTATTAAAGATAAACAGTGACGTTGACTTCCTTCAATGCTTTTTATGTAGTTTGGGGCTTCCTACAACTATGTTTGGAATGTTTAAGTTTCTGCATGTAGTGAATGGAAAAATGTTATTTTAATTGAAAGAAGCCTATCAATTGTCTGTAATAACAAAGTGTGGAGCTGGATGAACACAGCAGGCTAAGCAGCATCTTAGGAGCACACACGCTGACGTGTCAGGCCTAGAGCCAGCTTTTGTGCTCCAAAGATGCTGCTTGGCCTGCTGTGTTCATCCAGCTCCACACTTTGTTAATTCGATTCTCCAGCATCTGCAGTTCCCATTATCTCTGATCAATTGTCTGTAAGTCTGTGTTGGGCATAACAATCAAAGTTTGGAAGCTGAGTCCAGGGTGAGGAACCTTCATTGCAAAACTGAAATGTTGGTCAAATGAATGTCTGCTTCCAACTGAAATATGCAGGAATATCGCAATTCTGTAATAATGGGTGAAATGTTTTTCAAATGACATCAGTGATGGTTTCTCTCGTCACCTCAGTTTTTATACATTAGTTTTTTTGCACGTTGGGTGAGCATTGAACAGTTTATGTACTTCACAAATGGTGTTTTGGGGTAACTTATCAAAGCTCAGTTCGGGTACAAAGCGATTCTCACCACTGCTGACCTTCAATTGATGTACCTCTGACATTAGAGGGATATCCCTGGGTAGGAAAAGTTTCCCAAATGTGCTATGGTTATAAAATTTGAGAAAATCAGCAAATAACCAGAGATGATTAGATTTTTCTTCAAAGCAGTAAGCTAATGAGCTGGCTTTCATGAACCCAATGGGTTGCAGAAATCGATCCAGCTGGACCTTTCAAAAGTGAATTTGGGTTTCTCTTTTTGCCTGTTGCCAAAATATTCTCTTTCTTTGCCCAACTAAATAAATGTTCCAGCAGAATAATTCCAGCAATAAGCTTCTGAGTTTTTAAAAAAAGGTGACCCATTCTTGCCGTAGAATTTGAAACATCACAGCTCACTCATGTGTCTCATGTTATCTCTCAGAGGTGAGATAGTGGACAACGATTCTTCGCAGGTTATTACTTTCTTATTTGCTTTTGTGTTCGGCCGGTGGTCATCTTAGATGATGGTATTCTTTTAAAGGTAAAGCGAAAATTCCGTAAAACCAAGGAATCTCAGCAAACTGTGGTTTGTTGAAATTTGAGGAGTTTGGTTCTCATTAAACTCTAAGGTAGCTGCGGTTAAGACAATCATCTGTTATATTTACTGTCTCCTCCTTTCACAATGTAGCTGTTTATTACTTTGGCTGCTTTGATCTCTAACTTGTCCATTGTCTTTTGGTGAAAGTCTCCATCTGCAGGGAGATTCTTGGAGTTTTTAAAAAGTCAACAACAAAATGGCTTCCATGCCATTCAAATTTCAAACCCATTTTACCAATTGGACAGATTTTGTGTTTAAGATTAGTGTTTGAGTCAACCATTTTAATTCGGCTCAAAGATCATCATAATTCAACGGATGTTTATAGCATCCGTTCACCTTACATGCACCCTACATTTCAAAATTTTCCTTTATCCGTGGTGAAAGGGAGAAACAGTCTGACTAGATGCTACAGTTATTTTGGTGTTCTGTAATTAGATCCAGGGAATTCATCTCTTTTTACTTGAGTGTTTTCATTTACTGAGGTTTTTATTTGAGACAGAGAATTAACTTGAGTTCAAAATGGTTAGGATCGTATAGTATGAGTATAATTTTAAAAATCAGTTCCTGCCCAAGTTTTCCAAGTGTTGACGATCAGTCCATGACTTCTGAAGGAATGAATTTGTGACTGACAGATTTGGTGACGTGACAAAGATGCGCTAAAAAATTAACCTTAGAGGACATCGGAATACTGCAGAGAAATATAGGTTTAGCAAGTCGTCAACGATCTGACAAATAGAGTTGTATATGGTAAATTTGAAGTCCATTTTGGCAGAAAGAATAGCAGTTTTGTTTTTATTGAGGGAGATTGCATTGCTCTGAGATACAGTGGAATCTGGGTATCCTCGTGCATGAATCACAAAATGATCGTGTACAGACATGTTAAGTAATTTGGAAAGCAATTAAATGCAGAGCAGAGCTCTGGAATATTGTAAATGCAAAGATAAACAGATACTTGTTGAGGGAGAGGAGGTGAAAGGTCATTAGGAGAGGCAGGAATGTAGATTTGAAGTTACGATCAGATGAGACAGAACCACATTGAAGGCTTTACTCTTCCCTCCTTGTATGGGAAGTGGCAGGTATGCTGTAAAATGCCAAATTGGAGTTTCAATGCAAAGTATGAACAAACTCGGCAATCAAGGCTTCAAATGCCGAAATCCTGAACCTTCAGATGTTTTTCAGTGGCTGAATGCAAATTGTAGATTCAAGCTTGTTTAAAATCACTTAGTTTGTGCTGTCTGACCAATTGCAGATATGGAAGCTTTGACACCTCAGAGGCAGAAGAGATTCCAGTAATCGATTCAGTGAGCACAAAGTAAGATTTAATCTTATGTGTGACATAATTAAGTTTCATCCAAAATACATCAATGTTAAAAAACCTGCTGGCACTTCCTGTAAGATCTATGGAGGGCCTTCCTCCCACAGCAATGCAGCAAACACGAGACAGCAGCAGTCACATTAACAAAGTTGCTTGATTGTATCAAAAATCTACACAGATTTTGTTTGTTTAAAAAGAAAAGTTGTATCAACAGAAAAGATCCAAAAGTGTTCAGTGAAAAATTGCTCATCCATTCACTATTCAGATCTCCATTTGTCGCCAAACATTTAGATAGCTGAGCTCTGAATTAAGGATACAACATGTCGAAGAATTGAGGTTCCTACCTTCTCCCCTCCCCTCAGTCTGCCTGTGGTGTCTTTCAAATCTCCTGTGAAGGTTTTGAAGAAAAACCTACTCGCAGTACATCTGGAGGGTAATCTATTTTATAAAAACAGTTGACCAAGAATGAAATAGAGGCAGAGCTGCAATCTTTTCTTTGCTGTCATTACGGTTGGTATTGCTGAGCTTATACAAAAGAGATCTGCAGGCCAATGTCCACTGTAGGAGTTGAGGAGCTCCAATATTTGCCAGAGAGACAGACATGTGCAGCTCTCAGCTGGTGACTTAATTCATGCCCAGTGCGTCGTTAAGCCGGCTACTTTGCCCACCGCTGACAATACAGTACAATGGTGCAGAAGAGAGTTCAGCTTTCCTCCTGAACTCCCCTCCACTTTGCCAAGAATGTCATGTCTCAGGCCAAGGCCAGTTGACTTGGGACATTCAGCCCTGTATGTACAGACAGTATCTGAAGTTCTTCATTGGAAAGTTGGTTGCCCTTCTATATTTGGGCCAGGAGCTCTTTGTTTGAGATATTTTTAGACTTTGCAACAAATATAAAATGTTGAAGATATGAATCTGTTACATCCTTCTGTCCCTCTCTCTGTCTTTACAACCACACTCCAGTCTCACGGTCTTATCCTGTAAACTATCGTTCAGGGTTTTGGGGAGACCAATCACCATATTCTGTCGTTGCGTCTTGACCCGTTGTTAGAAAATTAGCTCTCAATGGCACGAAATGCCGACTCAATGTCTTTCAGGTGTATGGAGATAATTTTCTTGTGGATGTGGATGTTTCCTCAAATTTACTTGATAACACTTTTAGGACCATTTGCAGATCACCTGACGGTGCAAACTCCAAGGTAGATGGGAAACCATGCTCTCTAAAATCTGTCATGAAAGAGTAAATTTGAATACAATATGTGGTTAAGGTTTGCTTTATTCAGAGCACAAGGAATACAAAGGAAACTACCGATGAGCTAAGAATTACTGGGTACAAGTGTTTGTTTAAAATGACATTCTTCACAACTAATTTCAGCAGCGGAAACAATGCTAACATTCCGAGCTGTGAGGAGCTTGAAAATCCAATTCCTCTAGAGACAGTTGCTGAGATCAGAAAGTAAGTATTGATCCAATGTATGAGGAAATGATGCTTTAATCAGAATACAACTATGTGAAGGGCAACCTCTGGAGGCCGCCATTTTCAGGAACATTATTTGGAGACTTTCTCCTGAAACTTAGCAGCATCTGTGGTGAGAAAACAAAGTGGGCATTTTGAGTTGAGGTTCCCATGTTCAGAACTTCGCATCTCTGAAGACGTGTCACTTGGCTCAACTTGAACGCTGTTTTCTGTCTGTAGATGCTGCAAAACCTGTTGAGTTTCTCCAGCAATGTCTGCTTTTCTTTCAGCTTGTCGGCTTCTGTAGTTTGTTCTTTTACATTAAAGAAACAGTTGGCTGTTGTTCTAATATTTGCTCTGTTCTTAGTGTTGTAAAAAGAAATTTTAGATGGAAGATTGTGGTTCATGCTGCAGGCCTTCTGCTGGAACTGCAACCTGGAGGCATTGGCCGATTCTAGCGGTGACCAACAAAGAGATCATTGCCGGGTTACTCACCAGTTGACGGTTTGGCTCAGTTTTGACAGCTGCTAGTCCAGTGAAAGGGATGGCAGATCAGCACCTTTCTCAGCCCTACTGTTAATGCTGATTGTCACTGAGGTTGTGTAAGTGGGCGGAAAGTGAGGGAGGCAGTCCTTAGATGTCAGGGAGAGCCCAGGTGAAAAAGAGAACTGGCCCATGTCACATAGCTTTGCAATGTGTAGGTGGTAAACTCCCTCCCTGCCATTTTCCTAATCCTCCCACCTCCAATTTAATTGTCAGCGAATGATTGGCCATGCATTAACACACAGTCTTTAATGGAATATTTCTTTTCCAAACATTGGACTGTGCACTGCCGGTAAATATATTGAAAAACTTGACTCTCTAACTCTGTTTGCAGTGTTATTACATGTCCCACCTCCCCGCATCGCCCAAAAAAATCCAGACCATTGTGCTTTGAGAACTTGTGTGAAAGTTGAAATCCCTTCTTCCTTGCAACTCCCCCAGCTCCTCTTCCAGACTCAACTCCTGTCACTTGCAAACCACCTGTTAGAGCTTGGAAGGGAAAAACAAATCTCGATCTATTGTAGTTACATACATCAGAAATGTTGCCTGTTTAACAAATCCAGTTGAATAGGACTTGAAAACTTGAGAGGGCTTGTCATCTGAAGAGTGGTTGAGGGTTTTGGTTCTGTTTAGGATGGAGTTTAGAAGGATGGGAGGGAATTTTATTGGCACTTACAGAATACTGAGAGGCCTGGAAGGATTGTACATGGAACAGAGAAGATGTTTCCACTAGGAGGAGAGATTAGGACATGCGGGCACAGTCGCGGAGTGAAGAGGCCAACCTTTAGAACTAAGGTAAGAAAGAATTTCTTCAGACAGGGAGTGGTTAATCTGAGGAAAACATTGCAGGAAGCCGACGTCATTCGGACTATTTAAGATAGAGAGAGAGATGGGTTCTTGATTAATAAGGGGATCAAGGCTTTCAGAAGAAGGCTGGCGATTGGGCTTCAGAAACATCACAGCCAGAATTGAATGGCAAAGCAGACTGAGGAGGTCGAATGAGCTAATTCTGCCCCTATATCTTATGGTCTTATGGATTTGACACTAAATATTTCATTGGTCCTTTTGTGATGAAGCCACTTCTGGGTGCAAGTGTTTTTTTAAAATGTCTTTAGTTTTTGCCTTATATAGTCAGGAAGGCAAATGTAATGTTGGCATTTATTGTGAAAAGATATGAATCTAAAAACAGGGCTGTACCTCTGAGGCTTTATAAGGCTCTGGTCTGGCCGTACTTGGAGTACTGCGTGCAGACTTGGGCCCATATCTCAGGAAGGATGTACTGTCCCTGGAACGTGTTCAGAGGAGGTTCACGAGAATGGTCCAGGGAATGGAAACCTTAAAATATGAGGAACGGTTGATGACTCTGAGACTATACTCATTTGGAGTTTAGAAGGATGAGGGGTGATCTAATTGAAACTTTCAGAACACTGAATGGCCTCGACAGAATGGTTGTTGGGAAGATGCTTCCATTGGTAGGAGAGACGAGGCCCCGAGGGCACAGCCTTAGAATGAAGACAAGACCTTTTAAATTGGAGATTTGCAGAAACTTCTTCAGCCAGAGAGTTTTAAATCTGTGAAATTCACTGCCACAGAATGCTGTGGAGGCCAGGAAATTTAAAACTGAGACAGATAGGTGCCTGATTATCAAGGGGATCAAGGGCTATGGGGAGAAAGCAGGAGAATGGGGTTGAGGAACTTATCAGCCATGACTAAATGGCAGAACAGACTCAATGGGCCGAATGGCCTAATTTCTGCACCTATGTCTTACGGTTTTGTGGTCTTAAATAATTGCAGGTCTAAAACCTTTGACAGCCCAAACTCTGAGAAAGATGAAGAACCAAGTTCACCAAAAGAGACAGCAACAATTTCAAAGTAAGTTTCATCCTTCTGTGCTTCATTCATAATACATACCATGAAAAGAAATTGCAGTGAATATAGTAGCTCTTGAAAGATTATATCGCCGTTCGAGACAATAAAAATCACATTAAAGAAACAGCTTTAATCCCTCCGAGGCCATTGCCAGTAATTAAATCAATGACACATTTCAGCCTTTGATCGATAGAAAACATTTAAAAATGTTCAGTGAAAATTTGATTGGCCCTCAACATCCAGACCTTGTGGTCTAACTTGCAACAATGCTAAACTGCGAAACCTCCCACCTCCCCTCAAATGCACAAGCCGATGTAACTGGAGTGTCCTACATATTTTCTCTGAAAATTTGGAAAGCAAACCATCTAGTGTAGTCATTCATCTGGACTTTGACCAAATGAGGACTTGAAATACAGAGCATTTTGGGATTCAAAATTTATTTTCAATGTTTACAAGTCATTTGTAGATGCAAATCCTTTCCTTAATTTGTGCTTCATGAGCACTTGCAGCTGCAGATATTTTGGCCGTATAGATTGTCGGGTGGGTGGGAATCAAAGTTTGCCAGGCATCTGTGTAACCATGAGGAAGCAAGTTTGATCAGAAGTACTTTTGATGTGTTTTAATTCTGCAATTTGGAATGCAGCAGTGTGAAAAGGGAATGATGGAGTATCATTGATTTCAAAACTTTTTGTGCAATGTAATGAATGCCACTCCAGACTATGGCAGTCACATTAAAGTGTCTGCTGGACTGCTTTCCTAGAAAATTCATGGTAGAGATATTTACCTTAAATGATAGCATCACCATTGAAGCATCCAAAACACTTAGATGGGAAATTGTTCTCAGATCAATATTGAGGTTATATTTCTGGACAATGTGGCTCTGGTAAAATTGCTAAAGAAATGAGTTAATCTCCTCTACCCCACCTCAGCACTTCTCTGTGTTCCTCCTTCCTGCTTCAGCTGCACCCTCCCCACAAACTTCCTCCAAGTTCATTGAAGTGTCCTTCAAACGTCTGTGACATTTGTAGAAATATGTTATCAATTAAGAATGTGACCTGCTCCCCGTGTCCGAGCCTTGGTATTTCTCCCATACAATATTGCCATTGAATAATTTGCATTTTGAATTATCTAAGTTGGCCATTTGCCATGTGTATCCATGGAGTCAGGCAGAGACCTGGAATTAATCCTGAGTTTATTCTGTCCAGGTCTTTAAGGAAACTCAGAACTGTTAAAAGAGCAGGAAAGAAAAATGATTTTTTTTCAGCAAAACAGCCACTGGTGACTAATCTGACCTTAAGCTTCAGTGAATTTGAGCAATGACAAATTCCTACATCAGTGCTCCGAATCAAACTATGAGTTACAAGCTGTGCTTGTGAGGGTTGAATTGTCAATAGTCTGTAAAGAGCTTGAGTTTCTTTGCCAGAGATGAGGAAGTTAAACTTAAATCCTCTCTTTTGGGATGTTTATTGTCTGTCCCAGTGTAGAGGTTCTTTATTTGACCTCTTTACTCCTCATCTACCCACTGGCTCCCCCTCACAGCCAAAATAAGATAAGAGTGCCAGAAATTAAAAATGTGATCATGTGCACAAGTAAAATGATTTATTTGGTGTTTTGTGACCAGTTGCAGCTGTGAAAATGTTGACATGTCACACTGTGTAGTGGGTGGAAACCTAAGTTTGTCAGAAACTGAAGGAGTAATTGACAAGTAAATTTGATGTGATGACAGATTAAACCTGTTGTTCAGTATTTGGGATCTAATACTGTGAAAGGAAACTGTTGGGATTTGCTGTAGGATTATGTCAGGGTTGCCTCAGGAAGATACCCCAACTGGCAGTGCAGTGAGCACCAATCCAGACAACAGCAATCACATGAAGCAACTGCTTCACTGCTTCTGCAATGTTTGGCTTATTTTAAGAGATGGAATAATGTTGAATTAGCATAAAGCATTCAAAGCTTTTCAATGGTAGACTGAAATTTGCTTGTCTTTCAGTATCAAGTTCTTGCACAGCGCAGGAACGGCTTTCAACAAGGGTGAAATACTGAAGAAATGGTTTTCTCTCCTTATTGCCCTGCTCTGTCTCTTCCAACCCACACCCCAGCACTGCCTCAGTATGAAGGCCTGTGGGCATCCTGTGGAAGTCAAAAGGACCCCTCTCTCAACACTGTGATTTTTTGTTGTTGAATTGGGTTGGATTTAATTCTGGACGTGTTTGCCTGTTCTAAATGACTTAATTTGTTCTCTTCGATCAATTGCAGTTCTGGAAATGTTGACAGTGCAAATGGTGAGGAAAATGGAAGTTGTGTTTCTTCAGGATCCAGCGAAATAATTGCTGAGTAAGTTTAATTGCATGCATGACAAAGTGAATCATTATTCAGAATATGACAAAGCGGTAGGAAATAGCTGGGGAGCTAGCAGTTTGTGCAATGTTATACAGCCATCAAATGGTAATAGCCCAGAGACAATGATTTGATGTTTGTACCAGCTCTCAAAGAGGGACTTGCCTACGTTCACTCCTAAGTCCTTTTACTGTGTAATACTGCGAAACCTCTCCTTTCGAAAATTGTAGTTCACTTTTGAAGACCGCAATTGAAGCTGCATCCACCACACTATTCGGCAGAGCTTTCCAGTTCCTGAACAGGCTATTGAAAAAAAAAATTCCTTGTCACCATTGGTTCTTTTTGCTGATCATCTTGAATCAGTGTCCTTTTCTCCTTAAGCCTTCTGTCACAAGGCACCGATTGTTCTTATCCATTCTAACCAAATCCCTTATGATTATGAACACTTTTACAATCACTTCTTAGTTTTCTCCAAGAGCAGCCTGAGCTTCTTCAGGCTCTCCACAGGGCTGTCTAGTTTGTCATCTCTGGTAATATTTTTTGGGAATATTTTGTGCACCCTGTCAAATCCCTTCCTGAAGTGTGGTTGGTAAATACCAGAGTTGAGGGCATATCAGGAGTTTTTTTTATAATGATTAGTCAGAACATATTTGTTTTTCATACAATGCTCCAATTTTTAAAGTTCAGAATCCTGATGATATCTTCAACCTGCACTACCACTTCTATAATTATTGTGCACACACACACACACACACTATCGATCAAATATCAGACATGGATCATTTCAGGAAGCACCATATCATAAGATATTTATTTTGGCTACAGAAGAGAAGAAGGAACAATCCAGAATAATTTTGATTTGGAGGAGGTCCAACTTCAAAAGGAGCAAGAAGGCGTTTGCAGCAAGTAAATTTCAACACAAGTTTAGGCAAAACTGCAATGAAACAGCAGTCTGTCTTACAGCAGGAGGTTGTTTAGTGACAATCTCAGAGTGTTCCCACAAGCAGGAGAGAGTGGCAAATGGTACAAATGATGAGGATTATTGATGACCCCAATGTGTACAGAGTGAAATATAGGTACTTCAGAAGGGAAGTGTAGAAGGAAAGGAGACTGGCAAACATTTTCAGGTGCCTTGCAGCATTCAGTAATCTCTTGCTAAATGTGGATTTGCATGCATAAGAGATTTAAAGGACCCACAAAATATTGTGCCATATTAATGCAGTCAGAATGATTTCACGGGCAATACACACATGTTCTAATTTTCAAAATGAAAAGAAAAGAGATGTGGAAATCCAGTGTGTGACGTTCATTCTGCTTCCCCGACATTTACATTAGATTTTCTTTTCTCAAAGATGAACTTGTAACTATTTTGGGCTCTCCTATTTCCTGCAGGAATCCTTGACAACATCCTGTGATGAACTTGTTTGTTTACAACAAGGCAAAGCAGTCCTTCAGTTCTCCTGTTCTGTGCCCCTATCCCCTTCCAATATCCCTGATCCCAAATGGTGGCACAAATCATGATTAAGCACCCCGCTAGTGGTTTGGGACAAAAGTGAATAAAACATACTCACAAAACATAATACAGAGACAGGTGGCAAAGTATTTTTGATTAATTTTTTGCAATAATGAAGTGATTTTGACCCAGTACAACACAAAGTTTAATAAGTGCGGTGAATGTGTTAGGACAATGACTAGAACTTGAGATTAAGGATAAAATGTAACATTGACTTCCTTCAATGCTTTTTATGTAGTTTGGAGCTTCCTGAAACAATGTTTGGGATGTCTAAGTTTCTGCATGTAGTGAATGGAAGAGTGCTATTTTAATTGAACAAAATCTATCAATTTCTGTAAGTCTGTGTTGGGCAGAACAATAAAAGTTTGGAAGCTGAATGCAGTATGAGGAGCCTTTTTGCAAAACTGAAATGTTGGTCAAATGAATGTCTGTTTACCACTGAAATATGCAGGAGTACCGCAATTCTGTCATAATGGGTTGCATATTTTTCAAATGACATCAGTGATGGTTTCTCTTGTCACCTCAGTTTTTTTTAATACATTAGTTTTCTGAATGTCGGTGAGTATTTAACAGTTTATGCAATTCACAAATGGTTTTTTGGGGTAACTGATCAAAACTCAGTTCAGAGACAAAGCGATTCTCACCACTGCTGACCTTCAATTGATGTGCCTCTGACATTATAGGGACACCCCGGGGATGAAAAGTTTCACAAATGTGCTATGCTTATAAAATTTGAGAAGATCAGCAAATAACCAGAGGTGATTAGATTTTTCTTCAAAGCAGTAAGCTAATGAGCTGGCTTTCATGAACCCAATGGATTGCAGAAATGATCCAGCTGGTCCTTTCAAAAGGGAATTTGGGTTTCTCTTTTTTCCTGTGGCCAAAATATTCTCTTTCTTTGCCCAAGTAAATAAATGTTCCAGCAGAATAATTCCAGCAATAAGCTTTTGAGTTTTAAAGAAAAAGATGACCTGTACTTGCCCTCAAATTTTAAACATGACAGCTCACTCATGTGTCTCACATTATCTCTCAGAGGTTCAATAGTGCATAAAGATTCTTCGCAGGTTATTACTTTCTTATTTGCTTTTGTATTGTGCCTGTAGTCATCTTAGATGATGGTATTCTTTTAAAGGTCAAGCGAAAAATTTGTAAAACGAAAGAATCTCAGCAAAATGTGGTTTGTTGAAATTTGAGGAGGTTGGTTCTCATTAAGCTCTGAGATCGTTCTGGTTAAGACAATCATCTGTTATATTTACTATCTCCTCCTTTCACAGTGTAACTGTTTATTACATTGGCTGCTTAGATCACTGACTTGTCTATTGTCTTTTGGTGAATGTTTCCATTTGCAGGGAGATGCTTGCGAGATTTTAAAAAGTCAACAACAAAATGGCTTCCATGCCATTCGAAAGTTCAAATCCATTTTACTAATTGGACAGATGTTGTGTTTAAGATTCGTGTTTGAGTCAACCATTTGAATTCAGCTAAAAGATCATCATAATTCAATGGATGCTAATAGTATCCATTCACCTTACACACATCCTACATTTCAAGATTTTCCTATATCCATAGTGAAAGGGAGAAACAGGCTGACTAGATGCTACAGTTATTTTGGTTTTCTGTAATTAGATCCAAGGAATTCATCCCTTTTTGCATGAGTGTTCTCATTTACTTAGGTGTTTATTTGAGACAGAGAATTAACTGGAGCTCAAAATTGTTCGGATCACATAATTCCAATATAATTTTAATAATCTGTTTCTGGCCAAGTTTTCAAAGTATTGACGAACAGTCGATGACTTACGAAGGAATGAATTTATGGCTGACAGATGTGCTGAAGAGACAAAAATGCATTAAAAATTAACCTCAGAGGACATTGGAATACTGCAGAGAAAGAGAGGTTGAGCCAGTCGTCAAAGATCTGACAAAGACAGTTGTACATGGGTAAATTTGAAGTCCATTTTGGCAGGAAGCATAGCAGTTTTTTTTGTTGAAGGAGATTGCATAGCTCTGAGATACAGTGGATTCTGGGTATCCTCGTGCATGAATCACAAATTGCTTATGTACAGATACATTAAGTAATTAGGAAAGCAAATAAATGTTTTCATTTTATCATGAAGGAACTTAAACACAAAATTAGGGATCACTGGTGAGCCCATATCTTGAATGTTTTTCTTTGTGGTGGTCAGCCTTATTTAAAGATGGAAGTAAATATATGAGAGGCAGTTCAGAACAGGTTTACCAGAATAATACCGAGCCTAAGTGACTTGCCTCACAAGGAAAATTTGTACAGACAAGGCTTGCATCAGTCGGTGTTTAGGGCGGAAGGCGCAATGTGATTGAAAGAAAAAAACCTGAGCATTTGTACAGGGTAGATATGCAGACGGTGTTTCCTCTTTCAGAAGAGACTAGAATGAAGGGCGAGTGTCTAAAATTCAGTGGTTGTCAACTTAAAACAGTGGTTTTTTAAATATCTCAAAATGTGGGTATTCTTTTAAGTTTTCTTCCTGAAAAGATGGTAAAAGCAGAGCGCTGGAATACTGTAAATGGAAAGATAAATAGATACTTGTTGAGAGCAAGGGAGTGAAAGGTCACTCAGATAGGCAGGAATGTAGATTTGAAGTTACGATCAGATGAGACAGAACCACATTGAATGTTTTACTCTTCTCTGTTGTATGGGATGTGGCAGGTATGCTGTAAAATGCCAAATTGGAGTTTCAGTGTAATGTTTTAACAAACTCGGTAATCAAGGCTTCAAATGCCGAAATCCCGAACCTTCAGATGTTTTTCAGTGGCTGAATGCAAATTGTAGATTCAAGCTTGTTTAAAATCACTTAGTTTGTGCTGTCTGACCAATTGCAGATATGGAAGCTTTGACACCTCAGAGGCAGAAGAGATTCCAGTAATCGATTCAGTGAACACAAAGTAAGCTTTAGTCTAATGTGTGACTTAATTTAGTTTCACCAAAATACAACAATGTTAAAAAACCTGCTGGCACTTCCTGTAAGATCTGTGGAGGGCCTTCCTCCCACAGCAATGCAGCAAACACTAGACAGCAGCAGTCACATTAACAAAGTTGCTTGATTGTATCAAAAATCTACACAGATTTTGTTTGTTTAAAAAGAAAAGCTGTATTAACAGAAAAGATCCAAAAGTGTTCAGTGAAAAAAATTGCTCATCCATTCACTATTCAGATCTTCATTTGTCGCCAAACATTTAGATAGCTGAGCTCTGAATTAAGGATACCACATGTCGAAGAATTGAGGTTCCTACCTCATCCCCTCCCCTCAGTCTGCCTGTGGTGTCTTTCAAATCTCCTGTGAAGGTTTTGAAGAAAAACCTGCTGCTGTCCATGAACACACTAAATCTGGAGGGTGATCTTTTTTCATAAAAACAGTTGACAAAAGGATGAAATAGGGGCAGAGCTGCAATCTTTACAATTGTCATTGCCGAGCTTATAGAAAAGAGATTTGCAGGCCAATGTCCACTGCGGGAGTTGAGGAACTCTAATATTTACCAGAGAGACAGACAGACACAAGTGGCTGTCAGCTGGTGACGTGATTCATGCCCAGTGAGTCATTAAACCACCTACTTTGCCCACCTCTGACAATACAGTATAATGGTGCAGAAGAGAGTTCAGCTTTCCTCCTGAACTCCCCTCCACTTTGCCAAGAATTTCATGTCTCAGGCCGAGGCCAGTTGACTTGGGACATTCAGCCCTGAATGTAGAGACGCTATCTGAAGTTCTTCACTGGAAAGTTGGTTGCCTTTCTATATTTGGGCCTGGAGCTCTTTGTTTGAGATATTTTTAGACTTTGCAACAAATATAAAATGTTGAAGAAATGGATTTGTTGCATCCTTCTCCCTCTCTCTCTCTCTCTCTTTACTTCCACACTCCAGTCTCATGGTCTTATCTTGCAAACTACCGTTGGGGGTTTCGGGGAGACCAATGACCATATTCTGTAGTTGCGTCTTGACCCGTTGTTAGAAAATTAGCTGTCAATGGCACAAAATGCCGACTCAATGTCTTTCAGGTGTATGGAGATAATTTTCTTGTGGATGTGGATGTTTCCTCAAATTTACTTGATAACACTTTTAGGACCATTTGCAGATCACCTGAAAGTGCAAACTACAAGGTAGATGGGAAACCTTGCACTCTAAAATCTGTCATGAAAGAGTAAGTTTGAATACAATAAGTGGTTAAGGTTTTGCTTTATTCAGAGTACAAGGAATACAAAGGAAACTGCCGATGAGCTAAGAATTACTGGGTGCAAGTATTTGTTTAAAATGACATTCTTCACAACTAATTTCAGCATCGGGAACAATGATAACATTCTGAGCTGTGAGGAGCTTGAAAATCCAATTCCTCCAAAGACAGTTGCTGAGATCAGAAAGTAAGTATTGATCCAATATGTGAGGAAATGATGCTTTAATCGGAATACAAAAATATGAAGGGCAGCTGCTGGAGGTCTGGCATTTTCAGGAGCATTACATAGAGGCTATCTCCCGAAACTTAGCAGCATCTGTGGAGAGAAAGCAGAGTGGGCGCTTTGAGTTAAGGTTCCCCTGTTTAGAACTTCACACCTCTGAAGAAATGTCACCTGGCTTCACTTGAACTCTGTTTTCTGTCTGTAGATGCTGCAAAACCTGTAGAGTTTCTCCAGAAACATCTGCCTTTCTTTCAGATTGCCGGTGTCCATAGTTTGTTTGTTTTTACATTAAAGAAACAGTTGGCTGTTGTTCTAATATTTGCTCTGTTCTTAGTGTTGTAAAAAGAAATTTTAGATGGAAGCTTGTGGTTCATGCTGCAGGCCTTCTGCTGGATCTGAAACCTGGAGGCCTTGGCCGATTCCAGCGGTGACCAATACAGAGATTGCTGCCGGCGTTACTCACCAGTTGACGGTTTGGATCAGTTTTGACAGCTGCTGGTCCAGTGAAAGGGATGGCAGATCAGCATCCTTCTCAGCCCAACTGTTAATGCTGATTGTCACTGAGGTTGTGTATGCACTGTCCCTGGAACGGGTTCAGAGGAGGTTCATGAGAATGGTCCAGGGAATGGAAAGCTTAAAATATGAGGAACGTTTGAGGACTCTGAGACTATACTCATTGGAGATTAGATGGATGAGCGGTGATCTAATTGAAACTTTTAGAATACTGAATGGCCTGGACAGAGTGGATGTTGGGAAGATGCTTTCATTGATAGGAGAGACTAGGACCCGAGGGCCCACTTTTAGAATAAAGAGGAGATCTTTTCAATTGGAGATTTGGAGAAACCTCTTCAGCCAGAGAGTGTTGAATCTGTGAAATTCACTGCCACAGAAGGCTGTAGGGGCCAGGTCATTGAGTACATTTAAAACTGAGACAGATTATCAAGGGGATTAAGGGTTATGGGGAGAAAGCAGGAGAATGGTGTTGAGGAACTTATCATCCTGACTGAATGGCAGAACTGACTCAATGGGCCGAATGGCCTAATTTCTGCTCCTCTGTCTTATGGTCTTATGGTCTTAATGAATTGCAGGTCTAAAACCTTTGACAGCCCAAACTCTGAGAAAGATGAAGAACCAAGTTCACCAAAAGCGACTGCAGACATTTCAAAGTAAGTTTCATCCTTCTGTGCTTCATTCATAATACATACCATGAAAAGAAATTGCTGTGAATATAGTAGCTCTTGAAAGATTATGTCACCATTCGAGACGATAAAAATCACATTAAAGAAACAGCTTTATTCCCTCCGAGGCCATTGCCAGTAATTAAATCAATGACACATTTCAGCCTTTGATCCATAGAAAACATTTTAAAATGTTCAGTGAAAATTTGATTGGCCCTCAACATCCAGACCTTGGTGGTCTAACTTGCAACAATGCTAAACTGCGAAACCTCCCACCTCCCCTCAAATGCACCAGCCAATGTAACTGGAGTGTCCTACATATTTTCTCTGAAAATTTGGAAAGCAAACCATCTGGTGTAGTCATTCATGTGGACTTTGACCTAATGGGGACTTGAAATACAGAGCATTTTGGGATTCAGTATTTATTTTCAATGTTTACAAGTCAGTTGTAGATGCAAATCCTTTTCTTAATTTGTGCTTCATGTGCACTTAACAGCTGCAGATATTTTGGCTGTATAGATTGTCGGGTGGGTAGGAATCAAAGTTTGCCAGGCATCTGTGTAACCATGAGGAAGCAAGGTTGATCGGAA
Source organism: Stegostoma tigrinum (assembly GCF_030684315.1). NCBI lineage: Eukaryota > Metazoa > Chordata > Chondrichthyes > Orectolobiformes > Stegostomatidae > Stegostoma > Stegostoma tigrinum. Next base: position 4,882,854 of record NW_026728419.1, on the reverse strand, counting down.
ATAATTTTGATATGTTTTAATTCTGCTTCATTTGGAATGCAGCAGTGTGAAAAGGGAATGATGGGGAACCATTGATTTCTTCAAAATTTTTGTTGCAATGTAATGAGTGCCACTCCAGACTATAGCAGTCACATTAAAGTGTCTGCTGGGCTGCCTCCCTCAAAAATTTATAACAGAGACAGTTGTCTGAAATAATAGCATCACCATTGAAGCATCCAAAACACTGAGATGGGAAATTGTTCTCAGATCAATATTGAGGTTATATTTCTGGACAATGTGGCTCTGGTAAAATTGCTAAAGAAATGAGTTAATCTCCTCTACCCCACCTCAGCACTTCTCTGTGTTCCTCCTTCCTGCTCAGCTGCACCCTCCCTACAAACTTCCTCCAAGTTCATTGAAGTGTCCTCCAAATGTCCGTAACATTTGAAGAAATATGTTATCAATTAAAAATGTGACCTGCTCCCCATGTCCGAGCCTTGGTATTTCTCCTATACAATATTGCCATTGAATAATTTGCATTTTGAATTATCTAATTTGGTCATTTGCCATGTGTATTCATGGAGTCAGGCACTTTCACAAGTCAGAGACCTTGAATTAATCCCGAGCTTATTCTGTCCAGATCTTTAACGAAACTCAGAACTGTTAAAGGAGCAGGATAGAAAAATGATTTTTTTTTTCAGCAAAACAGCCAATGGTGACTAATCTGACCTTAAGCTTCAGTGAATTTGAGCAAAGACAAATTCCTACATCAGTGCTCTGAATCAAACTTTGAGTTACAAGCTGTGCTTGTGAGGGTTGAATTGTCAATAGTCTGTAAAGAGCTTGAGTTTCTTTTTCAGATATGAGGAAGTTAAACTTAAATCCTCTCTTTTGGGATGTTTGTTGTCTGTCCCAGTGCAGAGGTTCTTTATTTGACATCTTTACACCTCATCTACCCACTGGCTCCCCCTCACAGCCACAAATCCCAATGTTTATAACAGTGCCAGAAATTAAAAATGTGATCATATGCACAAGTAAAATGATTTATTTGGTGTTTTGTGACCAGTTGCAGCTGTGAAAATATTGACATGTCACACTGTGTGGTGGGTGGAAACCTAAGTTTGTCAGAAACTGAAGGAGTAATTGACAAGTAAATTTGATGTGACGACAGATTAAACCTGTTGTATGGTATTTGGGATCTAATACTGTGAAAGGAAACTGTTGGGATTTGCTGTAGGATTATGTCAGGGTTGCCTCAGGAAGATACCCCAAATGGCAGTGCAGTGAGCACCAATCCAGACAATAGCAATCACATGAAGCAACTGCTTCACTGCTTCTGCAATGTTTGGCTTATTTTGAGAGATGGGATAATGTTGAATTAGCATAAAGCTTTCAAAGCTTTTCAGTGGTAGATTAAATTTTGCTTGTCTTTCAGTATCAAGTTCTTGCATAGCCCAGAAACGGCTTTCAACAAGGGTGAAATACTGAAGAAATGGTTTTCTCTCCTTATTGCCCTGCTCTGTCTCTTCCAACCCACACCCCAGCACTGCCTCAATATGAAGGCCTGTGGGCATCCTGTGGAAGTCAAAACAATCCATCTCTCAAGGCTGTGATTTTTTGTTGTTGAATTGGGTTGGATTTAATTCTGGACGAGTTTGCCTGTTCTAAATGACTTAATTTGTCCTCTTTGATCAATTGCAGTTCTGGAAATGTTGACAGTGCAAATGGTGAGGAAAATGGAAGTTGTGTTTCTTCATGATCCAGCGAAATAATTGCTGAGTAAGTTTAATTGCATGCATGACAAAATGAATCATTATTCAGAATATGACAAAGCGGTAGGATATAGCTGGGGAGCTAGCAGTTTGTGCAATGTTGTATAGCCATCGAATGGTAATAGCCCAGAGACAATGATTTGATAATGTTTGTACCAGCTCTCAAAGAGGGACTTGCCGACGTTCACTCCTAAGTCCTTTTACTGTGTAATACTGCGAAACCTCTCCTTTCGAAAATTGTAGTTCACTTTTGAAGACCTCAATTGAAGCTGCATCCACCACACAATGAGGCAGAGCTTTCCAGTTCCTGAATAGGCTATTGAAAAAAAAAATTCCTTGTCACCATTGGTTCTTTTTGCTGATCATCTTAAATCAGTGTCCTTTTCTCCTTAAGCCTTCTGTCACAAGGCACCGATTGTTCTTATCCAATCTAACCAAATCCCTTATGATTTTGAACACTTTTAAAATCACTTCTTAGTTTTCTCCAAGAGCAGCCTGAGCTTCTTCAGGCTCTCCGCAGGGCTGTCTAGTTTGACATCTCTGGTAATATTTTTTGGGAATGTTTTGTGCACCCTGTCAAATCCCTTCCTGAAGTGTGGTTGAGGGCATATCAGGAGTTTTTTTTTATAATGATTAGTCAGAACATATTTGTTTTTCATACAATGCTCCAATTTTTAAAGTTCAGAATCCTGATGATATCTTCAACCTGCACTACCACTTCTATAATTATTGTGCACACACATACACACACACTATCGATCAAATATCAGACATGGATCATTTCAGGAAGCACCATATCATAAGATATTTATTTTGGCTCCAGAAGAGAAGAAGGAACAATCCAGAATAATTTTGATTTGGAGGAGGTCCAACTTCAAAAGGAGCAAGAAGGCGTTTGCAGCAAGTAAGTTTGAACACAAGTTTAGGCAAAACTGCAATTAGCCTGTCTTACAGCAGGAGGTTGTTTAGTGACAGTGTCAGAATGTTCCCACAAGCGGGAGAGTGTGGCAAATGGTACAAATGATGAGGATTATTGATGACCCCAGTGTGTACCGAGTTAATTATAAGTAGTTCAGAAGGGAAGTGTTGAACTAAATGATGCTGGCAGCTAATGTTAAAAGGGAATCCGAATGTCGTCCTCCATTGTGAGCAGTGAAAGGGTAGCGAAAGTGGGGCTAATGGTCATAAATCACTGTTTAATCTTCACAGAGGTAAGGGCCTGGCTGCGATACTATTCAGAAGAAGTTGATGTCCAATTCACGATGAAAAGTAAATAGTTGAGACAAGGATGAGCTGAGGTTGGGCAGCATTTTAGAAATGTGAACATTAAACAACTGCAGATGCTGGAAAACTGAAACGAAAATGGAAATTGCCGGAAAAGCTAAGCAGGTCTGGCAGCATCTGTGGCGAGAAAGCAGAGTTAATATTTTTGAGTAATTTGAGCCACTGAGCTTTTACAGCAATTTCTGCTTTGATTAGAACGGCTGGTTGTCCCTGGTGTTGGTAACTCAGAAGGAAGTGAATTGTAGACAACTGAGGATACTGAGAAAGAAAAAAATAGCTTGAGGCTGCAGTGGCACTTTGCACAACAACCTAATCCTGTTTGAATACAGGGGGTGGTATCAGAGGACTGGAGGATTACAACATGTACTATGTTTATGTTCAAAAGTGTGTGGATAAATCCAGCAACTAGATTCATCTTATTGGCGGGACGGCATCACAGGAACTGTAATCCCAGTCTCAAGCAAGAATACTTGGGGAGCATATGGGCTAACATTTTATGCTGACTCAGAAATCTTCACCATCTGGTGTGTAACCTGTTTAATAAAACCATCTGATGGAGGCTTGTCATTCTGAATCTTCAATTTTCATGGGTATTTTAATGGATTTAACTGAAGATGAAAGGGTTTGCTTGAGGTGTTTTAAATTGTTCTTGATGTTCAATTGCAGCTGTGAAAGTGTTAAGTCCAAACACTGTCTGAATTCTGATGAAATTCAGAATTTAAGTTCACCGGAGAAGGGAGCGACAGTCAAGAAGTGAGTTTGATCCAAAATGTGACCATATTATGCTTCATTTGCAATACAGTAGTGTGCAAAGGGAATGGCTGGAGAGCTGGTGGCCATAGGTTGGATAATCAGAAATCTCTTCATGAAGGCAGAGATGTTTCCATGCTGTATGACTCTGTCAGACATACCACAGAAACAAAAACACGGATATCATTCCAGATCATGGCACATTGATGAAGAAACAGCTTCTGAGTTCTTTGCATATTCTCTCCCTAATTCTGAGGAACAAGCAATACAAAGCACAAGCAGCAGTTGCATGTGAAGGTGTTGAGTTTATCTCAGACTGAAATTTCTGGACTAATAGCAAATGTAAGCTATTGAAGAAGTGGCTTCACTCCTTGCACCTGCTCCTTTCCCCTGTTACCACCAGCCACCACCACTGCTGGCGAGCTGCTTTGGCCCTCAAGGGCATTTCTGGTAAACTTCCTGAGGAAATTTAAAGAAGGCATTCACTATTTTATGCAGTTTTACATTTAGAGTGTGACCTTGTTTCATAAAGTTAGCTGATCACGGCTTAGGATGCTGAATTTTGAGACTTCATTTCTTATTTTACGGCTGGCAAGCAATTGTAGACCCAAACACCATTTTAATTTGCTTTTTCTTTTGTGGTTTATGATCAATTGCAGAAGCATAGACTTCAACAGATCAAGCTTTCTAGAAGAATATAATTTCAGTCCTGCAGAAAAGGAAACACTAATGAAAATGTAAGTTTGATTTGACATGCAGTGAAATTGTATTTTCAATGTGAAATTTAAGAATGTGAGAAGAATTGCTGGAGAGCCAGAAAGACCTGTAAAATAATGTAGAGCCTTTGTCATGAATATATAAGGCACCCAAAACAGGATGGCAAACAGCACTCCAACCCATAACAATCACATTCAAGAAGCTAAATAATAACTGAAAGAATCATGGACACTGCAACTCAGGGACAAAAACAAAGTTGTTGGAAAAGCTCAGCATTTCTGGCAACATCTGTGAAGGTTAGAACGGAGTTAATGTTTCAGGTCTGGGTGACCCTTCCAGTTCTGAGGGAGGGTCGCTGGACCCAAAATGTTAACTCTGTTTTTGCATTAAAGAAGCTGCTTGCCTTGCATGTCCAATGATTGCATTATTCCTAGAGATTGGCTTGTTAATATTTTTCAGTGTAAATCATCCAAGATTCTTTGTCTTTTGGAATTGTTTGTCCTACATGATCACGCTTTTGGGGTTGTTTATCTCAGATTGTCATTAGTCTAGTTTGTGATAATGATGCATTATTGCAGGAATGGTTTTCCTCTTCACACCACTTTATTAGAAGTTATCCTGCAAACTTCCTGTGAATAGTTGAAACCGAATTATACCGCTATCTAGAGCAGTCAGATACTTGGCAAGCGGTTTGTTTGTGGTGTCCTGACTTTGGTAGCCCTCCGACTCCATGCTGCTGTTGTACGTTTTGCACATAATCGATCTTGAATTAATACTTCCTGAATCTATGAAATCCAAATAATCTCGTAAATCATTTTTCATGTTTGAAGTTTGTCAACGAAGTGCATTCAAAGATATTTGACTGTAGAAAGCATCGCACAAATGCATCTCCAGCTGGAATTCTAGTTATTTTTGAGCTATACCAGATTGCTGAGGTTGTTTTACTGCTCTGAATAAGATTAGATTACCTACAGTGTGTAAACAGGCCCTTCGGCCCAACAGGTCCACACTGTCCCTTGAAGCATCCCACTCAGACCCATTCCCCGAACACGAAGGGCAATTTAGCACACGGCTGATCCACCCAGCCTGCACATCTTTGGACTGTGGGAGGAAACTGGATCACTTGGAGGAAACTCACTCAGACATGGGGAGAATGTGCAAACTCCTCACAGACAGTCACCCAAGGCTGGAATCAAACCCGGGACCCTGGAGCTGTGAGGTGGCAGTGCTAACCACTGAGCCACCATGCTGCCCTACATGACACTTTGGCAGCATGGGGTTAAAGATGGGATTATTCTGGTTTGTCTGGCCGTTCGATTAAACTCTGTGCTTTTTGATTAAGACGAAAGAACATTTATCCAATAGATTTGAGTGCTGGACTGGACTTGGGGACTTTAAAGTTTGAAATTCTTATCTTTATATATACAGTGATTTATTTTCTTTTGTACATGGTTTGCTTATTCATTTATTTTGTTTTCTTGAGTTGATATTGTTTGTCATTTTTATAATCAAGAAAGCCAATGCCTGAAGGGCCCAGCACAGATAAATTACTTGTGAGCAAATACAAAGGCAAATTTTTGCAGCATTGCATTGAGAAAAATGGTCAATTTGAGGGAGTGAGGATTTTCAGGGAATATTTTTACTTCAGATGCAATAGCAAGCGTTCACAACTGGGCTGCACTGAAGTTTGAAAGAAAGCTCAAACAATTTATGAAAAATGCAGCAAAGGAAAAATCCCTCTTGTTCATCAAACAAATAGGACACAGTTGGCCAGGCAGCATCAGAGGAGCAGGAAAACTGATGTTTCGGGTCTGGGCCCTCCACCAGAAATTTTCTGAAGAACGGTCCAGACCTGAAATGCCAGCTTTCCTGAGCCCCTAGTCTGCTAGCCTGCTGTGTTCATCCAGTTCCACACCTTGTTATCTCAGACTCCAGCATCAGCAGTACCTACTAACTCAGAACACAGTTGGGATGCCTTTTGCATTGCTATTCACTCTAACCCACCCAGTTGGCTTTTTGGGTAAATGAAACAAAGTTTTAGAAATCTAAGCCACAGGGCTTGGTGGTTATCTGGACATTTTTCTCCAACACCTAGCTATTCATGTCTGGATGAACACAGCTAATTGTGGATACCAAATTGGTCCTGATTAATTTCACAATATTCCTGTACTAATGTCTCAAGAGACATATAGGGATGAAGTGTATGAAGGAACCTAAATTATCCTGATCCCCGATTGAGGACAGTGTAATCCTCATGAAAGTAATGTGCTGGTTTGGCATGTTATTTGGTATGTTAATCTCCTTTTGAATTCAAGTTTTTTGGGTTGAGTAAAGTAGAAAAATATCATTTTTGTTTTCTACAGAATAATAGCTTACAACCTGTCAGTTTGACATTGAAGAAAACACAGATATTTTGGGGGTTGAGTAAAAGCATGGTCAAAACATGGTTTTAAAGGAACATCTTGAGTGAGGGCAGAAGTGGCAGGAACATATCCAGTGAAGTTGTCATCGATGAAACAATTAATCTCAGATGCGCAAGTGGCCAGAATTGAAAAGAAAGATAAAAGTGCACCTGTACATAATTATTTCAATTCTGGAAGACTCTAATACTTTAAGAATACACTTCTCTCCAGTGCCATTGCAATCTAAGTTTATGTTGTGCTCGCTTTCGGAAATGATCCTTTTAGATGGTGGAAGGATGATAATGAGTAATTAAATGAAATGACGTTGTACACTGCAGCTGATTAGAGGTTTCAGATTACTCGGTAGGGATGTAGTAACTTGTTAATGAATCTATTGGAAACAGAGACTTTAATTCTAGTGGGACGACAGAAAAGTGTTTTGGGTCAAATTTTGGACTCTGCACAGTCCTAATTAAGTTCTACCATATTGTCAGCAGGGTAGAGGCTCTTTAGCTCAGCAACTTATTTCCCAGCCACGAAGGCTTTCAGTAGGATATGGAATTTTTTGGTTTTGTGATCTTTTGAATTGATTTTTCTTTCTATATATTTTTGGAGGGTTACTGTTCGAGTGTTTGTAATGTGATCTAAGCATTTCTGAAAGATTCAGGACCAAATGAGCCCAGGCAACTTCCTTAAGTCACATTTCCAGTGTGTTTCAGTTAGTCAGTTTCCGAGAGGTAACATAACAAATAACATTTCCACAGCTTTGTCCCTCCATCTCTGCAATTTCCTTGTGTCCACTTCAGACGTTTCTCTTTTTTCCTGTCCAGTTTCACTTTTCTGCCTATCCCAGATTATGTTTGTCCTGTTGTTACCAGCCATGGCTTCAGCTGTTTAGACTCTAAAATCTGAAATGCACAGTATGCTTTTCTCCATTTTTAAAAAAGCTGATTAAAAACTTCACCTTTTATCAAGCTTTTCATAATTCTTCTGACCTCACTGAAAAACAATCTCTTGACATTTCCAAAAATGAGTCACTTCATTTCATAATTTGCCATGTTCACTAGTTAATATCATTCAGCACCTTAGCAGTGTGGGCCAGCGGTGTTTTTGAATCATTGCAAAAGAGTACGACCTATGCCAACTGACCTTGAAAGCAGATGAAGTCAAAATAGTCCCTCCAGTGTAAACTATTTCTAAGTCGTATATCTTTCTCAAACAACAAGAGGCTATTGCTGCATATGGCACTATGGCTGCCTAGCACTTCCTACACCAACCACTGTTTAACAGGAATGGAGCTGGTAAAGTCTGAGTGAAGCCCCAATGTCTGTGTGTAATGTTTCACATCATATAATTTCTGTGCTGTAATGATCTATTATGAACGGACTCAAATAAGTGATCATCTGTTTCAGTGTAGGGCTGCAGATAAATAAATTCCAAATTAAAAACTAGAACAGCACTTTCAGTGTAAAATATTCCATGTAAATTGGGGATGCTAATCAAACAAATGTTTACTTTTTGGAGTCTTTGGAACGTCAAAGGTTTCTTCTGCCTATTGCATCATCGACCATAGCTGCAACTCAGTCCATCTCCCAATTCACAACAAGACTCATTATTCTGATGTTTGCTGGCCCACGTTGTCTCTCGGTTGACCAATGTCTGAACTTTAGATTTTTTTTCGAAAAAACTTTCAATTCTTGTGTTCACATCCTTTCACGTTCTTATTTTGCTTTTGTCTGGAATTATTTTAGGTCCCAAACTTTGCCTGGTACATTTCTGTTCTGCCACGTCCAGTGTGCTGTGTACTTCTTATTTTTTTCATCAGCCCACCACCGTTAGTGCTTCTTCCTGCAGATGTATAGTTTCTTCCTCTAGACATCACCATCTCTCGCCTTTAAGAAACTCATGAAGAGTCACTATGACCGAATGTTTGGACACCTGTTTGAATATCTCCTCCTTTGTCAGTTTTTGAATGGTTAATCTGCTGTGAAGTACGCTGGGGAGTTTTTCTGTGCAAAGGGTTCGATTTCAGTGGTGTGATGACTTCTCTGTGCCGCTGACGTCTTGTTGCAAAAAAGTAACCATTGATTTACCTGTGAAATAATGCTACGTGGCCTCTCAGTATTAGCCAGGCAGGCAGTTAAAATAAGTGAATTGAAAGCTGACTATGTTGGAGTATTTCATTATTCATCCTCAGCTGGACCCAATTTATCCATGTTCCCGAGGTATCCAACTGCTGGCAATGCAACTCCCAGAACAAAGACAAACAAATCATCATTATCCTTGTGTTTTTCTTTGTTCATCTGATTTGTCCCATTTGACTTTTATAAAGAAGATTTTTTGTTAAAGCTCACTTTCTCTTTACTAGCAAACTCTAAACAACAAGAGGTCCTGCTGGTGTAATATGTAACCTCAGACACATGTGAAATCACTTTATACATGAGCCTTAAGCTTATTTGTGCAATCTACATAGAAGAAAACTTGGAAACATGGCCAACTTGCAGTTCCCATCCATGGCCAGCGTAATTCGAACTTGGACAGTCATTTCTTCATCATTGGGTCAAAGTGCCACACAGCCCCCCTCTGATGGCACAGCAGGATCACCATTGCCATGTTCACTGCAGCAGCTCAAGATGGCAGCTCATCTCCTGTGTGAGCACGATGACCCCATATTCCAACTTTAATCTATTGCATTTACATTTGTAGAATTAGAAGCTTTTTTCCCACACGTTTTGCTTCCCCGATAAACAGATATAAACTCTGACTTTATTTCCAGTGCTATACCTGAAATTCTTGAAATCTGGCTGGAGGACTCTGCTGAAGACTTTCGTCAAGTTCCAACTTACTCTTGTCTCTGGAAGGTACTTTGCTACTTGAACCGGACAGTGCCGGGGTCAGATGCTGAACATCGGGCCCAGAAACTCCTGAGTCGGTTTTTGGCGGAGGAAACAGCGGAGAAAGAGATGTTCAGTAAGATTTATAATTATGTTGCAAAAATGTGGTTTTAATTCAGGGTGCCTCCCTACAAGTTTGTGTGCGGCTTGCCCCTCTGTCTCAGGATTTAGTTCATTTTGGTTTCCTTTGACAAGCTTCAAAATTACTTACAAATTTTTGGGTAAATGAAGTTAATTAAAATTATTGCTCAGTGATTACCCCTGTACTACATGATGTACAAGGCCAAATTCTGCATAGAATTGATACTCTAATATGGTCCGATAAGACCCAGCAGCATGTAATACGACTTTCTGGACAATTTCCTTTTGAACTGTTGCCGTCAATGACATTTTATTTTATAATCTGATGTAATAAGTTTGCAAGTTATTGTGAAACAATAGATTGTGATTCGGAAGATTTCCTAAAGCTAGAAATTGGGATGGGAATCTGTCATTAAATACAATTTCTTTTGCAATTGAGATGCTCCCAACAAGAGGATTTCAGTGCAATATCATATTAATTTCACCAAGTCTAGATTTAGAAGTATGAATATTAGATAACTATTGTAAACCAATGCATGACTTCTATTCACCAGTTTGTGAGATATTTTAGAGCAATGTGAACTTTGGGCACAAAATAAATGTCTATCTTCACTTGCACAGAAGGCTACCGTAGAAGAGTTAGATTCTATATTGGAGAAGAACACGACCAAACCATCGAACAAGTTGACGAAAAGCTCCTGTCCTACCCATCACGCTTCATTGCAGAGCAGCTGACTTTTATGGATGCTGTGAGTAAACAGGAATCTGGGGCCCAGTCATTCTGAATAAGATATTTCAGTCAGCAGTAGGCATCTGAATCTCTCTGTATTGTTTAATGCTATTACTGCTCCACCAGTTGTTATAACTGAATTCCCTTCAAAATGCAGCCTTCCAAGATGTTAAAATGTGTTGTTTGACGTGTAACTTCAGTATCTCGCTTGAAATACCTGCCAACTAATACTTCAGCACTTGTCATTTGTTTTGAATGAACGTCATGTGAAATAAGTGACCTGAGAGAGCACTGAAAATCCTTTGTAACTTAGTGTTGAACCTTTACAAAATGAATAGTATTTCAGGGTAAAAGTTTAATTGTTTCATCATAACAGTCACTGTTTCTTCAAGAGTCCACTGATTTTGTTTGAAGTATCCAAGATGGCAATTTTGTTGTTTTCCCAGAATCTTCTGGAGTGGAATCAGCCACAGGGTATTCCAGTCTCGCCTGCAAGGTGGCTTGATGTCTACCTCTAAAAAATGAGACTCGTAGTTGCTGAATCAAAATTTGAGTTATGTCAAAGTCTGGTCATAGGCTTAGGCTTGAAGTGGAAGTTCAGTGGTCTGTATGTCAGCATTGGGTGTGACTCTAGAATGTAAGTAGTCCTCTAGGTCTCAAAAATCCCAAGCATATGTTAGTGTTCAGAACAGGGGTGCAGCGATCTCATCTGGAAGTGACCACTTTGTCAAAAGTAGGTTTTGGTTATGGGATAAGAGGTAATGGGAACTGCAGATGCTGAAGACCCGAGATAACAAAGTGCAGAGCTGGATGAGCACAGTTGCTCCTAAGATGCTGCTTGGCCTGCTGTGTTCCTCCAACTCCACACTTTGTTATCTCAGTTTGTTAAGGGGCAGCTGCTTTTCTGCACAGAGTTCCAAAGGTAACTGTCTGTTTTCACTGCAGTTTCTGTTGCATATGTGTATGTATATACCGACTGGCACTTAGAGTCTAATCATGTGACATAATGATGACAGCAGCCATTTTTGGTGGGCAGCAACCTCGTTGGGTGTCTGTCGAGGAATGTAGTTGCTTTTCTTTTGTTGAATCATAGAGATCTGCAGTGAGGGCTGTGAGTCTTTTTTTCAAATCAGTGGTTTGACCTGATGCATCTCAAAGCGGTTTTTTTGATCCTCATTGCCAGTTCTTTTTTTTTTCCTTTACCGCACAGGTCCAGGGGGCTGAAGCATTAAACAGCAGGAGTTTTATTATGTAGTTTGCTGTCGAGGCAGCAGGGTTAGCCTAAGCTATTCCTTGCCAGAAATGATCGCTGACATCATTGTGACGTGATCAGACTGTTAAAAGTGAGAGCCCACCATGCTTGCATAAACATGCAACAGTTTCCCACTCGATGGTTTCTGAGCATTCCATTCTATTCCAACCTGTCACAGCCAACTCTGGCTTTGAAAGTGATGAGACTGACAAATTTCTCCATTCTGAATGAGTGTACGGGGATCTGAAGGAACTATTTGCCAGCTGTGTTAACTTTCACTGTTGGGGCATAATTGTTGATGGGAATTGCTCATCTTGAAGAGGGAGACAGAAGGACATTATGCAATCTGAATGGCCAGTTGACAAGCTTGGATGTTTGGCAATATTCGTGTTCAGCATGAAACCAACAGTGGGGAAGTGTTGACATTGAGATCTGTTGAACCAACAGAGGGCCGGGCTGCCATCGTGTTCTGTCAACCTGCCTTGGTGCGAGAAGTAGACATGATGCAGGGCTGCTATACTGATGCCCAGCCTGTCTAGCCTGTGGGCCACCAGGTCTGAACATCTGTAGCAGTGACTATTGCCAGCAGAGCCGTGCATTGATGGTGTGCGTGGAGCCAACAGTCGGAGTTGGGTGGAGATAACCGGTGATTTTAAATCTAACCTACAAATAGGAAGCAGATGACTGAAAATTTGATGGTTTTGATCTGTCTGAATAGCCTATGTGCCCTTGTGCATCAATGTGAGTAATATGTAGCCAGTCATTGACAATATAGCATGCAGTTTTAATGTACAGTTGCAAACTAGCAGGACAAATGTACCCATGGACGGACAAATCTTGTTTGTCGTTCATTGCTAAAAACATGGCACGACTGACACCTTTAACCTTTGTTTCCTTTTTATTTTTGATCAGGATCTTTTTCGGAAACTTGTGCCCAGCCAATGTTTAGGGTCCATCTGGTCTCAACGAGGGAAGGAAGAAAAACAGCATCTGGTATCAACCGTCCAGGCCACCATGACACAGTTCAATAATGTTACAAAATGTGTCACCAGCACCATATTAAGACCTCAACAGCTGAAACCACGACAGAGGGCTAAAATCATTGAGAAATGGATTGATGTTGCCCAGGTACACTATTCTTTATTGGTTTTTAGCCTTTGTGACATGTTAAAGTCCACAGTGCATGAAACAACCATGGTGGAAGAGAGCAAGCCATTAACACTATGTGTTGATATGTCCAAGGTTTGAAAGCCTCTTGAACTGGCAAGCAGAATACTTTTCTGAATAAGAGTTGAATGCTTCATGGAAAATCCTAGCATTCATAATTTCTGTAGTGCTGGCTGCTAATCGTTCTTGCCTCAGTTTACAGTTGCATTGAAGTATTAATGTATTTTTTTCTCATCAAAAATATTTATGTGGATAAAAAAGGCAAACTGATTTCAGATTTTTACTGGCCCTTCAAAAATGAAGTTAGTTATTGGGCATTACATAGTGTTATTTGCCTCCCTTCCAAGCTGTAATCAGTCTACGAAACAGTGTACATTTTATTCCCAATGTTCTGCATTCTGTATGCCTACATGACGGCACTTCAGTAACTTGCCTGGTTGTCTGTTTCTTATGTGTTTGCCAAAGGAATTTGTCTCAGCATGTTAGTCAGCAATCGGGAAAAGAGTGAGGAAGGGCTGTCAGATCTGATACCAGGTTTGTACTTGTCGCCAACATGTGGCATTCCCATTCGTACATTTAGAAAGGATCAGGATAGGAACCGAGTAATTAACTAATTAAGTAAAGGAAGTAATTGATTCTTACTGATTTTGTAATCCTAAATTGCACTGGATTTTGCAACAAAACTGTACTTTCAATGTATTTTCCCGTATACACGTGACAACAAAATATTCATTCATTAGTAAGGTTTGGAATGAAAGTTCACAATAATTCTGTTGCCAGCTAATTTAGAGAAGTCTGGTTTGGGTCTTGGCAACACTGCCTGCATCAGTTTTGACTCGTTAAGAGTCTTGAGGCATTAATGGGACCTTGATGGGGATTTGAAAGTCTGTCTCCAGTTTTACAATATGGAGCAGTTCAACCGAATGTAGGCTGACACCCAGTCGTAGACGTGGATGAAAGAGTTCCTGACATATCCACTGGCACTATCAAAGGCTATTCTGAAGAGGAATCACTTGATCACTTGGCTGACTTTTCTAGTTCTGATTTTGAGTTTTTACAATAGTTGACAAGGAGTGGCTTCCATGTTGAAGTGCCCTCCATTACTTCCATTTTACTGCAGCAGCTTTATTTCCCTGAAGCCGGAAGACTCTGGGCTTGAGAACCTACCTGCTGGCCTTAATCAGATAAGGCACTTATGATTATGCCAATTGACGCACCTCCAAAGAAATCCCAAATGGTGTGATCACCCTTCCCCTCCCTGGCCTTCCTCCCCAAGCAGAAGTGGCTTTGAGACCTGATAACAAACACCCGCAGGCTTCCTCCTCATCTCCACCACACCCCAAAGTACACATTTGGGAGGTTTGATTTGATCCAGTTTTCTCCCTACCTCCAACAGGTTGGGGGGGGGGGGGGGTGGAAACAGATGAAGGACATTCAGCTGCTAATCTACGTAAGATTAGTTAACTCAGTATCAATAACATAGTGATTCATAAAAGTAGACCCAATTTCCTGATTTGTTTGTTTTCCCTCGAATGAGTATCTCACGTGACTGGTCCTGCCCTCCTATTCTGTCAGATAATACAACCTATCATTCATTTATGAGCTAAATGTGATGGATATAACAAAGATGATTACCCCGCCCCCACCCCCTACCTTCGCCACTTCTACCACTCAGATGTCCATGTCTCAATCCTACTCATTTTAAGCTCTCCTTTGGTGTCAGTAATCATATCTAACCAGTCACAGGCTGGCAGCAAGTGAACTGAAAAGGTTGTCTCAGAGGGATACAAAACGAATATCAAGGTTTGAGTTGCCAAGAATCATGGAATTCTTTCCCTCAAAAAGTTTGTTTGTTCATGCTGTTATTCTATCAGCTAACATTTTACTGATAGAACCTTTTTAAAAAGCCTGAGGTGTTGGGTAATGGAGAGTCACTGCTTTTTCCACAGAACTCACGGCTTTTTTTCTCTGACAGGAATGTCGGATCTTGCAGAATTTCTCGTCAGTGCATGCTATTACCACTGCATTGCAATCGAATAGTGTGTTCAATTTGAAGAAGACTTGGGCAGCCGTGTCAAAGTAAGTCATTGTTCAGAAAGAGCCTTGTAATATTTATTTAATAAATATCAGGTAGGAAATTGCAGGTTTGACCTCCAGGTTTACTTGCACAAGCGATCTTCACACACTCGGTGCATTAACAGGATTACCAGAGGCACTACAGTGCAATCCTAACAATTGGCTAATTTGCAGAATCTTTCATTCTTTCACGAAGGAGCGAAGAGTTAATTTGTTTAAGTGGAAAAAGAAAACTGTTTGGCATCTTGAAATATTTAACTATCGTGTTCCAAAACTGATCTGCTGTTGGATGGAACGTAACACAGTTTCCTGTGGATATGCTGTGATGGGGTGATATAAGCCAGAGGTTTGTGTGGGATGCTAAAATACAAAGACAACAATAACTTTAATCTCCCAAGAAAGCACTCTATAACACTTTGAAGTGCACACCTGTAGTTTATGTTCGTGTGCCTCAGACCATTTGATCATGGTTGTTTTTTGTAGGCAGCTTGGGAATGAAATCTCTCTTGCTGCAATGAGATTCACCAAAACGACTGCACTCAAGAGCTTTTGCGGCACAATGGCAGTATCCCCATCCCTGGGTTTCAACAATCAGGGTTCAAGTTCTACCTGCCCCAGAGATTGCCAAAACATTTCTGAACAATTAGGTTAAAATAACTATACTTATTGTAAAAATGCTTCACTGCCGTTCACTCTCTGTATTACTTGCTTATTTGTCAGATTCCATATCAGCTGTTTGTTATCTTGACTCTATTCTGTCAAGAGTAATTTGTCTCATTCTCTTGACTAGGAGCAGTAAGATAACATTTGAAGACCTTTCAAACAATGAAGAAGATAACTTTATAGCAAGTAGAGAGCTGCTAATGGAGGTAAGGTGTTGCACTTGGCCCAGTGTGACTATATTCAGGGCGTGATCAATAGTTTCTAGTAAAATATCTGCAATGAACTCAGTTGGTGACTGAATGCGTACAGATTCTGTCAATCAATACTGCAACAGGAATATATGTATTGCAGTCCAGGTGGTCTGGCTTGGCTCAAGTCTTCCAAGATTGTTTTGCCATGATTCTTATAATTGCTGATGATATTGCAGTTAACATTTTAATCAACATCTAATGTGGTTATGCTGCAGTGATGCAGCCTTCATAGATTATCTTTCTCAGTGTTCATTATCTTGGAAATTTGAACTGAAGCAATGTCTAAAGTGTGATATGTGCCAATTTCTTTTTCTTTTGCTTTGTACACTTCAAGGGCCTTGTAATTAATAAAAGCCAAGGCAAAACATTAAGAGATTTAACTGGTTCTCATAAGTGTTTTTACTCAATTACCATGTCTTCCTTTTATTGTTCTCCGCAGTAAGGACTATTTGCTGCGTAGGAATGGAGAGATATTCATATCTCTTTGTTTGTTCAGTATTTCAGACATCGACTATCTAGTTTCAACTAGCGTGGACAAAAATTGACAAGTTTCTAGCCATTCCTCCTCACTCCTTTTATCATGCTCTTTGTCCACTCATTTTGCTCCTGAATTTGACAAAATAACAAAATAGTTGGTTAGATATAAATATTTTGGTGCCACTTTACCAAACTAGTTGTCCAGCTCAGAAAATAGTCAAAGTTTTCTTATTCTCTAAATCATTCTTAGATGGAATTGAAGCATTTTTAAGCTGGTATTTGAAGAGGGAGAAATGCAGTAATCATGCTAGCATGTTGTCAGTTTGACAGACACTCATGTTTCAAACTGCTCAATGTTCTAGTTGCCGTGAACGATCTTTTTACATTGCTTTCCAGATGTTTGCCCCAGAATTTCTACTGCCCTGCTGTCACACTTTGTTTATTGTGTGTTGTGATTGGTGCACTGTACAGAATTTCAACATATTTTTCTGATCTAGATTGAATCTAAAAGTAGGTTTGCTTTTATAATCAAAAATGTGTGCTCTGCATGATGATTGTTTTTGTGGTGCAAAATTCTGTAAGTATACAGGGGAAAATGTGAGTTCATGATTGGACAGTTGTATAACTTCCATAAAGCTTTCTCCCAGATTATGCAGTGAATTACAGTGCATGGTTTGCTAATCTTTCAGCATCTTACACAAATGTGTTTTGGCAGTGGTGCAGGGCACCGTGGTAGTTCTTGCTGTGTGTACATTAATGCCCAAGACACAAAAGCTCCAAGTATGAACAGCAGGTTCACAGATGACACAAGAATTGGAGCGGTAGTAAGTAGCAAAATGCCTTAGTTTCCAGGCACACATTGTTCCAGCTGTGGCTCAACTAATGTTATTTACAGTTCCATCATTACCCCTTTGCTCTTATATTCAGGCAAGTATCCAATATTTTACCAACTTATCCAAAGGTCCTCCTGCCTTCAAGAATATGTTTATGCACACACCAAGGTCCTTCTGATCCTCTGTCATACAGACCCAAAACAATAACTTTCCTGCTCCTCTGATGCTGCCTGGCCTGCTGTGTTCATCCAGCTCCACACCTTATTATCTCATTGAACATATATTCTCCTGACTTATTAGACTCCCAAAATGCTTCACCTCACACTTTTCTGGATTGAATTCTATTTGCCTCTGTTCAAGCCTTCTAACCAGCCCATATGTGTAACCCGAGAGACTAAGGCTTTTTGCTGTTTACAACCGTCCAATTCTTGTGTCATCTGTGAACCGGCTGTTTATACTTGGAGCTTTCGTGTCTTCAACATTAATGTACGTTCAGTAAGAACTATTACTGTACCCTCTGGTATGCTGCTGGATGAAAGCATCAAGTTGCCGAAAAGCCCCTCAAAAATCGCATTTACTTCCTGCCACAAACCCAATATTGGTTCCAATTTGCCAATTCCGATAGATCTCCTAGGCTGTTAGGTTCTTAACCAACCCATCGTCTGAGACCATTAAATTATTTCTTTGGGTAAGAGAGGTGTCCTATGAAAAGACATTGAGAAGAATTATATTCTTTTGTTTAGAAAAAAATTACATTTAAACTTGTTGAGCAAAGTTTTGGAGATCTGGTGAGGTAAATTATTTTTATCTTCAAGCGAAATTGCACATTACGTAGAAAATTTCCAATCTCCAAATGATGAAGTTACTCAAATATTGAGTTTGGTTTACAGTTCACAGATGAGGGATCAAATGTTGAACTTGTCTGGCCTTTATAACTCCAACTTTGCATTCCACCGTATGACAGTCTAAAATTTTGAGTTCTAAGTTTTGATTCTAAATAGATTTAGTTGCATGATCAAGGGAATAAATAAGACATGGAGTCGTATGTTTGGGAACTATGACACTGAATTCACAATGGATTAAACAAATTCACCTCTCTTTTTCTAGGATATAGTTCAGGGAATTGTGCCGTACCTGGGAACTTTCTTAACAGAGTTTTCAGTGCTGGATTCAGCTTTCCCTAATTACTATTCAGTAAGTCTCTTTTACAAGATTTGGATTCCTTATTTGCAGATGACCACTATTGTTACAGTTTCATTGCAAACTGCTTGTAGATGAGAATCAAAGCAACAAAAAAAAAACGATTGAGTTTGATTAATCACCCTGATCAGATTAATTTGATGCTTTGCGCTGTGAATCAAACAATTTGTAAACAAAGGAACATTCAATTCACTTTGCAGTTAATTGAATATGGGTTTAGTTTTACAAAAAGTTGGATAAGTTGCAAATCATTTTTATTCTGTACAGCTAAATTTGGTACCTGGATGTCACTGCCTATTGAGAAGTTGAGCAGCTGAGAATGCCACCAGCTTGGCACTGACCTACTTGACTGGAGCAAAGGGCTCTATGTAATGTCCAAAGTTGGACCTGGTGGTATGATAGATCATTTGTGATTGACCTTTGACGATATCCTAAAATGGAAGCAAGTTTACAGAGCTTGTACTTCACTTCTGATCTTTTAAATTTCAAGATCGTGTAGTACCATTTGATCTTTGTCCATATTGAATTAATTTTCTTTGTCCTTGTCTATCTCTTACAGAATGGCTGGATCAACTTTGACAAGAGACAAAAAGTTAGTACTGAAAATTGCATTGTGCAAAATGTTTGGAATTGTCTGAAAGGGGAAAAGCATGCTTTTCACTCATGTGCTGCTTTATTTGCTTGATGGGAGTGTAGGGGGATCTACAGCTGCATCCTAAATGTATATGGTCACTAATAAATCCAATAAAGAATTAAGGAGATGCTTTGTGGCTCAGAGCAGCCAGATTGCAGAAGCTGCTGCTACCAGGACTCGTTGAGAGGATGAGCACAGATGAGTTTGAGAGAAAGTTAGATGTCAGAAAGGACAAAAAGAGGCATATTAAGAGTTGAATCGAGGTGGGAGAGGTGTATAGATCAGCATCGAGCAGTTCAGCCAAATGGCTTGCTTTTGCGCTGCTAATGTGCTGCAATTTACCTTTGAGCAGTCACAGCCACGTACAGGATATGCCAGGCGTTATGTGAGTGAAGATGTTGTTCAATTAATCTCAATGTCATGGAAGCTATTTCATTATTGAAGACACTGGGTAAACAATCTCTCCATATTAGTATTTTACTTTAGATGAGAGACATCATTTCGTCATGGGATGTCAAAAAATTGAGGGATTGCAGCTGTTGGGGTTCTCACTGACTGGGCAGTATTTTTTACTTCATATTTCTGAATTTGGTCATACCAAATTCTCAAACATCCCTGTTGCCATGGTTACTGTTGAAGGTATCATCAAATCCCCACAGTGTGGAAACAGGCCATGCAGCCCAACAAGTTCACATGGCCACTCTGAAGCGCGTCCCACCCAGACCCATTCCCCACGTCTAACCCACAGAACGTAAATATCCCTGGGAACGACAGGCAATTTAGCATGGGCAACCCACCTAACCTGCACATCTTTGGACCTTGGGAAGAAACCAGAGCACCCAGAGGAAACCCACACAGATTGTATTTTCGTCTTGTACTGCAACATTCAGCAGGCAACCTGGGAATATTAATTTGAGAGGAATTTGACCTTATGACAAACAGAGCTGTAACTTGAGATCCCTATGAATAGAATAGGTTCCGATCAGAAGCAGCTGATGCTGAATTTGCCAAACTGGGCCATGTGATGTAAAATCAGCTGGGTGGCAAAATAGGCATCGAACGCTGTGTGACTCCAATTCACCAGCTCGGAATGTAATCTGTCAAATGGCCCGCCATTTGTCGTGGCTGATGTGGATGTAGTGAAGTGTTTCTTTTCACTGACCTGTTGAAAACTGGCTGGCACTTTACAACTTGGCAGTAACATGTTGTCAGAGTTTGACTTAGAGAGGCCTGCCCCTTTTTACATGTCAAATTGTGACAAGATTCAACCAAGAAGCCACTGTGGTTGAAAGAAAATAGTCCAGTAACTTCAAGCTGCTCATGGTCCATTCAATTTCGTGGTGGTGCAACTTTGAAAAATTAACTCAACATTTTCACCGTCTGTCTTGGTACCAGTTACTATAGATCAGCCACTTATTTTGTACTTGGCAGACTTCCTTTTGCATCGATGAATGACCTTTCATAACATTTCTTGTCTTCACCCGAAATCAGCGTATTGTTCTTGAGTGAATCATTTAAAAAAAAATCCATCTTTGAAGCACTGTTTTGGGAATTAGTGTCCTGAAACCATCCTGGATAATTTGTACAGAAATATCTCCTTCAAAAATCACGTTCGTGTCATTTATTTCCAAAGCAGAAATATTTTTGTGACATGATGTACTGTGCACTTTGAATAAAGTTATCGATGCTGTTCAAAATACCACGGACTAGGATTTAGCAGGAACAATTATAGCAGTTTAAACTTTCTTTAACAGCTCATTATTTATTTGTGTTCTTTCAGGAATATGAAATAATTTTGGGTATCAAATCCCTGCAGTTTGCTTGCTCATCATACACCCTTCGTTCAAACGAGAATTTTCTAGACTTGTTCTTTATGCAACAATACTTAAGTGAGGATAGCGAGTGCGTAACTGGTATTGTAGGAGTGTGCAGGTAAAACAGTTAAGGGTTTTGTGTGAAATCTTCTCTAGTTATAATTGCTGTTTAATGCTAGTGAGCTGCCAGTTTACTTACTGTCTTCCTTTTCCTTGGTTTCAAAGTTTTGACAATGAATTCTGACCTATGAGGATAAAGCCAGTTGCTCAATGAATCAATTCTGTCGTGTTGCATCAAATTTTTTTTCAATTCCATGTGTTCTGCAAAAAGACTAGGATGGTTATCGTCTTGGTAAAAAAAAAATACCCAAAGGAACTGCAGATGCTGGAAATCAGAAACACAAAGAGAAATTGCTGAAAAAAATTAAGCAGGTCTGGCAGCATCTGTGGAAAGAAAGCAGAGTTAACTTTCGGGTCTGGTGATACTTCTTCAGAATTCTTATTGTCTTGATCTGCTGTTCATAAAGCAGAAAAGATTGATGTGCCCACAGAAGAGATTTTGTTGCTCATTAGTCAAAGTAATGTTCAGTGTTCTCTTGCCTGAAAATGCGTGCCTTTTGCAAACAAAATTATCATTCATGCAGTTTCAATTCTCTGTAAATGATTCATTTTGCCAAAAATATTCAGAGTATTGAACAAAGGCACCTGATTCTTTTTAAATGAATCTTGTCTGAACATGTTTATCTGCTGTCCTGCAGCTCCTCTGAACTCGAGAAACCGCCAAAGCCCAAAAAGAGTGTGTTGAAGCGCCTCAGCTGGTAAGTATCCCATGTTAAGCATCTCAGATATCTCATTATTTCCTTTTTTATCGGGATGATTGGACAGAAAGATAAGTACATCTGTTCCTTGATAAATAGAGACATTTGATGCGTGGTCATTATTGTTTCATTGGAGTGGGATGTTTTCAGTAACTGGTCGAGTAATTTGAGACGCTGCAAGGAGTGGTGGTGTTATTCTCACCACGTGCATGTGTCTAGTGTAGACTGATTGATACAGATTCTTTGCTATGGCCATGAATGTGGAATGTGGACCTGTGATGAGCTTGGTATTGCCTCGCGATTCTCATTTATCCACTGTGAAGTTTCTGCACCATGGCTAAATTTATGAATTTGTTTATGAGAGACAAGTAAGCAAAAAAGGTGTTACAGTGAATTAAATTTGCATATTTGTGGGCCTGTATAATGAAAACTAGCAATGTTTAACAATTTTGAGTGAAAAATCAGATTTGTGTGCTACTTTGTGGGTCAGCAGGCAGCAGAAATATCTTCTGTTGAAAAATTATCAGCCATGCTTCTCACATTTGAAACTCCACCTCAAAACTCAAATCTCTTTCCATGTAGAAGTTGACATGAAATTATGTGTTTGTGTTGTCACGCATACATGTGTAAAGACTTCAAAGTTATTGTTTTCAGTAATGTTCCTGAGTTGGAGATATTATCTTATATTTCTGTTCAATAGGCAAGGACTGACCAGAACTCAGCAAAGTCAGGTTTTTCCCCCACCTACCCGTGCAGAGTTTCAGAGAAAAAACCATGCCTTGTTGCTGTGTTGTGCCTTGCAGCGATCTGGACTGTGACATGTGACTATTGTTATATAGAAACCAAGAAAGAGAAGGGAAACACTTAATCACTTCCTGGGATATCTTCTCTTTACATGAGTGTGGATGTTACATGGATGTGATTTAGGCTTCCATGGCTTAATTGTGATTCTCGAAGTGCAGGCAATCAACATTGCAACATTAGTGTGCAATCTCACATTTCAGCAGCCATCTGCTCTTGCTCCCTGTACTATTTAATGCCCAATATACCAACAATCAGGATTTTCAGTGTGGGAATTTTTTATCATGCCATCTGCTGTACTTCTTTTGAGAGTTTTGGAAAATTTTCTATGTTAAACGTGCAATATAAATGAAAGTTACTGAATAGAAATCCTAAGGTTTGCAGTACCAATATACTGAAGGCCAAATTCAGAGTTCACTGTCCTACCTTACAAAGTGCTGTGGACAGTTTTCTATCAATTATCAATGGTGTTACTTTGTTTTACGTTTTATGTTTTATTTTTAATAAACTTCAGCTTTCGGGAAGAAATTATGTACACACTAGCATGTGGCCAGGTTGGGGGAAATTTTCCACTCTCTGGGTATTCAAGTCCACATTTTGCCTTTCATAAGATCTAGGTTGATAGCAGGTTGAATAACATTGCAAGAAGTCCAGATTTTCGTGCCATCTGAATATGCAAACATTATCACCTATTCATATACTCCCTAACTATTAGACAATGTAATGGTGTTCAGTACTAGTAATGCGAGCTCTTGGTATGAGTGTGCCACTATTAATTTCTCACAGGTCAAATGTGGCGAACATCAAACTTCTGGTACTCTCATCATGAATATACCTTCATTCTCGTTTAATTTTTTTGACAGTTTGTCTAGAATGCAGTGACGTTTCCATATTTTTGTTGTGTCCCCTTTCCCTTGTGCAACCTGTTTTCAAGGAGAGGTGTTAAAGTACACAGCGCTCCAACTAAAAGCTCTGAGCAGCCAGCATCCCTTCGGAATGAGGATTCAGATGAGAGCATTACCTCAGCCAGACACTTGGAAATGGAAGAGCCAAGCACCTCGCAAAAAGCGCTGGAAAAGGTGAGACAGTGAGGCACTCATCACATAAAATATGTTGTTCTTGGAGACACTGGTTTGTTTAATAATGTCCAGACACTTTTTTTCTTCTTTCTTTCCTTTCTTTCTTCTGTCTTCCTGCCATCTATTATCCTGACTACACTTTGGCAGTCAAGAGGACACAAGGGTACTCAGTGAGACCGTCCCAGCCACTGGAGCTGGATGACTGCCTGGCCAATCTCCTTCTCCTTTTCAGAGTTATTAGCCTAATTGCCATTTTGATGTTTCAGCCAGACTGAAATCCTTAATTTGAATGCCATTCCATCGAGCATCTTCATAATTGGCTGCTGCCAGCAATTTTCCATCCCAGGTCCCACTTGCCAAAGTTGGGTTACTTGCTTTCAGAACGAAGGCAAGACAGCTGTGCAATTCCCAGCAAAATTCAACCTTTGTGCTGGTTACTGAAGCATTTGATTCCAGAAAAGATATTATTCGCTCATGAAGTGAGAGCTGATTTTTTTTTCAGATGTGGTTTGCTTTGTTTTGTTTAGATATTTTATATGGTTTTAAAAATGTACAAAGGAAGCTGTACGTGTTTTTTTTAAAGATCGCCATATCAATAACCAAAATATTTCATCTTTAATTATTCACAGCATGTTTAATTTCTACACAGTAAATTTTAGTGCATGGGGTACATCTTTCGCAGCTTGAAGCTCACTGCCCACAAAAACAGTATTTAGAGTATGTTGGACAGGTCTTGATCCAGCAATTGCAACAAAGTAATGCAGCTCTCTGCATGGAGTCCTCGTGACTGCATGTTTTGTTTTTCTTCAATATTTGGGCTTTGAGCTGTTGATTAGTGTGTTCTCTTCCAAACACCATTGTATTCTGGATGATTATCAGAGTTGTGTTATGGTTATTGTTTATAGAATATGTCTAGGACTTGTCCCAGGAATGTTTTCGCAATGTATTCTCCCATGAATTGGGCTAAGTATTATTAGGTCACATTTGGGTGTTTTGGAGTGGTATTTTTTGTTTTAAAATACCCTCTTCCTTTTTATAGATTCTCCTGTTTAGTGTTGTGACTGCCTCTGTATTAATAATAAACTAAGAGCTGCAGTGACTTGGATGATTTCGCTTCCAGTTTCTTTAGTTCTCTATCTCTGTGTGTTTTGCTGTTGCTATCTCTCTCTTTCTTTCTGCCAGTGGTGCTGTGCCGCACACATTCTGACCTGCACCATACACTTGTTGGCCCATTCGCAGTCACCCACACTTCATAAATGTGTGTTTTAACTCCAAACATTGTAGTTGTATTCAAGATTTCTGTGCGTAGCAGGGTGAAGTGGGCAAATAAATATTTATGTAAGCATGTTCACATACTGAGTGCAAACTGAAACCCCAAAGGGTTTATCTGACAAACTTGGAATTGAAGCAGCAGTTTACATGGTTAAGTGAAATGACCACAATGTTATTGTGCTGAGGGAAACTAATTAGTAATTTATGGGCATGCTAAGTACTGAATTGTTGATGTTGACTGAACAGCTAGTAAACACAAACAGGGGTATAATTCCTCAGAAGTGACCTTTCCTGGTAGAGGAAAGAACTGCAAGTAAAAAAATTCACAAGACAGCAACGACCAAGAATTCATGTACAACATCATGTTCTTGCAATTAAGCTGTCCTGCGCAGAATGCCTTCACCTTTATGGGCAACAGGCGAGCATATTTTGTGTAATAATAAATATAACTGGAAAGGGGGAAGTTTCTAATGTGCAACAATTGACAAACGTCTTCTTAAACAAAATAATTATTCCACAGTCATTAAAATCCGTGGATACCGCCTCCTGTGGAGGTTCATCCAACAGTGGTGCACCAGCAAAACCAAATTATGACACAGCCAAGTCTGGTAGGCGTGCGGGTTTGGGCAGCTGCTGGTGTGCAACACGTCGGAGGGACAACCGCCAGAATGAGAAAAGCTGCCTCATCCGAGTCCGATTAGAGGAGGACAGAGCACTACAATTCAAAATGATTTTGGTAAGTCCCTGGACTGGTTGCTCTCGTCATGCTCGGTCCAAATAATTGCCATTGCTTTCTGCCAGTATCGCAAGAGGATTTTTTTATCCCAATTATTTGTTGCCATGCAGTCATATTCACTGTGTATTTTCCACATTGCTGAAGTCTTTTTTGGTCAATAGGAGTGCTTTGACCGTCATTTTGATACTGTTTTGTAATGCAGTAGCAATGTTTAGGTTTTAGGCCTGAACACATTTTCCTTGCATTTCTCCTGGCAAGGTGCAGCACTCTGTTGCCCCACTTTGTGGATGAACCGATAACTATTCAAGAGGAAATATCACAAATTAACACGTATCATTAACTGTACAATAAATCAGCAAGGAGGTACCAGATCTTCAGTTAGCTGACCACAAGCACTTTGGCCCATCTGTAAACTAATCGAGTAATATTGGCAGAGATATTGAATATTTCTTTCCTGGTTTTGGCTCATGTGAAATTTAAAAGGCTGGTACATGGAAGAAAGCACATCAAAAATGGGTTGGAGAAGAACATAGAACATTACAGCACAGTACAGGCCCTTCGGCCTTCGATGTTGTGCCGACCTGTCATACCAATCTGAAGCCCATCTAACCTACACTATTCCATGTACATCCATATGCTTGTTCAGTGTCGACTTAAATGTACTTAAAGTTGGCGAATCTACTACTGTTGCAGGCAAAGTGTTCCAATAGCAAGAGTGCAATCCAAAACAGAACAGCTGCCTACTGGCTAGTTCAGGAAAGCCGAAGGAATATTGGCCAAATTAGAAGGCACATCGGTTGTTTTGTTTGATCATGTATTTTCCTTGAAAGGATCAGTCATACTCTGATTGTGCCTCCACAGAGGTCAGTGTGATGCGTGGAAATTGCTTCTGGTGTTTAAATATTGTTGACAAACAGCGCCTCTTTACTCTGGTAAAGAGAATATTTGTTAGCTTGTCAGTGAGCTGGAGATGGGGCAGAACCAGCCTAAGATCTGAGGCAGAATTTGGATAAGCAAATGGCAAACAGCATATTTAAATTGGACATCTATGAAACACAGAAAACAAAATTCTCAACCAAAATGACAATAATGTCTCCTGATGAATGTGCAACAAATTGTTGCCAACTAACACAGTCATGAGAGGCCAACTAGAGAATCGTGGAATGTTATCACAAAGCAAAAAAAAAAGCTTGACTTATTGTGTCTGTGCTAAATCTCAGTAAGAAGTCGCTAAATTTGCCACCCACCACCACCACCATTGCCCTTTTTACCCCTGCCCAGCAAATTTTGCTCCATGTAATTATTCAGTCGTCTTATGAAAGTAATTTAATCTGCTTTAACCACCTATTCAGATATTGCGGTTTGGAAAAAGCAGAATTCTTTTTTTTGCTTTTGCTCCCCACCAATGACCTTAGATTTTGACCTTGGTACATAGTGTCAGAAGGACCAGTAAACAGTTTCCCTCATTTACTTTAGTTAGCCTGAGCAAATGACTGTTCTTCATTATTCTACTTCATTATTCTATGTTCTCATCCTCACCCAATTTTGTGTCTATACCGCCACTGCCCATTTCATTCCACAGGCTTCAATTTTGCTTGCACACTTGTGTGGCACTTCTTCGAACATAATTTAGAAAATCCAATTTATCACTAATTAATCACTAAAATTAGTGATTAATCATTTAAAGTGTGAGCATACAGAGTGGAAAAGGTATTGGTTATTCAAAAAAGATCACTTTACGGGATGTTAGTTCATGTAAGATAACAAGGTGTCGAGCTGGATGAACACAGCAGGCCAAGCAGCATTAGAGGAGCAGGAAGGCTGACGTTTCGGGCCTAGACTCTTCTTTAGAAAGATAATGTAGCTCATCTAATCTCTAGTTGTGTTATATTTGACTCTGTAACTTATAGAATTGTAGAGACATACCGAACAAAATATCCCTCCAAGCCTTTCCTATTTATGTACTTATTCAAATGTCATTTAAACATTGTAATTGTGTCTACATCTGCCACTTCCTCAGGAATTTAATTCCACTACATTTGTTGGATTTTTCAGATTTGTTATCCATTAATATATTTATTATGATCTTTGCTTTTGACTGGGTGGCAAAAGTAATTTTTTTCACCATGAACTATAGCACAATTAAAGTAGAATTAAGTGTGAGTCTGCTCAACCAGAAAACATTGGAGTTCTCCAGAAGAAACAGAAAATTTGCGAGTGCATTTCATCTTCCAGGTCATTGCTCAAATTTGAGCTGAGAAAAGCAATCTCCAAATATAACACAGAATGAAACAAAAGCAGACAATTGCCCCAAAAAGTTGGTCTTCTCAATATCCTGCCTATCAAATATTATTCCTGTCCAGCCACATTGATTGAATATTAAATATTTGCACTGTCTTCAAATCACAAATTGCTAAATGTTTCAAATTGTTAAAGCAATTTTATGAATAATTTATACGAATAAGCATTGCATTAGGAAATGTCAGACTTCACAAACAACATTGAGCCATTTGCTGTCATGACAATAAATGTTAAAAGCATCAAATGGTATGGGGGTAACAAAGTGGGAAGCTGGATGAACACAGCAGGCCAAGCAGCTTAGCGTCTTAGGAACACACAATCTGACGTTTCAGGCCTAGACCCTTTTCTGATGAAGGGTCTAGGCCTGAAACATCAGCTTTTGTGCACCAAAGATGCTTCTTGACCTGCTGTGTTCATCCAGCTCCACACTTTGTTATCTTGGATTCTCCAGCATCTGCAGTTCCCATTATCTCTGATACAATTTTAACCTCATTGCGAAGCCTCTTCCAGGGATGCCTAACCTGAAGAAGTTACCCTCCTCCCTCCGGACAAACCTCAGTGGATCTCTTTCCCACTGCAACTCTCTTGTAATCTCTTCAGCCTTGAAACAAAGCTTTTCTGTTGAAGGGTCTGTGCCCGAAACATCAGCTTTTGTGGTCCTGAGATGCGGCTTGGCCTGCTGTGTTCATCCAGCTCCACACTTTGTTATCTTGGACTCTCCAACATCTGCAGTTCCCATTATCTCAAATGGTATGGGGGTTTTGGGTGGGAGGGGATGGAAGTGGATTATTTAAATTATGAATTTCGTCATTAGTTACTTGTTTCAAACTGTGTGTATAGGTAAACTTGATCACTGGGCTCTGTTTCCATTCAAATTCCACCCTTTACTGTTCACAGTAACTGTGTTATGGAGCGTCGAATGCAGATTTTACAACAACAGTCCCACCAGATATTATTTTATTAATGTAACTTTTACAGCTTTCAGTGTAATGTCCCAATTAGTTTTCTGGGTGAAAGCAGCTATATTTATAAGCCCTTTGGAAATTGAGGCTTTACATATTTCATTTGGTGTGTGTGTGTGTGTATAATGCATTAATGAAAAGTGAATGTTGTTTTAATTGGGTGACTAATCAAGATCGTGTATCTGAAGTTCTCAACAAAGCCATGACCGCGCTCAAATTTGAACCCGAGCGTCCTCAGCAATTTGCTCTAGCACAGATCATTGAATCAAATAAAGGTGAGCAGTGGAAATTGCTTCAATTTAAGTTAAATCTATTTCTGAACAGCATAGCCACTGCAAGGGAATTGATATTTTCTTTTGATTTCACCAAAAAGGTGAAGATATCTAAATTTGTATCATTGAACATATCCAACCATGTTCAACAGGATTCAAGTCTGAGGAATGTAAAGCCAATAAACAACTAATATCTGCACCTAATAAAAGCAAATTATTTCATCAGATTGCCCTAAAGCCAAATCAGAACAAAGAACCGCAAATGCTGGAAATCAGAAACTGCTGGAAAAGCACAGCAGCAGTGGCAGCACATGTAGAGAGAAGTCAGGGTTAGTGTTTGGAGTCCAGTAGCCCCTTTGTAAAGCTACTTAAAGCCATATTGAGTGAAGGATGTACATCAGGATTTGGTTGTGGTATTATTCACATTGCTTTGTTCATTCTTATTTTAACTGGTTATTCCAAAATAAATGTTTCCTGTTGCTGAAATTAATCTGTTCTTCCCCTCTTTTTGGCCCGTGGCTGAGAGACCAGAAACATGGATGGGGTCCCTGCTGTCAAGTTGCTCATCTGTCGCAACCCTCCCCCAACTCCATTTCCTGATGAAAAGTAGAAATGAGGACTCATGGGTTTAATACGTGCCATCCAGGCTGTGTTAAGCAGAATGCCTTATGAAAATGAAAGGTCTCAATGCTTTTGCAGCAGGCGATCCCTGTCAGTTTTCACAGAAAAGAAAAATCAATCCCCTGGATGCAAGTCTCACTGACAAAGCTGGTATTTATTCTGCATCCATCATTGCCCTCAGAAAATGGCCATACACTGGATCACTAACTCGTGTTTGATTTAGGTGCCCTCAGTGGTGTTAGTTTCAAGATTCCAACACAATGCTGAAGGAGAGGATAGCTTTTCTCAGTGTTTTCACGTTGAACACACTGCACCTTTTTGTGTTTGATGCTGGTATCAGCAGAAGTGACCTTGTAGCTGCTGGGTCATTCGTGAATCAGTTGGGGTTTTGCATTGTTCTAAAGAGAGGAAAATCTGACATCTTTACCTGGGCTACTGTATGCTTGGCTGACTCTTCATAGCCTCATATGTAGCCTAATAAAGCCAGTCAATTGTACAAACTGTCATGAAGAAGGCCTGTGCCATCGGAGAGCGAGGGGTTTGAAATGGATTTTAGTCTTGGCCAACAATGCTCATCCTTAGAATGAGTCTTAGATATAATGGTTTTCAGTTATTGAGTTTACCTAAGGATGGTATAACTCCAAGACTTTCTCTTGTGTTTTGTAATACATTCTGAATCCTTGCAGTACATTTGTTCTGTTCCTCCCAGCCATTGATATTTCCATATCCAGGAAGCAGTTGGACTTGTGCACAATCAATATGATGAAAACACGTGTGAATAATAATATGCTTTCCCTCTGCTTTTTCAGTGCTCATACTTCCGGCCGATGCCATCCTGTATTACGCAATGAACAAGAAAGTGAGTCACGACTTCATCCTGAGATTCACTGAAAGAAGATCTTCATGTCTATGCAAGTTTTAGCTGTAAGAAATATAATGTTTCATGGGACTCTGTTGGATCTAAAATCTCTGCTCAGTATCAAAAACCCTGCAATATATGAATAAATTACTTTGGCAGTTTTCTACTTTAAATTATTGGACAATTTGGATAGTGTGACTTGACTTCAGACAATTGCTGAACATTAACTTTTGAGTCCAGTGCTTGTTTGTTCTTTTCAAACATCTTGCACATCAGCTATTTTTTCTGGAGGGCTGGAGAATTGAACCCTGCTCCCTGTCTTCTATGAACATCACAGTCATGTATCAATTGGTTGGATGAGAAAAAGAATCTTTTACATAACAATCTTGTTGACCAATTGTGATTGACTTTTCCTTGGTTCCTCAATGGTTGTTTGGTTACAAAGCAAACCAGCCATTTGTTCAGCCAATGGCAGGATGACGAATACTTCAACTGAAGTGTTTGGTTTGGACTTTAAACTCTTCAGTACTCCATTCCTGCCTTCTATATTTTTATTTCTCCAGTGATTTTAGCTAATTTGGAGAGAATGCCATTGACATGCCTTCAACAAAGGGCAACTACAAGAAATAATAGAGTTATTTATTACTGCCAGTGATACTGCACTTGTTTGAGACTTTAACTGTTTTTACTTAATGTTCAATTTTACAGAAATTGAATATAAAATTATTATACGGGCTACGTAGTGAGACCAAGTGTGTGAGAGTACGAGTCAGACCATGTGTGTGTGAGTGCCAAGTCAGTGAGAGTGAGTGAAACTGTGTGTGAGTGAGTGTGAGAGACTGTGGGAAGTCAGAGTGAGACGGTATGCATTAATGAGACTGTGTGAGTGAGAGTCAGAGTGAGCTGATGTGGAAGAGTGAGACTGTGTGAAGTTAGAGTAAGACCATGTGTGTGAGTCAGACTGAATGACAGTGAGTATGAGACTGTGTGTGAGCGATACTGAGAGTTTCTGTGTGAGTGGGTGTGAGAGAGTGGCACTGTATGAAGTCAGTGAGACTGTGAGTGAAACCATATGTGTGAGTGAGACTGTGAGAGAGAGAGTCAGAGTTAGATTGAGAGAGAGAGAGAGAGAGAGTCGGGATTTGTATGTGAATGAGACCATGCATTTGTGAGAGTGAGACCATGTGTGTGACTAAGAATGTGTGTGTGAGTGAGAGAGTCCGAGTGGGGCTGTGTTCGAGTGAGACTGCGCACTCAAAGTGAGACTGACTAAGAGTGTCAGAGACAGCGTGTGTGAGTGAGACTGAGTTGGTGTGTGAGAGTCAAGATTGAGCATGTGTGTGTTTAACCCTGAGTTTGTGCGTGTGACACAATGTCAGTGTCTGTGTGGGAGTGAGTCAAGCTACGTGTGTGAGACTGTAGGAAGTGAGAATGAGACTGTGCAAAGTCAGTATGGGACTGTATGTGTGAGACTGAGACCATGTGTGTGAGTGAAAAAGTCATTGAGGCTACGTATGAGACTGATGTGTATGCGTTTAGTTCTGAGAGTGAAACTGCAAAGTCAGCGTGACACTGTATGAGTGAGGGTGTGTGAGAGTGCTTCTGAGACTGTGTGAGACTGAGTGTGAATGAGACTGTGTGAGAGTGTGTGGGACGTGAGTCAGTCCACGTGTGTGAATGAGTCGATTATTTTTGAGTGAAACTGAGTGTGAGTGAGGCTGCGTGAAGTGTGAGTCAGACTGACTGAGTGTGTGTGAGTGACTATAACAGGCTGAGTGAGACGATGTGCGTAAGTGTGAGACTGAATGAAACTGTCAGAGTGTAAGAGTGAGAGAGTGTGTGTATGAGAGGATATATCAGGAAAGTGCATGCCATCTCAGGGGGGAAAAAAAACTAACAAACTAACCATTTATCCAGACCATTAGGGGGGGGATGATGAGTACTTCAGCTGGACTGTTTGGCTCGGCCTTTAAAGTCTCCAGCAGTTTTAACTAATTCTGGATTAAAAAACCATTGCTATGTTTTTAACTCACTGCAGCTGCAAGAAATAACAGCATTGTTTATTATTGCTAGTGGTATTGCACTTGTTTGAGACTTTAATTAATGCTCAGCTTTATAATGAATTTATTTTGAATGGTTATGTTGTGAGATGTGCGCGTGTGTGTAAGAGAATATATATTTGTAAAGTGCGAACCATTTTGGGGATAGCAGGTATTTAAAAGACGTACAGGGGACCAGATCACCTCAGACATGAATACTGTAATACACTTGTTGTTCCCAGTTTATCTGCTCATGTTCCATTACTCAGATCTGTCATTGTTTCAAGTGGGTCTCATTGGTTAACAGCCTAATCTGACACTCATTCATTGACCTTTTCATCTTCATGCAATCACATCTCACGTGCAGTACAGTGTTGGTTATGTGTATTCACTTTTCAAATGGATCCAAAACAATAATCCATTCAAAGTAGCAAAATGTCAGGAATTTTAAACAGTATTTGCGTCTCCATCAAATTCACATTTGCACGATGTATAAATTAACACCAGGAACAACAAACACTTTAACATTTCTGGCATTCCTTTCTTCCACAGGCAATGTTCGAGCCTCCTTCCCAATGTGAATCAATGAGCTCTAGTGAGGAAGGGCTTGAAGGAGCTCACCGCCCTGATTTTTGAGAGGTCGGATGTATTTTATTTTCTTCTCCTTCTGTAAATCGCTTGGTGCTCGATATAGGATTCACTAATTAGACATTTACACATAACCACTTTAAAACTAAAATGGTTCAACATCGAAGCTATGCCAACAATGCCAGCCACAGGTAGAAGAGGAAATCATCTCAGTTCTTTGTCTAAGTTTCGTTTCTAAAAATAGTGTTCAGTAAATGTTTTCAATATTAGTACATTTGTTTTAAATTAAAACAAACTTAAATTGCAATCTTTTGTTTCATTCTTTTGAAGTAGAAGACAAATTCTGGGCTGAGGGAGTATACTTCATCTCTAATTAGTGCTGCTTCACTAAATATAACCTCCTATCAACAATTTGTGTTGAGAGCTCACCTCCACCAACCATGTATCTGGGGCAATTGACAGTCATAATCCTAGAGAGCAAGGCAGGTACCTTGGCACCACACAGGAAATCTCTATTGGGCGGGGGGGGGGGGGGGCAGCTGATGGAGAAAATGGTTGAACAAATAATGGCTCTGCCAGGATTGGAACAGTTTGTTTGCAATATGTGGGAAAGGTGTCTCCATTAAAAATGGCCTCTGACATCCATCTACTCACTTGCATCACTGACCCCATGCCATTTGTAAAATGCAAGCTTCAGTGCAAAGGCCACATTGGCCTAGATGCACTTCCAAAGAATTTCTGTGCAAGACTTTTGTATAATGGCGTTTGCAGTGACTGTCACATCAGCGCTGTGGGGCAACTCGTGCTGGCACAAGCATTGGTGGGACAGATAGAAGAGTTAGCTCCAGGAATAGTGGGTGTACTGTTGTAGTTTTCCTCATCTTTGGATTCTGGGGAAGTATCTGGAAAACTGCCAATGTGACACCCCTATTCAAAAACAGAGGAAGGCAAAAGGCAGGTAACGTTAGGCCAAACATTTGCAGAAAACATAAAAATAAGTAGAAAGGCGGGTTGTGAGAGAGATACAAACAGTTCACAATGAAATATTGCTGTCTGAGTAGACAAAAAGCAAATGGAGTATAATGTGGGAAAGTGCAAATTTGGTATTTTTGGAAAGAGAATAAAGGAGTTGTTTTATTCAAATGAAAAAAAAAACAAATCTGCAACAAAGGTAATTGAGTTCCTTGTGCACAAAACACAGGAAGCTAGCACACAGATGCAGCAGGTAAACATGAAGACAAATCGAATATCGGCCCTTACTTTAAGGGGTTAGAATGTAAGACGAGGGAGGTGTGCTGGTGGGACACATTTGGACGATGTCAGCAGTTTTTCCTCCCTTATTTAAAGGATATCATTTTACTGGAGGCAGCACTAAGAACGGTCACTAGATGATCTCCAATGTGTTGGGATGACCTTATCAGCAAAGGCTAAACAGATTGGGACACGACTGTCTGGAATTTAAAAAAAAAACGAGGATGTGATTTTGTTGAATTGTACAGGATTCTTAAGAGGCTTGACAGGGTAAATGTTGAAAGAATATTCCCTTCATGGGAGACTATATGACCAGAGGGCGTAGTCCCCAAATATAAGGTGCCATGTTAGAACTGAATCTGAGAAGTAGCTTTATTGTCACATATACTCAAATGCCAAGTACTGGGCCATTTTAGGTACAGAGGTACCCAGGTTAAGATTCTTAAGTACAAAGTCTTGGTCAGGAAGACAATTAGAAAAATAAAGAAAGAAAAATTCCTCTGATCTATAATCCTGGAACAAGTGAGAACAGTAAATTTTTTAAAAATCACCATGATAGATCATACGAATAAATTTTAAAATATAAATGTAAAGTTCAGAATGTCAGTCGTTTTAACCCAGTTCGCGCTGGCACCGAGCTTCCAGTTTGAGTTTTGACACCCGACCATGCCAGGCTTCACTTTGAGCCTCTCGAGGCCGGGAGACTGCTCTGGAATCACCTCAAGGCCAGAAGTCCATGCTGAGGGCATGTCAGCCGACAGATCACCTTGCCAGACCCACACTGAGGCCTGACATTCAGGACATTACTGAGAAGAAAGAAGCAAAAAAAAAGGAGGGAAGAAACAGAAAAGAAGTGGACAGGTCCTCCTCCTCAGCCGAAGCCTGAGGTGAGGAGGACTTTGGTCTCTGGTACTCATGGAGTCATTGAGCTGTACAGCACCGAAACAGAGCGTTTGGTCCAATTGTCCATGCCAACCAAATATCCTGAACTGACCGAGTCCGATTTGTCAGCATTTGGCCCATATCCCTCTAAACCTTCCTATTTATATACCCATCCACATTCCTTTTAACTGTCATTGTACCCACTTCCACCACTTCTTCTGGCAGCTTGTTCGATACATGCAACACCCTCTGCGTGAAAACATTACCCCTTAGGTCTTTTTCAAATCTTTCTCCTCTCACCTTAAAACTATGTGCTGTAGTTTTCAACTGCCCTCCCCTGGGAAAAAGAACCTTGGCTATTCACCCTCCCCATGTCGATCATGATTTTTAAAAATCTCTCCCCTCAGTCTTTGACATCCCATGGAAAATAGCCCGAGCCCCTCCTGATAGCTCAAACCCTCCAAACCTGGCAACATCCTTGTAATGAATCCTCGTAATGACAGGTATATGAATCGTGTCAAGTTTCACATCTTTCCTATAGCAGAGAGACCAGAATTGGATGCAGTATTCCAAAAGTAGGCTAACCAATGTTCTGTACAGCTACAACGTGACCTTCCAACTCCTATGCTCAATGCACTGAGCAATAAAGGCAAGCACACCAAACACCCTCTTCACTATCCTATCTACCTGCGACTGCACTTTCAAAGAACAATGCACCTGCACCCCAATGTCTCTTTGTTCTGCAACACTCCCCAGGATCTTACTGCTAAGTTTATAAGCCCTGCTGTAATTTGACTTTCCAAAATGCAGACCCTCACCTTTATCTAAATTAAACTCCATTTGCCACTCCTTGGCCCACTGGCCCAGCTGATCAATGTCCTGTTGTACTCTCAGGTAACCTTCTTCGCTGTCCACTACACCTCCAATTTCGGTGTCGTCCACATTTCTACTATCCATACTTCCTGTGTTCACATCCAAACCATTTACATAAATGACAGAAAGCAGTGGAGCCAGCATTAATCCTTGTAGTACACCACTGGTCACAGGCCTTCAGTCCGAAAATGAACTTTCTATCACCCTGTCTCCTACTTTTGAGCCAATTTTGTGCCCAACTGGCTAGCTGTCCCCGTTTTCCACGTAATCAAACGTTGCTTAGCAGTCTACCCATGCAGTACCTTGTTGAATGCCTGACAAGTTCATATAAACAACATCCACTGCTCCACCTTCAACAATCTTCTTCATTACTTCTTTAAAAAATACTCAAACAAGTTCGTGAGAGACAATTCCGCATGCACAAAGCCATGTTCACCATCTGCAGTCGGTGCTTGCCTTTCCAAATACCTGTAAATCCTGTCCCTCAGGATCCCCTACAACAACTTATCTACCACTGGAGTCAGACTCACCAGCTTATAGTTCCCTGGCTTTTTCTTACCACCTGTCTGAAATTATGGCACCGCGTTCGCCAACCCCCAGTCTGCTGGCACCTTGCACATGGTTTTTGATGATACAAATATCTCAGCAAAGGGCCCAGTAATTTACCTGAGCTTCCCACAAAGCTCTGGGTTACACCTGATCAGGTCCCAGGGACTTATCCACCTTTATGCATTTTAAGACCTCCAGCACCTCCTTTGTAATATGGACTGTTTTCAGGGCATCACTGTTTATTTCCCCAGGTTCCCTAGCTTCCATGTCTTTCTCCAGGGGAAATACTGATGTGAAATATTCATTTAGTATCTCACCCATCTCCTGCGGTTTCACACACAGACGGCCTTGTTGATCTTTAAAGGGCTCTACTCTCTCCCTCATTACTGTTTTGCCCTTATTATTGTTCTAGAATCTCTTTGGATGCTCCTTAACTGTACTTGCCAAAGCTATTTCATGTCCCTTTTATGCACGCTTGATTTCGCTCCTAAATATACACTTATTGTCCTTATGCTCGTCCAGGGATTCGCTCAATCCCAGCTGTCACAACACAACATATGCTTCGTTTTTCTTAAGCGGACCCTCAATTTCTCTATTTTCAGCATTCCCGGCACCTACCAGCCCTGCCCTTCACATTACCGTCAACAAACTGTCTCTGGACTCTCCTTATCTCTTTTTTAAAGGAGTCCTGATTCCCAATCTTTACCTGCAAATAATCTCTCCCAGTCAAATTTTGAAAGTAAAAACGCAGAAGAAACTGCGGATGCTCTAAATTGGAAACAAAAGCTGAAATTGCTGGAAAAGTCTCGCATAATCTGTGGAGAGAAATCAGTGTTTGCGTTTCAGATCGATTGAAACTCCCTCAGAGCTCAGGAAGGGTCAATCGACCTGAAACATAGAACATGGAAAAGTACAGCACAGTATAGGCCCTTCGGCCCACGATGTTGTGCTGTGGATTAATCCTAATACAAAATAAAATAACCTAACCTACATTCCCCTCAATTCACTGCTGTCCATGTGCATGTCCAGCAGTTGCTTAAATGTCACTGAAGAGTTTGATTTCTCTCAACAGATGCAGCAACACCTGCTGAGCTTTACCAGCAATTTCTGTTTTCGTAACTTTTGAAAGTTCCTGCCTCATACCATGAAAATTGTTTTTTTTTTTCAATTTAACTTTTTGATCAGTCTGTCCTTTTCCATAACTATTTTAAAACTGATGGAATTATGATCACTTGCCCCAAAGTACTCCCTTCCTGTCGCCTCAATCATTTGCGTGCCTTATTCCCAACAGGTCAAGTTTTGCTCCTTCTTTTGTATATACATCCACAGACTGAATAAGAAAGTTTTCTTTCACACACTGAACAAATTCCTTCCCATCCCACCTCTTAACACTATGCCAGGCCCAGTCTATGTTTGGAAAGTTAAAATCCCCAACCATTACAACCCTGTTATTCTCACAGATATCTGAGATCTCCTTTCATATTTTCATCTCAATTTCCCGTTGACTACTGCGGGTGCCTTTTGTACAATCCCAACAAGTTGGTCATCCCTTTCTTTTTTCATAGTTCAACACAAATAATTTCCTTGGGCAAACTCCCAGGAATCCTCCCTAAGTACAGCCATAATGTTATCCCAAACCAAAATCACCTCTCCCCCTCCTCTCTTTCCTCCCCTTAAGTCCCTCATATCATCCACAAACAAAACTGTTTAATCCTGGTGTCAAATTTAAGTCCTTTAAGAAATTTCCAACAAGTGTTGATATTTAACCCCAATCCCGAGCTCTAATTTTGAGTAATAACCTATTTAATTATATTTTTCAAAATCTTACTGATGTTTTCTGAAGGCCCAAACACATTATTTGCATGAGGGAAGCAGCGGGGACCTGTGGGGCAATATTTTCACACAGAGGGTGGATCGCATGTGGAATGAACTGCCAGAGGAATTGGCGCATACATGTACAGCTGAATTCTGCTTATTACAAAGTTTAAAAGACATTTGGACAATTATCCAAAGAGGAAAACTTTACAGGGATATGAAAGCAAATGGGATTAGTACAGTTTGGGAAACTTGGTCAGCACGGACAAATTGGACTGAAGGGTCTATTTCTGTGCTGTATAACTCTGTGACTCTAATAAATGCTCTAGGTTGAATGTTTATATTACCACCCTTCATTATTGGAACTAGTGGATATTCCTGCAATCCTTAAGTGGAAATATGAAATGCAAACTTGCTTTCAGTAATGTATGTTTCCCATGGCCTGATATAGATGTTTGCAAAAATCTGAGCTCAGACATCCCCACTGAAAGATTTAACTTGGCTGCAGTGGCAAATGTGATGTGTCCTGTTCTACAGGGGAACCAGCTAATTGCTTAAGTTGTGAAGGTGACCCATGGCAGCTGATATGGGGGACTTTATCAATAATTCCAACATGGGTGTATT
Source organism: Stegostoma tigrinum (assembly GCF_030684315.1). NCBI lineage: Eukaryota > Metazoa > Chordata > Chondrichthyes > Orectolobiformes > Stegostomatidae > Stegostoma > Stegostoma tigrinum. Next base: position 4,843,536 of record NW_026728419.1, on the reverse strand, counting down.
TGGAGAATCTCCGCTGCATCACGCTTGGCAGTCATCAGCACAGTTTCAGAACACAAATGGCAGGTACATGAAGGCAAATTATGGTATTTGTCAAATCAGATGATCACAATATGTTTGATAAAGCTCCCCAACCAGTTCCTGCTCATTACTGAATTCCTCAGCAAGGCTCCCTGTCCGTACAACCTTAATATTTTCTGCAAAGTAGAAATTATTCTTCAAGATTAGCAGTTGAATTCTGCTCTTTATAACTTCTGTATACTGAGCTCTGTTTAGAGCATTAGCTAGCCCGTGGTGAAGAAGCTTTGGTCACAAGGTCTTTGTCAAAATGATGTTTGATGCTCATTGCTTGCATCTTGTTCCCTTTTCTTGAAACAAAAGCTGCATGTTCATTTTTGCAGTTTCTGAGCTCTGAGGTGGGTCAGCTGTTTTATTGGAAAATGCATCTAGGACCAAAGCAGGGCTAAGGATTGAACCCTGAAATGTTAGCTTTGTCTCTTCACAGATGTTGCCTGAGTATTTGCAGCACTTTCTGTTTTCCCCAACTTCCCCACATTCTGATTTCCTGCATCTGTAGTATTTTGCTTAATTACATTTAGGTTGAGTTGGCCTGTGAAAGGCCTGATTAATTGTTTTTTGCATATTACAAAAAAAACTGTCCCAGTAATATCAAACGGCTTGGAAAACATCAGCCTTTCAACAGCCGACCCTTAACTATTGAAACAGTCATTCCTCATCCCTGTTAAATTTCTGTTGGAATATGTGAGTTGCAGTAAGCAGGATATTCAGTTCTTCGTACAGAGTTGGTTTGGCCTCTATAGTGATTTGGTGTAGTGAACGAATGAAGAACTGAAAACCAAAAATAATTTGGAAGAGGATCGCATTGTCACAGCACGTATTGTCCATTTCTGCAGAGGCAGCTGAAACAGTTGGAACAGCAAACAACATATGTTTCAAGCTTTTATCAGAAAATAAGTAAGATTCACTGCAGCTAAGGCAGGTTGCACATGGTTTGTATCTGTCCTGTCCACAGTTATTTGCCATTGAAATACACTGCATGGAAAAAAAACTAATAGTCCAGTGTAATAAAGTGTGAAACTGGATGAACACAGCAGGCCAAGCAGCATCTCAGGAGCACAAATGCTGACGTTTCGAGCCTTGACCCTTCATCAGAGAGCATCTTCATCTCTCATGAAGGGTCTCGGCCCGAAACGTCAGCTTTTGTGCTCCCGAGATGCTGAACTGCACCTCCCAGTCGCAAACCATTTCCACTCCCCCTCCCATTCTCTTGATGACATGTCCATCATGGGCCTCCTGCAGTGCCACAATGATGCCACCCGAAGGTTGCAGGAACAGCAACTCATATTCCGCCTGGGAACCCTGCAGCCATATGGTATCAATGTGGACTTCACCAGTTTCAAAATCTCCCCTTCCCCTACTGCATCCCTAAACCAGCCCAGTTCATCCCCTCCCCCCACTGCACCACACAACCAGCCCAGCTCTTCCCCCCCACCCACTGCATCCCAAAACCAGTCCAACCTGTCTCTGCCTCCCTAACCGGTTCTTCCTCTCACCCATCCCTTCCTCCCACCCCAAGCCGCACCCCCAGCTACCCACTAACCTCATCCCACCTCCTTGACCTGTCCGTCTTCCTTGGACTGACCTATCCCCCCCCTACCTCCCCACCTACACTCTCTCCACCTATCTTCTTTACTCTCCGTCTTCGGTCCGCCTCCCCCTCTCTCCCTATTTATTCCAGTTCCCTCCCCCCATCCCCCTCTCTGATGAAGGGTCTAGGCCCGAAACATCAGCTTTTGTGCTCCTGAGATGCTGCTTGGCCTGCTGTGTTCATCCAGCCTCACATTTTATTATGCTGCTTGGCCTGCTGTGTTCATCCAGCCTCACATTTTATTATGCTGCTTGGCCTGCTGTGTTCATCCAGCTTCACACTGTGTTATCTTGGATTCTCCAGCATCTGCAGTTCCCATTATCTCTGCAGCATGCTCTGAACAGTTTAGTTTCCTGGATGACCTCCTGTCATTTACACCTCCTTGAGATTTCCCAGTTGGTCATGTGGGAATTGTGGTAATGTCGGCTAGACTGAGAACTGGAAATACATCTTTTCAGATGTTACCTAGAATGGTGATGAAACATCTGAAAACTAACCTTCCAGCTCAGTGAGCAAACTCACATCCAGAACCTCAACCTGAGCTACAAATCTTCTCAAAACTCGCTCGCACCTATGGGCGCAATATGCTAAAACTGGCCCGAAGATGGGAAACCAGTGCCATCTGACAGAGTGCCACCCGCGAACAGCTGTACATGCTGCATGAATGCCTAACGAAACAGGTACTACCTAAATGTCTCAAATACAAGCCTCCCCTTAACACCCCACTAGCCAAAAGAATAGCAGAGCAAAACAGCCACAGAATGCTTAGAGAAGTGATCAATGATGCCAACAGACTCCGTAAATACAACCGGGAAATTTCGCGCCAAAAATCTTTACTCGCTAACGCGACAGACCATGAATGGACAGGCACAGCACAACGAGCCATAGACATCAGGCAGCGGCAAACACAGAAAACGAAAAAAACCAGACAAACTCACACAAAATAACAATACAGAAACATGGATAAAAAAAACTTCTGACCGACCATTAACAGACACTGAAAAAGCTGTCTTATTTAGAGGATTAAATTACAACTTCCAGGATGCGGACAAGAAAGATTTCTTAGCAGCGTTAGAAACCACACTGAAAGACAACAAACTCACAGAAGAAACCCAGCAAACCATCAGACAGTCAGTCGCACCAACACTAAGCAGGAAAAAGGAAGGACACACACTCAATACACAAGAAAGGAAAGCCCAAAAAGGACTCAAAAAAGATAAAAACACCGTTATCCTACCTGCAGACAAAGGACGCTTGACAGTCATCTTAAACCGAACAGACTACATTGAGAAAGCGAACGCACTGCTTGCAGATACTGACACTTACCAACAGGTGGCGATAGACCCGACCCCACAACTCGAGAACCGAATCACAGCCTTACTCAAAAAACTTCAAAAATCTGGAGAATTAAACAAGAGCGACTTCCAAAAAATGAAACCAGATGGATCCAACACACCACGCTTCTACGGACTACCAAAAATTCACAAACCAGGAGCACCCCTCAGGCCCATAGTGTCGCTACCTGGAACACCAACCTACAGATTAGCCAAGGAACTACACCAAAGACTAAAACACCGAGTAGAAGACTCCCACCACTCCATTCACTCCACCCAAGAATTCCTGAACACCAAAGACACCAAGATAGAAGAGGATGAAATAATGGTCTCCTTTGACGTAACAGCCCTGTTCACATCCATCAACATCAACCTGGCCAAAGAAACACTGACGACACTATTAGAAGAACAGAAGACACATACACCAGACACCACCAACCTCATCAGCAAGGACAACATCATCAAGCTAGTGGACCTATGCCTCAGCACCCACTTCACTTTCAATAACAAAACCTACAGACAAACCAACGGTACACCCATGGGATCTCCGATATCAGGGTTCTTAGCAGAGGCAGTAATGCAGAGACTCGAACAAACAGCTCTGCCAATCATCCAACCCAAACTTTGGGTCTGCTACGTGGATGACACCTTTGTCATCACTAAACGAAACAAATTAGAGAAAACCTTCAAGACCATCAATAATACCTTTACTGGCATAACATTCTCAAAAGAGGAGGAAAACAACAACAAACTGCCATTCCTAGATATCACAGTAGAGCGAACAGCCAATGGGGAACTTCAAACCAGTGTCTACAGGAAAACAACACATACGGACCAAATACTGAACTACAGGAGCAACCATCCCAACACCCACAAACGAAGCTGCATTAGAACATTATTCCAACGAGCCACCACACACTGCAGCACAGAAGAACTATGCAGAGCAGAGAAAAATCACCTATACAGCGTATTCAAAAAGAATGTGTACCCTATGAACACAGTCCGCCGATTTCTCAGCAATAAACCCAAACAAACAGACAAAACGGGCTCAGAAACCATAACCACTCTCCCCTACATCAAAGACATTTCCGAAATGACTGCCAGACTACTCGGACCCCTTGGCATCAGGGTAGCCCAGAAACCCACCAACACGCTAAAACAGCAGCTAATGAACTTAAAAGACCCTATACAGACAACAGATAAAACAAACATCATCTACAAAATACGTTGCATGAACTGTGACAAACACTACATTGGACAAACTGGCAGAAAGCTGGCCACCAGGATACATGAACATCAACTAGCCACAAAACGACATGACCCACTGTCACTCGTATCCTTACACACAGATAAGGAAGGACACCACTTTGATTGGGACAACACATCAATCCTAGGACAAGCCAAACAGAGACATGCACGAGAATTCCTAGAAGCATGGCATTCCAACCGGAATTCCATCAAACACATTGACTTGGAGCCAATCTACCATCCCCTGAGAAAAAGAGCAGGAAATGACATCACCAACCCAAGGAAACCTAACCAGATAAATAGAAAGCGGGACATAACACCAGCGCTTCGTCGGAGGCTCACTGATGATGTTACCCAGAATGGTGACGAAACGTCTGAAAACTAACCTTCCAGCTCAGCGAGCAAACTCACATCCAGAACCTCAACCTGAGCTACAAATCTTCTCAAAACTCGCTGTGACAAAAATATTGCAAGCTACATGTTTCTACTTCATCGGTTTATTCCCATCTCAGAGAGGAAGTTTTACATTCCGTTTGGAACAGACCGACTGAGAACAGGAGAAGACCATTCAGATCTTCGCAAGTGTATCAGCTCTCCTGTGTGGCCTTGGCCAGTGCATCAACATGAGGTATTTATTTCAGATACGTGAAGCGGAGGGAAGCAGGCAGCTGATGAAAATGCACAGTGCAGTTCACTGCAAGCCACAGCACTGACCAATAGAAAATAGCAGGGGATGGTTTCGATCCATCGACCTCTGGGTTATGGGCCCAGCACACTTCCACTGCGCCACTCTGCTACCATGAACTACCTGTGTCTCAGGCAAGTATTCAGCTTTCCATCTGGAGTGCAGCATTTCCATTCGATGACGATGTTCAAAGCTTTTCACCGTCGTGCACAGAAGTGTCACAGCTGTGTAAATATAAGCTTTGTCTAATTTCCCCCATTCTGTTGGTCAATTTATGATTTCACTCAGAATCACAAAACTTGTCACAGCTCAGATGGAGGCCATACACCCTGCCTTAGTTATGTCACGTCTCCCCAATAAGCAACTAATTATCACTTTCAGTATCAATCTTTTGCCTTCTCCCTGTAACATCTGCACAGGTACTTTTAACATAGCTGTCCAATTGTATTTTTGTTAATTGAATCTGCCTCTGTCGCTGTCAGATCGAGATTTACCGACCCGAACCACTCCTTGTGTGAGAACGTTCTTCCTCAAGTCACTTTCACTTTGTTTTCCTCATGCCGTCAAATATCTGCCTCATCATTCTCAATCCCTTCAGGCGTGGTGTGGTAGAACTTTCACGCCTTTATTTCCACTGTCTAGACCCCTCGTGACTTGGAGAGCTTCGTTCGGATCACTTTACAGCCTTCTATTCCCCAAGGAGGACTGTCTCAACTTTCCAACCCATCTTCATTTCTGACATACAGATACATTTTAAACCTTCAATATTTGGACCTATCTTCGATGCTCCTTACTCACAACACCTTCTCTGCCTCCAGAAACAATTCTTTTGATGCGGCCTGGACTGTTTTGTTCTTCCAGTCTCCTCTTTGTCTACGATTCACATGAACCTGTTCAGCACTATCCCCAATCACTTCACTTTCCCACTTTCTGAGGTTTCATGTTCATGATTAGCAATGCTTCAGCCTAAGAATTCATTCAGAGTCGGATTGCCTGTGTTAACATTCTAAAACTCTTGTTCTTCCTTTGAACAAGTGTATTCCTAGGCCGGGTTCACTGCAATGGGACCTCTACCCTATTCCAAAGTCAGGCAGTTCAACTTCATTTCACGAAGCTGCTTTTTGAGATAATTAATTGGGTACTTTGGCGAAACACGTGTGGTTGTTTAGATGTAAAACTGGGACTTCTGGCATTTATAAATGCTGTAAGACCCAAAGCAAGAATCATACCCCTGGACCAACGAGCCATCTGTAGACCACAGGGGGCAATCCTCAACCAGCTGGGACTCGCTTTGTGTGACGTACATCCCACAATGCTTCAGGAATTCCAAGAATCAAACAGTTTCCTGAACATAATCCCTTGACCTTGATTGTTCTTGGAAAAGAACCAAAATTGCTGGAAAAGTTCAATACGTCTGGCAGTATTTGTGAAGGAAAATCAGGGTTACTGTTTAGGGTTGGGTGAACCTTTCTCAGAACTGACTGTTTAGACTTATTTCCCAGGACATGGCTCACAGCCTCACCTGTTGGCCTGGCAAGTGGATACCTTAAAGCTCTTTAACTTTTATGAAGGTTTGTGCTGGTTCTGCTATGACAGGCAGTGAATTACCTTTTCCCACTGTTGGTGGTCTGAGTGAAATGTTTTTTTCCTGCTGCTTTGATTCCTGTCACAAGCAAAACGGAGGAAGCAAACAGCCCTCGCATTCATTCTCAGCTTTTGCCCACAGTCAGCAGGATATGAACCCGTGCAAAAACACCGCAAATGGATTTGAAATCCATTGCCTTAACAATTAACCAAGAGATGCTTGTTAATATTAACAGCAGAGTTTATAAAGGGAGCCCGCAGATGAAGACTACTTGAATTTTCCACAGCACTCAAAAAGGGGTCAAAAAAGATCATAGCACAAGGTCAGAGTTCATGGTGTTGGCTAATAATTGAGCATGGACTTCCTATTGTTTAATTAACAGAACACAGAATCGGGATTAAAGGGTATATTTCATGTTGAAATACCCACACCCCACAACTCACCCACCGTACTCTAATGGACACTATTTGATGGGCACTGTTGTCTCGGAGATTTTTTAACTTGATGTAATTCATTAAACCTGCCACATTGCACATTACCAGAACTAAATTAGCCACATCCCACATCCTACCCCAAATGCATCTTTTGCCTCTTTGAACAGTTATGGAAACATTTTTCTCTGAAATTTATCACCTTCACAAAAAAGGGGCTTTACAGTGAAGCAAAAATCAGAAGCCATTCTTTTCTTGGCACAGATTATTTACAGAGTTCAACATTATGGGTGTGTAGTTCCTTACTCCGCTTTGTGTCTGTATGTGTAGAGTTATTAGTTCTCCAGTCACCAAAGAATGTGTACGTAATATTTGATAAAAATGAACAACTACAGTCAAGGCCACTAAAACATTTATCATCTGTGTGGCTACCAAGGTGTCTCAGTAAGTGGGATGACTGATTCAATCCTTTCCCACACTCAGAACAAATGCATGGTTTCTCTCCCGTGTGAATTCGCTGGTGTGAGACCTGATGGAAAGACTGGCTAGATCTCTTCCAACACTTGGAGCATTTATCAACATCTGCTAAGTGTGACCTCACTGGTGTGTAGCAGGTAGGATGTTTGAGTGAACCATTTCTAAACTTCAAGCAATTATCGAGTCTGAGAGATATTCAGCACAGAGAGTGTGTCTTTGGTCATTCTCGTCCATGCCGACCAGATTTCCAAAATTTATCTCCTCCTGTTTGAACATTTAGCCCATATCCCGCTAAACCCTTCCTGTACATGTATCCATGCCGATGCCTTTTAAATGTTGTGTTTATACCAGCCTACACCATTTCCAGTGTGAGTTCATTCCATACACACACCATCCTGCGTGTCAAAACATTACACCCTATGTCCCTTTAAAATCTTTACACTCAAACCTTAAACCTATAACCTGAAGTTTGGACTCCCCTATCCTGGGAAAAAGACCTGATCGCTACTCATGATTTTATTAACTTCGATAAGGTCACCCCTCAGCCTCCAACACTCCAGTGTAAAGAACCCGATTTTATTCAGCCTCTCCTTCCGGATCATCTGCTCCAACCCTGGCAACTTCTCTGTAAACACTTTCATCTTTCCTTGAGCAGGGAGAAGAGGAATGAATGCAGTTTGCGAGGTTTCGTCTGTGTGTATTAACGGGTGTTAATGGGTAGAGAGGATGAACACATCCGCTTTATCCCACCAGTTTAAATTGTGAAAATATCGGTTTTAAAGCAGTGTAAGAGGAGATTGTATCTTTCTGTGCATTTTCACTGGAAATGTTCAACTGTGAACTGTCTGTCTTTAAAAAAATTGGTGCTTGACTTAAATTCTCACTGATTAACATTGAGATAGAAAAAAAGTTTCTGTGTTCGGGTGTTTAAGTTCATGAACATATGGATGGGAGCTGAAGCAGCTTGTGTGGTGCTGAGGCTTAGTTGGCTAATGTGCCTTTTTAATAGAACATAGAACAGCACAGCACAGAACAGGCCCTTCAGCCCACGATGTTGTGCCGACCATTGATCCTCATGTATGCACCCTCAAATTTCAGTGACCATATGCATGTCTAGTAGTCTCTTAAATGACCCCAATGACCTTGCTTCCACAACTGCTGCTGGCAACGCATTCCATGCTCTCATAACTCTCTGTGTAAAGAACCCGCCTCTGACATCCGCTCTATACTTTCCTCCTACCAGCTGAAAACTATGACCCCTTGTGTTAGCCATTTCTGACCTGGGAAAGTCTCTGGCTATCAACTCTATCTATGTCTCTCATTATCTTGTGTACCTCAATTAGGTCCCCACTCCTCCTCCTTTTCTCCAACTCAGCTCGACCCTCATCAACTTTTCTAGTCACATCCTCAAAGAACTCGATAAGGTTTGTGAGGCATGACCTGCCCCTCTCAAAGCCGTGTTGACTGCATTTAATCAAGCCATGCTCTTCCAGATGGCCATAAATCCTATTCCTCAGAATCCTTTCTAACACTTTGCAGACGACAGACATGAGACTTACTGATCTGTAATTGCCAGGGATTTCCCTATTTCCTTTCTTGAAGAGAGGAATTACATTTGCCCCTCTCCAGTCCTCAGGTACGACTCCAGTAGAGAGAGGATGCAAAGATCCTCGCAAGTGGCGAAGCAATTGCATTTCTCGCTTCCCAAAGCATCCGAGGATAAATCTGGTCCGGGCCTGGCGACTTGTCAATCTTAATATTTGACAAAATTTTCAGCACATCAGCTTCCTCCATCTCTATCCATTCTAGCATGCACACCTGCTCTTCAAAGGTTTCATTCACTACAAAGTTCGTTTCTTTCGTAAAGACAGAAGCAAAAAACTCATTTAGGGCTTCCCCTACCTCCTCAGACTCCACACACAAGTTCCCTATGCTATCCCTGATCGGCCCTACTCTTTCTTTGACCATTCTCTTATTCCTCACAAGTGTAAAATGCCTTTGTGTTTTCCCTAATTCGTTCTGCCAAGCCTTTCTCGTGCCCCCTCTGGCTCTCCTCAGATCATTTTTGAGCTCCTTCCTCGCCTGCGTGTAATCCTCTCGAGCTGAGCTTGACCCTAGCTTCCTCCACGTTATGTAAGCTACCTTCTTCCTTTTCACGAGAAGCTCCACCGCTCTCGTCATCCAAGGTTCCTTTATCTTACCCCTTCTTGCCTGTCTCAGAGGGACATATTTACTCATCACTCGCAATAACTGTTCCTTAAACAGTCTCCACATGTCTATAGTGCCTTTACCATGGAACAATTGCTCCCAGTCCATGCTTCCTAACTCATGTCTAATCGCATCATAGTTTCCTCTTCCCCAATTAAATATCCTCCCATTTTTTCCTAATCCTCTCCTTCTCCATAGCTATGTAGAATGTGAGGCAGTTATGGTCACTATCACCAAAATGCTCTCCCACCACAAGATCTGATACCTGCCCCGGCTCGTTTCTGAGCACCAAGTCCAGAATGGCCTCTCCCCTCATCGGCCTGTCAACGTACTGAGTTAGGAAACCCTCCTGAACACACCTTACAAAAACAGCTCCATTCAAATCTTCTGATCGAAGGAGGTTCCAATCAATATTAGGCAAGTTAAAGTCACCCATTACAACAACCCTACTACGTCCACACTTTTCCAAAATCTGCCGACCTATGCTTTCTTCAATCTCCCTGCTGCTATTGGGGGGCCTGTAGTAAACCCCTAACGAGGTGACTACTCCCTTGCTGTTCCTAATTTCCACCCACACTGACTCAGTGGGCAGATCTTCCTCGACAAAGGAAGCTTCTGTAGCTGTGATACCCTCTCTGATTAGTAGTGCTACACCCCCTCCTCTTTCTCCCCCCTCCCTATTCTTTTTAAATGTTCTAAACCCTGGAACATCCAGCAATCATTCCTGCCCCTGAGAAACCCATGTCTCTGTTATGGCCACAACATCATAGCACCAGGTACTGATCCATGCTCTAAGTTCATCACTTTTATTCCTGATACTCCTTGCATTAAAGCAAACACACTTTAACTGATCCCTTGGTTCCTTCCCAGGAAAATCCTTCCCACTAGCTGGTCTACCTCTTGCTCACCTGCATCAACTCTCACCTCCGGTAGACAGCTCAGGTTCCCACCCCCCTGCCATACTAGTTTAAACCCTCGAACTACTCCAGCAAACCTTCCACCCGGGATATTGGTCCCCTTCCAGTTTAGATGTAACCCATCCTTCTTGTACAGGTCCCACCTTCCCCAGAAGGCATCCCAATTATCTACATATTTGAAGCCCTCCCTCCTACACCAGCTGCGCAGCCACGTGTTAAGCTGCGCCTGCTCTCTGTGCCTCACCTCGTTATCACCTGGCACCAGTAGTAAACTAGAGAACACTACTCTGTTCGTCCTGCTTTGCAGCTTCCATCCTAACTCCCTGAAATCACTTTTTATATCCTCAATCCTTTTTCTGGCTATATCATTAGTGCCAATATGTAACACGATTTCTGGCTGTTCGCCCTCCCCTTTTAGAACCTTATACACCCGATCGGAGACGTCCCGGACCCTGGCACCAGGGAGGCAACATACCTTCCGGGAATCCCGATCCTGACCACAAAATCTCCTGTCGATTCCCCTAACTATAGAGTCCCCTACCACGAGTACTTTTCTATTCTGCCCTCTTCCCTTCTTTGCCACAGTGTCAGGCTCAGCGCCTTATAAACCAATTTTAAAAGCAGACTGATCAAAACTTGAAAAATCCTCAGCCTAAATGCCTTGTAATCTCAAATTCTCCAGCATTTGAAGTTCCTACTATCCTGGAAGAACTCTATGCTGGGATATGCTCAATGTTCTGGAACCAATATCAGGGAATTCCTACAGTGTGGAAACAGGCTTTTCGGCCCGACAAGTCCACACCAAACCTCACAGCATCCCAGCCAGACCTTTAACCCTCCTAATGTACCCCTCCCTGAATACAACAAGCAATTTAGCATAGCCAGTCCACCTAACCTGCACATCTTTGGACTGTGGGAGGAAACCCATGCAGACATGGGGAGAATGTGCAAACTCCACACAAGCAGTCGTCCAAGGGTAGAGTCGAACCCGGGTCTGAGTGCTGTGAGGCAGCAGTGCTAAACACTGAGCCTCCGTGCCACTAAAATGCTTTCTCTCAGTACTTCCACCCAACTTTCTCTAAATATGCTTGTTCCAAGGTAAACGTTAATCTCTCCTTTTCTGCATGTTCAGCACTTGCTCTGAATGTTATCGCCTCATCCCTGGTACATGCTGCACCTTCCCCCCAACACCCTCCCTGAATATTCACACAGGGCATCAGAAGTCAAAGAAAATCACCTGCCAACGCTACCTCATTACAAATAGCATTTCAGAAAAAAAGCTGTCAAAGTATTCACTAGTTTTGAATTTGATGATGACTTGGATGTATTGAACGATAGATTTTGAGAACACTGAGCCAGGAAAGGTTATGACATAGGCAAGGCATGTTTTTCAACTGAGTGCAAGAGCAATCAAACAGGCGTGCATGTGGCTGCTTTATTTTTCTCAAGTCGAGGCCTGTGAGTTTAATCAGATTACTGACTCACTGATGTGGGACACAATTGCAAATGACCAAGTCAGTGGCTTATTACGCCGAAAGCCAATTCCCACGTTAGCCAGACCAATAGATATTTGCACATCTCACAAAATGAGCCAGAGTTAAATAAAAATACTACATCAAGATGCAGAAATGCCTGTCCACAAAGTGCATTCTTGCTGTCAGAACTCTACATGCTTTTCAGCACCTGAGACATGTTCTGCTCAGGGCCTGGCACAAGATCTCTGTCTTTCCCTGGCATTTTTGCACTTTGATGTTTCAACTAGAACCTAATGTCTCACAGTGCTGTTGTCTTGCCTGGTTGTTTATCACAGGCATAAGCCAGGCAGCTTAGCATTGTTATTACCAGCAGTCAGTCAAGGGCTGGTCAGCAGCTGTGGCAACAAATGCATTTGTTTCAAACAAATGGTCACATCTCAAATTCTCAGGGAAACAGTTCTCAGTCAGGGCAAGGGAGACAGGATTCAGTCACGAGATCCTGACATAGCATTTCCAAGGAATCATTCGATATCAGCCCAGGGACTTTGACACTGTCAGCCAGCCATTTGGGGCTAATCTGGATCAGGGAATCTGTATCACTACAGTACAGCGAAGTGGCCACACTCACCACTAATTACACTCTCAAAATGCTCCAGTAGACTTGTCGAGCCTGAATTATGAGCATCAATCCAAGCTGACCCTGTCCATTCCTGCCACTGGGGGTCATTTTGATGAAATTCTCAAAAGGTGTTCAGGAGTTTGGGAGGTTCAAGTCCATAGCTCTCTGAAATAGCAACACAAGTGGATAAGACGGTGAAGAATTTCACTTTCATGGTACGCAGCATCGGGATATGGTCAACTTGGATATCTGGCTCGTAAGTGGGAGGAGATTTTGTTTTCAAATATGTCAGAGCATGCATTGTTCCGACAAGAACAGCTATGGTTTCAACCATGAAATGGCCACAACTTGATCAAAAGTGACCATCAAGCAGTTGGAACTGTTAGCTGTCAAATAAATTAAGACAGAGATAAGTACATTTGCAGGAGTTTTTTTTAAATTGATTTTTAAAAAAAAAATGTCATGGGATGATGACATCACTGGATAAGAATGGCAGTTTCCTTCCCTAAAGGACAATGGATTCACGGTCAGATTCTTATTTTCAGATGGATTCAAACCTAGGTCCCCAGAACGGTATCTCAGTCTTTAGGGAGTAACTGACAGAAGACTAAATAGAAAATATATACTAGAAATCATAGTGTCTTGGTTTATGTATTCACCATGAGATCCGTGACTGCTATAGACGCCAGGTAAAGAGCTGAAGAGATTGCATTCCCCCACCCCCCGGACAGAGTCACAATGGTCACCAGGTTTCATAGCCAATTGGGAAAATGCAATAAGGGATTACAGTACATGACTCATCCCAATCCTTTGTTTGGATTTAAAAAAAAAACTTTGATTTTTATCCACAAAATGAAAGATTACATTGCTTCCAATAAACAAGTGTCTGTGGAGAGCAACAAAATCCGTCATTGTAAGAGGTGTGCAGACATAACTAACAAAAGGGCCATCGAGATCATCACAGAATTCCTACAGTGTGGAAGATGGCCATTCGGTCCATACCAACCCTCCAAAGAGCATCCCACCTACACTCACACCCTACCCTATCCCTGATTTGCACACCTGACACAATGGGCAATTTAGCATAGTCAATCTACCTAATTTGCATATTTTTGGACTGTGGGAGGAAACCGGAGCACCTGGAGGAAACCCACGCAGGCAGGGTCTGGGTCGGACACTCATCGTAAGTTCAGTGCGGACTTGATGGGCTAAGTGTTCTGCTTCCACACTAGAGGGATTCTATGATCTCTAGAAACAAGCCCAAAACACATGGTTTTTGATTCTGCTGTTAGCTGTATTCAAACCAATCAACTCATTCAGAAATTTGCTGGTAGTTAACCAGTCCTGATGAACCGGGAAATCCCTTTTCACATACTGTGTGGGTGGATAATCTTCAGTCAGCGTGAATGTATCGTGACAACGTGACGATTTCCAAGCTCTACCTTACACAACTGTTACTAACATTTTATTCATAATACCAGCACCCTTACTTGAGCAGGGATCAGTGACATCTGTACCAACAGCCCAAAACCATGTTTCATTTGATAGTGAGAGTGACAGCAAAGTCCTTCAACTGTGGTTCTCTGAACTCGCTGGTGTGTTACCTGTTTGGATGACAGTGAATCCCTTCCCACACTCAGAGCTCAAGAATGGTCACTCCCCAGAGTGAAGTCGCTGGTGTATCAGCAGGGAATCGAGTCGGCAAAACCTTTTCCACACACAGAACAGGTCAATAGTCTCTCTCCAATGTGGATTCACTGGTTTATCAGCATTTGAAGTGTCTGAGTGAATGCTTTCCCACATTCCGAGCAAGTAAATGGTTTCTCTCCAGTGTGAACTCTCTGGTGTTTAAGCAGGTTTGATGACTGAGTGAATCCCATTCCACAATCAGAGCAGGTGAATGGTCTCTCTCCAGTGTGACTCTGGTGGTCAGTTTCTAGCTGGGATAAATGAAGAAATTCCTTCCTGCAATCTGCATATTTCCACAGTCTCTCTCCAGTATCACTACTCTGGTATGCGGGCATTTCAGATGAATGTTTACAGACTCTTCGACACACAGACCGTGTGCATTTCTCCCCAATGTGAGTGCTGCTTTTTCCTTCAATGTTCAAAATCCTGAGAAAATTAGGCTGTGATAAACAAAGTGACTGTCAGACCTGGATGTGGAACTGCTCGAATTCTCCAACTGCAGACTATACTGGATGTGAGTTTGATCGCTGAGCTGGAAGGTTAGTTTTCAGATGTTTCGTCACCATTCTAGGTAACATCATCAGTGAGCCTCCGACGAAGCCCTGGTGTTACGTCCCACTTTCTATTTATCTGGTTAGGTTGCCTTGGGTTGGTGATGTCTTTTCCTGCATTGGTGATGTCATTTCCTGTTCTTTTTCTCAGGGGATGGTAGATTGGCTCCAAATCAATGTGTTTGTTGATGGAGTTCCGGTTGGAATGCCATGCTTCTAGGAATTCTCGTGAGTGTCTCCGTTTGGCTTGTCCTAGGATGGATGTGTTATCCCAATCAAAGTGGTGTCCTTCCTTGTCTGTATGGAAGGATAGAGTGACAGTGGGTCATGTCGTTTTGTGGCTAGTTGATGTTCATGTATCGTGGTGGCTGGCTTTCTGCCAGTTTGTCCAACTATACTTTCAAACAGCAACTAAGTGCAGTGAATAAGAAACCAGACGAACACAGATTGTGAAACTGAGAAATTCTCTGGACATTTGTGGAGCGATACTTGGGGAATATTCTGGATTATCATTAGAACAAATTCAATTCATAAATATCCTCCAGGTAAAGGATCCAGTCAATGTTTGCACAAAACTACCAAAAGAGAGAGAGGTGGGAGAGCCAGGGAGGAAGGACAGGCATTGTATAGATCTGTAACTCAACCTTTCGATCCTTCAAAGACGAATAATGGTGCAGAAGTAAAATTGTGGAAATCTGAAATGAAAACAAAATAAAATGCTTAGTCAGAGTTGTACAGCACGAAACAATCCCTTTGGTCCCAGTTGTCCATGCTGACCAGATATCCTAAATTAATCTAATCCCATTTGCAAACATTTGGCCCATTATCCTCTGAACCCTTCCTACTCACGTACCCATCCAGATACCTGTTAAATGTTGTAACTGTACCAGCTTCCACCAGTTCCTCTGGCAGCTCATTCTACACAGGCACCACCCATTTGCCCTTTTAAAAAAAAGAAAGTTGCTGGAAAAGCTCAGCAGGCCTGATAGCATCTGCGGAGGAGGAAAAAAAAGGTTAACGTTTCGGGACCGGCTACCCTTCCTCAGAACCCGAAACACTTCTCCTCCACAGATGCTGCCAAACCTGCTGAGCTTTTCCAGCAACTTTTTTTTTCAGATTAACAGCATCTGCAGTTCTTTTGGTTCCCTTTTAAGACTTTCCCTGTCAGCTTAAGCCAGTGTTATTTGTTCTCATCTCCCCTAACCTGCGAAAACCATCTTCGCCATTCACCCTATGCCCACCGTAATTTTATTAACCTCTATAAGATCACCCCTCAGCCTTCAATGCACCAGGGAAAATAGCCCCAGCATATTCAATCTCTCCCTCCAGCTCAAAACTTCCATCACTTGCAACATCCTTGTAAATCTTTTCTGCACCCTGCCCAGTTTAACAGCATCATTCCTACAGCAGGGAGACCAGAACTGAACACGGTATTCCAAACGCAGCATAATCAATGACTTGTTCAGCATATAACATGACCTCCCAACTCCGACACTCAATGCACTGACCAATAAATGCAACCAGAGCAAATATCATCTTCACTACCTTCTGTACCTGCAATTCACCTTCAAGGAACCGTGCACCTGCACCCCAAGGAGTCTCTGTTGCATAACAGCCCCCAGGGCCTCATCATTAACTATTTAAGCCCTGCCCTGATTTTCATTACCATAATGCAATCGCTCACATTTATCTGAGCTAAACTTACTTCTATCACTCCTCGGCCCATCGACCCATCTGTTTACGTTCCCATTGTACTTGGAGGTAAACTCCTTTGCTTTCTACTACAACAAGAATTTTAGTGTCATCTGCAAACTTACCAACCATCCCTCCAATATTCATTCCACATGATTTGTATCAACGCTAAAAAAAAGCAGTAGACCCAGCACCAATCCTTGCAGCACTCTGCTGTTTATAGTCCTCTAGACTGAAAAAACCCTCCCCCCACCATGATCCTGTTTCCTACCTTCATGCCAACTTTGTTTCAAATAACTAACTCTCCCTGGATCCCATTTGATCTAATCTTGCTAACCAGTCTACCACGTGGAGCTTTGGTGAATGCCTTGCTGAAGTCCATAATAGACAGTGTCCACTGCTTTGCCTTCAGCATTCTTCTTTGTCACTTCTTCAAAAAACTCAACCAAGTCAGTGAGACAAGATTTCCTACTCACAAAGCCATGTTGACTATCCCTAATCAATCTTTGCTTCTCTAAACATATGCAAATCCTGTCCCTCAGAATCCCCTCCAGCAATTTACCCACCACTGACATCAGGCTCAACGGTCGATGGTCCTCTGGCCTTTCCTTAAAGAATGGCACCACGTTAGCCACCCGGCCTTCTGGCACTTCGCTAGTGTCAGTGATACAAATACCTCCGCAAGGGGCCCAGCAATTATTTCCCCCGCTTCTCCCAGAGTTTGTGGGTAACACCTGATCAGGTGCCTGGAACCTATCCACCTTTATGCATTTTAAGACGTCCAGCACCTAGACCTCTGTAATATGGACACTTTTCGCAACTCATTATTTATGTTTCTAAGTTCTCTCACTTTCATATCCTTCTCTGCAGTAAATATTAATGCAAAATACTTATTTACTATCTCAGCCTGCAGTTCCACACAGACAGCCTTGTTGATCTTTAAAGGGGCCATATTTTCTCCCTAGTTGCTTTTTTGTCCCAAGTGAAGTTTCGGAATCTCTTGGGATTTCCCTTAACTCGATTTGCCAAAGATAGCTCATGTCTCCTTTTTGCCGTCCTCATTTCCCTTGTGTATACTCCTACTGCCCTTATACTTCAAGCGACTGACCCAATTCCTGCTGTCAATACCCGACATGTGCTGCCGCCTTTTTCTTGACCACAGCCTCAATTTCTCCAGTCAGCCAGTATCCCCTACATTTACCAGCCTTGCCCTTCACCTGAACAGGAACATAGTGTGCCTGGGCTCTCCTTATTTTAGTTTTGAAGGCCTCCCACTTTCCAAGCATTCTTTGACCTGCATATTACCTCTCCCGATCATCTTTTGCAAGTTCTTGCTCAATAATGTCAAAGTTGGCCTTACTCCAATTTAGAATTTTGAAATGTACATTAAATAAATAAGTTTCATATTTAAACTGATCACATCTGCCTGCATCTGGCATACACTCCTCTAAACATCTCTTATTTATGTCCTTATTCAAATGTCTTTTAAACAATGTGACTGTACCTGTATCTGCCACCTCCTCTAAAAGTTTGTTCCACACATGGACAACTCCGTAAAAATTAAAATATCCCTCATGTCTTTTTAAATATGTCTTTCTCCTCTCACCTTACACACGTCCCCTTGTCTTGAAATCACCCAACCTTGGGAATAAACCCTTGCTAGTCGCATAATCTGTGCCCTCATGATTTTATGAAGCTCTGTAAGGTCACTCCTTAACCCCTTATGCTCCAGTGAGAAAAGTCCTAGCTTTGGCCGTCTATTTGATAATCAAGCCCTCCATTCCTGGCTACATCCCAGCAAGTCTGTTCTGAACTGTCTCCAGTTCAATAATAATGTCCATCCTGTAACAGGGTGACCAGAGTCGCACACAATACCTCACATGAAGCCTAAACAATGTCCTATACAACCTCAACATAACATCCCAACTCTGAGACTCAAAGGTTTGAGCAATGAAAGCAAGTGTGCTAAACATATTAACCAGCCTGACTACTTGTCTACATAAACTTCAAAGAATTATGTACCTGAATCTCAGCATTTCTCTGTTCCACAACACTACCCTGCGTGCAACCATCAATTGTGCAAGTCCTACCATTGTTCATTTTACCAAAATACAATATCTCACATTTATTCAGGTTGAACTTCATCCTCCACTCCTCAACCCATTGACATAATTCATCAATATCTCCCTGTCATCTTAGTTAACCTTCACAAACCACGAATTCTAGTATCATCTGCAAACTTACTAATCTTGTCCCTTAAATTCTCATCCAAATCATTAATCTAAACGAGAAACAAAAGTGGCCCCTGTACCGATTGCTGTGGAACATGCTGGTCACAGAACTCCACTCTGAAAAATCCCCCAACACCACATTCTCTCTGACAACTAAGCCAACTCCGCTTCCAATTAGCGAGCTCTTCCTGAATCACGTGAGATCTAACTTGACTCATTAGTCTACCATGTGGAACCCGGTCAAAGGCTTCACACTCACTCTGGGAGGTGCTGCAAATCTGACCCAATTCCCCCGCCATTTGTCCATCATTCCTTGAAAACTCTCTTGGGAATAACTGCTAAATCTGCATCCAGCTGCCATTCAGACGGCTCCAGATCCTGGGAACTTGCTGAGTCGAGTAATCTTCACATTTTCACCCTGCATTATTTGCCAATTATCTGAATGTTGTATTCTACGGTTACCAAACATCGCTACAATGGAGAATTATCTGAGCTTCTGTTAGCTCTCTCGAAACCAGAGACCCACCATAATTTTAATTTACTTATGGGATGTGGTCTTCGCTGCCCAGACTAATATTGATTGCCCATTTTTATTCGATTTGGAGAAAGTGGTACTTTCTATGACTGCTGCACTCCATCTGCTGGAAGTACACCACTGTGCTGTTTGGATGATAATCCGCGCTGGAGCCTCACCACCCTCCCTATTGCAGGCATCATACCTCAAACCTCACTACCCACCCGATCGTGCCCTCCAGCCTCACTACCTGCATTACTGCAGGCATCACCCTCGAGCCTCAACACGCTTCACATCTCTGGAATCCCTCTCCAGCCTCACGACCTGCCTATCGTTGGAATCCCCCACTAGTGTCAACTCACACCATCTATTCAGATTCCTCCAGTCTCACAAACCACCTTATCTCTAATCTCCTCCAGCCCACAAACTTCTGTAGCTCTATAATTGTCTTTAGCCTCACAAACCTCCCTTTGTCTGAGGTCTCCTCCAGCCTCTCAATCTTCCCCATTTCTGTAATCCAAGCTCACTTTTCCCTATTTTTGTAGTCTTCTCCAGTCTCAGAACCCTTCCTGTCTCTAATATTGTCCAGCCTCATAAATGGATGATACAAGAACGACATTTCTTTCCTCTAATACGATCCTTATTTTTTTTCATCCACTTGATGGCGGTACTTTCAATTTCCTGGGCTTCAGGCCCCAGAATTTCGCGGTAAACTGCTTTACCTCTATACCTCACTTTTCTCCCGAAAACACTGACCAATCATGAGTCATTTATTCTGATATCTCATTTTCTGAAATGGCTTGAAATATTGCTGGGCATCTTCCTACGTGAAGTGTCTCGGAGGTCTACAGTACAGAAAAAGGCTCTGAGGC
Source organism: Stegostoma tigrinum (assembly GCF_030684315.1). NCBI lineage: Eukaryota > Metazoa > Chordata > Chondrichthyes > Orectolobiformes > Stegostomatidae > Stegostoma > Stegostoma tigrinum. The sequence continues at coordinate 4,823,342 of NW_026728419.1, read as the reverse complement.
CCATCCAGCCTGTGCCAGTTAAAAACCACCCCACCTAACTATTCTAATCTAATTTTCCAGCACTTGGCCCATAGACCTGTCTGCGTTGGCATCACAAGTGGGCATCTAAATATGCCTTAAACGCGATGAGGATCTCTGTGCCTACCACCCTCACAGACAGTGAGGCTCAGTGCCATTGTCACAGCATGATGACATCACAGACAGGAACAGAGACGAGCTGAGTCTGTGCAAACCAAAGATCCCCCACACACTGTGAAGGACAGGAGGGTCCCTGATAGGGGGCAGAGGAGATTTAACAGAATGGTTTGAGGGAAGAGGGTTTTTAGTTGCATGGTTAGAGTTGTTTTTAAAACATTATTCTTTCATCTGACTTAGGCATTGCTGGTACATATTGAGAATGTCCATCTATTGTAGATGGACTCTCCTTCTCAACCTCTCCCCTCGCCTGGGGTGCGGTAATCTTCAGGTTAAACCAGCCCTATGGTCAGGTAGGACAATGGTAACTTTACCTTTGGCACAGTGATGCCACTGTGCCTCGGTGGTGTGGGGGGGGGAAATGTTGAATGTGGCAGATGGGACACCACACTGACACTGCACCACCTGGAGGATGTTACCTTTCTTTAATATTGTTGGGGCTGTGCTCATGCAGGGAAGTGGAAAATGTTCCAACACAATCCGGATGAGTGCCTTACACACAGGAAACAAACAGTCATTGGGGAATAAGGTGCTTGGAGAAACTAAGATTGATCTCCTTGTAACAAAGGATTTTGAGGGGACCTTTGATAGGAGGTGTTTACAAAAGATAAACATTAGAATGGTAAAACGTACACAACTGGCCATAAAAAGGACTACAGGACATATATTGAAAGTTGTCGGAAAGATCTATTGAGAGAATGGAGTAATAAGAGAGAAATTTTTCACGGCAAATGGGAATGAGCAGGAACACAATACTCACACACAATGCGAATATCCAGATCCTGAAGAAGTGAGTAATTCAGTCAGTTTGGTGTTATAATTATTGAGCTTCCCACCTGAAAGTCCACTTGTAATATCCTGTAACATAAATTCATAAAACCCATCACTGACAGTCCGAGTAGAAATTCACAACATCCCTTCCTCCTGGCCGAGGATAACCGTGCATTGTTCCTGCTGCACATTATTCCTTGTGGAGGTCAACAGTTGATTGGGGGAAAATCTATTTGGGTTTCTAGGAATTTCCACATTGGGGCTTCACGTCACTGAACAGATCAACAGGTGTTTGACACAAGGCAAAGAATGGCCAAGATTTAGTGAGATGCAGGCAGCAGGATTTGCTTCCTTTTCTTTCCTTCTGTGCTGCTGCACTGCCACAATGAGACATCAGCTTTTCCGGCCCAATGCAACTTGATGAACAAGTTGTCTCGATTCTGAGAAATGGGCAGTAAGCTTCTCCCAGTCATTTGAAAAAACGCCCCTTAAAAAGGCAGCAATTACATATGTGTCATGTTGCCCAGTGCTCCCAACAAAAAGATGAGAAGAATGAGGGAGGATCTCATAAAAAGGGATAACAGTCAAGTTCCATGAGGGTTAGAGTTTATGAACGGATATTGATAAATGGGCGACAAGTCGGCAAATGGAGTATAATTTGGGAAAACGTGAAGTTGCTAATTTTTGAGATGACCAAAGAACAGTGTTATTTAAAAATGTAAAATCTGTGGAAAACTGCAACACAAAAAGGATTCAGGAATAACTGTGCAGGAAGCATGAAGCGAGCACACAGTTGCAACAGGTAATCGGGAAGGGTCATGGGATGTTATCCTTATGTCAAGGTGTTTGCAGTATAAGAGTTTGGAATACATGTCTCAGGACAAACGTACAACTTGCTGGCAAGACCACATCTAGAAGAACGTGAGCAGCTTTTTTGGTCCACTTATTCGAGCAAGTATATAACTTCACTGGAGGCATTTCAAAGAAGATGAACTAAGATGATCATTGGTTTGGAGGGATTATGTTTTAAGCTAAGACTAAACAGGCCTGGAATATACTAACTCGATTTTTTTTGAAGAATGAGAGATGATCTAATTAAAAATACAGGTTTCTCAAAGGAGTTGACAGGATAAATGCTGAGAGAATATTTCTCATTGTGGGAGCGGATTCTTGATCAGGCAGAGAAGAGAGGGTTCTCTTTTGGAATCGTCAGTTTTAAGGCAACACAGACATGGGTAAGGGGATTCAGTCGCGAATGAGCTGGAGTGAGGTGGAGAGAAGGAGCATTTGCGAGATTGAAATTTCTGGCATTTGTGATTGAGAAGATGTATGGTAAGATGTTCATCTTGAGACCAGACATGAGAACATTGAGAAGGGTGCAGTTCAGCCTCAGACAGTTCCCAGTGAGGGGGATGGATTCAGTACAGTACTAAGGAAAAATAATTTGTAATAATAACTGAAGGCAATGTGTTTAACTATCACAAAGTGTTATTGGAGGAAAGTTCAGCTAATCAAGTAGTGGAAGCATGATAAGCAGTTTTATAATTGAGTATCAGTGGAGCAAAGTGATGGAGACGAGTCAGATCTGAACATTGTAGAATACATGTGAAAGTTAACAGTGTGCTTGTGGAAGATCTCAGCTCCTGGCAGTATGTTGGTGAGAAACAGCATGGGCCAAGGATAGATCCTTGAGGGGCATTTACTACGTGGATTTCAGACAGGAAAGAGAGAGTGGAGATGGAGTGGGATTTTCCAATGATGGTGAGGTCAAACATTGGTTTTAAATAGAATGGGCGAGAAGGACATAACCAGAAAAGAGAAACAGACAGAACAAGTAACAATATCTGTGAATTGGCATGGGGGAAGAGGCAAGGAGAAGGAGGAGAAGAAATAAGAGTTGGAATATTTGTAATTTCGCGAGAATAGGGCAAAGGGTTAAGTTGAGCTCTGATAAGGCTTGACATGAGACTGGACAAAGATGCAAGTTTAAGCCTAAAACGAGGAGCAACATGCTAGGCAATTTGGTTTGGTGGGCTCGTGGAAGAGAGGGAAGCAGCAGAGGCAGCTGATTGGATTGTCTCAATCTTAGTGACATAGAAACTGCATGTGTCTCCTTCACTTGCTGTTGGAGCGGAGGATGGAGGAGACTGGATGATGGACGTGTTTTGCAAAGAATGCCTGTGTTAGTGATATTTAAAAATGAGCTAACAAACCTGTTGAATTTAACTTTTATCCAGAATATTAAAATGTACGACAGAAGTCGAGCCTCAAATCCCATCTCAGCAGATGAAATTTGAATTCATGAAATCAGGTGGAATTTGAATTTAATAAAAAAAATGGAATTAAGAATCAACTGTTGCCATGGAACTATTGCTAATGGCAGAAAACAAAAAAATCTATTGTCCTTCAGGGGAAGAAATTTGCCAACCTCCGCAAGCCACTCAGTTGCAAATCACTGCAAAGTCTCAACAAAGCAATGAAACTGGGTGGACCACTTGGCATCTACCAGGGAGCTAGGAAAGACAACTGCAGAATCAGCCCTATCGACCCCCCAAACTCCTGCTTAATAATATCTGGGGTGGCAAAGTTTGGAGAGCCGACTCAAAGACGAGTCAAGAAACAGCGTCAGGCTCATGGAAACACCTTACAAACAATGACACACATCACCATCACTGTCCTTAGTGAAGGCCTGTCCCGGCAGACGTGGCAGAACAGTGCTATTCCAACTGGATTATTTGACCTGGGAGTACTCATTGACTCTGATGCCTGGAAGTCTCATGGCTCCTCCTGATTACCATGAACCATCCTCCCTCTGGTGATAATTCGGCAGCAGTATTATCGCTAGATTATTAATCCAGAGACCCAGACGACATTCTGGGGACCGGGGTTCGAATCCTGCCATGGCAGATAGTGAAACTTGAAATAAATAATGATCGGAAATTAAGAGTCTAATGATGACCATGAAACCATTGCCAATTATCAGGAAAGACCCATCTGGTTCGCTTACGTCCTTGCGGGAAATGTCATCCAGACCAGGTAAGGATGACACATGTGACTCGAAACACAGCGATGTGGTTGACTCTTAACTGCCTTCCAGGTAATAAACACTGGTCCAGCCAGTGATTTCCACATCCCAAGAGTGAATTTTAAGAAACAAAAAAACCTCCTCCATGTTGAACAGCTCTTGGAGGAAGCACTGAGTGTGAATGGCACTTAAGGTACTCAATGCCCACCTTCAGGAGTAGTTTGCAGGAGGATTACCAATCAAGCTGGTCGGGTCCTAAAGGACAAAGCTGCCTGGCTGGGACTGCAGTGGTGACGCACCAAACAAGGAAAACATAGCTCATCGCATCGTCACCAATTTCCCAGCTGCAGAGGCATCTGTCCATGACAGGATTGATAACAGCGACCGCCGCACAGTCCTTTGGAGACAGAGCCTCATCTTAAACTGGAGAATACCGCCCATTGCATTGGGTGGCACGAACTTTGGCTGAAAAGGACAGACTTTGAACAGACACAGGAACTCAAAACCAGATATCTATGAGGCTTTGTGAGAGACTACAACAGCAGCAGACCTTCTCCAGCACAATCTGTAACCTCATGGCCCAGCATATCCTACAGTCAGCCATTGATCCAGGGGACAAACACTAGTTGAGTGGATAGCATCAGAGGGCATGCCAAGAACAGCACAAGGCATACCTACAAATAAGGTGCCAACCTGGTAAAACTACCAAACAGGACTATCTGCATGTCAAATAACATCAGCAGCAAGAATTAGAGCTAAGATAATGAAATGTGAGGCTGGATGAACACAGCAGGCCCAGCAGCATCTCAGGAGCACAAAAGCTGACATTTCGGGACTAGACCCTTCATGAAGGGTCCAGGCCCGAAATGTCAGCTTTTGTGCTCCTGAGATGCTGCTGGGCCTGCTGTGTTCATCCAGCCTCACATTTCATTATCTTGGATTCTCCAGCATCTGCAGTTCCCATTGTCACTGATAGAATTAGAGCTAAGCCACCCCATAACCAATAGATCAGATGTAAGCTCTGCAGTTCTGCCAAACACAGTTGTGAATGGTGATGGACAATTAAAACAACTCACTGGAGGAAGCATGCCAAAAATCCCAATCCTTACTGACAGAGGAGCCCAAACTATGCAAAAGATAAGACTGCAGCAATATTGAGCCAGAAGTGCCAACTGGATGATCCATCTCAGCATTCTCCAGAGGTCCCCGACATCAGAGATGTGAGTTTTCATCCAATTTGATTCATTTCAAATAATATTAATAAATGAATGAAAGGTTACAGACCCTGGCAACACTCTGGCAATAGTACCGATGACTAGCGCTCTAGAGCTTGCTAGCGCCAAGCCAAACTGTTTCAGTCCTGCTACAGTGCTGGCATCTATTGACAATTTGGAAAACTGCCCAGGTCTGTTCAGCACAAAAACACAGCAAATCCAACCCGACCAATTTCCCCTCAAGCAATCTACTCTCTATCATCAGTAAAGTGATGGAAGGTGTTGACAACCGCGGTATTAAGCAGCACTTACTCAGCAGTAACCTGCTCAGTGACACCCAGTTTGGGTCACAGCAGGCAGTCGGTTCCTGATCTTATTACAGACTTGATCCACAAATTCACAAACAGCTGAATTCCTGAGGTGAGGTGAGGGTAAACAGCAGAGCCCTGCACCAAAACCACTTATTTCCACTTCAGTGGAAATGACCCGACAGTGACACCTTAGTTTCAGCTCATTTGCTGAGCCTCTCATCTATTCCTGTGTTACCTCTAGACTTAACTATCCAAACTCACTGCCAGTCAGCCTCCCACATTCAACGTCCCTGTAACCTCAAGAATACCTAAAATTCTGCTGCACACAAGTTCATTTGTCCCAAGACCTGTTCACCATCACTGCTGTGCTCCCTGACCCACAAAGGCTCCTATTTATAAGCAACAATTTAAAATTCTCATCCTTGATTTGATTCCTGGCTGTGATGAGCCCTATCTCCCTGCACCACACAACCTTCAAGACTTCGATAACTCATTTAGTTTCAGCTCCAACAATGCGCTTTGTCATTGCTTCACGACTGGAGGCTGTTTCTACAATTGCCAGGCAACATGGTCTGGAATTCCCCTGATAAACCTCTTAGGTTTGCTTTCCTTCTTTAAGATAGTCAGGAAAACCTGCAAATTTAGTTACTTTTTGGTCACTTGATCTAATGTGGCCTTATGTCAAAAGTTTCTGGACAATATTTTTGTGAAATTATAAAACATGATAAAAATACAAATTGTTTGTTGATTTGGACACACCATCAGCTCTTCAGTATCGCTAGATGACCGATCTGTAACTTCTCAAATGACCGCATTGTGGGAGCACCTTCATCGTGCGAACTGCAGCAGGACACGAAAGTTAAACATCACCTTCTCCACAGGCAACAGGGCTTTGGCAACGATCGCTGGCATCTGCAGAAGGAGAAACAGAGCAAATGTTGAAGTGCAAATTTAATGACGAGAATAAAAATGCTGTCGAATTTGATGGTCTGAAATGGAAGAAAAATACACTCTCTTTCTGGGAATGTGTGTCCTGGCTGTAAAAGATACCGTTCAAAAATTAATCTGGTAAGACAGCAGCAGATGGTGAGGGGGTGGGCAGCAGTGGAAAATTTCTTCACAAAAAAGGTAAAGGAATTAACAGTAAAATACTACAGAGATCAAATATACCCATCATTACAGACCGACACCGACAAAGGTGATCAGGGAGCACAGAGTAGGAGCAGTGCGAGCTGCTGCGATCCCACACTCTGGGAAAGAAATCCAGAAGGAACAAACACTTGGATAAGAGATAATAGCAACTGCAGATGCTGGAGAATCCGAGACAACAAGGTGTGGAGCTGGATGTACACAGCAGGCCAAGGAGCATCTTAGGAGCAGGATAGGTGACGTTTCAGGCCTGGACCCTTCATCAGAAATGGGGGAGGGAAAAGGATTCTGAACTAAGTAGGGAGAGAGGGGGAGACAGAATGAAGATGGAGAGAGAAGATAGGTGGAGAGGAGACAGACAAGTCAAAGAGGCAGGCATGGAGCAAGTGAAGGAGGGGACAGGCGGGGAGGTAGAGAGGTGATAGGTCAGTCCAGGGAGGACGAACAGGTCAAGGTGGTGGGATGAGGTTAGTATGCAGGAAACAGGGATGCAGCTTGAGGTGGGAGGAGGATATACAAGAGAGGAAGAACAGGTTAGGGAGGTGGGGACAAGCTGGGCTAGTTTTGGGATGCGGTTGGAGGAGGGGAGATTTTGAAGCTTGTGAAATCCACATTGACACCATTGGGCTGCAGGGTTCCCAGGCAGAAAACGAGCTGCTGTTCCTGCAACCTTCGGCTGGCATCGCTGTGGCACTGCAGGAGGCCCAGGATGGACACGTCGTCTGAGGAATAGGACGGGGTGTTGAAATGGTTCGTGACTGGGAGGTGCAGTTGTTTATTGCGAACCGAGCGTAGATGTTCTGCAAAGCCGTCCCCAAGCCTCCGCTTGGTTTCCCCGATGTAGAGGAGGCCACAACAGGTACAGGGGACACAGTATACCACATTAGCAGATGTGCAGTTGAACATCTGCTTGATGTGAAAAGTCTTCTTGGGGCCTGGGATGGGGGTGAGGGAGGTGGTGTGGGGGCAGGTGCAGCAATTCCTACAGTTGCGGTTGAAAGTGCCAGGTGTGGCGGGGCTGGAGGGGAGTGCGGAGCAGACAAGGGAGTCACGTACGGAGCGGTCCCTCTGGAATGTTGACAAGGGTGGGGAGGGGAAAGTGTCTTGGATGGTGGGGTCGGATTGCTGATGGCGGAAGTGTCAGAGGATGATGCGTTGGATCCGGAGATTGGAGGAGTGATATGAGGGGATGAGAGGGGATTCTTTTTCGGTTGTTATTACAGGGACGGGCTGTGAGGGAGAAGTTGTTGAAAAATGCAGGAGACACAGTGAAGGGCATTCTTGATTACTTCCGGGGGGGAGGGGAAGTGGGGGCTGGGGTTGCGGTCCTTAAAAAACAAGGACATCTGAGATGTACGGGAGTGGAACCCTGGGAGCAGATGCGGCGGAGGTGAAGGAATTGGGAATAGGAGATGGCTTTTTTGCAGGACGGTGGGTGGGAGGAGGTGTATTCTAGGTAGCTGTGGGAGTCAGTGGGCTTGAAATGGATATAGGTTTCTAGATGGTTGCCCAAGACAGAAACAGAAGTCCAGGAATGTGAGAGAGGTGTAAGAGATGGTCCAGGTGAACTAAAGTTTGGGGTGGTAGGTACTGGTGAAGTGGACGAACTGCTCGAGCTCCTCATGGGAGCACTAGGCAGCACCGATACAGTCATCCGTGTACTGGAGGAAGAGGTGGGGTTCAGGGCCAGTGTAGGTACGGAAGAGGAATTGTTCAAAAGAAGCAGGCATAGCTTGGGCCCATGCGGGTACCCATGGCCACCCTCTTTGTCTGTAGGGTGTGGGAGGAGTTGACAGAGAAGTTGTTGAGGGTGAGAATGAGTTTGGCAAAGCACCTAAAGTTGGCAGGTGGGGGGTGGTCAGTGGAGGGGTACTGATCAGACCTGCAGGACAGAAAATAGCGTAGGGCTTTTAGGCCATCTGTATGGGGACTGCAGGTGCTAATGTGGTATACTGCATCCGCTCTACCCTTTGTGGCCTCAACTACATCGGGGAAACCAAGCAGAGGCTTGGGGACCACGTTACAGAACTTCTACGCTCAGGTCGCACGAAACAACTGCTCATCCCCACTTCCTTAACCTGTTCTTCCTCTCACCTATCCCCTCCTCTCAACTCAAGCTGCACCCCCATTTCCTACCTGCTAACCTCATCCCAACCACTTGACCTGTTGGTCCTCCCTGGACTGACCTATCCCCTCCCTACACTCACCTTTACCTGCTCCATCCCCACCTCTTTAACTTGTCTGTCTCCTCTCCACCTGCCTCCCCCTCTCTCCCTATTTATTTCAGTATCCCCTTCCCCTCCCCCATTTTTGAAGGGTGTAGGCCCGAAAACGCCAGCTTTCCTGCCCCTCTCTGATGCAGCCTGTCCTGCTGTGGTCCTCCAGCCCCACAGCTTGTTCTCTCACTTTAAGCCAGAGGCGGCTGCGCATGCGCCCAGCTTGAGCTTGGCCCTTCTAAAGTTTCAAAGCTGCCGCGCATGCGCCCGGCGGATCATTGCCCCTAATAAAGATGGTGGCGGTCACACGGGCCTATCGCCATCTGAGGCATTGATTTGTTTCCTGCAAACGTGAGTCTGGGAGTTTCAAACGCGTGTGTTTTCCGACGTGCACTAAGTGTTTCTAAAACTTCCAAACCCATACGAATATCACTCCCCTCCCGCTTTCTGCCGTTTTGCTTTCTTTACCGTGTCCTGCTCTTACCTCAATTGCACAAATCTTGGTCTCAGCGAAGGAGCTAGGCCCGAAACGTCAGCTTTCCTGCTCCTCTGATGCTGCTTGACCTGCTGTGTTCATCCAGCTGCACACCGTGTTATCTCGGAGTCTCTGGTATCTGCAGTTCTGATTGTCTCAGCGACTCTGGACCGGTCACGTGGTTTTCACCGATCCCGCCCCTTCTTCATTCCGATTGGCTAGAAGGGCAGGGACTTCCGCCCGGCCCTGCACTGCATCTCTGTGCTCGTATTGGTCGCGCACTGACATCAATCACCCAGACGCCATTATGAGCTGGAGCATGCGCAGTGTTTTGTGTTGTCATTGTCAGAAGCAAATGATGGTCGTCACAATGTTGCATTTTGAGACAAATGAGACTGAGAACTGGATGAGAAAGAATGTTACATTAGCGACCCTGGGGTTTTAATAAGTCGCTCTGAGGAAGGGGCACTGCACCCGAAACGTTAACTCTGTCTTTTTACCCTCACAGATGCTGCCAGACCTGCTGAGCTTTTCCAGCAACTTTGTTTTTGTTCCTGATTTACAACATCCCAGTTCTTTTGTTATTTTTTAATAAGTTGCAATTGAAAAGGCTTCCTGCAGCTCGAAGCTAAAGATAGCTCTTGATACCGCTCTTTCAGCGAATAGAGAAATGGCGGTGAAATAAGGATAATAAATACACGTATAGCAGTCCTCAGGTAAGATGTAAAGAGAATAGCTATGAATATGAAGAACATCACGTGGTGAAGTCAGATAAGTGTTGTTTTAATGAACTGTGATTGGGCAGAGAGGGAGGTTAATCAAAAAAGAACAAGCATAAAAGAGATTCTCAAGAAAGGTCTGTGCAATGGAAAACAACGAGAATCAGAAGATGAAAGCTCAAGACGGAGTTTGAAGACCAAGGCTGCAAAAACGTCAATGAGTTGTTTAACTGCTAGTTATTGGCATAAGCAGCATAAACCACACTCAACTGGAAATAGCTGTCTGAGTTTGTCACTGTAGTTTACTTCATAACAGATAAACTCCAAACTTTGTCTCAATAAAGCTGGCAGTTGGTTCACAAATTAGTTCTGCTGCCAAGTCTGTTCCTGTTTGAAAAGGGGTATAGATCACATTTAAGTAGACAGTGCTAAATCTCAATCCAGGCTGGCAGCCAAACTCCACTCCGTCACCACTGACTCCATCCCTGCCCCTGGTAACTGGCTGGTAACACTGCTCACAGTCATGGTGCAATATTTCACCCCAAGATGAGCTTCTAACCACATTACTCACCCCCACACTCATTATCACAAAGACCATATACAATTTCAACCTCAGCAGCATCTCAGTTCATCTGCTGCTGAAACTCTCATCCATTCCTTTGTTACCTCTCGACTTAACTCCCCAAACACAATCCCAGCAGGCTTCTTAATTCTACTTCCCTGAAATCTTGAGAAGATCCAAAAATCTGCTGCACGTGTGTTTACTCTCACCCATTTCAACGTCTTTGAGTTTTGCCATCCTGTCCTCACTAACATAAACATTTTCTGGGTGACAAAGCATCAAGGTATTGAAATTCATATCCTTATTTTGAAATTTTGTTATCACACCTCCATTTAATAGTCCCTCCAGCTGCAAAACCCTCTGAGATATATCTGAAGAAGGGTCACTGGACACAAAACAATAATGCTGCTCTCTATCCACAAGCATTGCCAGATAAGCTGAGTTTCTCATCAATTTCTGCTTGTGTTACTACTTTCAAGCGCCTACTGTTCTTTTCCTTTTTCCTTCAAAACAGTTTTTCTCCCTGACTTCCAACCTCCAGTAGATTTCTGGTTTTAACTCTTCCACCTTTTTCATGTTTTCAGTTTCCAAGGCCGTAAGCTCCTGAATTTACTCCCTAAACATACCTGGTTTTCAAAGTCCCTTAGTTTGTTCAGGATATTCCTTGAAACCTACTTCTTTGGTCAGCTTTGGGTCACTTGTCCTAATAAGTGCCTGGCATCAAATGTTGTTTTGTGACAACCTTGTGTAATATGTCAGATCATTGGATTGAATCAAAAATGTGAAAACATTTAATTTGTTCTTTTGGAAAACATCACTAATCCTTCACGATAATTTGGTAACTCCTTACCTAATATCATTGCAAGTGCGACTTCACCTCACGACCTGCACTGGTTCAGAAAGGTCAAACATCAAATTCTCCAGATGTAACTGAGGATTGGCAATAGTTACTGATACCTGTGGAGAGTGATCCAAGTTAACGTATCAGGATATGGTGAATGAATGACGTGGTGCAGAACTTGTTGGGTAATATAAGCTCAGAAACAGAACAGTGATGGCTTCCTTCTGACTCGAGAGGGTCTAACTTTACTTTTTAATTGAAAAATGTTCAGGTTCATTCATAGTTTTTCACGGAGAATAAATTGTTTATCTTATTCAGCTGCATGTGTACAATAAATTTCTTTAGATGTGAGGTCAAAGAAATTCAAATCTATTCCCCATCCTCCCACAGACTTTGTCTCACTGTTAGGGTGCCTACTCATGGACCTAGGTTATCCAGGTACATGATTATTTGACGTTTACATCACATTTAAGACAGCCGTTAAACATGCTTTTGGCACGCCAGCCTTCATTGCTCAATCGTTTCAGTTTAGGAGTTGGGAAGTCATATTGAGGTTGCACAGGATGTTGATGAGACCTCTTCTGGAATTCAGTGTGCGGTTTCTGTCACACAATTACAGGAGGCATATTATGAAGCTGGCGAGTGTTAAGAAGAGGTGTACCAGGATGTTGCCTCATATGGAAGATTTGATTTATAAAGAAAGGTCGGATAGACTTTGACTTTTCTTGCTGGTGCTTAAGAGGTTGAGAGGCGGCCTGTTAGGAGTTCATACAATAATTAGACGAAGATAATATGAATTGTGGTCGTCATTTCTCAAGGATGGGAGATTTCAAGACTAGGGGATGTTTTTTAAGTTGCGAGGAGATTATTTCATAAAAAAAATGAGGCAGAATTTTGCAATGACTGTGAATAAAACAATGGCAACTTCCAGCAGAGAAACAGGTGGCAAAGAAACAGGTGACAGTGAAGCAGGCATGTGAGGATAAGTGTGTTTTGTTTGCCAGTGACATTCACCGCTTCACAAAGTGGGGAACATTGAAGTGCAGCAGTGACGGTGATTATTTTGCAGGATATTCACCTTGCAAATGTTGTTTTTTTCCGCCACTATCCCTGATTACATCACAAGTCGACAGGATGAAAGCTGCAGCAAGATGTGTGGAGCCAGTGGTGTAATTGATACGGCATCTGAATTTGAATTGGAAGTTTGGAATATTGTATCCTCTCTCACTCGAGTGAAGTTGACAGCTTTTCTACCCTTGCAAATTGACAGACGCTTCCGAAGAGGAATGTCTGCCCAGAGCTCTTTGTGTCAGGTTCCCAGCAGCTGAAGTGAATGGATTGCTGGGTTCTGGAAATTGAAAATTGAAATTGAAAGGTAATTGAGTAACATGAGTGTGGGGCGACTTCAACTCACTGTCTGTTTCATATCCCAGCTCATGGCAATGGTACCCATTGTCAGGAGAAACTGCTTGCGTTCCACATAAAGCTGCCTTTTGTCGGGAAACCTTGTGTACAGCAGAGAAGCGGGTAGAACAGTGTGTGTATAATATCACAAAGACTGCCAGCTGATGTTCATACATACTGATGGGTAGTTTCCTTCCTGTCTGTCTGATATAATGTTTGTGGCAATCGTTGCATGGTGTTTTGCAAACAATGTCAGTTCTGCATGTTGTGGGTATGGTGTCTTTAGTCCTTGAGAATGTTTGTCGTAGCATGGCTTTGGGCTTGTGTGCTACCTTAACTCCTCGTTGTCAGAGGAGTTGTCAGTTCTGATATGTTCCTGATGTGTGGCAGTGTGTCCAGTGTGTTCGGGCATAATGTGTCCTCTTCGTGCTGCTGTTTAGTCAGCACCTGCGGATGAAATTGCAGGGATATCCATTCAAAGCAAAGATTTTGTATTGGTGTTCTTCCTCTTTCTGCATAGTTCTGGGTCATTGCAATGAGTGGTGGCCCGTTTAAATAGTGTCCCGACACAGCTTAGTTTGTGCACCACTGGCCTGAGTTAGTTGCCAAATTAAAAGTATCCGAGCCCCTTGAGGCACTGACCCGAGTTGTTGTGTGCAAAAGACAACACACAAAGGACGGTCCTTGTGTGATTGATCCAATGTGATCTGTATGCCAGGGTAAACAGTGAAGACTGGTCTTCAACACCCACATTGAACCTGGCTCCACTTGGCCTCCAGCCAACTCTCACAAACTACCATTGCCCTTCACTTTTCCTGACCTCCCCTCTGTTCTTGTTTTAAACTGATTGTGCATCAGGCAGTTTCAGCTGGCATTGCTGATGTGGGACTGTAACATGGAGTGAATCGATTTTGACTGATAATGACATAATTCTGCTTCTCAAGATCAGTCAATATTTCAGATTTATTACTTTAAATGATAACCATGAACAGGCTACGACAGTGAAGGCACTGAATAGTAATCTCTGGACCAGCAGGAAAGATCAGTTTATGGCACTCAGGACACTATCTGATTCAGCCTTGCATTCTCCCAACCTTCTGCACATGATGCCCCTCTGCTCTGTTTCGGTTTTGGTACGTCTTGATATATAATAGTCTCCAGTTATCTATTCTTTTGTTATTTCCAATACATGAGACCCTCTTTCCATGTCTTGTGCCTGGCTGCACAGCTCAGTGGTCAGAGCACTGGTCTCAGAAACAAGTGGTTGTGAGTTCGAGCCTGTGATAGTGTTTGTACACCCCCTGCTTCAAAGGTCAAAAAGAGCCCTTTAAAAATTATCTGAAATTATAACAGTATCATTTCCTCCACAGACCAGAAATATGTTTGAATTTCCACATTGCTGTTTGTCCTTCCACTTGAGGAGCAGCATTTGGAATGGCAGGAAGCAGCTGGCATCAGTGATGTTTGGCTGGAAGTACAAGGTGAAGCAGGAAAACTTGTAGGTGAGCAATGGGGGAGGAGCACAAACCCAGGGCATCCATCAAATACTTCCATTTGTTGCTGTAAACAGGTTCTAGTTTTGGAGTCTGGAATGGGACAATAGAGCCAAGTGAGTGAAGTTCTGCTTTCTGGGGGTTGCTCTCTCCGAAAGCCTCTGGCACTCTCGGTGGAAGGTGTCCTTGTTAGTTTCGTTCTGTGGGTGAAAATGAGGGTCACTTCCCTGAGGGGGCATGAGCACAGTCTTCCCACCTCAAACTTCAGTTTTGCTTGTTGGTTCCTCAAAGTGTTGATCCAGAAACCCGCAGAGCACACACTTCATTGGGGAGACAATGGCCTGAGGTTGTTATCACTGGACAGTTAATCCAGAAACCCAGATACTATGTTGGGGACTTGTGTTTGAATCCCGTTGCAGCAGATGGCGGAATTTGAATTCAATACAAACCTGGATTTAAGGGTCGAATGATGAGCATGAATCAGTTCTCCTTTAAGGGAAGTAAACTGCCAGCCTCGCTTACATGTAACTCCAGACCCACAGCAACGTGGTTGACTCTTAACTGCTCTCTGGTCATTTAGGAATGGGTAATAAATGTTAACCTAGCCAGTGATGCCCTCATCCCGTGAATGAATTTAAAAAATATGCCAGGAATTCCTCTTGTATGGAATGATAACTGTTTTGCTTTGCCCAATCTTTATGCAGACTGAAGTCACCTGACTCTGAACTCAGTGACCTTTCATCGTAATTAGAGCTCTCCCTTTCTGCTGGTGTCTTCAATTTCCTTTTTAGTGCCTTCTGCTAAAATTACCACTAGTGTTGACTGGGATGTATATACATTGACCGCGGTCAATTTCCGTCCCTTGATGTTTCTAAACTGTACCTAGACTCCATTTCACCAGAACTAACATCCATTTTCATTACCATATTAATTTTACTCTCGAACCAGCAATGCTAACCTACCTCCTCCTTCTTGTCAGTCCTTCCAAGAAACTGAATACCCCTGGAGCCCAGCTTCAGACATCGTAAATGTTTTGGTTTCTGATTTACCAAAACACCCTGGATACTGGAAAAGTCTGAATGAAGTAGAAATTAGCAGTTGTAACACTGCTATTTAAGAAAGAAGGAGGAGCAAAAATAAGGAATAAAGCCAGTTAACATGACTTTAATCAGTTGGGAAAGTGCTTAATAATGTTCCTTCATAAAGTATGTTTCAGCAATGCACTTAAAACAAAAATTGTATCATCTGATGAAATCAACATGTTCAATCCAGAAGAAGACATTGCATGATGGAGACAGGACAGTTGCAGGTAAGTCCAAGGCCTCCCTGGGGCCAGGCATGTTTGACAATTTCATTCCTTTTTCAGAGTCAAACAAGTGAGGTCGCAAAGAGGAAACCGACAGCTGCATAACACTTGGATTTCCAAGAGGCATTTTGTAGGGTGTCACACTGGTGGCTAATAGATAAGAGAAGGGCTCTGGAACTGAAGGTAATGTATGAGCATGAATAGAGAGTTGGTGAACATGCAGGACATAACAGTAAGTGTTGTTGTGACTGTGATGAGAGGAGTGCAAAGGATTCAAAGGTCAATGTAAAGGTTGAATTAACCTCCAGGATGTTTTTAATGGATTTTCAGGACAGATGAGACCATCCTTCCTCTTGACAGCTGACCAGCCAGTCTGGCCACCAAATAAATTAATAGACGTATTGGTCACATTGGCAGGCCTCCTGGTGCCTTCACCCCCATGGGCAATATACCAGGAAGGCTGTTAAGGGAAGATGGCGGAGATAGGAAACTGCATCCATGACATGATGCCCACGTTTACAAACAAGCCCTCCCCACATGACAACCGCGTACACAGAGATGAAGTGGAAAACAGCAGGTAACTGCTCGAACAGGTTTTGTGTTCTTTCTCAGGAAGGTTTTCTTTTAAAAAAGAATAAGCCCAGTGACATCACAATGGTTTGCCTGTGATGCCATAAACACAAACAAGAATAAACAATAACTGCTGTGTGTCCTCACTTCATGTTGAGACAACGTGAGGTGAACATTGCAGACTTGTAGCTCTGCAGTTTCAAGTGCGCATCGCTTATTTCTTTTCTCTCCCTCATCAGTGTAATTAGAACTAACACTAATTGAAGCGGAGGGAAAGGAGCAATACCTTCATGGTATCACTCTTGGTTGTGAGAAGAGTTTTGAGGTAATTTGAATTCAATATATACTGGACACTATTTGTAAAGAAATTGGATTTTAGTACGAATTTCAAAGACGGGAAAACTGGAAAAATGATGAGACTGTGGGGTAACCCGATTGAATTGATGCGTGTATGTTGTGGGTCACAATGGTTCCAGTACTTGCCAAAACCAAAATTATATTGGCCACATTTTTGTGTCCACTCTTTGATGAAGCAAAATGTTTCTTCTGGTCTTTGCTGAAGGTGATATTAGCAGGGAAAATGTTCATCTCGGATGACCACAAGATCCCATTATCACAACAATTCGCAAAAAAAACAAGAATGGAATTCTCCCGTATAAATCATCTACTATTTATCCCTCAGTGAATGTTGTTTCAATGGAGAAACTAGTCATTACCAATTGTTATTCATGAAAACGTGCTTTCTGCACATTAACCAGTGCCTTTCCAACATTACAGCAGCCAAAAAATAGTATTTGGATGAAAAAGGCCCTTTGGGAAATCATTCCAGATGTTCAAGGAGTTGAATTAGAGCAAAGCTTCGTTGAGTTTCATTTTGAACTGAAGTATCTGAAGGGTGATGTCCTGGCTGCTCAGTTGACAAGTTAAAATGTTAAATTGTTGAAGGAAGACCAAGTAGACAGTGAAGAGGCAAATGAATATTTGACATATATAATGAGGCTGAAGTCAGCAGTTGATATTTTTTGGTCTAGTATTTAAGTGTGATCGTACTCTTTCTCTTTTCATGTTGAATTTGGCTTTTACTTTTATGGTGTTTTCATTTGTCTTTTAGGTTTGACGATACTTCACCTTTCTCATTCCTCAGACTCCAACCCACTTTGATTCTGAAAGGTATGAGTTATCATTAATTTTTCACAAAGCACAAGCTTCAATCCAGTTCCTTGTCTCCCTGTGTTCAGTCAGGCATTGACTCACTTATTCCAGACCTCACATGGAAATTTGCCTTTCGAGACAATGGGAACTGCAGATGCTGGAGAATCCAAGATAACAAAGTGTGGAGCTGGATGAACACAGCAGGGAACTGCAGCAGCTTGGCCTGCTGTGTTCATCCAGCCCCACACCTTGTTATCTTGGAAATATTCAGCTCCTTTGTTCCATTTGCTCATACTCATCTCTGACATATTAAATTAGATTAGATTCCCTACGGTGTGGAAACAGGCCCTTCAGCCCAACAAGCCCAAACCGCCCCTTGAAGCATCCCACCCAGACCCATCTTCCTTTCACCCACACACCCTTCAACACTACGGGCAAATTAGCATGGCCGATCCACCTAGCCTACACATCTTTGGACTGTGGGAGCACCCAGGGGAAACCCATGCAGACACGGGGAGAATATGCAAACTCCACACAGTCAGCCTGAGCCTGGAATCGAGCCCGGGTTCCTGACACTGTGAGGCTGCAGTGCTAATCACTAAGCCACCGTGCCTCCCATATCCGACGAGATTAAAACAGCAGCGGTCCATGACACCTGTGAAAAGTAGTAGTTGTCAGCCTTGCATCAATGACAGCAGCCTGACCCTGGAGTCAGACATTTCTCAGTGTAATATCACTGAGCACAATGAGGACTGATGTGGCAGTCCCCTTGAGCGACCTTGACAGACTGAGCTTTAGGTGACCCAACATCTAACTGATGTCTCTCCAGTTTCCCAGCTGTTTTCTCCCCACTCCCCACACTGGGTTCAGTCTCCCACTGGGCTGACCGAGTCCCACTCACTGGACTGCAGAGGTGTGGACTCTGAGAAGCTGACTGCCTCGGGTGTCCATCTGGCAGTGCCCATTACCCTGTATTAATGCCAGAGACTGCTCTTGGTGAACCTATCCTGCATGAAGGCAGCCGACCTTGCCTCGACTGTGGGTTACTCCCTTTAGATTCTGAGACAGTGCTTCCAGGGTGTGTAGAGTGATTTTTATTCATATATTGATGTGAAAGCTTTGTTGATTTTTATTTTGAGTGGCCTAAAAAGTCTGAAACCTGACATCCGTGTTGGCTTAGTTAGGATTTTAGAGTTGTGTTTTCTAAGCAAGAGCAATGTGATATCAGAAGAGCAAACAGATCATGGACAGATGTAACTACACTGAAGTCAGCATTTTATCTTTTTTGGTCCAGTATTTAATTTTTATGGCAGTCTTTCTCTTTACATGTTTAATTTTGTTTTGTCTGTCATGATGTTTTCATTTATCTTATAGATTTGACTGTTATTTCCGGTCAGTCAGCTTGCCGAAGCAGTCAGATTTCCGTCATACTACTCTGAATAAAAATGGTTTGTACTATCCTTGGTTTTTTACACATGACAAATTCCAATCCCCTGATTACTTATTCTTCATATTCCTATATACCATCCAACACTCACTCACTCGCACGTTCTTCCACGATGTGCAAGATGTTTTATATATTTGGTCACAGGTTTGTCCCATTTCATTCTGAGGGAGCTGAAATATTTGAAGGCTGATGCTGTCGTCTGCTCACTTGGCCTTTTAAAGTTTCAATTGTTGTAAGGAAGAGCAAGATGATATTGAAAGAGTAAACAACATTTGTGTTGACCATGAGGGATTGTCCTTCTCAACTTCTCCCCGTGCCTGACATGCTGGTTAAACAACCACCAGCTGTCTCTCTCTCTCACTCATGTGAGCACAGCCCTATGATGTGGTGTGATAATGGTGACTTTTTTTTTCGAAAGGTGGGTCACTTTGAAACAGACAAGCGGGTTTTTCTTGTGATAATCACTGACTGTTTATGTCAGGAAATATCTATTGCTGCACTTTTCAAATCCAAGCTATGTCCGTTGGGTGTGAAATCTGGCGACAGACGTTTTTCCAAAAATGTTGTCCGTTGGAGCTTCTGAAGTTGGAGTCTGTTGGGTTCATTCAGAACTTCAAGACTGCCATTTATGTTATGCCAGTGTATTCACGGTAAATGGATAAATGGTGGATAAATGGAGTTAAGAGAGAAACACATCATGATGTGATACAATGGAGCAAGCTCAAGAGACCTTATTCCTATGAATTCAGAAAATATAGTTTAAGTTCTGAGATATTCAGCAAGCAAACTGTAAGACAAATGGAGTAACAAAAGTATGCTGTGTACGAGGATAGAGATCTGTTCAAACTTTTCTAATTGGTATTAATTAAGGAAGCGACGTGCAAATTCTTCTTTTCAATTTAAGACTGAGATAGAATAGTCACCCAATTTACATTCATGATGAACATAGAATAACGATATAATCATGAAGAGGAATTGTGTCCCTTGATGTAGTGTAGTGGGGGTGGTGAACATAACTGTCATGTTTTTCGTAAATTTTTGACAATCATCATGACTAGAACTAACTTATAGCCACAAACTGGAGTGTGTTAATAGGAGTTAAGTGTGGACATTAGATGGTGTTTCAATCACTGGCCACATTCCACTGCTCTGCCACATGCTGTGCCTGGCAACCTTCAGTTAACAAAGTCCAAATTTGAACCAGATTTGCAAACCAGTTCCTGAATTTGAAACAAGAAGAGAACATGTCATCTGTCAGGCAAGCTAGTGTGTTGTGGCATTTTGACTACGAGAGGTAAATAAAACAATGTTCATGTGGAACTCTACTTAATATTTGAAACCTGAATGTGCACACTTCAGTTGATTTTCTCCACTGCATAATTAACTTCAACTCTTCCATCCTGCTTTTATTGACATGTTAATATCTGCTTGAGAGATTTCCTCCATGCCTGTTGATTGCTTACTAATTGCATATGTTCAATATGCTGTGAAAATGCACCAGTTTTGAATTATCGCCGCAAAAACTGTGCGTTGAGGGACTGTGATTTACTGTGCTCGATTTTTTTTTTGCCTTTTTGCTGGCATTGTGAAAACTTAGAACACTGAAGGGCACATCCTTCCATAGATATCCTGCCCTTTCTTCTGTTACACCGTGCGATGAATGGGAAGGAAAGGAGCGGGAAGAATGATTATGAAGTAAATTTGAGTAGGGGAGCTGATAGCCTGGTACCACAACAGCAGAACAGATGGAAGGAATGAGTAGTAGGGTGAGAGAGGAAGGAACAGAGATTTCACCATTAAAAATGGTGAAAGCAATGTATTGACAGCTGGTAGCCTTTATTTTAGTAACGTATTGCAACCATTCAATAGTTTTGCTCTTTTAATATTTAAACATGGACATTACGTAATTTCTCTTGCTGAGATTGTCAGCATGGTCATAAAACATCAATTTATTTTTAATGTTATTTGTCTTACTGGATCAAAATATGGTGACACATAAACAATTTGAGCTTCAAAATCTCCCCTTCCCCTACCGCATCCCAATACCAGCCCAACTCGTCCCCTCTTCCCTAATCTGTTCTTCCTCTCACCTATCCCCTCCTCCCACCCCAAGCCACACACCCATTTCCTTCTGTCTAACCTCATCCCGCCCCCTTGACCTATCCGACCTCCCCAGCCTGTCCTATCCCCCCCACCTCCCCACCTACACTCACCTTTACTGGCTCCATTCCTGCCTCGAAACTTGTCTGTCTCCTCCCCACCGAACTTCTCCTCTATCCATCTTCGATCTGCCTCCCCCTCTCTCCCCGTTTATTTCAGAACCCTCTCCCCCTCCCCCTTTTCTGATGGAGGGTCTAGGCCCGAAACATCAGCTTTTGTGCTCCTAAGATGCTGCATGGCCTCCTGTGTTCACCCAGCTCCACACTTTGTTAGAGATAATGGGAACTGCACATGCTGGAGAATTCCAAGATAGTAAAATGTGAGGCTGGATGAACACAGCAGGCCAAGCAGCATCTTGTGCTCCTAAGATGCTGCTTGGCCTGCTGTGTTCATCCAGCCTCACATTTTATTATCCACACTTTGTTATCTTTGTTTGAAGGTTATGCTTTTCTTCAGTCATGCTTTTTTATACTTGTGTGGGGTAAAGTTCTTAAAACGACAACTTCATTTAATTGAAACACATTTTGTACAATTTTCTATTACTTGGAACAAGTCTTGGAAATACATTTCCTGTGATTACAGACAATTCATCATTCTGACTGAACCGGCCAGCTACTCTGGCAAAGTTGAGAGGTTCACATTGGATTTCAAATTTCAAATCAGGCTCCTTAAAGAGTGCTCCAATTCCCTCCTTTGCTGACATGCTCCACCCTGACCCCTGCCCAATTCCAAAGGTATATTCATCTGCTGACATGAAGGAAACTGAATTTGATATAGGGGTGCTTGATGCGATTTGAACTATGAAGTTCTTTGTGAGAGTTCTTAATTTCTTTTGCACACTCCACAGTATCAAGTATGATAACCCTTAGGCAGCACATTGGAAGAGACCTTGCATAGCACGAGCTGTGGAACAAAAAAAAAGAGGTTTCCTTTTTCTTCAGTTTCTCCCTCCTTCTATTTTCCGCCAAGTCAGCAAACATTTTACACCTCTCTGTTTTCCTACCAGTTATGTAAGCTTGCTTTCAAGAGTAATTAGATTCCTCAAAACAATATTGTTCAGAAATGTGAAGTCAGTGATATTGTTAACAGAGAATTCAAACAGGATTGAAGCCAGACTGTCCTGTTTCCGGTAGCTTGCTGTGGCCTCGAGCTGTAGACAGAAGTTGCTGTACATAATTCCACATTTACTCTGTTGTGGAAACTTTCTGGCCCATCTGATGACTGGATTGAAGTAGAAATTGAGAAATAGTGGGTAGTCAGCTGAAGGGATTTAATATTAAATGTTTATTTACTTAAAATGATGGTTTAATATTCTTGAGATCGATACAAAATAACTCCAAGGCTCAAATTTCTGTTTTATATGAATCTAGCTGGCCATGTTTCTGTGATGTTTTGACTTTAACTTTGTATTTTCTTTGAATGGTTCAAGTAATACATGAAGTGACCAGCTGCTTTATCATTGGATTGAACATATTGTATCTCCTCATCAATGGTATTCCCCTCCAGCCCTTCAATGCTCATATCTTTGCACTTCTAATTCTGGCCACTTTGATTTTCCCTGCATGCTTGATCTTCTTTATTCTGTCATTGGTGTGTTCAGCTACCCAGTTCTGGGACACTCTTCCAAAACATCTCCTCTTTGTCCTCAAATCCAATCTTTCTGACCAAGCTTTTGGTGGCCTGTCCTAGTTTTAGCTTCATGAATCTTGGAGTGATTTTTAAATGATTATGTAAATGTGAAGCATTTTGAAATGTTTCTACCATGTCAGAGATCTATACAAATAAACGTTGTTCCTGCATCACATTTACTTTTTAAATTCATACTCTCTGTAGGCATCAGGAGATGAGCTTCCATCACATCTCGCTGTCGATACCTCCAACGTTCAAATTCTTAACTCTGAGACCTCAAAAAGACTCGTCGAAAATTTTGTAACCGCTCTCATGAACAAGGAGCGTTTCTACATCCGCACATTCTTTTCGACATACAAAGCATATACCACTGCTGAAAGTGTGTTGTACATCCTCCTGGACAAGTGAGCATAAATCTAATGAGCATCTCCTTTGTTTAATGGTAATGATAGAAAAGTATGTTCTGTCGAGTAATTTTTGTTATTAATCCTTCTGGCAATGAATCGCTGAAACTAGCCATATGGAAACAACTCTCAGTAAACTGAGAATCTCCATCCAACCCTCAGTAAGGGAGACGATTTTTTGTTCATTGAAGACATGAACTTACCTGCACCCCAATCCCTCGGACGTTAAGCTCTACAAATTTGGGCTTTAACTTTCATCCAGTTTCATCAGAAAAGTCCACATTTTTTAAAGTATTCTGGAGGATTTTATCCTCCACACAGATGGTTTTATCCTACACCTTCTGCCCAAAAGGTCCAGATTCAAATTCTATCTCCTATGTCATGTGTCATAATAAGTTTGAATAACTTGATTAAAAGTAATTAGACTTGAAGTCCTTCATAAAGAGAGACTGCAGTGGGACTGATGAGCTTGTTTGTTTACAACAAGGCAAAGCAGTCCTTCAGCTCTCCTGTTTTGTGCCCCCATCGCTTTCCAATATCCCTGATCCCAAATGGTGGCACAAATCATGTTTAAGCACCCGGCTAGTGATTTGGGACAGAAGTGAATAAAACATACTCACAAAACATAATGCTGAGACAGGTGCCAATGTATTTTTGATTATTTTTTCGCAATAATGAAGCGATCGAGAACCAGTACAATACACCGATTAAAAAGTGTGGTGAATGTATTAGGACAATGTCTAGACCTTGGTATTAAAGATAAACAGTGACGTTGACTTCCTTCAATGCTTTTTATGTAGTTTGGAGCTTCCTACAACTATGTTTGGAATGTTTAAGTTTCTGCATGTAGTGAATGGAAAAATGTTATTTTAATTGAAAGAAGCCTATCAATTGTCTGTAATAACAAAGTGTGGAGCTGGATGAACACAGCAGGCTAAGCAGCATCTTAGGAGCACACACGCTGACGTGTCAGGCCTAGAGCCAGCTTTTGTGCTCCAAAGATGCTGCTTGGCCTGCTGTGTTCATCCAGCTCCACACTTTGTTATCTCGGATTCTCCAGCATCTGCAGTTCCCATTATCTCTGATCAATTGTCTGTAAGTCTGTGTTGGGCATAACAATCAAAGTTTGGAAGCTGAGTCCAGGGTGAGGAACCTTCATTGCAAAACTGAAATGTTGGTCAAATGAATGTCTGCTTCCAACTGAAATATGCAGGAATACCGCAATTCTGTAATAATGGGTGAAATGTTTTTCAAATGACATCAGTGATGGTTTCTCTCGTCACCTCAGTTTTTATACATTAGTTTTTTGCACGTTGGGTGAGCATTGAACAGTTTATGTACTTCACAAATGGTGTTTTGGGGTAACTTATCAAAGCTCAGTTCGGGTACAAAGCGATTCTCACCACTGCTGACCTTCAATTGATGTACCTCTGACATTAGAGGGATATCCCTGGGTAGGAAAAGTTTCCCAAATGTGCTATGGTTATAAAATTTGAGAAAATCAGCAAATAACCAGAGATGATTAGATTTTTCTTCAAAGCAGTAAGCTAATGAGCTGGCTTTCATGAACCCAATGGGTTGCAGAAATCGATCCAGCTGGACCTTTCAAAAGTGAATTTGGGTTTCTCTTTTTGCCTGTTGCCAAAATATTCTCTTTCTTTGCCCAACTAAATAAGTGTTCCAGCAGAATAATTCCAGCAATAAGCTTCTGAGTTTTTAAAGAAAGGTGACCCATTCTTGCCGTAGAATTTGAAACATCACAGCTCACTCATGTGTCTCATGTTATCTCTCAGATGTGAGATAGTGGACAACGATTCTTCGCAGGTTATTACTTTCTTCTTTGCTTTTGTGTTAGGCCGGTGGTCACCTTAGATGATGGTATTCTTTTAAAGGTAAAGCGAAAATTTCGTAAAACCAAGGAATCTCAGCAAACTGTGGTTTGTTGAAATTTGAGGAGTTTGGTTCTCATTAAACTCTAAGGTAGCTGCGGTTAAGACAATCATCTGTTATATTTACTGTCTCCTCCTTTCACAATGTAGCTGTTTATTACTTTGGCTGCTTTGATCTCTAACTTGTCCATTGTCTTTTGGTGAAAGTCTCCATCTGCAGGGAGATTCTTGGAGTTTTTAAAAAGTCAACAACAAAATGGCTTCCATGCCATTCAAATTTCAAACCCATTTTACCAATTGGACAGATTTTGTGTTTAAGATTAGTGTTTGAGTCAACCATTTTAATTCGGCGAAAAGATCATCATAATTCAACGGATGTTTATAGCATCCGTTCACCATACACGCACCCTACATTTCAAAATTTTCCTTTATCCGTGGTGAAAGGGAGAAACAGTCTGACTAGATGCTACAGTTATTTTGGTGTTCTGTAATTAGATCCAGGGAATTCATCTCTTTTTACTTGAGTGTTCTCATTTACTGAGGTTTTTATTTGAGACAGAGAATTAACTTGAGTTCAAAATGGTTAGGATCGTATAGTATGAGTATAATTTTAAAAATCAGTTCCTGCCCAAGTTTTCCAAGTGTTGACGATCAGTCCATGACTTCTGAAGGAATGAATTTATGACTGACAGATTTGGTGACGTGACAAAGATGCGCGAAAAAATTAACCTTAGAGGACTTCGGAATACTGCAGAGAAATATAGGTTTAGCAAGTAGTCAACGATCTGACAAATAGAGTTGTATATGGTAAATTTGAAGTCCATTTTGGCAGAAAGAATAGCAGTTTTGTTTTTATTGAGGGAGATTGCATTGCTCTGAGATACAGTGGAATCTGGGTATCCTCGTGCATGAATCACAAAATGATCGTGTACAGACATGTTAAGTAATTTGGAAAGCAATTAAATGCAGAGCAGAGCTCTGGAATATTGTAAATGCAAAGATAAACAGATACTTGTTGAGGGAGAGGAGGTGAAAGGTCATTAGGAGAGGCAGGAATGTAGATTTGAAGTTACGATCAGATGAGACAGAACCACATTGAATGCTTTACTCTTCCCTCCTTGTATGGGAAGTGGCAGGTATGCTGTAAAATGCCAAATTGGAGTTTCACTGCAAAGTATTAACAAACTCGGTAATCAAGGCTTCAAATGCCGAAATCCTGAACCTTCAGATGTTTTTCAGTGGCTGAATGCAAATTGTAGATTCAAGCTTGTTTAAAATCACTTAGTTTGTGCTGTCTGACCAATTGCAGATATGGGAGCTTTGACACCTCAGAGGCAGAAGAGATTCCAGTAATCGATTCAGTGAGCACAAAGTAAGATTTAATCTTATGTGTGACTTAATTAAGTTTCATCCAAAATACAACAATGTTAAAAAACCTGCTGGCACTTCCTGTAAGATCTATGGAGGGCCTTCCTCCCACAGCAATGCAGCAAACACTAGACAGCAGCAGTCACATTAACAAAGTTGCTTGATTGTATCAAAAATCTACACAGATTTTGTTTGTTTAAAAAGAAAAGTTGTATCAACAGAAAAGATCCAAAAGTGTTCAGTGAAAAATTGCTCATCCATTCACTATTCAGATCTCCATTTGTCGCCAAACATTTAGATAGCTGAGCTCTGAATTAAGGATACAACATGTCGAAGAATTGAGGTTCCTACCTTCTCCCCTCCCCTCAGTCTGCCTGTGGTGTCTTTCAAATCTCCTGTGAAGGTTTTGAAGAAAAACCTACTCGCAGTACATCTGGAGGGTGATCTATTTTATAAAAACAGTTGACCAAGAATGAAATAGAGGCAGAGCTGCAATCTTTTCTTTGCTGTCATTATGGTTGGTATTGCTGAGCTTATACAAAAGAGATCTGCAGGCCAATGTCCACTGTCGGAGTTGAGGAGCTCCAATATTTGCCAGAGAGACAGACATGTGCAGCTCTCAGCTGGTGACTTAATTCATGCCCAGTGCATCGTTAAGCCGGCTACTTTGCCCACCGCTGACAATACAGTATAATGGTGCAGAAGAGAGTTCAGCTTTCCTCCTGAACTCCCCTCCACTTTGCCAAGAATGTCATGTCTCAGGCCAAGGCCAGTTGACTTGGAACATTCAGCCCTGTATGTACAGACAGTATCTGAAGTTCTTCATTGGAAAGTTGGTTGCCCTTCTATATTTGGGCCAGGAGCTCTTTGTTTGAGATATTTTTAGACTTTGCAACAAATATAAAATGTTGAAGATATGAATCTGTTACATCCTTCTGTCCCTCTCTCTGTCTTTACAACCACACTCCAGTCTCACGGTCTTATCCTGTAAACTATCGTTCAGGGTTTTGGGGAGACCACTCACCATATTCTGTAGTTGCGTCTTGACCCGTTGTTAGAAAATTAGCTCTCAGTGGCACGAAATGCCGACTCAATGTCTTTCAGGTGTATGGAGATAATTTTCTTGTGGATGTGGATGTTTCCTCAAATTTACTTGATAACACTTTTAGGACCATTTGCAGATCACCTGACGGTGCAAACTACAAGGCAGATGGGAAACCATGCTCTCTAAAATCTGTCATGAAAGAGTAAATTTGAATACAATATGTGGTTAAGGTTTGCTTTATTCAGAGCACAAGGAATACAAAGGAAACTACCGATGAGCTAAGAATTACTGGGTACAAGTGTTTGTTTAAAATGACATTCTTCACAACTAATTTCAGCAGCGGAAACAATGCTAACATTCCGAGCTGTGAGGAGCTTGAAAATCCAATTCCTCCAGAGACAGTAGCTGAGATCAGAAAGTAAGTATTGATCCAATGTATGAGGAAATGATGCTTTCATCAGAATACAACTATGTGAAGGGCAACCTCTGGAGGCCGCCATTTTCAGGAACATGATTTAGAGACTTTCTCCTGAAACTTAGCAGCATCTGTGGTGAGAAAGCAGAGTGGGCATTTTGAGTTGAGGTTCCCATGTTCAGAACTTCGCATCTCTGAAGACGTGTCGCTTGGCTCAACTTGAACTCTGTTTTCTGTCTGTAGATGCTGCAAAACCTGTAGAGTTTCTCCAGCAATGTCTGCTTTTCTTTCAGCTTGTCGGCTTCTGTAGTTTGTTCTTTTACATTAAAGAAACAGTTGGCTGTTGTTCTAATATTTGCTTTGTTCTTAGTGTTGTAAAAAGAAATTTTAGATGGAAGATTGTGGTTCATGCTGCAGGCCTTCTGCTGGAACTGCAACCTGGAGGCCTTGGCCGATTCCAGCGGTGACCAACAAAGAGATCATCGCCGGGTTACTCACCAGTTGACGGTTTGGCTCAGTTTTGACAGCTGCTAGTCCAGTGAAAGGGGTGGCAGATCAGCACCTTTCTCAGCCCTACTGTTAATGCTGATTGTCACTGAGGTTGTGTAAGTGGGCGCCATTAGGAAAGTGAGGGAGGCAGTCCTTAGATGTCAGGGAGAGCCCAGGTGAAAAAGAGAACTGGCCCATGTCACATAGCTTTGCAATGTGTAGGTGGTAAACTCCCTCCCTGCCATTTTCCTAATCCTCCCACCTCCAATTTAATTGTCAGCGAATGATTGGCCATGCATTAACACACAGTCTTTAATGGAATATTTCTTTTCCAAACATTGGACTGTGCACTGCCGGTAAATATATTGAAAAACTTGACTCTCTAACTCTGTTTGCAGTGTTATTACATGTCCCACCTCCCCGCATTGCCCAAAAAAATCCAGACCATTGTGCTTTGAGAACTTGTGTGAAAGTTGAAATTCCTTCTTCCTTGCAACTCCCCCAGCTCCTCTTCCAGACTCAACTCCTGTCACTTGCAAACCACCTGTTAGAGCTTGGAAGGGAAAAACAAATCTCGATCTATTGTAGTTACATACATCAGAAATGTTGCCTGTTTAACAAATCCAGTTGAATAGGACTTGAAAACGTGAGAGGGCTAGTCATCTGAAGAGTGGTTGTGGGTTTTGGTTCAGTTTAGGATGGAGTTTAGAAGGATGGGAGGGAATTTTATTGGCACTTACAGAATACTGAGAGGCCTGGAAGGATTGTACATGGAACAGAGAAGATGTTTCCACTAGGAGGAGAGATTAGGACATGCGGGCACAGTCGCGGAGTGAAGAGGCCAACCTTTAGAACTAAGGTAAGAAAGAATTTCTTCAGACAGGGAGTGGTTAATCTGAGGAAAACATTGCAGGAAGCCGACGTCATTCGGACTATTTAAGATCGAGAGAGAGATGGGTTCTTGATTAGTAAGGGGATCAAGAGTTTCAGAAGAAGGCTGGCGATTGGGCTTCAGAAACATCACAGCCAGAATTGAATGGCAAAGCAGACTGAGGAGGTTGAATGAGCTAATTCTGCCCCTATATGTTATGGTCTTGTGGATTTGACACTAAATATTTCATTGGTCCTTTTGTGATGAAGCCACTTCTGGGTGCAAGTGTTTTTTTAAAATGTCTTTAGTTTTTGCCTTATATAGTCAGGAAGGCAAATGCAATGTTGGCATTTATTGTGAAAAGATATGAATCTAAAAACAGGGCTGTACCTCTGAGGCTTTATAAGGCTCTGGTCTGGCCGTACTTGGAGTACTGCGTGCAGACTTGGGCCCATATCTCAGGAAGGATGTACTGTCCCTGGAACGTGTTCAGAGGAGGTTCACGAGAATGGTCCAGGGAATGGAAACCTTAAAATATGAGGAACGGTTGATGACTCTGAGACTATACTCATTTGGAGTTTAGAAGGATGAGGGGTGATCTAATTGAAACTTTCAGAACACTGAATGGCCTCGACAGAATGGTTGTTGGGAAGATGCTTCCATTGGTAGGAGAGACGAGGCCCCGAGGGCACAGCCTTAGAATGAAGACAAGACCTTTTAAATTGGAGATTTGCAGAAACTTCTTCAGCCAGAGAGTTTTAAATCTGTGAAATTCACTGCCACAGAATGCTGTGGAGGCCAGGAAATTTAAAACTGAGACAGATAGGTGCCTGATTATCAAGGGGATCAAGGGCTATGGGGAGAAAGCAGGAGAATGGGGTTGAGGAACTTATCAGCCATGACTAAATGGCAGAACAGACTCAATGGGCCGAATGGCCTAATTTCTGCACCTATGTCTTACGGTTTTGTGGTCTTAAATAATTGCAGGTCTAAAACCTTTGACAGCCCAAACTCTGAGAAAGATGAAGAACCAAGTTCACCAAAAGAGACAGCAACAATTTCAAAGTAAGTTTCATCCTTCTGTGCTTCATTCATAATACATACCATGAAAAGAAATTGCAGTGAATATAGTAGCTCTTGAAAGATTATATCGCCGTTCGAGACAATAAAAATCACATTAAAGAAACAGCTTTAATCCCTCCGAGGCCATTGCCAGTAATTAAATCAATGACACATTTCAGCCTTTGATCGATAGAAAACATTTAAAAATGTTCAGTGAAAATTTGATTGGCCCTCAACATCCAGACCTTGTGGTCTAACTTGCAACAATGCTAAACTGCGAAACCTCCCACCTCCCCTCAAATGCACAAGCCGATGTAACTGGAGTGTCCTACATATTTTCTCTGAAAATTTGGAAAGCAAACCATCTAGTGTAGTCATTCATGTGGACTTTGACCAAATGAGGACTTGAAATACAGAGCATTTTGGGATTCAAAATTTATTTTCAATGTTTACAAGTCATTTGTAGATGCAAATCCTTTCCTTAATTTGTGCTTCATGAGCACTTGCAGCTGCAGATATTTTGGCCGTATAGATTGTCGGGTGGGTGGGAATCAAAGTTTGCCAGGCATCTGTGTAACCATGAGGAAGCAAGTTTGATCAGAAGTACTTTTGATGTGTTTTAATTCTGCAATTTGGAATGCAGCAGTGTGAAAAGGGAATGATGGAGTATCATTGATTTCAAAACTT
Organism: Stegostoma tigrinum; assembly: GCF_030684315.1. Classification (NCBI taxonomy): domain Eukaryota; kingdom Metazoa; phylum Chordata; class Chondrichthyes; order Orectolobiformes; family Stegostomatidae; genus Stegostoma; species Stegostoma tigrinum. The sequence goes on along the minus strand of NW_026728419.1, from coordinate 4,792,473 downwards.
TTTGTGCAATGTAATGAATGCCACTCCAGACTATGGCAGTCACATTAAAGTGTCTGCTGGACTGCTTTCCTAGAAAATTCATGGTAGAGATATTTACCTTAAATGATAGCATCACCATTGAAGCATCCAAAACACTTAGATGGGAAATTGTTTTCAGATCAATATTGAGGTTATATTTCTGGACAATGTGGCTCTGGTAAAAATACTAAAGCAATGGGTTAATCTCCTCTACCCCACCTCAGCACTTCTCTGTGTTCCTCCTTCCTGCTTCAGCTGCACCCTCCCCACAAACTTCCTCCAAGTTCATTGAAGTGTCCTCCAAACGTCTGTGACATTTGAAGAAATATGTTATCAATTAAGAATGTGACCTGCTCCCCGTGTCCGAGCCTTGGTATTTCTCCCATACAATATTGCCATTGAATAATTTGCATTTTGAATTATCTAAGTTGGCGATTTGCCATGTGTATCCATGGAGTCAGGCAGAGACCTGGAATTAATCCTGAGTTTATTCTGTCCAGGTCTTTAAGGAAACTCAGAACTGTTAAAAGAGCAGGAAAGAAAAATGATTTTTTTTCAGCAAAACAGCCACTGGTGACTAATCTGACCTTAAGCTTCAGTGAATTTGAGCAATGACAAATTCCTACATCAGTGCTCCGAATCAAACTATGAGTTACAAGCTGTGCTTGTGAGGGTTGAATTGTCAATAGTCTGTAAAGAGCTTGAGTTTCTTTGCCAGAGATGAGGAAGTTAAACTTAAATCCTCTCTTTTGGGATGTTTGTTGTCTGTCCCAGTGTAGAGGTTCTTTATTTGACCTCTTTACTCCTCATGTACCCACTGGCTCCCCCTCACAGCCAAAATAAGATAAGAGTGCCAGAAATTGAAAATGTGATCATGTGCACAAGTAAAATGATTTATTTGGTGTTTTGTGACCAGTTGCAGCTGTGAAAATGTTGACATGTCACACTGTGTAGTGGGTGGAAACCTAAGTTTGTCAGAAACTGAAGGAGTAATTGACAAGTAAATTTGATGTGACGACAGATTAAACCTGTTGTTCAGTATTTGGGATCTAATACAGTGAAAGGAAACTGTTGGGATTTGCTGTAGGATTATGTCAGGGTTGCCTCAGGAAGATACCCCAATTGGCAGTGCAGTGAGCACCAATCCAGACAACAGCAATCACATGAAGCAACTGCTTCACTGCTTCTGCAATGTTTGGCTTATTTTAAGAGATGGAATAATGTTGAATTAGCATAAAGCATTCAAAGCTTTTCAATGGTAGACTGAATTTTGCTTGTCTTTCAGTATCAAGTTCTTGCACAGCGCAGGAACGGCTTTCAACAAGGGTGAAATACTGAAGAAATGGTTTTCTCTCCTTATTGCCCTGCTCTGTCTCTTCCAACCCACACCCCAGCACTGCCTCAGTATGAAGGCCTGTGGGCATCCTGTGGAAGTCAAAAGGACCCCTCTCTCAACACTGTGATTTTTTGTTGTTGAATTGGGTTGGATTTAATTCTGGACGTGTTTGCCTGTTCTAAATGACTTAATTTGTTCTCTTCGATCAATTGCAGTTCTGGAAATGTTGACAGTGCAAATGGTGAGGAAAATGGAAGTTGTGTTTCTTCAGGATCCAGCGAAATAATTGCTGAGTAAGTTTAATTGCATGCATGACAAAGTGAATCATTATTCAGAATATGACAAAGCGGTAGGAAATAGCTGGGGAGCTAGCAGTTTGTGCAATGTTATACAGCCATCAAATGGTAATAGCCCAGAGACAATGATTTGATGTTTGTACCAGCTCTCAAAGAGGGACTTGCCTACGTTCACTCCTAAGTCCTTTTACTGTGTAATACTGCGAAACCTCTCCTTTCGAAAATTGTAGTTCACTTTTGAAGACCGCAATTGAAGCTGCATCCACCACACTATTCGGCAGAGCTTTCCAGTTCCTGAATAGGCTATTGAAAAAAAAATTCCTTGTCACCATTGGTTCTTTTTGCTGATCATCTTAAATCAGTGTCCTTTTCTCCTTCAGCCTTCTGTCACAAGGCACCGATTGTTCTTATCCATTCTAACCAAATCCCTTATGATTTTGAACACTTTTAAAATCACTTCTTAGTTTTCTCAGGCTCTCCACAGGGCTGTCTAGTTTGTCATCTCTGGTAATATTTTTTGGGAATATTTTGTGCACCCTGTCAAATCCCTTCCTGAAGTGTGGTTGGTAAATACCAGAGTTGAGGGCATATCAGGAGTTTTTTTTATAATGATTAGTCAGAACATATTTGTTTTTCATACAATGCTCCAATTTTTAAAGTTCAGAATCCTGATGATATCTTCAACCTGCACTACCACTTCTATAATTATTGTGCACACACACACACACACACTATCGATCAAATATCAGACATGGATCATTTCAGGAAGCACCATATCATAAGATATTTATTTTGGCTACAGAAAAGAGGAAGGAACAATCCAGAATAATTTTGATTTGGAGGAGGTCCAACTTCAAAAGGAGCAAGAAGGCGTTTGCAGCAAGTAAGGTTGAACACAAGTTCAGGCAAAACTGCAATGAAACAATAGTCTGTCTTACAGAAGGAGGTTGTTTAGTGACAGTGTCAGAATGTTCCCACAAGCGGGAAAGTGTGGCAAATGGTACAAATGATGAGGATTATTGATGACCCCAGTGTGTACTGAGTTAATTATAAGTAGTTCAGAAGGGAAGTGTTGAACTAAATGATGCTGGCAGCTAATGTTAAAAGGGAATCCGAATGTCGTCCTCCATTGTGAGCAGTGAAAGTGGGGCTAATGGTCATAAATCACTGTTTAATCTTCACAGAGGTAAGGGCCTGGCTGCGATACTATTCAGAAGAAGTTGATGTCCAATTCACGATGAAAAGTAAATAGTTGAGGCAAGGATGAGCTGAGGTTGGACAGCATTTTAGAAATGTGAAAATAAAACAACTGCAGATGCTGGAAAACTGAAACGAAAATGGAAATTGCTGGAAAAGCTAAGCAGGTCTGGCAGCATCTGTGGCGAGAAAGCAGAGTTAATATTTTTGAGTAATTTGAGCCACTGAGCTTTTACAGCAATTTCTGCTTTGATTAGAACGGCTGGTTGTCCCTGGTGTTGGTAACTCAGAAGGAAGTGAATTGTAGACAACTGAGGATACTGAGAAAGAAAAAAATAGCTTGAGGCTGCAGTGGCACTTTGCACAACAACCTAATGCTGTTTGAATACAGGGGGTGGTATCAGAGGACTGGAGGATTACAACATGTACTATGTTTATGTTCAAAAGTGTGTGGATAAATCCAGCAACTAGATTCATCTTATTGGCGGGACAGCATCACAGGAACTGTAATCCCAGTCTCAAGCAAGAATACTTGGGGAGCATATGGGCTAACATTTTATGCTGACTCAGAAATCTTCACCATCTGGTGTGTAACCTGTTTAATAAAACCATCTGATGGAGGCTTGTCATTCTGAATCTTCAATTTTCATGGGTATTTTAATGGATTTAACTGAAGATGAAAGGGTTTGCTTGAGGTGTTTTAAATTGTTCTTGATGTTCAATTGCAGCTGTGAAAGTGTTGAGTCCAAACACTGTCCGAATTCTGATGAAATTCAGAATTTAAGTTCACCGGAGAAGGGAGCGACAGTCAAGAAGTGAGTTTGATCCAAAATGTGACCATATTATGCTTCATTTGCAATACAGTAGTGTGTAAAGGGAATGGCTGGAGAGCTGGTGGCCATAGGTTGGATAATCAGAAATCTCTTCATGAAGGCAGAGATGTTTCCATGCTGTATGACTCTGTAACACATACCACAGAAACAAAAACACGGATATCATTCCAGATCATGGCACATTGATGAAGAAACAGCTTCTGAGTTCTTTGCATATTCTCTCCCTAATTCTGAGGAACAAGCAATACAAAGCATAAGCAGCAGTTGCATGTGAAGGTGTTGAGTTTATCTCAGACTAAAATTTCTGGACTAATAGCAAATGTAAGCTATTGAAGAAGTGGCTTCACTCCTTGCACCTGCTCCTTTCCCCTGTTACCACCAGCCGCCACCACTGCTGGCGAGCTGCTTTGGCCCTCAAGGGCATTTCTGGTAAACTTCCTGAGGAAATTTAAAGAAGGTATTCACTATTTTATGCAGTTTTACATTTAGAGTGTGACCTTGTTTCATAAAGTTAGCTGATCACGGCTTAGGATGCTGAATTTTGAGACTTCATTTCTTATTTTACGGCTGGCAAGCAATTGTAGACCCAAACACCATTTTAATTTGCTTTTTCTTTTGTGGTTTATGATCAATTGCAGAAGCATAGACTTCAACAGATCAAGCTTTCTAGAAGAATATAATTTCAGTCCTGCAGAAAAGGAAACACTAATGAAAATGTAAGTTTGATTTGACATGTAGTGAAATTGTATTTTCAATGTGAAATTTAAGAATGTGAGAAGAATTGCTGGAGAGCCAGAAAGACCTGTAAAATAATGTAGAGCCTTTGTCATGAATATATAAGGCACCCAAAACAGGATGGCAAACAGCACTCCAACCCATAACAATCACATTCAAGAAGCTAAATAATAACTGAAAGAATCACGGACACTGCAATTCAGGGACAAAAACAAAGTTGTTGGAAAAGCTCAGCATTTCTGGCACCATCTGTGAAGGTAAGAATGGAGTTAATGTTTCAGGTCCGGGTGACCCTTCCAGTTCTGAGGGAGGGTCGCTGGACCCAAAATGTTAACTCTGTTTTTGCATTAAAGAAGCTGCTTGCCTTGCATGTCCAATGATTGCATTATTCCTAGAGATTGGCTTGTTAATATTTTTCAGTGTAAATCATCCAAAATTCTTTGTCTTTTGGAATTGTTTGTCCTACATGATCACGCTTTTGGGGTTGTTTATCTCAGATTGTCATTAGTCTAGTTTGTGATAATGATGCATTATTGCAGGAATGGTTTTCCTCTTCACACCACTTTATTAGAAGTTATCCTGCAAACTTCCTGTGAATAGTTGAAACCAAATGATACCGCTATCTAGAGCAGTCATATACTTGGCAAGTGGTTTGTTTGCGGTGTCCTGACTTTGGTAGCCCTCCCACTCCGTGCTGCTGTTGTACATTTTGCACATAATCGATCTTGAATTAATACTTCCTGAATCTATGAAATCCAAATGATCTTGTGAAATGATTTTTCATGTTTGAAGTTTGTAAACTAAGTGCTTTCAAAGATATTTGACTGTAGAAAGCATCGCACAAATGCATCTCTAGCTGGAATTCTAGTTATTTTTGAGCTGTACCAGATTGCTGAGGTTGTTTTACTGCTCTGAATAAGATTAGATTACCTACAGTGTTTAAACAGGCCCTTCGGCCCAACAGGTCCACACTGTCCCTTGAAGCATCCCACTCAGACCCATTCCCCGAACACGAAGGGCAATTTAGCACACGGCTGATCCGCCCAGCCTGCACATCTTTGGACTGTGGGAGGAAACTGGATCACTTGGAGGAAACTCACTCAGACATGGGGAGAATGTGCAAACTCCTCACAGACAGTCACCCAAGGCTGGAATCAAACCCGGGACCCTGGAGCTGTGAGGTGGCAGTGCTAACCACTGAGCCACCATGCTGCCCTGCATGACACTTTGGCAGCATGGGATTAAAGATGGGATTATTCTGGTTTGTCTGGCCGTTCGATTAAATTCTGTGCTTTTTGATTAAGACGAAAGAACATTTATCCACTAGATTTGAGTGCTGGACTGGACTTGGGGACATTAAAGTTTGAGATTCTTACCTTTATATATACAGTGATTTATTTTCTTTTGTACATGGTTTGCTTACTCATTTATTTTGTTTTCTTGAGTTGATATTGTTTTGTCGTTTTTATAATCAAGAAAGCCAATGCCTGAAGGGCCGAGCACAGATAAATTACTTGTGAGCAAATACAAATGCAAATTTTTGCAGTATTGCATTGAGAAAAATGGTCAATTTGAGGGAGTGAGGATTTTCAGGGAATATTTTTACTTCAGATGAAATAGCAAGCGTTCACAACTGGGCTGCACTGAAGTTTGAAATAAAGCTCAAACAATTTATGAAAAATGCAGCAAAGGAAAAATCCCTCTTGTTAATCAAACAATTAGGACACAGTTGGTCTGGCAGCATCAGAGGAGCAGGAAAGCTGATGTTTCGGGTCTGGGCCCTCCTCCAGAAATTTTCTGAAGAACGGTCCAGACCTGAAATGCCAGCTTTCCTGAGCCCCTAGTCTGCTAGCCTGCTGTGTTCATCCAGCTCCACACTTTGTTATCTCAGACTCCAGCATCAGCAGTACCTACTAACTCAGAACACAGTTGGGATGCCTTTTGCATTGCTATTCACTCTAACCCACCCAGTTGTCTTTTTGGGTAAATGAAACAAAGTTTTAGAAATCTAAGCCACAGGGATTGGTGGTTATCTGGAAATTCTTCTCCAACACCTAGCTACTCATGTCTGGACGGACACAGCTAATTGTGGATACCAAATTGGTCCGGATTAATTTCACAATATTCCTGTACGAATGTCTCAAGAGACATATAGGGATGAAGTGTATGAAGGAACCTAAATTATCCTGATCCCCGATTGAGGACAGTGTAATCCTCATGAAAGTAATGTGCTGGTTTGGCATGTTATTTGGTATGTTAATCTCCTTTTGAATTCAAGTTTTTTGGGTTGAGTAAAGTAGAAAATTATCATTTTTGTTTTTTACAGAATAGTAGCTTACAACCTGTCAGTCTGACATTGAAGAAAACACAGATATTGAGGGGTTGAGTAAAAGCATGGTCAAAACATGGGTTTAAAGGAACATCTTGAGTGAGGGCAGAAGAGGCAGGAATATATCCAGTCAAGTTGTCATCGATGAAACAATTAATCTCAGATGCGCAAGTGGCCAGAATTGAAAAGAAAGTGCACCCATATATCATTATTTCAATTCTGGAATACTCTAATACGTTAAGAATACACTTCTCTCCAGTGCCATTGCAATCTAAGATTATGTTGTGCTTGCTTTAGGAAATGATCCTTTTAGATGGTGGAAGGATGATAATGAGTAATTAAATGAAATGATGTTGTACACTGCAGCTGATTAGAGGTTTCAGATTACTCGGTAGGGATGTAGTAACTTGTTAATGAATCTATTGGAAACAGAGACTTTAATTCTAGTGGGACGACAGAAAAGTGTTTTGGGTCAAATTTTGGACTCTGCACAGTACTAATTAAGTTCTACCATATTGTCAGCAGGGTAGAGGCTCTTTAGCTCAGCAACTTATTTCCCAGCCACGAAGACTTTCAGTAGGATATGGAATTTTTTGGTTTTGTGATCATTTGAATTGATTTTTCTTTATATATATTTTTGGAGGGTTACTGTTCGAGTGTTTGTAATGTGATGTAAGCATTTCTGAAAGATTCAGGACCAAATGAGCCCAGGCAACTTCCTTAGGTCACGTTTCCAGTGTGTTTCAGTTAGTCACTGTTTCCGAGAGGTAACATAACAAATAACATTTCCACAGCCTTGTCCCTCCATCTCTGCAATTTCCATGTGTCCACTTCAGACGTTTCTCTTTCTTCCTGTTTCACTTTCTTCCAGTTTCACTTTCTTCCCTATCCCGGATTATGTTTGTCCTGTTGTTACCAGCCATGGCTTCAGCTGTTTAGACTCTAAAATCTGAAATACACAGTATGCTTTTCTCCATTTTTTAGAAAGCAAATTAAAAACTTCACCTTTTATCAAGCTTTTCATAATTCTTCTGACCTCACTGAAAAACAATCTCTTGACATTTCCAAAAATGAGTCACTTCATTTCATAATTTGCCATGTTCACTAGTTAATATCATTCAGCACCTTACCAGTGTGGGCCAGCTGTGTTTTTGAATCATTGCAAAAGAGTACGACCTATGCCAACTGATCTGAAAGCAGATGAAGTCAAAATAGTCCCTCCAGTGTAAACTATTTCTAAGTCGTATATCTTTCTCAAACAACAAGAGGCTATTGCTGCATATGGCACTATGGCTGCCTAGCACTTCCTACACCAACCACTGTTTAACAGGAATGGAGCTGGTAAAGTCTGAATCAAGCCCCAATGTCTGTGTGTAATGTTTCACATCATATAATTTCTGTGCTGTAATGATCTATTATGAACGGACTCAAATAAGTGATCATCTGTTTCAGTGTAGGGCTGCAGATAAGGAAATTCCAAATTAAAAACTAGAACAGCACTTTCAGTGTAAAATATTCCATGTAAATTGGGGATGCTAATCAAACAAATGTTTACTTTTTGGAGTCTTTGGAACGTCAAAGGTTTCTTCTGCCTATTGCATCATAGACCATAGCTGCAACTCAGTCCATCTCCCAATTCACAACAAGACTCATTATTCTGATGTTTGCTGGCCCACGTTGTCTCTCGGTTGACCAATGCCTGAACTTTAGATTTTTTTTCGAAAAAACTTTCAATTCTTGTGTTCACATCCTTCCATGTTCTTATTTTGCTTTTGTCTGGAATTATTTTAGGTCCCAAACTTTGCCTGGAACTTTTCTGTTCTGCCAAGTCCAGTGTGCTGTGTACTTCTTGATTTTTTTCTTCATCAGCCCACCACCGTTAGTGCTACTTCCTGCAGATGTATAGTTTCTTCCTCTAGACATCACCATCTCTCGCCTTTAAGAAACTCATGAAGAGTCACTATGACCAAATGTTTGGACACCTGTTTGAATATCTCCTCCTTTGTCAGTTTTTGTATGGTTAATCTGCTGTGAAGTGCCCTGGGGAGTTTTTCTGTGCAAAGGGTTCGATTTCAGTGATGTGATGACTTCTCTGTGCAGCTGATGTCTTGTTGCAAACAAGTAACCATTGATTTACCTGTGAAATAATGCTACGTGGCCTCTCAGTATTAGCCAGGCAGGCAGTTAAAATAAGTGAATTGAAAGCTGACTATGTTGGAGTATTTCATTATTCATCCTCAGCTGGACCCAATTTATCCATGTTACTGAGGTATCCAACTGCTGGCAATGCAACTCCCAGAACAAAGACAAACAAATCATCATTATCCTTGTGTTTTTCTTTGTTCATCTGATTTGTCCCATTTGACTTTTATAAAGAAGATTTTTTGTTAAAGCTCACTTTCTCTTTACGAGCAAACTCTAAACACCAAGAAGTCCTGCTGGTGTAATAAGTAACCTCAGACACATGTGAAATCACTTTATACGTGAGCCTTAAGCTTACCTGTGCAATCTACAAAGAAGAAAACTTGGAAACATGGCCAACTTGCGGTTTCCATCCATGGCCAGTGTAATTCTAACTTGGACAGTCATTTCTTCATCATTGGGTCAAAGTGCCACACAGCCCCCCTCTGATGGCACAGCAGGATCACCATTGCCATGTGCACTGCAGCAGTTCAAGATGGCAGCTCATCTCCTGTGCGAACAAGATGACCCCACATTCCAACTTTAATCTGTTGCATTTACATTTGTAGAATTAGAAGCTTTTTTCCCCACACGTTTTGCTTCCCCGATGAACTGTTATTATCTCTGACTTTATTTCCAGTGCTATACCTGAAATTCTTGAAATCTGGCTGGAGGAGTCTGCCGAAGACTTTCGTCAAGTTCCAACTTACTCTTGTCTCCGGAAGGTACTTTCCTACTTGAACCAGACAGTGCCAGGGTCAGATGCTGAAGAACGGGCCCAGAAACTCCTGAGTCGTTTTTTGGCGGAGGAAGCAGCGGAGAAAGAGATGTTCAGTAAGATTTATAATTATGTTGCAAAAATGTGGCTTTAATTCAGGGTGCCTCCCTACAAGTTTGTGTGTGGCTTGCCCCTCTGTCTCAGGATTTAGTTCATTTTGGTTTCCTTTGACAAGCTTCAAAATTACTTCCAAATTTTTGGCTAAACGAAGTTAATTAAAATTATTGCTGAGTGATTACCCCTGTACCAATTGCATGATGTACAAGACCAAATTCTGCATAGAATTGATACTCTAATATAGTCCGATAAGACCCAGCAGCATGTAATCCGACTTTCTGGACAATTTCCTTTTGAACTGTTGCCGTCAATGACATTTTATTTTATAATCTGATGTAATAATTTTGCAAGTTATTGTGAAACAATAGATTGTGATTCAGAAGATTTCCTAAAGCCAGAAATTGGGATGGGAATCTGTCATTAGATACAATTTCTTTTGCAATTGAGATGCTCCCAACAAGAGGATTTCAGTGCAATATCATATTAATTTCACCAAGTCTAGATTTAGAAGTATGAATATTAGATAACTATTGTAAACCAATGCATGATTTCTAGTCACAAGTTTGTGAGATATTTTAGAGCAGGGTGAACTTTGGGCACAAAATAAATGTCTATCTTCACTTGCACAGAAGGCTACCGTAGAAGAGTCAGATTCTGTGTGGGAGAAGAACACGACCAAACCATCGAACAAGTTGACGAAAAGCTCCTGTCCTACCCATCACGCTTCATTGCAGAGCAGCTGACTTTTATGGATGCTGTGAGTAAACAGGAATCTGGGGCCCAGTCATTCTAAATAAGATATTTCAGTCAGCAGTAGGCATCTGAATCTCTCTGTATTGTTTTCTGCTATTACTGTTCCACCAGTCATTATAACTGAATTCCCTTAAAAATGCAGCCTTCCAAGATGTTAGAATGTGTTGTTTGATGTGTAACTTCAGTATCTCGCTTGAAATACCTGCCAACTAAAACTTCAGCACTTGTCATTTGTTTTGAATGAACGCCATGTGAAATAAGTGACCCGAGAGAGCACTGAAAATCCTTTGTAACTTAGTGTTGAACCTTGACAAAATGAATAGTATTTCAGGGTAAAAGTTTAATTGTTTCATCATAACAGTCACTGTTTCTTCAAGAGTCCACTGATTTTGTTTGAAGTATCCAGTATGGCAATTTTGTTGTTTTCCCAGAATCTTCTGGAGTGGGATCAGCCACGGGGTATTCCAGTCTAGTCTCCAAGGTGGCTTGATGTCTACCTCTACAAAATGAGACTCGTGGTTGCTGAATCAAAATTTGAGTTATGTCAAAGTCTGGTCATAGGCTTAGGCTTGAAGTGGAAGTTCAGCGGTCTGTATGACAGCATTGGGTGTGACTCTAGAATGTAAGTAGTCCTCTCGATCTCAAAAATCCCAAGCATATGTTAGTGTTCAGAACAGGGGTGCAGCGATCTCATCTGGAAGTGACCACTTTGTCAAAAGTAGGTTTTGGTTATGGGATAAGAGATAATGGGAACTGCAGATGCAGAAGAACCCGAGGCAACAAAGTGCAGAGCTGGGTGAGCACAGTTGCTCCTAAGATGCTGCTTGGCCTGCTGTGTTCCTCCAGCTCCACACTTTGTTATCTCAGTTTGTTAAGGGGCAGCTGCTTTTCTGCACAGAGTTCCAAAGGTAACAGTCTGTTTTCACTGCAGTCTCTGTTGCATATGTGTATGTATATACCGACTGGCACTTAGAGTCTAATCATGTGACATAATGATGACAACAGCCATTTTTGGTGGGAAGCAACCTAGCTGGGTGTCTGTTGAGGAATGTAGCTGCTTTTCTTTTGTTGAACCATCGAGATCTGCAGTGAGGGCTGTGAGTCTTTTTCAAATCAGTGGTTTGACCTGGTGAATATCAAAGCAGTTTTTTTGATCCTCATCGCTAGTTTTTTTTCTTTACCATGCAGGGCCAGGGGGCTGAAATGTTAAACAGCAGGAGTTTTATTATGTAGTTTGCTGTCGAGGCAGCAGGGTTAGCCTAAGCTATTCCTTGCCGGAAATGATCGCTGACATCATTGTGACGTGATCAGACTGTTAAAAGTGAGAGCCCACCATGCTTGCATAAACATGCAACAGTTTCCCACTCGATGGTTTCTGAGCATTCCTTTCTACTCCAACCTGTCACAACCAACTCTGGCTTTGAAAGTGATGAGACTGACAAATTTCTCCATTCTGAATGAGTTTACGGGGATCTGAAGGAGCTATTTGCCGGTTGTGTTAACTTTCACTGTCGGAGCATAATTGTTGATGGGAGTTGCTCATCTTGAAGAGGGACACAGAAGGACATTATGCAATCTGAATGGCCAGTTGACAAGCTTGGATGTTTGGCAAGATTTGTGTTCAGCATGAAACCAATAGTGGGGAAGTGTTGATATTCAGGTCTGTTGAACCAACAGAGGGCCGGGCTGCCATTGTGTTCTGTCAACCTGCCTTGGTGCGAGAAGGAGACATGATGCAGGGCCGCTATACTGATGCCCAGCCTGTCTAGCCTGTGGGCCACCAGGGCTGAGCATCTGTAGCAGTGACTATTGCCAGCAGAGCCGTGCATTGAAGGTGTGCGTGGAGCCAACAGTCGGAGTTGGGTGGAGATAACCGGTGATTTTAAATCTAACATACAAATAGGAAGCAGATGACTGAAAATTTGAGGGTTTTGATTTGTCTGAATAGCCAATGTGCCCTTGTGCATCAATGTGAGTATTATGTAGCCAGTCATTGACAATATAGCATGCAGTTTTAATGTACAATTGCAAACTAGCAGGACGAATGTACCCATGGACGGACAAATCTTGTTTGTCGTTCATTGCTTAAAACATGGCACGACTGACACCTTTAACCTTTGTTTCCTTTTTATTTTTGATCAGGATCTTTTTCGGAAACTTGTGCCCAGCCAATGTTTAGGGTCCATCTGGTCTCAACGAGGGAAGGAAGAAAAACACCATCTGGTATCAACCGTCCAGGCCACCATTACACAGTTCAATAATGTTACAAAATGTGTCACCAGCACCATATTAAGACCTCAACAGCTGAAACCACGGCAGACGGCTAAAATCATTGAGAAATGGATTGATGTTGCCCAGGTACACTATTCTTTATTGGTTTTTAGCCTTTGTGACATGTTAAAGTCCACAGTGCATGGAACAACCATGGTGGAAGAGAGCAAGCCATTAATACTATGTGTTGATATGTCCAAGGTTTGAAAGCCTCTTGAATTGGCGAGCAGACTACTTTTCTGAATAAGAGTTGAATACTTCATGGAAAATCCTAGCATTCATAATTTCTGTAGTGCTGGCTGCTAATAGTTCTTGCCTCAGTTTACAGTTGCATTGAAATATTAATGTATTTTTTTCTAATCAAATATATTTAAGTGGATAAAAAAGGCAGTGATTTCAGATTTTTACTGGCCCTTCAAAAATGAAGTTACGATTGGGCATTACATAGTGTTATTTGCCTCCCTTCCAAGCGGTAATCAGTCTATGAAACAGTGTACATTTTATTCCCAATGTTCTGCATTCTGTGTGCCTACATGACGGCCCTTCAGTAACTTGCCTGGTTGTCTGTTTCCTATGTGTTTGCCAAAGGAATTTGTCTCAGCATGTTAGTCAGCAATCGGGAAAAGAGTGAGGAAGGGCTGTCAGATCTGATACCTGGTTTGTACTTGTCGCCAACATGTGGCATGCCCACTCGTACATTTGGAAAGGATCAGGATAGGAACCGAGTAATTAACTCATTAAGTAAAGGAAGTAATTGATTCTTACTGATTTTATAATCTAAAATTGCACTGGATTTTGCAACAAAACTGTACTTGCAATGTATTTTCCCTTATACACGTGACAACAAAATATTCATTCATTAGTAAGGTTTGGAATGAAAGTTCACAATAATTCTGTTGCCAGCTAATTTGGAGAAGTCTGGTTTGGGTCTTGGCAACACTGCCTGCATCAGTTTTGACTCATTAAGAGTCTTGAGGCATTATTGGGACCTTGATGGGGATTTGAAAGTCTGTCTCCAGTTTCACAATATGGAGAAGTTCAACCGAATGTAGGCTGAAATCCAGTAGTAGACATAGATGAAAGAGTTCCTGACATATACACAGGCGCTATCAAAGGCTATTCTGAAGAGGAATCGCCACCTTACAGTGATCACTTGGCTGACTTTTCTAGTTCTGATTTTGAGTTTTTACAATAGTTGACAAGGAGTGGCTTCCATGTTGAAGTGCCCTCCATTACTTCCATTTTACTGCAGCAGCTTTATTTCCCTGAAGCCGGAAGACTCTGGGCTTGAGAACCTACCTGCTGGCCTTAATCAGATAAGGCACTTATGATTATGCCAATTGACGCACCTCTAAAGAAATCCCAAATGGTGTGATCACCCTGCCCCTCCCTGGCCTTCCTCCCCAAGCAGAAGTGGCTTTGAGACCTGATAACAAACACTCACAGGTTTCCTCCTCATCTCCACCACACCCCAAAGTACACATTTGGGAGGTTTGATTTGATCCAGTTTTCTCCCTACCTACAACAGGTTGGGGGGGTGGTGGAAACAGATGAAGGACATTCAGCTGCTAATCTATGTAAGATTAGTTAACTCAGTATCAATAACGTAGTGAATCATAAAAGTAGACCCAATTTCCTGATTTGTCTGTTTTCCGTCGAATGAGTATCTCACGTGACTGGTCCTGCCCTCCTATTCTGTCAGATAATACAACCTATCATTCATTTATGAGCTAAATGTGATGGATATAACAAAGATGATTACCCCGCCTCCACCCCTCTACCTTCGCCACTTCTACCACTCAGATGTCTATGTCTCAATCCTACTCATTTTAAGCATCTCCTTTGGTGTCAGTAATCATATCTAACCAGTCACAGGCTGGCAGCAAGGCAACTGAAGAGGTTGTCTCAGAGGGATACAAAACGAATATCAAGGTTTGAGTTGCCAAGTATCATGGAATTGTTTCCATCAAAAAGTTTGTTTGTTAATGCTGTTATTCTATCAGCTAACATTTTTCTGATAGAACCTTTTTAAAAAGTCTGAGGTGTTGGGTAATGGGGAGTCACTGCTTTTTCCACAGAACTCACGGCTTTTTTTCTCTGACAGGAATGTCGGATCTTGCAGAATTTCTCGTCAGCGCATGCAATTACTACAGCATTGCAATCAAATAGTGTGTTCAATTTGAAGAAGACTTGGGCAGCCGTGTCAAAGTAAGTCATTGTTCAGAAAGAGCCTTGTAATATTTATTTAATAAATATGAGGTAGGAAATTGCAGGTTTGACCTCCAGGTTTACTTGCCCAAGTGAGCTTCACACGCTCGGTGCATTAACAGGATTACCAGAGGCACTACAGTGCAATCCTAACAATTGGCTAATTGGCAGAATCTTTCATTCTTTCACGAAGGAGCAAAGAGTTAATTTGTTTAAGTGGAAAAAGAAAACTGTTTGGCAACTCGAAATATTTAACTATCGTGTTCCAAAACTGATCTGCTGTTGGATGGAACGTAACACAGTTTCCTGTGGATATGCTGTGATGGGGTGATATAAGCCAGAGGTTTGTGTGGGATACTAAAATACAAAGACAACAATTATTTTAATCTCCCAAGAAAGCACTCTATAACACTTTGAAGTGCACACCTGTAGTTTATGTTCGTGTGCCTCAGACCATTTGATCATGGTTGTTTTTTGTAGGCAGCTTGGGAATGAAATCTCTCTTGCTGCAATGAGATTCACCAAAACGACTGCACACAAGAGCTTTTGCGGCACAATGGCAGTATCCCCATCCCTGGGTTTCAACAATCAGGGTTCAAGTTCTACCTGCCCCAGAGATTGCCAAAACATTTCTGAACAATTTGGTTAAAATAACTATACTTATTGTAAAATTGCTTCACTGCCGTTCACTGTCTGTATTACTTGCTTATTTGTCAGATTCTATGTCGGCTGTTTGTTATCTTGACTCTATTCTGTCAAGAGTAATTTGTCTCATTCTCTTGACTAGGAGCAGTAAGATAACATTTGAAGACCTTTCAAACAATGAAGAAGATAACTTTATAGCAAGTAGAGAGCTGCTAATGGTGGTAAGGTGTTGCACTTGACCCAGTGTGACTATATTCAGGGCATGATCAATAGTTTCTAGTAAAATATCTGCAATGAACTCAGTTGGTGACTGAATGCGTACAGATGCTGTCAATCAACAATGCAACAGGAATATGTGTATTGCAGTCCAGGTGGTCTGGCTTGGCTCAAGTCTTCCAAGATTGTTTTGCCATGATTCTTGTAATTGCTGATGATATTGCAGTTGACATTTTAATCAACATCAAATTTGGTTATACTGCAGTGATGCAGCCTTCATAGATTATCTTTCCAGGGTTCATTATCTTGGAAATTTGAACTGAAGCAATGTCTAAAGTGCAATATGTGCCAATTTCTTTTTCTTTTGCTTTGTACACTTCAAGGGCCTTGTAATTAATAAAGGCCAAGGCAAATCGTTAAGAGATTTAACTGGTTCTCATAAGTGTTTTTACTCAATTACCATGTCTTCCTTTTATTGTTCTCTGCAGTAAGAACTATTTGCTGCGTAGGAATGGAGAGATATTCATATCTCTTTGTTTGTTCAGTATTTCAGACATCAACTGTCTCGTTTCAACTAGCTTGGACGAAAACTGACAAGTTTCTAGCCATTCCTCCTCACTCCTTTTATCATGCTCTTTGTCCACTCATTTTGCTCCTGAATTTGACAAAATAACAAAATAATTGGTCAGATATAAATATTTTGGTGCCACTTTACCAAACTAGTTGTCCAGCTCAGAAAATAGTCAAAGTTTTCTTTTTCTCTAAATCATTCTTAGATGGAATTGAAGCATTTTTAAGCTGGTGTTTGAAGAGGGAGAAATGCAGTAATCATGCTAGCATGTTGTCAGTTTGACAGACACTCCATGTTTCAAACTGCTCAATGTTCCAGTTGCAGTGAACTATCTTTTTACATTGCTTTCCAGATGTTTGCCCCAGAATTTCTACTGCCCTGCTGTCACACTTTGTTTATTGTGTGTTGTGATTGGTGCACTGTGCAGAATTTCAACATATTTTTCTGATCTAGATTGAATCTAAAAGTCGGTTTGCTTTTATAATCAAAAATGTGTGCTCTGCATGATGATTGTTTTTGTGGTGCAAAATTCTGTAAGTATATAGGGGAAAATGTGAGTTCATGATTGGACAGTTGTATAACTTCCATAAAGCTTTCTCCCAGATTATGCAGTGAATGACAGTGCATGGTTTGCTAATCTTTCAGCATCTTACACAAATGTGCTTTGGCAGTGGTGCAGGGTACCGCAATAGTTCTTGTTGTGTGTACATTAATGTTCAAGCTCCAAGTATGAACAGCAGGTTCACAGATGACACAAGAATTGGAGCGGTAGTAAGTAGCAAAATGCCTTAGTTTCTCGGCACACATTGTTCCAGCTGTGGCTTAACTAATGTTATTTACAGTTCCATCATTACCCCTTTGCTCTTATATTCAGGCAAGTATCCAATATTTTATCAATTTATCCACAGGTCCTCCTGCCTTCAAGAATATGTTTATGCACACACCAAGGTCCTTCTGATCCTCTGTCATACAGACCCAAAACATCAACTTTCCTGCTCCTCTGATGCTGCCTGGCCTGCTGTGTTCATCCAGCTCCACACCTTATTATCTCATTGAACATATATTCTCCTGACTTATTAGGCTCCCAAAATGCTTCACCTCACACTTTTCTGGATTGAATTCTATTTGCCTCTGTTCAGGCCTTCTAACCAGCCCATATGTGTAACCCGAGAGACTAAGGCTTTTTGCTGTTTACAACCGTCCAATTCTTGTGTCATCTGTGAACCGGCTGTTCATACTTGGAGCTTTCGTGTCTTCAACATTAATGTACGCACAGTAAGAACTATTACTGTACCCTCTGGTATGCTGCTGGATGAAAGCATCAAGTTGCCGAAAAGCCCCTCAAAAATCGCATTTGCTTCCTGCCACAAACCCAATATTGGTTCCAATTTGCCAATTCCGATAGATCTCCTAGGCTCTTAGGTTCTGAACCAACCCACCGTCTGAGACCATTAAATTATTTCTTTGGGTAAGAGAGGTGTCCTATGAAAAGACATTGAGAAGAATTATATTCTTGATTTTAGAAAAAAATTACATTTAAACTTGTTGAGACAAAGTTTTGGAGATCTGGTGAGGTAAATTGTTTTTATATTCAAGCGAAATTGCACATTACGTAGAAAATTTCCAATCTCCAAATGATGAAGTTACTCAAATATTGAGTTTGGTTTACAGTTCACAGATCAGGGATCAAATGTTGAACTTGTCTGGCCTTTATAACTCCAACTTTGCATTCCACCGTGTGACAGTCCAAAATTTTGACTTCTAAGTTTTGATTCTAAATAGATTTAGTTGCATGATCAAGGGAATAAATAAGACATGGAGTCGTATGTTTGGGAAATATGACACTGAATTCACAATGGATTAAACAAATTCACCTCTCTTTTTCTAGGATATAGTTCAGGGAATTGTGCCGTACCTGGGAACTTTCTTAACAGAGTTTTCAGTGCTGGATTCAGCTTTCCCTAATTACCATTCAGTAAGTCTCTTTTACAAGATTTGGATTCCTTATTTGCAGATGACCACTATTGTTACAGTTTCATTGCAAACTACTTGTAGATGAGAATCAAAGCAACAAAAAAAAACGATTGAGTTTGATTAATCACCCTGATCAGATTAATTTGATGCTTTGCGCTGTGAATCAAACAATTTGTAAACAAAGGAACATTCAATTCATTTTGCAGTTAATTGAATATGGGTTTAGTTTTACAAAAAGTTGGATAAGTTGCAAATCATTTTTATTCTGTACAGCTAAATTTGGTACCTGGATGTGACTGCCTATTGAGCAGTTAAGCAGCTGAGAATGCCACCAGCTTGGCACTGACCTACTTGACTGGAGCAAAGGGCTCTCTGTAATGTCCAAAGTTGGACCTGGTGGTATGATAGGTAGAACATAGAACATAGAACATAGAACAGTACAGCACAGAACAGGCCCTTCAGCCCACAATGTTGTGCCGACCATTGATCCTCATGTATGCACCCTCAAATTTCTGTGACCATATACATGTCCAGCAGTCTCTTAAATGACCCCAATGACCTTGCTTCCACAACAGCTGCTGGCAACGCATTCCATGCTCCCACAACTCTCTGCGTAAAGAACCTGCCTCTGACATCCCCTCTATACTTTCCTCCAAACAGCTTAAAACTATGACCCCTCGTGCTAGCCATTTCTGCCCTGGGAAATAGTCTCTGGCTATCAACTCTATCTATGCCTCTCATTATCTTGTATACCTCAATTAGGTCCCCTCTCCTCCTCCTTTTCTCCAATGAAAAGAGACCGAGCTCAGTCAACCTCTCTTCATAAGATAAGCCCTCCAGTCCAGGCAGCATCCTGGTAAACCTCCTCTGAACCCTCTCCAAAGCATCCACATCTTTCCTATAATAGGGCGCCCAGAACTGGATGCAGTATTCCAAGTGCGGTCTAACCAAAGTTTTATAGAGCTGCAACAAGATGTCACGACTCTTAAACTCAATCCCCCTGTTAATGAAAGCCAAAACACCATATGCTTTCTTAACAACCCTGTCCACTTGGGTGGCCATTTTAAGGGATCTATGTATCTGCACACCAAGATCCCTCTGTTCCTCCACGCTGCCAAGAATCCTATCCTTAATCCTGTACTCAGCTTTCAAATTCGACCTTCCAAAATGCATCACCTCGCATTTATCCAGGTTGAACTCCATCTGCCACCTCTCAGCCCATCTCTGCATCCTGTCAATGTCCCGCTGCAGCCTACAACAGCCCTCTACACTGTCAACGACACCTCCGACCTTTGTGTCGTCTGCAAACTTGCTGACCCATCCTTCAATCCCCTCGTCCAAGTCATTAATAAAAATTACAAACAGTAGAGGCCCAAGGACAGAGCCCTGTGGAACTCCACTCACCACTGACTTCCAGGCAGAATATTTTCCTTCTACTACCACTCGCTGTCTTCTGTTGGCCAGCCAATTCTGTATCCAAGCCGCTAAGTTCCCCTGTATCCCATTCCTCCTGACCTTCTGAATGAGCCTACCATGGGGAACCTTATCAAATGCCTTACTGAAGTCCATATACACCACATCCACAGCTCGACCCTCATCAACTTTTCTAGTCACATCCTCAAAAAACTCAATAAGGTTTGTAAGGCATGACCTACCCCTCACAAAGCCGTGTTGACTGTATTTGATCAAGCCATGCTCTTCCCGATGGTCATAAATCTTATCCCTCAGAATCCTTTCTAACACCTTGCAGACGACAGACGTGAGACTTACCGGTCTATAATTGCCGGGGATTTCCCTATTTCCTTTCTTGAAGAGAGGAATTACATTTGCCTCTCTCCAGTCCTCAGGTACGACTCCAGTGGAGAGCGAGGATGCAAAGATCTTCGCAAGTGGCGAAGCAATTGCATTTCTCGCTTCCCAAAGCAGCCGAGGACAAATCTGATCCGGGCCTGGCGACTTGTCAATCTTAATGTTTGACAAAATTTTCAGCACATCAGCTTCGTCTATCTCTATCCATTCCAGCATGCACACCTGCTCTTCAAAGGTTTCATTCACTACAAAGTTCGTTTCTTTCGTAAAGACAGAAGCAAAAAACTCATTTAGGGCTTCCCCTACCTCCTCAGGCTCCACACACAAGTTCCCTATGCTATCCCTGATCGGCCCTACTCTTTCTTTGACCATTCTCTTATTCCTCACGTAAGTGTAAAATGCCTTTGTGTTTTCCCGGATTCCTTCTGCCAAGCCTTTCTCGTGCCCCCTCCTGGCTCTCCTCAGACCATTTTTGAGCTCCTTCCTTGCCTGCATGTAATCCTCTCTAGCTGAACTTGACCCTAGCTTCCTCCACCTTATGTAAGCTACCTTCTTCCTTTTCACTAGAAGCTCCACCGCTCTCGTCATCCAAGGTTCCCTAATCTTACCCCTTCTTGCCTGTCTCAGAGGGACATATTTACTCATCACTCCCAACAACTGTTCCTTAAACCGTCTCCACATGTCGATAGTTCCCTTACCATGGAACAACTGCTCCCAGTCCATGCTTCCTAACTCATGTCTAATCGCATCATAGTTTCCTCTTCCCCAATTAAATATCCTCCCATTCTGCCTAATCCTCTCCTTCTCCATAGCTATGTAGAATGTGAGGCAGTTATGGTCACTATCACCAAAATGCTCTCCCACCACAAGATCTGATACCTGCCCCGGCTCGTTTCCGAGCACCAAGTCTAGAATGGCCTCTCCCCTCGTCGGCCTGTCAACGTACTGCGTTAGGAAACCCTCCTGAACACACCTTACAAAAACAGCTCCATTCAAATCTTCTGCTCTAAGGAGGTTCCAATCAATATTAGGAAAGTTAAAGTCACCCATTACAACAACCCTACTGCGTGCACACTTTTCCAAAATCTGTCGACCTATGCTTTCTTCAATCTCCCTGCTGCTATTGGGGGGCCTGTAGTAAACCCCTAACGAGGTGACTACTCCCTTGCTGTTCCTAATTTCCACCCACACTGACTCAGTAGGCAGATCTTCCTCGACAAAGGAAGCTTCTGTAGCTGTGATACCCTCTCTGATTAGTAGTGCTACACCCCCTCCTCTTTTTCCCCCCTCCCTATTCTTTTTAAATGTTCTAAACCCTGGAACATCCAGCAACCATTCCTGCCCATGAGAAACCCATGTCTCTGTTATGGCCACAACATCATAGCACCAGGTACTGATCCATGCTCTAAGTTCATCACTTTTATTCCTGATACTCCTTGCATTAAAGCAAACACACTTTAACCGATCCCTTGGTTCCTTCCCAGGAAAATCCTTCCCACTAGCTGGTCTACCTCTTGCTACTGCCTCACCTGCATCAACGCTCACCTCTGGTATACAGCTCAGGTTCCCACCCCCCTGCCATACTAGTTTAAACCCTCTCGAACTCCTCGAGCAAACCTTCCACCCAGGACATTGGTCCCCTTCCAGTTCAGATGCAACCCGTCCTTCTTGTACAGGTCCCACCTTCCCCAGAAGGCATCCCAATTATCAACATATCTGAAGCCCTCCCTCCTACACCAGCTGCGTAGCCACGTGTTCAGCTGCGCCCGCTCCCTGTTCCTCACCTCACTATCTCGTGGCACCGGTAGTAAACCAGAGAACACTACTCTGTTCGTCCTGCTCTGCAGCTTCCATCCTAACTCCCTGAAATCACTTTTTATATCCTCAAACCTATTTCTGGCTATATCATTTGTGCCAATATGTAACACGATTTCTGGCTGTTCGCCCTCCCCTTTTAGAACTTTATACAACCGATCAGAGACGTCCCGGACCCTGGCACCAGGGAGGCAACATACCTTCCGGGAATCCCGATCTTGCCCACAAAATCTCCTGTCGATTCCCCTAACTATCGAGTCCCCTACCACGAGTACTTTTCTATTCTGCCCCCTTCCCTTCTTTGCCACAGTGTCAGGCTCAGTGCCAGAGAACTGACTACTATGGCTTTCCTCTGGTAGGTCATCCCCCCCAGCAGTATCCAAAACGGTATACTTATTGCTGAGGGGAATGCCCACAGGGGATCTCTGCACTGTCTGTCTGTCCCCTTTCCTCCCCCTAACTGTAACCCATCTATCCTCGACCTGAGCCTTAGGAGTGACCAACTCCCGATAACTCCTCTCAATTACCCCCTCTGCCTCCTGAATGATCCGTAGTTCATCCAGCTCCAGCTCCATTTCCCTAACACGGTTTTCAAGGAGCTGTAGCTGGGTGCACTTCCCGCAGATGTAGCCAGTGGAGACGTGTGCCACATCTCCCAACTGCCACATTCTGCAGGAGGAGCAAGCAACTGTCCTAGCATCCATACCCCACTTATCTGAACGCCAACTCAATACTAAAGTAGAAAGCTTACGTCAAATAACAATAACAAATTAATAACAAACTTATATTCAATAGAGAAAGTTTAGAATGAACCTTACCTTATTAACTAGGTTAGAGGAGGAGGGCGGGTGGGAGACACTACAGTTGTAGAGTCTCGGGTTTAGCCGCCTTGCTGATATATATGGTCACTGCTTTCCTTCCCGGCTGCCCCTCTGGTCCTCGTCACTTCCTCTGCTGCTCCCGCTCCTTCTCTGAAAGAGGAAAAAAAAACACCGCTGCCCGCTATCGGTAAGTAATTTTAAAAATAAACTGCTTTACCTTAGCTGCAGTCTTCCGGGTCCGTCTTGCCTCCGCTGCTGCTCGGACTCAAAATGGCCGTTGGCGTCGAAGGGTGAGTATTTATACTTACTGCTTTCCTTCCCGGCTGCCCCTCTGGTCCTCGTCACTTCCTCTGCTGCTCCCGCTCCTTCTCTGAAAGAGGAAAAAAAAACACCGCTGCCCGCTACCGGTAAGTAATTTTAAAAATAAACTGCTTTACCTTAGCTGCAGTCTTCCGGGTCCGTCTTGCCTCCGCTGCTGCTCGCACTCAAAATGGCCGTTGGCGTCGAAGGGTGAGTATTTATACTTACTGCTTTCCTTCCCGGCTGCCCCTCTGGTCCTCGTCACTTCCTCTGCTGCTCCCGCTCCTTCTCTGAAAGAGGAAAAAAAAACACCGCTGCCCGCTATCGGTAAGTAATTTTAAAAATAAACTGCTTTACCTTAGCTGCAGTCTTCCGGGTCCGTCTTGCCTCCGCTGCTGCTCGCACTCAAAATGGCCGTTGGCATCGAAGGGTGAGTATTTATACTTACTGCTTTCCTTCCCGGCTGCCCCTCTGGTCCTCGTCACTTCCTCTGCTGCTCCCGCTCCTTCTCTGAAAGAGGAAAAAAAAACACCGCTGCCCGCTACCGGTAAGTAATTTTAAAAATAAACTGCTTTACCTTAGCTGCAGTCTTCCGGGTCCGTCTTGCCTCCGCTGCTGCTCGCACTCAAAATGGCCGTTGGCGTCGAAGGGTGAGTATTTATACTTACTGCTTTCCTTCCCGGCTGCCCCTCTGGTCCTCGTCACTTCCTCTGCTGCTCCCGCTCCTTCTCTGAAAGAGGAAAAAAAAACACCGCTGCCCGCTATCGGTAAGTAATTTTAAAAATAAACTGCTTTACCTTAGCTGCAGTCTTCCGGGTCCGTCTTGCCTCCGCTGCTGCTCGCACTCAAAATGATCATTTGTGATTGACCTTTGACGATATCCTAAAATGGAACCAAGTTTACAGAGCTTGTATTTCACTTCTGATGTTTTAAATTTCATGATCATGTAGTACCATTTGATCTTTGTCCATATTGAATTAATTTTCTTTGTCCTTGTCTATCTCTTACAGAATGGCTGGATCAACTTTGACAAGAGACAAAAAGTTAGTACTGAAAATTGCATTGTGCAAAATGTTTGGAATTGTCTGAAAGGGGAAAAGCATGCTTTTCACTCTTTTGCTGTTTTATTTGCTTGATTGGGGGTGTAGGGGGAGTCCCCAACTGCATCCTAAATGTATATGGTCACTAATAAATCCAATAAAGAATTAAGGAGATGCTTTGTTGCTCAGAGCAGCCAGATTGCAGAAGCTGCTGCTACCAGGACTCGTTGAGAGGATGAGCACAGATGTATTTGAGAGAAAGTTAGATGTCAGAAAGGACAAAAAGAGGCATATTAAGAGTTGAAGCAAGGTGGGAGAGGTGTAAAGATCAGCATGGAGCAGTTCAGCCAAATGGCTTGCTTTTGCGCTGCTAATGTGCTGCAATTTACCTTTGAGCAGTCACAGCCACGTACAGGATATGCCAGGTGTTATGTGAGTGAAGATGTTGTTCAATTAATCTCAGTGTCATGGAAGCTATTTCATTATTGAAGACACTGGATAAACAATCTCTCCATATTAGTATTTTCCTTTAGATGAGAGACATCATTTCGTCATGGGATGTCAAAAAATTGAGGGATTGCAGCTGTTGGGGTTCTCACTGACTGGGCAGTATTTTTTACTCCATATTTCTGAATTTAGTAATACCAAATTCTCAAACATCCCTGTTGCCATGGTTACTGTTGAAGGTGTCATCAAATCCCCACAGTGTGGAAACAGGCCATGCGGCCCAACAAGTTCACATGGCCACTCTGAAGCGCGTCCCACCCAGACCCATTCCCCACGTCTAACCCACAGAACGTAAATATCCCTGGGAACGACAGGCAATTTAGCATGGGCAACCCACCTAACCTGCACATCTTTGGACCTTGGGAAGAAACCAGAGCACCCAGAGGAAACCCACACAGATTGTATTTTCGTCTTGTACTGCAACATTCAGCAGGCAACCTGGGAATATTAATTCGAGAGGAATTTGACCTTATGGCAAACAGAGCTGTAACTTGAGATCCCTATGAATAGAATAGGTTCCGATCAGAAGCAGCTGATGCTGAATTTGCCAAACTGGGCCATGTGATGTAAAATCAGCTGGGTGGCAAAATAGGCATCCAACGCTGTGTGACTCCAATTCACCAGCTTGGAATGTAATCTGTCAAATGGCCCGCCATTTGTAGTGGCTGATGTGGATGTAGTGAAGTGTTTCTTTTCACTGACCTGTTGAAAACTGGCTGGCACTTTACAACTTGGCAGTAACATGTTGTCAGAGTTTGACTTAGAGAGGCCTGGCCCTTTTTACATGTCAAATTGTGACAAGATTCAACCAAGAAGCCACTGTGGTTGAAAGAAAATAGTCCAGTAACTTCGAGCTGCTCATGGTCCATTCAATTTCGTGGTGGTGCAACTTTGAAAAATTAACTCAACATTTTCACCGTCTGTCTTGGTACCAGTTACTATAGATCAGCCACTTATTTTGTACTTGGCAGACTTCCTTTTGCGTCGATGAATGATCTTTCATTACATTTCTTGTCTTCACCCGAAATCAGCGTATTGTTCTTAAGTGAATCATTTAAAAAAAAAATCCATCTTTGAAGCACTGTTTTGGGAATTAGTGTCCTGAAACCTTCCTGGATAATCTGTACAGAAATTTATCCTTGAAAAGTCACATTTGTGTCATTTATTTCCAAAGCAGAAATATTTTTGTGACATGATGTACTGTGCACTTTGAATAAAGTTATTGATGCTGTTCAAAATACCACGGACTCGGATTTAGCAGGAGCAATTATAGCAGTTTAAACTTGCTTTAACAGCTCATTATTTATTTGTGTTCTTTCAGGAATATGAAATAATTTTGGGTATCAAATCCCTGCAGTTTGCTTGCTCATCATACACCCTTCGTTCAAACGAGAATTTTCTAGACTTGTTCTTTATGCAACAATACTTAAGTGAGGATAGCGAGTACGTAACTGGTATTGTAGGAGTGTGCAGGTAAAACAGTTAAGGGTTGTGTGTGAAATCTTCTCTAGTTATAATTGCTGTTTAATGCTAGTGAGCTGCCAGTTTACTTACTGTCTTCCTTTTCCTTGGTTTCAAAGTTTTGACAATGAATTCTGACCTATGAGGATAAAGCCAGTTGCTCAATGAATCAATTCTGTCGTGTTGCATCAAATTTTTTTCAATTCCATGTGTTCTGCAAAAAGACTAAGACGGTTATCGTCTTGGTAAAAAAAAATACCCAAAGGAACTGCAGATGCTGGAAATCAGAAACACAAAGAGAAATTGCTGAAAAAAATTAAGCAGGTCTGGCAGCATCTGTGGAAAAAAAGCAGAGTTAACTTTCGGGTCTGGTGACACTTCTTCAGAATTCTTATTGTCTTGTTCTGCTGTTCATAAAGCAGAAAAGATTGATGTGCCCACAGAAGAGATTTTGTTGCTCATTAGTCAAAGTAATGTTCAGTGTTCTTTTGCCTGAAAACACTTGCCTTTTGCAAACAAAATTATCATTCATGCAGTTTCAATTCTCTGTAAATGATTCATTTTGCCAAAAATATTCAGAGTATTGAACAAAGGCACCTGATTCTTTTTAAATGAATCTTGTCTGAACATGTTCATCTGCTGTCCTGCAGCTCCTCTGAACTCGAGAAACCGCCAAAGCCCAAAAAGAGTGTGTTGAAGCGCCTCAGCTGGTAAGTATCCCATGTTAAGCACTTCAGATATCTCATTATTTCCTTTTTTATCGGGATGATTGGACAGAAAGATAAGTACATCTGTTCCTTGACAAATAGAGACATTTGATGCGTGGTCATTATTGTTTCATTGGAGTGGGATGTTTTTAGTCACTGGTCGAGTAATTTGAGAAGATGCAAGGAGTGGTGGTGTTATTCTCACCTCATGCATGTGTCTAATGTAGACTGATTGATACAGATTCTTTGCTATGGCCATGAATGTAGAATGTGGACCTGTGATGAGCTTGGTATTGCCTCGCGATTCTCATTTTTCCACTGAGAAGTTTCTGCACCATGGCTAAATTTATGAATTTGTTTATGAGAGACAAGTAAGCAAAAAAGGTGTTACAGTGAATTAAATTTGCATATTTGTGGGCCTGTATAATGAAAACTAGCAATGTTTAACAATTTTGAGTGAAAAATCAGATTTGTGTGCTACTTTGTGGGTCAGCAGGCAGCAGAAATATCTTCTGTTGAAAAATTATCAGCCATGCTTCTCACATTTGAAACTCCACCTCAAAACTCAAATCTCTTTCCGTGTGGAAGTTGACATGAAATTATGTGTTTGTGTTGTCACGCATACATGTGTAAAGACTTCAAAGTTATTGTTTTCAGTAATGTTCCTGAGTTGGAGATATTATCTTATATTTCTGTTCAATAGGCAAGGACTGACCAGAACTCAGCAAAGTCAGATTTTTCCCCCACCTACCCGTTTAGAGTTTCAGAGAAAAAAACCATGCCTTGTTGCTGTGTTGTGCCTTGCAGCGATCTGGACTGTGACATGTGACTATTGTTATATAGAAACCAAGAAAGAGAAGGGAAACACTTATTCACTTCCTGGGATATCTTCTCTTTACATGAGTGTGGATGTTACATGGATGTGATTTAGGCTTCCATGGCTTAATTGTGATTCTCGAAGTGCAGGCAATCAACATTGCAACATTAGTGTGCAATCTCACATTTCAGCAGCCATCTGCTCTTGCTCCCTGTACTATTTAATGCCCAATATACCAACAATCAGGATTTTCAGTGTGGGAATTTTTTATCATGCCATCTGCTGTACTTCTTTTGAGAGTTTTGGAAAATTTTCTATGTTAAACGTGCAATATAAATGAAAGTTACTGAATAGAAATCCTAACGTTTGCAGTACCAATATACTGAAGGCTAAATTCAGAGTTCACTGTCCTACCTGACAAAGTGCTGTGTACAGTTTTCTATCAATTATCAATGGTGTTACTTTGTTTTATGTTTTATGTTTTATTTTTAATAAACTTCA
The DNA here is from genome assembly GCF_030684315.1 of Stegostoma tigrinum. Classification (NCBI taxonomy): domain Eukaryota; kingdom Metazoa; phylum Chordata; class Chondrichthyes; order Orectolobiformes; family Stegostomatidae; genus Stegostoma; species Stegostoma tigrinum. The sequence continues at coordinate 4,764,297 of NW_026728419.1, read as the reverse complement.
GCTTTCGGGAAGAAATTATGTACACACTAGCATGTGGCCAGGTTGGGGGAAATTTTCCACTCTCTGGGTATTCAAGTCCACATTTTGGCTTTCATAAGATCTAGGTTGATAGCAGGTTGAATAACATTGCAAGAAGTCCAGATTTTCGTGCCATCTGAATATGCAAACATTATCACCTATTCATATACTCCCTAACTATTAGACAATATAACAGTGTTCAGTACTAGTAATACGAGCTCTTGGTATGAGTGTGCCACTGTTAATTTCTCACAGGTCAAATGTGGCGAACATCAAACTCCTGGTACTCTCATCATCAATATACCTTCATTCTAGTTTATTTTTTTTGACAGTTTGTCTAGAATGCAATGACGTTTCCATATTTTTGTTGTGTCCCCTTTCCCTTGTGCAGCCTGTTTTCAAGGAGAGGTGTTAAAGTACACAGCGCTCCAACTAAAAGCTCTGAGCAGCCAGCATCCCTTCGGAATGAGGATTCAGACGAGAGCATTACCTCAGCCAGACACTTGGAAATGGAAGAGCCAAGCACCTCGCAAAAAGCGCTGGAAAAGGTGAGATAGTGAGGCACTCATCACATAAAATATGTTGTTCTTGGAGACACTGGTTTGTTTAATAATGTCCAGACACTTTTTTCTTCTTTTCTTCCTTTCTTCTGTCTTCCTGCCGTCTATTATCCTGACTACACTTTGGCAGTCAAGAGGACACAAGGGTACTCAGTGATACCGTCCCAGCCACTGGAGCTGGATGACTGACTGGCCAATCTCCTTCTCCTTTTCAGAGCTATTAGCCTAATAGCCATTTTGATGTTTAAGCCAGACTGAAATCCTTATTTTGAATGCCGTTCCATCAAGCATCTTCATAATTGGCTGCTGCCAGCAATTTTCCATCCCAGGTTCCATTTGCCAAAGTTGGGTTACTTGCTTTCAGAACGAAGGCAAGACAGCTGTGCAATTCCCAGCAAAATTCAACCTTTGTGCTGGTTACTGAAGCATTTGATTCCAGAAAAGATATTATTCGCTCATGAAGTGAGAGCTGATTTTTTTTTCAGATGTGGTTTGCTTTGTTTTGTTTAGATATTTTATATGGTTTTAAAAATGTACAAAGGAAGCTGTACATGTTCTTTTAAAGATCGCCATATCAATAACCAAAATATTTCATCTTTAATTATTCACAGCATGTTTAATTTCTACACAGTAAATTTTAGTGCATGGGGTACATCTGTCGCAGCTTGAAGCTCACTGCCCACAAAAACAGTGTTTAGAGTATGTTGGACAGGTCTTGATCCAGCAATTGCAACAAAGTAATGCAGCTCTCTGCATGGAGTCCTCGTGACTGCATGTTTTGTTTTTCTTCAATATTTGGGCTTTGAGCTGTTGATTAGTGTGTTCTCTTCCAAACACCATTGTATTCTGGATGATTATCAGAGTTGTGTTATGGTTATTGTTTATAGAATATGTCTAGGACTTGTCCCAGGAATGTTTTCGCAATGTATTCTCCCATGAATTGGGCTAAGTATTATTAGGTCACATTTGGGTGTTTTGGAGTGGTATTTTTTGTTTTAAAATACCCTCTTCCTTTTTATAGATTCTCCTGTTTAGTGTTGTGACTGCCTCTGTATTAATAATAAACTAAGAGCTGCAGTGACTTGGATGATTTCGCTTCCGGTTTCTTTAGTTCTCTATCTCTGTGTGTTTTGCTGTTGCTATCTCTCTCTTTCTTTCTGCCAGTGGTGCTGTGCCGCACACATTCTGACCTGCACCATACACTTGTTGGCCCATTCGCAGTCACCCACACTTCATAAATGTGTGTTTTAACTCCAAACATTGTAGTTGTATTCAAGATTTCTGTGCGTAGCAGGGTGAAGTGGGCAAATAAATATTTATGTAAGCATGTTCACATACTGAGTGCAAACTGAAACCCCAAAGGGTTTATCTGACAAACTTAGAATTGAAGCACCAGTTTACATGGTTAAGTGAAATGACCACAATGTTACTGTGCTGAGGGAAACTAATTAGTAATTTATGGGCATGCTAAGTACCGAATTGTTGATGTTGACTGAACAGCTCGTAAACACAAACAGGGGTATAATTCCTCAGAAGTGATCTTTCCTGGTAGAGGAAAGAACTGCAAGTAAAAAAATTCACAAGACAGCAACGACCAAGAATTCATGTGCAACTTCATGTTCTTACAATTAAGCTGTCCTGCGCAGAATGCCTTCACCTTTATGGGCAGCAGGCGAGCATATTTTGTGGAATAATAAATATAACTGGAAAGGGGGAAGTTTCTAATGTGCAACAATTGACAAACGTCTTCTTAAACAAAATAATTATTCCACAGTCATTAAAATCCGTGGATACTGCCTCCTCTGGAGGTTCATCCAACAGTGGTGCACCAGCAAAACCAAATTATGACACAGCCAAGTCTGGTAGGCGTGCGGGTTTGGGCAGCTGCTGGTGTACAACACGTCGGAGGGACAACCGCCAGAATGAGAAAAGCTGCCTCATCCGAGTCCGATTAGAGGAGGACAGAGCACAACAATTCAAAATGATTTTGGTAAGTCCCTGGACTGGTTGCTCTCGTCATGCTCGGTCCAAATAATTGCCATTGCTCTCTGCCAGTATCGCAAGAGGAATTTTTATCCCAATTATTTGTTGCCATGCAGTCATATTCATTGTGTATTTTCCACATTGCTGAAGTCTTTTTTGGTCAATAGGAGTGCTTTGACCGTCATTTTGATACTGTTTTGTAATGCAGTAGCAATGTTTAGGTTTTAGGCCTGAACACATTTTCCTTGCATTTCTCCTGGCAAGGTGCAGCACTCTGTTGCCCCACTTTGTGGATGAACCGATAACTATTGAAGAGGAAATATCACAAATTAACACGTATCATTAACTGTACAATAAATCAGCAACGATGTACCAGATCTTCAGTTAGCTGACCACAAGCACTTTGGCCCATCTGTAAACTAATCGAGTAATATTAGCAGAGATATTGAATATTTCTTTCCTGGTTTTGGCTCATGTGAAATTTAAAAGGCTGGTACATGGAAGAAAGCACATCAAAAATGGGTTGGAGAAGAACATAGAACATTACAGCACAGTACAGGCCCCTCGGCCTTCGATGTTGTGCCGACCTGTCATACCAATCTGAAGCCCATCTAACCTACACTATTCCATGTACATCCATATGCTTGTTCAATGTCGACTTAAATGTACTTAAAGTTGGCGAATCTACTACCGTTGCAGGCAAAGTGTTCCAATAGCAAGAGTGCAATCCAAACCAGAATAGTTGCCTACTGGCTAGTTCTGGAAAGCCGAAGGAATATTGGCCAAATTAGAAGGCACATAGGTTGTTTTGTTTGATCATGTATTTTCCTTGAAAGGATCAGTCATACTCTGATTGTGCCTCCACAGAGGTCAGTGTGACGCGTGGAAATTGCTTCTGGTGTTTAAATATTGTTGACAAACAGCGCCTCTTTACTCTGGTAAAGAGAATATTTGTTAGCTTGTCAGTGAGCTGGAGATGGGCAGAACCAGCCTAAGATCTGAGGCAGAATTTGGATAAGCAAATGGCAAACAGCCTATTTAAATTGGACATCTATGAAACACAGAAAACAAAATTCTCAACCAAAATGACGATAATGTCTCCTGATGAATGTGCAACAAATTGTTGCCAACTAACACAGTCATGAGAGGCCAACTAGAGAATCGTGGAATGTTATCACAAAGCAAAACTAAAAAGCTTGACTTATTGTGTCTGTGCTAAATCTCAGTAAGAAGTAGCTAAATTCGCCACCCACCTCCCCCACCACCACCACCATTGCCCTTTTTACCCCTGCCCTGCAAATTTTGCTCCATGTAATTATTCAGTTGTCTTTAGAAAGTTATTTAATCTGCTTTACCCACCTATTCGGATATTGCAGTTTGGAAAAAGCAGGATTCTTTTTTGTTTTTGCTTTTTCTCCCCACCAATGACCTTAGATTTTGACCTTGGTACATAGTGTTAGAAGGGCCAGTAAACAGTTTCCCTCATTTACTTTAGTTAGCCTGAGCAAATGACTGTTCTTCATTATTCTACTTCATTATTCTATGTTCTCATCCTCACCCAATTTTGTGTCTATACCGCCACTGCCCATTTCATTCCACAGGCTTCAATTTTGCTTGCACACTTGTGTGGCACTTCTTCGAACATAATTTAGAAAATCCAATGTATCACCAATTAATCACTAAAATTAGTGATTAATCATTTAAAGTGTGAGCATACAGAGTGGAAAAGGTATTGGTTATTCAAAAAAGATCACTTTAGGGGATGTTAGTTCATGTAAGTTAACAAGGTGTCGAGCTGGATGAACACAGCAGGCCAAGCAGCATCAGAAGAGCAGGAAGGCTGACTTTTCGGGCCTAGACCCTTCTTTAGAAAGATAATGTAGTTCATCTAATCTCTAGTTGTGTAATATTTGACTCGACCACTTATAGAATTGTCAAGACGTACCGAACAAAATATCCCCCCAAACCTTTCCTATTTATGTACTTATTCAAATGTCTTTTAAACATTGTAATTGTGTCTACATCTGCCACTTCCTCAGGGATTTAATTCCACTACATTTTTTGGATTTTTCAGATTTGCTATCCATTAATATATTTAATATGATCTTTGCGTTTGACTGGGTGGCAAAAGTATTTTTTTTAGCCATGAACTCTCGCACTATTAAAGTAGAATTAAGTGTGAGTCTACTCAACCAGAAAACATTGCAGTTCTCCAGAAGAAACAGAAAATTTGCTGGTGCATTTCATCTTCCAGGTCATTGCTCAAACTTGAGCTGAGAAAAGCAATTTCCAAATATAACACAGAATTAAACAAAAGCAGACAATTGCCCAAAAAATTGGTCTTCTCAATATCCTGACTATCAAATATTATTCCTGTACAGTCACATTATGATTGAATATTAAATATTTGCACTGTCTTCAAATCACAAATTGCTAAATGTTTCAAACTGTTAAAGCAATTTTATGAATAACTTATATGAATAAGCATAACATTAGGAAATGTCAGACTTCACAAACAACATTGAGCCATTTGCTGTAATGACAATAAATGTTAAAAGCAGGCAAATTGTATGGGGGTAACAAAGTGGGAAGCTGGATGAACACAGCAGGCCAAGCAGCATAGCATCTTAGGAGCACACAATCTGACCTTTCAGGCCTAGACCCTTTTCTGATGAAGGGTCTAGGCCTGAAACATCAGCTTTTGTGCAGCAAAGATGCTTCTTGACCTGCTGTGTTCATCCAGCTCCACACTTTGTTATCTTGGATTCTCCAGCATCTGCAGTTCCCATTATCTCTGATACAATTTTAACCTCATTGTGAAGCCTCTTCCAGGGATACCTCACCTGAAGAAGTTACCCTCCTCTCTCCGGACAAACCTCAGTGGATCTCTCTCCCACTGCGACTCTCTTGTAATCTCTTCAGCCTTGAAACAAAGCTTTTCTGTTGAAGGGTCTGTGCCCGAAACATCAGCTTTTGTGCTCCTGAGATGCTGCTTGGCCTGCTGTGTTCATCCAGCTCCACATTTTGTTATCTCGGACTCTCCAGCATCTGCAGTTCCCATTATGTCAAATGGTGTGGGGGTTTTGGGTGGGAGGGGATGGAAGTGGATTATTTAAATTATGAATGTCGTCACCAATTACTTGTTTCAAACTGTGTGTATAGGTAAACTTGATCACTGGGCTCTGTTTCCATTCAAATTCCAACCTTTACTGTTCACAGTAACTGTGTTATGGTGCATCGAATGCAGATTTTACAATAACAGTCCTACCAGATATTATTTCATTAATGTAACTTTTACAGCTTTCAGTGTAATGTCCCAATTAGTTTTCTGGGTGAAAGCAGCTATATTTATAAGCCCTTTGGAAATTGAGGCTTTATATATTTCATTTGGTGTGTGTGTATAATGCATTAATGAAAAGTGAATGTTGTTTTAATTAGGTGACTAATCAAGATCGTGTATCTGAAGTTCTCAACAAAGCCATGACCGCGCTCAAATTTGAACCCGAGCGTCCTCAGCAATTTGCTCTAGCACAGATCATTGAATCAAATAAAGGTGAGCAGTGGAAATTGCTTCAATTTAAGTTAAATCTATTTCTGAACAGCATAGCCACTGCAAGGGAATTGATATTTTCTTTTGATTTCACCAAAAAGCTGAAGATATCTAAATTTGTACCATTTAACATATCCAACCCTGTTCAGCAGGATTCAACTCTGAGGAATGTAAAGCCAATAAACAACTAATATCTGCACCTAATAAAAGCAAATTATTTCATCAGATTGCCCTAAAGCCAAATCAGAACAAAGAACCACAAATGCTGGAAATCAGAAACTGCTGGAAAAGCATAGCAGCAGTAGCAGCACATGTAGAGAGAAGTCAGGGGTAGTGTTTGGAGTCCAGTAGCCCCTTTGTAAAACTACCTAAAGCCATATTGAGTGAAGGATGTACATCAGGATTTGGGTGTGGCATTATTCACATTGCTTTGTTCATTCTTATTTTAACTGGTTATTCCAAAATAAATGTTTCCTGTTGCTGAAATTAATCTGTTCTTCCCCTCTTTTTGGCCCATGGCTGAGAGTCCAGAAACATGGATGGGGTCCCTGCTGTCAAGTTGCTAATCTGTAGCAACCCTCCCCCCACTCCATTTCCTGTTGAAAAGTAGAAACGAGGACTCATGGGTTTAATTCTGCTGTGGTTTAAAACTTGCCATCCAGGCTGTGTTAAGCAGAATGCCTTATGAAAATGAAAGGTCCCAATGCCTTTGCAGCATGCTATCCCTGTCAGTTTTCAAAGTAAAGAAAAATCAATCCTCTGGATACAAGCCTCACTGACAAAGCTGGAATTTATTCTGCGTCCATCATTGCCCTCAGAAAATGGTCATAGGCTGTGTCACTAACTTGTGTTTGATTTAGGTGCCCTCAGTGGTGTTAGTTTCAAGATTCCAACACAATGCTGAAGGAGAGGATAGCTTTTCTCAGTGTTTTCACGTTGAACACACTGCACCTTTTTGTGTTTGATGCTGGTATCAGCAGAAATGACATGTAGCTGCTGGGTCATTCGTGAATCAATTGGGGTTTTGCATTGTTCTATAGGAAGGAAAATCTGACATCTTTACCTGGGCTACTGTCTGCTTGACTGACTCTTCACAGCCTCATATGTGGCCGAATAAAGCCAGTCAATTGTACAAACTGTCATGAAGAAGGCATGTGCCATCGGACAGCGAGGGGTTTGAAATGGATTTTAGTCTTGACCAACAATGCTCATCCTGAGAATGGGTCTCAGATATAATGGTTTTCAGTTATTGAGTTTACCTGAGGATGGTATAACTCCAAGATTTTCTCTTGTGTTTTGTAATACATTCTGAATCCTTGCAGTACATTTGTTCTGTTCCTCCCAGCCATTGATATTTCCGTACCCAGGAAGCAGTTGGACCTGTGCACAATCAATATGATGAAAACACGTGTGAATAATAATGTGCTTTCCCTCTGCTTTTTCAGTGCTCATACTTCCAGCCGATGCCATCCTGTATTACGCAATGAACAAGAAAGTGAGTCACGACTTCATCCTGAGATTCACTGAAAGAAGATCTTCATGTCTATGCAAGTTTTAGCTGTAAGGAACATAATGTTTCACGGGACTCTGATGGATCTCAAATCTCTGCTCAGTATCAAAAACCCTGCAATATATGAATAAATTACTTTGGCAGTTTTCTACTTTAAATTATTGGACAATTTGGATAGAGTGACTTGATTTCAGACAATTGCTTAACATTAACTTTTGAGTCCAGTGCTTGTTTGTCCTTTTCAAACATCTTGCACATCAGCTATTTTTTCTGGAAGGCTGGAGAATTGAACCCTGCCACCTGTCTTCTATGAACATCACAGTCATGTTTCAATTGGTTGGATGAGAAAAAGAATCTTTTACGTATCAATCTTGTTGACCAATTGTGATTGAATTTGCCTGGGTTGCTCAATGGTTGTTTGGTTAAAAAGCAAACCGGCCATTTGTTCAGCCAATGGCAGGATGATGAATACTTCAACTGAAGTGTTTGGTTTGGCCTTTAAACTCTTCAGCTCTCCATTCCTGCCTTCAATATTTTTATTTCTCCAGTGGTTTAAACTAATTTGGAGAGAATGCCATTGACATGCCCTCAACAAAGGGCAACTACAAGAAATAATGGAGTTGTTTATTACTGCCAGTGATATTGCACTTGTTTGAGACCTGAACTGTTTGAACTTAATGTTCAATTTTACAGAAAATTATTATACGGGCTACATGAGTGAGACCAAGTGTGTGAGAGTGAGATTATGTGAGTGAGATTGTGAGAGCACGAGTCAAACCATGTGTGTGAGTGAGTGCCAAGTTAGTGAGAGTGAGTGAAACTGTGTGAGTGCGTGTGTGAGACTGTGGGAAGTCAGAGTGAGACGGTATGCGTTAGTGAGACCGTGAGAGTGAGAGTCAGAGTGAGCTGATGTGTAAGAGTGAGACTGTGTGAAGTTAGAGTCAGACCGTGTGTGTGAGTCAGACTGAATGACAGTCAGTATGAGCCTGTGCGTGAGTGATACTGAGAGTTTCGGTGTGAGAGAGTGGGACTGTATGAAGTCAGAGTGAGACAGTGAGTGAAAGCGTGTGCGTGAGTGAGACCCTATGTGTGAGTGAGACTGTGAGAGAGAGAGTCAGAGTTAGATTGAGAGAGAGAAACTAGGGATTTGTATATGAATGAGACCATGCATTTGTGAGAGTGAGACCATGTGTGTGACCAAGAATGTGTGTGTGAGTGAGAGAGTCTGAGTGGGGCTGTGTGTGGGTGGGACTCTGAATAAGATTGTGTGAGAATGTATGAGTGAGAGAGCATGTGTGATTGAGTGAGTTTGAATAAGACCATGTTTGACTGAGACTGTGAAGAGTGAGATTGTGAGTGTGTGAGAGGCAAGGTGTGTCAGAACAATACTGTGTGCGTGAACCTCCAAGTGAGACTGCGTGCGAGTGAGGCTGTGTGCAAGTGAGGCTGCGTGCACTCAAAATGAGACTGACTAAGAGTGTCAGAGACAGCCTGTGTGAGTGAGACTGAGTTGGTGTGTGAGAGTCAAGATTCAGCATGTGTGTGTTTAAACCTGAGTTTGTGCGTGTGACACAATGTCAGTGTCTGTGTGGGAGTGAATCAAACTACGTGTGTGAGACTGTGTGAAGTGAGAATGAGACTGTGCAAAGTGAGTATGGGACTGTATGTGTGAGACTGAGACCATGTGTGTGAGTGAAAAAGTCAGAGTGAGGCTACGTATGAGACTGATGTGTGTGCGTGAAGTTGTGAGAGTGAAACTGCAAAGTCAGCATGACACTGTATGAGTGAGAGTGTGTGAGATTGTGCTTCTGAGACTGTGTGAGACTGGATGTGACTGAGACTGTGTGAGAGTGTGTGGGAAGTGAGTCAGTCCACGTGTGTGAATGAGTCGATTATTTGTGAGTGAAACTGAGTGTGAGTGAGGCTGCGTGAAGTATGAGTCAGACTGACTGACTGTGTGTGTGACTATAACAGGCTGAGTGAGAAATTGAGAGTGAGACTGTGTGTGTCAGTGTGAGACTGAATGAAACTGTCAGAGTGTAAGAGTGAGTGATTTGTGTATGAGGGGATATATTTGTAAAGTGCAAGCCATCTCAGGGAAAAAAAAACTAACAAACTAACCATTTATCCAAACCATTAGGTGAGATGATAAGTACTTCATCTGGACTGTTTGGCTCAGCCTTTAAAGTCTCCAGCCAACCTTTTGTGCCTTCAGTACTTATGTTTCCAGTGGTTTTAGCTAATTCTGGATTAAAAACCCATTGATATGTTTTTAACTCACTGCAACTGCAAGAAATAATAGCATTGTTTATTATTGCCAGTGGTATTGCACTTGTTTGAGACTTTAATTAGTGCTCTGCTTTATAATGAATTTATTTTGAATGGTTATATTGTGAGATGTGCGTGCGTGTGTAAGAGAATATATATTTGTAAAGTGCAACCCATTTTTGCGGATAAAAGGTATTTAAAAGATGCACAGGGGTCCAGATCACCTCAGACATGAATACTGTAATACACCTGTTGTTCCTAGTTTATCTGTTTATGTTCCATTACTCAGGTCTGTCATTGTTTCAAGTGGGTCTCATTGGTTAACAGCCTAATCTGAAACTCATTCATTGACCTTTTCATCTTCATGCAATCACATCTTATGTGGAGGACAGTGTTGGTTATGTATACTCACTTTTCAAATGGATCCAAAACAATAATCCATTCAAAGTAGAAAAATATCAGGAATTTTTAACAATATTTGAGTCTCTATCAAATTCACATTTGCACTACGTATAAATTAACACCAGGAACAACAAGCACTTTAACATTTCTGGCATTCCTTTCTTCCACAGGCAATGTTCGAGCCTCCTTCCCAATGTGAATCAATGAGCTCTGGTGAGGAAGGACTTTAGAGAGCTCACCACCCTGATTTTTTGAGAGGTCGTATGTATCTTATTTCCTTCTCCTCCTGTAAATCGCTTGGTGCTCGACATAGGATTCACTAATTAGACATTTACACATAACCATTTTAAAACTAAAATGGTTCAACATCGAGGCTATGCCAACAATACCAGCCACAGGTAGAAGAGGAAATCATCTGAGTTCTTTATCTAAGTTTTGTTTCTAAAAATAGTGTTCAGTAAATGTTTTTGATGTTCTTACATTTGTTTAAATTAAAAAACTTAAATTGCAATCTTTTGTTTCATTCTTTTTTGAAGTAGAAGACAAATTCTGGGCTGATGGAGTATACTTCATCTCTAATTAGTGCTGCCTCACTAAATATAACCTCCGATCAGCAATTTGTGTTGAGAGCTCACCTCCACAAACCATGTATCGGGGCAATTGACAGTAATAATCCTAGAGAGCAAGGCAGGTACCTTGGCACCACACAGGAAATCTCTATTGGCGGGGATGGGGCGGCAGCTGATGGAGAAATTGGTTGAACAAATAATGGCTCTGCCAGGATTGGAACAGTTTGTTTGCAATATGTGGGAAAGGTGCCTCCATTAAAAACGGCCTCTGATATCCGTCTACTCACTTGCATCACTGACCCCATGCCATTTGTAAAATGCAAGCTTCAGTGCAAAGGCCACATTGGCCTTGATGCACTTTCAAAGAGTTTCTGTGCAAGACTGTTGTATAATGGTGTTTGCAGTGACTGTCACATCAGCGCTGTGGGGCAACTCGTGCTGGCACAAGCATTGGTGGGACAGATGGAAGAGTTAGCTCCAGGAATAGTGGGTGTACTGTTGTAGTTTTCCTCATCTTTGGATTCTGGGGAAGTATCTGGAAAACTGCCAATGTGACACCCCTATTCAAAAAGAGGGAGGCAAAAGGCAGGTAACTTTAGTCCAAACGTTTATTGTTGAAAAGGTGTTGGGATCAATCATTAAGGAAATCATAACAGTGCATTTGGAAAGCAATAATCTAATTAAACAGAGTCATCATGACTCCATGAAAGAGAAATCATGTCTTACTATTAGTTTTTTGAAGAATGCTGAACTGAGCAGTTCGGGAGGAACCAGTACATGTGTTGTATTTGGACTTCGAGCAGGCGTTCAACAAGGTACCTCACAAAAGGTTCAGCCTTACAATAAAAACCATGGTGTTGGAGGTTATAAGGTGACATGGATGGAGAATTGGCTAACAGCCAGGAAGCAGTGAGCAGGGATTAGAGGTTCTTTTTCAACTTGGTGACCTGTGACCAGTGGAATTTCACAGGGATCAGCACTGGGACGGCAACTGTTTACAACAAATATAAATAACTTGGAGCAATGAAGTGTAAGTACCTGGGCCGAATTTGCAGAAAACAGAAAAATAAGTAGAAAGACGGGTTGCGAGAGAGATACAAACAGTTCACAATGAAATATTGCTATTTGAGTAGATGAAAAGCAAATGGAGTATAATGTTGGAAAATACAAATTTGGTACTTTTGGAAAGACGAACAAAAGAGTTGTTTTATTCAAATGAAAAAAAAGCAGAAATCTGCAACAGAGTTAATTGAGTTCCTTGTGCACAAAACACAGGAAGCTAGACACAGATGCAGCAGGTAAACATGAAGACTAATCGAATATTGGCCCTTACTTTAAGGGGTTGGAATGTAAGACGAGGGAGGTGTGCTGGTGGGACACATTTGAACTATGTCAGCAGTTTTTCCTCCCTTATTTAAAAGATATCATTTTACTGGAGGCAGCACAAAGAAGGGTCACTAGATGATCTCCAATGTGTTGGGATGACCTTATGAGCAAAGGCTAAACAGATTGGGACACGACTGTCTGGAAATTAAAAAAAACCGAGGATGTGATTTTGTTGAATTGTACAGGATTCTTAAGAGGCTTGACAGGGTGAATGTTGAAAGGATATTCCCTTCATGGGAGACTATAGGACCAGAGGGCGTAGTCCCCAAATATAAGGTGCCATGTTAGAACTGAATCTGAGAAGTAGCTTTATTGTCACATATACTCAAATGCCACGTACTGGGCCATTTTAGGTACAGAGGTACCCAGGTTAAGATTCTTAAGTACAAAGTCTTGGTCAGGAAGACAATTAGAAAAATAAAGAAAGAAAAGTTCCAGGATCATAGATCAGAGGAATAAGTGAGAACACTAAATAATAAAAAAAATCACTATGATAGATCATAGGAATAAATTTTAAAATATAAATGTAAAGTTAGAATGTCAGTCCTTTTAACACAGCTCGCGCTGGCACCGAGCCTCCAGTTTGAGTTTTGACACCTGACCATGCCAGGCTTCACTTTGAGCCTCTCGAGGCCGGGAGACTGCTCTGGAATCACCTCAAGGCCAGAAGTCCATGCTGAGAGCATGCCAGCCGACAGATCACCTTGCCGGACCCACACTGAGGCATGACATTCAGGACGTTACTGAAAAGAAAGAAGCAAAAAAAGGAGGGAAGAAACAGAAAAGAAATGGACAGAGTGGACAGGTCCTACTCCTCAGCCTAAGCCTGAATGAGGAGGACTTTGTTCTCCGGTTTAAGAGTCTCTGGTACTCATGGAGTCATTGAGCTGTACAGCACCAAAACAGAGCGTTTGGTCCAATTGTCCATGCCAACCAAATATCCTGAACTGATCGAGTCCGATTTGTCAGCATTTGGCCCATATCCCTCTAAACCTTCCTATTTATATACCCATCCAGATTCCTTTTAACTGTCATTGTACCCACTTCCACAACTTCTTCTGGCAGCTTGTTCGATACATGCAACACCCTCTGCGTTTAAACATTACCCCTTAGGTCTTTTTCAAATCTATCTCCTCTCACCTTAAACCTATGTGCTGTAGTTTTCAACTGCTCTCCCCGGGAAAAAAAAACCTTGGCTATTCACCGTCCCCATGTCTATCATGATGTTTTAAAAAATTCTCTCCCCTCAGTCTTTGATATTCCATGGAAAATAGCCCCAGCCACTCCTGATAGCTCAAACCCTCCAAACCTGGCAACATCCTTGTAATGAATCCTGGTAATGACAGGTCGATGAATCGTGTAAAGTTTCACATCTTTCCTATAGCAGAGAGGCCAGAATTGGATGCAGTATTCCAAAAGTAGGCTAACCAATGACCTATACAGCTGCAACGTGACCTTCCAACTCCTCTGGTCAATGCACTGAGCAATAAAGGCAAGCACACCAAACACCCACTTCACTATCCTATCTACCTGCAACTGCACTTTCAAAGAACAATGCACCTGCACCCCAATGTCTCTTTGTTCTGCAACACTCCCCAGGATCTCACTGCTAAGTTTATAAGCCCTGCTGTAATTTGACTTTCCAAAATGCAGACCCTCACCTTTATCTAAGTTAAACTCCATTTGCCACTCCTTGGCCCGCTGGCCCAGCTGATCAATGTCCTGTTGTACTCTCAGGTAACCTTCTTCGCTGTCCACTACACCTCCAATTTCGGTGTCGTCCGCATTTCTACTATCCATACCTCCTGTGTTCACATCCAAACCATTTACATAAATGACAGAAAGCAGTAGAGCCAACATTAATCCTTGTAGCACACCACTGGTCACAGGCCTTCAGTCCGAAAAGGAACTTTCTATTACCTTCTGTCTCCTACTTTTGAGCCAATTTTGTGCCCAAATGGCGAGCTGTCCCCGTTTTCCATGTAATCAAACATTGCTTAGCAGTCTACCCATGCAGTACCTTGTTGAATGCCTGACTGAAGTTCATATAAACAACATCCACTGCTCCACCCTCAACAATCTTCTTCATTACTTCTTTAAAAAAAAACTCAAACAAGTTAGTGAGAGACAATTCCGCACACACATAGCCATGTTCATTTTCTGTAGTCAGTGCGTGCCTTTCCAAATACCTGTAAATCCTATCCCTCAGGATCCCCTCCAACAACCTATCCACCACTGGAGTCAGGCTCACCAGCTTATAGTTCCCTGGCTTTTTCTTACCACCTTTCTGAAATAATGGCACCGTGTTAAACAACCCCCAGTCTGCTGGCACCTTGCACATGGTTTTTGATGATACAAATATCTCAGCAAAGGGCCCAGTAATTTACCCGAGCTTCCCACAAAGCTCTGGGTTACACCTGATCAGGTCAGAGGGACTTATCCACCTTTATGCATTTTAAAACCTCCAGCACTTCCTCTGTAATATGGACTGTTTTCAGGACATCAGTATTTATTTCCCCAAGTTCTCTAGCTTCCATGTCTTTCTCCAGGGGAAATACTGATGTGAAATATTCATTTAGTATCTCACCCATCTCCTGCGGTTTCACACACAGACGGCCTTGTTGATCTTTAAAGGGCTCTACTCTCTCCCTCATTACTGTTTTGCCCTTATTATTGTTATAGAATCTCTTTAGATGCTCCTTAACTGTACTTGCCAAAGCTATTTCATGTCCCTTTTATGCACGCTTGATTTCCCTCCGTAAGATACACATTGCCCCTATGCTCGTCCAGGGATTCACTCAATCCCAACACAACATATGCTTCGTTTTTCTTAACCGGACCCTCACTTTCTCTATTTTCAGCATTCCTGGCACCTACCAGCCCTGCCCTTCACATTACCATGAACAAACTGTCTCTGGACTCTCCTGATCTCTTTTTTAAAGGAGTCCTGATTCCCAATCTTTACCTGCAAATAGTCTCTCCCAGTCAGATTTTGAAAGTAATAACGCGGGAGGAACTGCGGATGCTCTAATTTGGAAACAAAAGCTGAAATTGCTGGAAAAGTCTGGCAGAATCTGTGGAGAGAAATCAGTGCTTGCGTTTCAGATCGATTGACACTCCCTCAGAGCTTAGGAAGGGTCACTCGACCTGAAACATAGAACATAGAAAAGTACAGCACAGTACAGGCCCTTCGGCCCACGATGTTGTGCCGTGGAGTAATCCTAATCCAAAAATAAAATAACTTAACCTGCCTTCACCCTCAATTCACTGCTGTCCATGTGCATGTCCAGCGGTTGCTTAAATGTCACTAATGAGCGTCTGATTTATCTCAACAGATGCAGTAACACCCGCTGAGCTTTACCAACAATTTCTCTTCTCGTAACTTTTGGACGTTCCTGCCTAATACCATGAAAATTATTTTTTTTTTCAATTTAACTTTTTGATCAGTCCTTTTCCATAACTATTTTAAAACTGGTAGAATTACGATCACTTGCCCCAAAGTACTCCCTTCCTGTCACCTCAATCATTTGCCTGCCTTATTCCCAACAGGTCAAGTTTTGCTCCTTCTCCTGTACGTACATCCACATACTGAAAAAGAAAGTTTTCTTTCACACACTGAACAAATTCCTTCCCATCCCACCTCTTAACACTATGCCAGGCCCAGTCTATGTTTGGAAAGTTAAAATCCCCAACCATTACAACCCTGTTATACTCACAGATATCTGAGTTCTCCTTACTTTTTCATCTCAATTTCCCATTGACTACTGGGTGTACCTTTTGTACAATCCCAACAAGATGGTCATCCCTTTCTTATTTCATCGTTCAACGCAAATAATTTCCTTGGGCAAACTCCCAGGAATCCTCCCGAAGTACTCGCTAAGTACAGCCATAATGTTATCCCAAACAAAAATCACCACTCCTCCTCCTCTCTTTCCTCCCCTTAAGTCCCTCATATCATCCACAAACAAAGCTGTTTAATCCTGGTGTCAAATTTAAGTCCTTTAAAAAATTTCCAGTAAGTGTTGATATTTAACCCCAATCCCAAGGTCGAATTTTGAGTAATAACCCATTTAATTATATTTTTCAAAATCTTACTGATGTTTTCTGAAGGCCCAAACATATTATTTGCATGAGGGAAGCAGCAGGGACCTGTGGGGCAATATTTTCACACAGAGGGTGGATCGCATGTGGAATGAACTGCCAGAGGAAGTGGTACATACATGTACAGTTGAATTCTTCTTATTACAAAGTTCAAAAGACATTTGGACAATTACCTAAAGAGGGAAACTTTACAGGGATATAAAAGCAAATGGGATTAGTATAGTTTGGGAAACTTGGTCGGCACCGACAAGTTCGACTGAAGGGTCTATTTCTGTGCTGTATAACTCTGTGACTCTAATAAATGCTCTAAGTTAAATGTTTATATTACTACCCTTCATTATTGGAACTAATGGATATTCCTGCAATCCTTAAGTGGAAATATGAAATGCAAACTTGCTTTCAGTCATGTATGTTTCCCATGGCCTGATATAGATGTTTGCAAAAATCTGAGCTCAGACATCCCCACTAAAAGATTTATCTTGGCTGCAGTGGCAAATGTGATGTGTCCTGTTCTGCAGGGAAACCAGGTAATTGCTTATGTTGTGAAGGTGACCCATGGCAGCTGATATGGGGGATTTTCTCAATAATTCCAACATGGGTGTATTTGTATAATCTCCGCTGCATCACGCTTGGCAGTCATCAGCACAGTTTCAGAACACAAATGGCAGGTACATGAAGGCAAATTATGGTATTTATCAAATCAGCTGATCGCAATATGTTTGATAAAGCTCCCCAACCAGTTCCTGCTCATTACTGAATTCCTCAGCAAGGCTCCCTGTCCATACAACCTTAATAGTTTCTGCAAGGTAGAAATTATTCTTCAAGGTTAGCAGTTGAATTCTGCTCTTTATAACTTCTGCACACTGAGCTCTGTTTAGAGCATTAGCTACCCCCTGGTGATGAAGCTTTGGTCACAAGGTCTTTATCAAAATGATGTTTGATGCTCATTGCTTACACCTTGTTCCCTTTTCTTAAAACAAAAGCTGCGTGTTCATTTTTGCAGTGACTGAGCTCTGAGGTGGGTCAGCTGTTTTATTGGAAAATGCATCTGGAACCAAAGCAGGGCGAAGGATTGCATCCTGAAATGTTAGCTTTGTCTCTTCACAGATGTTGCCTGAGTATTTCCAGCACCTCCTGTTTTCCCCAACTTCCCCACATTGTGATTTCCTGCATCTGTAGTATTTTGCTTAATTACATTTCGGTTGAGTTGGCCTGTGAAAGGCCTGATTAATTTTTTTTGCATATTACAAAAAAAACTGTCCCAGCAATATCAAATGGCTTGGAAAACATCAGCCTTTCAACAGCCGACCCTTAACTATTGAAACAGCCATTCCTCATCCCTGTTAAATTTCTGTTGGAATATGCGATTTGCAGCAAGCAGAATATTCAGTTCTTCATACAGGGTTGGTTTGGCCTCTATAGTGATTAGGTGTAGGGAACGAATGAAGAACTGAAAATCAAAAATAATTTGGAAGAGGATCGCATTGTCGCAGCACGTATTGTCCATTTCTGCAGAGGCAGCTGAAACAGTTGGAACAGCAAACAACATATTTTCTGATAAAAGCTTGAAACATAAGTAAGATTCACTGCAGCTAAGGCAGGTTGCACATGGTTTGTATCTGTCCTGTCCACAGTTAGTTGCCATCGAAATAAACTGCATGGAAAAAAAAACTAATAGTCCAGTATAATAAAGTGTGAAACTGGATGAACACAGCAGGCCAAGCAGCATCTCGGGAGCACAAAAGCTGACGTTTTGGGCCTGGACCCTTCATCAGACAGCATCTTCATCTCTCATGAAGGGTCTAGGCCCGAAACATCAGCTTTTGTGCTCCTGAGATGCTATTTGGCCTGCTGGGTCCATCCAGCTCCACAATTTATTATCTTGGGTTCTCCAGCACCTGCAGCTCCCACTATCTCTAATAGTCCAGTAGTCTGCAGCATGTTCTAAACAGTTTAATTTCCTGGATGACCTCCTGACATTTACACCTCCTTGAGATTCCCAATTGGTCATGTGGGAATTGTGGTAATGTCGGCTAGACTGAGAACTGGAAATACATCTTTTCAGATGTTACCGAGAATGGTGACAAAACATCTGAAAACTAACCTTCAAGCTCAGCGAGCAAACTCACATCCAGAAACTCAACTTGAGTTACAAATCTTCTCAAACCTCTCTCGCACCTATGGGCGCAATACGCGAAAACTGGCCCGAAGATGGGAAACCAGCGCCATCCGACAGAGTGCCACCCGCGAACAGCTGTACATGCTGCATGAATGCCTAAGGAAACAGGTACTACCTAAATGTCTCAAATACAAACCTCACCTTAACACCCCGCTAGCCAAAAGAATAGCAGAGCAAAACAGCCACAGAATGCTTAGAGAAGTGATCAATGATGCCCACAACAGACTCCGTACATACAACCGGGAAATTTCGCGCCAAAAATCTTTACTCACTAACACGACAGACCATGAATGGACAGGCACAGCACAACAAGCCATAGACATCAGGCAGCGGCAAACACAGAAAACGAAAAAAACCAGACAAACTCACACAAAATAACAACACAGACAGCACAGAAACATGGATAAAAAAACTTATCTGACCGACCCATTAACAGACACTGAAAAAGCCGTCTTAGTAAGAGGGTTAAATTACAACTTCCAGGATGCGGACAAGAAAGATTTCTCAGCAGCGTTAGAAACAACACTGTAAGACAACAAACTCACAGAAGAAACCCAGCAAACCATCAGACAGACAGTCGCACCAACACTAAGCAGGAAAATGGAAGGACACACACTCAATACACAAGAAAGAAAAGCCCAAAAAGGACTCAAAAAAGATAAAAACACCGTTATCCTACCTGCAGACAAAGGACGCTTGACAGTCATCTTAAACCGAACAGACTACATTGAGAAAGCGAACGCACTGCTTGCAGATACTGACACTTACCAACAGGTGGCGATAGACCCGACCCCACAACTGGAGAACCGAATCACAGCCTGACTCAAAAAACTTCAAAAATCTGGAGAATTAAACAAGAGAGACTTCCAAAAAATGAAACCAGATGGATCCAACACACCACGCTTCTACGGACTACCAAAAATTCACAAACCAGGAGCACCCCTCAGGCCCATAGTGTCGCTACCTGGAACACCAACTTACAGATTAGCCAAGGAACTGCACCAAAGACTAAAACACCGAGTAGAAGACTCCCACCACTCCATTCACTCCACCCAAGAATTCCTGAACACCATCAAAGACACCAAGTTAGAAGAGGATGAAATAATGGTCTCCTTTGACGTAACAGCCCTGTTCACATCCATCAACATCAACCTGGCCAAAGAAACACTGACTACACTATTAGAAGAACCGAAGACACATACACCAGACACCACCAACCTCATCAGCAAGGACAACATCATCAAGCTAGTGGACCTATGCCTCAGCACCCACTTCACTTTCAATAACAAAACCTACAGACAAACCAACGGTACACCCATGGGATCTCCGATATCAGGGTTCTTAGCAGAGGCAGTAATGCAGAGACTCGAACAAACAGCTCTGCCAACCATCCAACCCAAACATTGGGTCCGCTACGTGGATGACATCTTTGTCATCACTAAACAAAACAAATTAGAGGAAACCTTCAAGACCATCAATAATACCCTTTACTGGCATAACATTCACAAAAGAGGAGGAAAACAACAACAAACTGCCATTCCTAGATGTCACAGTAGAGCGAACAGCCAATGGGGAACTTCAAACCAGCGTCTACAGGAAAACAACACATACGAACCAAATACTGAACTACAGGAGCAACCATCCCAACACCCACAAACGAAGCTGCATTAGAACATTATTCCAATGAGCCACCACACACTGCAGCACAAAGGAACTACGCAGAGCAGAGGAAAATCACCGATACAGTGTATTCAAAAAGAATGGGTACCCTATGAACACAGTCCGCCGATTTCTCAGCAACAAACCCAAACAAACAGACAAAACAGGCTCAGAAACCATAACCACTCTCCCCTACATCAAAGACATTTCTGAAATGACTGCCAGACTACTCAGACCTCTTGGCATCAGGGTAGCCCACAAACCCACCAACACACTCAAACAGCAGCTAATGAACTTAAAAGACCCTATACAGACAACAAATAAAATGAACGTCATCTACAAAATACCTTGCAAGAACTGTGACAAACACGACATTGGACAAACAGGCAGGAAGCTAGCCACCAGGATAGATGAACATCAACTAGCCACAAAACGACATGACCCACTATCACTCGTATCCTTACATTCAGATAAGGAAGGACACCACTTTGATTGGGACAACTCATCCATCCTGGGACAAGCCAAACAGAGACATGCACGAGAATTCCTAGAAGCATGGCATTCCAACCGGAACTCCATCAACAAACACATTGATTTGGAGCCAATCTACCATCCCCTGAGAAAAAGAACAGGAAATGACATCACCAACCCAAGGAAACCTAACCAGATAAATAGAAAGCGGGACATAACACCAGCGCTTCGTCGGAGGCTCACTGATGATGTTACCCAGAATGGTGACGAAACGTCTGAAAACTAACCTTCCAGCTCAGCGAGCAAACTCACATCCAGAACCTCAACCTGAGCTACAAATCTTCTCAAAGCTCGCTGTGACAAAAATATTGCAAGCGATGTGTTTCTACTTCACCGGTTTATTCCCATCTCAGAGAGGAAGTTTTACATTCCGTTTGGAGCAGACCGACTGAGAACAGGAGAAGACCATTCAGATCTTTGCAAGAGTATCAGCTCTCCTGTGTGGCCTTGGCCAGTGCATCAACATGAGGTATTTATTTCAGATACATGAAGCTGAGGCAAGTAGACAACTGATGAAAATGCACAGTGCAGTTCACTGCAAACCACAGCACTGACCAATAGAAAATAGCAGAGGATGGTTTCGATCCATCGACCTCTGGGTTATGGGCCCAGCACGCTTCTGCTGCGCCACTCTGCTACCATGAACTACCTGTGTCTCAGGCAAGTATTCAGCTTTCCATCTGGAGTGCAGCATTTCCATTCGATGACGATGTTCAAAGCTTTTCACTGTCGTGCACAGAAGTGTCACAGCTGTGTAAATATAAGCTTTGTCTAATTTCCCACATTCTGTTGGTCGATTTATGATTTCACTCAGAATCACAAAACTTGTCACAGCTCAGGTGGAGGCCATACACCCTGCCTTAGTTATGCCACGTCTCCCCAATAAGCAACTGATTATCACTTTCAGGATCAATCTTTTGCCTTCTCCCTGTAACATCTGCACAGGTACTTTTAACATAGCTGTCCAATTGCATTGTGTTGATTGAATCTGCCTCTGTCGCTGTCAGATCGAGATTTACCGACCCGAACCACTCCTTGTGTGAGAACGTTCTTCCTCAAGTCGCTTTCACTTCGTTTTCCTCATGCCGTCAAATATCTGCCTCATCATTCTCAATCCCTTCAGGCGTGGTGTGGTAGAACTTTCACGCCTTTATTTCCACTGTCTAGACCCCTTGTGACTTGGAGAGCTTCGTTCGGATCACTTTACAGCCTTCTATTCCCCAAGGAGAACTGTCTCAACTTTCCAACCCATCTTCATTTCTGACATACAGCTACATTTTAAACCTTCAATATTTGGACCCATCTTTGATGCTCCTTACTCACAACACCTTCTCTGCCTCCAGAAACAATTCTTTTGATGTGGCCTGGACTGTTTTGTTCTTCCAGTCTCCTCTTTGTCTACGATTCACATGAGCCTGTTCAGCACTATCCCCAATCGCTTCACTTTCCCACTTTCTGAGGTTTCATGTTCATGATTGAGCAATGCTTCAGCCTAAGAATTCATTCAGAGTCGGATTGCCTGTGTTAACATTCTAAAACTCTTGTTCTTCCTTTGAACAAGTGTATTCCTAGGCCGGGTTCGCTGCAATGGGACCTCTACCAAAGTCAGGCAGTTCAACTTCATTTCACGAAGTTGCTTTTTGAGATAATTAATTGGGTACTTTGGCAAAACACGTATGGTTGTTTAGATGTAAAACTGGGACTTCTGGCGTTTATAAATGCTGTAAGACCCAAAACAAGAATCATACCCCTGGACCAACGAGCCGTCTGTAGACCACAGGGGCCAATCCTCAACCAGCTGGGACTCGCTTTGTGTGACGTACATCCCACAATGCTTCACGAATTCCAAGGATCAAACAGTTTCCTGAACATAATCCCTTGACCTTGATTGTTCTTGGAAAAGAACCAAAATTGCTGGAAAAGTTCAATACGTCTGGCAGTATTTGTGAAGGAAAATCAGGGATACTGTTTTGGGTTGGGTGAATCTTTCTCAGAACTGCCTGTTTACACTTATTTCCCAGGACATGGCTCACAGCCTCACCTGTTGGCCTGGCTAGTGGATATCTTAAAGCTCTTTAACTTTTATGAAGGTTTGTGCTGGTTCTGCCATGACAGGCAGTGAGTTACCTTTTGCCACTGTTGGTAGTCTGAGTGAATTTTTTTTCCTGCTGTTTTGATTCCTGTCACAAGCAAAACAGAGGAAGCAAACAGCCCTCGCATTCATTCCCAGCTTTTGCCCACAGTCAGCAGGATATGAATTCGTGCAAAAACACCCCAATGGATTTGAAATTTTTTGCCTTCACAATTAACCAAGAGATGCTTGTTATTATTAACAGCAGAGTTCATAAAGGGAGCCCGTAGATGAAATTGACTTGAATTTTCCACAGCACTCAAAAAGGGGTCAAAAAAGGTCATAGCACAAGGTCAGAGTTCATGGTGTTGGCTAATAACTGAGCATGGACTTCCTATTGTTTAATGAACAGAACACACAGAATCGGGATTAAAGGGTATATTTCGTGTTGAAATACCCACATCCCACAACTCACCCATCGGACTCTAATGTACACTATTTGATGGGCACTGTTCTCTCGGAGATCTTTTAACTTGATGTAATTCATTAAACCTGCCACATTGTACATTACCGGAACTAAATTAGCCACATCCCACATCCTACCCCAAATGCATCTTTTGCCTCTTTGAACAGTTATGGAAACATTTTTCTCTGAAATTTATCACCTTCATTAAAAAAGGGGGCTTTACAGAGTAGCAAAAATCAGAAGCCCTTCTTTTCTTGGCACAGATTATTTACAGAGTTCAACATTATGGGTGTGTAGTTCCTTACTCCGCTTTGTGTCTGTCAGTGTCTAGTTATTAGTTCTCCAGTCACCAAAGAATGTGTACGTAATATTTGATAAAAATGAATAACTACAGTCAAGGCCACTAAAACATTTATCATCTGTGTGGCTACCAAGGTGTCTCAGTAAGTGGGATGACTGATTGAATCCTTTCCCACACTCAGAACAAATGCATTGGTTTCTCTCCCGTGTGAATTCGCTGGTGTGAGACCTGATGGAAAGACTGGCTAGATCTCTTCCAACACTTGGAGCATTTATTTAAATCTGCTAAGTGTGATCTCACTGGTGTGTAGCAGGTTGGATGTTTGAGTGAACCATTTCTAAACTTAAAGCAATTATCGAGTCCAAGAGATATTCAGCACAGAAACAGCGTCTTTGGTCCTTCTCGTCCATGCCGACCAGATTTCCAAAATTTATCTCGTCCCGTTTGCCAACATTTGGCCCATATCCCGCTAAACCCTTCCTGTACATGTATCAATGCCGATGCCTTTCATATGTTGTGTTTATACCAGCCTACACAATTTCCTGTGTCAGCTCATTCCATACACACAGCATCCTGCGTGTCAAAACATTACACCCTATGTCCCTTTAAAATCTTTACACTCAAACCTTAAACCGATCACCTCAAGTTTGGACTCCCCTATCCTGGGAAAAAGACCTGCTCACTACCCCTCATGATTTTAATAACTTCGATGAGGTCACCCCTCAGCCTCCAACACTCCAGTGTAAAGACCCCGATTTTATTCAGCCTCTCCTTCCGGATCATCTGCTCCAACCCTGGCAGCATCTTTGTAAACCCTTTCATCTTTCCTTGAGCAGGGAGAAGAAGATTGAATGCAAGTTTGTGAGGTTTCGTCTGTGTGTATTAACGTGGTTCATGGGTACAGAGAGGATGAACACATCCGCTTTATTCCGCCAGTTTAAATTATGAAAATATCGGTTTTAAAGCAGTGTAAGAGGAGATTGTATCTTTCTGTGCATTTTCACCGGAAATGTTCAGCTGTGAACTGCCTGTCTTTTAAAAAAAAGGTGCTTGACTTAAATTCTCACTGATTAACATTGAGATAGAAAAAAAGTTTCTGTGTTCGGGTGTTTAAGTTCATGAACATATGGATGGGAGCTGAAGCAGCTTGTGTGGAGCTGAAGCAGCTTGTGTGGTGCTGAAGCAGCTTGTGTGGTGCTGTGGTTTAGTTGGCTAATGTGCCTTTCTAATAATCCGCATAGCTGTGGTTTGAGTCCCACAGGTGCCTGTGGCTTAGATTGATGGTATCTTGTCCAAACCTCTTGTCAATCGTGCCAGTTGCTTGGTTCCTGAAAGCTGAAATGGCTTGTTTATTGTGTTTAAACTCAGTGCATTATTATTCCTCTGCTCCCACTCCACTTACCTGAGCTTAACCCAACTGGCTGTTTTGTTTGTTGCGGTTTTGTGAACTGTAACAATTAACAATTGTCAGCCACTCAGAGAGAAAAATTTTGATAAATATCTCGATTTGACAGATAAACCTGATAACTTTGCCTCAGATGACGATTGAAATGCGTAACTAATCTAGTTCCAATTAACGATCTGTGGACCTGAAACGTTACCTCTCTTCTGCTCTACAGATGCTGCCAGACCTGCTGAGTTTCTCGGTCAATTCCTGTTTCTCTTTCAGACTTTCAGCATCTGCAGTTCTTTGACTTCTGTTAACTTGAATAATTTCTGAGACAAATCAGCCCATCTACCAGCTCCAGAGCTTCTTTCCTGCTCCTGAAAATCAGGCATCACAATAAACGAGCAGAATAGAACTCCCATTCCCTGACCGAAAACGGAACACAGCCTGCGGCGGTGAAAGCACCAAATCCTAACCGCTGCACCTCCAGGAAGGGTACTTCAGACTCTTGTATCTTTTCTCACCGACACTGCTTCTGACTTTTTATTTTGTACCATTTTGGCTGCAGATCAGTTTCTCCCTTTCACCAAAATTCCCTTTGCCTTTTTAATTCCCTGCTGCACCTGCAATCCTACTTTTAGCGATTCCTGCACAAGGGCACCAAAGTCCCTCTGCACAGCAGCGTGCTGCATTTTTTACCATTTAAAACATAGTCCATTTTGTGTTATTCCTAGCAAAATTGATGATCTCACACTTCTTAACATTGAACTCCATCTGCCAGGCGTTTGCTCACTCACTTAGACTATCCATATCCCTCTGCAGACTTTTAGTGTTTTCTGCACACTTTGCTCCATACTCGTCTTTGTGTCAGCTGCAAATTTTGACACACCACACTTAGTCCCCAATTCCAAATCATCTGTGTAAATTGTAAACAATTGTGGTCCCAGCACTGATCCCTGAGGCACACCACTAGCCACTGACCGCCAACCAGAAAAATACCCATTTACCCCTACGCTTTGTTTTCTACTGGTCAACCAACCCTCTATCCATGTCAATACTTTACCTGTAATGCCGTGCAACTTTATCTGTTATAGCAGCCTTTGATGTCGCACCTTGTCAGATACCTTCTGGACATCCAGATACACCACACCCACAGGTTCCCCATTGTCCACATTGCAAATAATGTCCTCAAAGAATTCCACAAAATTAGTTGAACATGACCTATTCCTCATGAACACATGCTGGGTTTTCCAAACGGGACAATTTAAGTCCTGATGTCTTGATGTTTATTCCTTAATGATAGATTCAAGCATTTTCCCCGTTGCTGAAGTTAAGCTAACTGACTTATAGTTACCTGATTTTGTCGACTGCCTTCTTTAAACAGTGACGGCACATTGGCTGTTTTTCAATCTGCAGGAACCACCCCAGAGTCCAGTGAATTCTGGTAAATAATTATTAGTGCATTTGCTATGTCCCCATCACCTCTTTTTCATATCCTGGGATGCATTTTATCAGGGCCAGCAGACATGTCTACATTTAGCCCCATTACCTTGCCCAACCCTGCCTCCTCAGTGATAATGATAATCTCTGTCACAATCAGTGAGGGTGTCACATCAGAGATTAATTAAATGGGAGGAAGCACTGAAATCCATTGCTTTCATCAGCTCAGAAACAGTACTACAAAAATGCTCTTTATTGAAACATACAGGTGTTATTGGTGATGTAACGGATTGGATGCAGAAAGGCTCGTTCCCTTCTGGACCATCTGGGAAGGGAGTGTCTAATATCAGAATGGAGGTCGCACATTTAAGGCAGGGTCGAGGTAAAATTTATTCTCTGAGATGGTGTGAATCAGTGGGTTCCTTTACAGGAGAGTGTTGTCGAAGCTGGGCCACGAACTAGATTTAAGGCTGAGTTTGAAAGATTTTTAGCAGCAAGGGTATCCGAGATTACTGAGAAATCCAAGAAAGTGCAGTTCAGGATTATCAGGTCAGGATTATCCACTCATTTAATAGCAGAGCAGGCTTGATGGGCTGAGTTGCCTCTTTCTCCTCTGAAATGCATGATGTTGATATAAAGCTGCAAAACTGACCGGAGTAAAAATTTCTTTGGAAGAGGCAGACCCCATCAGGACACTGAGCCTAGGTAAGATATGCAAAGGGAACAAAATGAAAGGGCTGTCATTGTCAGAAGTGGGATTCTTACCCACGCCTTCAGTCAGAGACCAGAACACCCAGCTTTATAGTGGGGGGACTCTATTCCTTGAGTCTGGCACCTTAGACCACTCAGCCATCCTGACATACTTTGGTTGCTCCAGAGTGATCTGTATGCCAGGGTAAACAGGAACAACCAGGCTTCAGCAGCCACACTGAGCCTGGCTCCATGAGGCCCACAGTCACCTCTCACAAACCACCGTTGCCCTGCACTTTTCTTGACCTCCGCAGTTCTTGCCTGAAACAAATGGTGCATCAGGCAATTGCAGCTGTCATTGCTGATGTAGAACTGGGATATAGATTGAAGCGATAGCGCCTGGTTGATGGCATAATTCTGCTTCCAAAGATCAGTCAATATTTCATAGTTATTATTGCAAATTTTAACCACGAACACGCCATGGCAGTGATGGCACTGAATTCTAATCAGCAGACTGCGAGGGAAGACGTATATCTCTATCACCTGGTCACTGCCTGATTCAGCATTGTGTCTCTCATCCTTCTGCACATGATCCCGTCAACTCCATCACAGTGTTGTCGCATTGTCTTGGTTAATAATGCAAAGACTATCCCGCCATCTATTACATTGCAGTTTCTAATGCTTGAAACCCCACCTTACAGGGCACAGCCTTCACTCTGTAGTGCAGTATTGAAAGCAATGGTCTTGTAAAGCACCAGTCATGAGGTTACTTCGAATTGGAGGAGATGAGAATGTTTGTACAACTGCGGCATCCAACATCTAAAAGAGGACTTTCAATATTGTCTGAAATTATGCCAGTGTCATTTCCTCCACAGGCCAGCAGTGAGGTGTGGTGAGGTATTATAAACTGTAGGTTGACAAGGAAACAATGGGGGACCAACACGGAGAGGGGAGCGGCCGAATGCTTTATTTCTTTGCTGTAATCAGATTCTGGTTTTGAAGTGTGAAATGGGACTGTAGAACCCAAATGTTTGAAACTCTACTTTCTGGGGGTTAGTCTCTGCTGAGGCCTTTGTCACCTTCTGGGAAATGTGTCTGAGTGTTACCTTCTGAGGGTGAATATGTGGTCCATTTCCCCAAGGGAACGTGAATATCTCAAACAGCCGGCCCATTGCCTTGTAGCACACAAGGCTATGGGCAAAGGCTGGAAACTGGGTCATTGAGCCTCTTTCTGTGCTGTAAAAACATGATGATTCAGTCATTTTGGAGGAGAAACTACTGTCGCAGAAAAAAAAAGCCAGGAGTTGCATCATTAAGAAATGATGCACACATATCCACCACTATCCCTGGTGGTCTTGTGGCTAGGATTCGGCGCTTTCACTACCACAGCCCGGGTTTGATTCCCGGTCAGGGAATCAAGTTTTATTTTTCTTGATGGTGACAACGCAAAGGCAGTGCAGCTCTGTCTGCAATCCTTTCAATGTCAGTTCCTGTCCCCGAGAACATCAAGGTCCATATTCCAGCCGCTTAAAGAGGGGAATGGTGCCTTAGCCGTCACTGCTCAGTCAGGCTACTCACCTTTGTGTTGTGTTGTTAGCAGGGACATCAGCAGTGAGGGTAACATTCACAAGATAAACAACCAGCAAAGATAATCACAGTCGCCACTTCAATTCAATTGTCTCCCCTTTGTGACGCAGTGAGTTTCACTGCCATTTGTCGTCAGGAAGCTACAATTCACCCGATCGAGTCTGCTCAGCCAGTCAATGAGATCGCTGCTGATCTGATAAATGTCAACTCCGCTTTCCTGCTTTTCCACCGTAACCTGACGTAAAATCGAGCCTAATCACAACGTCATATATTAACGATATTTTTTCGGAAGTTTAGATGACTTCAGTGACCTGTGCATGTTTGCATGAAATTGAATAATATGAAATGAGTGAAAAAAAGCCCTTCCCACAGTTCAACTCAGTGCAGGGTCAGCCATATGACAAAAGTAAGAGAGCAAAAACGTTACCTCCATTTCTCCCAGCACAGATTTCTCTCTTGATGAGTTGAATATTTGTGGCATTTTTCATGATAATTGTGACATTTTCATGGACAGATCCTCACTCCATCCACAAATAACTGTGCTTCCAAAAACTATTTTGCCTCAGATTAAACTTGCTGTGTATCTTTTCATACAGCTTGAGGTCCCAATAATCCCTGCTCCATGTCAATAGAAGCTGCTCCGGGTGAGGTTGGAGCTCACAGACTCGGTTTTTCACGCACCTCTATACTGTCACAGAAGGACCGCGCGCTCACTGATTGTGTCACTTCTGTCTGTATCACCCTGGTCACTGTCTGATTCACCATTGCATCTCTCATCCTTCTGCACATCATACCCGTGGCTCTATCTTGATTTTGTCACATTGTCTTGGCTCATAATGCACAGACTATCCCGTCATCTATTATCACAGTGTATGTCTGCACGCTCATTGCCATCCCCATTTCCGGTTACATCTTCACAGCTGGGACACTGACTTCCCTGGTTCGGGGCCTGGGAACTGAGATTATATGGTCATATGCAGCAATGGTTACTTCCTTGTGTGAGTGATCTGATGAAATATCCAATGTTCAACTAGATTACTATTGAAAGGTACATTTCAACAATAACCAGCACTATACACTGAGTCTTTGATATTTTGTAGAAATCTATCAATCTCAGTCTTCAATATACCCATTGATGGAATCTTCACAGTCTCTGGTAGCATCATAATTACAGATTCCAGCCCTCTGTGAATTGCCACATTTCAGTGCACTGGGTGGAAAGAATTCCTGTTGTGAATCTGGTGCTGTTCCTAACGTATCCCCTGCCACTGTAGTTATTGCTTGTTGCACGCCAGCGAACTCATGTGGTGCCGTGATCGTTTAATGGTTAGTATGCTGCATTGTGGCCACAGCAACCTCGGTTCAAATCCGAGTCATGGCAGTGGGTGCTTGCTGTATTTCTTTTTAATCCTTGTGCCATGGGCCACAGCAATGTGGCAAATAGCAAACATTTTTACGTGAATATTTCTTTTTTCATCTCCCAACCCCGGCTCTCTCACATAACTGCATTTGTTGTGTCAGAATTCAAACCCACCACTGAGAGAATTTTCTCCCTCCCACAATCACTAACTCTCCTTTACGTCCCTCCTTACACTTCACTGAGACACTGCACAATCTAACATCCATTTTCACATTGACATTGTTCATACTGTCTTGTTGCAGTCTGTGTTGCTGAGTGAACGTGGCCTGTCTCACCACCAGGAACTCTAAACCAGATGAAATATTTAGATACTGGGACGGTCAGATCAAGACTCATGGAGCAGCTTTTACTGACATGGACCAGTGATTATTGGAACATCAGGCCTAGCAAAATGACCCATGGCAATAATGAGCAACATGGACTGCATCTGAAAAGACCAGTTTCTGTGGCTTTCTGGATCATTTATTGCATTTTCTCATTTGGCGATAGCCAGAGTACTGTGTGCAGTTCATTAATTCACATTATTGTGGGATGTGATAGCACCAGAAACTGTGCAGAAGAGATTTACCAGGATATTGTCTCAGCTGAAGAGTTTCCGTTATGAAGTGAGATCGAACAGACTGTGGTCATTTTCCTGAGAGCAGAGGAGATGTACAAAACAATGAGTGATATTTATTGGGTAAACTCATGTAATCGCTTCCCATTGATGGAGGGATCGAGCACCAGAGACCATAGATTTAATGTAAGAGGAAGGAAGTTTTGAGTAAATTTGCAGAAAAATGCTTTCAGCCAGTGGGTGTTTGGAATCTGGAAGCCACTGCCTGCAAGTGTCCCAGAGGCAGATATCGTGATGACATTAAGAAGCATTCAGATGTGAATTTGTGATGCTATGGTATTGATGACTGTGGGCTAAGTAACAGAAGTAGAATTTGGAAACTTAAGCAATTATATTTGATTTGTGCACACGTAAAGGGCTTAAGGGGCATTTGCACCTCATGCCCTCATTAGTATTGTCGCTAGTATCCCCACCTTTCACGAGGGAGACCGGGGTTCAATTTCCTACCAGGCCTGAGCCAAGCATTTTTGGGGCCTTTCATCAAAAATGACCCAGCTTCAATTTCAACTTCAGCTGATGCCTGCGTGGAGTTTACATGTTGTCACCATGTCCGTGTCTGAGTGCTTCAATTTCTTCACACGGTCTAAATGTATGCAGCTTAGGTGAATTGAACAAATATAACATAGAAGAGGACATCACAGGCCCTTCGGTCCACAATGTTGTGCTGAAATA
Organism: Stegostoma tigrinum; assembly: GCF_030684315.1. Classification (NCBI taxonomy): domain Eukaryota; kingdom Metazoa; phylum Chordata; class Chondrichthyes; order Orectolobiformes; family Stegostomatidae; genus Stegostoma; species Stegostoma tigrinum. The sequence continues at coordinate 4,732,931 of NW_026728419.1, read as the reverse complement.
TCATTCTGCTCGAAGATCAAACTAGCCTGCGTACTCTATATTTTATGATCATCCATGCACCTGCCCAGGTCTCACTTAAATGTCCCGAATGTATCTGACTCGAATACCACCGCCGACAGCACATTCCACGCAGCCACCAATCTCTGTGTAAAGAACCTACCTCTGACATCTGCACAATACCTTCCTTCAATCACCTTAAAAGTATGCCCCCCATCCCCATAATAGTCACTTCTGCTCTGGGAAAAGGTCTCTGGGTATCCATGCTATCTATGTCTCTCATCATCTTATTTACCTATATCAAGTCACAGCCCATCCTTTTTCACTCTCAAGAGAAAAGCCCGAGGTCCCTCAACCTTTCCTCATAAGACCTGCCCTCCAGTTCAGGCAGCATCCTGGTAAATCTCCTTTGCACCCACACGGAAACTATCCTTCCTATAATGAGGCGATCAGAACTGAACACAATATTCCAAGTGTGGCCGAACCAGGGTTTTAAGCAACTGAAGTATACCGTTGCGGCCTTTAAACTAAATTCCCTGGCCAATGAAAGCAAACACACCATACACCTTAACTACCCTATTAATTTGGGTAGCAACTTTGAGGGGTCTATTGACCCAGACCCCAAGATCCCTCTGTTCCTCCACATTGCCAAGAATCCTGCAATTAACCCTATATTCTGCATTTAAAGTCCACCTTTCAAAATGAATAACTTCACACTTTTCCAGGTTGAATTCCATCTGCCACTTCTTTGCTCAGCTTTGCATCTTGTCAATGTCCCATTGCAACATCCAACCGCCCTCCACACTACCCAGCATGCCACCAACCTTTGTGTCATCATCAAACAGAGCTAAATGTACAGATTGTGGGAAGTGCCACAAAAGCTCAAGGGGACCGATGTACTGTCAACATGCTCACACTGAAAGGAGACCGTTCATGAGCTTTCACTGTGGGGCTGGGTTCAGGGCATCATCAACCCTCACTGTGCACCAGCAAATACACGCCGGGGAGAGATCATTCACCTACTCTGTGTATGGAAGAAAATTCACTCAGTCATACAGCTGGAAGAAACATGAGTGGGTTCACAAGTAACTTCAGTAATTGGATATTTATTTTATTTGTCCATGGGGTCATGGCATCAGAAGCTCAGAAAACTTTTATCATCCACTCTAACTGCTCAGAGGATGGTTCAGAAGCAAACTAGTGGTTATAGCATGGATTCACATGGAGGTCAGAATAACAATGGCCCCCAGACACAAAGGCACTGATTTGATTTTCTGGTCTCTTGTCCTGTTTCTGAAACAATAGTGAATAAATTGTTGCAGTTGATTTAAAAGTGAAAGACCAAAATGGGTTTTATTCTGATTCAGCATGCCCTGATGTTTTCTCAGTTGTTATTGACAATCTCATGGCCCTCACACGACCATCTGTTCCAGAGAGTGTTTCAGGAAAGGGGGGATGTCAACTGTATCTGGTCACTCAAAGGGTCACTGCACCTGAAAGGGTAACTCGGATTTCTTTCATAGATGCTGCCGGGTATGCTGAATTTTTCCAGCATTTTCTGTATTGTTTCAGATTTCCCTGCATTTGCAGTTTTTTAAATGTTTTTCAATATTGACCTTGTCTGTTTCAGAGAAGCCTCAGTGATAGGTTTGGTCGGTTTTGAAAATTGAAAGTTAGGCTACAGATCAGGCGATGTTCTGACTGAATGACAGAACGGCTTGAGGGGCCGAATGGTCTACTCCTGTTCCAATAAAAGTTTTCCATCTGCATCTAGTGGCAATATTTCCCCTCACTACTCACTTCACATCGGTGACTGTTACACTGCACGCTATTACTGGCTGAACAAATCTCCTGTGTTTGAACTAAGTCTGTTACTATTCAGTGCCCCATCTTCGCCTGCCCGGGTTTGACTCTTGTCAGAGAATTTTGTCTCTACTGCAGAAATTCACCAAAGATTCTGAGACAGCACCTTCCAAACACATGACCACTTCCATCTGGAAGAATGAGGGCATCAGATATATGGGAAGATCACCACCTCCTCATTCCCCTCTAAGTCACTCACCTTCCTGACTTGGAAATATATCACTGTTCCTTCACTGTCGCTTGGTCCAAATCCTAGAATTCCCTCCCTAATAGCATTGTGGGTCACCACTCAGCAGGAGGACTGCAGCAGTTCAAGAAGGCAGCTCACCATCACCTTCCCAAGGGCAACTACTGATGGGCAAGAAATGCTGGCCCAGCCAGAGACACCCACATCCCACACATTAATTAAAAAGTACTGTGTGAACAGTCACAACAGGAGGGTCCTGGCATCTCATTCTCCTGAAAAAAAAACAAAGTTGCTGGAATAGCTCAGCAGGACTAGAATCTGCGACCTTTCCTCACTCCCCTGGGATCTACCAAACGGGTTTATAAATTCCACTTCCACTTTCATTCTGGCTGTTTAATTTCTCAATTTCAGTCCACGTGCCTTTTGATCTTTTCAACAATCCCATTTGGGAAAATGAGAGAAAGCTGGAATTAATGCAGTGAACTGGGAAGTGGGCAGAAGTATGAGGAGAGTCCACATCAAAGAAAGCTCCCATTCCAACAACAGAGCTTCTCAAAGCACAAAGGCAGCATGAAAGCTTGAGCTGAATGAACATGGTGATGTGTGGCCTGTCATGAGGAAAGTTTGACCATCATCACAAATGTTTACGTTCACAGGATCCCGACAGTGCAGAAAGAGGTTATTCAGTGCATCTAGTCTGCACAGGTTCTCTATCTCACCCTACTCCCATGAACCCCACATTTTACTGCAGCTAACCCAACCACCGAACCTGCACACTCGGGGACCATTTAGCGTGGCCAATCCACCTAACTTGCATATTTGGACTATGGGATGATCACAGTTTAGCTCTAAATTGGCGAAATTGTGGATTTAGGCTCAAATAAAAACATCAACTCTGAAACAATTTCATGGTTTTTGTTTCCAAAATTAAAATCTAGGGAAAGCTGCAGCCACAACAATTTCAGTTTCTCTCTGGAGGAAGCGAATTTAAAACTCTGACCCGGGGACGCAGTGAGCTGACAGAGGCCTGGGACCAGAAATGTAACAGATTCTGAGCAAGGTGGTGGTGAGGCAGGGGCAAAAATGCAGATGTCACGGGGGAAGGCAGGAGAGATTAAATTGCAGAAATGTTATTAGTCCTTCAAGGCTGCAGGGAATGGAGTTAGGGCTGGAAAAGAAACAAATAAACAAAAGATGTGCCTGGAACCATGTGTGCAGTGGACCCAGACACAAATTGAAACAAGAAATGTAAACAAATTGGGGCAGAGTTCACAGTCTGAAATTGTTCATCTCAATGATGAGGCCAGAAAGCTGTAAAGCCTGGCTCGTTCTATTCCAGCCAACACACACATGATGGGCCCAGGGTGAATACTGCTGTCCAGCCAACAATACGCACATCGCACAAATGAATTAAAAAAGGCCTCGATCTGCACTGTAATTTTCTGTTACTTTTGTTCTGACATTTGCAGTTGTGTTTCTGATTATGGTTATCACCCTAAAATTGAACTAGAGTTTCGTATCCGAGAGAAATGTAAAATAAGTCAGCTTTGCTTCAAGCACATCACTGTAGATTGTTGTATTTGTCCTGAGGATTGAACAGCACCTGGAGCTCAGAAAGGACAATCTCAGGGTGGGGGGTAGGGGGAATCGTGCACAGCAACAGAGCTTCAGTCGGGGCAAATCCTTCAGGCTCACACTGAGGGGGTCAGATGGCACTTTACTCTTTCATGTCTCTCTTCACTGACAGCCAAGCCACAGTGTGGGTTAATCCTGCTGTGTGTAAGAAATGTGTCCCAGCTACTGTCTTCCATGGGTCACAGCTCCCAGGCACGGGACAGAATCTCAATTCCAACTGCGTTTAGAGTCATAGAAAGAACAACGGTGAATGCTGGAAATGTGCTTCAAATCAGAGATTCGTGTAAATCAATGACCTGTTCCTGACTGGAAGTGAACCATCAGGTTCAGGTTTGGGTTTCTTCTACATTGGTAAAGATAAAGCAGTGTTTCGTAGCCGTACAACACTGAGACCCAGTGGGAGCAGGGGTATGAGCAGCCTGTCCCTGCCTCTGCTGTAACCACACAGAATGCGCCAGGGTGACGTGAGAGAAGGGTCTGGGTTAGAAATTATGTTTCACCAACGGTGACGACATGGGGAGTGTTGACAACATGTTGATTTTCATTTTCAATATTGGCACGTAACATAGATGTATTGGCCAGGAAAGGATGAAAAGGGGTTAGTGCTGGCAATGGGAAGATTTTTTTTCTGAAGTAGTCTCGTCTGAGACTTTATCACTTTCTTCTGATGTCGCCCGGACATGTCTTTTCTTTCCACCTTGATATCATTTTCCATCTTGACTACATTCCGTTCTCTTGTCTGATCCAGAGGTAACTGTCAAAAACAAGTATTTCAGTTTGTGGACAGCTTCATATGACAACATTTTTTTTAATGTCGAAAGCCTTCCATCAGGTTTAATACAATTGAACACAAAACAGCCCTTTTGATTTGCACCTCAATGACATCCCTGTACTCCCCACACCACTGATACACAGTGGCAACAGACTGTACCGTCTACAAGATGCACTGCAGTGACTCAGCAAGGCTCCTCCAACAGCACCTTCTGAATCTGCAGTCTTTACCGTCCAGAAGGACAGGGGCAGCAGTCACATGGGAATGCTACCACCTGCTAGATCCCCTCTAGGCCACATACCGTGCTGACCTGGAAATATAACGTGGAGATGCTGGTGATGGTGTGGGTGGACAAATTCAGAAGTCAGATGACACCAGCTTATAGATCAACAGGCTTATTTGAAAATACAAGCTTTGTGAATGCTCCACCTGACTTTATTACTTTCTTATGATATGTAATAAAGTAGCTCTTCACCTGATGAAGGCGGAACACCCTGAAAGCTTATGATTTCAAATAAAGCTGTTGGATTTGAACCTGGTGTTGTGTGTCTTCTGACTTTGACCTGGCTAAATATCATGTTCCTCCTGTGTTGCTTGGTCAAATTCCTGGAAGTCTCCCTGAATGGCACTGTTGATCCACCAACAGTACTTGGGATAGAGCTAGCACCATCCTCTCCTGGGTGGTTAGCAATGGGCAATAAATCTGGCCTTACCCAGTAATGCCAATGACTCATAAGCAAACAAAATACTGATCATATTTAAATTAATATATGCTAATTAGCAAGAAAACCAAAACAGAATATTTACAGACCACACGTTGAAGGGGTGTGGTTCTCTTTATCACCTCTCTATCATTTGAACATTGTTGTTTAAAAATCCAAGAGATTGCATGAGAAACCTCTTTACCCTGCGACAGGTCAGAATGTGCAATTCACGCCAAGAGCACAAGATGGAGGTGAACAGAGGAACATATTTCAGAAGTTGGATGCATACGTGAGGGAGAAAGGAATAGAAGGATCTGCTGATGGGGAAGATGAAAGGGGAGGATGTGGAGCATTAATACTGATGGAGCCTAATTGAGTTGTTTGGGCTCGAGAGTCTGCAGAACAAAGACAAACATATTTACTTCTAATCTAATTGGAGTGGTGAGGAAAATATTATTTCATATCCAGGTCAAAATAAATCTCCTTCATCAGCTTTTGGGGATCATTTCCTTGGGAATGTGCAAACCCAGGCTCAAACAGCATTATCTCCATTGGGAGCAAAGTGGTGAGAGCGACCAGTCCAGCAGAAGGAACCCTCTGACCCTCCCACTTTACTCACTGTCAGAATGAACGTGGCTCAGTCTTGGATGTGATTTTCCCTCATTTTCAAATCAATTCATGGGATATAGTATCAATGTCTAGGTCAGCACTTATTGCTCATGTCAGTCGTCTTCCTTTAGAAGATGCTGGTTTCTGGGACTGCAGTCTTTGAGGTGTAGGGTCACCCACAGTGTTGTTTGGGAGAAGTTCCTATATTTTGAATCATTGAGAGTAAAGCAACAGCCAATATGGAGGATTATGATATTGAAGTCCCAGTTATTTCGGTGACTCTATTCGGTTTTCATGTTGAGATTTCTGTCTGCAAATCTTCCCTTTCTAACATCCTCTTAATGGGAATGGTGTGCAAGGTCGAGAAGAACATGCAGGTGCTAACTGTCCCATGTAATCGCTTCATTTATTTTTTCTGGACACGAGATGCTGTCTGTTTGAAATGTGCTGTCTAACAGCACATATAATGCAGATTAACAGCAGATCCAACTCTTATGACCATTTGTGAACTTTCCTGTACTTCACCAGACTGTATGATTGAATGAATCCTTTCCCACACTCAGAACATATGGATGGCTTCTCCACAGTATGACCTCGGTGGTGTACCTGTAGGCCAGGTGAATCTCTGAACTGCGTCCCACGCTTGGAGGATTTGAATGGCCTCTCCCCTGTATGGTTGCGCTGGTGTCTTACTGGGACTGAGTGAGTTCTTTTCCACAACCTGAGTATGTAAATGGCCTCTCCCCAGTGTGAACTCGATGCATGTTCAGGTTGGATAACTGTGAGAATACTTTACTATTCTCGTAACAAATAGGGGGCCTCTTCCCTGTGGGAACTCACTGGTGATTCATCAGGGTGAATTATCTGCAGAATTTACTGCCATTGAGGAGGTGATGGCCTGTGGTATTAGACTATTCATTCAGAGAGCCAGATAAACACTTTGTGGACACAGGTTCAAATCCCATTTTGGCAATAAATATCTGGAATTAAGAATCTAATCATTCCTGCGAATCCATTGTTGATTGTTGGAAAAACCATTCTGGTTCACTAATGTCCTTTCGGGAAGGAAACTGCCATCCTTACCTGATTTGCAACACATGTGACTCCAGACCTGCAGCAATGTGGTTGGCTTTGAACTGCCCTCTGGACAATTAGAGATGGGTAATAAATGCTTCCGAGCCAGCGATGCCCTCATTCCATGAATGAATAAAAAAATCTCAGAGCAGGTGAATAACCTCTCTCCAGTGGCAGCAGATCAGTGTTTCCAGAAAGGAGATGAATCAGGGAATCCCTTCCCACATTCAAAGCAGGTCAATGGTTTCGACCTCAGGTGACTGCATTGATGAAACTCCAGCACTAACAAGGAATGGAATTCTTTCTCACAACCCTCATATTTCCATAGTTTCTCCATATCATAGGAGGCCTTGTGCCTCTGTAAGTTCCTACTGTGAATGGTGCATCTGTGAGGCGAGGTGAAGGTGTATCAGTTCACAGGAAGACTCTCATTTGGGTGTATGCGTCTCAGTATTTTCCAGACAAACTGTTGTTACAAATCTTTGGAAACAGATAGACATTTCTTGGTCTACAGTTTCGAGCCAATGATATTCAAGTGTGACTGATTTCAGTGACTCTATTGGATCTTTACGTGATGGTTGTTTTGAGATTTTTGTCTGAAAATCTTCCATTTCTAACATCCTGCAAAAGGATTATTGTTATTATTGACTTAGAAATAAGACTAAAAATTCAAAACAATCAAATCTAATTTACATCTTGTGTGGATAGACTCTGCTCCCTCCCTGGGTTCACTTCCTTTCCTTTCAGCTGCTGCAAGTAAATAATTTCACACCAGAATTTATGCATAAAAAAGAAATTGGGGTAAATTGTTTTCTCAAAGTTATCAGGGAGAGGAAGAAGTTTCAGCCTGGGTGAATCAGTGTGAATAAGCCCATGTCAGCTGTAATTGGAGGGCCAAATGAATCTCTTCCCAAACACACAGTGAGTAAGATGTTTCTCCTCAGTGTGAATAGCTGGTGCTCACTGAGTATCAGATGTCTGAGTGAGCCCCCTCCCACATTCAGTGCAGGTGTACAGTCTCTCTCTAATGTGGCCATGCTGGTCTATCAGAAGCTGTGCTGATTTAATAAATCCCTTCCCACACACTGAGCAGACAAATGGTCTCTCTCCAATGTGACAGGCCTGTCATAAGTGAGGTGGGAAAAACAGGTTCCCTTCCCACACATGGAGCAGGTGAATGGCTTCTTCTCACTGTGTACACATCGATGTTTGGTGAGGCTGGGTAACTGACTAAACTGACTGAAGCTCTTCCCACGCTGAGAGCAGATGAATGTTCTCTCTCCAGTGTGATACGGCTTATGTGGCCTTAGGCTGGATGATGATGTGAATACCCTCCCACACACAGGGCAGGCAAAAGATCTCTCTCCAGTGTGACCTGATTGTGTGACATGAGAATGGATGAAGATGTAATCCCTTCCGACACACACAGCAGATATCAGTCTCTCTCCAGTGTGAACTCGAGTGTGTGACATTGGGCTGGACCATGAATTCTTCCCAGACACAGAGCAGATGAAGCTTCCTTCCCTGTGAAGACATTTTGTGTGACATTAGGCTGGATCCGCAAGTGAATTCCTTCCCGCATGTGGAACAGCTGAACAAATTCTCCCCCGTGCGAGGAGGTCGATATTGAATTAGACCTTTATTCCTCCGAAAGCTTTTTCCATTCAGAGTATTTAAAAGGTCTTTTGCCAGTGTGAACCCACTGGAGTGACATAACAACATAAGAACTAGGAACAGGAGTAGGCCATCCGGCCGCTTGAGCCTGCCTCGCCATTCAATAAGATCATCGGTGATCTTTTGAGACTCAGCTCCACTTACCCGCCCACTCACCATAACGCTTCAATCCTTTCCTTTTCAAAAAATTATCTAGCCATGCCTTAAAAACATGCAGTTAGGTAGCTTCAACTGCTTCACTGGCAGGGAGTTCCACAGACTCACAACCATTTGGGTGAAGAAGTTCCTCCTGACCTCAGTCCTACATCTGCTTCCCTTTATTTTGAGGTGATGCCCTCTAGTCCTAGTCTCACCTGCTAGTGGAAACAACCTCCCTACCTCCACTTTATCTATTCCCATCATAATCTTATATATTTCTATAAAATCTCTCCTCATTCTTCTGAATTCCAATGAGTATAATCCCAGCCTACTTAGTCTCTCCTCATAATCCAACCCCCTCAACTCTGGAATCAACCGCGGTTATCTCCTCGCCACCCCCTCCAGTGCTAGTACATCTCTTCTCAAGTAAGGAGACCAAAACTGCACACAGTGCACCAGGTGTGGCCTCAGCAGGACCCTATACAGCTGCAGCATAGCCTCCCTGTTTTCAAACTCCATCCCTCTAGCAATGACAGACAAAATTCCATTTGCCTTTTTAATTACCTGCTGCACCTGCCATCCCACCTTCAGCAATTCATGCACAAGGACACCCAAGAGCCCCTGTGCAGCGGCATGCTGCAAATTTTACCAATTAAAACACAGTCCATTTTGCTGCTATTCCTAACAAAATGGATGACCTCACATTTATCAACATTGTACTCCATCTGCCAGACCTTTGCCCGCTCAGTTAGACTAACTGTATTCGTCTGCAGACATTTTGTGTCTTCTGCACACTTTGTTCTACCACTCACCTGAGTGTCATCCACAAATTTTGACACACCACACGTAGTCCCCGATTCCAAATCATCTGTGTAAATTGTAAACAATTGCTGCCCCAGCACTGATCCCTGAGGCACACCACTAGCCACTCCCGCCAACCAGAAAAACACCCATTTACCCCTACGCTTTGCTTTCTACTGGTCAACCAATCTTCGATCCATGCCGATACATTACCTGTAATACCATTCAATCTTACACAGCAGCCTTTGGTGTAGCACCTTATCAAATACCTTCTGGAAATCCAGATACACCTCAGCCACAGGTTCCCTAATGTCCACCATGCAAGTAACGCCCACAAGTTTAGTTAAACATGACCTATCCTTCAGAAACCCATGCTGGGTGTTCCCAATGGGACAATTCATATCCAGATGTCTTGCTGTTTTTTTCTTTGATGATAGATTCAACCATTTTCCCCACTACCGAAGTTAAGCTAACTGGCCTAAAGTTACCTGCTTTTTGTTGACTTCGTTTTCAAAACAGTGGCGTCACATTGGCTGTTTTCAAATCTGCGGGAACCACCCCAGAGTCCAGTGAATTTTGTGAAATAATTACTGGTGCATTTGCTACATCCCCCATTCCCTCTTTTAGTAACCTGGGATGCATTTCATCAGGGCCTGGAGACTTGTCTACCTTTAGCCACATTACCTTGTCCAGCTCTGCCTCATTAAAGATAATGATAGTTTCTAGGTCCTCGCCTGCTATAACCTTCTTGCTGTTAGTTTTCTGCATGTTATTTGTGTCTTTCACTGTGAAGACCAACACGAAATAACTGTTTAATGCCTCGGCTATTTCCTCATTCCCAGTTATTAAATTGGCCATCTCATCTTCTCAAGGATGAATGTTTACCTTCGCCTCACTTTTACGATTTACATATTTGTAGAAACTTTTGCTGCCTGTTTTTGTATTCTGAGCTAGTTTACATGACACTGGGTGACTGAGCAAATCCCTTCCCACACATTTAGCAGGTGGATGGTCTCTCCCTGGAGTGACTGTGACGGTGAGCTTCCAGATGGCCTGGGTATCTGTATCCCTTCGCACAATCCACACATTTCCACGGTTATTCCATGATGCTGATCTCCGGGCATCTCTCCAGATTGGATGATCTGTTGAACCCTTGTCCATAACCACAATGTGTGCACAGTTTCGCTGCTCTGTGGATTTTTATTTCCCAGAATGTTAACTGGATGATGTTGAATAATTTCTGCAGTTAGCTCACTGGAACATCCAGAATCAGGTGTGTCAGTGTGCGGGTGTAGGCGCTTTCCCACTCACACTGATGTTTGAAATCTTTTCCCACAGACATACCACATAAACATGTTCCTTTCCGGTCCTGATGAATTGAATAACTCGGTTCGATCTTAACATAGTGTTTGATTTGATTGTTCCATCTTCAATGTCTTTCTTTCTATTACTCTGTGAAATAGTGGTTGGTCAGTGAGGAGGGAGGGGTGGGTAGGTGGGAGGGAAGACAGACAGATCAAGGAGGCGGGGATGAAGCTAGTAGAGGTGGGACAGGGACAGGGATGGACTGGAAGGGAGCGGGGGACAGTGACAGGGAGCAATATACAGGGACAGGCAGGGAGGGAGTGAGAGGGAGCCAGGGACAGGAACAGGGAGCAAGCGACAGAGAGTGGGACGGGGACAGTGAGAGAGGGAGCGAGGGAAAAGGACAGGGATGGAGGGACAGGAAGGGTGTGAGGGACAGGGAAATGGAGGGAGGCATAGGGAGGGACTGAGGGACAGGGACGAGGATGGACAAGGAGGGGGAGGGACAGGGAGAGATCAATGGACAGGGAGGGAGGGATAGTTAGAGAGTGAGGGACAGGGAGTGAGGGACTGTGAGGGAGGGAGGGGCACAGACAAGGACAGGCAGCGAGGGATAGGAACAGAGAGGGCAACAGCAAGGGAACAAGCGACAGAGAGCGGGAGAGGGACAGGGAGGGAGCGAGGGAATAACAGAGAGGGAACAAGGGAGAGAGAGCAAAGGAGCGACAGAGAGGGAGTGAAGGAGCAAGGGGCGGGTAGGGACGGACAGATGGGAGGCAGTGGGGGTCGGATAGGAAGGGAGGGAGGGATGCCACGAGGGACAGGGAGGGAGGGATAGGGAGGGGTGAGGGAAGGATGGGGAACGAGGGAGCAAGGGTCAAGGAGAGAGCGAGGGGTGGGGAGGGAGCAAGGGATGTAGATGGAGTGAGAGATCAAGGGAGGGATGGGGTGGCAGCGAGGCAGGAGGACCATGAGACAGCCATGGGGAGGGAGCGATGGAGTGAGAGACGGGGAAGGAGTGAGTGAAGGAGCGCGGGATGGGGAGGGAGCTAGTGAACGAGTGCAGGACATGGACGGAGCAAGGGACAGGAGTGAACAACGGAGGGAGCGACAGGAAGGGAGGGACAGGAAGGGAGCAAGGCAGCAAGGCCCGGGTAGGGAGGGATGGATGGATGGGGAGGCAGAGGGGGAGGGATGAGGAGAGAGGGAGGGAGGTCACGAGGCACAGGGTGGGAAGGACAGGACCAAGGGACAGGGAGGGGAATCGAGGGATGGCAGCGACGGATGGGGAGGAAGTGAGTGAGCAAGGTACAGGGAAAGGATGGAGTGAGGAAGCGATGGTGAGGGAGCACAGGACAGGGAGGGAGAGACTTGAAGTGAGGGAGCAAGGGACTGGGAGAGACCGAGGGCGTTGCATGGATGAGGGAGCCAGGGATGGGGAGGGAGCGAGGGAGCAAGGGACAGAGCCAGGAACAGGGAGGGAGGGAGCGAGGGACGGGGATGGAATGAACAATGGACAGAGAGGGACGGGAATGGGAGAGACAGGGACCGAGGGCGAGAATCGAGGGATGGGGAGGGAGAGAGCCAGGGAGTAAGCAACGGGGAAGGACGTAGGGAGCGAGGATTGAGGGAGAGATGGACTGAGGGAGCAATGGAAAGTTGTGGAAGGAGTGAGAAAGGGATGGGGAGGAAGAAGAGGAGGTGAGGAAGTGAGCGAGGGACAGGGGGTGAGGGAGGGAGCGAGGCACTGGGAAGCAGCAACTGAGCGAGGGACGGGGAGGGTGCAAGGGATGGAGAGGGAGGAACAAGGATGGAGCGAGTGTATGAGGAACGGTTAGGGAGAGAAGGAGAGAACGAGAGACAGGGTGGTTGGTAGTGAGGGATGGGGAGGGTTCAAGGAATGGGGATGGAGAGAGGGACGGTGAGGGAAGATGGATGGGGATGGAGCAAAGGACAGAAAGGGAGGGAGGGAGCAACAGGGAGAGGAGCTAGGGAGTGAGGGATGGGGGAGGGAGAGAGCAAGGGAGCAATGGTCAGGGAGGGATGGAGTGAGGGACAAGGAGGGATGGAATCAGGGACCGAAGGAGGGACGGGGTGGGAGCGAGGGATGGAGAGGGATGGAGTTAGCGATGGACCAGAGGGGAGCGACAGAGCGAAGGACAGAGCGAGGGAGCGAGGAACGGAGCAGAGAGTGAGGAACAGAGCAATGGAGTGAAGGAGGGTGAGGGATTGAAGGACCGAGGAACAGGGAAGGAGGGAGGGAGCAAGGGACAGGGAATCCAAGAGGAATGGGGATGGAGTGAGGGAGGGGAGGGTCTGAGTGAGGGAGCAAAGGATGGGGAGGGAGCAAGGGACGGGGTGAGAATGTGGGACAGGGAGGGAGCCAGGGATGGGAGAGCAAGGGACGGCACGAGAGTGAGAGACTGGAATGGGTCAAGGCAGCAAGGGACGGGAAGGTAGGGAGGGAAGAATGGGGAGGGATGAGGGATGGGAAGAGAGCGAGTGAGCGAGGGACGGTGCGAGGGAGTGAGGCACGGAGTGAGAGAGCGAGGGACAGTGAGAGGGAGCAAGGGGCGGTGAGGGAGTGAGGAACAGGGAGGGATCGAGTGACGCTGAGGGAGTGAGGGATGGGGTGGGAGTGACGGCTGGCGTGGGAGCGAGGGAGTTAAGGACAGCGATGGATTGAGAGACTGGGACACATTGAGGCAGGGAGGGACAGGGAGGGAGGGAAAATGGGGAGGGAGCAAACAAGTGAGCAAGGGATGGGGAGGGAGGACGGGAGTGAAGGATGGAGAGGGAGAAAGGGAGCGAGTGAGCGAGGGATGGTTAGGAAGAGAGAGGGAGGGAATGAGGGACACAGAGAGAGAGGGAGAGAATGAGGGACAGGGATGGAGGGAGGGATGGGAAGGGAGCAAGCGAGGTCGAGAGGGACCAGGGAGGGAGCAAGGGATCAGGAGGGACAGGGAGGGAGGTGGAAGGGGCAAAGGATATGGATGGGTGCAGGGACAGAGCGAGGGACAGGGATGGACGAGGAGGGGGAGGGGCAAGGAGGGAGCAAAGAAAAAGGAGGGAGGGTCAGGGAAAGACCGTGGTGTAGGGACGTAGACTGGGAGGGAGGGAGAGACAGGAAAGGAGCGATTGACTGGAAGTGGGCATGGAGGGAGCGAGGGACAGGGAGGGAGCAAGGGAAAGGGACAGGGCGGGACTGGGAGAGAGCAAGGGACAGGCAAGGACAGGGAGGGAGCGGGTTTGTGAATGAGCGAGTGAGGGATGGGGAGGGATGTGGGATGGGGAGGGTGTGAGGGACCAGGAGGTTGCGTTGGAGAGTGAGGGACAGGGAAGGAGGGAGTGAAGGAGGCATCACGGGATCGGGAGTGTACGAGGGACCAGAAGGGACTGACGGAGAGGAAGAGAGGGATGGGGAGGGATGGACGGGGAGTAGGGCACGATGGAGGGAGGGAGCGAAGGACGTCAAGGGATCGAGGGACAGGAAGGGTGCAAGGGATGGGAGGGACCGAGGGCTGGAGTGAGGGAGAGGGTGGGAGCAAGGGACAGGGATGGCAACAGGGTCGGGTGAATGAGAGACCTGGTCTGGGAGGGACAGGGATTGAGCGAGGGAAGGGCAGTGAGCAATGGGGAGGAAGTGGTAGGAGCGAGGGATGGGGAAGGAGCGATGGAGTGACAGGGAGTGAATGACAAGGGGGAGGAGGGAGAGAGCGACAGGGGCAGGGGGACATGGCCCAGCGAGCCAGATACAGGGGGCCAGGGAGCAGGGGGTTCCAGAGATAAATGACGGACTTGAAGTGGGAGAGGAGGACCAAGGAAGAGGAGGCAGAGAAAGAGAAAGTGGATCAGAGATAGAGACAAGGAAACAGAGGCAGAGAGGTGTGAGTGACGGGGGAAGGAGAGAGAGACAAAAGGCACAGAGGGGGATTAGATTAAATTAGATTCTCTACAATGTGGAAACAGGCCATTCGGCCCAACAAGTCCACCCTGTCCCTTGAAGCATCCCACCCAGGCCCATCCCCCATATCCCACACACCCCCGAACACTATGGGCAACTTAGCATGGCCAATCCACATAACCTGCACACCTTAGGGTTGTGGGAGGAAACCGGAGCATCCGGAGGAACCCCACGCAGACACGGGGAGAATGTGCAAACTCCACACAGACAGTTGCCCGAGGCTAGAGTCGAACCCGGGTCCCTGGAGCTGTGAGGCTGCAGTGCTAACCACTGAGCCACCGTGCTGCCGGGATGGGGAAAGAGATGGAGAGGGGAAGGGGGAGGGGGACAGAGAGAGGGAAAGAGCGTGATAGGGGATTAGGGAGAGATGGGGTCAGAGGGGAAAATACAGAGTGGGAGACGGGGTTCACGCAGGCAGACGGTGAGACAAGGGGGTGTGGACATTCGAGGAGGAGAGACAGACAGGATGCAGGGAGAGAGGGAGGGAGTGGTTTGTAGAGGGTGGGTGGAAAGAGAGAAGGAAGGGAATGGAGAGAGGGGTGGGGAGCGGGGGCGGTACAGAGAAATGTGGATCAGAGAGGGAGAGACTGAGTGAGGAAGGGCAGGAGAGAGAGAAAGAGACAGAGAAATACCAGAGGTGAATGCAAGGACAGAGTGACTTAAACCCAACTCCTGAGCTCAGTCCCGAAAGCCTCCCATTCCCCTGGGACTGAGCCTGTCTCTCTCCAGCTGAGCTTCTTCAACAAAAAGGCAAACAACAATATAGTTTGCTGAGCTGCTTGGCACTTTTTAATGAACGTTAATTACATATTGAAGTTATGGATGCAGTCAGTGGGATGGTGCCTTTTCTCTTTGGCCTGTGAGTTGAGAGAAACATTGACATGTTTCCCTGTAACCCGCTGTGGGATAAGGTTGGATAAACCAGCACTACCCTCAGTCTGTTACCATAGCGACAGGCTGCTTCATTGCTGAAACATTGAACTGAAATGAGAAAATCCTGGATGGATTGATTAATGAGTGAATTTGATTGATGGATGAATTTGGGTAAAGGGATATTTCAGCACATTCTTCAGCTGCTGCCTGAACTGAGTCTGGGTCACGGCATAAATCGCAGTGTTTGTGCAGCAACTGAGGAGCTGCAGCATGAAGCCCAATTCCTGCACAAAGTAATCTAGATACACAGACTGATACCCAAACCCATACATTCGAAACCATATAGAATACACCATTAACATTGACCATAACAGGATAAAATTGGCCGAGATCACAAACAGTAAAATGTTGGTTTTTTTCGATTTCTCATTTCTGTGTCACACTGACCGTCCCCATTGGTGTGAGTCCAGAGTCTGCTGCGGGCTCTGCTGGCCACTAAAGTGTGTCTGACATTGAGCAGCAGAATCAGGAGAAATGGGAGAGCCGGGGTTTGAATGTGGTCGAGGAACTCGATTGTGATCCAGACAGGATTAAAATAAACATTGGCTGTTACCACACAAAACTAGGGTTGGTTCCTCAGCCAATACCGAGCTGTGAGCATAAAATACCAGAAAATGTTCTTTAAACAGCCCAGCGCAGTCACTGTTCCCAGAACCACAGCCGCCGTTTTCTCACTGCAATATTTACTTTTCAGCTTCTGGCAACAAATGGCCACAAATCGATCAAAGGTGAAAGTGACGGTGAACCAGACAGAACAGTCAATGGCTGCATAAAGCAGGACGGCATGGATATTACACACGGGGATGGACCACAGGAAATGAAACTGTTCGTTGTAAACAATGGGAATGTGTCTCAATATCAGGTCGAGGATAATGACCAGTAGATCCGCCACTGCCATGGCCCCCAGGTAACGTCTGACACATGGAGACAATCCACAATCTTTATAAAGCAGGACATAGATCGTCACTACGTTAACTGTGAGGAAGGAAACTAAATAAAGTATACATCAGCCTGGAACCAAATGTACCAGTTTATTTGAGGACAGAGTGAGATATTCAAACGCATCACTGTAGTCAGCGAGTTCTTGAAATAATTGCAGCTGAAGTCACAAATAGTAAGGTCTGAATTACTTATAAAATGAAATACCCTCCTGCACTGCCACAATGATGCCACCCGAAGGTTGCAGGAACAGCAACTCATATTCCGCCTGGGAACCCTGCAGCCATATGGTATCAATGTGGATTTCACCAGTTTCAAAATCTCCCCTTCCCCCACTGCATCCCTAAACCAGCCCAGTTCATCCCCTCCCCCCACTGCACCACACAACCAGCCCAGCTCTTCCCCCCCACCCACTGCATCCCAAAACCAGTCCAACCTGTCTCTGCCTCCCTAACCGGTTCTTCCTCTCACCCATCCCTTCCTCCCACCCCAAGCCGCACCCCCAGCTACCTACTAACCTCATCCCACCTCCTTGACCTGTCCGTCTTCCCTGGACTGACCTATCCCCTCCCTACCTCCCCACCCACACCTTCTCCACCTATCTTCTTTACTCTCCATCTTCGGTCCGCCTCCCCCTCTCTCCCTATTTATTCCAGTTCCCTCCCCCCATCCCCCTCTCTGATGAAGGGTCTAGGCCCGAAACGTCAGCTTTTGTGCTCCTGAGATGCTGCTTGGCCTGCTGTGTTCATCCAGCCCCACATTTTATTATCTTGGAATCTCCAGCATCTGCAGTTCCCATTATCTCTAGTAAAAGCTGTTCTGGTGTGTGAAAAGAAAAAAACTGGCTAAGACTAAAATTGGGCCCTTGAAGTCAGAAACGGGTGAATTTATTATGGCGAACAAGGAAATGGCAAAAGAGTTGAATAGGTACTTCCGATCTGTCCTCACGAGAGAAGACACAAGCAATCTCCCAGATGCAATAGTGGCTGAAGGACCGACGGTAATGGACGAACTGAAGGGCATTTATATTTGGCAGGAAATGGTGCGGGATAGACTGTTGGGACTGAAGGGCGATAAGTCCCCTGGACTTGATGGTCTGCATCCCAGGGTTCTTAAGGAGGTGGCTCTAGAAATTGTGGATGCATTGGTTATTATTTTCCAAAGTTGTATAGATTCTGGATCAGTTCCTGCGGATTGGAGGGTGGAAAATGCTGTCCCACTTTTCAAGAAAGGAGGGAGAGAGAAAAAAGGAAATTACAGACCGGTTAGCCTGACGTCAGTGGTGGGAAAGATGCTGGAGTCAATTATAAAAGATGTAATTACAACTCATTTGGATAGCAGTAACAGAATAGGTCAGAGTCAGCATGGATTTACGAAAGGGAAATCGTGCTTGATTAATCTTCTGGATTTTTTTGAGGATGCATCTATGAAGATAGAAATGGGTTAACCAGTCGATGTAGTGCGCCTGGGCTTTCAGAAAGCCTTTGATAAAGTCCCGCAGAGGAGATTGTGAACCAAATTAGGGCACATGGTATTGGGGGAACAATACTGACTTGGATTGAAAATTGGCTGGCTGACAGGAAGCAAAGAGTAGTGGTAACCAGTTCCCTTTTGGAATGGCAGGCAGTGACCACTGGGGTTCCACAAGGTTCGGTGCTGGGACCGCAGCTGTTTACGATATATATTAATGATAAAGACAAAAGCATGAAAAGAGGCAAGATTTTGTGATGAGAACAGTGATATAAAAACGAACTCTGTTCACATTTACCAAAAAATAGGAAAAGCACAAAATGTTAGGATAATGAGGGAGCAGCGCTGTGAAGCAAATGTAATGACCGCTACACCGCAGTAACATAGGGGCCCACTGGCCCTAGTTTTTTACACTGTCTTTCTCTATTATGCACAGGCTATCCAGCCATCTATTGCAATGCAGTTTCTAATGCATGAGGTCCTCTCTCAGAGGACACCGATGCCTGCAGTGTTGGGTCTGTAGTTTTGGCGATTTGCCAAGTGGGCCTGAGTTCATTTCTTTCTGGGGTCTGCGAGAATTTTCACCTCCTGCTGCATCCAACATCCAAAGGAGCTCTTTAAATTTCATTTCAATTTATTTCTGATACAACAGTGTTAACACCACCATGTCATTCCCCCCATCAGCCAGAAATGTGTTTAAAATACCACATTCCTGTTTGTCCTTCCAGGTATTTGAGAAAGGTATTTGCAAAGCAGCTGATGTGAGGAATGCTCCAGTTTGGCAGGAAGAATGAGGTGGAGCAGTATAAATTGCAGAGTGATGAGGAAACAATGGGGCACTAACACGGACAGAGGAGCGGTGGAACGATGTTCTTCTTTGCAGTAAACAGACTCTGATTTTGAAATATGAATTTGACTAATATAAGCTAGGTGTGTGTCATCCTTGCTCTCTGGGGGTTGGTCTGTCCTGAGGACTCTGCCACTATTAGGGAATATATCTGATTGATTCTATTTGTGAGTGAAAATGAGGCTCCGTTCCCTGAGTAGAATATGAACACAGTTTTACCATCTCTAACTTCAGTCCCATTTATTGAATCTTGGGAAAATAATATTGAGATGAACACTTGAAACGTCAGAGCATACAAGGCTGCAGGCCAAGTGCTGGAAACCAGAATTGATGGACCTATGAAAAAAAAACTTAATGATTCGGTCATTTTGCAAGAGAAAAGAAATCAAAAGCTACATCATTAGGAAACAATTCACGTGCTTCTGCCCTCAGCTCTGGTGGTCTAGTGGTTCGGATTTGGCACTTTCACCTCCGTAGCCTGAGTGTGATTGCGGATCAGGGAATCAGGATTGATTGTTCCTGACAGGGACAATAACAAAGGTAAAGCAGTTCTGAAGGGAATTCCTTCAATGTCTTGGGTTAGTCCACGTCCCCAAGAACATGAGAATCAATGCCCCAGCCTCTTAAAGATGGGAATGGTGCCTGAACTCTTTCTGTTCATTCAGACAGTTCACTCTTCATCCTCCTCTGATTCCACTTCCCAAAGAGATTCTAAAGTTTCTTGAAGCTGAAGCCGGGTGATTGGGCTTGTGTCCTTGATGTTCCCAGTAGCTGCAGTGATTGGGTTGGTGGGTTTGGGAAAATAAAAGGAAGGCATGAGCAGCTTTTGGGACAATTTCAGCTTTCCCTTCTCTGAAGAGGCTGTGATATTTGTGACATTCACTGATGGGAAAGAGCGAAAGGGTTCTTATTTCTGCAGAAATTCAAACGTCACTGCGGCTTCAAAGCAGAGAGAAAAATTACATGGGAAATGTAACAACTAGTTATACTGCTCTTGAGCCAGGTAGGAGTCAAACCTACAATTTCCTAATCCGTCGTGAGGTGTGTTATCCATTGCACCACTGGCCCACTCCAGTGTTTGGTTTTATACACTGCAGTTATGGTGTTAATGCGAACATGGTTAGCAATGGTAACATTCACAGCATGAACTACCAGCAAAGTTCATCACTGTCACTGCTTCAGTTCACTGGCCCAGACTTTGTGATGCAACGAGTTTCACTGGGAAAGAAAACACGTTTGTCCTCAGAGAACTGCCATTCACCCGACCCAGCTCAGCCATTCAATGAGATCACTACTGTTCTAATGAATCTCAGCTTCATCTTCCTGCTTTTTTCTCCATAACATGAGGAAAGCTCAAGCCCAATCTTGACCCAAAAAATCAATTTCCTGCTCCTCTGATGCTGCTTGCCCTGCTGTGTTCATCCAGCTTTACACTGTGTTATCTCAGATTCTCCAGCATCGGCAGTTCCGACTATGATTCGTGTTATTTTTCGCAAGTTTACATTACTTTAATGGCCTGTGTGCGTTTGCAGAAAATTGAATAATATGAAACGAGCGAAAAAGCCCTTCCTGCAATTTAATCCAGTGCAGAGGCAACGAAATAAGGGAGTTCAGAGAGTGAAAATATTACCTCTATTTCTCCCTACACAGATATCTCTCTTTGCCATGTGAATATTTGTCGCATTTTTTTTTATAATTGAAACATTCTCAAGGACACATCCTCCCTGAATCCACCGACATCTGTGCTGCCAAAATACTATTTTCTTTAGATTAAAATTGCTTTCCCAAATCCTGATGTCCCAGTAACCTTTCGTCCATGTCAATTAAAGATGCTCCATGCACTAATTGCCATCCCCATTTCCCCATCTTTGCGACTAGTCCACTATGCTTCTCTGGTTCTGGACGTGAGAACTGGGATTATTTGGTCATTTGCAGCAGTGGTTACTTCCTTGTGTGAGGGAACTTGTAAAGTAACCGATGTTAAACTGCATTTCTTTTTGAAAAATGCATTTTCAATATTTTCCTGCACTATTCCCGAAGCATGTTATGTTTTGAAATTTCAGCCTGGAACAGACTCAGTGACTGACCCTGCCAAAAGGTCTGGGCCACCAAAGTTTAAAGTTTCACCCCACTGTGACATTCCCACATCTCCGTCTGTTTTTTGGTAAGTATTCCTGTCATGGAAAATTCATTATGTACATTCTAAACGATGAACGTAATGTGGAAAACATGTGACCAGTGGCGCAATCGGTCAGTGTGTGATAGTTATATGACAGTGTAGAGGCCTGTGCAATACCCGGTATGAGTTCCAGCTTCACGTGGATGAGCTTTTACTGACATGGGGACAGTACGCGAAGAATCAGAGCCATGTTGAGCGAATTCGACACTTTATTGGAAAGTGTCGGTTTCTGTGGATTGAGAAACATTTTTTTTCGGTGGGAAGTATCTCAGTTATCAACAAATATCCAACACATATTCAATGCGTGTGGAAACATTTCTGGAGAGAAAACCAAATGTGATGTTTCAGCTCAATAACTTTTCTCATGTGGCTGACCCTGCATTGGTTACAGTCTCGGATAAAAAAAATTACACTGTTTCATATTACTCAGTTTGCTGCTAACTGGCAGCATCTATGACAATAATTTTACAAAAAGGAATTAGATTTATCTCATTGCACCGTTTGACTGGTGCATTCAACTTTTGTCAGAATTCATTGAATTCAAGTGCTGCTGAGAAGAACAGAGGCTTGAAAATACAAAAAGGCAGAGTCCAGTTGGTGGATTTCTTTAGCAGGCACTAGTAAGTATGAATGGATGAAAAATCAAAATAAATACGGTTATATCTGTAAGGTACAAGATAAAATCAGGAATTCCATCACCGAGCGACAGTTCACTTACTGATTTTGATAGTGTCATGTTACTTGCCAATTAATAAAAGAGCTTCGTTCCATTTCTAAAGCTTCACAGGAAATCATATGCCACACGTTTCAAAACCATGAGAATTTTTATAGTCGATACTATTCAACTGCATGGGTTCACAAAATTTATTGATATCTAAATTTCCTTTCTGTACTTTTTCAAATCATGCTCAGTTGTTTCACAATTTGTATTGCTTCACATCAAATAATAAGCCACACCTTCCAAAGCTATTAATATTTTATAAACAGTTTTAATCAGCCGTTAATGAAGTTTCTTCACATCTGAAATCATTCAAATTCAAATTGATTATTGACCCACACAACTCGACATCCCACCGCTTTCCCCACCCAGCCCTGGCTATAGATTCTTCCCCCTTGTTAAATACACACCTTGTACGCTTGCTCATATGCCCTTTAAAATGTACTGGAATCACCTACTGCCTTTGTTCTGAGATATTTTTTGTAGATTTTAATAGTTCTCTGACTGAATGAAACTCTGCTCCAATGTTTCCTTTATTATTCACCGACACTTTTGAATTTCTGACCTCTCTGACTTTGATTCACTTGAAAGAGGGAACTTTCATCTTATTTAGAAACTCCAAACCTCGCATCATCTGGCAAATCTCCACTTGTTTCCATTTCCATTTGCTCTGTGTCAGTTACAGCATTTCTGATTTTCCCAACATCTGGTGAATATAATCTGCAACTTTTCCATCACCCCGATAAAAACTGCCTGTGCCAATTCTAATGACTTTATATCCCAGTAGACCACATCTGCCTCCTTTCCAACTGTTTGCATATTTGTGATGAACAGTGCAGATACGGATTACACACAGTGTTCCAAGTGAGGCTCAACTACGGATGTTACGGTTATACTGCGATCTCAACAACCTCACTGTGGGGCTACAGTCACTTCCAGGGCTGACTAGTTAAGCACAGTAAATATCTTCACCAAAGCTAATCGTGGACCTGAAATCTCAAAGTTTCAAGAAGAACTGCCCTACTTGTTGTGTATCGTCTCTCCATATTCGTGTTCCCTTAGTTCATCACTTTGTGTGTCCCTGAATTGAATTCGACCGAATGATTAATTTATTAATTATGACATTTCTCTCATCTCTCATTATTCCAAACTCTCTGGAGCACAAACTGATATTACTTGTATGTGCCTAGAATACAGTCCTCTCATCCCTGTGATGAATTGACTCGACATTCCTGATGTGACCTCGAAGGCAAGTCATTCCTTCTCTGGTTGAGGGAGATCAGAACTGGGACAACGGGCATTTATGTGTTCATTACACCCAAGACAATTGCAGCAAGACTTTCACATTCAGCTTTTACAATCTGATTCTAGCAAAGGTGAACCTAAAAGCTGCATTTCTCTGTGTTGTTTGTCTGTGTGTGGTTGCCTGTACTTTACCGTATACAATGACAATCAAATTTGTCTGAACACAGAGTTCCAAAAATTTCAGACAATCCGACTTGTGTGTTTCAAACTGATAGAATGCAGTAGTTTAGCAGCACCTGGGCACTGCAAGGATGTGGTGGCTTGTGGAAAGACACTGGTCTCACAAATGGGAAATGATTATTTCAATCCCCGATTCTACTCATCATTAATTGTCAATCGCTGAGCTAAAGTGTGTGTGCTCACCAACTGGTGGACTCTGTACCCATGTCATTCCACTGCTGCCCCATTTAAAGCACCTTTCTCTTTTAAGTCACGGTACAGCAATAATCTTTGGTGATTCTAATGTTGATATAAATTGGCCATGCCAGATTAACGAATGTAGTTTGAATGGTGAGTTGATGAGGTGTCATTGGGGCCATTTATTAGAATAATATTTTCCAGAAGCAACCAGAGAGCAGGATATCTGGTAATATGCAATGGCACAGGATTCAATATTTACCTCATAGTGAAGACGCTCCTGGGTAGCAGTGATCACATTGTCACTGAATTTTATATTTACTTTGAGAAAGGGAAGGTTTGAGCTATGATGAGCGCTTGAAAGCAAATTGAGGGAAATGATAACAGTACAAAGTTAGGGCTGGCTGAAATGAAGTGGAAAATTAAGTTAAGAGCGGGGCCGGTAGACTTGTAATGGTAGATATTTGAGGAGGTAATTCAGACTCGAAAAAGCTGCATTCCAGTCAGGAAGAGTTGAAGAGAATGAAGCACCAACCACATCTAGGGAAGGAATGTAAAGATAAGATGAAGTTGAAATAAGAGTTCCACAAAATATATTGCTATTCAGACATATACACACAGGTCACATTGTTTAGGTGAGCACGTTTTCTATACCACCTTTTCATCAGTACTATCAGTTCTGAAGGAGAGTCGCTGGACTTGAAACATTAACTCTGCTTTCAAGATGGCACTGACATCGTGCAACTTCTTATGACATCCCCAGAGCAGATCTAACCCTAACATTTGTTCTTACCATCCTACACTTTTAAATTTCAATTTAAGCCTCAAAGAATCACTAATAATCTAGTTTCAGGTTTAAGGATATTGTAGTTGTACAGATCCAAGTACTGACGGCACTTGACTCACCAACCCAGGGCAGCAAATCATGCTGATCTTGCTAACATTGGGGTTGCTTAGTGCACGCCCTGTGCAATGTACCCAGGATGCCTCTGCCTGAGCCTTTTTCCAACCTCCAATCACTACATCCTTTTGTGCAATGATCTGCTTATCCTGCTTGTAAACAAAGCTTTACACTGTTCTCTGGTACACTTGGCAAACAGTCAATTATGTTTACAGATGATGCCAGTCATGCTGCATTTCTCCGGAAATTGCTGCTTTTGTTCAGAGAACTTTGTTCGGTCTGAACACTGGGCTGCAAGAAAGATGCAATTGTCCTAGAGGCCGTACAGATCAAATTGACTAGGTTATTGCCTGGGCTGGACCATTTCCTCTGTGAAGGTAGACAGTCTAGGATGAAGTTGTCTTTTTTCTGAGAGCAGAGCAAGTTTGAGGGAAACTTATTGTCGTGCACAAAATTATAAAGGGATAGACATAGGACATTGTAATAAACTTCATCTAATTGAAAAGGATGAATAACCATTGATATCAATTAAAAGTAAGGGATGGAGAACTTAGAGAAAATTAAAGGAAGATGTCTTTCTCCTCCAGAGAGTTCTAGGTTTCTGGAATTCACTGCCTGGGCGTACGGTTAAACTAAGAATCATCAGATTATTTTAGGAATGTTTCAATGATTACTTGAAGTGCCAGATCACACAAAGATAGGAACCACGGACTGGAAAGCAGGGACAAACTCATACAAAAAGCTGGAAAGCTCAGCAGGTCTAGCAGCATCTGTGAAGAAATATCAGAGTTTGGGTCTGGTGACCCTTCCTTCCGAGGGATAAAACAGATACTTGATGAAAGACACAAAGAGAATGTGCCAAAGATAACTTTCTGTACTGTTAGACTTCTGCAGTTATGGGGCAATGGGGAACATGTTGGCCTTCTAAGGGCGTATTAACGTGTTATTCAAACATTGTGCGTTTGCGTCCCACCAGAGTCAAGTTTTAGTTCACATTAGATAGGAGTCAATGATGGAACGTAGAAGCCGAATCATCATAAACTAGTCCTACCAAGATATTTCTTTCCTTACTTTTCGATTTCACGCAGACTGATTTATCATTCTCACCCCTCATGCCAATATCATTTCCTAATACAGCCTTGATATCATCATTAAGCAATAGAGCAACTCCAGCTCCTGCTCCTTGTTGTCTATCATGTCGGAATACTGAGTACGCAAGGGCATTTAACTTCACAACCTCCATCTTCCTCCGACCATTTTTTTCAGTAATACTCACCAGGTCAGACATATTCATCTCTCTTTGTGCTGTTAGCTCATCAAATTATCCCAAATGGTGTGTGTATTTAGGCCCAAGATTTTTAAATAAGTTGTATTGATTTGTTTTTCTCTTTTAATACTTTCTTCTGCACTGTGCTTTTGACAGTCTCCATCGTTATTTATTAATTCCAGATAATGTTGAGCCTCATCTCCATAGTTTATTCCAACTCCTACGTGTTTCCATAATGCCAATTGCTCAGCCTTATTATCCAAGAAAAGGTCAAAATTTGCTCCTTCTCTAGTAGGAATATTGACATAGTCATACAGCATGGAAACTGTCCAATGATCCCATGCCAAACATAATCCCAAACAAAATTATTCCCATCTGCCTGCACCTGGCCTATATCTCTCCAAACCTTTCCAATTCATGTACTTAACTGAATGTCTTTTACATTTTGTAATTGTGCCCATATCTCCCACTTCCTCAGGATGTTCATACTACACGCAAACCACCATATTTGTGAGAAAAAGCCCCTCATTTACTTTTAAAATGTGTCTCCCCTCATCTTAAAAAAATGTCTCCTCGTCTTGAAATCCCGCATCCTAGGGAAATGATAATAGTATTAACCCTATCTATACCCTCATTTTTTATAAACTTTGATCAGATCGCCTCTCAAGCTCCTACACTCCAGTTAAAGAAGGTCTAGCCTACCCAGCCTTTCTTTGTAATTCAAGCCTTCCTTATCTGGCAACATCCTCAACATAACATCCCAACTCCTACATCCGAAGAACTGAGCAATGAAAACAAGTGTGCCAAATTCCGTTTTTATCCACCCTGTCCTAATGTGACACAAACCACAAAGAATTATGTACCTGAATCCCTGTGTCCCTCTGTTCTACAATACTACCCAAGGCCTTCCCATTAATTATATCAGCCCTATCTTTGTTGTTGTACCCATACCTGGCATTTATCGATATTGAACTGCATCTGCTGTTTGTCAGCTCATTGACTGATTTAATCAAGATCCCTTTGGAATCACAGAAAAACTTCTTCAGTGTCTGCTATGCCACCAATTTTGGTATCGTCTACAAAATTATGAACCATGCCTTTTATATTCTCATCTAAATCATTCATATGAATGACAGGCAAAAGAGGGCCCAGAACAGATGCTGACCACCCCTGGTGACAAGCCTCCAGTCCACATAAAATTAAACATGTTGACAATTTCTTCGCTCTCCAAACATTTAACACTATGTACATACTAGTCAATGTTTGAAAAATTAAAATCACCTACTTTTACAACCTTATTATTCTTACATATATCTGATATCTCTCTACATATTTGTTCCTCTATTTCATTCTTACTACTGGGGTGTGAGCGGGGGGGTGGTGTGGCAACAATACAATCCCATCAAGGTGATCATTGCTTCCTTCTTATTTCTAACTTCATCCCATATTTTAACTGGATGATTTTTTTAGAAATATTTTCTTGAGTTAAAGCTCAAGAAACTCATGTTTTCCTTAATGTAAAACGCCACTCTTCCACCTCTTGTGCTTCCCTTTCTATCCTTCCTACATCCCCCTCATGCTTCTAAACTCCATCAAATGTTGACCGAGTTCTCGCTGCTACCTTTATGACAAACCTTTCATCCCGGGACCATTCTTGTAAACCTACAATGGACCCCCTCCAATGCCAACACGTCCTTCCTCGATACAGGACCCAAAACTGGCCACAATGTTCCAAATGCGGTCTTTGCAGAGCTGTTACAGCCTCAGCAGTATATCCCAGCTCTTGTACTCTAGGCGCCTTGAAATAAGTGTTGAAATGGTGTTTGACTTCCGAGCTGTCAACTCAACAATAATGTTAACCTTAAGGGAGTTCCTGAACTCAGACTCACAATTTTGCATTGCCGCCTGAAATATCCCTGAAAACTCTGTCATTGCTGCTTCCCTGTCTTCATTGGCTCCTTCTTCCTTCAACTCTGGCCAAATCCTCTCTCATGTCTTTTTAGTTAGTCTTACTCAGTTGTACTACCGTTACATCCCATTCCATCTCCTCCGCATCAAACTGCAGGGTGAACTCTATCACATTATGGTCACTGCCTTCTCGGGGGTTACTGCACCTTGAGCTCCCCAATCAAGTCTGCCGCATTACACATTTCTAAATCCAAAACTGCCTTCTCCTTATTGGGCTCGATTTCAAGCTGCTCCATTAAAATCTCATACAGATTTCACAAATCCCTTTTCTTTAGGCCCACTGCCGACCTGATTTTCTCAGTCAACCTGCATATTGAAGTCCCCCATAATTACTGCAATTGTGCCATTTTTACATGCCTTTTCTCTCTCCTTATACTTTCTTCCCCACAGCCTGAAGACTCCCGGAAGGCCTGTGCATAAGATCTATCATGCTGTCTTTTACTTTGTGGTTCCTTAGCTCTATCCACATGGATTCTATGCCATGTGACGCCATCTCCTTTCTTGTTCTCAATTTAATTTCATTTCTTCGTAAAAAAGGCAGTATCACACATTGGTCCATCTTTTTATAGGATGTGTATTCTTGGATATTTCGTTCCCAACCTCGATGCCCTGGCAGCCACGTCTCTGTGAAACCCACAACATTGTGCCTGTCAATTTCAATCTGTGCTACAAGCTCACTTACCTTACTTCATACACTGTGTGCATTTGAGTACCACACGCTTGGCTCTACATTGCCTGACCTTCTTCTCACAGTTGTCCCTTTATCTGCTCTGCCGGAAATTAGCTTCCTGAACCTTTCCATTCGTTCTGTCCTACTACATGTTGTAGAAACTTAAGTCTGAGTTGAGCCCATCCACTTTCACATTTTCCACAATTTTCCATGCGTGAGCCTCTGCCACCATGATTTTAATTTAATGTCCTATCCACCGGCCCTAGTTATGTCATTTCCAAGGGCTTCGGTCCTTGCCTGAGTCAAGTGGGCCCTGTCCATCAGGACAGCTCTGTCATTCCCCAGTACTGACATCAACATTCAATTAATTGGAACCCATGTCTCCCCTACCAATCTCAGTCAGGTATTTAACTCTTTACTCTTGCTGACACTGCTCCTGTCCGCTTATGGATCAGGCATTAATCCAGAGATTAGTATCTTTTTGGTTGTATTCTTTAATTTCCCTCCAACTTGCTCATCTTGCTTCAGAAGAATCTTGCTCCTCTTTTCTATCTATGTCAACAACACAATCATTCCTATCCCCACTCTGGAGAAGGAAGAGATATCTTGAACACAGGTACCATGTGGCAACATAGTCTTTGGGACTCTGGATAGTGTGAGATACAATCACAAACCGATCTTCGGTCACATACAACAGCAAGGTTGTTGTCAAAATCAAGTCATCCAGATATACAGCACGGACACAGGCACTTCAGTCCAACTTGTCCATGCCGTCCAGAAATCCAAAATAAACCTAGTCCCATATGCCAGCATTTGTCATTTATTCCTGTACCCTTCAGCTACCCATCCAAGTAGCTTTTATATATTGTGATTGTACCAGCTTCCATCACTTCCTCTGGCAACTCATTCAATACATACCATAATCCTTCCGTGTGAATACGGTACTCCTTAGGTCCCTTTTCAATCTTTCCCCTCTCATCTTAAACTTATGCTTGTTAGTTTTGGACTACCGCAACCAGGGGAAAAGACCTCACCTTTTTACCCAACCCATGCCCTCATGATTTTATAAACGTCTATAAGGTCGGCCCTCAGCTTCCAGGTAAAATAGCCTCAGTCTGTTCAGACTCAACTTGTAGCTCAAAGCCTCCAATCCTGGAAACAGCCTTGTAAATCTTTTCTGGTCACTTTCAAGTTTCACAACATCTTTTCGAGAGGAGAAAGATTCTTGTCTTCAATATTTGTTTATATGTTGCATGATGTTACTACTCTAATCACACTGTGCTCTCATTGTTCTGGCACCACCTATTACTACCTAATTCAGTACCATCTAGTATCACCTACTCTGTTATGTTATGTCATCATTAATGATTATGTGATCACGTGATTTAATTATCCTCCTCGTTATATTGCGCTACAATTATTTTCACAGTCGAGTTGGAAACTATATGGTTAACAATTGACATCACACAGCAACTTGTCTCAATCAATGCCACCGGCTGGCCTCAATCTGACCTGGTGTTTTCCCTAGGTTATCAGAACACTTATCTGTGTCTGCTCTTTAATCTACTCTAATCTGACATCTCGCTACGACTACCCTTTGCTCTGTACCAGTTTAGCACCTAGTGAGCTAAAATCTACTCTAATCTGGTGTTTACCTACTGTTTTTTGGTTACATGCCAATTTACTGGTGTGTCATTTGACATCTCATATATGCATGCTGGTATGACAGCAATTGCTGACCTGTTGACCTATTTGATATCCTCATGCGGTGTGTTACTTTATTTTCCATACTTCCCGACACACCCTCCTTCATCTAACTATTTTATCTGCTTATGAGTCAATGGTATCGCTGGGGAGGGCCAGATTTATTGCGCATCGGTAACTGCCCTGGAGAGGATAGGGCCAGCTATAGTCCATATACTGCAAGTAGATCCACAGTGCCATTAAGGGAGACTTTCAGGAATTTGACTAAGTGGAAATGATATATTCCCAGGTCAAAGTCAGAAGTCACACAACACCAGGTTCAAGTTCAACAGGTTTATTTGAAATCATAAGCTTTTGGGGTGTTCCTTCTTCATCAGGTGAAACACTACTTTATTACACATCATAAGAAAGTGACAAAGTTGGGTGCAGCGTTCAGAAAGCTTGTGATTTCAACTAAACCTGTTGATCTAGAACCTGGTGTCACCTGAATTCTGACTTTGTCCACCCCAATCCAACACCAGCATCGCCATGTCATATTCCCAGGTCAGCACAGTATGTGGCCTAGAGGGGATATAGCAGGTAGTAGCGTTCCCATGTGACTGCTGTCCCTGTCCTTCTGGATGGTAAAGACTGCAGATTCAGAAGGCGCTGTTGGAGGAGCCTTGCTGAGTCACTGCAGTGCATCCTGTAGATGGTACAGTCTGTTGCCAATGTGCATCAGTGGTGAAGGGAATACAGGGATGTAGTTTGGGACATTGTCACATGAAACTGTCCACAAAGTGAAATATTTGTTTTTGACAGTTACCTCTGGATCAGACAAGTGAAAGGAAGGAAGTCAGTTTGGGAAATGATATCAAAGTGGGAACAAAAGACATGCCCTGGAGACATCATAAGAAAGTGATTAAGTCTCAGATGACACTCATTCAGAAAAAAAAATTCTTCCCACTGCCAGCACGAACCCCTCTTTACCCTTTCCTGACCAATACATCCATGTTACATCTCGTTATTGAAAATGAAAATTAATATTTTGTCAACACACGCCATGTTATCATTGTTGGTGAAACATAATTTCTAACCCAGACCCTTCTTTCACTTCACTCTGGCGCATTCTCTGTGGTTACAGCAGAGGCAGGGGCAGGCTGCTCATACCCCTGCTCCCACTGCTCTGGGTCTCAGTGTTGTACGGCTATGAAATACTGTTTTATCTTTACCAATGTAGAGGAAACCGAAACCTGAGCCTGATGGTTCACTTCCAGTCAGGAACAGATCATTGATTTACACTAATCTCTGCTTTGAAGCACATGTCCTGCATTCACCGTTGTACTTCCTCTGACTCTAAACCTAGATGGAAACGAGATTCTGTTCCGTGTCGAGAAGCTGTGAGCCATGGAAGACAGTAGCTGGGACACATTTCTTAACACACAGCAGGATTGACCCACACCGTGGATTGCCTATCAGTGAAGAGGGACGTGATAAATTGCCATCTGATCCCCTCAGTTTGACCTTGGGATTTGTCCCAGCCGAAGCTCTGTCGCTGCCGCACGATTTTCCCCACCAAACCGCAACCCACACCTCTCCACCACCACCTCCCCCTGAGATTGCCCTTTTTGATCTCCAGGTGCTGTTCAACCCTCAGGAAAAATGCAACAATCTGCAGTGATGTGTTTGAAGCAAAGCTGATTTATTTTACATTTCTCTCGGATACTAAACTCTAGTTCAATTTTCGAGGTTGAAACCATCAGAACCAAACTGCAAATGTCAGAACAAAAGTAACAGAAAATTACAGAGCAGATCAGGGCCTTTTTTTATTCATTTGTGTGATGTGCATATTGTTGGCTGGCCAGCAGTATGCACCCTTGGCCCATCATGTGTGTGTTGGCTGGAATAGAACGAGCCAGGCATTACAGCTTTCTGGCCTCATCATTGAGATCAACAATGTCAGACTGTGAACTCTGCCCCAATTTGTTTACATTTCTTGTTTCAATTTGTGTCTGGGTCCACTGCACACCTGGCTCCAGGCGCATCTTTTGTTTATTTGTTTCTTTTCCAGCCCTAACTCCATTCCCTGCAGCCTTGAAGGATGAATAGCATTTCTGCAATTTAATCTCTCCTGCCTTCCCCCCGTGACATCTGCCTTTTGCCCTTGTCTCACCCCCACCTTGCTCAGAATCTGTTACATTTCTGGTCCCAGGCCTCTGTCAGCTCACCGCGCCCCTGGATCAGAGTTTTAAATTCTCTTCCTCCAGAGAGAATCTGAAATCGTTGTGGCTGCAGCTTTCCCCAGATTTTACTTTTAGAAACAAAAACCATGAAATTGTTTCAGAGTTGAGGTTTTTTTGAGCCTTGAACCACAATTTAGAATGAAGCTGTGATCCTCCCACAGTCCAAAAATGCAAGTTAGGTGGATTGGCCACACTCAACTGTCCCTGAATGTACAGGTTCGGTGGTTGGGTGAGCTGTGGTAAATGTGGGGTTTATGGGAGCAGGGTGGGATAGAGAGCTATTGCAGACTGGATGCACTGAATGACCTCTTTCTGCACTGTCAGGATCCTGTGATCTTAACCATTTGTGATCATGGTCACATTTTCCTCATGACAACCCACACATCACCATGTTCATTCAGCTCAAACTTTCATGTTGCCTTTGTGTTTTGAGAAGCTCTGTTGTTGGAATGGGAGCTTCCTTTGATGTAGCCTCTCCTCATACTTCTGCCCACTTCCAGTTCACTGCATTAATTCCAGCCACCTCTCATTTACCCAAATGGGGTTGTTGAAGAGCTCAAAAGGCAGGTGGACTGAAATTGAGAAATGAAACATTCAGAATGAAAGAGGAAGAGGAAATAATAGATCCCAGGGGAGTGAGGAAGGGTCACAGATGCTTCCAGACCTGCTGAGCTATTCCAGCAACTTTGTTTTTGCTCCAGGGGAATGAGACTCCAGGATCCTCATGTTGTGACTGTTCACACAGTTTTTTTAAAATCAATTTGTGGGATGTGGGCGTCCCTGGCTGGGCCAGCATTTCTTGCCCGTCTGTAGTTGCCCTTGGGAAGGTGGTGGTGAGCTGCCTTCCTGAACAGCTACAGTCCTTCTGCTGTGTGATGACCTACAATGTTATTTGGGAGGGAATTCCAGGGTTTTCACCCAGCGACAATGAAGGAATTGTGATATATTTCCAAGTCAGGATGGTGAGTGACTTGGAGGGGAACGTGGATGTGGTGATCTTCCCATATATCTGCTGCCCTTGTTCTTCCAGATAGAGTGGTCATGGGTTTGGAATGTGCTGCCTGAGGATCTTTGGTGAATTTCTGCAGGAGAGACAACATTCTCTGTCGAGAGTCAAACCCGGCAGGTGAAGATGGAGCACTGAATAGTAACAGACTTAGATCAAACACAGGAGATTTGTTCAGCCAGTAATAGCATATAGTGTAACAGTCACGGATGTGAAGTGAGTAGTGAGGGAAAATAATGCCACAAGCTTTATTGGAACAGGAGTAGACCATTCGGCCTATTCTGTCATTCAATTAGATCATTGCCTGATCTGTGGCCTAACTTTCAATTTCAAAAACCGACCAAACTTATCAATGAGGATTCTCTGAAACAGACAAGGTGAATATTGAAAAACAAAGGAAAAACTGCAAATGCAGGGAAATCTGGAAAAAAAAAACAGAAATTGCCAGAAAAATTCAGCAGGCTTGGTAGCATCTATGAAAAAAAATCAGAGTTACCCTTTCAGGTCCAGTGACCTTTTGAGTGACCAGATGCAGTTGACCATTCCCCCTTTCATTTAACACTCTCTGAAACAGGTGATGGCGTGAGGACCATGAGATTGTCAATAACAACTGAGAAAACAGCAGGGCATGCTGAATCAGAATAAAACCCATTTTGGTCTTTCACTTTTAAATCAACTGTAACAATGTATTCACTTTTGTTTCAGAAACAGGACAAGAGACCAGAAAATCAACTCAGTGCCATTGGGTCTGGGAGCCATTGTTATTCTGACCTCCATGTGACTCCATGCTATAACCATTAGTTTGATTCTGAACCATCCTCTGGGCATTTAGAATGGATGATAAAAGCTTGCTGAGCTTCTGATGCCATGATACCATGAACAAGCAAAGAAAAATCCAATTACTGCAGTTACTTGTGAACCCACTGATGTTTTATCACACGAAATAACTGAGTGAATTTTCTCCCATACACAGAGTAGGTGAATGACCTCTCCCCAGTGTGCATTTGCTTGTGTAAAGTGAGGATTGATGATGCCCTGAACCCAGTCCCACAGTGAGAGCACATGAACGGCCTCCATTCAGTGTGAACACGTTGATGGTACATCAGTCCCCTTGAGCTTTAATAGTACTTCCCACAGTCTGTACATTTAAAAGGGTCTCTCTTCAGAGTGAACCTGTTGGTGTTTCAACAGGCTGGATGACCGGGAGAAATCCTTCCCACACCTGGAGCAGGTGAATGGTCTCTCCCCAGTGCGGACCCATTGGTGTGTCAGCAGGTGGGCTGGCTGAATGAATTCCTGGCCACTCCCACAGCAGGGAAACAGCCCCTTTCCAGTGTGAAACCGCTGTGAATGCCTTCTCACACATCAAGCAAGTCAACAGTTTCTTCCGGATATGATTGCACTGATGTGTTTGCAGCTTGGATGGGGAATTGTATCTCCTCCCACAGTCCCCACAGATCCACACTTCCTTGTCAGTGTGGCATTCCTTTAGCTTCAAAAAGTCAGTTGATCTCCTGAAGCCTCCTTCACAGACTCTACTTGTACACAGTTTCTCGTCACCGTGAATGGTGCTTCCATCTTCCATAATCAAAACCTGATGATATTCAACTTACATTAAATTGAAGCAATTCTGTCAGATCCTGCCTCTCGAGTGCACATCCCCAAATTCAAAACAATGTGGAATTGGCCAGAAACAAAAAAAAAGAAGCTTAACGTAGCACAAAAAGAAAGGCAGCTTGTGAAAGCAAGCTGAACGATCTGGTAATTTCTGGGGCTGGCACAGGGGTATAGTGACCTTAAAAGCTGCCATCTTCCCATTAAATCACCAATTAATTCACTTGTGTTCATCAGGGATGGAAACCTGTCATTGATCAGGACCTACGGAAGACTCTTACCCCATTGGGAAGAAAGAGAGCACTGGGCAGGGGTTGCGTACAGTCCATGTTTTCAATGGGAGAGGCTGTAGCCTCTGTATAGTTAACTGAAAGGGTTCCTGCCTTGATCTTTTGTTCAGGGCAATTAAATAAGAGCCTGCTTTAAGAGATTGTGCAAATCAGCTGTTCACAAGCTTCCCTAGTGCAATTGGTCAGCACTTGTAGCTCGTAAATGTGGGGTTGGTGGTTTGTGGTGGAGAGGTGCTTCTCATTTCTCTGTTTAAAACACCAGGAGACGTAAAGAATTACAAAATGTTCAAATTGCAGATTAAACTGGAATAGCGAAAAGGAGCACCTTTCTCCCCCCCATTATTTCTTCAATCTGTAGTGTGTAGAGTGCTATTTGTTGGATCCAAATCACAGCACATTTGTTCTTCATCAGCTAATGAAGCTCATTGCTGATTTGTCTGATCAAATACATAGACCTTTTCTACCATTTTATCCAACTCCCTCACTATTTTAAACATTTCGATCAATGGCACCATCGGCCAATTGATGCAGAAACAGAAGTAAGCCAGTCGGCTCATCAAGTCTGCTCCACTATTCAATGTTGTCATGGCTGCTCTGATAATCTTCAACTCCAATCTCCTGCCCCACGTGAATAACCCTTGATCTCCTTACTGATTAAACATCTGTCTAGCTCAGCTTGAAAATACTCAACAATTCAGAGAGAGAATTCCAGACAACTACTGGGTCCTGAGCAACACAATTCCTCCTTGTTTCAGAATTAAATGGGCAGCGCCTTGTTCGGAGATTGTGTTCTTTGGCCCTCGACTCTCATATTAAGGCAAACCACATGTCCATATTTACTCTTTCAAGTTCCCAAAGAACATTGAATGTTTATAAATGTTATTGTGTGGTTATAAATCTCGCCACACCAGACTCCTCTGTTCCAAGGAGAACAATCCCAGCCTAAACAAGCATTCCATTCCATTTTATTCAGTCTTGGGAAAATGCCAGGATATCTCCTGCAGTGTCCATGAATATTTTAAAGGGAGATTTACAATGATTCTGTGAAACAAGTGGTTTAGCATTTATCAGGCATATGCAGGGTTCGGGATTTAGGGTCAGAATCAGATTTACTCGAAAATATGGAACAGCGGGGCATTGAATTTCTTTGATTGCAGGCCTGGGAACTTGCTTTCTACGGTCGTCTGCAGCAGTAGTCACTTCCTTGTCTGAGGAATCCGCTGCTATAACCGTTGTAAAACTCAAATGCTCATTGAAAAATATACCCAAAATTGCACTCCAGCAAACAAAAATTTCAACATGAAAATGAATCACATTCACCAAGTGAATTTAAGACAGAACGTATTCATTTTAAGCTGTAAGAAATCAGAGTATGATGTGGACACTCAGCACTTACAGCCCACTTTCAGATCTTGGACGGCCTCCGACTTCAAAACCATTTTCTCTGCATTATTCGCTGAGATCTTGACTTCTTAAAAACCTGTGAAAATCTATCAATGGCCACCTTTTACAAACTCAGTGCTGAGCATTCACGACTTCCGGGACTCGGAATTCCAAAGATTCTCCCAATTGTGGCCAATCTCAGTCCACTGTTTGGCAAGTCTTCCTGTTGTGTGCCTGGTGCTGTTCCTGTCACACCCCATAGCACTGCACTTATTTCCTGTTCCCTGAGGCCTCATTGTGCAGCGCTGTGACCATTTCATGGTACTGACTGTATGATGTGGCTGCAGCTGCTCTTGTTTGAATCCGGCCATTACATTTACTGTGGTACTCAATTTCCCCGTAACATGTGCTAAAGGAAGACAATGAGGGAACAACTTAAATTCCAGAAAGCATGTTCATGGAGGTGTGTTCAATGCTGATGTTGTGACAGAAAACATCACCCAGGGCAGCTTTTATTCACAGAGACCAGGGACCCTTAAAGGATCAGGATCAGGAAAATGACAAGACAGCAATGTTCAGCGCAACAGGTGTCGTTCCAAAAGACCAGTTTCTGCATTGTGCAGGTCATTTGTTAGGTTTGCCTCATTTAGCAATTTGAAATTGTCCGCTCCATAAACACAAGCCATTTATATCTGTTGAGTATTGAGCTGGTCCCAGTACTGACTTCTGGAAAAGGCAGAGTGTACTCTCCTCGAGTCTGAAATGCAATTCCTCACAGACAATGTCACATCCCCGCTGTCACCAGGCATTTCATTCAATCAGCTTCAATGCTTCGCTGAATTCAATTCAATAGATCATAGAATCATAGAATCCCTACAGTGTGAAAACAGGCCCTTGGGCACATCCAGTCCACACCAACCCTCAGAGATGTCCCCCAGACCCATTCTCCATCACCCACTTAATCTTGTCATTGAGTAAGCTCTTCATTTGTGTTCGGCTCATGGGAGTGGTGTGTTGCAACAGCAGTGACCCGCAGGTTATACCCTACTCTGGGAATCATACCCCGCTGCATATCATTTCACAAACATGAGGGGGAAATACTTGCTGCTCTGCACAATTTAATGAGAGAAACATGAGGTCATGACAAGATCACATGTCGCCCTCTTTAAGCATGTGGCGAGATGGCTGAGAGGCGAAGGTGATAGAATGCTAACCCATTGTGCTCTACACGTGTGGGTTCAAATCCCACTCTTGCCGCTTTTCACACTTATTTCACAGCTGCCGATCTTCCTTCTGTATCATGAGTTTCAAATGAAGTGAAGCTTGAATCCAATTGTGTCAGTTTATCTCGCTGGAGATTCTTGATGAGTCAATGTTATTGTAAAGGCAAAATAAAGAGTTGGAACTTGCTTTCTGACATCTATTCAAGTGTAGGTTGAATTCGGACAATTAGAAGGAACTTGATTTTCCTTCCCATTATTCCTCCCAAGTTGTGCTCCAATGAACTTACATCGAATGAAAGAGAAACGGGTAAAAAAAAAAGACAAAATATCGGAAGCACAGTTTTATACAGTGGGATAGTTGATGTGCATTTTAAACTAACACAAAGTTCTGACTGATATTTCAAACAGTCTTTACTAAACCAACAGTGAGACAGTTTCTTGATGAAAGATACGAACACAACAAGCCAAGGGTAACTTGAGGATGGCTCTTGTCGCAATGGGCAGCGCAATCGACGACCAAACATTTGCAATTTGAAGGTCGTGTGGGTTCAAAAACCTCCCAGAGTTGACTTCCATTTCAGGTTCCAAATGAATCAATGTTGTTCTGTGGAAACTGCTTCATCAGCAATTCCTGACATCCGGAATTCCAGTCCCTGCTGCTGATCAGCGGGCGTTCGTCACCAGCACACACAAGTTTTCAGAGAACAGTTTGACCAGAGACGACTGCTCATCTGACAAACCTGCATAGTTGACAGGGAAATGCAACAAAACATTCCCGTTATACAACTGGTTTGTCACATTGAATATATTTAGGGATCTGCAAATTTAGATTCTCAAAGTGGGGTGTAAGGATGGGATCCGAAAAACCATTGAAGTTTTAGATCACCCAAGATTAATATTAAGGAACAGCGAGTTAGTGGAGCAGGGTTGAATGGCCTCTTCCTGCTCCCATGTTCCCATCTGTCAGTGTTGTTTCAGGCAGAGAATTGTCAACAGTAACGTGGAACATGAAACAGTGTAACATACGGCTGTGCCGAACGCTATTCTGAACTAAAATGATCCCACCTGCCTGCCAATGGTTGCGTATTTCTCTATTACCTTCCCATTCACGAGTCTGTCTAAATGTCATGATGGTGAGAATGAATTTACAACAGAGTATCAAGTTTCTCATATTTACCCCACCGCTCTCACAACTGGAATGGACAGCTCCTGTTGTAGCTTTAGGTCAGACAATGGAGGATGCTCACAGGCGCTCTATCCGACAGCATGCTCCTTCATATAGGTTTCCTACTGGGCACATGGAGCAAGTTGCCATGTAAATGTTGGGGATTCAGGGGTAGATTTCTCACATTTCGGGCCGGAGTTCTAGCTGTAGTGTTAAACATGATATTCTAAATCCAGTTGTGGCCTCTTCTTAATTTACAATTTTAAATGCGAAATGCAATTTACCTCTGTGTTATATCCTTATACATTCATGCTTCATAAAAGCCTTGGAACGTGTCCTTGAATGAAGTAATGGTGAAAGCTGATGACGGCCGGTGTGGTGTGTGTCCTGTCGGTTGTGTGAATTTTGCAAACAAAGTTGGTGAATTCTTTCTGAATCAAATTCTATGAAGAATTCTGTGGCATGAAAGGGCATGCGAAGGCAGCGTGGTGGCTCAGTGGTGAGCACTGCAGCCTCACAGCACGAGCGACCCAGGTTCGATTCTAGCCTCAGGGCGACTGTCGGTGTAGCATTTTTACATTCTCCCCTGTGTCTGCGTGGGTTTCCTTCAGGTGGTCCAGTTTCCTCCCACAGTCCAAAGATGTGCAGGCGAGGTGGATTGGCCATGCTAAATTGCCTGTGGTGTTCACAGGTGTGTGGGTGGTAGGGGAAATGTGTCTGAGTGGGATGCTTCAAGGGGCAGTGTGGACTTATTGGGCCAAAGGGCCTGTTTCCACACTGTAGGGAATCTAATCTCAAGGCCCCTTACCATGGGATGTAGTGTTATCTGTAAGGAATTGCTTTACTGACTCAAGGAGAGTGGACTGTGCCGTTCCCAGGAGTCAGTATTCACAACAATCTCTCCTCAGGATAGATATTAATGAGCCACACTGGTGTACAAGGTGCACAGTTTCAAAATTCTCATGATGCAATACTCACAAATGGACTAAATAACGCAGAAAGCCGCATGAAGTGCTTTTTACCCACAAAATTTATCTTGCTGGGCATTGCTCTATGTTCCTTTCCTGAGCCTTGTGACCTGGAGCCATGGCAACACTTGAGCAAGTGTAAAAAGAGTGCGGTGCCAGAGGGCATGCCAGGAGCAGCACTAGGTACATGGTGAAGTTAATTTCCCACAATAGGAACATACTCCAAACAGCAGACTGAGGTGAGAGAATTCAGCGTGAGGTGAAGCGTTGAAAATCAGTGCCCCAGAGACTGTGGAGGTCAGTTATTGAGTCTGTTCAAGAATGCAATTGACAGATTTCTACATAGTAAAAACATCAAGGGCTCAGGGGAGACCAAAGAAAAATCTTGAAAATGCACATTTCAATGCAGTTTAGCACTGTGTAATTAAGCAAGTTCCTCAAACATCTTCAGAACCACAAGTGAAGGTTTCATATCCCAGTTCTCAGGCAATTTGCCAACCGTTAAGTTATAATCCAAAATATGGAGGTACTTTGCTGTGCTCTGTTCCAGTGGCACAATCGGTCAGCATGTAGTACTTATTTGGCAGTATAGGGGTGTCTGCCAATGCTGAGGCTTTGAGTTCAAGCCTCACTTGGAGCAACTTCAGTTTGAAGAAAGTCAATTCTGAGCAAAGTTTGCAAAAAAACACCAGTTTCCGTGAATTGGGAAATAACTCAACAATTGACAAACAGCCTGCAAATATTCACAATGTGAAGGAATATCTGCAGAGAGAGAAAGGAAGGTAATTTGTTTTTCAGCTCAAAGACATTTCTCACATGGGTCACTGCACTGAGTTAAATTGCGGGAAAAGGGCTGTGAAAATCATTTCAATTTATTCACTTTGCTGTAAACTCTCACATCATTGAAATAATTAAAAAGGAATCAGATTTATCTCATTCAGCAGTTTGAATGTTACATTCTACTTTTGTGAGAAATGTCACCAACTTTAAATACAGAGCTGCTGTGAGGAAGTGAGGGTTCAAAATGGAAAAAAAAGGCAG
This sequence comes from Stegostoma tigrinum, assembly GCF_030684315.1. Lineage (NCBI taxonomy): Eukaryota > Metazoa > Chordata > Chondrichthyes > Orectolobiformes > Stegostomatidae > Stegostoma > Stegostoma tigrinum. The sequence continues at coordinate 4,692,038 of NW_026728419.1, read as the reverse complement.
AGTCTTGTATGTGGATTTCTTGGATAGATCTCAGAAAGTATGAAATGTGCCTGAAATCATCGAAATATGGTCAAATCTTTAAGGCACCAGTTTAAAGAGGGAATTACATCTCTCAACGACGGTTCCCTTCCAACTCGAAAGGGTTTAACTTTACTTTTTAATTGAAAACATGTTCAGTTCCATTTATAGTGCTTCAGGGAGAATGAACTGTCAGTCTTATTCAGCTGCATGTGTACAATAAATTTCATTACACATAAAGTCAAAGAAATTTGAAACTATTCCTCACCTGCCCACAGACTTTGCCTCAAGGTTAAAATGCCAGTTGAGGGACCAAGCGGTGCAGGTACAGAATTCTTTCAGTTTACCATACATTTGGACAGAGTTGTTAAACAGGCTTTTGGCACGCTTACCTTCATTGCTTAGTCGTTTGCATTTGGGAGTTGAAAGACATGTTGAAGTTGCACAGGACATTGATGAGGCCTCTTTTAGAATACAGTGTGCAGTTTCAGTCACACAGTTGTAGGAGGCATACTATTAGGCTGGTGAGTATTAACAAGAAGGTTACCAAGATGCTACCAGGTATGGAAGGTTTGAGTTATAAATAAAGGTTGGAAAACCTTGGAAAATTTTCTCTGGTCCTTAGGAGGTTGAGAGGCAACCTGACAGAAGTTTATAAAATAACCAGATGCGTAGAAAGTAATAATGGTAGTTTTCTTTATCCTGTTATGGGGGATATGAAGACGAAGGGTCATTTATAACTTGAGAGGAGATAATTAAAATAAAAGATATGAGAAGCAGAACATCACAATGACTGAATAAAATGATGCCATGTTCCAGCAGAGAAACGGGTGACAGTGAAGCAGGCATGTGAGGACAAACGTGTTTCATTTGCCAGTGACATTCACCGCTTCACAAAGTGGAGAACATTGAAGCGCAGTGGTGACGGTGATTATCTTGCTGATTCTTCACCTTGTGAATGCTCTTTCCGCAAATATCACTGTTAATATCACACGTGGACAGGATGGAAGATGCAGCAGTGACGGCAATTATCTTGCTGATTTTACACCTTGTGAATGCTCTTTCTGCTGATATCACTGTTAATATCACACGTGGACAGGATGGAAGATGCAGCAGTGATGGTGATTATCTTGCTGATTTTTCACCTTGTGAATGCACTTTCCGCTGATATCACTGTTAATATCACACGTGGACAGGATGGAAGATGCAGCAGTGACGGTGATTATCTTGCTGATTTTACACCTTGTGAATGCTCTTCCCGCTGATATCACTGTTAATATCACACGTGGACAGGATGGAAGATGCAGCAGTGACGATGATTATCTTTGCTGATTTTTCACATTGTGAATGCTCTTTCCGCTGATATCACTGTTAATATCACACATGGACAGGATGGAAGATGCAGCAGTGACGGTGATTATCTTGCTGATTTTACACCTTGTGAATGCACTTTCCGCTGATATCACGGTTAATATCACACGTGGACAGGATGGAAGATGCAGCAGTGACGCTAATTATCTTGCTGATTTTACACCTTCTGAATGCTCTTTTCGCTGATATCACTGTTAATATCACACGTGGACAGGATGGGAGATGCAGCAGTGACGGTGATAATCTTTGCTGATTTTACACCTTGTGAATGCTCTTCCCGCTGATATCACTGTTAATATCACACGTGGACAGGATGGAAGATGCAGCAGTGACGGTGATTATCTTGCTGATTTTTCACCTTGTGAATGCTCTTCCCGCTGATATCACTGTTAATATCACACGTGTACAGGATGGAAGATGCAGCAGTGACGGTGATTATCTTGCTGATTTTACACCTTGTGTGAATGCTCTTTCCGCAAATATCACTGTTAATATCACACGTGGACAGGATGGAAGATGCAGCAGTGACGGTGATTATCTTGCTGATTTTACACCTTCTGAATGCTCTTTTCGCTGATATCACTGTTAAAATCACACGTGGACAGGATGGAAGATGCAGCAGTGACGGTGATAATCTTTGCTGATTATACACCTTGTGAATGCTCTTTCCGCTGATATCACTGTTAATATCACACGTGGACAGGATGGAAGATGCAGCAGTGACGGTGATTATTTTGCTGATTTTTCACCTTGTGAATGCTCTTCCCGCTGATATCACTTTTATTATCACACGTGGACAGGATGGAAGATGCAGCAGTGACGGTGATTATTTTGCTGATTTTTCACCTTGTGAATGCTCTTCCCGCAAATATCACTGTTAATATCACACATGGGCAGGATGGAAGATGCAGCAGTGACGGTGATTATCTTGCTGATTTTACACCTTGTGAATGCTCTTTCCACTGATATCACTGTTAATATCACACGTGGACAGGATGGAAGATGCAGCAGTGACGGTGATTATCTTGCTGATTTTTCACCTTGTGAATGCTCTTTCCGCTGATATCACTGTTAATATCACACGTGGACAGGATGGAAGATGCATCATGACAGTGATTATCTTGCTGATTTTTCACGTTGTGAATGCTCTTCCCGCTGATGTCACTGTTAATATCACACGTGGACAGGATGGAAGATGCAGCAGTGACTGTGATTATCTTGCTGATTTTGCACGTTGTGAATGCTCATCCCGCTGATATCACTGTTAATATCACACGTGGACAGGATGGAAGATGCAGCAGTGACGGTGATTATCCTGCTGCTTTTACACCTTGTGAATGCTCTTTCTGCAGATGTCACTGTTAATATCACACATGGACAGGATGGAAGATGCAGCAGTGACGGTGATTATCTTGCTGATTTTTCACCTTGTGAATGCTCTTCCCGCTGATATCACTGTTAATATCACACGTGGACAGGATGGAAGATGCAACGTTGACGGTGATTACCTTGCTGATTTTTCACCTTGTGAATGCTCTTTCCGCTGATATCAGTGTTAATATCACACATGGACAGGATGGAAGATGCAGCAGTGACGGTGATTATCTTGCTGATTTTACACCTTGTGAATGCTCTTTCCACTGATATCACTGTTAATATCACACGTGGACAGGATGCAAGATGCAGCAGTGACGGTGATTATCTTGCTGATTTTACACCTTGTGAATGCTCTTTCCACTGATATCACTGTTAATATCACACGTGGACAGGATGGAAGATGCAGCAGTGACGGTGATTATCTTGCTGATTTTTCACCTTGTGAATGCTCTTTCTGCAGATATCACTGTTAATATCACACATGGGCAGGATGGAAGATGCAGCAGTGACGGTGATTATCTTGCTGATTTTACACCTTGTGAATGCTCTTTCCACTGATATCACTGTTAATATCACACGTGGACAGGATGGAAGATGCAGCAGTGACGGTGATTATCTTGCTGATTTTTCACCTTGTGAATGCTCTTTCTGCAGATATCACTGTTAATATCACACATGGACAGGATGGAAGATGCAGCAGTGACGGTGATTATCTTGCTGATTTTACACCTTGTGAATGCTCTTCCCGCTGATATCACTGTTAATATCACAGGTGGACAGGTTGGAAGATGCAGCAGTGATGGTGATAATCTTGCGGATTTTACACCTTGTGAATGCTCATCCCGCTGATATCACTGTTAATATCACACGTGGACAGGATGGAAAATGCAGCAGTGATGGTGATTATCTTGCTGATTTTTCACCTTATGAATGCTCTTACCGCTGATATCACTGTTAATATCACACGTGGACAGGATGGAAGATGCAGCAGTGACTGTGATTATCTTGCTGATTTTGCACGTTGTGAATGCTCATCCCGCTGATATCACTGTTAATATCACACGTGGACAGGATGGAAGATGCAGCAGTGACGGTGATTATCCTGCTGCTTTTACACCTTGTGAATGCTCTTTCTGCAGATGTCACTGTTAATATCACACATGGACAGGATGGAAGATGCAGCAGTGACGGTGATTATCTTGCTGATTTTTCACCTTGTGAATGCTCTTCCCGCTGATATCACTGTTAATATCACACGTGGACAGGATGGAAGATGCAACGTTGACGGTGATTACCTTGCTGATTTTTCACCTTGTGAATGCTCTTTCCGCTGATATCAGTGTTAATATCACACATGGACAGGATGGAAGATGCAGCAGTGACGGTGATTATCTTGCTGATTTTACACCTTGTGAATGCTCTTTCCACTGATATCACTGTTAATATCACACGTGGACAGGATGGAAGATGCAGCAGTGACGGTGATTATCTTGCTGATTTTACACCTTGTGAATGCTCTTTCCGCTGATATCACTGTTAATATCACACGTGGACAGGATGGAAGATGCAGCAGTGACGGTGATTATCTTGCTGATTTTTCACCTTGTGAATGCTCTTTCTGCAGATATCACTGTTAATATCACACATGGACAGGATGGAAGATGCAGCAGTGACGGTGATTATCTTGCTGATTTTACACCTTGTGAATGCTCTTCCCGCTGATATCACTGTTAATATCACACGTGGACAGGATGGAAGATGCAGCAGTGATGGTGATAATCTTGCGGATTTTACACCTTGTGAATGCTCTTTCCGCTGATATCACTGTTAATATCACACGTGGACAGGATGGAAAATGCAGCAGTGATGGTGATTATCTTGCTGATTTTGCACGTTGTGAATGCTCATCCCGCTGATATCACTGTTAATATCACACGTGGACAGGATGGAAGATGCAGCAGTGACGGTGATTATCCTGCTGCTTTTACACCTTGTGAATGCTCTTTCTGCAGATGTCACTGTTAATATCACACATGGACAGGATGGAAGATGCAGCAGTGACGGTGATTATCTTGCTGATTTTTCACCTTGTGAATGCTCTTTCCGCTGATATCAGTGTTAATATCACACATGGACAGGATGGAAGATGCAGCAGTGACGGTGATTATCTTGCTGATTTTACACCTTGTGATTGCTCTTCCCGCTGATATCACTGTTAATATCACACGTGGACAGGATGCAAGATGCAGCAGTGACGGTGATTATCTTGCTGATTTTTCACCTTGTGAATGCTCTTACCGCTGATATCACTGTTAATATCACACGTGGACAGGATGGAAGATGCAGCAGTGACTGTGATTATCTTGCTGATTTTGCACGTTGTGAATGCTCATCCCGCTGATATCACTGTTAATATCACAGGTGGACAGGATGGAAGATGCAGCAGTGACGGTGATTATCTTGCTGATTTTTCACCTTGTGAATGCTCTTTCCGCTGATATCACTGTTAATATCACAGGTGGACAGGATGGAAGTTGCAGCAGTGACGGTGATTATCTTGCTGATGTTACACCTTGTGAATGCTCTTTCTGCTGATATCACTGTTAATATCACACGTGGACAGGATGGAAGATGCAGCAGTGACGGTGATTATCTTGCTGATTTTACACCTTGTGAATGCTCTTTCCGCTGATATCACTGTTAATATCACACGTGGACAGGATGGAAGATGCAGCAGTGACGGTGATTATCTTGCTGAATTTTCACCTTGTGAATGCTCTTTCCGCTGATATCACTGTTAATATCACAGGTGGACAGGATGGAAGTTGCAGCAGTGACGGTGATTATCTTGCTGATGTTACACCTTGTGAATGCTCTTTCCGCTGATATCACTGTTAATATCACACGTGGACAGGATGGAAGATGCACCAGTGACGGTGATTATCTTGCTGATTTTTCACCTTGTGAATGCTCTTTCCGCTGATATCACTGTTAATATCACACATGGACAGGATGGAAGATGCAGCAGTGACGGTGATTATCTTGCTGATTTTTCACCTTGTGAATGCTCTTTCCGCTGATGTCACTGTTAATATCACAGGTGGACAGGATGGAAGATGCAGCAGTGACTGTGATTATCTTGCTGATTTTGCACGTTGTGAATGCTCATCCCGCTGATATCACTGTTAATATCACACGTGGACAGGATGGAAGATGCAGCAGTGACGGTGATTATCCTGCTGCTTTTACACCTTATGAATGCTCTTTCTGCAGATGTCACTGTTAATATCACACATGGACAGGATGGAAGATGCAGCAGTGACGGTGATTATCTTGCTGATTTTTCACCTTGTGAATGCTCTTCCCGCTGATATCACTGTTAATATCACATGTGGACAGGATGGAAGATGCAGCAGTGACGGTGATTATCCTGCTGCTTTTACACCTTGTGAATGCTCTTTCTGCAGATGTCACTGTTAATATCACACATGGACAGGATGGAAGATGCAGCAGTGACGGTGATTATCTTGCTGATTTTTCACCTTGTGAATGCTCATCCCGCTGATATCACTGTTAATATCACACATGGACAGGATGGAAGATGCAACGTTGACGGTGATTATCTTGCTGATTTTTCACCTTGTGAATGCTCTTCCCGCTGATATCACTGTTAATATCACACGTGGACAGGATGGAAGATGCAACGTTGACGGTGATTACCTTGCTGAGTTTTCACCTTGTGAATGCTCTTTCCGCTGATATCAGTGTTAATATCACACATGGACAGGATGGAAGATGCAGCAGTGACGGTGATTATCTTGCTGATTTTACACCTTGTGAATGCTCTTCCCGCTGATATCACTGTTAATATCACACGTGGACAGGATGCAAGATGCAGCAGTGACGGTGATTATCTTGCTGATTTTTCACCTTGTGAATGCTCTTACCGCTGATATCACTGTTAATATCACACGTGGACAGGATGGAAGATGCAGCAGTGACTGTGATTATCTTGCTGATTTTGCACGTTGTGAATGCTCATCCCGCTGATATCACTGTTAATATCACACGTGGACAGGATGGAAGATGCAGCAGTGACGGTGATTATCTTGCTGATTTTTCACCTTGTGAATGCTCTTTCCGCTGATATCACTGTTAATATCACAGGTGGACAGGATGGAAGTTGCAGCAGTGACGGTGATTATCTTGCTGATGTTACACCTTGTGAATGCTCTTTCTGCTGATATCACTGTTAATATCACACGTGGACAGGATGGAAGATGCAGCAGTGACGGTGATTATCTTGCTGATTTTACACCTTGTGAATGCTCTTTCCGCTGATATCACTGTTAATATCACACGTGGACAGGATGGAAGATGCAGCAGTGACGGTGATTATCTTGCTGATTTTACACCTTGTGAATGCTCTTTCCGCTGATATCAGTGTTAATATCACACATGGACAGGATGGAAGATACAGCAGTGACGGTGATTATCTTGCTGATTTTACACCTTGTGAATGCTCTTCCCGCTGATATCACTGTTAATATCACACGTGGACAGGATGCAAGATGCAGCAGTGACGGTGATTATCTTGCTGATTTTTCACCTTGTGAATGCTCTTACCGCTGATATCACTGTTAATATCACACGTGGACAGGATGGAAGATGCAGCAGTGACTGTGATTATCTTGCTGATTTTGCACGTTGTGAATGCTCATCCCGCTGATATCACTGTTAATATCACACGTGGACAGGATGGAAGATGCAGCAGTGACGGTGATTATCTTGCTGATTTTACACCTTGTGAATGCTCTTTCCACTGATATCACTGTTAATATCACACGTGGACAGGATGGAAGATGCAGCAGTGACGGTGATTATCTTGCTGATTTTTCACCTTGTGAATGCTCTTTCTGCAGATATCACTGTTAATATCACACATGGGCAGGATGGAAGATGCAGCAGTGACGGTGATTATCTTGCTGATTTTACACCTTGTGAATGCTCTTTCCACTGATATCACTGTTAATATCACACGTGGACTGGATGGAAGATGCAGCAGTGACGGTGATTATCTTGCTGATTTCTCACCTTGTGAATGCTCTTTCTGCAGATATCACTGTTAATATCACACATGGACAGGATGGAAGATGCAGCAGTGACGGTGATTATCTTGCTGATTTTACACCTTGTGAATGCTCTTCCCGCTGATATCACTGTTAATATCACAGGTGGACAGGTTGGAAGATGCAGCAGTGATGGTGATAATCTTGCGGATTTTACACCTTGTGAATGCTCTTTCCGCTGATATCACTGTTAATATCACACGTGGACAGGATGGAAAATGCAGCAGTGATGGTGATTATCTTGCTGATTTTTCACCTTATGAATGCTCTTACCGCTGATATCACTGTTAATATCACACGTGGACAGGATGGAAGATGCAGCAGTGACTGTGATTATCTTGCTGATTTTGCACGTTGTGAATGCTCATCCCGCTGATATCACTGTTAATATCACACGTGGACAGGATGGAAGATGCAGCAGTGACGGTGATTATCCTGCTGCTTTTACACCTTGTGAATGCTCTTTCTGCAGATGTCACTGTTAATATCACACATGGACAGGATGGAAGATGCAGCAGTGACGGTGATTATCTTGCTGATTTTTCACCTTGTGAATGCTCTTCCCGCTGATATCACTGTTAATATCACACGTGGACAGGATGGAAGATGCAACGTTGACGGTGATTACCTTGCTGATTTTTCACCTTGTGAATGCTCTTTCCGCTGATATCAGTGTTAATATCACACATGGACAGGATGGAAGATGCAGCAGTGACGGTGATTATCTTGCTGATTTTACACCTTGTGAATGCTCTTTCCACTGATATCACTGTTAATATCACACGTGGACAGGATGGAAGATGCAGCAGTGACGGTGATTATCTTGCTGATTTTTCACCTTGTGAATGCTCTTTCTGCAGATATCACTGTTAATATCACACATGGACAGGATGGAAGATGCAGCAGTGACGGTGATTATCTTGCTGATTTTACACCTTGTGAATGCTCTTCCCGCTGATATCACTGTTAATATCACAGGTGGACAGGATGGAAGATGCAGCAGTGATGGTGATAATCTTGCGGATTTTACACCTTGTGAATGCTCTTTCCGCTGATATCACTGTTAATATCACACGTGGACAGGATGGAAAATGCAGCAGTGATGGTGATTATCTTGCTGATTTTGCACGTTGTGAATGCTCATCCCGCTGATATCACTGTTAATATCACACGTGGACAGGATGGAAGATGCAGCAGTGACGGTGATTATCCTGCTGCTTTTACACCTTGTGAATGCTCTTTCTGCAGATGTCACTGTTAATATCACACATGGACAGGATGGAAGATGCAGCAGTGACGGTGATTATCTTGCTGATTTTTCACCTTGTGAATGCTCTTCCCGCTGATATCACTGTTAATATCACATGTGGACAGGATGGAAGATGCAACGTTGACGGTGATTACCTTGCTGATTTTTCACCTTGTAAATGCTCTTTCCGCTGATATCAGTGTTAATATCACACATGGACAGGATGGAAGATGCAGCAGTGACGGTGATTATCTTGCTGATTTTACACCTTGTGAATGCTCTTCCCGCTGATATCACTGTTAATATCACACGTGGACAGGATGCAAGATGCAGCAGTGACGGTGATTATCTTGCTGATTTTTCACCTTGTGAATGCTCTTCCCGCTGATATCACTGTTAATATCACACGTGGACAGGATGGAAGATGCAGCAGTGACTGTGATTATCTTGCTGATTTTTCACGTTGTGAATGCTCATCCCGCTGATATCACTGTTAATATCACACGTGGACAGGATGGAAGATGCAGCAGTGACGGTGATTATCTTGCTGATTTTTCACCTTGTGAATGCTCTTTCCGCTGATATCACTGTTAATATCACAGGTGGACAGGATGGAAGTTGCAGCAGTGACGGTGATTATCTTGCTGATGTTACACCTTGTGAATGCTCTTTCTGCTGATATCACTGTTAATATCACACGTGGACAGGATGGAAGATGCAGCAGTGACGGTGATTATCTTGCTGATTTTACACCTTGTGAATGCTCTTTCCGCTGATATCACTGTTAATATCACACGTGGACAGGATGGAAGATGCAGCAGTGACGGTGATTATCTTGCTGATTTTTCACCTTGTGAATGCTCTTTCCGCTGATATCACTGTTAATATCACAGGTGGACAGGATGGAAGTTGCAGCAGTGACGGTGATTATCTTGCTGATGTTACACCTTGTGAATGCTCTTTCCGCTGATATCACTGTTAATATCACACGTGGACAGGATGGAAGATGCACCAGTGACGGTGATTATCTTGCTGATTTTTCACCTTGTGAATGCTCTTTCCGCTGATATCACTGTTAATATCACACATGGACAGGATGGAAGATGCAGCAGTGACGGTGATTATCTTGCTGATTTTTCACGTTGTGAATGCTCTTCCCGCTGATGTCACTGTTAATATCACAGGTGGACAGGATGGAAGATGCAGCAGTGACTGTGATTATCTTGCTGATTTTGCACGTTGTGAATGCTCATCCCGCTGATATCACTGTTAATATCACACGTGGACAGGATGGAAGATGCAGCAGTGACGGTGATTATCTTGCTGATTTTTCACCTTGTGAATGCTCTTCCCGCTGATATCACTGTTAATATCACACGTGGACAGGATGGAAGATGCAGCAGTGACGGTGATTATCCTGCTGCTTTTACACCTTGTGAATGCTCTTTCTGCAGATGTCACTGTTAATATCACACATGGACAGGATGGAAGATGCAGCAGTGACGGTGATTATCTTGCTGATTTTTCACCTTGTGAATGCTCTTCCCGCTGATATCACTGTTAATATCACACGTGGACAGGATGGAAGATGCAACGTTGACGGTGATTACCTTGCTGATTTTTCACCTTGTGAATGCTCTTTCCGCTGATATCAGTGTTAATATCACACATGGACAGGATGGAAGATGCAGCAGTGACGGTGATTATCTTGCTGATTTTACACCTTGTGAATGCTCTTCCCGCTGATATCACTGTTAATATCACACGTGGACAGGATACAAGATGCAGCAGTGACGGTGATTATCTTGCTGATTTTTCACCTTGTGAATGCTCTTACCGCTGATATCACTGTTAATATCACACGTGGACAGGATGGAAGATGCAGCAGTGACTGTGATTATCTTGCTGATTTTGCACGTTGTGAATGCTCATCCCGCTGATATCACTGTTAATATCACACGTGGACAGGATACAAGATGCAGCAGTGACGGTGATTATCTTGCTGATTTTTCACCTTGTGAATGCTCTTTCCGCTGATATCACTGTTAATATCACAGGTGGACAGGATGGAAGTTGCAGCAGTGACGGTGATTATCTTGCTGATGTTACACCTTGTGAATGCTCTTTCTGCTGATATCACTGTTAATATCACACGTGGACAGGATGGAAGATGCAGCAGTGACGGTGATTATCTTGCTGATTTTTCACCTTGTGAATGCTCTTACCGCTGATATCACTGTTAATATCACACGTGGACAGGATGGAAGATGCAGCAGTGACTGTGATTATCTTGCTGATTTTTCACGTTGTGAATGCTCATCCCGCTGATATCACTGTTAATATCACACGTGGACAGGATGGAAGATGCAGCAGTGACGGTGATTATCTTGCTGATTTTTCACCTTGTGAATGCTCTTTCCGCTGATATCACTGTTAATATCACAGGTGGACAGGATGGAAGTTGCAGCAGTGACGGTGATTATCTTGCTGATGTTACACCTTGTGAATGCTCTTTCTGCTGATATCACTGTTAATATCACACGTGGACAGGATGGAAGATGCAGCAGTGACGGTGATTATCTTGCTGATTTTACACCTTGTGAATGCTCTTTCCGCTGATATCACTGTTAATATCACACGTGGACAGGATGGAAGATGCAGCAGTGACGGTGATTATCTTGCTGATTTTTCACCTTGTGAATGCTCTTTCCGCTGATATCACTGTTAATATCACAGGTGGACAGGATGGAAGTTGCAGCAGTGACGGTGATTATCTTGCTGATGTTACACCTTGTGAATGCTCTTTCCGCTGATATCACTGTTAATATCACACGTGGACAGGATGGAAGATGCACCAGTGACGGTGATTATCTTGCTGATTTTTCACCTTGTGAATGCTCTTTCCGCTGATATCACTGTTAATATCACACATGGACAGGATGGAAGATGCAGCAGTGACGGTGATTATCTTGCTGATTTTTCACGTTGTGAATGCTCTTCCCGCTGATGTCACTGTTAATATCACAGGTGGACAGGATGGAAGATGCAGCAGTGACGGTGATTATCTTGCTGATTTTTCACCTTGTGAATGCTCTTCCCGCTGATATCACTGTTAATATCACACGTGGACAGGATGGAAGATGCAGCAGTGACGGTGATTATCCTGCTGCTTTTACACCTTGTGAATGCTCTTTCTGCAGATGTCACTGTTAATATCACACATGGACAGGATGGAAGATGCAGCAGTGACGGTGATTATCTTGCTGATTTTTCACCTTGTGAATGCTCTTCCCGCTGATATCACTGTTAATATCACACGTGGACAGGATGGAAGATGCAACGTTGACGGTGATTACCTTGCTGATTTTTCACCTTGTGAATGCTCTTTCCGCTGATATCAGTGTTAATATCACACATGGACAGGATGGAAGATGCAGCAGTGACGGTGATTATCTTGCTGATTTTACACCTTGTGAATGCTCTTCCCGCTGATATCACTGTTAATATCACACGTGGACAGGATACAAGATGCAGCAGTGACGGTGATTATCTTGCTGATTTTTCACCTTGTGAATGCTCTTACCGCTGATATCACTGTTAATATCACACGTGGACAGGATGGAAGATGCAGCAGTGACTGTGATTATCTTGCTGATTTTGCACGTTGTGAATGCTCATCCCGCTGATATCACTGTTAATATCACACGTGGACAGGATACAAGATGCAGCAGTGACGGTGATTATCTTGCTGATTTTTCACCTTGTGAATGCTCTTTCCGCTGATATCACTGTTAATATCACAGGTGGACAGGATGGAAGTTGCAGCAGTGACGGTGATTATCTTGCTGATGTTACACCTTGTGAATGCTCTTTCTGCTGATATCACTGTTAATATCACACGTGGACAGGATGGAAGATGCAGCAGTGACGGTGATTATCTTGCTGATTTTACACCTTGTGAATGCTCTTTCCGCTGATATCACTGTTAATATCACACGTGGACAGGATGGAAGATGCAGCAGTGACGGTGATTATCTTGCTGATTTTTCACCTTGTGAATGCTCTTTCCGCTGATATCACTGTTAATATCACAGGTGGACAGGATGGAAGTTGCAGCAGTGACGGTGATTATCTTGCTGATGTTACACCTTGTGAATGCTCTTTCCGCTGATATCACTGTTAATATCACACGTGGACAGGATGGAAGATGCACCAGTGACGGTGATTATCTTGCTGATTTTTCACCTTGTGAATGCTCTTTCCGCTGATATCACTGTTAATATCACACGTGGACAGGATGGAAGATGCATCATGACAGTGATTATCTTGCTGATTTTTCACGTTGTGAATGCTCTTCCCGCTGATGTCACTGTTAATATCACACGTGGACAGCATGGAAGATGCAGCAGTACTTGTGGAGCAGGTGGTGTAATTGATAATGCATCTGACTTTGGATTAGAAAATGGAAATGTTGTACCTTTCCCCTCTCGAATGACATTGACAGCTTTCCCACATTTTCAAACTGACTCTTGCTTCCGAAGCACAATGTGTACCCAGTGCAGTTTTATTTTTGTCAGATCCCAAGCAGCTGAAGTGATTGGATCGCTGTGTTTTGGAAATTGAAAGTTGACCATGTGCAGCTATTTTAACTCACTGTCCATTTCATATCTCAGCTCATGGCAACGTCTCCCATTGTCAGAGAAACTGCTTGTGTTCCACATAAAGCTGCTGTTTGCCAGGGAACCGTGTGTTCGGCAACAGAGTGTGGACATGATGGATACAGAGTGCACATAATCCCGAGGCCTCTTCACTCTCGGAGGATATATCTTTGTATCTCCCTCTGTGGCTTAACATGAGGATGATTACTTCAAGGGGTTTTAAAATAGTTTTATCATCTCAAACTTCAGTCCCATTCATTGATTCCAGGGATAATCTCATTGAAATTTGCACTCTCAAATTAAGAAAACCACAAGCAGTTAGAGAAACGCTGGAAACGGGACTAGAAAAGGTCTGAAGACACACACTGACAAGATGGACAAATGGTCTTTTCCTATACGATTAAACCCTCCAAGACGGGGAGAAACTGACTTGCAGCCAAAATGAACAATAGGCTGAAAAGGCTAAAGCAGTGCCATTGAGAAAAGATGGCAACGACCACAATGCTTTCCCTGGTGACCCAGTGGTTAGGGTTTGGCCCCCTCACCACTGTGGCACGGGTTTTGATTCCCATGTTTCGCCTCCCAACGAACAGATTTTGCGTTGTTTTTCATGTTATGGCTGGGTTTGGGCAGTTTGATCAAGCTGATAGTGAGAAATTCTTACCACTGACCAGAGTCAGGAACAGTTCGATTCCATCTTCTCTGAATGTGGGATGATCACTGCAAAGGCCCTTTGGCATCTCAGACAGTCTTAGATTTCATTATGAACCACGTACACGCACTCCCAAAGATTTTCACCAAAAGATGTCAAACAGCGAAGAGAGGATACAGCTACAGACAACAAAGGCTCAAGCAGGATTTAAACGTGAGACCTCTGAAAGCCTCATCAACGACCCTCACACCTCTACACCAATGAACAGTTTCATCGAGCATCAGCTTTCTGCTGTAATCTATTTGACCCTCATACAGTGACCTTTGGATGTTGGAGACCGGTTTCAAGTTCTATCTGCTCCAGAGGTGAGTAATAGCATCTTTGAACAGGCTGCTTACATTTTAAAGAAATCTCAGTTCAGGCAGTGAAAGCAACAATGAACAGCTTTTTCCCAGCTTGCCCCTGCTCCCAGGCTGCTGCTGTTTGTTCCATTTCCAAGCACCGGGCTGTCTTCAATGGCAGATGGATCAAACCATTTCCCTCCATGCGCAGGCAGTGCTTGGGGATAGTATATGTTTTGCAGCTCCTTCTTGAACATGTGAAAGGTGAAAAAGCAGAAGAGGCAGAATCAGACGTCAGGAAATTATAAATCACGATAGGGAACATTCATCAAATGGCATGAGTCAGAGACAGACAGAAAGATGCAGAGCTGCTAGAAAAGAGAGAAGTTGACATTGGAGACTATTCCCTTTAGAAACTTAATACAGGACCTTTCTTTGCAGCCTGTTTGGCTTTCAGGATTCGTCTTCATACAACAATCTTGCAGAAAGTCTTTTGCAACGCGGACGTCAGTTTCTTTGTTACGACCGGGCAGGAGTTAATATCTGACACCAACAGTTCCTGATTAAGAGAATCCAAGTGAAACACTCACTCACTGAGAGTCATCCCCAACGTCCCTGAGCTGCAGAGCTGCAGGCAGTTCAAGGGAGGGTTAAAAAACAAGCCATTGTTTCTCCCTCGCCTGCTCTGTCACAGAGACAGTGAACAAAATCAGAAGTCACACGACACCAGAATCTAGTGTAAACAGGTTCATGTGAAATCACAAACTTTCACAGCGCTGCTCCTCCATCAGGTGAAGTGACACTTTTCACCGGCATCTCCACATCACAGACACAGGGAGAGTGACGTCATAAACCCATGGAGTCATTCCCGTGCGGAAGAATCCGTTCAGCCCATCAAGTGCACAGGGACTGTCTGTCACTTGTATCTCTCCATTGTTATCTACAATCGGTAAAATCCATCCTAATAATGGTGAACTGTATCTGTGGCGTGATGCTGTCTCCGATCCTTTGGTCACTTACAACTTCTCATTTCACCTGAAGGACACTGCTTCCTTAAACAGCATGGGGAATTACTGCAGGGTATCCATTGCATGTAAAACACTACAGCTGATGTTTTTCAAATTCAGCACTTTATTCCTGCGATCTCAGAGAACAGGTTAAACAAATCAGACCATCGCAGACCGACACAGAACATGAGAAGGCCATTCAGGCCTTCAGACACGTGTCACCTCATTTGTGTAAACTTGGCCCATGCATCAATATGAGATATTTATTTCATTTGCATGGACTTACGGGAAGCAGCTCAAAACACATCAAAATGATGGGGTCTGATTTCAATGAGATCGATTTCAGTCTGAGATCCCTGAGAGTGTTTGCAGTGAATACATTGTGCATGGGGAAGAAGGAAGCAAGTTTTAAACAACCCCTACCTGTAGTCAACAGACATCATCACTGGTGGTGAAAAGTCCTCTCTAAGTGCAGTTCTCTTTATGTTTCATGTTCTAAAATCCTATTTACCTGTTTACTGATCCTCACCTGTGGAAACAGTTTCTCATTTTCTACTGCCATGAAATCTCCATTTGACCTTTTTTGCTTGAAGCAGAACAATCCTGGCCTTTTGAACATCTCCACAAATCTGAATTCCCTCAGCCCCAGGCATGATGAAGCCTGGAGATTGCAACAAGATTTTAGAAACAAAATTCACTTGGAAGGTGGTAACATAAAAAGAAAACAAAACAACGACGGAATCTCCTGCTTCACGAATCCTTCAAAACTTTCTGTGATCCAAGTGGAAACAAATTGTATAATAATCCCTGAATGAAGAGAACCCAGTGCCAGGAGAACTGGCAAACAGCATCATCTCAGGAGCAGGGAGACAGATTGAGAACAAAATATTCTTGAAATTCTTTGCTGCTTCGAATTCCCTGAACAAAGTGGGATGTACCTCACTCTGAAAGGGGTGTGCCTCTTGTTGGAGGGCTCGTTGGTCTAGGGGTACGATTCTCGCTTTGGGTCTCATATGCCGCTGACATGCGAGAGATCCCGGGTTCAAATCCCGGACGAGCCCAGATTTCTTCTCTTGACATTCACTGAATCACTCAACCAGCTTTCTGAAAAATGAAGCTGCTCTGACATCATTGTGAACCTAGCACAGAGAAACACTTGTTCAAAGCACAAGAGTGTTTCCGAATGTGTGCTCCGCAATCTGAATGATTCTGGAGATCGCACGAACTGCAGACACTGGAGACAGAACTGCTGCAGTGTGGAACTGGAGGAACGCAGCAGGTCAGACAGCAGAGGAGAAGGAGAAAAGTTGACAGTTAGGTCCAAGGCCAATCATCAGAATGAATTCTATGCTTAATTATTGGTCAATTATGTCTGTGTGAAAGTTCAGGAAGCTGTGAGGCAAAGTGACTGGAGACAGTTCTGAACAGGTTTGCGTGAACACTGACGCGTGTGAAGAATGTCATCAAGAAAGAGAGATTGGAAAGTTGATATAGTTCTTCTGGGAGAACAGTAAACTGGTCTGAGTAAAGCTTTCCAAGTTGTGAGGGGTATGAACAGAGGAACTCCCGGGGTAAAAATGCTCACATGCCTGTAAAGATCGAGATCGATTAGGCAGAGGTGTAAGGTCATGAGGAAAAGAAGTAAGAATTACATGACAAAGCGCATTTTTATACAACGACTAAGCGGACCTGTAAATCCCTGCCTGACTGCAACAAAGAGGCAGATTCATGCCACACAAAATGGAATTTGATGGTTCTGTGAAAAACCACAATGTGCAGAGTTACAGGGAGAAGGCTGGAGAATGATATTAAAACAGACACTCATGTACTTATTGTGGAGACCCGACGCACCCACAGCTAAGGCGAGCTACATGGTCTCCATCTGCGTTTTGACAAATTTTGTGATTCTGAGTGGAATGACACCTCGACCAACAGAACGGAGGAACGTAGACAAAGGTAATACTTACACAAACGTGACATGTCAAAGCCACAGAATATTACATAACAACAGTGAAGATCTTTTGACATCGTTCTTTAAGGTGCATGCCACACACCAGATGAAAAGCTGAATACGTGTTGAAAAAGTCATGAGCTTAGAGCAACCGAGTGGTATAGCAGGAGGATGTTGGGACCATACTCCAGAGATTGAAAACTCAAAATCTTTCTCTGCCTTTTGCGACAGGCATGTTGCGCTCTGTCCCACACCCTGTGTTTTGATCAGTTCTCTGTTTCCCATAGCTTCATGTGCCTGAAATAAATATCTTATATTGATACACTGGCCAAGCTTACAGAGGGGAGGTGACGTACTTATGAAGGTCTTCTGCTTTCTCTGTTGTCTGAGATGGGAATAAACTGAGGAAGTTGAAGCATATCAAATGCAGTTTTTTTTTTCATTTCTGCCAGTAATACCCCATGCCATTTCAGACGTGAATGATAAGAGGATCAGCCTGTGAGAGACAGCCTGGGAAGGCACAATGGTTCAATGGTTAGCACTGCTGCCTCACAGCTTTACAGATCCTGCTTCAATTCTGCCCTTGGGAAACTGTCTATGTGGAATTTGCATATTCTCCCCGCTTCCTGTAGTTGTTCTGGTTTCCTCCCACAGTCCAGAGATGTGCAGGTTCAGTGGACTGGCCGGGCTAAATTCCCCATAGTGTTTGGCGATGTGTCGGTTATGGGAGGAATGGGGTTGGGCCGGATGCTTTGAGGTGCGGTGTTGACTTGTTGGGATACAGGGTCTGTTTCCACATGGTAGATATTCTGTGAGCATTATGGTGCAGACACCACCATTAGGGAGATATATCACTGAGAAAAACAAGCGATTTTGGGACACTGTCGCTTGATGGGCTGAATGGCCATGGATTGATGACATCACTCTCCCTGTCTCTGTGAGGGAGCGGGTGGGGGAGAAACAATGGCTCATTTTTAACCCTCCCTTCCACGTTGTACTGTCTGCAGCCCCACAACTCAGGGCCGTTGGGGACGTCTCTCAGTGAGTGAGTGTTTCACTCAGGTTCTGTTAATCTGGGACTGTTGGAGTCAGACATTAACTCCTGCTCTGGAAGCAACAAAGGAAAAGACTCCCGCATTGCAAAGGTGTTATTTGCAGGGTTGTTGTGTGCAGACTAATTCTGAACACCAAACAGGCTGCAAAGAAAGATCCCATTTTAAGTTGTTGAAGGGACTAATCTCCAGCTTTGTCTTCTCTCTTTCACAGCAGCCCTCCAAGCTTCTGTCCGTCTCTGATAAATGTCATTCGACAGAAGTTCAAATTGTCATTTATTACTTGCTGCACAAGCCTGATTCCACAGCTCTGCTCCATCCCTCTTCCAGTGCTTGAAAGGGAATGGTAGAGCATATACCATCTTCCAGCATTACCTGCCATGGAGGGAAATTATTTGATGCATCTGCCAATGGAGAGAACCCTGTCCCAGCGGAAGGGACAAATAGAACCGTCCCAGGAACAGGGAGACAGAACGAGAAGATGCTCTTTGCGGTTTTCACTGCCTGAAGCAATGGGGAATAATTGTCCAATCAACATGTTCAGATATGTTATAACACACCTCTGGAGCAGCTAGAGCTTAACCTCTGGTCACCTACATCTGAGGTAGGGACACTACCACTGCCTGAGTGGCATCTGATTTATTGTTAAGTGGGACTTCATCAGACTGGGTCGTTGGTCTCGTGGTCTGATTGTCACTTCAGCTCGATGTCGTCAGTGCAAGAAGTTGCAGGTTTGAATCCTGTGTGAGGCTTTATTGCCTTTGACATGTGTTTCATTTTTAATGTTTGGGAGAACATGGAGGCGGCTCTTTATGAAATCAGTTTCAGATTATGATCCGAAAGCGTTTTTGCTGTGAATATATTACATGCATCCACTTCATCTGAGGAAGGAGCCACACTCTGAAAGCTCCTGATTTCAGATAAACCTGTTCGTCTGTGACCTGATATCGTGTGACTTCTGACTTTATATCACATTCGGAGGAAAATAAGTCGTTTTAAATGATGTCTGCTCACAGTAAACTGGCTTCCTCATTGGTAATGTTAAGCGTTATGTAAATGCAATTATGTCTCTTTTAACTGTCCTTAAATGAAAGTATCTGTTTACTGACCTCAGTCAATTGAAAGAACTTCTTGCTATCAGTTTAATCAAACTACCAAACCCCATCACTACCCACCCCCAACATTATAAATGGCTCCAAAGTTGCCAGCTGGTCGGTGGAAATGTGGAAAGGAAACAAAACAGCTAACCCAGTCTCCAGCTTCGTAAATCTTTCTTCACACTTTGTGATTCAGACTGAAGGAAAAGCAAAGGATGAACTTTCTGATTGAGCAGAATAAGGCAAGGCACCTTTCCCTTCTTTAAGGCACGGGGACATTCATTCTGATGCTCTTGGTGTCATTAGCTGATATGAGACATCGAAATAGTCAGAATTCAATGTAAAGATCAGGAATACAAGTAGAATCTCGGCTCTGGCACGATCAGATACTTGGGAACAGACAAGAAGTGGAAAGGCTCAAAGGGAGGTGGCCCTGGGTTCAGGAGAGCTGGCTTCTTGTGACATCGATGTCTCTGCAGTAGGTGGAATAAGACTCTTTCTGTGTCTCCACAATTAATGTCCCAGACTTTGTTTTGGAAAAGTAAAACTCGCAAAAGACAATTGCTATTCTTGTGAAATCACAATCTTAATCTGAAATTTCATTGCCCATCCCTCATTACTCCACAGATAGAGGTGATGAGACACTTTCATGAGCTTCTTGGCATGTAAGTAGAGCCCCTTTGCCATTAGGGAAGAAATTCCAGGATCTAGACCCAGGTACACTGAAGAAACAATGGTTTGTTTCCAACTCAGAATAGTGAGATGCTTGGCGGTGGTGGGGGGGGGGGGGGTGTGTGGGTGGTAATTTTCCTTTGTATGTGCTGTCATTGTCCTTTTAGACTGAAGGAAACTCCCACTGGGCTGATTCTGGCCAATTCGGAGTGAATGTTCTCCTTGTAACCAGGAACCTGTTTACAGCAACAAAAGGGAGAATTCAGCGGCTGCCCTGGATTTGTGCTCCTCCCGCGTTGTTCATCTGCCACTCTGCAGTTTATACTGCTTCACCTCGCTCTTCCGGCCAAACATCACGCACATCAGCTGCTTCCTGCCATTCCGAATGGTCTGCCTCAAACACGTGGAAGGGCAAATAGGAACGCTGAATTTCAGGGACATTTCTGGCCTGTGGAGGAAATGATATAGTCATAATTTCAGACAATCTTTTCAGGGCACCTTTCGATCTTGGAAGCAGAAGATGTACAAAAATTACGAAAGACTTGAACTCACGACCCCTGTTTGACAAGACCAGGGCTCTAACCACTGAGCTATGGAGCCAGAAACACAGGGGCAAGAAGAGAGTGTCATGTATTAGAAATGACAAAGTATTAGATAACTGGAGATGATAATAATGAAGACGTAACAAAACCAAAACACAGCAGAGCGGCATCACATGCAGAAGGACGGCAGAATGCAAGGCTGATTCAGATAGTGTCCTGAGTGACGTAAACAGACCTTTCCTGCTAGTCCAGTGATTACAATTCAGTGCCATCACTGTCTTAGCCTGTTAATGGTTATCATTTAAAGTAATAAATACAAAATATTGACTGATCTTGAGAAGCAGAATTATGTCATTGATCAGTCAAAATCGATTCACTCCATGTCACAGTTCCACATCAACAATGCCAGCTGTAACTGCCTGATGTGCAATCAGTTTAAAACAAGAACAGAGGGGAGGTCAGGAATAGTGAAGGGCAATGGTAGTTTGTGAGAGTCGACTGTCGGCGAACTGGAGACAGGCTCAATGTGGGTGCTGAAGACCAGCCTTCACTGTTTATCCTGGTACACAGATCACATTGGATCAATCACACAAGGACCCTCCTTCGTGTGTTGTCCTTTGCACATCACAACTCGGGTCAGTGCCTCGAGGGGCTCGGATACTTTTAATTTGGCAACTAACTCAGGTCAGTGGTGTACAAACTAAGCTGTGTCGGGACACTATTTAAACGGACCACCACTCATTGCAATGACCCAGAACTATGCAGAAAGAGGAAGAACACCAATACAAAATCTTCGCTTTGAATGGATATCCCTGCAATTTCATCCACAGGTACTGACTAAACAGCAACACGAAGAGGACACATTATGCCCTAACGCACTGGACACACTGCCACACATCAAGAACATATCAGAACTGACAACTCCTATGACCACTAGGAATTACTGTAGCACACAAGCCCAAAGCCATGTTACGACAAACATTCTCAAGGATTAAAGACATCATACCCACAACATGCAGAACTGACATTGTTTACAAAATACCGTGCAACGATTGCCACAAGCATTATTTCAGACAGACAGGAAGGAAACTAGCCATCAGTGTGCATGAACATCAGCTGGCAGCAAAATGACATAACAAACTTTCCCTAATATCAGTACACCCGGATAATGAAGGCCATCAGTTAACTGGGACAACATAACCGTAGTAGTGCAATCCAAACACAGACATACGTGGGAATTCCTAGAGGCATGGTTCTCAATCCATAACGCACTCGGCAAACACATATAATTGGACTCCATATGCAACCCATTCAAACAGAATGCGAAATGACAGAAGTCGCCGGAACTGACCGGGCAGTATAAATTCCAAGTGGAGGAGAACAACATCGCTTCTTTGGAAGTCTCACTCGTGACGTTAGCTCGCATGGGGACGAAAAGTCTGAATGAAAACAAGCCAACTGGGTGAGCAAGTTTACAACTTTACTTGTTAACTTTACTGTTTAATGTGTGGCTCAGTGTCAGTCTTTGTGACATTATACACACAATGTTCTACCCGCTTCTCCTGCTGTACACAAGGTTTCCCGACAAAAGGCAGCTTTATGTGGAACACAAGCGGTTTCTCCTGTCAATGGGTACCATTGCCATGAGGTGGAATATGAAATAGACAGTGAGCTGAAGTAGCCCCACTGTCATGTCACTCATTTACCTTTCAGTTTCAATTTTCAATTTCCAAAACGCAGCGATCCATTCACTTCAGCTGCTGGGAAGCTGACAAAAACAGCTTTGGGCAGACATTCCTCTTCGGGATGTCCGTCAATTTGCAAGGGTAGAAAAGCTGTCAACTTCACTCGAGCGAGAGAGGATACAATATTCCAAACTTCCAATTCAAATTCAGATGCCATATCAATTACACCACTGGCTCCACACATCTTGCTGCAGCTTTCATCCTGTCGAATGTGATGTAATCAGGGATACTGGCAGAAAAAACCATTTGCAAGGTGAATATCCTGCAAAATATTCACCGTCACTGCTGCACTTCAATGTTCCCCACTTTGTGAAGTGGTGAATGTCACTGGCAAACGAAACACATTAGCCCTCACATACCTGCTTCACTGTCACCTGTTTCTTTGCCACCTGTTTCTCTGCTGGAACTTGCCATTGTTTTATTCACAGTCGTTGCAAAATTCTGCCTCACGTATCATTTTTTATTAAATAATCTCCTCGCAACTTAAAAACATCCCCTAGTCTTGAAATCTCCCATCCTTGGGAAATGACGACCACAATTCATACTAACTACGTGTCTTATTATTTTATGAACTTCTAACAGGCCACCTCTCAACCTCCTAAGCACCAGCAAGAAAAGTCAAAGTCTATCCAACCTTTCTTTATAAATCAAACCTTCCATACCAGGCAATATTCTGGTAATCCTCTTCTTAACACTCACCAGCTTCAGAATCTGCCTCCTGTAATTGTGCGACAGAAACCGCACACTGAATTCCAGAGAGGGTCTCATCAACATCCTGTGCAACCTCAATATGACTTCCCAACTCCTAAACTGAAACAACTGAGCAATGAAAGCTGCCGTGCCAAAAGACTGTTTAACCACTGTCTAAATGGGATGTAAACTTCAAATAATCATGTACCTGGATCCCCTAGGTCCATGAGTAGGCACCTTAACAGTGAGAGAAAGTCTGTGGGAGGATGAGGAATAGTTTTGAATTTCTTTGACCTCACATCTGAAGAAATTTATTGTACACATGCAGCTGAATAAGTTCAACAATTCATTCTCTGTGAAGAACTACAAATGAACCTGAGCATTTTTCAATTAAAAAGTAAAGTTAGACCCTCTCGAGTCAGAAGGAAGCCATCGCTGTTCTGTTTCTGAGCTTATATTACCCAACCAGTTCTGCATCATGTCCATATGAAGATGGATAAGGGAGAACCAGTGGATGTAATGTACCTGGATTTTCAGAAAGCCTTTAATAAAGTCCCGCATAGGAGATTGGTGAACAAAATTAGGGCACATGGTATTGGGGGCAAAATACTGACTCGGATTGAAAATTGGCTGGCTGACAGGGCGCAAAGAGTAGTGATAAACGGGTCCCTTTCAGAATGGCAGGCAGTGACCAGTGGGGTACCACAAGGTTCTGTACTGGGACCGCAGCTGTTTACGATATATATTAATGATATAGACGAAGGCATTAGAAGTAATATTAGCAAATTTGCTGTTGACACAAAATTGGGTGGCAGTGTGAAATGTGAGGAGGAAGTTATGAGAACACAGGGTGAGTTGGACAAGCTAGGTGAATGGACGGATGCGTGGCAGATGCAGTTTAATGTGGATAAATGTGTGGTCATACACTTTGGTGGCAAGAACAGGAAGGCAGATTACTATCTCAATGGAGTCAAGTTCGGTAAAGGGGAAGTACAACGAGATCTAGGTGTTCTTGTACATCAGTCAATGAAAGCAAGCATGCAGGTACAGCAAGCAGTGAAGTAAGCTAATAGCATGCTGGCCTTCATAACAAGAGGAATTGAGTATAGGAGCAAAGAGGTCCTTCTGCAGCTGTACTGTGCCATGGTGAGACTACACCTGGAGTATTTTGTGCTGTTTTGGTCTCCAAATTTGAGGAAGGACATTCTGGCTATTGAGGGAGTGCAGCATAGGTTCACGAGGTCAATTCCTGGATTGGCGGGACTATCGTATGTTGAAAGATTGGAGCGACTGGGCTTGTATACACTTGAGTTTAGAAGGATGAGAGGGGATCTGATTGAGGCATATAAGATTATTAAGGGATTGGACACTCTGGAGGCAGGAAGCATGTTTCCGCTGATGGGTGAGTCCAGAACCAGAAGACACAGTTTAAAAATAAGGGATGGGCCATTTAGAGCAGAGTTGAGGAAAAACTTCTTCACCCAAAGAGCGGTGGATATATGGAATGCACTGCCCCAGAAGGCAGTGGAGGCCAACTCTCTGGATACTTTCAAGAAAGACATAGATAGAGCTCTTAAAGATAGTGGAATCAAGGGTTATGGGGATAAGGCAGGAACAGGATACTGATTGTGGATGATAAACCATGATCGTAATGAATGGTGGTGCTGGCTGAAAGGGCCGAATGGCCTCCTCCAGCACCTATTGTCTATTGTCCATTCATTCACCATATCCTGATACATGAACTTTGGATCACTCTCCAAAGGTATCAGTAACTATTGCCAATCCTCAGTTACATCTGGAGAATTTGATGTTTGAACTTTCTGAACCAGTACAGGTCGTGTGGTGAAGTCGCACTTGCAATGATATCAGGTGAGGAATTACCAAATGATCGTGAAGGATTAGTGATGTTTTCCAAAAGAACAATTTAAATGTTTTCATATTTTTGATTCAATCCAATGATCTGACATATTACACAAGGTTGTCATAAAACAATATTTGATACCAGGCACTTATTAGGACACGTGACCCAAAACTGGCCAAAGAAGTAGGTTTCAAGGAATATCCTGAACAAACAAAGCGACTTTGAAAACCAGGGATGTTTAGGGAGTAAATTCAAGAGCTTATGGCCTTGCAAACTGAAAACATGAGAAACGTGGGAGAGTTAAAACCAGAAATCTACTGGAGGTTGGAAGTCAGGGAGAACAAATATCTTGAAGGAAAAAGCAAAAGAACAGTAGATGCTTGAAAGTAGTAACACAAGCAGAAATTGATGAGAAACTCAGCTTATCTGGCAGTGCTTGTGGAGAGAGAGCAGCGTTACTGTTTTGTGTCCAGTGACCCTTCTTCAGATATATCTCAGACGGGTTTGCAGCTGGAGGGACTATCAAAGGAAGGAGGTGTGATGACAAAATTTCAAAGTAAGGATATGAATTTCAAAACGGTGGTGCTTTGCCACTCAGAAAATGTTTATGTTAGTGAGCACAGGATGGCAAAACTTGAAGATGTAAAAATCGGTGAGAATAAACACACGGGCAGCAGATTTTTGGATCATTTCAAGATTTCAGGGAAGTAGTAGTAAGAAGCCGGCCGGGAGTGTGTTTGTCGAGTTACGTCGAGAGGTAGCAAAGGAATGGATGAGAGTTTCAGCAGCAGATGAACTGAGAAGCTGTTGAGGTTGAAATTGTATGTGGTCTTTGTGATAATGAGTGTGGGGGTGAGTAATGTGGTTGGAAGCTCATCTTGGGGTGAAATATTGCACCATGACTGTGACCAGTGTGTTACCTGCCAGTTACCAGGGGCAGGGATGGAGTCAGTGGCGAGGGAGTAGAATTTTGCTCCCAGCCTGGATTGACATTTTTCATTGTCTATTTAAATGTGATCTATACCCCTTTTCAAACAGGAACGTACTTGGCAGCAGAACTAATTTGTGAACCAACTGTCAGCTTTATTGAGACAAAGTGTGGAGTTTATCTGTTCTGAAGTGAACTACAGTGACAAACTCAGACAGCTACTTACAGTTGAATGTGGATTATACGCTAAAGTCAATAACTAGGCAGTAGAGCAGTGAAACAACTTATTGGAGTTTTTGCAGCCTTGGACTTCAAACTTTTTCTTCTGTCTTGGGCTTTTATCTTCTGATTCTCGTTGCTTTCCATTGCACAGACCTTTCTTGCGAATCTCCTTTATGCTTGTTCTTTTTTGATTAACCTCCCGCTCTGCCCAATCACAGTTCATATGAACAACACTCACCTCACTTCACCACGTGATGTTCTTCATATTCATAATTACTCTCTTTACATCTTACCTGAGGACTGTTATATCTGTATTTATTACCTTTACTTCATCGCCATTTCTCTATTCGCTGACAGAGCGGTATCAAGAGTATCTTTAGCTTTGAGCTGCTGGAAGCCTTTCCAATCGCGACTTATTAAAAAATAACAAAAGAACTGGGATGTTGTCAATCAGGAACAAAAACAAAGTTGCTGGAAAAGCTCAGCAGATCTGGCAGTATCTGTGAAGGTAAAAAGACAGAGTTAACGTTTCGGGTGCAGTGCCCCTTCCTCAGAGCGACTTATTAAAACCCCAGGATCGCTAATGTAACAATCTTTCTCATCCAGTTCTCAGTCTCATTTGTCTCAAAATACAACATTGTGATGACGATCATTAGCTTCTCACAATGCCAACACAAAGCACTGCGCATGCTCCAGCTCACAATGGAGTCTGGGTGATTGATGTCAGTGCGCGACCAATAGGAGCACAGGTGTGACGTAACGAGCGGGCGGATGTCGCCCAATCGGAATGAAGGGAGGGCGGGATTAGTGAAAACCACGTGATCACCCACGCTTGCAGTTCAGAGTCGCTGAGACAACAGGAACAGCAGATGCTGGAGCATCTGAGATGACACGGTGTGTAGCTGGATGAACACAGCAGGTCAAGCAGCATCAGGCGAGCAGGAAAGCTGATGTTTCGGGCCTAGATCCTTCGCTGAGACCAAGATTTGTGCAATTGAGGTAAGAGCAGGACACGGTAAAGAAAGCAAAATGGCAGAAAGCGGGAGGGAAGTGATTTTTTTCATCTTGGATTCTCCAGCATCTGCAGTTCCCATTATCACGGGAAGTGATATTCGTATGGGTTTGGAAATTTCACAAACACTTCGTGCACGTCGGAAAACATATATTTGAAACTCCCAGACTCACGTTTGCAGAAAACAAATCAATGCCTCAGATCGTGATAGGTCTGTGTGACTGTCACCATCTTTATTGGGGGCAATGAACCGCGGGGCGCATGCGCGGCAGCTTTGAAACTTTAAAAGGGCCGAGGTAAAGTTGGGCGCATGCGCATCCGCCTCTGGTAGAAAGAGCACAAGGTGTGGAGCTGGAGGAACACAGCAGGACAGGCAGCATCAGAGGGGCAGGAAAGCTGACCTTTTCGGTCCCAGACCCTTCAGAAATGGGGGAGGGGAAGGGGATTCTGAAATAAATAGAGAGAGAGAGGGGGAGGCGGGTGGAGAGGAGACAGACAAGTTAAAGAGGTGCAGATGGAGCAGGTAAAGGTGAGTGTAGGTGTGGAGGGAATAGGTCAGTCCAGGGAGGACCAACAGGTCAAAGGGGTGGGATGAGGTTAGCAGGTAGGAAATGGGGGTGCAGCTTGAGGAGGGGATAGGTGAGAGGAAGAACAGGTTAGGGAGGTGGGGATGAGCAGTTGTTTATTGTGAACTGAGCGTAGGTGTTCTGTAAAGCGGTCCCTAAGCCTCTGCTTGGTTTCCCCGATGTAGAGGAGGCCGCAATGGGTACAGCGGATGCAGTACACCACATTAGCACCTGCATTTCCCCATACAGATGGTCTAAAAACCCTATGCTATTTCCTGTCCTGCAGGTCTGACCAGGTCCCCTCCACTGACCCTATTATGCGCTTAGGTGAACTCGTCCTCACCCTCAACAACTTCTCTATCAACTCCTCCCACATCCTACAGACAAAGGGGGTGGCCATGGGTACCTGCATGGGCCCAAGCTATGTCTGCCTCTTTGTCGGAACAAACCATCTTCCATACATACACTGGCCCTAAACCCCACCTCTTCCTCCGGTACATAGATGACTGTATCGGTGCTGCCTCCTGCTCCCATGAGGAGCTCGAACAGTTCATCCACTTCACCAACACCTACCACCCCAACGTTAAGTTCACCTGGGCCATCTCCTAACACCTTTCTCACCTTCCTGGACTTCTGTTTCCATGTTGGGCAACTGTCTGGAAACCAATATCCATTTCAAACCCACCAACTCTCTCAGCTACCTAGAATACACCTCCTCCCACCCACCGCCCTCAAAAAATGCCATCTCCTATTCCCAATTCATTCACTTCCGCCGCATCTGCTCCCAGGATTCCACTCCCGTACATCTGATGTCCTTCCTTTTCAAGGACCGCAACGCCACCACCCACCTCTTTCCTCCCGCACCACCCCCCCCGCAGTGATCGAGAATGCCCTTGACCGTGTCTCCTGCATTTTTCCACAACTCCTCCCTCGTACACCGTCCTTGCAATAACAACCAAAAAAGAATCTCCCTCATCCTCACGTACCACCCCACCAATCACCGGATCCAACGCATCATCCTCAGACATTTCCGCCATCAACAATCCGACCCCAACACCGAAGACATTTTCGCCTCCCCACCCTTGCCTGTTTTCCGGAGGGACCACTCTCTCCATGACTCCCGTGGCTCTGCACTCCCCTCCAGCCCCACTACACCTGGCACACTTCCCTGCAACCGCAGGAAGTGCTACACTTGCCCCCACACCACCTCCCTCACCCCCATCCCAGGCCCTAAGAAAACGTTCTACATCAAGCAAATGTTCATGTGCACATCTGCTAATGTGGTTTACTGCACCCCCTGTACCCGTTGTGGCCTCCTCTACATTGGGGAAACCAAGCGGAGGCTTGGGGACTGCTTTGCAGAACACTTACACTCGGTTCACAACAAACAACTGCACCTCCCAGTCGTGAACCATTTCAACTCCCCGTCCCATTCCTCAGACGAAATGCCTATCCTGGGCCACCTGCAGTGCCACAACGATGCCACCCAAGGGTTGCAGGAACAGCAACTCGTATTCTCCGTGGGAACCCTGCAGCCCAAAACGTATCAATGTGGACTTCACAAGCTTCAAAATCTCCCCTCCCCCAACTACATCCCAAAACTTGGCCAGGTTGTCCCTACCTCCCTAACCTGTTCTTCCTCTCTCCTATCCCCTCCTCCCACCTCAAGCCGCACCCCCATTTCCTGCCTACTAACCTCATCCCACCCCCCTGACCTGTCTGTCCTCCCTAAACTGACCTATCACCTCACTACCTCCCCACCTATGCTCACCTTTACCTGCTCCATGCTGGCATCTTTGACTTGTCTGTCTCCTCTCCACATATCTTCTCCCTCCATCTTCGATCTGTCTCCCCCGTCTCCCTATTTAGTTCAGAAACCTCTTCCCCTACCCCATTTCTGATGAAGGGTCTAGGCCCAAAACGTCAGCTTTCCTGCTCCTTGGCCTGCTGTGTTCATCCAGCTCCACAACTTGTTATCTCGGATTCTCCAGCATCTACAGTTCCTATTATCTCTTATCCAAGAGAAATGTTTGTTTCTTGTAGATTTCTTTCCCAGAGTGTGGGATAATAGCAGCTCGCACTGCTCTTGCTCACTTCTGTGCTTCCTGATCACCTTTGTCAGTGTCTAATCTCTTCAATCTCTAATGATGGATATATTTGATCTCTGTAGCATTTTACTGTTACCTCCTTGTACCTTTTTTGTGAATAAATTTTCCACTGCTCCCCACCCCCTCACCATATGCTGCCCTCTTACCAGATTAATT
Source organism: Stegostoma tigrinum (assembly GCF_030684315.1). Taxonomy (NCBI): domain Eukaryota; kingdom Metazoa; phylum Chordata; class Chondrichthyes; order Orectolobiformes; family Stegostomatidae; genus Stegostoma; species Stegostoma tigrinum. The sequence goes on along the minus strand of NW_026728419.1, from coordinate 4,661,634 downwards.
TTTGAATGGTATCTTTCACAGTCAGGAAATATTTTCCCAGAAAGAGAGTGCATTTTTCTTCCATTCCAGACCACCAAATTCTACAGCATTTTTATTCTATGTCATTCAGTTTGCACTTCTGCGACATTTGCTCTGTTTCTCCTTCCACAGATACCAGCGATCGTTGCCAAAGCCCTGTTACCTGTGGAGAAGATGATGTTTAACTTTCGTGTCCTGCTGCATTTTGTATGCTGAAGGTACTCCCACAATGCGGCCATTTGAGAAATTACAGATTGTTCATCTAGCGATACTGAAGAGCTGATGGTGTATGTCCAAGTCAACAAACAACTTGTATTTTTATCATGTTTTACAATTTGATTAAAAATATTATCACGAAACTTTTGACGTAAGGCCATATTAGGTCAGGTGACCAAAAAGTTACCAAATTTGCAGGTTTTCCTGACTATCTTAAAGAAGGAAAGCAAACCTAAGAGGTTTATCATGGGAATTCCAGACCATGTTGCCTGGCAAGTGTAGAAACAGCCTCCAGTAGTGAAGCCATGATTAAACACACTGTTGGAGTCGGAAACTAAATGAGTTGTTGAAATAGAACATAGAACAGTACAGCACAGAACAGGCCCTTCAGCCCACAATGTTGTGCCGACCATTGATCCTCATGGATGCACCCTCAACTTGAAGGTTGTGTGGTGCAGGGAGATAGGGCTCATCACAGCCAGGAATTAAATCAAGGGTGGGAATTTTAAATTGTTGCTTATAAATAGGAGCCTTTGTGGGTCAGGGAGCACAGCAGTGATGGATGAACAGGTCTTGGTGCAAATTAACTTGTGTGCAGCAGAATTTTAAATATTCTTGAGGTTATAGGGACATTGAATGTGGGAGGCCGACTAGCAGTGCGTTTGGATAGTTACGTCTAGAGCTAACACAGGAATAGATGAGAGGTTCAGCAGATGATCTGAAACAAAGGTGTCATTGTCAGGTCATTGCCACTGAAGTGGAAATAAGTGGTTTTTGTACAGAACTCTGCAGTTACCCTCACCTCACCTCAGGAATTCAGCTGTTTGTGAATTTGTGGATCAAGTCTGTAATAAGATCAGGAACTGAGTGCCTGCCGTGGCCCAAACTGGGTGTCACTGAGCAGGTTACTGCTGAGTAAGTGCTGCTTCATAGTGCTGTTGACGACACCTTCCATCACTTTACTGATGATAGAGAGTGGACTGCTTGAGGGGAAACTGGTTGGGTTGGATTTGCTGTGTTTTTGTCCTGAACAGACCTGGGCAGTTTTCCAAATTATCAGTAGATGCCAGTGCTGTAGCAGGACTTGAAACAGTTTGGCTTGGAGGCTAGCAAGCTCTGGAGCACTAGTCATCGGTACTATTGCCAGCGTGTTGCCAGGGCCTGTAACCTTTGCAGTATTCATCCATTTATTAATATTATTTGAAATGAATCAAATTGGATGAAAACTCACATCTCTGATGTAGGGGACCTCTGGAGAAGGCTGAGATGGAGCATCCAGTTGGCACTTCTGGCTGAAGATTGCTGCAGTCTTGTCTTTTGCATGGATAGGTTGGGCTCTTCTGTCAGTGAGGATGGGGATTTTTGGCATGCTTCCTCCAGTGACTTGTTTAAGTGTTCATCACCATTCACGACTGGGTTTGGCAGAACTGCAGAGCTTAGATCTGATCTATTGGTTATGGGGTGGCTTAGCTCTAATTCTTGCTGCTTATGCTATTTGGCATGCAGATAGTCCTGTTGGGAAGTTTTACCAGGTTGGCAGCTTATTTTTAGCTATGCCTTGTGCTGCTCTTGGCATGCCCTCCTATACTCTCCATTCAATCAGTGTGGTTCCCCTGGATCAATGGTAATGTTTGAGTGCACAATATGCTGGCCCATGAGGATACAGATTGTGCCGGAGTAAGTTCTGCTGCTGTTGACGTCCCACAAAGCCTCATAAATGTCTGGTTTTGAGTTCCTGTATCTGTTCCAAGTCTGTCCGTTTTAGCCAAAGTTCATGCCACTCAACACAATGGAGGGTATTCTCAAGTTTAAGATGAATCTTTGTCTCCACAGGACTGTGCGGTAGTCGCTGTTATCAATCCTGACAGGGACAGATGCATCTGCAGCTGGGAAATTCGTGACAATGAGATCTGCTATGTTTTTCCCTTCTGTTGGTTGTGTCAGCACCTGCTGCAGTCCCAGCCAAGCAGCTTTGATGAGCTTGATTGGTGATCCTGATGCTGAACTACTCCTGATGGTCGACAGTGAGTACATTTAGTGCCATTCACACTCACACTGTTTCTCCAAGTGCTATTCGACATGTAGTTTTTTTTTTAAAATTAAAATTCACTCTTCAGATGTGGAAATCACTGGCTGGACCAACATTTATTGCCCATCCCTCATTGCCCCAAAGGCAGTTAAGAGTCAACCACATTGCTGTGGGTTTGGAGTTGCATGTCATGCAGACCAGGTAAGGATGGCAGATTTCCTTCCCGAAAGGACATAAGTGAACCTGAATAATCAGCAATGGTTTCATGGTCATCATTTGACTATTAATTCCAGATCATTATTTAATTCAAATTTCACCATTTGCCGTGGCAGGATTCGAACCCAGGTCCCCAGAATGTTATCTGGGTCTCTGGATAAATAATCTAGCGATAATACTGCTGCCGATTTTATCAACTGAGGGAGGATGGTCCATGGCATTCAGCAGGAGCCATGAGACTTCCAGGCGTAAGAGTCAATGTCAAGTACTCCCAGGTCCGTTCCCGCGATCAGAATAGCACTGTGCTGCCACGTCCGTCCTGCTCCTGGGACAGGCCTTCACTCAGGACAGTGGTGGCGTGTGTCACTTGTCTGTAAGGTAGATTCTATGCAAATGAAGCTGTTTCTTGACTAGTCTTGGAGCCACCTCTCCAAATTTTGCCACTCGCCCCGAGATATTAGTAAGGAGGAATTTATGGAGTCGACAGGGCTGATTCTGCAGTTGTCTTTCCTCGTGCCTTGGTAGATGCCGAGTGGTCCACCCAGCTTCATTCCTTTGAGACTTTACAGTCACTTGCAACTGAGTGGCTTGCTGAGGTTGGCAAATTTTTTTCCCTGATGGACATTAGATTTTTTTCTTTTTCTGCCATTAGCAATGGTTCCATGGCAACCAGTTGATTCTTAATTCCAGTTTTTTTATTGAATTCAAATTCCACCATCTGCTAAGATGGAATTCAAACCCAGACTTCTGTTGTACATTTTAATATTCTGGATAAAAGTTAATTCATCAGGTTTGTTCACTCATTTTTGAATATCTCTAACACAGGCATTGTTTCTTTGCAAACCGTTGTCCATCATCCTGTCTCTTCAATCCTCCCCTCCAACCAAAAGTGAGGGAGTCATATGGAAACTCCATCTCACTGAGATTGCGACAATCCAAATCGGATGCCTTTGCTGCTTCCCTCTCTTCCACTCGCCCACCAAACTAAATTGCCTTGCACGTTGCTCATCGTTTTAGTCCTAATCTTTCTCCAGTCTCATGTAAGCCTTAACAGAGTTTGTCTTAATCCTTTGCCCTATTGTCGCTAAACTACAAACATTCTAACTCTCTCTTATTTCTCCTCCTGCTCCTCCTCCTCCTTGCCTCTGCCCCCATGCCAGTTTAGATATTGTCACTTGTTCTGTCTACTTCTCTTTTCTGGTTAGGTCCTTCTCACCTGTTCTGTTTAAAACCAATATTTGACCTCACTGTCGTTGGAAAATCCCACTCCATCTCTCTCTTTCCTGTCTGAAATCCATGTAGTTGATGTCCCTCAAGGATCTGTCCTTGGCTCATGCTGTTTCTCACTGACATACCGCCAGGAGGTGAGATCTTCCACAAGCACCATGTTAGGTTTTGCACGTATACTACAATATTCAGATCTAACTCCCCTCCATCTCTCTCCTTTGCTCCACTGTTACTCAATTATAAAACTGCTTGTCATGATTCCACTACGTGATTAGCTGAAATTTCCTCCAATAACACTTTGTGAAAATTAAACACATTGCCTTCAGTTGTTATTACAAATTATTTTTTCTTACTACTGTACTGAGTCCATCCCTCTCGCTGGGAACTGTCTGAGGCTGAACTGCACCCTTCTCAATAATGCTCTCATATCTCCCCTCAACGTGAACATTTTACCATACATCTTCTCAATCACATGCCAGAAATTTCAACCTCTAAAATGCTCCTTCTCTCCACCTCACTCCAGCTCATTTGTGACTGAAACCCCTTACCCATGTCAGTGTTGCCTTAAATTTGATGATTCCAAAAGAGAGCCCTCCATTCTCTGCCTTATCAAGAATCTGCTCCCACAATCGGAAATATCCCCTCAGCATTTATGCTGTCAACTCCCTTAAGAATCCTATATTTTTAATTGGATCATCTCTCATTCTTCTAAAATCTAGTTAGTAGATTCCAAACCTGTTTAGTCTTAGCTTAAAAGATAATCCCTCCAAACTGGTGATCATCCTAGTTCATCTTCTCTGAAATACCTCCAATGAAGTGATATATTTGCTGAAATGGACCAAAACTGCTCACATTCCTCCAGATGTGGTCTTAACAACAATTTGTACATTTGCCCTAAGACATGTATTCCAAACTCCTATACTGCAAACATCTTGACATAAGGGATAACATCCCTTTGCCCTTCCTGATTTCCTGTTGCAACTGTGTGCACGCTTTGCATTTCCTGCACAATTATTCCTGAGTCCCTCTGTGATGCAGTTTTCCACAGTTTTTACCTTTTTAATAACACTGTTCTTTGGTCGTCTCCTCAAGAATAAACTTCATAATTTCCCACATTTATTCTCCATTTGCCAACTTGTCACCCATTTATCAATATCTCTCCATAAACTGTAACCCTCATGGAACTTGACTGTTATCCCTTCATGAGATCCTCCCTCATTCTTCTAATCTTTTTGTTGGGAGCACTGGGCAAGACGACACGTACATAATTGCTATCTTTTTAAGGGGCATTCTTTTGAATGACTGGGAGAAGCTTGCAGTCCATTGTTCAGAATCGAGACAACTTGTTCATCAAGCTGTTAGCTTTTCCAGCCCAATGTCTCATTGATGTGGCAGTGCAGCAGCAGAAAAGGAAGTGAATCCTGTCATCTGCATCTCTCTAAATCATGGCCGTTCTTTGCCATATGTCAAAGACCTACAGTTCTGGTCAGTGGCATGAAGTCCCAAGGTGGAAACTCCTAGAAACCCAAATAGATTTCTCCCTGAATCGACGACTGACCTCCACAAGGGATAATGTGTAATAGGGACAATGCACAGTTATCCTCGGCCAGGATGAGGGGATGTTGTGAAATTCTACCCGGACTGACAGTGATGGATTTCATGAATTTGTGTTACAGGATAATAGAAGTGGACTTTCAGGTGGGGAACTCAATAATTGTAACAACAAACTCTGACAGAATTACTCAATTCATCAGCACCTGGATATTCGCATTGTGTGAGAGTGTTGTGTTCCTGCTCATTTCCCATTTACCGTGTAAAATTTCTCTCTTAAATCACCCCATTCTCTCAATAGATCGTCTCTGAAATTTTCAGTGTGTCCTGTAATCTTTTTTATGATCAGTCATGTGTACATTTTATCATCCTAAAGTGTTTCTTTTGCCAACACCTCTATCAAAGGTCGCCACAAAACCCTTTGTTACAAGGAGAACAATCTCCGTTTCCCCATCACCTGATTCCTCAATGACTGTTTGCTGTCTATAAGGCACTCGTCTGGATTGTGTTGGAACATTTTCCACTTCCTTGCATGAGTACAGCCCCAACACTATTAGAAAAAGTGAACATCCTCCAGGTGAAGCAGTGTGACAGAGTCGTGTCCCATCCACCACATGCAACATTCCCCTCTACACCACCGAGGCACAGTGGCATCACTGTGCCAAAGGTAAAGTCACCATTGTCCTACCTGACCATAGGGCTGGTTTAACCCGAAGATAACCACACCGTGGGTGAAGGGAGAGGTTGAGAAGGAGAGTCCGTCTATTTTAGATGGATATTCTCAATATGTACGAACAATGCCCAGGTCACATGAAAGAATAATGTTAAAAAACAAGCACTAACCATGCAACTAAAAACCCTCTTCCTACAAACCATTCTGTTAAATCTCTTCTTCCCCCTATCAGGGACCATCCCGTCCTTCACAGTGTGTGGGGGATCTTTGGTTTGCACAGACTCAGCTCGTCTTTCCTGTCTGTGATGTCATCATGCTGTGACAATGGCACTGAACATCACTGTCTGTGAGGGTGGTGGGCACAGAGATCCTCATAGCGTTTAAGACATATTCAGATGCCCACTTGTGATGCCAACGCAGACAGGTCTATGGGCCAAGTGCTGGAAAATTAGCTTAGAATAGTTAGGTGATGGTTTTTAACTGGCACAGGCTGGATGGGCCCCAAAGCCTTTTTCTGGACTGTAGACCTCCGAGACGCTTCACATAGGAAGATGCCAAACAATATTTCAAGCCATTTCAGAAAATGAGATATTAAAATATATGACTCATGATTACCTCACTTTTCTACAAAAAACATTGAGCATAGAGATGAAGTGGTTTACCAAGAAATTCTGGAGCTTGAATCCCAGGAAATTGCAAGTGCCACCATCAAGTGGAAGAATAAAAATGGGATCTGATGAAGGGTCTAGGCCCGAAACGTCAGCTTTTGAGCTCTTGAGATGCTGCTTGGCCTGCTGTGTTCATCCAGCTCCACACTTTGTTATCAAAAGGACTGTATTAGAGGAAAGCACAATTTTGCTTCCAATTAGCAAGCTCTTCCTGAATCACATGTGATCTAACTTTACTCATCAGTCTACCATGTGGAACTCTGTCAAAAGCTTCACTCTCATTCCAGAGGTGCTGCAAATCTGATCCAATCCCCCTGCCATTTGTCCACCGCCCTCTTGATCATGCCTTGAAAAGTTAATAAATGTGAGATATTGTGTTTTGGTAAAGTGTAGGACTTAAACAATTGATGTTTGCACCCAGGGTAGAGTTGTGGAGCAGAGAAATGCGGAGATTCAGGTAGATACTACTTTGAAGTTTATGGAGATAGGTAGACAGGGTGGTTACCAAGTTGTTTCGCACACTTGCCTTCATTACTCAACCTTTGGAGTCTCGGAGTTGGGATGTTATGTTGAGATTGTACAGTACATGGTGAAGCTTCATTTGAGGTATTGTGTGCAGTTCTGGTCGCCCTGTTACATGAAGGATGTTATTATTAAACTGGAGACAGTTCAGAAAAGATTTGCTGGGATGTTACCAGGAATGGAGGGCTCGATTATTAAAATAGACTGCCAAATCTAGGACTTTTCTCACTGGAGCATAGGATGTTAAGGGTTGACCTTACAGAGGCTTATAAAATCATGAGGGCACAGATCATGTGAATATTAAGGGCTTTTTTCCCTAGGTTGGGGGATTTCAAGACAAGGGGACATATGTGTAAGATGAGAGGAGAAAGACACATTTTAAAAAAGGCATGAGGCTGAGATAGTAAAAAAGTATTTCACATGCCTATTTACTGCAGAGAAGGATATGGAAGCTAGAGAGCTTGGAGACATAAATAATGAGTCGTCAGAAGTGTCCATATTACAGTGGTCTAGGTGCTGGACGTCTTAAACTGCATAAAGGTGGATAGGTCCTTGGCACCTGATCAGGTGTTACCCACAAACTCTGGGAGAAGCTGGGGAAGTAATTGCTGGCCCCCTTGCTGAGGTATTTGTATCACTGACACTAGTGAGGTGCCAGAAGTCTGGGTGGCTAATGTGGTGCCATTCTTTAAGGAAAAGCCAGAGGACTATCGACCGTTGAGCCTGATGTCAGTGGTGGGTAAATTGCTGGAGGGGATTCTGAGGGAGAGGATTTGCATGTGTTTAGAGAAGCAAAGACTGATTAGGGATGGTAGACATGGCTTTGTGAGTGGGAAATCTTGTCTCACTAACTTGACTGAGTTTTTTGAAGAATTGACAAAGAAGATTGAAGAAGCCAAAGCAATGGACATTGTCTATATGGACTTCAGCAAGGCATTCACCAAAGCTCCACATGATAGACTGGTTAGCAAGATTAGATCAAATGGAATCCAGGGAGAGTTAGCTATTTCAAACAAAATTGGCATGAAGGGAGAAGACAGGATCGTAGTAAGGGGTTGGGGTTGTCTATTTTTTCAGTCTGGAGCACTATGAACAGCAGTGTGCTGCAAGGATCGGTGCTGGGTCCACCGCTTTTTGTCATTGATACAAATCACGTGGAATGCATATTGGAGGAATGGTTAGTAAGTGTGCCGATGACACAAATTGTTGTAGTAAACGGCAAAGAAGTTTGCCTCCAAGTACAATGGGAACTTAATCAGATGGGCCAATGGGCCAAGGAGTGACAGAAATCAGTTTAGTTTGGATAAATGCGAGCTATTGCATTATGGTGATGAAAATCAGGGCAGGACTTAAACAGTTAATGATGAGGCCCTGGGGACTGTTACACAACAGAGACTCCTTGGGGTGCAGGTGCACAGTTCCTTGAAGGTGGATGGCAGGTACAGAAGGTAGTGAAGATGATATTTGCTGTGCTTGCATTTATTGGTCAGTGCATTGAGTGTAGGAGTTGGGAGGTCATGTTATAGGCTGAACAAGACATTGATTATGCTGCTTTTGGAATATTGTGTTCAGTTCTGGTCTCCCTGCTATAGGAATGATGCTGTTAAACTTGGCAGGGTGCAGAAAAGATTTACAAGGATGTTGCAGGAGGTGGAAATTTTGAGCTGCAGGGAGAGGCTGAATATGCTACGGCTATTTTCCCTGGAACATTGAAGGCTGAGAGGTGACCTTATAGCAATGAATAAAATTATGGTGGGCATAGGGTGAATAGCCAGTTTAAGCTGAGAGGGAAAGTTTTTTTTTTAAAGGGAAAGTTGGTGGTGCCTGTGTAGAATGAGCTGCTCGAGGAACTGGTGGAAGCTGCGACAATTATGACATTTAAGAGGCATCTGGATGGGTATGTGAATAGGAAGGGGTTAGAGGAATATGGGTCAAATGCTTGCAAATGGGATTAGATTAATTTAGGATATCTGATCGGTACGGACAACTGGGACCAAAGGGATTTTTTCGTGCTGTACAACTCTGACTACGCATTTTTTGTTTTCATTTCAGATTTCCACAATTTTACTTCTGCACTGTTCTTAGTCTTTCAGAGGGATCGAAGGGTTGAGTTACAGATCTATATAATACCTGTCCTTCCTCCCTGGCTCTCCCACCTCTCTTTCGGGAGTTTTGTGCAAACACTGACTGGATCCCTTACCTGGAGGATATTTATTTATGAATTTGTTCAAATGATCATCCAGCATATTCCCCAAGTATCCCTCCACAAATGTCCAGAGGATTTCTCAGTTTCACAATCTGTGTGCGTTCTTCTGGTTCCTCACTCACTGCACTTGCTTTCTGTTTGAAAGCTCAGTCTACAGTTGGAGAATTCAAACAGGAACATATCCAGATCTGACAGTCACTTTGTTAATCACAACTCAATTACCTCAGGATTTTGAACAATGATGGAAAAAGCAGCACTCACAGAGGGGAGAAATGTGCGTGGTCTGTGAAGATTCATCTGAAATGTCCTTACACCAGCTCAGTGACACTGGGGAAAGACCATTCACCTGCTCTAAATGTGGGAAAGCATTCACTCAGTCATCCAAACTGTTAACACACTAGTGAGTTCACAAAGAAGCACAGTTGAAGGATTTTGCTGTCACTCTCACTATCAAATGAACCATGGTTTTGGGCTGTTTGTACTGATGTTACTGATCCCTGCTCAATTAAAGATACTGATATTGCGGATAAAATGTTAATACCAGTTGTGTATCTGTAAGGTAGAGCTTGGAAATAGTCATGTTATCATGACACATCGACACATTCACACTGACGAAAGACTATCCACCCGCACGGTGTGTGAAAAGGGATTTCCTGGTTCATCAGGACTGGTTAACTATCAGCAAATTTCTGAGTAATTATTAAGTTGGGTTTTCATTCTGCTGTTAGCTATATCCAAACCATGTTTTTTGGGCTTGTTTCTGGAGACCACAGGATCCCTCCGGTGTGGAAGCAGACCATTTAGCCCATCAAGTCCACTCTGAACTTACGAAGCGTGTCCGACCCAGACCTTGCCTGCGTGGGTTTCCTCCAGGTGCTCCAGTTTCCTCCCACAGTCCAACAAATGTGCAAATTGGGTAGATTGACAATGCTAAATTGCCCATAGTGTCACGGGTGTAAAATGCAGAGACGGAGTAGGTTGAGAGAATGGGTGGGATGCTCTTTGGAGGGTTTGTGTGGACTCAATGGACTGAATGGCCATCTTCCACACTGTAGGAATTCTATGATGATCTTGATGGCTCTTTATTTGTTAGTTATGCCTGCGCACCTTTACAATTACAGATTCTATTGCTCTCCACAGACACGTTTCAATTTTTAACAGATATTTGTTTATTGGAAACAATGCAATCTTTCCTTTTGATTTTTATCCACAAAATAAAAGTTTTAAATCTAAACAAAAGATTGGGATGAGTCCTGTACTATAATCCGTGATTGCATTTTCCCAATTGGCTACGAAACCTCGTGACCATTGTGACTCTGTCCGGGGGGAAATGCGGTCTCCTCAGATATTTTCCTGTTGTCCATAGCAATGATGGATCTCATGATGAATACATAAACCAAGACATTGTGTGATATCTACTGTATATTTTCTATTTAGTCTGCTGTCCATTACTCCACAGAGACTGAGATAACGGTCTGGGGACCTAGGTTTGAATCCCACCATTCCAGATGGTAGAATTTGATTTTTTTAAAAAAATCTGAAGTAAGAATCTAGTGATGACTGTAAATCCGTTGTCCTTGTTGGAAAAACCTATGTCTTTTAGGGAAGGAAACTGCCATTCTTATCCAGGGATATCAAGATCCCATAATGCCTTTTTAAAAAATTAATTTTAAAAAATCTCCTGCAAATACATTTATCTCTGTCTTAATTTATTTGGCAACCGACAGTTAAAACTGGTTGATGGTCACTTTCACTTTTGATCAAGCTGTGGCCATTTCATGGTTGAAACAAAAAAAAATGCATGAATGGAACCACAGTTCTTCTCGGAGGAACAATGCATGCTTTGAATTGTTTGAAAAAAAACCTCATCTCACTTCTGAGCCAGATATCAAAGTTGACCGGATCCTGATGCTGTGTACCATGGAAGTGAAATTCTTCACCATCCTATCCACTTGTGTTGCTATTTCAGGGAGCTATGGACTTGAACCTCCCAAACTCCTGAACACCTTGAGAATTTCATCAAACTGACCTCCAATGGCAGGAATGGACAGGGTCAGCTTGGATTGATGATCATAATTCAGGCTCAACAAGTCTATTGCAGCATTTTGGGAATGTAATTAGTAGTGAGTGTGGCCACCTCTCTGTTCTGTAGTGATACAGATCCTCTGATCCTGATTGCCCCAATGGCTGACTGACACTGTCAAAGTCCCTGGGCTGATATCAAATGATTCCTTGGACATGCTGTGTCAGAATCTCCTGACTTAATCCTGTCTCCCTTGCACTGACTGAGAACTGTTTCCCTGAGAATGTCAGACGTGACCATTCGGTCGAAACACCTGTTTGTTGCCACAGCTGCTAACCAGCCCTTGAGTGACTGCTGGGAACACAATGCTAAGCTGCCTGCCTTATGCCTGCGATAAACACCAGGCAAGACAGGAGCACTGTGAGACATTAGGTTCTAGTTCAGACATCAAAGTGCAAAAATGCCAGGGAAAGGGACAGATATTGTATCAGAACTCATCTCAGGTGCTGAAAAGCTTGTGGAGTTCGGACAGCAAGAATGCACTTTTTGGACAGGCAATTCTGCATCTTGATGTAGAATTTTTATTTAACTTCTGGCTCATTTTGCTAGATTTGCAAATATCTCTTGGTCTGGCTAATGTGAGAAGTGGTAATCTGATTAAACTCACAGGCCTTGATTTGAGAAAAATAAAGCAGTCACATGCACACGTTTGATTGGTTGCTCTTGCACTCAAATGAAAAATGTGCGTTTGTATACACCATACCCTTTCCTGGTTCACAGTGTTTCCAAAATCTCTAGTTCAATACATCCCAAGTCATCACCATCAGAGTCAAAACTAGTGAATACTTCGATAGCTTCATTTTTTCTTCATCTGAAATGCTATTTGTAATGAGGTCGTGTTGGCAGGCTATTTTCTTTTACTTCTGATGCCACGTGTGGATTTTCAGGGATGGTGTTGGTGGGAAGATGCAGCATGTACCAGGGATGAGGGACTAACATTCAGAGCAAATGCTGAACATGTAGAAAAGGAGTGATTAACAGGTACCTTGGAACAAGCATATTTGGAGAAGGTTGGTTGAGAGGACTGAGAGAAAGCACTTTGGTGGCAGCACCAGGACATGTGTTTGATTCCAGCCTTGGGTGGCTGCCTGTGTGGTGTTTGCACATTCTCCCTGTGTCTGTGTGGTTTCCTCAGAGTGCTCCCACAGTCCAAAGCTGTGCAGGTTACGTGAATTAGCCATGTTAAATTGCCTGTAGTGTTTAGGGAGAAGTAGTTTAGGTGAGTTATAGGTCTGGCTGGGATGCTCTGAGGTTTGGTGTGGACTTGTTGGGCTGAAGGGCCTGCTATGGTTCCAGTGTGTTAACAAGGTGTAGAGCTGGGTGGACACAGCAGGCCAAGTAGCACTGAAGGAACAGGAAGTCTAACATCTTAGGCTGAGACACCCTTCTTCAAGTTTTGTCCAGCTGCTTTTAAAATTGGTTTAATGAGAGTAAACCATTCCTGGAAACCAGGATGATGCATGGAGAGGGCAGAGTAAGCCCCTGATCCAACTCCCTGCTCCAAAAGTCTGTTCAACATAGAGTCCTTAAGTAAACAACACATCAGATATTAAAGCTGATAAGAACTGATAGACTACAATCAAGTGCATAAAAGGCCAAGAAGCAATACCGGTTAGGGAGGCAGAGACAGGTTGGACTGGTTTTGGGATGCAGTGGGTGGGGGGGAGGAGCTGGGCTGGTTGTGTGGTGCAGTGGGGGGAGGGGATGAACTGGGCTGGTTTAGGGATGCAGTAGGGGAAGGGGAGATTTTGAAACTGGTGAAGTCCACATTGATACCATATGGCTGCAGGGTTCCCAGGCGGAATATGAGTTGCTGTTCCTGCAACCTTCGGGTGGCATCATTGTGGCAGTGCAGGAGGCCCATGATGGACATGTCATCAAGAGAATGGGAGGGGGAGTGGATATGGTTTGCGACTGGGAGGTGCAGTTGTTTGTTGCGAACTGAGCGGAGGTGTTCTGCAAAGCGGTCCCCAAGCCTCCGCTTGGTTTCCCCAATGTAGAGGAAGCCGCACCGGGCACAGTGGATGCAGTATACCACATTGGCAGATGTGCAGGTGAACCTCTGCTTAATGTGGAATGTCATCTTGGGGCCTGGGATGGGGGTGAGGGAGGAGGTGTGGGGACAAGTGTAGCATTTCCTGCGGTTGCAGGGGAAGGTGCCGGGTGTGGTGGGGTTGGAGGGCAGTGTGGAGCGAACAAGGGAGTCACGGAGAGAGTGGTCTCTCCGGAAAGCAGACAGGGGAGAGGATGGAAAAATGTCTTGGGTGGTGGGGTCAGATTGTAAATGGCAGAAGTGTCGGAGGATAATGCGTTGTATCCGGAGGTTGGTGGGGTGGTGTGTGAGAACGAGGGGGATCCTCTTGGGGCGGTTGTGGCGGGGGCGAGGTGTGAGGGATGTGTCGCGGGAAATGCGGGAGATGCGGTCAAGGGCGTTCTCGATCACCGTGGGGGGAAAGTTGCGGTCCTTAAAGAACTTGGACATCTGGGATGTGCGGGAGTGGAATGTCTTATCGTGGGAGCAGATGCGGCGGAGGCGGAGGAATTGGGAATAGGGGATGGAATTTTTGCAGGAGGGGGGGTGGGAGGAGGTGTATTCTAGGTAGCTGTGGGAGTCGGTGGGCTTGAAATGGACATCAGTTACAAGCTGGTTGCCTGAGATGGAGACTGAGAGGTCCAGGAAGGTGAGGGATGTGCTGGAGATGGCCCAGGTGAACTGAAGGTTGGGATGGAAGGTGTTGGTGAAGTGGATGAACTGTTCGAGCTCCTCTGGGGAGCAAGAGGCGGCGCCGATACAGTCATCAATGTACCGGAGGAAGAGGTGGGGTTTGGGGCCTGTGTAGGTGCGGAAGAGGGACTGTTCCACGTGACCTACAAAGAGGCAGGCATAGCTGGGGCCCATGCGGGTGCCCATGGCCACCCCCTTAGTCTGTAGGAAGTGGGAGGAGTCAAAAGAGAAGTTGTTGAGCGTGAGGACGAGTTCAGCTAGGCGGATGAGAGTGTCGGTGGAGGGGGCCTGGTCGGGCCTGCGGGACAGGCAGAAGCGGAGGGCCTTGAGGCCATCTCCATGCGGAATGCAGGTGTACAGGAACTGGACGTCCATGGTGAATATGAGGTGTTGGGCGCCAGGGAATTGGAAGTCCTGGAGGAGCTGGAGGGCGTGGGTGGTGTCACGGACGTAGGTGGGGAGTTCCTGGACTAAAGGGGAGAAAATGGAGTCCAGATAGGTGGAGATGAGTTCGGTGGGGCAGGAGCAGGCTGAGACGATGGGTCGACCAGGGCAGGCAGGTTTATGGATTTTGGGAAGGAGATAGAAACGGGCCGTGCGGGGTTGGGGAACAATGAGGTTGGAGGCTGTGGGTGGGAGGTCCCCTGAGGTGATGAGGTCGTGAATGGTGTTGGAGACACTCAGAGAATGTGCCAGCACAGAGGAAGGTGCTTCAGCCTGTCACTGTCTGCATCAGCTGTCTGTACGGGTAACTTCGCCAGTCCTTCGCGATGCCCTGTAAATCTCTCATCATTCAACTCTCTCTCCTGAGGGCCACAAATGATTCTGCTTCCAGCGCCCTCTCAGGCAGTGCACAGCCGGCAGAAACCACTCGCTGAAGACGGCGCGTCTACCTCCCTTGATAAACGTGACTCATCGTTGCAAAGAAAGTGACTCACCTCCCCCTCCCTCCAAACACCCCCACCCCATCTGTTTCTTGGGAATGTGTAACTGCCTGCAGTGTCAATGTGCCTGCAGTTGCTAAAAAGGTCTGATTTTGTGCTGTTCTATTCTGCGCACTAAACAAACTGAACTGTTAGCAAAGCAATAAATGCCTGCCTCTTCCCAAATCACATCAAATACTTGAAACAAATTCTAATTCTAATCGAGTAATATCCCTTTCAGGAAGTACTGGGTCACAATTATAAACACAATTTCTTAGACTAATCCATCTGACCGGGAATATATGAACTCTAATCCCCATCCATTCCAACATCCCTAACGTCACTCCCCTCCCTTCGTGGAAATGAACAGCGTGATGGTGGATATTAATGTCAGTACATTGAATAAGTCACAAATGGTTTGGCTTTGACTCCATACATTCCAATTACAATCTGGTAATGTAGAATTGCAAATTAAGATCCAAGAGCTGGAGAGACATAAAGGATGGAAACAGACTGATAGCTGCAACTTGTCTATTCGAACCAGAGGTCCTAAATTATTTTAGTCCCATTTCCCAGCATTATCCCGTATCCCTCTGTCCCCTTCCTATTCACTTACCAATGCTGATGCTGTTTAAGTGTTGTGATTATACCACCTCCTCCATATATGCAGCATTCTCTACATGTAAAACTGTCCCTCAGGTCCCCTCTAAACCTTTCACCTCTCAAATTAAACCCATGCTTTCAGGTTTGGATTCCTTTCCCTGAGGAAAAGATATTGACAATTCACCCCATCCAAGCCCCTCATGATTTTATAAACCTCTGTAAGGTCACACCTCAGCCTATGACGTTCCAGGGAATCAGCCCCGGCCTATTCAGCCTCCTCTCCCTGTAGCTCGAACCATTCAATCCATGCACCATCCTTGGAAATTTTTTTTTTTTCTGAAACCTTTCAGTTTAACAACTTTCCTGTAGCAGGGATATTATAACTGAGTGCAGTATTCTAAAAGTGGCAATGTTCTGTACATCTGCATCGTAACGCCCAAACTCCAATACTCAATACATTGATCAATAAAAGCAAGCATGCCAAATGCCTTCTTCACCACCCTGTCTAACTGTGACTCCACTTTTAAGGAACTATGCATCTGCACACCAATGTCTCTGTTTGGTGACACTCCCCAAGGCCCTACCATTAACTTATAAGTCCTGCCCTAGTTTGCCTTAACAATTCGCATCACCTCACATTTATTTGAACTCTATCTGCCACTCCTTGGCCCAGTGGCCCATCTGATCAAGGTCCCGTTGTACTCTGAGATAACATTCCTCACTGTCCACAACAACATGAATTTTGGGGCCATCTGCAAACTGACTTACCGTCCCTCCTGTGCTTCCATCTAAATCATTTATACAAAGTTATGGATAAGCAGTGTCCCAGCACTGATTCTTGTGACACACCACAGGTCACAGTTCTCCAGTCCGATATCTAACACTCTACCATCACTCTGTGCCTCCTGCCTTCAAGCCAGTCTTGGATCCAAACCACTAGCTTCCATTGGATCCAATGTGATCTAACCAGTCTACCACGAGGAACCTTTTCAAACACCTTTCTGAAGTGCATCTAAACAATATTTATCCTCTCTGCCTTCATCAATCTTCTTTGTCACAACTGCAAAATACTCAAGTTAGTGGGACGTGATTTACATCACACCAACACCAGAGTCAGATAAATGAGAACAGCACGTGAAGCAAAATGTGTACATGAGATAACAAAGTGTGGAGCTGGATAAACGGAGCAGGCCAAACAGCCCACAGCCAACAGCCCCAGAGGACACAGCCACGTTGAGCCCTGCCGAATTTTCACCATCCCCCAGACCTCCCACTGACTGAGGTCAAATGGTTAGTCCTCAGTCAGGGGCTCACCTTTGTCCCCATTCACCCACACATCCATGAATGGCAGTCACGTTAGGATATCGAGCAGCTTTTTTTTTCTGCCACCTTTGCCACTCCAGCTATCTTCTCGTCTATCCATCTTTGATTTGCCTCTCCCTCTCTCCCTATTTATTTCAGAACCCTCTCCCCATCCCCTTTTCTGATGAAGGGTCTAGGCCTGAAACGTCAGGGTTTGTGCTCCTAAGATGCTGCTTGACCTGCTGTGTTCATCCAGCTCCACACTTTGTTATCTCGGATTCTCCAGCATCAATAGTTCCTATTGTTTCTGATACAAAATTTATACATGACTGGTTAAAGATACTGAAACAATTTCATTGTCTTCAAATTTAAAATCAAATGCTGGAGTCTGCAGCTCAAAATATATCAGAAGCACTGGGATCAGGGGAAACCCACAGTTCAGGAAATGCCCATGAATTGGGATGATGTCACGAAGCAATTGCCCGTGTGTGATAACATCACCCACTCGAACACAGAGCATTCGGGTCTGCACAAACAGGTGGTGTGCACAAAGGATGTGAGGGTCTGTGGAGTGATTGAAAGGAGATTGATCAGAATGATTCAGGAACTGAGGGATATTAGTTGTAAGGTCAGGTTGGAGAAACTGAAGTTCTCCTGCATTTCCTGCAACTCATCCCTCTCGCCCACTATTCGCAATAATAACCAAAACAGAATACCCCCTTGTCCTCACATCCCACCCGACCAATGTCCAAATCCAACGCATCATCCTCCAACATTTCCGCCATCTGCAATCCAACCCCACCACCAAAAACATTTTTCAGTTCCTACCCTTATCTGCTTTCCTGAAGGACCACTCTCTCCGTGACTCCCTTGTCCGCTCCACACTCCCATCCAGCCCCACCACCCCCAGCACTTTTCCCTACAACCGAAGCAAGTGCCATACCTGCCCCTATATCTCCCCTTCACCCCCATCCCAGGCCCGAGGAAGACTTTTTACATCTAACAGATGTTCACCTGCACATCTGTCAATGTTATATACTGTATCCACTGTTCCCATTGTGGCCTCCACGACATCGGAGAAACCAAATGGAGGCTTGGGGATCGCTTTTCGGAACACCTACGCTCTGTTCGCAACAAACAACTGCACCTCCCAGTCACGAACCATTTCAATTCCCACCCCCCACCCCCCAACTCCTCTGACAGCATGTCCATCCTGGGCCCCCTACATTGGCACAATGATGCCACCTGAAAGATGCAGGAACAGCATCTCATATTTCGCTTGGGAACTCTGCAGCCCAAGGGTGTATCAATGTGGATTTCACAAGCTTCAAAATCTCCCCTCCCTCACCCACATGCCAAAACCAGCCCAGCTAGTCCCCGCCTCCCTAACCATTCCTCCCATCTCAAGCCCTACCCCCATCCCCTATCCACTATCCTCACCCCACGCCCCCCCACCCCGACCTGTCCGTCCTCCCTGGACTGACCTATCTCCCCCTAACTCCACACCTACATTCGCCTTCACTGGCTCTAACCCCACTTCTTTGACCTGTCTGTCTCCTCTCACCCTATCTTCTCCTTTATCCATCTTCTATCTGCCTCCCCGTCTCCCTATTTATTTCAGAATCCCCTTCCCCTCCCCCATTTCTGAAGAAGGGCCCGACCCGAAACATCAAACTTTCCTGCTCCGCTGATGCTGCTTGTCCTGTTGTGTTCATCCAGCTTCACACCGCGTTATCTTGGATGCTTGGAGACTGCTTTGTAGAGCACCTACACTCCCCCCCTCACTGACCTACCCCCACCGCCACTTCGCTCCTACACTAACCTCACCTCAACTAGCCTCCTTCCTGCCTCCTCAACCTGTCCGTCTTCCCTCCCACCTACCTGCCCCTCCCTCCTCACTGACCAACCCACGTCAAATCTCCCTACCTGCCTCACCTTTACTGGCTTTATCCCCAACTCCTTGACCTGTCCATCCTCTCTCCACCTATCTGCTCCACTATCTACCTTCTATCACTGCCTCTCCCTCTCTCTATTTATTTCAGAGCTCTGTTCCCCTACTTTTTTTCTGAAGAAGGGTTCAGTCCTGAAGCATCAGCTTTCCAGCCCCTCTGATGCTGCCTGGCCTGCTGCATTCATCCAACTCCAAACATTGTTATCCTAGATTCTAGCATCGGCAGTTTCTGCTGTCTCCATGACCATTCATGACTGGCTCTAGCAGGATAGTTGGCCTGTTGATCTTGCAATCATTCCACCCTGTCTGTAATGTGTTAGTTCTGCTGTTTGTAATGCAAGCAGTCGAATGCGGTATCTGTGACAGGTTGCCATCAGTTTCAGTTACACGTGGTTCTGACCCCGGCACGTTTGCCTGCACTCGTCACTGTCCCATTGATCAGCTTCATGGTAACCATAGACTGAGGGATCATCTGGGACAAAGAGTCACAGATTCTGGTGGAATACAATTCTGCTTCTGCTGCTGCTGTGGTTTCCATCACCACATGGATGCCCAGTTTTGAGCTGCAATAAGTGCAACGTAATGACC
The DNA here is from genome assembly GCF_030684315.1 of Stegostoma tigrinum. Lineage (NCBI taxonomy): Eukaryota > Metazoa > Chordata > Chondrichthyes > Orectolobiformes > Stegostomatidae > Stegostoma > Stegostoma tigrinum. The sequence goes on along the minus strand of NW_026728419.1, from coordinate 4,642,133 downwards.
CCCAGGTCAGACCGAATCCCCATCGCCCTTGTACGCAGTGACCTACTCTGTTTTCTGATGTGGTAACACTTCCATTTGAATATTCTCATTCTTCTGACGGTCTTTCTGTGGTGTCACGTCTCCAATTTGTTACATTCCTCAAAACACATTTAACATATTCATCTGAATCTTTTCCCTTCCAGTTGGGGCACCTTCGGGTGGCACGGTGGCGTAGTGGTTAGCACTGCTGCTTCACAGCACCCAGGATGTAGGTTCAATTCCAACTGTCTGTGTGGAGTTTGCATATTCTCCCCGTGTCCGCGTGGGTTCCCTCCAGGGGGTCAGCTTTCCACCCACAGTCTAAAGATGTGCGGGCTCGCTGAATTGGCCATGCTAAATTGTGCATAGTGTTGAGGGATGTGTAGGTTAGGTTGGTAACAAGGGGATTGGTCTGGATGGGGTGCTCTGAGGGTTAGTGTGGACTTGTTAGGCTGGAGGACATGCTTCCACACTGTAGGAAGGTTTCTAAAGAGAATGTTTCTCTCCCTGACCATGACTAAGAGTTCTGCAGTGTTGGTGATGCCAGCGTTATGTCTTTTGGAACCAATGCATTAGTGCACCTTGTGCTGTCACTCACTTCTCAGTGTTTGGGGATCCATGTTGCACAGGGCGTTTGAGCTACTTTGACACACTTTTTCAGAATTTATTCAAAAACACAAATTGCTGAAGAAACTCAGCAGGTCTGGCAGCATTTGCAGAGTGAAAGCAAAGTTAAGCTGTTGGACCCTTGATGCCTTTTCAAAGCTCCCAGTTTCTGCAGCAATTTTTCTTTCTTCAGATTTCCAGCATGCACGGTGCTTTATTTTGTTGAAAATTCAGTCAGTGCCGATTCATTTCTGGAGAAACTCAGCAGGTCGAGGAGACAGAGAAACAGAGTTAAGGTTTCAAGTCCAGTGAGACCCTTGTTCAGAACTAGAAAGGATTGGAAAATGATCTTTTCAATACCTTGACAGAGGTAGAGGAGTGGTGACAGGAACCAGAGGCTGTGGGGACGCTGTGGAAGATGCAATTGGCTTTCAATTGTGGTGAAAGAGAAGCAGATGTACAGTGGGAATAAACAAAGGTGTGAATGGGGGAGATGGGTTCTCTCTATTGAGTGCAATGTTACCAAGACTCAAACAAGACAAAGTCACATCTTCTGCATCATATTGTGTTCAACATGTCTCCATTGATAACTCTGAATGCCATGTGCATGTATAAGCAATCTTATCTATCTGCACACGCACTGATTAAACAGTGTATGTAAAATCATTTCTCCTCCATTCCATTTCAAACTACCGTGTTTTGTTTGTATTGTCACTCGCCATTCCTCCAGCCAAATTTATTCTGTTTCTTTCTCTGTGTTTTATTTTATTCCATCAATGAAGAAGAAATTGCCTACTGGGTGATATCACGTTAGTCCTGTCCAGTCTGCACAGCCACTGCCCCCTCTCCCTTTCTGTTTCTTCATTAATCCCATAGATATTGTCTCTGACCCTTTACTCCCAATAAGCAAAGCAATTGGAAATGTAATGTTTACTTTCGGGCTAAGGCCAAAAAATCGGGAAAGAAAAGCTGTATAAACGGCAAAAAAAAAGTTGTTTGTAACTTCAGAAGCAAATTATTGAAAGTATTGTGTTAAAGATAAAATGTTGTCTTATGAGGGCAGTGAGAGGAAAGTTCAGCGAAACCCACATTTCGAGTCATTCTCCAGGCAGTTGTGGCCAGAGACAGTGTTTAGATTGGCAGTTGTTGTGGTGGAGGAGACATGTAACAACCTCTTGATGGGCTCTTAGGAAAGTGGTTACATGTGATATCGCATGTGGGGAACACAGCAGCATCATTGAGTCTATGCAGAGAAAGCATCACCTTTCTCCTTTATCTCTATCATTGTGAGAGTAATTGGAGATGGACACTAAGACCAATAGCAGGCACTGTCAGCATCCCACCCAGACCAGGTATTGTTGTTACATTAAAAGTGTCAGCGTGAAAGGGGTTAACTGGAGCTGTTTGTTCCGTGACTCGAATTAATGTCAGTCTCCATGGACACTAACTGTGTCACTGGAGGGTTTCCTTCTGCTATTAATAAGGGGTTTCTTCCAATGCGTTATCCCATAGTATCCATGGCTGTGTCATCCTCGACACGATTGGGATCAGCAGCTCCAGGGAGAGGGAGAGATCAGAATCTGTGAAAAGCGGATTGGGATGTTCCAATAATGGATCAGAATCTCAGAACCACACACGGGCATGTTCCAACAATGTACCAGAATCTGACAGGAATAGATTGGAATGTTCCAACAATGGACAGGAGTTTATCTGATGGCCTTTTCTGGCTTTCTATTGATTGGTTACCGTTAACATTGCAAATACAAGCTGTACTGATGGTTATTCAGGCTGGTTACTATCCCATGCTCGCTATTGTTGGTGTTCCTGGTAAGTTTCTCTATCTCTGTCCAGTCATTTATTCTGTAAAACTTTGTGAACAGCATCTCAATTTCTATGATCTATACCTGGCAAAGATGGAATCTACTGTATTCACTTGCAATTACAAACTCTATTCTTATTCCATGGCTTTTTTCACCTTCACTTACAAACCCCCGCGGAGCAACAAACGAGTTCATAACCTCCATTGGCCCATTTTGTCCTGATCTGATTTATATCACAATATCCCCTTTATCACCAATAATATTCCCAGTTTTCACTTCTTATTCAATGCTCTTTCCGAATAAATTAAAATCTTCTCCTTTCCAGTTGCAGTTCTCTTCTGGCCACACTTGCAGTGACTAATATTTTAATTGTGCACTTATTCTTATCTCTACATGGTCCTATGTCGGTTGCAAAGTGTGAGGGCAGTTTGATTCTAAAATGAGGTGGTCACAGCTTTGTGTCACTGGTTTCAGCATAACCCATCGATAGCCATGAGTGGGGGCCATGTCCATCATCTCCTCAGTGCAGTGCTCCAATGTATTCACTTGGTGACAGAGGCATCTCTCGTCACCCCCACTGACCCACTGCTGAGTGGGATACATTAATTCTGTCTCCACAGAAGAAGATACAGAAAATCTTCCAGAAATTCTACAGGACAGTGACTGTGAAAATGAGAAACTGTGGGAGATTAGAATTAATAAAGAGGAATTACTCAAAACTAATTGAACTGAAGTTTGGTACTTTGCTCTGGTACGTCCCAGAGTATACATGGAGGTGGTAATAGAGCTCATGAAAGAGTTACAGGGCCATACAGCTCTTCAGTCCAACCAGTCTATGTCAAGCATAATCCCAAACTATCCTAGTCCCACCTGCCTGGGCTTGGCCCATACCTCTCCAATTGCTTCCTGTTCATGCACTTATCCAAATGGCGTTTAAAACTTGTAACTACAAGAAAGAATTATTTGCTCCCATACAAAAGTCTTAAGATTGTGGAATTTCTTGTTCCTGCAGATTGGAAAATAACTGTTGTAACCCAGATAAAATCCGAAGTGGGAGGGGGAAAAAAAAACGAAAATTTGGACAACTTGTTGCCAGTTATGAGAAAAATATTGGAATCTTTTATGAGGACTGTGAAAACTTGACACTTGGGGAATCATATTCTGACTTGGCAAAGTCAACTTAGGTTAGGAAAGGGAAATCATCTTTGATAAACCTGTGGAGTTTGTGTTCATTAAAGCATCCACAAATTTCGGACCTGCGTCCAAATTATCCCCAGAAACGTCTTCCATTGCTGCTTCGGTCTTCCCTGCTAAGATTGTATTCCTGTTAACTTTGACCAGTTCCCCCATCATGTCTTTGTAGTTTCATTTCTCAATTATAATCGAGTCACATCCAAATGTGAACAATACATTTAAACTGAAAGAGGGAGGCTTGAGAGATAAGACATGGAGTAAGATTGGAGTATTTATTAACTCAGTATATGTCATGTATGTATGAGAGAGAGAGAAAGTGAGAGAGAATGTGGATGATGAGATGTAAAAATTGAGAAAACTAGAATATTGACAGAAGTAGATGTACTTTCCAATTTGTTTTGTCAATTCCTGTGTGTTGTGATCCTTTATCCAGTGCATGCACGGCTGTGTAATATGTATATAATAGTTGAAGCATCCACACATGAGGACCAGTGGGAGTTGTGTATTTGAATTTACAGAATACTTTTGATACAGTTGCACACAGGTGAATGAATAAAGCTAGAGTCCAGGGGTAAGGGGGAATCTACTACATGGATTAAGAATTGTTTAGTTGAGACCATACAGAGTTAATCCCTTTTCCAGACTGAACACTGTTACATGTTTGGACCACAGTAATTTGAAAGGCATACAGACAATTTGGATGCAAGAGTATATTTCTCATTTTGTATTGATTAAATGGTAGGAGGTTGGAAAGTGTTGTTGTCCAAAACGACCGGCCTGTCTGTGATCAAAGGTTGCTAAATATACATCGGGGTGTCAGCAACAAGGGAAGTAAATGGTATATTGTCCTTCATTGTAAATGATTCAAGTACAAAAATAAAGCCATCTTTCTGCACTTGTAGAGCCTTGATCAGAGAGTATTTAGGATCACTGTGTACAATATGGTCTCTTTTGTAAGGAAAGAGCACCTTCCCACAGGCACGGTGCAGACGAGTATCACCAGTCTCATCCCTGAGATGATGGCACCATGAGGAAACTGGCTGTTTAATCTGTAGAGTTGTGAAATAATAATAGATAATTCCATTAAAACTTAGGGTTGGCGATGAACAATTATGCCCAAACAACACATTGATATGGTGAGAAATTCCATACTTTACCAATGTCAATACATCTTGGTTTTACGTGTAGAATTACACAGAGCTCCATGTCGATTGAGAGAGAAATGCAGACTCTGAATGAACTCTCTCCACATTGATGTGTGACCCTACACTGAATGTCATGTTGTTCACAATCCCGACATGAGCCATAATACCTTACTTCTGAAACAGAGAGCTATTCCAACCAGATTCTGATCTCCATAGAGAACACAAGTCTGTCTTGTCGGAGGATGTGAGCTTGAGATTTTGCACAAACATTAGGCTTCCCACCTCACTGCTGTAAAACTGCATTAAAGTACCACATGTGTACCACGAGCAGTGGACACACGAGGAACAGCGTGGAGCAGACTATCTGTGCAGCCCCTGCCCATTTGCTTGTCGTGTTGGAGCATCAGTTACCTCACTCTGTTTCCATGTAAGTGACTGTAGGGGCTGAATGGCCTCCACCTGTTCATATGTCAGTGACTCAAGGAGCTGCACAGCAGGGCCCAGTGCCAAATTAGTCTTCCCCGGATTCCTGTGTAACAGCTCAATGTGCGAACTAGTGTGACAATGCTGTAACTGTATGAGGTTATTTTGTCCTGGTTTCCTTTAAGAGAGGGATTGAACAAGAGGCACAAAGCCGTCTAGTTAATAAAACTTGAGGAAGCAGCTGGAGAGGCTTTGGCTTTTTTCACAAACATCTGTTAACTATTTCACGACTGTAGCTCTGAATAAATGTAAACAGAAAGGCACCACAGACTTCTGGGGAAGAGAATTCCCAGTCAAAATGCCCTTTTAGAATTTCTTCTCATCCATCTTATAGAACCAGAAACTCATGTAATGTAACAATGCAATCTGATCTATTCCCATTTCCCAGTATTTGGCCGATATCCATCTGAACCCTTCCTGTTCATTTACCAACCCAGGTTCCCTTTAACTGTGTAAATGCACCCGTCTCCACCACTTCTGGCTGCTCTTTCTGTACACACACCACTCTCTGCATGAAAATGTTGCCCCACGTTCCCTTCTATATCTTTCCCCTCTCACCTTCAACATAGGCACTTTACTTTTTCACTCCTGGGAAACAGATCTTGGCTATTCAGACTATTCATGCTCCTCATGGTTGTATAAACTTTGGTAATATCACCCCTCAATCTCCAACACACCAGGGGAAAAAGCTGCAAACTATTCAGCATCTCCCTCTTGCTCAAACCCTCAAATTCAGGAGCATGCTTGCCAATCTTTTTTGCTCCTCTCAAGGTTAACAACGTCCTTCCTTTAGCAGAGCCAACTGAAATGTACACAGTATTCTTAACTTGGCCTCATCAACGTCCTGTACAGGAGCAACATGCCATCCCAGCCCCCATACCCAACACTCTGACTGATTAGGGCAAGGGTGACAAACGTGTCCTTCAGCATCCTGTCTACCTGCTACTCCACTTTCAAGGAGCTAAGTGCCTGCACCCAAGGTCTCTTTATCTGGCAATGCTCCCCAGGGCCCTAGCATTAACTGTATAAGTCCTGCCTGCTTCACCTTACCAAATGCAAAACCTCTCATTTGTCTAAATCAAACTCCATCAGCCACACCTTGGCCCGTTGGCCCATCTGATCAATATCCCATTGCACTCTGAGATAATCTTCACCACTGTCCACTGCACCACTTTTTAATGTTATCTGGAAACTGACTAGTCATGTCCCTGATATTCACATCCAAATCCTTTATATTAATGATGGAAAGCAGTGAACTCAGCACTGATACTTGCGGTACACCACTGGCCACTGGTCTCCAGTCTGTAAAAGAATCCTCTGCCTTCAAGCCAGTTTTGAATTCAATTGGCTATCTCCCCTGGATCCCATGTGCCCTCCCATTAATAAACTGTCTACCGTTCGGAACCTGACCAAACACCATCCTAAAGTCCATATAGACAGCACTGCCTTCATCAACCTTCATTATCACCTCTTCAAAATAATCAAGTTAGTGAGACATGTTTTCCACCGCACAAAGCCATGTTGACTATCTCTAATCAACATTTGGCTTTCCAACTGCATGTAAATCCTATCCCTCAGAATCCCCTCCAACAACTTACCCAGCTCTCATGTCAGCCTCACTGGTCTATGGTTCCCTGGCTTGGCTGGTCACTGTTTCCTTTTCCAGTCCCACTCCTCCACTGGTCACAGCAAATTTTAAATGTAACCAGGTTGGTGATGTGGCCGATGGTATAGGTCGCAGACTGGGTCAGGGTCAGTGTGAGGAACAAGACATGCTGTTTTCTTTAATCTGCTAAAAAGCATGTTTATGAGCAAAATAAAGTTACTCAAGCTATGCTGGAAAGAAGAATGTAAAACAGTTTGCGTCTGCAAATACGTACATTAATATTTTCCCTTTCTAAAAATATGAACTCATGATTAAAGGAAAAATATGAGACTTCCCCAAATGTTATTCTGCTTCCAAATATGTTCTGTTCGCACAAGTTGTTGGCACTGGGATTCCTTCCTGGAACAGGTAGATTTGGCTGAATTCCCTTTGCTTCAGGCAGTGGGAGATTCCCGTGAATCCTAGTCATGAATCCTCCACAAGCGGTAAAGGTGACTGACTGGTGTTTAGCTCTCATACATTGCTGAGATGAGGAAGAAGGAAAGAGAGATGGAGCAACAGGCCGTTGCTAAACAGGGAGGTTACATTATTTTTCCCTTTCTGAGCTGAGTCTCACAATAATGTTATTCAACCCCCAAACTGGAACAAGTTCTGTTTGACCGAACTATATGTTTCTGCCACATTTCCTGCTCCATGTCGGTGCATCATTGCTGCTGTCGTACACAGAGCCATTTCCTGAGCAACAAGTCGGCCGACTTGATTTAAAGATATGTTTATATGTGCCTGTGTAATTTAAAAATAAAATGTTTAATGTTTTCACAATATCTTTGTTAAAATGAGTGTGTCTTATTCCTGAATAAACACAGCAATTACGAGAAAAGCTCAGCAGGCTGGGAGCATCGATGAAGAGAAATCAGAGTTAATGTTTCAGGCCCAGTGAAACTTCCTCAGAACCTGTTTTTTTTTAATTACTTCCTCAGTTTTATTCTCCCATCCACGAGGAACTATCCATCAGGTATTCACCAGGTACGCCATCTTGAAAATCTTACATAATCAAAAAGAACATTTCTCGTTCTCAGGCCTCAGCTGTTGATCCTCCAGAACATAATGCCTTCTTCCCAGGGCAGTGTATAGAGAACCACCTTTGAAAATTTTCAAACATCGTTGTGTTTGCACTGCACAGATGCAGGGAAGCATGCCTAAGATCATACCCGGCACACTTTGCAAGAAACAACATCATTCAATTCACTTTCCAAATCACTCGCAACATCTTCAGAACAATATTATATGATTTATGTACCAGGACGCACAAATCCCTCAGTGGCACTGACCTCTGCGTTCCTTCTCCAGTCATATAATTTACTGCTGTTTTATCCTTTCGCCAAAATACAAACTTCCCATAACACACACTGTACTGTTTTATTTGCAATGCCGAAAGTTTGCTCATTCTCATCCCCTGCCTACAGCCCGTTGTAGATGCTCTGCCTCCACTTGGTATCTTATTGGACGACTCTGCTGGTGTACTAGCAAATTGAGCTCCAATCCTATCAGCCCTTGATCCAAAGCGGTAATCTAGTTTGTAAGCTGTTGATGACCTCACACTGATCCCCAAGGAATTCCAGTAGTTGCAGCTTCCCAAATTGAAAATAAATAATTATCTCTACTCTGCATTTCCTGTTAGCTAACCAGGACTCACTGTGTAGCAGCTGGGAAAGGTTGCAGGGCCTCTCCTGTGGTGTGCAGCTGGTTGTCCAGGTGTTTCTGTGCTCAGCAACACACCATTAGGGCTATTTGTTGTCAGATCATCAGGTAGAGGTTGTACTCTCAATGATTCTGATCCTTGAGTGTTTAAAAAACAAGCACAGGATATAGACTGACATTTGAGTAGAATGCTGCAGGGTCAAAAATGCTGTCTTTCAGATGCAGCAATAAATCTAGTCTGCCCTCTCAATCAGGTGCCCAATTTTCCCCGGAAATGTATAGAGGAGGAGAGGAGATTTCCTATCAGTCTGGTTAACATTTGTCTCTTTAACAACACCACGAACACAGATAATCTTAATGATTAATTTCATTTTTGGCTGTGGGTGCTGTGTGGAAAAATGCTACAACTGGTACACAATAAAGTTTTAAAGTACCCAATAAAGGTTTAAAAAATGTCTTTGACGAGTGACCTTCCAGACGTTTGCAAAGCCATGAGGGGCACAGAGGTGGAAAGAATCAAGGTCTTTTCCCCGGGATGGGGGGAGTCCAAAACAAGAGGGCACAGCTTTAAGGGGAGAGGGGGAAGATTTAAAAGGGACTTAAGGGGCAACATTTTCATGCAGAGGGTGGTGTGTTTATGGAATGAGTGCCAGAGGAAGTGGTGGAGGCTGGTACAATTACAACATTTAAATGGCATCATGATGAGTATACGTTTGGGAAAGGTTGAGAGAGGTATGGACCAAATGCTGGCAAATGGGCCCAGATTTATTCAGGATATTTGGGCAGCGAGGACGAGTTGGATCGAAGGGTCTGTTTGTATACTATATATCTTTATGTCCCTCTGACTCCATGTCTGAATAAGTCATTTTAATCCTGTGTAACTCCTGAGAGAGGAGAAATGATCTCCTATCTCATTGCCAGAACCATCTCATTGTTTGAATGGGGAATTCCTTTCCCTCTGTAACAGCCTTGAGGGTTGGAGTGAGAGAGCAACACACAGGATACGAGCTGCAGTTGGCAAATTGGACCCTGAAGCCTGCTGCTTAATTTAGAAAGATCATGGCTGATCTGTTTGTGGCTGAACACACTTTTCCTGTTTATTCCCAATAATGGGCTCTCCTGTCCATTAAAGGTCAGTTGAGCTCTGCCTTGAATATCTTCACTAACCCAGTCTTCACTGTTCCCTGGGGATGAGAACACCACAGAGAGCACAATATTAAAGAGAAAGATACATTCTTATCTCATTGTTAATTAGGAGACTCCTCAAAGTGTGTTAACCTCTCAGCAGGTTACCGCCTCTTTCAAGAGCACAACAAATAGGAGCAGATGTAGGCCATTCATCCCCTCAAACCTATTCGGTATTCCGATTGACTCTGTTCTGTAAAGTATTTACCAATCTCAGCCATCACTGCTCTCTTAGGAAAATATTTCCGATACCTTCTGACCAGATAATATGAGAAATTGGAGCAGAATTAGCCATTTGGCCCATCGAGTCTGCTCTGCTATTTGATTATGCTTGACATGTTTGTCTTCTCACCGTAACCCTTGATCTGCCTTTTGATCAAAACGTATCTATCTCTGTCTTGGGGACATGGCTGTGTGTGTGTGTGTGTGTGTGTGTGTGTGCGCGTGTGTGTGTACTCTGAGATTATTTGAATGTACAGAGGGAGGGGTGTCTTAGATTACCACGAGATCTTGAACAATTGGATGATTGAACCTAAAGATGTAGCAAATCCTTTGGTCCAACATGTCCATGCTGACCAGATATCCAAATTAATCTCATCCCATTTGCCAGCATTTGGCCGATATTCCTCTGGACCCTTCCAATTCATATACCCATCCAGATACCTTTAAAATGTTGTTTTCACAAGCCTCCAGCAATTCGTCTGGCAGTTCATTCCATTTTTTTAAATCTTTGCCTTCTAACTTCTGACTCCCCATGCTCTGGGAAAAAGACGTTGACAATTCACTCTCTCCATACCCTTTATAATTTTATACACACATACAAAGTGCAAGTTTTACTCAAATCAACACGAATGGCTGTGCTTTCTGTTATCCCAGGCCTGAATTCTGAAATTCAACACTGAGACCACTTGCTTCTCGATTAAGTCCCCATAGTGCAGCACAGTGGCTCAGTGGTTAGCACTGCAGCCTCACAGTGCCAGGGACCCGGGTTCGACTCCAGCCTCGGGTAACTGTCTGTGCGGAGTTTGCACGTTCTCCCCGTGTCTGCGTGGGTTTCCTCCGCGTGCTCCTGTTTCCTCCCAAAGTCCAAAGATGTACAGGCTAGGTGGATTGGCCATGCTAAATTGCCCGTTGTGTTCAGGGGTGTGTGGGTTCTAGAGGGATGGGCCTGGGTGGGATGCTCCAAGGGGCAGTGTGGACTCGTTGGGCCGAAGGGCCTGTTTCCACACTGTAGGGAATCTAATCTAATTCTAGAAAAAAATTTCAGTCAACTTGTTCAAACATACTATGAATCAGCTCTGTGGGATTTGAATCTGGACCTTTATGCCCACAGGTAGGGATATTACCTCCGCACTGCAATCGTCCCTGATCCCGCAACATTATTCTTCTGTTATCCTGGGGCTAAATTCTGAAATTCAACACTGATACCGCTTCTTTCTCAATCAAGTCACAATTCTAGAAAAAAATTAACCAACTTGTTCAGACGTATTATGAAACATATCTGGGGGATTTGAATCTCGACCTTTGGGCCCAAAGGTGGAGACACTGCCACCACACTGCGATGGCCCCTGAATCTGCAACATTATTCTCCTGTATAGTCGCCCATCAGCCTGTTCTGACAGGCTGTGATACACCTCTGTGACTGGCAGCACTTGAATCCAGAACCTGTGGTTCAGAGCTAGTGACATTACCACAGATTCAGGGATGGGAATCAAATCAGAGCACAGGCACAGAGGCATTGGCGCTACCCATTACAGAAGACCAAAGTCACGCCCAGGTTTTGGGTCACATTTTGTGCGCCAGATTTCATCTGAGTTTGGATTTATCAAATTCTGGTTGACTTTACAGATTTACACGGGGAAGATTTTTCCGTGTTGAACAAATGCAAGGCACTTGCCTCAACTACGGGACGTTGGATGCCTTCAAGGCAGAGATCAACAAATTCTTGATCTCACAAGGAATCAAGGGCTACGGGGAGAGTGCAGGGAAGTGGAGTTGAAATGCCCATCAGCCACAATTTAATAGCAGAGTGGACTTGATGGGCTGAATGGCCTTACTTCCAGTCCTATGACTTATGGTCTTATGGTCTAACTACAGGATGTTGAGTGCATGTGCTGTGCCATTGAGATAAACTATTAACATCTTTAATTGCTTGGCCAGGATTTCCAGCTTAAATGGCTCTTATCTGTAGACTGCAACACGAGGGATAAAAACCCTGCAGACATACTCTGCACGATGTAGATTATTGAATAGATACTATTACTGAGCACCAGAGAAGAGAAAAGAGCATAAGCTCCAGCCCCTGCTGATCCCTCTCCAGATTAATATTATCATTCCGATAACAGTGCATTCCGAACTGGACACAATACCACAGAAGATGCCTCACCAATGTCCTGTACAATCTGAAAATGCCATCCCAACTCCTAAACTCAAAGATCACTATTTCCCACCTCGAACGTGTTGCCGCCCTCCTCCTAAAACCATTAAATGTTACAAAGCAACACATTATATTCCAGCATCTCCTCACCACTGGCTGGTCTGCAATCTACCCCCACCTCTCCTCCTGCCCACACAAGGCAAACCAAGCGCAGGGTCTTTGCGAAAATAAAGGCCAGAGTTTGTAGGCCTTCTGGGGATGGGAGGGTCTTTCAAAACATGTCAGGGTTGTGTGGTGGGGGGTGGGTGGGAATATCACTCACTGGGCTGTGGTTTGGCAGATTGTGTTTAATTTGCATAAATGCGAGACATTGTTTTTGGAAAAACAAACAAGGCAGGACTTATACAATTTAAATTAGGGCCTTTGGTAGTGTTGCAGAAACGCATATAGACTATCAGGTACAGTTCTGTGAAGCCTGTGTCACATATGGACAGGGTGTTTAAAAAGGTGTTTAGTTTGTGGCCTTCATCGCTCGGACCTTTGAGTTCAGGAGTTGGGATGTCATTTTCAGATTACACAGGACGTTTTTGCGGCATCTTCTGGAGGACTGTGTCCAGTTCTGGTCGCACTGTTATAGGAAGGATAATATTAATCTGGAGAGGGATCAGCAGAGATTTACCGGGATGTCGCTGGGAATGGATGGTTTGAGTTATACGGAGAGGCTGGATGGGCTGGGAATTTTCTCACTTGTGCGTAGGAGGTTGCGGGATTACCTGATGGAGGCTTATAAATCAACATAGATAGAGATAATTTGAATGTCACGACCTTTTTCCGAGGGTGGAGGATTTCAAGACGATGGGGATGTTTCAAGTTTTGAGGAGCAAGCTTCTTTTAAACAAAAGACATGAGGGGCAATAATTTTCAGAGAATTGATCGTGTATGGAATGAACTTCCAGGCAAAATGGTGGAGGTGGGTACAGTTACCATGTTTAAAAGACATTTAGATAAGTACATGAGGAAGAAATCAGTTTGGATGGTGTTGTGAGCTGCTGCCCTCCCAGGCCCTCTCTGGATCAATCCCTGATGGTTCCCATCCACTGCTGCTGCCTGTGCAGTGTCGTGTGGAGGCCAGCAGAGGGTGGCATTGCATCACATCAAACAGCACAGAGACTGTCATACCTGCCCCACACAGAGACACACAGATACACACACAAATGCACCGATACTTACACAAATAAGGGGAGACTATCAGAATTTCTCTGGCTCAGTGGTTTGTCAATATTTCATTCATTCCATTTGGTGTGTGTCAGGATTCCTGTTATTCCGTGGACAGCAGTTCATTATTGGAGTCACTCCATGAGACTACATCAGTATTTGCTCTCTCCAGTGAGTGTGACAGTGTTTCAGTTGTTCCATGGGGACTGTGACTCTGTGAGATTTTCAATGCTTGATTATTGAAGATGTAGGGACAAGTTGGGAGACCAGTAAATATTACAGGTTAGTTTCAGTGTCTGAGCTGTCTGAAGGAGGAGGTGTAGGAGGGAGACTCCGTGCTCCCTTCCTGGGAGCTGGTGGAGACGATGTGTTGTGAGCCCACCCTCCTGCCCGCCGAGACCGTGGGGATTCCATTCGTACCAGCTCGATATAAAAGGGAGATGGCATCAGGGGCACGGTTTCTAAGCTGTGCCAGGTGGAAATGGAACTGACAGTGGGGTGAAAGTGAGAATTACCCTTCACTGAACATTGATCCTTACTCGGTCGGTGGGACGTGTATATTTTGAAATCTCCACACGGGTCGTCCTGGTTCTCTCCGGCTCATTCCAGGGCCCTCCCCATGCAGTGGGAGAAGGTGGGTGAGGGAACTGATGTGGGGAACACCACCGTCCTGCTTGGCCTTTTCTGTCCTATTCCAGGCTGTTCCTCCTGGAATGAGGGAATGGGAGGGAGGGAATGAAGGTGAATGTGCGTGGCCCTGCTGTTAGTGATGGTGTAGGTGAGGGGGAAGGAGTGAGGTGTCCGGATTGAATCAGTCGACAATGTTGGATCCATGCAGTGTTTTCAGTGTCGGGGAGTAGCGGAGTGGCAGAGAGAATATGCTGATACTTACCCTGACAGCGGGGAAGGTTATTGTTGCTTGTCCTGTGTTGCTGGACATTTCTTCAGACTGCAGGTACTGCACTGAGCTGGGTGGTGAGCTCAGGCCATGCTTGGTGGGTCTGTTGGTGTGGTTTCCTCTGCTAAAAGAATGGTCCTCCTTTGTACTAGGCCACCCACCAGGACTTCTGTGTCCCTTTCGATAAATATTGGTGCAATTGCCCCTTAATCTGCCAGGCTCAGGGTAAACCGTGCAGGGTGGCTGCGAACTGAGAAAGTTCAAATGTGTGCCCATTGGCCTTTTAAAGATGGCAACTGCACCAGGGATCATGGAATACACGGGCCATCCAGGCGATGGGAACTATTACCAGCCATGATGGGTGGGAGAATCGGGCTGGCATTGAATGAGAGGAATGCCATGTGCTGGGGTAGGTAGATAATGAGGGGAGTTTGATAATATAAGATCAGAAAATTAGCTCGGCCTCCTGCAGACTATCCCTCTGTCACACACAATTAAAATGTCACTGAGACAAATTATCGTTAGATTCAGCCCAATGAGCCAAAGACTGTGTTCACCACTCTCTCAGTCACAAATGCAGAACAAATGCTCATTCACAACTTTCCATCATCTAAACTCACAGCTATATCTTATTCACGCATCATTCCTGAAAAACTAACCCATGTTGCAAGATGCTATCAAAATGTCCACATGTCAGCATTCTAAAACTTGTGAATGCATCCTTCCATGACACTGTCTGTCAGTCTCCCCCTCTCTGTCTGTCTATCCAACCCATCCCATTTGTTTGTATTTAAACTGATGCCCCCCATCTCTCACTGGCAGTGATTTTCACACCCATGGCACCTCTTGTCATGGCACATTGGAGATATGGAGCTGTAAGTGGATGGGAGCTGTACATCCTGTCACTTCCAGCATGGGTTGCAAGTTTCCCCAGGCTGGGCAGTGATTTAACACAGCATTACCGAGCACTGCACTGGGGTGGTCTGTACTGATCTACACACTGGGAGGGTAACTGCTCCGGGTTTACAGATCAGTTCAGTGGTGTTCACTTCACAGCCCCCCGTGCTGGAGAGATAACTGGTCCGGGTTTATAGATCAATGCACTGGTGTGGTCTGCACAGCTCCCCGTGCTGGACTGATATCTATTTGACTGGTGAGGCCTGCACAGTGCCCCACTCTGGACAGATTGCCGGGTTGTATTGAGCAGGACACTAGCCTGGTCTGCACAGTGCTCCATTCTGAACAGATATTCCATCTGTGTTTGTGGTGTCTGGGCTGGTTCTGTGAGGTGGATTGAGAATGTGAGATAACTGACCACTTCAGCTGATCTGGCAATGCCTTTAATTTGTGTTTGCCAGTTGTGTTGAGTTTTGGGAGAGATTTCCACCGCAAGGCTGAGTGGGTTTCACCGAAACTGATTGACAGAAGGGCCTTTTGTGATGTGGTTCTTTTTGACTCCATCACATTCTGTAACCAACGTTCCCCGGAACACTCTGTATCTGATATTCCCCAGAACGTTCTGTAAATGACATTATTTGGGAATGATTGGTTGCCAGTTAATTGAACAAAGGATAAGATCCTGAGGGAAAAGATCCCATTCCAGGGAGAAGGAGACACTGTTTCAAAATCCCCTCAGGCAGTTAAAGGGGTGAATACATTTTCCCTGTGTTCATGTTTCTTCACAACCGAAAACTGACCACAATTTAGTCTAAAAGGCAGAAATTTCCATCCTCCGTTTGTCTTCAAGGAACTGGGAGAGAATCCGTCAGGGCGGCACCATCTTCACCCTCTGTATCAGGAACTGTAAAGAAGTGACCTGTGTCTGCTCTCGAGTGATCGAGTCTGTGTGGGAATGTTCTAGAAACCAACTGTTCTCATGTATGTGCGTTTGTGTCTTTAGGGAGGGAGAGTTTCTTTCTGATTTATGTCACATTTGTCGTTAAATAAAAATTGAGACCTTACTATTTGTTGTTTCAGCTTCATTTATTTCAAATAATCAGGGATACATTTGAAAATGTCACTCGGTCCTCAGTCAAACTGGTAACTTTGCCTCCAGGCTGATATATATTTTATTTGTTTTCCTTCCTCACAGTTAATGTAGAGACGATCTACGTCCTGTTTTATAAAGATTGTGGATTGTCTCCATGTGTCAGACGTTACCTGGGGGCCATGGCAGTGGCCGATCTACTGGTCATTATCCTCGACCTGATATTGAGACACATTCCCATTGTTTATCAGGAACAGTTTTATTTCCTGCGGTCCATCCGCGTGTGTAATATCCACGCCGTCCTGCTTTATGCAGCCACTGACTGTTCTGTCTGGTTCACCGTCACTTTCACCTTTGATCGATTTGTGGCCATTTGTTGCCAGAAGCTGAAAAGTAAATATTGCAGTGAGAAAACGGCGGCTGTGGTTCTGGGAACAGTGACTGTGCTGAGCTGTTTGAAGAACATTTTCTGGTATTTTATGCTCACAGCTCGCTATTGGCTGAAGAACCTCCCCTGGTTTTGTGTGGTAACAGACAATGTTTTGTTATCTCGTGCCTGGATCACAATCGAGTTCCTCCACCACATTCTAACCCCGGCTCTCCCGTTTCTCCTGATTCTGCTGCTCAATGTTTTCACCGTCAGACACATTTTAGTGACAGCAGAGCCCGCAGGAGACTCCGGGCTCACACCGATGGGAACGGTCAGTGTGACACAGAAATGAGAAATCGAAAAAAATCCATCATTTTACTGTTTGTGATCTCGGCCAATTTCATCCTGTTATGGTCAACATTCATGGTGTTTTCTATATGGGGCCGAATGTGGACACTTGGGTATGACTCTGTGTATCTAAATGACTTTGTGCAGGAATTGGGCTTCATGCTGCAGCTCCTCAGTTGCTGCACAAACACCGCGATTTATGCCGTGACCCAGACTAAGTTCAGGCAGCAGCTGAAGAATGTGCTGAAATATCCCTTTACCCAAATTCATCAATCAATCAAATTCACTCATTAATCAATCCATCCAGGATTTTCTCATTTCAGTTCAATGTTTCAGCAATGAAGCAGCCTGTCGCTATGGTAACAGACTGAGGGTAGTGCTGGTTTATCCAACCTTATCCCACAGGGGATTACAGGGAAACAATGTCAATGTTTCTCTCAACTCACAGGCCAAAGAGAAAAGGCACCATTCCACTGACTGCATCCATAACTTCAATATGCAATTAACGTTCATTAAAAAGTGCCAAGCAGCACAGCAAACTATATTGTTGTTTGTCTCTGTGTTGAGAGAAACAGGCTCCCACCCTGTCCGTCCAACCCTGTCTACCTCCCTGACCCTCCCTGTCCCTACCCCTCCTTGTCCTTCCCTGTCCCTCACTCCCTGCCACTTACCCTCCCTGTCCCTCCATACCCCTCGTTCCTTCCCTGTCCCTCGCTCCATGTCTCTTGCTCCTTCCCTGTCCCTCCCTCCCTCTCCATCCTTCAATCCCTCCCCATCCCCTGATCCCATTGCAAGCTCTCTCCCCATCCTTCTCTCCTGTCCCTCTGTCCTTTGCTCCCGTCCCTTGCTCCAGTCCCTCCCTCTGTCACTCCCTCCCTGCCACTTGCTCCCTCTCTCACTCCCGTTATGTCACTCTCTCCCTCCCAAGCTCACATCCTGTCCCTCGCTCCATCACTCCCTCTCTCCGTGTCCCTCACTCCCTTGCTCCCTTCCTCCCTGCCCCTTGCTCACTCGCCGACCCTCCCTCCCTCCCTCCCTCACTGTCCCTCGCTCCCTCACTCACACCTTCCCCATCGCTTGCTTCGTCCCTCCCCATCTCTCGGTCCCTCCCTCCCGGTCCCTTGTTCCCTCACTTTGACCCTCTCTCTTTTGCTCCATCCCTCTCTTCCTTGCTTACTTGCTTCCTCGCTTCCTTCCCATCACTCATTCCCTCTTTGCCTCCTCATCCATAGCTCCCTCACTCCCTCCCAGTACCTCACTCCCTCGCCATCCTTAACTCCCTCGCTCCCACCCTGTACCTCACTCTCTCCCCATCCCTCGCTCCCTCCCTTGTTCCCTCCCTGTCCCTCGCTCCCTTGCTGTCCCTTCTCTCTCCCTTCCAATCCATCGCTCTCTTCCTCCCACTGCGTCTCGCTCACTCACTTCATCTGTCACTCACTTGCTCCCTCCCCATCACTCACTCCCTCACTCCCAACCCATCCCTTGTTCCCTGGCCATCCCTCAGTCCCTGCCTGTCCCATACTCCTTCCCTGTCTCTTTCTCTCACTCATGGCTGGTCCCTCGCTCAGTTCCTCGCTACTCCCTTCCTCCTTCCTCACTGCTCCCTTGTTTCCTCCCTCTCCCCCTCCCTGTCCTTGCTCCCTTGCTTCCTTCCCGCCCCTCGCTCCCTTCCTGTCCCTAGCTCCCTCCCCATCCCTTGCTCCCTTGCCATTCCTCCATCCCTCCTCGCCCCTTGCTCCCACCCCATCGCTCCATTGCTCCCTGTCCGTCGCTCCTTCGCTCACTCCCTTCCTATCCCTCACTCCCTCCCTCTCCCTCACTCCCTCATTCGCTCCAACCACGTCCCCCAATCCCTCCCCATCCCTTGCTCGATCCCTCGATCAGTCATAGCTCCACACTTGCTCCCTCCTTGATCCCCCTCTACCTCCTTGCTCCCTCCCTCACTCCCTCCCCATCCCTCGCTACCTCGCTGTCCCTCACTAACTCCCACTCTGACCCTCATTCCCTCTCTCTCACTCCATCCCTTGCTCCCTCCCTAGCCCCGTCCCATGCTCTCTTCCTCCCCATGCCTCACTCCCTCACTCCTGGCCCCTTGCTCGCTTCCTTCCTCCCAGTCCCTCCCTCCTTCCCACCTTGCACCTGCGTCCCTCACTCACTACACCCCTCCCTCTCTCCCTCCCCTGTCCCATTCCTTCCCTCCATCAATCCTTCCCCGTCACTCCCTCACTCGTCCCTCATTCCCTGCCTCCCACACGTACCTCACTCCCCCTCCATTGCACCTGCCCTTCGGTCCTTGATCATTGTCCCTTGCTCCCAGGCCCTCCCATCCTGTCCCTTGCTCCCTCCCTCCCTGTGCCTCACTCTCTCCCTGTCCCTGACTCCCTCGCTCATTCCCTTCTCATTCCTCTCTCCCATGTCGTCCCTTCTCCATCCCTCCCTCTGCCTCTCGCTCACTCGCTTCATCCACCATTTACTCGCTCCCTCTCCATCCCTCGCTCCCTACCCATCCCTCACTCCTTCCCCGACCGTTGCTCACTTGCTTGCTCCCTCCGCATCCCTCACTGCCTCCCTGTCTCTTTCCTTCACTCACTCCCTGTCCCCGGCCCAGTCCCTTGCTACCCGCTTACTCCCTCCTTCCTCCTCCCTCATTTCCTCCCTCGTCCCCACCCTGTCCCTTGCTCCCTCATTCCCTTCCCGTCCCTAGCTCCCTCCGTCACTCCCTCCCATTCTCTTGCTCCCTCCCTCCCCACCTCTCCCTCCCCATCCCTTGCTACCTTGCTCCCTTCGCATCCCTCGCTCTGTCACTCACTCCATCCCCATCCCTCACTCCCCATTTCTCGCTGCCCATCACTCACTCACTCACTCCCCATCCCTCTCGCTCACTCGCTTCATCCGCCATTCACTCGCTCCCCCTCTGTCCCTCGCTCCCTTCCTTGCTCCGTCCCCATCACTCACTCCCTCCCTCCACGTTCTCCACTCCTTATCACCCATTTCCTTGCTTCCTCCCTGTCCCTCCCTCCCTCACTCGCTCCCTCCCTGTCCCTCATTCCTGTTTCCTCGCTCCCTGTCACTCGGCTCCTCATTTCAGATCTCTCCATCTCCGTCTCCTGTTCCCTCACTCCCACCCCGCCCCTCACTCCCTCCCTATCCCTCGCTCGGTCCCTTAATCGGTCCGTTCCTCCCTCTTTGGTCCCTCCTTGCTCCCTGCTTGCTACGTCCTCGCTCCCTCCCTCACTCAGGCCCCGTCCCTAGTTCCTTCCTCACTTCTGCCTTGCTTCATCTCTCGCTCCGTTCTCACTCTCTCCCTCACTCGTTCCCTTTCCCTCGCTCCCTCCCCATGCCTTCCTCCGTCGCTCCTTCTCTGTTCCTCGCTCCCTACTTTTCTCCCACCCCTCCCTCCCTCCCCCCTCCCCACCCATCCCTCACTCCCTTCCCCATTCTTTTCTCCCTACCTCCCGTTCACCAACATCCCTTTCTCCCTCCATCCTCATCCCACAATCCCTCGCTCGCTCCCTCCCTGTCCCTCATTCCCTCCTCGTCCCGTGCTTGGTCCATCGATCGGCCCATCGCTCCCTGCTTGCCCCCTCCTTTATCCCCCCTTGCTCCTTCCTCGCTCCCTCCACATTCCCTCCCTCCCTGTCCTTCAGTCCCTCCCTCCCTCCTTCTCACCCTCCCTAACCCTCCCTTCCACCCTCCCTGTCCCTTCCTCGCTCCTTCCCCTCTCCCTCACTCACTGCCCTTTCCCGTCCTTTCCTCCCAATCCCCTCCCTGTTCCTCCCTCACTCCCTCCACATCCTGTGCTCACCCTCCCATCTCTCCCCCCTTGCTCCCTCCCCTTCTCCCTTCCCGTCCTCACTTGATCCCTCCCAGTCACTTCCTCATCCCTTGCTCACTGCCACCCCATCCTTCGCTCCCACCCTCCCTTCCTCATGTCCCCGTACCTCCCCTCCCTCACTCTCTCCCTTGCTCCCTCCCTGACCAGGTCCTTTGCTCCCTTCATCCCCATCCCTCACTGCCTCGCTGCCCGTCTCTCCCTCACTCCCACCCCTACCACTACCCTCCCTCTCACCCCCCTCCATCCCTCTCACCTTCTCCCCTCCCTCGCTCCTTCCAAATTCCTCCCTCGCTCCCTCCCTCCTTCCTTGCTCCCTACTTACATCCCTTGCTCCCTTCCTCTCCGTCCCTCACTTGATCGCTCCCTGCCCCTCACTCGCCGTCTCTCCCTCCCCATACCTCACTCCCTCCCTTTATCCCTCTCCATCTCTCACTCCAAACTTTACCACGTCTCTTGCTCCCTGCCTCCTCACCATCCCTCATCCCTCCCCCTCCCCATCCGTTGCTCCCTCCCCGGAAATGCCTTGTCCCTCACTCCATGCCTCCAAATCCTTTGCTCCCTCCCTACCCACATCCCTCACTCCCGTCCCTCACTCCTCGTCCCTCGATTCCTCTCTCCCCGTCTCTCACACCCCATCCCTCACTCCCTCCCTTGACTCCTCTCTATCACTCACTCCCACCCTTAGCATGTCCTTTGCCCCCTCCCTCCTCCCTGTCCCTCCCCATCACTCCCACATCCCTGTCCCTCCCTCCCCATCGCTCCCTCCCCATCGCTCCCTTCCTCGTCCCTCAAACTCTGCCTCCCTGTCCCTTGCTCCCACACTCTCTCCCTCCTCCACGTTCCTCACTCCCTCCATCCCCGTCCCTCACATCCTCCCTCACTTGCTCCCTCCCCCAATCCCTCGGTCTCTCGCACCCGTCCTTGGATCTTCGCCCTCACTCACTCGATCCTGGTCCCCCAAAACCTCGATCCCTGTCGCTCCCTCCCCCACTCCTCATCCCTCCCCTGCGACCCTCACTTCTTCCCTCCCCATGCCTCTCTCCCTCACTCACTCCCCATTCTTTTGCTCCCTTTGCATCCCTCGGCCCCACTCTCCACATCCCTCACTCCCTTGCTCCCTCCCTTCCTGCCCCTTGCTCACTCCCTGTCACATTCTCCCTCCATCCCTCCCCATCCCTCACTCCCTTCCTACCCCGTCCCTTGCTCCCTTCCTCCCCACGCCTCGCTCCCTGTCCACTGATCCCTGTCCTTTGTTCCCTCACTGGTTCCCTCCCTCCCAGTGGTGCCCCCTCACTCCCACTCTCCCCCCCGCCTCACTCCATCACCACTCCCTCGCTCCCTCCCCCTCACTTTCCTTCTCTTGCTCCCTCCTCTCCTGCCCCTGCCTCGCTCCCTGCCCATCCCTCCCTCACTCCCTCCCCATAACTCCCTCACTGATCTAAATATTGTATTTGCTTATGAGCCATTGGCATTACTTTAGGCCCAGATTTATTGCCCATCGCTACCCGCCCTGGAGAGGATGGAGCTAGCTATGGTCCATGTACTGTTGATAGATCCACAGTGCTACTGAGGGAGACTTCCAGGAATGTGACCAAGCGACACAGAAGGAACATGATATATTCCCAGGTCAAAGTCAGATGACACATAACACCAGGTTCATGTCCAAAAGGTTTATTTGAAATCATAACCTTTCGGGGTGTTCCACCTTTGACAGATGAAGCGCCACTTTATTACTTTATTACACATCATGAGAAAGTGACAAAGTTGGGTGCAGCGTTCAGAAAGCTTGTGATTTCAAATAAACCTGTTGATCTATAAGCTGGTGTCATCTGACTCCTGACTTTGTCCACCCCAATCCCACACCAACATCTCCATGTCATATTTCCAGGTCAGCATAGTATGTGCCCTAGAGGGGATCGAGCAGGTGGTAGCGTTCCCATGTGACTGCTGCGCCTGTCCTTCTGGATGGTAAAGAATGCAGATTCAGAAGGCGCTGTTGGAGGAGCCTTGCTGAGTCACTGCAGTGCATCTTGTAGACGGTACAGACTGCTGCCACTTTGCATCAGTGGTGATCTCCTTCTGAAGCATACTCCAACTTCACTTACACTCCTCTCAGGATTCACCCGATCCCTGTGTAAATCTCGACCCCCGGTGGGGTCTCTCGGTTCCGTGATCAGTCAATGAACATTCACAGTCGGTCTGGCTGTTTAAGGCTTTACGTTTTATTTCATCATACGGCCGGGTACAGATCATCTGTAAAACGCAGAAGTTGAGGACTTCCGTATTCCTCGGAGGAGCTGCAACCCACAGGCTAATACAAAGACATTTCTATACTTTTCTTAAAGCAGGGTACATGATGTGATCGCACAGTGTATTCAAACAATCAGTACATGATATTGCTTCATTGACAGTTACATAATCCTATAACATTAACTGGTAAACAACTTACATCACAACACATAGGTTACTTTTTATCTCACCACATAGCACCACGACATTTGCAACTGAAGGGCAGCTAGAATGGTTAGTACTGCGTTATCTTATCATTCCTGCATTATTTATGTAGCTCTCGCAGAACTCACAGTTCCCAGGCGAAAAGAGCAGCTCCAGCAGAATTTACAGTTCCCAGGCTAGAAGCCATTTTGTTGCTAACTTACACCAGAAGCATCTTGTGTCTGTGTCCAAATCTCACATTCTCAGGAGCACAGGGATGTCATTTGGGTGTAAATCAAGAGGGCTGTTTTGAGTTTGATCGATTAAACCTGATGTAAGGCTTTTAGAACATAGAACAGTACAGCACAGAACAGGCCCATCAGCCCACAATGTTGTGCCGACCATTGATCCTCATGTATGCACCCTCAAATTTGTGTGACCATATGCATGTCCAGCAGTCTCTTAAATGACCCCAATGACCTTGCTTCCACAACTGCTGCTGGCAACGCATTCCATGCTCTCACAACTTGCTGTGTAAAGAACCCGCCTCTGACATCCCCTCTATACTTTCCTCCAACCAGCTTAAAACTATGACCCCTCGTGCTAGCCATTTCTGCCCTGGGAAATAGTCTCTGGCTATCAACTCTATCTATGCCTCTCATTATCTTGTATACCTCAATTAGGTCCCCTCTCCTCCTCCTTTTCTCCAATGAAAAGAGACCGAGCTCAGTCAACCTCTCTTCATAAGCTACGCTCTCCAGTCCAGGCAGCATCCTGGTAAACCTCCTCTGAACCCTCTCCAAAGCATCCACATCTTTCCTATAATAGGGCAACCAGAACTGGGCGCAGTATTCCAAGTGCGGTCTAACCAAAGTTTTATAGAGCGGTAACAAGATCTCACGACTCTTAAACTCAATCCCCCGGTTAATGAAAGCCGAAACACCATATGCTTTCTTAACAACCCTGTCCACTTCGGTGGCCATTTTAAGGGATCTATGTATCTGCACACCAAAATCCCTCTGTTCCTCCACACTGCCAAGAATCCTATCCTAAATCCTGTACTCAGCTTTCAAATTCGACCTTCCAAAATGCATCACCTCACATTTATCCAGATTGAACTCCATCTGCCACCTCTCAGCCCATCTCTGCATCCTGTCAATGTCCTGCTGCAGCCTACAACAGCCCTCTATACTGTCAATGACACCTCTGACCTTTGTGTCGTCTGCGAACTTGCTGACCCATCCTTCAATCCCCTCATCCAAGTCATTAATAAAAATTACAAACAGTAGAGGCCCAAGGACAGAGCCCTGTGGAACCCCACTCACCACTGACTTCCAGGCAGAATATTTTCCTTCTACTACCACTCGCTGTCTTCTGTTGGCCAGCCAATTCTGTATCCAAACAGCTAAGTTCCCCTGTATCCCATTCCTCCTGACCTTCTGAATGAACCTAAAATGGGGAACCTTATCAAATGCCTTACTGAAGTCCATATACACCACATCCACAGCTCGACCCTCATCAACTTTTCTATTCACATCCTCAAGAAACTCGATAAGGTTTGTGAGGCATGACCTACCCCTCACAAAGCCGTGTTGACTGTATTTGTTCAAGCCATGCTCTTCCAGATGGTCATAAATCCTATCCCTCAGAATCCTTTCGAACACCTTGCAGACGACAGACGTGAGACTTACTGGTCTGTAATTGCCAGGGATTTCCCTATTTCCTTTCTTGAAGAGAGGAATTACATTTGCCTCTCTCCAGTCCTCAGGTACGACTCCAGTGGAGAGCAAGGATGCAAAGATCTTCGCAAGTGGCGAAGCAATTGCATTTCTCGCTTCCCAAAGCAGCCGAGGACAAATCTGGCCCGGGCCTGGCGACTTGTCAATCTTTCAAGCTTTTGAAATTAAAAAAAAATTGTCTCATGAAAATATCCACAAAGTGAAATATTGGTTTTTGACAATAAAGTGTGAAGCTGGATTAACACAGCAGGCCAAGCAGCATCTCAGGGGAACAAAAGCTGATGTTTCGGCACAAACCCTTCATCGGTCTCGGCCCGAAACATCAGCTTTTGTGCTCCTGAGATGCTGCTTGGCCTGCTGTGTTCATCCAGCTCCACACTTTGTTATCTTGGATTCTCCAGCATCTGCAGTTCCCATTATCATTGGTTTTTGACAGTTACTTCTGGATCAAAAAGTGGAAGGAAGGTAGTCAGGTTGGGAAATGATATCAAAGTGGGATTAAAAGACATGTCCTGGAGACATCAGAAGAAAGTGATAAAGTCTCAGACAAGACTCCTTCAGAAAAACTTCTTCCCACTGCCAGCACGAACCCCTCTTCATCCTTTCCTCAAAAATATATGCATGTTATGTGCAGTAATTGAAAATGAAAATTAACATTTTATCAACACTCTCCATGTCATCATTGTTGGTGAAATATAATTTCTAACCCAGACCCTTCTGTTACTTCACCCTGGCGCATTCTGTGTGGTTACAGCAGAGGCAGGGACAGGATGTTCATACCCCTGCTCCCACTGCTCTGGGTCTCAGTGTTGTACGGCTACGAAATACTGTTTTATCTTTACCAATGTAGAAGAAACCTAAACCTGAGCCTGAGGGTTCACTTCCAGTCAGGAACAGGTCATTGATTTACACTCATCTCTAATTTGAAGCACATTTCCAGCATTCACCGTTGTTCCTCCTTTGACTCTCAACCCAGGTTGAAACGAGATTCTGTTCCGTGTCATGGAGCTGTGAGACATGGAAGACAGTAGCTGGGACACATTTCTTACACACAGCAGGATTAACCCACACTGTGGCTTGGCTGTCAATGAAGAGAGACATGAACGAGTAAAGTGCCATCTGACCCCATCAGTGTGAGCCTGAAGGATTTTCTCCGACTGAAGCTCTGTTGCTGTGCACGATTCCCCCACCCCCCGACACTGAGATTGTCCTTTCTGAGCTCCAGGAGCTGTTCAACCCACAGGAAAAATACAACATTACACAGTGATAATGGGAACTGCAGATGCTGGAGAATTCCAAGATAATAAAATGTGAGCCTGGATGAACACAGCAGGCCAAGCAGCATCTCAGGAGCACAAAAGCTGACATTTCGGGCCTGGACCCTTCATCAGATTACACAGTGATGTGTTTGAAGCAAAGCTGACTTATTTTACATTTCTCTCGCATACTAAACTCTAGTTCAATTTTAGGGTTATAGCCATCATCAGAAACAAACTGCAAATGTCAGAACTAAAGTTGCAGAAAATTACAGCGCAGATCAAGGGCTTTTTTTCATTCATTTGTGTGATGTGCGTATTGTTGGCTGGCCAGCAGCATTCACCCTTGGCCCATCGTGTGTGTGTTGGCTGGAATAGAACGAGCCAGGCTTTACAGCTTTCTGGTCTCATCATTGAGATCAACAATATCAGACTGTGAACTCTGCCCCAATTTGTTTACATTTCTTGTTTCAATTTGTTTCTGAGTCCACTGCACACCTGGCTCCAGGCACATCTTTTGCTTATTTGCTTCTTTTCCAGCCCTAACTCCATTCCCTGCAGCCTTGAAGGACGAATAGCATTTCTGCAATTTAATCTCTTCTGCCTTCCCCCCGTGACATGTGCCTTTTGCCCTTGTCTCACCCCGACCTTGCTCAGAATCTGTTACATTTCTGGACACAGGCCTCTGTCAACTCAGAGCGCCCCCGGTCAGAGTTTTAAATTCGCTTCCTCCAGAGAGAAACTGAAATCGTTGTGGCTGCAGCTTTCCCCAGATTTTACTTTTGGAAACAAAAACCATGAAATTGTTTCAGAGTTTAGGTTTTTTGAGCCTTAATCCACAATCTCGCTTCTTTAGAGCTAAACTGTGATCATCCCACAGTCCAAAGTTGCAAGTTAGGTGGATTGGCCGCACTAAATTGTCCCCTAGTGTGCAGCTTACGTGGTTGGGTTAGCTGCGGTAAATGTGGGCTTGTGGGGAGCAGGGTGGGATAGAGAGCTAGTGCAGACTGGATGCACTGAATGGCCTCTTTCTGCACTGTCAGGATCCTGTGATCTTACCCATTAGTGATCATGGTCACATTTTCCTCATGACAGCCCACACATCACCATGTTCATTCAGCTCAAGCTTTCATGTTGCCTTCGTGTTTTGAGAAGCTCTGTTGTTGGAATGGGAGCTTTCTTTGATGTGGCCTCTCCTCATACTTCCGCCCACTTCCCAGTTCCCTGCATCAATTCCAGCTTTCTCTCATTTTCCCAAATGGGGTTTTTGAAGAGCTCAAAAGGCGAGTGGACGGAAATTGAGAAATTAAAGAGCCAGAATGAAAGAGGAAGTGGAAATAATAAACAGGTTTGGTAAATCCCAGCGGAATGACAAGGGTCACAGATGCTTCCAGACCTGCTGAGCTATTCCAGCAACTTTGTTTTTGTTCCAGGGGAATGAGATGCCAGGATCCTCCTGCTGTGACTGTTCACACAGTATTTTTTAACTAATGTGTGGGATGTGGGTGTCCCTGGCTGGGCCAGCATTTCTTGCCCATCAGTAGTTGACCTTGAGAAGGCGGTGGTGACCTGCCTTCCTGAACTGAGTCCTCCTGCTGAGTGGTGACCCGCGATGCTATTAGGGAGGGAATTCCAGGATTTTTACCCAGCGACAGTGAAGGAACGGTGATATATTTTCAAGTCAGGAAGGTGGGTGACTTGAAGGTGTGAGAGATTAGAAATGTTGTTACTGCAGATACGGGTGAATGGTGGGGTCTTGCAAAAGAAGAACATTATAGTCTCAAGACTTTGTAGCAGAAGTTTATCATTAACCAGAGATTAGTTTCTGCAAAGATGGCAAATAGCACAACCAGAAACATTCTTTCTGCAGACAAGGACATGGTAGAGATAAGGGTGTTGTAGCAGAGGCTTATTTATGCAAACCTGACAATTCTCACCTACAGCATGTCTAGGGCTCTTTAGGATAGCAAATAAGGATTGCAGTAAACAAGGGAATGGGGCCTTCGGCCGGCAGAAAAGGGAACAATAAACAAGGGCTGTCCGATAGGCCGGGGAATGATAGGATAAGACCAATGGGAGCAGGGAGGCGTGATTCCGCAACTTGTAAACTGTATAAGAATGTTTAACATGCTTTGTAGTGTGTGCCTATCTAGCAGACACCCTTTCTTGCAAGATTGTAGAGAGTAAAATTGTCTTGTTTCCAAGGCTTTGTCTCAGGCTGAATTTGTGAGCAGGGACTGTTTCTCACAATTGGGGGTTCGTCCGGGATCTGACACTCCGACCGTTCGACACTTGTGGGACGACGGGGAAGGCGCGCCTTGCCGATTTCGGTGATCTCCAACTCCCTTGGTTGTCATTTGCGGTTTGGGCGAGTGCGATCTGGACTGGGAGACCCTGGAAACAAGACAGGTTGATGCGGCGTGTCCGGTCGGGTAACTCTTGTGCACAAGTCCCAGGTCAGGAAAGGTCTTAAAGATCTGTCCGGGCGACCCGGGGAAGCAGCGTTATTTGCTGCAGGTATTGCCGTGGGGACGTACGGGAAGTACGGGAAAGAGTTGCAACGACCAGGTAACTCCGTGCATGGGCCAAGGTAAGAAAACTGACCTTTAAGTATTGCCTTGGTGGTCGGGACGTACGGACAGTACGGGGAATTGGCGAAATATAAAAAGAAAATAATTGGCCTGATTAATCGGACGAGTAAGGTGTCTGCCTGATTCGAGCACCCAGCCTTAGGCCGGTTGTTAAGAGGGGAAATCCCCCACGCGAGTGTTAGGACCCAGAAGCGGGTGTGGAAGAAGGCGCCACTGAATCTCGACAAGATTAATTAAATTAGCAACAATGGGAGGCAAGGGGAGCAGCGATCGATCTGCAAATAACGCCAAAGAGGAATATATTCTGCCCGACAGCCCTTTGGGGAGAATGTTGGGCAGTTGGGAATATGGCTCCCAGACGTGGGAGAAAGGCAAGACGACAATGATAAATTATTGTTGTTTTGTTTGGTCTAGAGAAAGCATTGAGGTACCTGTTATATTTTGGCCCAAATATGGATCCGACGAAGATTGGCTGTGCCAATACCTATATATATATACATCAATCAGAAAGAACCATTCAGTCAGAAAGAGTCAGATTATGCGGCTTGTTGGATAGGCGGTGTGAAGGTAGGACTATATCCTATGAGTGCAGAGGGATCAGGGGGAGGACAGGGAAAGGACGAACAAGAAAAACCACAATGGGATCCCCTAACATGTTTGCCGCCTCCATATCCCACTCCTCCCCACTGACGGCCGTGAGTAGCCTCCACAACCAGCCCACGGCCCCAGAACTAACCCCAAACACCTGAAAAAGAGACGAACTCTGAGGTAAAAGACGTGGAACCTAGAGGGCCCAGAATTACACGATCTACCACACGTAAAGGAGGGGCAGAAACAAAGGAAAAGGAAAAATTATACCCTTTAAGGGAGGTCCCGATTGGGGAGGGTGAAATTGCGTATGTGAACGCTCCCTTAACCAGTAGCGAAGTTAGGATCTTTAAGAAAGAAATGAAAAGTTTAATAGAGGATCCAGTCGGACTGGCCGAACAATTTGATCAATTCCTAGGACCCAATTTATATACCTGGGGAGAACGGATGGCAATTCTAGGAACCCTATTTTCGGGGGAAGGACGAGGTATGATTAGGAGGGCGGCCTTACAGGAGTGGGAAAAAAGGCACCCAGCGGGACTAAACGTAGTCCCAGCAGATCAGAAATTCCCGAATGCCGATCCTCATTGGGACAATAATGATAGACACGACAGAGCATCAATGCGGGATCTGAGGGAAATGGTAATATTGGGAATTAAAGAGGCAGCACCCAGATCGCAAAACTTTGCTAAAGCCTTCGACGTATGACAGGAGAAGGATCAAACTCCTTCTACATTTCTTCAAAGGCTCAAGGAGGCCACAAGGAAGTATTCGGGGATGGATCCCGATGATCCGGTAGCTCAGGGACTCTTAAAGGTCCAGTTTGTAACTAAACCGTGGCCAGACATACAAAAGAAATTACAGAAAATAGATGGATGGAGTGAGAGACAGATATAGGAATTACTACGAGAGGCACAGAAGGTATATGTAAAAAGGGAGGACGAGAAGCAGAAACAAAAAGCAAAAGAATGATGGTCGCCGCCATTAAAGAAGTGACAAAGAAAGAGGGAGAGACAAAGAGAGGAGGTAGATACTAGACGCGGGAGGCGACAGGCGGGATGTTCCCGTTGTGGAAGAGTGGGACATTTTTAGTGGGAATGCCCAGAGTTAACACGGGAAAGGGAAATGGTCTCCCTAATGGCCCTCGATGAGGATTAGGGGAGTCAGGGGTTCCTTCCTCCTAAGGCCCACCGGGAACCCTTGATAAACTTAAAGGTGGGACCTGAAGGGGAGAAGGCAGTATTCTTGGTGGACACCGGTGCGGCACGGTGATCCCTAAGTTTTATACCTACTGGTGTTAAATTGACTAACGAATATCTCAGGGTTTCTGGAGTAAAAGGCGAAGGATTCCCAGTGTCTATTTTTGAGCCAACCCTAATTAGAAACGATGATAAGGAAGTGACAGGACAATTACTATACATTCCCGACATTGGGAGTAATTTAATGGGTAGAGATTTGATTATATTGCTGGGCTTAAAAATT
Organism: Stegostoma tigrinum; assembly: GCF_030684315.1. Classification (NCBI taxonomy): domain Eukaryota; kingdom Metazoa; phylum Chordata; class Chondrichthyes; order Orectolobiformes; family Stegostomatidae; genus Stegostoma; species Stegostoma tigrinum. The sequence continues at coordinate 4,611,256 of NW_026728419.1, read as the reverse complement.
GGGGTAGAGAATAGTGCGGTAGCTGTAACAATGGCTATGTTAACGCCTAGGGAAGAACAACAAATCAGTCCCGATGTGTGGGCAAGAGCTGATAACGCAGGGCACCTAACTAGTACCCCGTTGGTGATCACACTGACTCGAAACGATGAGACGGTTCGAGTTAGACAATACCCTATATCCTCTCTCCTTATGAAATGATGTTTGGATTACCTTTCTTGGGTGGAAAAGGGGAATTACCAACTGTAAAGTTGAATGATAAGTTTTTAAAGAACTATATTGTGGCGCTCGGTTCTTCTTTGTCTGTCCTGAGGAAGAAGGGTCTATTGACCCAGACACCTCCACTAGAGTTCGCAGTACATCAGACACGACCGGGTGATTGGGTCCTGATCAAAACCTGGAAAGATACCAAACTGCACCCAAGCTGGGAGGGACCGTTCCTAACCCTCCTGGCTACTGAAACAGCTGTTCGTACTGCTGAGAAAGGGTGGAGTCATCACACTCGTGTTAAGGGTCCGGTCGACGCTCCTTCCCCTCCGGCAGAGTGGCAAGTTCATCCTACAGACAACCCTCTGAAAGTCAAACTGAGCAGAAAGAATGAACTGAACTGATATGAAAGACTATCAAGTATTGGTTAGAAATTTTGTATTGTCAGCGTTGCGCGAACTCACGCCTCCCGGGTATTTACAGGGTTAGAGAATAGACAGATCGGGGTTGGGAAGCTGAAATGAGCAGGCAGCTTTATGTTGTTACGATAATATTGGCGCTAGTTGCCAAGGGGGTTGGAAAGAATCATTTTACCGCGTTAAGTCACAATTATGCTAGAGTAACGGGGTGTACCGACTGTTGGGTATGCACTGCGATCCCACAACATGGACAATCTGGAATCCCTCTCACGGTAGTACCATTTACCAATAGAGAGGTGTACGAGGCACAACAATTTGACTTGGGCTCAAATAATACAAAATGGAGATCTGAAAGGGGTGATTATAAATTCGCAGGATGGTTCCCACGACCGGCTTCGAAATCCCCGGGTGCTATCGATGGCCTTAGGGTTTCCCCACCGAAAGGAGTAGTCAATACCACTTGTTTCTGCCATCAGAATGACAGCGCACCCTTCCAGTTAGGAAACTCATCTTGTGTCGCCACCAGCCAAGCGACTGGCACAAATGTCCCCCACATATTGAACGGGACATATTGGATATGTGGCCTAGAGGCATTTCCCTTTATCCCCGGGGAAAGGTACATTCGGGTGACCAAATACGTAGGAAGCGTAGAAATGAAGATTTTGATCTAACACTGCCTCAAAGTCAGAAAGGCTGGAGTGGCTGCTGCTACCTCGCCTATGTAATCCCCCATCGGAGGCTGTTAGATAAAACCCCAGAAATAACTCAGAATGGGCAGGGAGCGAAGCGGACATCCTGAGAAGTAACTGAAGGGGATCCCTTCCACTGGACTTTGATACTTATGTATGAGACTGCCCGAGTAGGAAGAGAGATACAAAAGTTGGCCAACAGTACTGCCGATGCGTTGGCCGAGACCCAATCCCAAGTGGCGGCCATAACGACCGAAATGATTGCCACCAGGCTAACGGCTCTTTAGAATAGGATGGCTCTAGATTGTATTCTGGCAGAGAAAGGTGGTACCTGTGCACTAATTGGGGAAGAATGTTGTACATACATACCTGACGTTTCCCATAATATTCTGAGAATGGGGGAGTTGGGGATAACCTGGTTGGGGAGAGTGGTTGGTTAATTTGGCCATCTATGGATTATTGATATTAGTGGGTCTGGTGGTGGGGTTTAATGTCCTCAAATGGATACTGAGCCAATTAATGACGTCTCTAGGGGAACGAACCCTAGTACATCACCAGATGCTTTTACAATCAGCAGATGGTCTGCAACAAAGAGAAAGTCAAAGAATGCTTCTAGAGTTCAAAAAACGAACATCACAAAGAGTGGTTTAAGGGGTAACCGTGCACAAGATTGTGAACCTCAATGCCAGCAAGCATAAGAGGGCAGAGAATGGGAAAATGAATTTTAAAAAAGGAGCTTAATTAGTGCAGAAACAACAGTTTGAGAAAAAGCAAAAGGGGGAATTGTGAGAAATGAAACATGCTGTTTCTGCAGGTAAGGATGAGTAGTGGGATCTTGCAGGAGCAGAAAGTCTCAAGATTTTGTCGCAGAAGTTTATCATTAACCAGAGATTAGGTTCTGCAAGGATGGCAGTTAGCACCACCAGAAACATTCTTTCTGCAGACAAGGACATGGTAGAGATAAGGGTGTTGTAGCAGAGGCTTATTTCTGCAAACCTGACGATTCGCACGTACAGCATGTCTAGCGCTCTTTAGGATAGCAAATAAGGATTGCAGTAAACAAGGGAATGGGGCCTTCGGCCGGCAGTAAAGGGAACAATAAACAAGGGCTGTCCGACAGGACGGGGAATGATAGGATAAGACCAATGGGAGCAGGGAGGCGTGATTCCGCAACTCGTAAACTGTATAAGAATGTTTAACATGCTTTGTAGTGTGTGCCCGTCTAGCAGACACCCTTTCTTGCAAGATCGTACAGAATAAAATTGTCTTATTTCCAAGGCTTTGTCTCAGGCTGAATTTGTGAGCAGGTACTGTTTCTCACAAGGGCATCATCAACCCTCACTGTACACCAGACAATACACACTGGGGAGAGGTCATTCACCTACTCTGTGTATGGGAAACAATTCAGTCAGTCATATAGCTTGAAGAAACACCAGTGGGTTCACAAGTAACTGCAGTAATTTGATTTTTCATTTATTTGTTCGTGGGATCATGGCATCAGAAGCTCAGCAAGCTTTTATCGTCTGTTCTGACTGCCCAGAGGATGGTTCAGAATCAAAATAATGGTTATAGCATGGAGTCACATGGAGGTCAGAATAACAATGGTTCCCAGGCCCAATGGCACTGAGTTGATTTTCTGGTCTCTTGTCCTGTTTCTGAAGCAATAGTGAATAAATTGTTGCAGTTGATTTAAAAGTGAAAGACCAAAATGAGTTTTATTCTGATTCAGCATGCCCTGCTGTTTTCTCCGTTGTTATTGCCAGTATCATGGCCCTCACACCATCACCTGTTCCAGAGGGTGTTACAGGAATGGGGGGATGGTTAACCGCATCTGGTCACTCAAAGTGTCAATTGTCCCAAAAGGGTAACTCTGATTTCTTTCAGAGATGCTGCCAGGCCTGCTTAGTTTTACAGCAATGTCTGTTTTTGTTTCTGAATTCCCTGCATTTGCAGTTTTTTTGAAATGTTTTTCAATATTCACCTTGACTGTTTCAAAGAAGCCTCATTGATAGGTTTGGTGGGTTTTAGAAATTGAACGTTAGGCCACAGATAAGGCAGTGGTCTCATTGAATGGCAGATCAGGCTTGAGGGGCTGAATGGTCTCCTTCTGTTCCTATAAAAGTATTCCATCTGCAGCTTGTGGCATTATTTTCCCTCACGACTCACTTCACATCCGTGACTCTTACACTATATGCTATTACTGGCTGAACAAATCTCCTGTGTTTGAACTAATTCTGTTATTATTCAGCGTTTCATCTTCGCCTGCCCGGGTGTGACTCTCGTCAGAGAATGCTGTCTCTCCTGCAGAAATTCACCAAAGATCCTCAGGCAGCACATTCCAAACCCATGATCACTTCTATCTGGAAGAACAAGGGCAGCAGATATATGGGAAGATCACCACATCCACGTTCCACTCCAAGTCACTCTCCATCCTGACTAGGAAATATATCACTGTTCCTTCAATGTCGCTGGGTCAAACCCCTTGAATTCCCTCCCTAATAGCATTGCGGGTCACCACACAGCAGGAGGACTGCAGCAGTTCAGGAAGGCAGCTCACCACCACCTTCCCAAGAGCAACTTAGGATGGGCAAGAAATGCTGGCCCAGTCAGGGACACCCACATCCCACACATTAATAACAAAAATATTGTGCGAACAGTCACAACAGGAGGATCCTGGGATCAGGTTTCCTTTGCCTGCAAATCAGGCGGCCAGTAAACTATACACCGGCTTTTCTTTGGTGCAGTAGAGATTCATTTCTCAGTGAATAAGTGTTTGATCACAAAGTTATTTCACTCAGAACGGTTTCTAGCACACACCATCCACCAGTGTATCTGGAAAGTTTTTTTTTTCTGAACAATTCCAATCTCTACCTGTCGATCTGATGGTACTTGTCAGTTTTATGAGAATTCAACCCTTTGTTGCTGAGCTATTTTTGTAAATGATTCGGTAAATCTATTGCTTCACTGTGGAGTCTGAAGTCGTTATGAGCCGGTTTCACCAGTTCGCCACACTAACTTACCCCGTCTGTCTGTATTATACTTTTTTTAGCATTATCTTATCAGCAAATTCTTTCATTAAAGTGACGAGGAGTGATTTTTTTTTAAGATGACTATTTGTTCTGCTTAGCATTTTGATTTAAAACATAAGACGATGGCTTGAATTTGTGAGAGGGTCATGTTGCTGTGTGCAACAGCCTGTCATTATTGGGATTATATTCCCTAGAACACAGAGTTCTTTTGTCTCCAAATTACACATGATGTTACTTGAGCACCTGGAAAAAGGATGTTTTCATTGCAGTGTGAATTCCATCAATGCACTTTGTGGAACCTTCTGAAGCCAGAGATACACAAATGTGTGTAGATTTGTTTTCCACACTTCAGGAAGCAATCATTAGCATGTGAGTGATTGTAACACGGGACACCAGACTCATTCTTGCAACTGGAGATTATAATGAGTTGCGACTGAGTAGGCTAGATCTGGATATCCTGTATTGCATGTGAATAAAGAGGTCTTCTCTTTGCACTGTATGTTATTACCAAAGACAGTGACAGGATACATGTCGGCAGCTATCTTTGCTGATAGGAATGTAGCGTAATGGATCAGTCTTAAAGTGGTAGAACAGCCTGAGTGCCTGAGATAAGCAGAAATATCTTCAATCAAATACCTGTGAATCTGTGATCATTTCCACCTCAAGAAGTGGATCTCTGACTACATTCCAGAAAATGGTTTGCAATGTTTGTGATGCTAAAGGGATCAAAAAATGTTGCAAAAACTGGATGAGTGCTGAGAAGTCACAATGATGTGACTCAAATGAAGTGTGGATGCTGGCAAATTGAAACAAAACAGAAAACGCTGCAGAAACCTCGCCGATCTGGCAGCGTTTTCTGTTTTGTTTATTTGTTAATCTTGGAATCTCCAGCATCTGCAGTCCCCATTATCTCTGATACTATTTTAACCTCACTGCGAAGCCTCTTCCAGGGATGCCTAACCTGAAGAAGTTACCCTCCTCCCTCCGGACCAACCTCAGGGAATCTCTCTCCCATTGCAACTCTCTTGTAATCTCTTCGGCCTTGAAACTGCTCGACCATGTCCTGAAGCAAACCAGGTACCACAGCCACATCACCTTTCTCAGCACCTGCCTACGGAACCAGATCATCCCCAAGGGACTACAGTCCACATGTCAGCCTTCCCAATTTGGCCCCAACCGTGACCACCTCTACACCCAGAACATTCAGACCCTTCCGAAGCGGTTCTCCCTGCGAGTCCTGAAACAGACACTTGCAGCTATGCGCCGGCACCTCCAGGCACTGCAATCCAGCCTGCCCCAGCTCAGAGCCTCCCTCTCCCAGACCTGCACAGGACCCCTGCTGTTTTTCATCCTCCGCAGGATCCACAGACTGAACACCCAGTTCCACTCAGCTTTACTGGACACCAAAAATCGTAAGTACAACCAACTCACTGGCCCCGGCCACCCACAAGAGGATTCCTGCGCCTCCCAAATCCCGACTCTGTCCCTGCCCCGCCCCCACCATGCACCCGTCGCCATTGACCATGAGGACACGGCCGGAGACCCCACCGATGACGTCACATCCGCCCCCGCCGGCCACAGAACTTCCGGAACCGCTGCTGCAGTCACCACCTCCACGTCCAGGTACTACAGCCCACAAACCACCCTCACCTCAGCTGCTGCCGCCCACCCCGATCCTCCCACCGCCGACGGAACCCCGCCCACGGTCGTCGCCGACGGAACCCCGCCCACGGTCGACGCCGACGGAACCCCGCCCACGGTCGACGCCGACGGAACCCCGCCCACGGCCGACGGAACCCCGCCCACGGCCGACGACCTCATCGCCCCGCCCACCACCTCCACAGCCTGCAACCCCAGAGAAGACAGCCACACTGAGCCCTGCCGCATCTTCACCATCCCCCCAGACCTCCCACTGACTGAGGACGAACGGTCAGTCCTGAGCAAGGGGCTCACCTTTGTTCCCCTACAACCACACATCAACGAATACCAGTCACGGACGGACATAGAGCAGTTTTTCCGCCGTCTTCGCCTGCATGCCTACTTCTTCAACCGGGAACCCAACCCTCCTTCCACTGACCCCTTCACCCGCTTCCAACACAAGTCCTCCTCCTGGACACCACCCCCAGGCCTCCTACCCTCCCTTGACCTCTTCATCTCCAACTGCCATCGAGACATCAACCGCCTCAACCTCTCCACCCCTCTCACCCACTCCAACCTCTCCCCCGCAGAACGGGCAGCCCTCCGCTCCCTCCGCTCCAACCCCAACCTCACCATCAAACCCGCAGACAAGGGTGGCGCAGTGGTAGTATGGCGCACTGACCTCTACATCGCCGAGGCCAGACGCCAACTCTCCGACACCACCTCCTACCGCCTCCTCGATCATGACCCCACACCCGAGCACCAAACCATCATCTCCAACACCATTCACGACCTCATCACCTCAGGGGACCTCCCACCCACAGCCTCCAACCTCATTGTTCCCCAACCCCGCACGGCCCGTTTCTATCTCCTTCCCAAAATCCACAAACCTGCCTGCCCTGGTCGACCCATCGCCTCAGCCTGCTCCTGCCCCACCGAACTCATCTCCACCTATCTGGACTCCATTTTCTCCCCTTTGGTCCAGGAACTCCCCACCTACGTCCGTGACACCACCCACGCCCTCCACCTCCTCCAGGACTTCCAATTCCCTGGCCCCCAACACCTCATATTCACCATGGACGTCCAGTCCCTGTACACCTGCATTCCGCATGGAGATGGCCTCAAGGCCCTCCGCTTCTTCCTGTCCCGCAGGCCCGACCAGTCCCCCTCCACCGACACTCTCATCCGCCTAGCTGAACTCGTCCTCACACTCAACAACTTCTCTTTTGACTCCTCCCACTTCCTACAGACTAAGGGGGTGGCCATGGGCACCCGCACGGGCCCCAGCTATGCCTGCCTCTTTGTAGGTTACGTGGAACAGTCCCTCTTCCGCACCTACACAGGCCCCAAACCCCACCTCTTCCTCCGGTACATTGATGACTGTATCGGCGCCGCCTCTTGCTCCCCAGAGGAGCTCGAACAGTTCATCCACTTCACCAACACCTTCCACCCCAACCTTCAGTTCACCTGGGCCATCTCCAGCACATCCCTCACCTTCCTGGACCTCTCAGTCTCCATCTCAGGCAACCAGCTTGTAACTGATGTCCACTTCAAGCCCACCGACTCCCACAGCTACCTAGAATACACCTCCTCCCACCCACCCTCCTGCAAAAATTCCATCCCCTATTCCCAATTCCTCCGCCTCCGCCGCATCTGCTCCCACGACAAGACATTCCACTCCCGCACAACCCAGATGTCCAAGTTCTTTAAGGACCGCAACTTTCCCCCCACGGTGATCGAGAACGCCCTTGACCGCGTCTCCCGCATTTCCCGCGACACATCCCTCACACCCCGCCCCCGCCACAACCGCCCCAAGAGGATCCCCCTCGTTCTCACACACCACCCTACCAACCTCCGGATACAACGCATTATCCTCCGACACTTCCGCCATTTACAATCCGACCCCACCACCCAAGACATTTTTCCATCCCCTCCCCTGTCTGCTTTCCGGAGAGACCAGTCTCTCCGTGACTCCCTTGTTCGCTCCACACTGCCCTCCAACCCCACCACACCCGGCACCTTCCCCTGCAACCGCAGGAAATGCTACACTTGTCCCCACACCTCCTCCCTCACCCCCATCCCAGGCCCCAAGATGACATTCCACATCAAGCAGAGGTTCACCTGCACATCTGCCAATGTGGTATACTGCATCCACTGTACCCGGTGCGGCTTCCTCTACATTGGGGAAACCAAGCGGAGGCTTGGGGACCGCTTTGCAGAACACCTCCGCTCAGTTCGCAACAAACAACTGCACCTCCCAGTCGCAAACCATTTCCACTCCCCCTCCCATTCTCGTGATGACATGTCCATCATGGGCCTCCTGCACTGCCACAATGATGCCACCCGAAGGTTGCAGGAACAGCAACTCATATTCCGCCTGGGAACCCTGCAGCCATATGGTATCAATGTGGACTTCACCAGTTTCAAAATCTCCCCTTCCCCTACTGCATCCCTCAACCAGCCCAGTTCGTCCCCTCCCCCCACTGCACCACACAACCAGCCCAGCTCTTCCCCCCCCACCCACTGCATCCCAAAACCAGTCCAACCTGTCTCTGCCTCCCTAACCGGTTCTTCCTCTCACCCATCCCTTCCTCCCACCCCAAGCCGCACCCCCCGCTACCTACTAACCTCATCCCACCTCCTTGACCTGTCCGTCTTCCCTGGACTGACCTATCCCCTCCCTACCTCCCCACCTACACTCTCTCCACCTATCTTCTTTACTCTCCATCTTCGGTCCGCCTCCCCCTCTCTCCCTATTTATTCCAGTTCCCTCCCCCCATCCCCCTCTCTGATGAAGGGTCTCGGCCCGAAACGTCAGCTTTTGTGCTCCTGAGATGCTGCTTGGCCTGCTGGGTTCATCCAGTCTCACATTTTATTATCTTGGAATCTCCAGCATCTGCAGTCCCCATTATCTCCGATCTGGCAGCACATGTGGAGAGAGAAACAGAGTTCAAGTTTCAGGTCTGATGTGACTCTCCTTCGGAACAAACAGTGTTGTTAAACTGCAAGTCAGGCTCCAGGTGTGAAATCATGTAAATCTGACTCAGTCTCTGAAGAAGGGCCCAGGCCCGAACCGTCAGCCTTCCTGCTCCTCTGATGCTGCTTGGCCTGCTGTGTTCATCCAGCTCTACACCTTGTTATCTCTATCTCTGAAATTCTTTTTCAGAGAGACAATCTTGCCGTTTGTTTGATCGTGGCACTGAGAGTGCACTAGTGAAACAGAAAAGACACTTTCTATGTCTTGGAATAAATTAGTGTCTGTTGTTCATCGCTGAGACTGGACGGGAGTTCTGATACTCTGGAATCTTCAATTGAAAATGCTGTTTTTTTTGTTTGAAGATCAGGAAGGCTTTCTCCTACGCAGGGAATCAGGGCATGATAACTGATCCTCACTGACCATGACAGGACTCATACCTAGATGTTATTTTTGTGATTAACACAGTCAGATGTGCTCGACTGTACTCAAACAGTCCTGTCTTTCCCCACACCCCAGCTTCATGATTCTGAGTAAGAGGATCTCAATGTAAACACATTCCCTGTATATGGGACAAACCAGCATAGACCCACTATCCATATTTTCCCTCAGAACACATTCCTGACAAAATATTTAGTTATAGTGAAGTCTAGACTGCTTGAAGTGCCGTCACTGTTCTCGCAGAAGTAATTGAACTGTGTTGTCTGGATTGTTCATTTTAATCATTTATGGATGTGCCTGTAGTTTTCATTTCAAGTGGGCGCTGGAATGTATCAGTCTTTAGAGGTGTTTCTGAGGAAACATGTCACTGTTTTCAGGGAGCTCCTCGGGAAATGTATCAGTGTTTTCTCGGAGCTGGGGGGGGGCGGAAATGTCAGTGTTTATGGGGACGATCAAAATGTGCCTGTGGAAAGGTGTCAGTCTTTATTGAGAATCTCCAGTGAGTGTATGAGCATTAACAGAGTGTCTGTGGGGAATGAGTATCGGATTCTGGTTTGCAGAACTTTCCTGATGTCTAGGCGGCTTCCAAACCTGTGATTCTGAACACTGGATTTATTTATGGGGATGTGAATGAGGAGACTTTAGACAAGTATTTAAGGGTAAAGGAATCTCTTTTTATTTAGTAGCAGAAAGGTAATTAGAATTTAAGAAATGGGTATCTCAGTAAATTCTATGAAGTTAATACAATACACTATGGAAAGAGACCACCACTATTAGACATTATTTACTGACACACAGAAAACAAGCATTTACACTGTCTGCCTGAATTGCTCCCAATAGGGTCCCAATGCACTGCCACCGATGTTGGAATTTGGGATCTCGGGGTTTATGCTCCCATCCCAGAATGTGATTTTTGAAGTCCCGGTGGTCCCTCTGGATTACCACACCTAGAACCTGGATGAAGACTTAGGACTGTGTGGGTTTGTACGTTTGGGTTGAGTCGGCTGATGCGCAAAGGTGTGTTTTGGTGAGTAGCCATTTCTCTTCACCTTTTGGGTTTTCACCTCAGGTTGTGACTGAGGACTCGTGGCTTCGGTGAAGTCAATGATTGCTTGTGCTAGTCAGTGTCTGGTTTGGATGGCCTGGGTCAGGTTTTTGCCGTTGTTGTTCTCAGTTCAGAAAGTTTAATCCCGTGTTCGGAAGCTCTTTGTTCAGTTTCCTCCTCCCATAAGATCAGGGCTGGCAGTTATACTGACTGAGAGTCCCATTATCATCACACCAGATCTGGAGTTTTCACTCTGCTCTTGATGTTCTTTTCTGAGGTTATTTAGCTTTCCAATGGTTAGAGTGTGTGTGAATGGATTGGAATGTCAAGTATCTCTCTCGGCGCTGTCCCGTCTCTGCTGCATAGCCCGAGGTGTAAAAGCTGTCTTGGATCAGTTCCTTTTGGATCAGGGTCTGTTGGCTTCGGTTAATTGTCCTTTGAGTGAGGAGGTGCAACGTGGGATTCCAGGCCGAACAATAATTTTCTGAAGAAGGCTCTCGGCCCGAAACGTCAGTTTTCCTGCTCCTTTAATGCTGCTTGGCCTGTTGTGTTCATCCAGTTCCACACCTTGTTATCTCAATAAACCCACACAGCAATCTCTGTTCCCAGGCATGATTATTGTGTTGTGTATTTCTCGCAGATTCAGTCCAACTGTCTCTTTGAAAAGTTTGGAAGTCTAGGATTCTGCCTAAAAACGCAGGATTGTTAAAATGTTTTACTATTGGTGATTTTTTAAAATATTATTTATTTTACTGGGTCCTGCTTGAATCAGTACTTGTGCAGGTTTCCCAGTGAGTGTGTCAGTATTCACAGTGAGCCTGTGGTTAATGAGTCAGTATCTATAGACTTTTTCCAGTGATTGGTGTGGAGTGCTATTTACAGAATGATCACTTGGAACTATTTCAGTACCCCAAGGAGTTGCTGGGGAGTTTGTCCTCACTGCAGTGAGTGAACGATATTTAAGGTGTCCTTGGGGAGTGTGACAGTATTGGCAGTGTGTCTGGGGTATTCATTCAATATATACAGTGGGTCCAGAGGGACTTTGTCATTATTTACTTGGGGTGCCTGGTAGTGTATCACTATTTACAGGGGGGTGTTCGTTGAGATTCTGATGTTAATACAGTATCCCTGGGGAGTGCGTCAGTATTTACTGGGAATCGTTACAGCATTTTGATGGATCCCATGCAGAGCAGATTGAGGGGTAACCCGACAGGCTTAAAAGTCCTGAGCGGTATTGATAAAGTGAATGGCAGATTGCAATTCAAGAGGGTGGGGATTTCAATGCTGGGTCACACTCTCCAGGGGAGAGGAGAAATATTTTAATAAATGCATGGAATTTTATTTTTGTTTACACAGGGTTCATGTATGGGATGGCCTTCCGGAGGAAGTACTGGGTGCGGGTACAGTTACAGCATTTAAAAGGCAGTTGGGTAAGTACACGAATAAAAAATATTTGGAGGGGCATGTCCCACCTTCCTGTGCTTGGCCCCAGTTCAGTTTGGGTTTGTGGTCGGCTTGGACTGAAGGATCTGATTCTGGGCGATGTGGCTCTGTATCTCGAAAAGCAGTATCCACAGAGAATCCAGGATCAGTGCGTTAATATTTACAGGGGTTCCAGAGGGGATGCATCAGTATTTACAGCATGTCCTGGGAGGATTTTCAGCATTTCCTGGGTGTTTCTGGGGAGGGCGTTAATATTTAAAGTGCATTCCTGAGAAGTGTGACGGACTTTTACAGGAAATCCCAGGAGAGTGCATCAATATTAACAACAAATCCATTGGGAGTGTGTTAACAATTTCTGGGAACCTGACTGGGAGTGTTTCAGTGTTTACAGGAGGACTGGGGAGTGAGTAATGTTGACAGGGAATTCGTGCACGATACGTTAGTATGTTGAGGGGTCTCTGGGCAGTATATCAGTATCTGCAGCGAATCCAAAGGGAGCGTGTCAATAATTACTGGGTGTTCCAGAGGGAATACGACAGTCTCTGCAGTGCATCTCCAGGGAAGTCTGTCAGCATTTACAGCCGGTCTAGAGTGACTCTGGTGATAACACGATGTGAGGCTAGATGAACACAGCAGGCCAAGCAGCATCCGAGGAGCAGGAAAGCTTGATGTTTCAGGTTGGGACCCTTCTTCTGATGTTGTTTACTTGAGTTCAGTGGGACTGTCAGTATTTTAAAAAGTGTTCCAATGTAATGAGGTAGAGTTCACAAGGAATCACCAAGAAGTGCGTGAGTTTGTAGAGGCTTCTCACAAGGAAATTGTTGGTATTCGCCAGGATTCTCTCAGGGTGTATTTCACAGAATGTTGTTGACAGTGTGTCATCATTTACATAAGATGGTGTCCACGTTTGCATGGGTCCGGGGGTGGTGTGTCTGTGCAACAGACTTGCACAGTGAGTCTCCAGTGACTGACCATAATTTTGAGGTGAGTCCAAGGACAGTTTCAGGAATTTGTGCCTTGGGGAGTGTGTTCATAATTATAAAGGATTTGTGGGGTAATGAGTCAGTGTGTATAGAGACTCCCCAGTGAGCGTGTTCGTATTTAAACTGGGTGCAGGTGCAGCAGGGGTTGAAGAAGGCAAATGGTATGTTGGCCTTCATAGGGAGAGGATTCTGGGAGATCTTGCTGTATTTGTGCAGGGCCATTGTGAGACTGTATCTGGAGTATTATGTACAGTTTTGACTTCTGTTATCTGAAGAAGGATGCCCTGACCATAGAGGCAATGCTAACCAGACTGAGATCAGGTTGGACTGACATATGAAGAGACGTTGGATTGATGAGGAGAGCATTCACTGTCATTTATGAAAATGAGGGTGGATCTCATGAAAATGTATAAAATTCTAACAGGTCTAGACATAATAACAGTAAGAGCAATATTCCCGGTGACTAAAGAACCTGGAAGCAGGGCTTCCAGTCTGAGGACACAGGATAGGCCACTGAGAACTGAAATGAGGAAAAATGTCTTTGCCAGAGATTTTTTTTTTCACTCATTCACGGGATGAAGACGTCTCTGGCTAGGCAGCATTTATTGCTCATCCCTAATTGCCCAGAGGGCAGTTAAGAGTCAACCACATTGTTGTGGCTGTGGAATCACATGTAGGCCAGCACAGTTCTCCCAGGGCAGAAATGGCTAGCACGAGGGGTCATAGTTTTAAGCTGGTTGGTGGAAAGTACGGAGGGGATGTCAGAGGCAGGTTCTTTACGCAGAGAGTTGTGAGAGCATGGAATGCGTTGCCAGCAGCAGTTGTGGAAGCAAGGGCATTGGGGTCATTTAAGAGACTGCTGGGCATGTATATGGTCACAGAAATTTGAGGGTGCATACATGAGGATCAATGTTCGGCACAACATTGTGGGCTGAAGGGCCTGTTCTGTGCTGTACTGTTCTATGTTCTAAGTAAGGATGGCAGTGTCCTTCCCTGAAGGACATTAATGAACCTGATGGTTTTTTTCAATGATCAACACTGGACTCATAGTCTTCATTAAACCCCAAATTCCAGGTATTTGTTGAATTCGAATTCCACCCTGTGCCATGGTGGGATTTGAATCCAGGTCCCCAGAACCCATATTCCCCAGAATATTATCTGGGTCTGTTGTTTAATAGTCCAGTAATAACGCCACTCGGCCATCGCCTCTAAGTCTGTGGAATTCAGTGCCACTGGAAGTGGTTGAGGCCAAACCATTGAATGTTTCCAAGAAGAAGTTTAATCTAGTTACAGGAATAAAGAGAGCACATGATACAGGGAGTCAGCTAGATCAGAGGACTGAGTTTGAGAACCAGTCATGGTCATAGTTATTGGTAGCACAAGTTTTGAGTGGGCAGATATCTTCTACTTGTGCTCCTCATTCATATTTATGTTCTTACATATGTTTAGGGGCCCCAGTGAGCCGGCCAGGATGTAAAAGGGACCATGGGGAATGTGTTAGTATTTACGGTGGGTCCCACGGTGTCCTGGGGATTGCATCAGTTTTTACTGTGGGTCTCAGGTCGTGCGTTGGTGTTTCCAGTGGGTTCCAGGGGTCCTGGGCATTGCATCAGTATTTATGGCGGGTCCCAGGGGATGCATCGGTCTTTCATGGGTATGTACAGAGTGTAGCACCATACTGGAAGAACTGAAGCTGTTTCCACTTTTACAAGGGTCTCAGCTCGTGGTAGGTGGGTGTAGTGTATGACTTTAAAAAGGTTATTTTGTCGTTTTTTTTTTGAAGATTGCTTGTAAAGGCAGAAGTGCGAAGTGTTCAGGGGTTTTAGGAGGCCTTTGGGTTTTTTGTTTTAAAAGCAACTTAACAATGGAAGAGGAGTGGCCAGTTCAGGCTCTCTAGTTATATTTCAGCTGTAGCAGCCATGAGATTTGTGCGTCCAGAAGGTTTGCAAGCTTCAATAAATAATTCGTAACTGGCTTTCTCGGAAATCTCTCTCTGGATGTTGTTCCCTCCTGCCTTTAAGAATCTGCGTTTGAAATTACCTTTTAGCCAACGGGTGTGTTTATGGGATGTGACAAGTTTGGAACAGTTAATTCGTAATAGTTACTGTATTGGGTGTATTAGGCTTTCCGATATTTTGTTATTCTAAATTCCACTTTCTTCTGTTCATGTTTTAATTGTTGTGTTTAAATAAATTTGTTTTGCTTCAAACCAAGTGCATCATACCTGGAACACCCACATGACATTTGCCTCTTAAAATAAGAAAGTTAGGGTCGAAAGGTAAATGTAGAGTTGGAAGAACACAGCAGGACAGGCAACATCAGAGGAGCAGAAAAGTTGGCATTTCAGGTTGGAATAATGGGAACTGCAGATGCTGGAGAATCCAAGATAACCAAGTGTGGGGCTGAATGAACACAGCAGGCCAAGCAGCACCTGAGGAGCACAAAAGCTGACGTTTTGGGCCTCGACCCTTCATCAGAAACGGCCCCTTTTCTGATGAAGTTTCTCGGCCTGAAACGTCAGCTTTTGTGCTCCGAAGATGCTGCTTGGCCTGCTGTGTTCATCCAGCCCCACACTTGGTTGTCTTTCAGGTTGGGACCCTTCTGACTATCTCAAAATTAGGGTCTCGGCTACTTTGTTAAAATCTTGTGAGGAAATTCCCGCCTGGCCCATAACAGATTGGGCGCTCGTGCTGCAATAATTCTACAATTCCACTTTGGGTTTCGGGTTAATTGACTCCAGGGTGGTGAGTGGTAGTTGTCAGTGTCTTTTGGTTCGGGTGTTGCATTCCCTTGGTTTAAACAGGGGGTGCCTTGTGTAGGAATGGCTCTTTCAGTCATCACTCAGATTTCTGGGGGTGGAAGCAGTGACTTCGGCGTCTTTGCAAAAAGTGACCACGGCAAAGCTGTTGGAATTGGCAGACAGGCTGGAGTTGGGGTTACCCTCGTCTGTGAGGAAAGGAAAGGGACTGACAACACTCTTTGGAAATGGCTAGGATTCAGTATTTACTGTGGAGAAAAACATAGCACCTCAGGAACTTGGTGAAATAAATAGTGATGACTAGAAAAGAGTCCACAATTGAGACAATGAGGTGTTAGGAGTCTTAAAGTGCACAAAGGCAGATAAATCCTCAGGCCTTGATCAGGTTTATCCCAGGTCATTCTGGAAGGCTCGGTAAGAAATTGTGAGCTGCTCCAGCAAGATATTTATATCATCAACAGCCACAGTGAGATGTCAGAAGACTGGAGGGTGGGTAATGTTGTTGCATCACTCAAGGGGCTGCAAGGCCAAGCCTGGAAACTACAAACCAGTGACACTGACGTCAGTGGTGGGTAGTTTGTTGGGGGAGATCCTGAGAGACTGGCTCTTCGTGCATTTGGAAAGGCAAGGATTGATTAGGGCTCGTCAGCACGGCTTTGTGTGTGGAAAATCATGGCTCAGAAAGTTGATTGATTTTGCTTTGAGGAGGTAGCCAGGAGATAGATGAAGGCAGAGTGGTACTTGGTTCTCAGCAAGTTTAGATCACATGGCATCCGATGAAAGCTTGCCAGTTGTGTACAAGATTGGCTTGACAGTGGGTGCTGGCAGAGGTTTGTTGTTCTTCCTGGAGGCCGATGCGTGTGCCACCAGGTTCGGTTATGTTATGTGTCATTTATATTGATGATTTGAATGAGAATATAGGAGTCAAGTTTAGTAAGTTTGTGGGTGACAGTAGAATTGGTGGTATCATGGACAGTGAAGGAGGTTATCTAAGAATTCAGTGAGATCATGATCTATCAGGTTGATGGGATGAGTAATAGCAGATGGAGATTGAGGTGGATAAATGTGAAGTGTTGAATCTTGCAAAAACAAACCAGTGCAGAACACACACAGCTAATGTTAAGGCCCCAGATGGTGTTGTCAAGCAGGAGACTTAGGGGTGCAGATACATAGTTCCCTGAAAGCGGTGTCACAGATAGATGGGGTGATGAAGGTGACATTTGGCATGCTTGCTTTCATTGGCCAGAGCATTGGGAATAGGAGATTGGGATGTCATGTTGTGGCTGTACAGGATATTCATGAGGCCACCATAAAAGCATTCTTAATTATCAGGAAAAACTTAACTGATTCACTTGTGTCCTTTCGTGAAGGACATCTGACATTCTTAGCTGCTCTAGCCGACATGTGATTTCAGACCCACAGCAATATGGCTGACTCTGAGCTGTGCTATGGCAGTTAGTGATGGGCTATGATTGCTCGACCAGCTGGTGACATCCTCATGCCATGAATGATTTAAATAAAAGTACATATTTCCGTCCCTACCTCTACAGACACCTCCAGATCTGCAATTCCTCCTGGATTTGTAACATTGTTCAGGTCCTTGCCACTTTCCATAACACAGTCATCACCTCCAGCACCTTCAACTTTCCCTGTTCCTATCATCTCAATAAATCCCGACAATGTTTCATGTTCCTACTGCATTCCTCTGCTAGGAAATCCCTTTAATACCTGTGTCCATACTTTGGTAGCCCTCTTTTGCTGAACAGTCTCTTTCTTCTGATTTTGTTCTGTTTTTTTTTGTCGTCTTCTAGGGCTCTTTCAATTGAATATTTTCCTCTACACCCTGAGTGAGACACAGCTAGGAATTTCTTGCTAAGCTTTTGTCAATGGAATGCCCTTTTAGTTGGATATTTTACAATGTTCTTTCAAATGTTTTCCACTGTTCATTTGCATTTCAGTTAGTTTACTCTGTCTACACTGGTCACTTCCCCTCTCAATGTCATACAATTGGCTTTGTTTCTGTTTCTAATTGTTGCTTGTTCTTTGTCTGGTCACATTAAAACTTCATTATACCTTTGAATTCCACTTTTTTTTCATAATTTCCCTTTGGATCTCTGTGTGACATGACTCATTTATTCAGCTTCATCACATGTCCCTAGCCAGTTGCACAACATGTTATTCAAAGAAACACTGACAAAAATATTCTCCAAGCTCCTCTTCGAATGCCACCATTTTATTGTACATACTTTGAACATTCCAAAAAGTAACATTATCATGTACTTTATACTACATTTCCTGTCACAAACTGATGTATAGTTTCTGTGAAGCTCTGTGCTTCCTGTCCCTTTCTGCTTGTCTTCAGCCACATCACCATGCTGTTCCAATCACATTTTCTGTTTGGATTTGGACATCTCCTTTCCCCTGAACCCTGTCCCTGCATCCTCTCTGTCAGTTTAAAGCCCTGTCCATAAACATTATAACATGATTGCCAGAACACTGGTCCCAGCACGGTTCCAGTTATTATTTATTCACTTGTGAGATGTGGGTGTCTCTGGCTGGCCAGCATTTATTACCCACCCCGAGCTACCCTTGAACTGAATGGCTTGCTGTGCCATTTCAGAGGCTGGTTGTGAGTCAACCACATTCCTGTGGGTCTGAAGTCACATGTAGGCTTGACCAAGTGAAGGTGGCAGATTTTCTCCCCTAGTTACAATCGGACTCAATCACTCATCATCGTGGGAGGCCTACTTTCAGCTTTGTGATACTGTACCTTCTGAAGATGACAGAGGAAGTTCACAGTTATCAATCCAGGCCTGTGCTGTCTTTGTGAGGATCAGCCCAACAGAAGTGAAAGCAAATCTCCCACGATAGGGCGGTAATGCTGTCTCTGATCTTCCTGTGCTGTGCTGTGCTTTCCCTCCATGACTGAGTCTGTGTCATGTCTTGTGGACCAGTGTCTTCAATCATTCTAACTCCTATTTCTATCACCACCTCTCCTCTCTGCAATTCCTCCATAAATTTGAGACATATTCCAATCCTGACCACTATCCTGATCCCTGTAAATTGCTTCAGTCTGTGCAATATGCCTTATCTCAGGCGTCTCCTCCTCCAGTAACTGGAGTCATTGAGTTGTGAAGCACGGAAAGAGTCCCTTTGGCCCAACTCGTCCATGCTGACCGGGTTTCCCGAACTGAACAAGTCACATTTGCCTGCATTTGGCCTGCATCCTTACAAACCTTTCCTGTCTGTGTGCCTGCCCCACTGTCTTTTCACTGTTGTAAATGTACATACCTCCACCACTCCCTCGGCACCTCATTCCATATTTGCACCATTCTCTGTGTGGAAAACGTTACCCCTCAGGTCTGTTTTAAAACTTTCCCCTCTCACTTCAAGCCGATACTCTGTACTTTTGGACTCCCCTACCCTGGGAGCAAAGACCTGTCTATTCACCTTTTATATGCTGTTCAGGCATTCATGAACCTCGAAAAGGTCACTCCACAGCCTCGTCTGCTTGGGGGACATATCTATGCCTGGGTTCCCACAAATTCAGCCCTGGTTTCCCAAACGTCCTCAGATACACTTCATCAAGCTTTTCTTGACCTCCAACAGCACTCTTCTGTCGTGTGGACTCTTTCAAGGCATTGCTCTTTATTTCCCTGAATTTACTAGTCCTTCCGTCTCGATAAGGCAGAGGGTGGTGGGTGCCTGGAACATGTTGCCAGCGGAGGTGGTAGACGCAGACACGTTAGCGTCTTTTAAGATATATTTGGACAGGTACATGGATGGGCAGGGAGCAAATGGACACAGACCGTTAGAAAATAGATGACAGGTTAGACAGAGGATCTTGATCGGCGCAGGCTTGGAGGGCCGAAGGGCCTGTTCCTGTGCTGCAGGTTTCTTTGTTTCTTTATGCACAGTAAGTACTGATGAGAAACTGTTTAGAATCTCAAACACCTTGCTTCTCCATATCTGTTCTGGGACCTGTGCACTTTATGAATGACTTGAGTGAGGAAGTGGAAGGGTGGGTTAGTCAGTTTGTCGATGATACGAAGGTTGGTGGAGTTGTGGACAGCATCGAGGGCTGTTGGAGGTTGTAACAGGACATTGACAGGATGCAGAGCTGGACAAAGAAGTAGCAGATGGGATTCAATCCAGAAAAGCACAAAGTGATTCATTTTTAAGGTCGAATTTGAATGCAGAGTGCAGAATACAGGCCAAATGGCAGGATTCTCGGCAGTGTGGGGGCATAGAGGGATCTTTGGGTCCATGTCCATAGATCCCCCAAAG
The DNA here is from genome assembly GCF_030684315.1 of Stegostoma tigrinum. Lineage (NCBI taxonomy): Eukaryota > Metazoa > Chordata > Chondrichthyes > Orectolobiformes > Stegostomatidae > Stegostoma > Stegostoma tigrinum. Next base: position 4,591,346 of record NW_026728419.1, on the reverse strand, counting down.
TGGCTACCCAAGTTGATAAGGTTGTAAAGGTGACATATAGAGTGTTGGCTTTCATTGAGCTTAAGAACCGTGACGTTAAACTGCAGGTCGATAAAACTCTGGTTAGACTACACTTGGAATATGGTGTTCAGTTCCGGTCACCTCATCAGTGGAAAGGTGTAGAAGCTTCAGAGAGGGTGCAGAGGAGAATTCAGCATTCTGCCTGGACTGGAGGCCAGGTCACATGAGGAAGGATTGATGGAGCTACGGCTGTTATCATTGGCGTGAAGAAGGATGAGAGGTGACTTGATAGAAGTATGCAAGATGATGAGAGGCAAGAGAGAGAATGGACAGTCAGAGACTTTTCCCCAAGGCAGAAATGACTATTATGAGGGGGCATGATTTTAAGGTGATTGGAGGAAGGTATAGGGGAGATGTCAGAGGTAGATTCTTCACACAGAGTGTGGTGGGTGTGTACAATGCGCTGCTGGCAATGGTCGTGGAGTCAGATAATTTAGAAACTGTTCAGTGACTCTTGGATAGGCTCATGGAGGATTGTAAAATGTAGGATATGCAGGGGAGATTGATCTTAGTTGGATAACAGGTTGGCACAACATTGTTATCTCGTGTCCCGTTTTTGCCCTCCGGATTTCCTTCATAAAGTGTATTTCTAAACTTACATACTCCTCAAGGGATGCATTGATCCAGTTGTGTCCCCTCTTTCTTGACCAGAGCGCCTCTATCACTAGTCATCCAGTGTTTCCTATTTCTGTCAGCATTGTCCATCACACTAACCAGAACATGCTGGCCCTGATCTCTCGTTTTATCTCACTTTTTAAAAGGTTCCAACTTGCCAGATGTCCCTTTTATCTGTCAATAGCCTCCCCAATCATCTTTTGAAACTTCTTGTCAAATACCATCAAGATTGGTCTAACCCCAGCTTATAACTTTAGCTTGTGGACCAGGCCAATCATTTTCCATAGCTATTTTCAAATTGATAAAATTGTGGTCAGTTTCCAAAGTGTTTCCCGAATAACACCACAGCCCTTGCCCGACCGTGTTTCACACGTGCAGGTCAGGTTTTGTCCCTTCTCCAATCGGGCCATCTACTTATTGTTTGAGAGAGTTTTCTTGAACACGCTGAACAAATTCCTCCCATCGAAGCGCTTCACACTTTGGCAGCACCAGTCTAGGTTTAGAAAATTCAGAATCCCTGACCATTACACCCTTATTATTCTCACAATTATCTAAGATCTCTCAACATATTTGCTCCTCAATTTCTCACCGACTGTTGGGGGCCTGTAGGACAATTGCATCAAAGCGATCACCCGTTCTAATTTTTCTGTTTGCTCGTATAGCTCCACTGGGTAAACCCCAGGAATATTCTCTAAGCACAGTCATCATGTTTTCCTGATTCCTCCTATCTTGCCTCTTCTTCTATCCTTCCTGTAGCATCTGTCCCCTGTAGCATTGAGCTGCTTGTCCTTTCTTTCTTTCCCTCAGCTGTGTTTCTGTAATATATTTGATAACCCAGCCCCATGTCCTCATCCGTGCCCTTAGTTGATCTGCCTTACCTGTCAGGTCCATTGTGTTGATATAAATGCAGTTTAATTCATTAATTTTCCCTCATATCCTGCCCTGCTCTTCCCTACCTTGTCTATTTAAATTGCTGTGTTGAACGTCTGTGCCAACCTCTGTTTTGCCTTACTGCTGTTTAGGGTCCCACACCCCTGACAGACTGGTTTCAATACTTTGAATGCCTCACACTATTCACCTTTCCAGAACATGTGATCCCCGAACCCCTGTACAGGTGCTTTCACCACCAACCCTCCCGTCTATCTGTGCTGACACCTTCAGTGATCTCTGGACTTATGTGCCAAGGTCCTTTTTGTTTTTCACTATTCTGTGTGTACCTACGGCCCATTATGTATGTCCTTCACTGAGCATACCTCCCACAGTGTATTACCTCACGCTTCTTAGAAGTAATGTCCATCTACCATTACTGTGCTCAGTTTATCAGTTGATCAATATCAGACTGTAGTCAGAGACCATTCACTTCACTATGGACAACACCCCCAACTTTTGTCTGAACACGTTGTCGATCCTCAGCATCCTAACTGAAATCCACGGCTACAACATGTTTCTCCTTTGTGAGCACAGATGAGAAGTGTTCATTCAAGACCTCACCTACTTCTTCTGACTCTATGACAATTTGCCCCTTTGGTTTCTATAAGGCTCCACTCTGCTTGGTAATTCTCTTACTCTAAGTATATGTATAAAATACCTTGTGGCTTTTTTCCTGAACAGTACCTGCCAAAGACATTTCATGGCCATGGTTTGCTCTGCAATTTTAAGGACCTCATTTTGCAAACTGTATAATTTTGAAGGACTTTACCCTTTTTCATTGTGCTATATTTTCTTTATGAAACTCATGATATCGCTGCCTTTGTCATTCATGCTCATTCATCCTCATGCCATTCATTCATGGAACACAGTGACCCTGAATTCCCATTGTATCTCTTGAAAATAGCCTCACTTTCCAAAATAGAATCACTGCAAACAGTTCCTCCCCTAGTCTATATGTGCCAGCTCTTGCCTCGTGTGATAATGTCAAGTGATAGAAGTGGTGTAATGATAGGGGGCTTTCCTCAAATTTAGACACTTCGGCACTATCCTTGTCGCTTTCCATAATGACATTCAAACTTCGAGTTATTATCTCTATCCCCAAAAAAATTGGAGGTAGGAGGAAACTTTATATGACTTTTTAAATGCATCTTAACAGGGTCCCACTGAAGAAGCAAATCAGCATATTTGACCACATGGACTTGGAAGTGATGTGCTGGCATGCGTTGAGAATTGTTTAACAGACAGAAAAGCACATGCTAATAAATTGTTGATTTGTGAATTTGCAGGTTGTACTTTGTGAATTTGAGGAAGGATTCATGTTTGGGCTCCAGCTATTCATAATCTCTCGACCAATGAGATGTACAGATCAAAACTAATGTTTCTGTGTTTATTGATGGCCACACCATAGATGGGATTGTGAGCTGTGCAGATAATGCCAAGAGCATGAAGGGGGACATGAATTGCCTGTGTTTCGGCACACATTCATGCATGTGATGTGGACATAAGTGGCTTGGCCAACATTTACTTCCCATCTCTAATTGCCTGGAGAAGGTGGTGGTGCTTCTGAGCAATGTTAACTTTGATTTCTTTTCACATGTTGAGCTTTTCCAGCAACTTCTGTTTTTAGTTGTGAGCTGCCTTGATTGACCCACTGCAATGTGTTGGGAGTGCGGACAGCCACAGAGCTGGTAGGAAGGAGCATGGCTTGGAGGAGCCCTTGGAAATACTGCTCATGTCATACACCTGTTGTTTTTCTTCCAGGTTGTTTGTGGTCTTGTGAAAAGCTGCAGCTACCGAACCTTGTAGATTGTAGTCACTGCTGCCACGGTGTGTTACGAGTGAAGTGAGTAAATATCATTCCAAACATGAGGCTGCTTTGTGCTGGATAGTGTCAAGCTCATTGAGTATTGTTGGAGCTGCATTCACCCAGGCAGGGGGAGCATATTCTTTGACATTGATGTCCTGTCCACTGTAGATGGGCAGCGTACATTGTATGAAAAGTTGTTGTTTCTAAAATTCCTTTTCATTGCAAAATATCAGTCCTGTGTTTGGGAAGATTTATTTTATCCTGTGAATGATGAATGGCCAGTTCTGTACACGGAGCAGTCTGTTATTTTCTTGTGGATTGTGAGTGCCCAGGTCTCTGCATGTTCAGTTGTGATTGTTTTCATTCTGTGGACTGCCAGCAGTTGTTCAAGTGTGAAGTGTTACTTCTTTTTTTGTTTGAAAGAAGTATTTGGAGAGCGAACAGCTCATTCCCTGAGCGGAGCAATTTTTTTTTAGTCCTGTACACTGATTTTTTCACCCTTGTGTGTCTGCAGACTGCATATGGTCAGTCCTGCGTGAGGACTTGTTTCCAACCTGTGGGCTGCCATTGGTCAGTCCTGTGTTGTAAACTGCTTTTGTGTGTATCCGAGCCTTTGGCATTGATCTTTAACTCGTCATTGTCTACAGGAATAGTGCCAGATGAATGGAGGATAGCAAATGTGATTCCCCTGTTCAAGAAGGGGAGTAGAGACACCCCTGGTAATTATAGACCAGTGAGTCTTACCTCAGTTGTTGGTAAAGTGTTGGAAAAGGTTATAAGGGATAGGATTTATAATCATCTAGAAAAGAATAAATTGATTAGGGATAGTCAGCACGGTTCTGTGAAGGGAAGGTCGTGCCTCACAAACCTTATTGAGTTCTTTGAGAAGGTAACCAAACCGGTTGATGTTATGTATATGGATTTCAGCAAGGCGTTCGATAAGGTTCCCCACAAAAGGCTATTGTACAAAATGCAGAGGAATGGAATTGTGGGAGATATTGCAGTTTGGATCGGAAATTGGCTTGCTGAAAGAAGACATAGGTTGGTAGTTGATGGGAAATGTTCATCCTGGGGACCAGTTACTAGTGGTGTACCGCAAGGGTCGGTGTTGGGTCCACTGCTGTTTGTCATTTTTATAAATAACCTGGATGAGGGCGTAGAAGGATGGGTTAGTAAATTTGCAGATGACAGAGGTTGGTGGAGTTGTGGATAGTGACGAAGGATACTGTGGGTTGCAGAGAGACATAGATAAGCTGCAGAGCTGGGCTGAGGTGGCAAATGGAGTTTAATGCAGACAAGTGTGAGGTGATGCACTTTGGAGTAACCGGAAGGCAAAGTACTGGGCTAATGGTAAGATTCTTAGTTGTGTAGATGAGCAGAGAGATCTCGGTGTCCGTGTACACAGATATTTGAAAGTTGCCACCCAGGTTGACAGGGCAGTTAAGAAGGCCGTGTTTTGGCTTTTATTAATAGAGGGATTGAGTTCTGGGACCAAGAGGTTATAATGAAGCTGTACAAAACTCTGGTGCGGCCGCACTTTGGAGTATTGTGTACTGTTCTGGTCACCGCATTATAAGAAGGATGTGGAAGCTTTGGAAAGGGTGCAGAGGAGATTTACTAGGATGTTGCCTGGTATGGAGCGAAGGTCTTATGAGGAAAGGCTGAGGGGCTTGAGGCTGTTTTCATTAGAGAGAAGAAGGTTGAGAGGTGACCTAATTGAAACATAAAATAATCAGAGGGTTAGATCGCGTGGATAGGGCGAGCCTTTTTCCCAGAATGGTAACGGCGAGCACGAGGGGGCATAGCTTTAAATTGAGGGGTGAAAGATACAGGACAGATGTCTGAGGTAGTTTCTGAGGTAGATTCGCCAACTTTAGGTACATTGAAGTAGTCATTGGGCAAGCATATGGACGTACATGGAATTGTGTAGGTTAGATGGGCTTGACATCGGTATGACAGGTTGGCACAACATCGAGGTCCGAAGGACCTGTACTGTGCTGTTATGTTCTATGTTCTATATAACTGCACCAAGGCTGGTATGCCATCACTAAGTCACCCTTTATTTACTCCTGCACAGAACTTTGCCTATGCCCAGCCAGCTCTCAGTCATTGTCCAGCACTCAGGAGATTATAAAAACGCTGTTTTCTTTTTGCTGTCATTTTTTCTTTTTGTATTTCTTCTTCGTTTGTTTTCCCCAACACGGCAGAAGTGGGGAGTGGGTTCACACCAACAAATTGTGTTTGGCTAATTGTGTCTCGGGTTTGGGTTTAATTCCTGGATTTTGAATGGTTAGGTGGATCAATTACTCTGGTTCTCAACCGGTGGCCTGAGAATGGTCAATGCTGTCTGGGAAGATTTTATTTATCTTGCAGACTGTAAGCAGATCGTCTTGTGTATGGCATTGGTTAATCCTACACATTGTAAATGGTCAGTTCTGTGTGTAGAGCTTGATTTTATTCAGTGGACTGTGGTCATTTCTGTCTGAAGGCTGCAATTGATCTTGTGGACTCTGGTCAGTTGTGTGTGCAGAGCTGGTTTTAATTTCTCTGCGGGGAACTGAGTTTATTCTTTGTTTTTCTTTTATGGCTGGATGTGTCTGTGCGTGTGTGCATCTTTGTGTCTCTCTCATTTCTGAAGAGCTCAGTTCTCTACACAGACGCTGTCAACCTACGTACTTTGTGCACCAACTTCTGTTCTGTTTCAGATCTTCACATTTCGCAGTTCTTTGTTTAATTTTAAAGCTTTAATTTCACCTGTTAGGGCATAGGGCATACAACAGTCATGAACCAGAGCAGGTCCTTCAGCCCGTCATTTCTGCGATGACCATGATACTGTTCGAACTGATGCTATCTGGCTGCACAGAATCCGTATCCCGCTCTTCCCTGCCCATTGATGTATCTGCCCAAATGCCTCTTAAATGTCGCTCTCATCTCTGCTTTGACCAAATACCCTGGCAATCTGTTCCAGGCACTCACTCACCTCTTAAAAACTCTCATGCCTGCTTTAAACTTGCCCCTCTCAGCCTAAACTTATGACCGTTGTGTTTGATATTTTTCACCTGAGGGAAGAGACTCCAATTATTCACTATCCTTACTTCTCAGTTTTATATATTTCAACAAGTTGCCCGCTCAGCCACTGACCCTCAAGCAGAAACAATCCAAGTCTGTCCAACCTGTTCTTTTCACTCATACACTCTCACCCATTTAACGTCTCATTAAGCTCTTCTTCCCTCCTCTTTAAAGCCTCCCCATCCTTTCACGCTTGCATCTCGGTAATTCTGTGTGGACTGCTAGTTCATATGTTGTGAATTACAAATTGTCCGTGATCTGTGGGGAGCTTTTATTTATCCTGTGGACTTCAAATGGCCAGTTATTTATGATCTAATTTTCATCAAATGAATTGTAAATAGTCAGTGTTGTGTGGAGAGCAGGTTTTATGCTGTGGAGTTTTGAGTAGTAAGATCACACACAACTGACATGAATGTGGAGCTGATCTTTATTGTAATTAGTTGTATGTGTGGTCTTTGTGTGCTCGGTGAATGTTCCATTTTTGCATTTGTGTTGGCACTTCTTCCTCAAATAACAAACACACCCTTATTACTGTGACTTCATCCAGTCCCTACAGCATTCCTTATGTCTGTAAATGACAGAAGCCGTAACATCCTCCTGTTGTGACATCTCCTCACAATATTTAACCTGTTTAATCACCACCTGCCCTGTTGGTCTCTGGTATATCTCATACTGCTTTGACAGTTTCCACTTTTGAAGCCTGTTATGGATTACACAACGTGCTTTGCAGTTGTAATGGTCTCCATGTTCTGTAACACTCCATGTCACTTCAACCAACTCCAACATGGGGTCGGCCACAGTCTAGTGATAATACCACTGGGCTGTTCATCCAGCGACATAGATAATGTTCTGGGGACCTGGGCAGATTGTGGAATTAGAATTCAATAAAAATAATCACAAATGGTATGTCCGTTGTTGATCATCTTTTATTTTAAAAGAAAAAATAATCTCCACTCAATCACGAATGCCCTTTGGGGAACAGCATCTGAACAGGCCTGTTCGACATGTGACTGCAGACCCACAACAAAATGGCTGACTCTTCACTCAAAAGTGCAACAGGCACTGAATACTGGCCCATCCAGTGATAGCCGAGTCCCAGGAATGAAGAAATAAAAGGGTGTATTTCCCTCCACACCCTTTGCAAACAGTGCAGCAATTCGTACTGGGTTTGTGACATTGTTCAGGCCCTTGCCAAACCCTGCAGCGCTTTCACGACCTTCAACACTCCTTGATCCTGCCATCTCACGGAACCCCAACAATGATTCCACTTCTTACCACGTTCCTCCTGCGAAGAGACCCCTTACAATCTGTTTAACACCGACTTCTATACTTTGGTAGTCTGCTGTCATTTTTTTGATCCACGTTGTTCCTCTTCAGAATTTTAGGTTATTTTTTCGTTGTGTTCTCAGCCTGTATTAATTGCATCTGCTCATTTACTCCGAGTGACGTGCACATAGGAATTTCTTGCTGAGGTTTTGCCTGTTTCAGTGGAATATCTTTTTTTAAAATATTTTACACTGTTCCTTCAAATGTTTTTCTGTGTTCATTTGCGGCCATACATGACAGCCTCTTTACACTGTTTAACTTGGCCGGTTCTTCCCCCCCGCCCCTCCCCAAACTCATGTAATTGGCCTTGTTTCTTTTTGTTTGTAATTTGTATGATCACTTCAAAACTTCATACTTCCTTTGAATTCCACTTTTTCATAATTTCCCTGAGGATCTCTCAGTGTGACATTACTCATTTACTCAGCCTCAGGATACAGTGGTCGATCTGGCACAGCTACGTCCCTGGCCTGTTGCACAACGTGTTATTCAAAGGAACACTGACAAAAACAATCTCCGAGCTCCCCTTCGAATGACACTATCTTATTGCATATACCTTGCCCTTCCCAAAAGGAACATCGTAAGGTACATTTTACCAAAATTCCCCAACACATACCGGTTCACAAATGTACAGTTTTAGTGAAACCCTGTTGCTTCCTGTCCCGATCTGCGTGTCTTCACCAACATCACTGTGCTGCTATAATTCTTCAGCTTTTGCTTTGGTCTGGGAATCTCCTTTCACCTGACCCCAGTCTCAGCATCCTCTCTGTCAGTTTACAGGCCTGTCCATAAACCTGCTGACTTGATTGACCAGGACAGTGGTTCCAGTTATTATTTATTCACTCATGAGATGTACGTGTCTCTGCCTGGAGAGCACTTATTACCCAGCCTAAACTGCTTTGAACTGAATGAAATGGCACAACAAGCCAGAAGGTAGTTGAGAGTCTGCCACATTCCTGTGGGTCTGACCTGACCAAGTGAGAATGGCAGACTTCTTTCCCTAATTGCTGAGCCAAACTCGTTCACTACTGTCATGGGAGGCCTACTTTATGCATTTTTGTACTATGCCTTCCAAAGATAGCATAGGAAGTTCAGTTATCATTGCAGGCCTGTGCTGTCTTTGTGAGGGTCAACATAAAAGTGAAAGCAAATCTCCAACAAGAGGGCAGTAATGCTGCCTCTGATCTTTTTGCTCTGTGTTCCTCCTCCATGGCTGTGTGTATGTGGTCAAATGTAGACTCTTGTGGACCAAAGTCTTCAACTGTTCCAACTCCTCTAACTGCTCCTATTTCTGTAACCACCTCCCCGCTCGACAGTCCCTCCATATATTTGAAATATACTCCAATCCTGACTACCATCCCTATCTCTATATCTTGCTTCAATGTCTGCAACTTGTCTCGTCTTTGTCGCCTCTTTCTCCAGTAATTGGAGTCATAGAATTTTGCAGCACAGAAACAGACTATGTGACCCAATTCATCCATAAGGCCCAAGTTTCCTGAATGGAATAAGTCACATTTGCCTGAGTTTGGCCCATATCCTTTCAAAACTTTGCTGTCTATGTACCTGCCCCATTATCTTTTCAATATTGTAGCTTTCTCTGGCAGCTCGTTCCATATATGCACCATTCCCTGTGTGGCAAATGTTACCTCTCATGTCTCCTTAAACCTTTCCCCTCTCTCCTCAAACCTATGGCCTCTAGTTTTGGACGCCCCTCCCCTGGGGTAGAGATGTTGGCTATTCATCTTATTGATGCTCCTCAGGCATTAATTGACTTGTAAAAGGTCACCCTACAACCTCCTGTGCTTGAGTGAAATATCTCTGCTCGGGGTCCAACAGATTCGTCCCTGGTTCCCCAAAAGTCATCAGGTACACTTGATCAAGCTTTTCAAGACATCTAACATCACTGTTCTGTCATGTAGACTCTTTTCTGGATATTACTCTTTATTTACCTGAATGTACTGGTTTTTCCCCACCTAGTACTGATATGAAATGTTGTTTAGCGTCTCACCCATCTCCTGTGGTTGCCCATGTTGGTGGCCTCTTTGATCTGTATGAATCCCCATTTTCTGCCCAGTCGCTCTTTTGCCCTTAATATCCTATTGAATCTCTTTGGATTCTCCTTAACCTTATCGGCCAAAGTTATCTCATGCCCCATCTTTGCTCTCTCGATTTCCTTCATAAAGTTTATTCCTACACTCCCATAGTCCTCAAGGGATTCATTTGATCCAGCAATGTCCCATTTTTCTTGATCAGAGCCTCTATATCATGAGTCATTCAGAGTTTCCTACTTCTGTCACTATCGTCCATCACACTAACAGAAATATGCCGGCTCTGACCTCTCGTTTTTGAAAGCTTCCAACTTGCCAGATGCCCCTGCAAATAGCCTCCCCAACCGTCTTTTGAAAATTCCCGTCAAATACCATCATAATTGCTCTTGACCTACTTTATAACTTTATTTTGTGGACCAGGCCAATCTTTTTCCATAGCTGTTTTCAAACTAATAAAATTGTGATCTTTTTGCCAAAGTGCTGCCTCAATACCACATCAGTCCCTTGCCCGACCTTGTTTCACACGTGGAGGTCAGGGTCTGCCCCTTCTTCAGTTGGGCTGTCTACGTATTGTTTGAGGGAGTTATTTTTAAACACACTTAACAAATTCTTCCCATTGAAAGTGCATAACACTGTGCGGTATCAGTCTCTGTTTGGAAAATTATAATTCCCTACCATTACACCCCAATAGATAGCTCAGACCTCTGAACATATTTGCTCTTCAATTTCTCACCAATTGTTGGCTTGTCCAATTATATCAAAGCCATCGCCCACCCTTATTTCTCAGTTCCACAAAAATAGCTTTGCTGGGCAAACCCCAGGAATATTCTCCCTAATCGCTGCCGTCATGCTTCTCCAATTCAAAAATACCTCTTCCCCTCCTAACTTGCCTCTCCTTCGAACCTTCCTGTGGTGTCTGTACCCTGGTACATTGAGGTGCTCGCCCTTTCTTTCCCTCAGCTGTTTTTTTTTCTGTAATACGTTAGCTGTCCCAATCCCATGTCCTCATCCATGCTCTGAGTTTATCTGCCTTTCCTGTCAGGTCCATTGCATGGAAATAAGTACAGTTCAATTAATCACTTTTACTTCATTTTTTGCCATGCTGTTGCCTGCCTTGTCTGTTTAAATTGCCGTCTTCAACGTCTTTGCCAGTCTCTGCTGTTTCGGACCCAACACCCCTGCTTGGCTGGATCGATCCTTTCGGGTACATCTACTGATTCACCTTGTGAGGACGTGACCCCAGTTCATGTGTCTTCACCACCCTGTCTATCTGTGCTGATGCCTTCAGGGATCTATGGACTTGTGTACCAAGGTCCTTTTGTTTCTCAGTACTCTGCCTGTACCTACCGTTCATTATGTATGTCCTTCACTTGCCGTAACTCGCGCAGTGTATTATTTCAAACTTATTAGAAATAAGTTCCATCTGCCATTGCGCTGCTCGGTTTATCAACTGATCAATATCGGACCGTCGTCTGAGACCATCCACCTCACGATGGACAACGCGTCCAACTTTTGTCATCTACAAACCTACTGATGATACCATCTACTTTCACAACCAAGACATTAATGTACAGAATAAACAGTAATGGGCCTTGCAGTGATCCCTGCAGTCTGCTGATGGTCAAAGGCTGTCATTCACAAAAAAATACTCTCCACCAGTTTAGGATCTATTTTTGCCGACTTGTCTCAATCTCATGGGTTCCTACCTTTTGAATCAGCCTTCCATGTTCAACATTGTCAAAGGCTTCACTGATTTTCATGCAAACCATTTCATTTGCACTGACCTCATCAATAATTTTTGACACAATTAGAAAGAACTCAACTGAATTCATCAGACAGGATCTCTCGACCAAATCTCTGCTGATTAGCCCAATGAGTCCTTCCTTTGCAAGTGTTGATTTGTCCTTTCCCTCAGAATTTCTTCCAATAATTTTGTTGCGACCGATATCAGGCTATCTCTTCTCCAATTACCTGGCCAATCTTTGCTCCCCGTATTGAACAAATTAAACACATTAACTATCCTCCAGTCATTCAGCACTACACATGTGGCCACTAAGCGATTAAATATATCTGCAAGGCCTCTGCAATCTCCTTTCTTGCCTCTTATAGTAGCCTGGGATAAATTTCAATGGGCGCTGGTAATTTATCCACCAGTATGCCTGAAAAGCATTTAATTCTTGCTCCTAATTAATCGGAACATGTTGGAGATCCTCACCATCCTGAGCCACAACAATGCCACCTGAGGGCGGCAGGAACTGTACCTCATATTTTGCTTGGTAACCCCGCAGCCCAATGGTCTCAGTGTGGACTTTGCAAGCTTAAAAATCTCCCCACCTCTGACCTTATCCCAAAACCAGCGAAGCTTGTCCCCTCTTCCTTGACCTCTCCGTCCTTTCTCCCAACTTTCTTCTCCTTCAACCTCACTGACCACTACCCACTCCCACCTCCTCCCTACCAGCCGCACCCACGCCTCTGTGACCTGTCCATCTTCCCTCAACTGACCGTCCCCATCCCAACTCCCTGCTGACACTCACCTTGACTGGCTCCAGATCTGCCTCCATGGCCCGTCCATCTTCTCTCCACTAATCTGCTTTTTTAGCCACCTTCCACCACCACCTCCCCCAATTTATTTCAGAATCCCCTTCCTCGCCCCCTTTTCTGAAGAAGGTTCCAGACTCAAAACGCCAGCTTTCCTGTTCCTATGGTGCTCCCTGGCCTGCTGTGTTCATCGAGCCCTACACCTTGTTATTTTATCATGCATTCTCATTATATCACTTTATAACAGTCCAACTTTCCGAATATAGACTCAAATGCAAGTAGTTCCTCCCCCTATCTCTATGTGCCAGGTCCTGTCTAATGAAAGTGATAATGCCTAGTGGTAGAGGCAGTCTAATAATAAGCTGCATTCCTCAAATTTAGACACTTAACTTCGGTACTAAATTGTCATTTTCCATTATGACATCCAAACATAGAATTATTATATGTGTCTCCAAAAAAATGATGGTAGGAGGAAACTTTATTTGCTTTTTCAGATGAATATTAACAGGTTCCCACTGAAAAAGCAAATTAACAAATTTGGACCACATGGACTTGGAGGTGATGTGCTGGCATGTGTTGAAAATTGTTTAACAGATGGTAAAGCACGTGCTTATAAATTTGTTGATTTGTGAGTTTGCAGGCTGTACCTTGTGAGTTAGAGGAAGGGTTCATGTTTGGGCTCCAGCTATTCACAGTATCTATCGATCAGTTAGGTGCACAGATCAAATAAAATTTTTCCATGTTTGTTGATGGCATAAACATAGGATTGTGAGTTGCATAGAGAATACAAAGATGTTGAAGGGACATGAATTGTCCCTGAGTTTCATCGCATGTTCATGCATGTGATGTGGCCATTATTTACTTCCCATCTTCTATTGCTGAAGAAGGTTCTGGTGGTTCTAAGCAATGTAAACCTTGGTTTCTCTTCACAGATGTTGACCTTTTCCAGTAACTTTTTTTTTTGTGAGCTGCCTTGCTTGACCCACTGTGATCCTTTGGGTGCAAGACAGCCACAGTTCTATTAGGAAGGAGCGTGGCTTGGATGGGACCTTGTAAATGCTGCTGGTGTCATACACCTGCTGCTGTTTTCCTTCCAGGTTGTTTACGGTGTTGTTAAATGCTGCTGCTGATGATCCTCGTCGATTGTGGACACTGCTGTCACGGTGCGTTAGAAGTGAAGTGAGTTAATATCGTTCCAAACATGAGGCTGCTTTGTGCTGGATGGTGTCAAGCTTATTGAATATTGTTGGAGCTGCATTCACCCAGACAAGTGAAGAGAATTCCAAGACAATGCTGACCTGTGCAGTGCAGATGGACAGCATGTATTCTGTGGGATGCTGTTGTTTTTAAAACTCCTTTTCATTGCAAAATATCGGTTTGGTGTTTAGGAACATTTATTTTGTCCTGTCAATGATGAATGGCCAGTTCTGGACAGAGAACTGTGCTTTATTTTCTTGCAGATTGAGAGTGGCCAGGCCTCTGCATGTTCAGTTGTGATTGTTTTCAATCTGTGTTCTCCCAGCAATTGCTAACGTGTGCAATGAGAGCAAACAGTCAGTTTCCTGAGTGGAACGAGTCTTTTTTTAAAATGTTCTGTGGACTGTGATTGCTCACAATTGTATGTGTGCAAACTGCACTTGCTCAGCCCTGTGTGAGGAGTTGTTCCCAGCCTGTGACCTGCAGTTGGTCAATCCTGTGTTGCAAACTGCTTTTGTCTGTGTACATGTGAGATAACTGCACAGAGGCCGGTATCCTATCATCAAATCACCCTTTACTTACCCTTGCTCAGTACACTGCCTATGGCCAACCAGCTCCGAGTCATTCCCCTGAACTGAGGAGATTGTCAATCCACTGTTTTCTTTTTCCTTTCGAATCCCACAGTGGCAGATAGTGGAATTAGAATTCAATAAAATTAATCTGTAATGATGTGTCCATTGTTGATTATCAGTTGAAAGACAAAATCCCAACTCCTTCACGAATGTCCCTGAGGGAAGGAAATCTGACCACGTCTGACCAAAATGTGACTCCAGACCCACAACAAAATGGTTGACTCGTAACTGTCCCTTAGCAATTGCCCAGTGCAATTATCAGTGGGCACTAAATTCTGGTCCTTCCAGTGACCCTCTCATTCCACGAATGAAGAAATAATAGGGTATATTTCCCTTCCCACCCTCTGCAAGCATTGCAGCAATTCGTACTGGTTTTGTAACATCATTCAAGCTCTTGCCACTCTCTAACGCTCTCACCACCTCCAGCTCCTTCAACTCTCCCTGGTCCTGTCATCTCATTGAGCCCCAACAATGTTTCCTCTTAACGAAACTCCTCTTGCAATGAGCCCATCTGCAGTCCCTTTACCACCTTCCATATACGATTGCCTGTTGTCATTAACTGAAACACATTCCTTCACTTCAAATTTTTTTTTCTTTGCTTCTTTCTTTGGTTTTCTTTGAATCCAATACTTGGTTCCCTGAGTGAGAGAGAATGGGAATTTCTTGCTGAGGTTTTGTCTGTTCCAATGGAATGTCCTTTTGTTGAATGTTTTACACAGTTCCGTGATTATTTATTCACGCGTGGGATGTGGGTGTTTCAAGCCGGCCAGCACTTATTTGCCACCCAAGCTGCCTTTGAACTGAGTGCCTTGCTGGGCCATTTCAGAGGGAGTTGGGTGTCAGGCATGTTGCTCTGGGTCTGAAGTCACATGTCGGCCAGACCAGGTGAGCAGAGCAGATGTCCTTCCCTGAAGGATATCATGGAAACAGATGGGTATTTCAGACATTGTCATTAATTTATGGATTAATAGTCTAGTGAGAGGAACACACGGCCATTGCCTGTCCCACTCGAAGCTCGTGTATCCCTGAGTACTGATACCAGTGCACCATGAATCGAAATTCCTTCTTCCTGACCATTGGGTGATCCTGACACCTTCCTGGTGATATCAGCCAGTATCTCTTCATACAGTAACTGTCACAGTGTGGATCTAATGATTGCCGCTACAATGAGATCCTGAGCCAGCAGAATTCTCCACTCCAGAGATGTGGCAGCAGAGGCCAAGGATGGAGATGGGGATTGTCCAGATGTCTGCAGTGCTCAGCCCTCTTCCACTTCTGTAATCCTCACTGCATCAGTCTAATTTCTCAGTCTGTTTATGCTTCCGTCTTCGGCAGCTACTGAAAGCTGCTCACTGAGCAGAATTCCTGGCTCCAGTCTCGTCCATCACCATGTTGAAGTCAACTGGTCAATTCAAGCGACAACGGACAGGGAGATCTGGAGCGTTCGTCAGATCCTGCAGTCAGGTAAGATACTCATAGTGAGCAGAGCAGAAGGCTTAAAACATTGACCCATGAGATATGATGTAGCTACAGTGCAGAAGGGGGCGCACAGTGCAGAAAGACCCCAGACTCGATCACAACCCTGCTGATGTTGTAGGCTTGCTCACCGAGCCAGTACCAGGTAGACCAACATATAGGCCAGCCAAAGAACAATAACGGAAACTGAAATACTTCATGGACAACACTATCCACCCAATACACTCTTCCCTAGAATTCCTCAACATCGTCAAGGACACCAGAATAGAAGAGGAGCTGATGATGATATTCTTTGATATTACAGCACGATTTACCTCCATAAACACTGACCGAGCCAAAGAGAAAATGGCCACTCTGCTGGATGAACCAGGATGGCAGGCGCTCCAAACTAACAGAATCAACAAGAACAGCATCCTGAAAATGCTGGATATGTGTCTCACCTCCATATATTCAAACAAATCAATTGAACACCATTGGGATCCCCGATATCAGGACTGATAGCAGAAGTGGTAATGCAAAGATGAGAATGGAGAACAGTCCCCACTATCTAACCCAAATTCTGGGTCCCGTGTGGTAGATGACACCTTGATGATCACATCTAGAAGACGAAAAGAAACCCACTGACAGATGAACAACATCCTCACTAGAATAAAATTCATAAAAGAAGAGGACAATAACCCTTCCTCAGCTATGGTGGAATGTAAGAGCAACAGGGAACTCCATATCATTGTGTACAGAATATGTACAGCCCATACGCACCAGATACTTTATCACACCAGCAACTATCCACCAATACCTGTAAACGGAGGTACATCAGGACATAATTCAAACGAGCCACAACACACTGCAGCAACCTGGAACTGCTCATAGCAGACGTGGAGCACTTATACGGAGTTTTTAAAGGAAATGGATACCCAAAAGGCACAATCCACTGTTACCCACAGGACAGACCACAACAATGAGGCACAATACAGCCAGACACACCAGTCATCGTACTGCAAATCAGAGACCTATCAGCGGTGACCACAAGACTATTCAGATCCTGAGGTATCAGGCTCACCCACAAACCAACAACTACCTACGACTGCTCTTGACAAATGTCTGGGATCCCACACCCAAAACCAATACAAAATACCATGCAAGGACAGTGAGAAACATTATGCAGGCCAAACTGGAAGAAAACTGACAACAAGGATGCACAAATACCAACTATCCACCAAGAGACATGACCAGTTCTCACTGATGTCAGTACACACTGACAAAGAAGGACACCGATTTGACTGGGACAACACATCCACAATAGTACAAAGCAAACAGAGACATGCTAGGGAATTCCTGGAGGCCTGGTATTCCAACTGGAAATCCATCAACAAATAGATTGATCTGGACCCGATATACAAACCACCGGAAAACAAAACCGGAAGTGATGCCAACCACCCCAGCAAACCGAGGCACATAAATAACAAGTGGGACAGAACACCAGCCCTTCACTGGAGGCACACTGACAACGTTACCTAGCAGGGTGATGAAACATCTGCAATCAAACACACTGTCTCAGCGAGCAAGTCTAAAACATCATCCACAACCTGAGCTGCAAATCTTCTCAAAAACTTCACCACCCTACTTTCAGCTCTGTTGTACTGAACTTTCCGAGGACTGCATCGGGAGTCCATAATTCTCAATCCAGGCCTGTGCTGTCTTAGTGAGGATAAGAGCAGCAGAATTAAAAGCAGGCCTCTCAAGACAGTGGCATTGAACTCTGGGATGTTTCCGTTCCGTGTTCTCTCTCCAACAGTCAGTCATACAGCAAGTCTACAGATCCTTTGTTGCAACTCATCGTCATCAGTGCATTGAATCCTTCTAACTCCTTGAACATTAGGTGTCACTCGCTCTTCCAGTCCTCGCTAAAATCTCTCTGTATTTAAAACCTCTGCCAATTCTGACTCCCCTTCCCATCTTTGCAAATTGCTCCAGTCTTGACAACGTGTCCAATCCTGGTATTGTCCTCCTCCTCAAGCCATAACAATAATTTTGACACTTGTCATCTTATCCACTACTTACAGTCCACCACGTCTCTGTGATATCCTCCAGCCCCGACTCACCTCCCCGTCTGGACATATATCATCCTCATGCCCCTGCAACACATCATATCACTGTAACTTTCTCCAGTCCCAAGAACACTCCTGCCTCCCGTAACACAGCACCACATGACCTCTGTGACAATTGACCATTCCTACAGACCTTCCTATCTGTCTAAATTTCTCCAGTCTGATAGCTGTTCCTGCCTGTGTAAACTGCTCGAATATATTGCATTCTGAAGCCATTTTAATCCTCCTCATGTTTGCAACCTCGTTCAGAGTGTGCAATCTCTCCTATCGCTACAATGCTCCTCATTCTCCATCCTTCAGGCATTAATTAGTCTTCCTAACTCTTTAACCTCTTGAAGCCACTAAAACCATCCATGTACCTGTAAAATCCTCTTGATTGCCTTCTCTAACTCCAGCCCCGACACCTCTCTTTCTTTCTCTAACGTCCTTCAGTCTGAAGATCCATGCGAACTGTCACCTCATCCAGTGTCTACAATACTTTGTATTACTAACTTCATCCAATTGCAAAAAACATCCTGAACTCTGTAAATTGCAACATGTGAATCCCTCCCTATCTCTGGAATTGGTTGCAGCCCCCATAGACCTTCACATTCCTGGAACCTTCTTTTGTTCTTGTAACCTTATCCCATTCCAAACCTCAACTTATCTGTATCCTCCTCCTCCTCCTATAACCCTTGTGAACTTCTAGATCTTGTCCAAACTCTGTAATGCTCTGTATGTTGCATCATCTTCCAAAGCTGTCAACTGTCTTTCTCTCTCAAACCTTATGTAGTTGCTGCTCATCGCCCTCTCTCTGTCAAGTCCCTCGGTCTCCAAAGTGCTACTTGCCAATGTAAACTTCTGCTGTCTAAACAAAGGACCATATGACTGTCACCTCCTTTTTGCCACTGAAGTACTCCGTGAATGTTACCTTCTCCATTCGTTATAGCATTCCCTTTCACAGTTACCTCCTCCAGCCCTGAGAACCATTCCTGTCTGTGTAAACTCATATTGCCTGTACAAACCTCTCTTGTACTGTAACCTCCACAGATCCTCTCTATGTCAATTGTGCCAATTGATCACAATCAGTGCCCCCCATCCTTACAACACCAACCGTCTTTGTAACCTCTTCCCCACCCTACAACCCTCCCTTTGTCTGTAATCCCCTCTAGACCCTGTAATCCTTGGCTCTGTTCATAATCATCTTTAGTCCGTAGAATGCATAGTGTCTCTGTCAGTTTCTTCAATCCCTAACATTGTCTGTACCAGTGTAACCTTCTCATGGAGAGAGACAGGAAGAGTTCTATATAAACCCCTACATATCACCCAGGTACTGAAGTGACTCATGAATGCGAGCCAGGTAACCAAGACACAAAACTAAGAAATGGCCCGACAACATTCCCTATCCCTGCAGCTTCTCCCATCAACACAACCCTCCATGCCTGTGTATTCGCTTTGACTCCTTAAACCCTCTCGATCCTTGTAACCTTCACCAGCTCCATTGACTCTCCATATCTGTGAAAAAATCCAGTCGCTTGAACCATCGCCATCCATGTAGTCTCTTCCATTCAGGAGAAACTTCTCTACCTTGATAACTTTTTTCATCCCCTGACGCCCTCGCTATTGATGTAACCATCCCCCATCACCACAAACTCACTATCACCATCACCTGTTGCAGCTCCTCCCTATCTCTGTACACCATCAAGTCTCTACTAACCTTGCTATCATGTCGTTTCATCACTACAACCCTCACAATCACAATAAACTCAACACACTCATCAGTGGCAACACACTCCATCTTCCTCCACCCTTCCTTGTGCAAGTAATCTCCTGAGTCATTCAAAACCTTTGTCTGTTATCTCTTTCAAAAACAAAGATGATAATTACTTTTATAACCAAGAAAAGCTTCTACCATCCTCCCTGTCACAGTAACTTCCTCTAACCCCTACATGCCTCCAGTTTTGTCACCTCTTTCAGCCTGTACACCTCTGTGTAACATTGTAATCTTCTCCAGGCTGAATGACTCTCCCTGTGTCTTTAACTTCGACAGTGCTCCACAGTCCTCTTTATCTCTGTAACTTCCTCCAGTCACTCCAACGCTCCCGATCATTGTAGATTGCTCCAGTCATGACAGTTTCCATATGGGGAGAAAGCAGGAAGAGGGAACTGAGCTAAATGATCAGCCGTGATCTGATTGAAGAGTGGAGCAGGCCCATGGGGCTGAATAGTCTACACCTAACCCATTTTCCTATGTTTCTGTGTAACACTGCCTCTCTCCATAACCACCTCTGGCTCCTGCTATCCTCCCTATGTGTAACTTACACAGCCTCTTATCACTGGAACTTTCTTACGCTGCAGAATATTGCCTATATCTCAAACCTGCTCCAGTACCTGCAGTACTCACCGTCTGTTTCTTCCTGCAGCCCAATAGCCTTCCATGTTTTCTTTACCTTTAGATGCTGGAATTCTCCCTATTGTGTAACATTATATCCTCGAGTGTCCCGTTCTCCGTGTGCTCCTCCAATCCCTATAGCCACCCCTGCCTCTATGACCTTGTCCCACACGCTCATACCTCTTACAACATTGAAACTTTCCCTATCTCTGTTACCTTTTCCTGCTCCTTTAAACCTGTCTGATGCTCTGTAGCTCATCAGCCCACGCTGTGTATGCAATCTGAACCAGCCTCTGTTGCGCTCCTTTATATCTGTAAACTCCTCATTTTCCTGCAAACATCTATCTCCAGTAAAGTCCTCCAGCCCCTGTCTCACTCCCCATCTGTCAGGCCTCCTCCAGTCCCTGCAAACTCTGCAGCCCACAGTCTTTCTAACCTCCCCCAGGCCCAATAAATCTCCCTACACTCTGTACACTTTTTGTAGCCGTTGCAATGTTCCATTTCTCTGTTTGCTCCTCCCCTGCCTAGAGCCCTGCCATTCTTTGTAAACCAGCATCTCAAACACTGTCTCTTTGTGTAATGCTGCAATGTGTTCCCTATTACTGTAGCTTAAAAATGTCCCCCTCTCTGTAAATAGCTCTGCAAATTTCACCCATCCCTACAACTCTGTGTCTCAGGAACCCATCCAGTTTGTTCAATGCTACTTTATCTGTATAACTGTCTCCAGCCCCTATTGCTGTTTCTGTCTCTTTGAAGACACTTTTGGACTCTAGCCGTCCCATCTAAGTCTTGCTTCATCTCTACATTGCATTTCTTCAGTCGCTACAGGTGTCCATTTCTGTTTTGGATCCTATTTTCTGTGTACAATGCACCATTCCATAAAACAATCCCTGTTTTTGTAAAGCACCCCCATCCTGTAAGCGTCCTTATCTCTGCAAACTGCTCTAGCCCTCCTAACCTCCCCCTCTCGATGAACTCGTGCAGCCCCTACATCTCTTTTTCTTGATGTGAACTCCTCTTAGTTCTAAGATCCTGTCTACCTATGAAATCTCGTCCACTTAGCACAGCCCTCCCAACCTTGACATCTATTGACGTCTGTGTAATCTCCTCTACTCCTGACAACCCTTCCTATTTGTATTACCGCATTCAGTTAAAATATAAAACGTATACATTTTATATAAATTTCCAAGTTCTAAGTTGGAGTAAGGCCAACTTTGACCCTATTGGGCAAGAACTTCCAAAAGATGATCAGGAGAGGTAATTCACAGTTAATGGGGTGCTTGGAAGGTGGGAGGCCTTCAAAAATGAAATAAGGAGAGTCCAAAAACAGCATGTTCCTGTTCATGTGAAGGGCAAGGCTGGTAAATGTAGGGGATACTCGTTGACTGGAGAAATTGAGGATCTGGTCAAGAAAAAGAAGGCAGCACATGTCGGGTATTGACAGCAGGAATTGGGTCAGTCCCTCGACGTATAAGGGCAGGAGAAGTACACTCAAGGGAAATTGAGAGGGTGTAAAACAGACATGAGCCATCTTTGGCAAATAGGGTTAAGGGGAGTCCCAAGAGATTCTGAAACTACATTTGGGACAAAAAAGCAACGAGGGAGAAAATAGGGCCCCTTTAAAGATCAACAAGGCTGTCTGTGTGGAACTGCAGGCTGAGATAGTGAATGAGTATTTCACATTAGTCCTTACTGCAGAGAAGGATATGGAAGTGAGAGAACTTGGAAACATAAATCATGAAATTGTCCATATTACACAGGATTAGGAGGTGGACATCTTAAAATGCATAAAGGTAGTAGATAGGTCCCTGGCATCTGATCAGGTGTTATCCACAAACTCAGGGAGAGGCCAGGGAAATAATTGCTGGGCCCTGTGCTGAGATATTTGTATCACTGATAGACACTGGAGAGGTGCCAGAAGACTGCCTGGCGAATGTGTTGCTGTTCTTTAAGAAAGGTGGTAAGGAAAAGCCAGGGAACTATCGACCCCTGAGCCTGATGTCAGTGGTGGGTAAATTGTTGGAGGGGATTCTGAGGGACAGGATTTGTATGCGTTTGGAAAAGCAAGGGCTGCTTAGGGATAGTTAACATGGCTTTGTGAGTCAGAAATCTTGTCTCACTAACAATATTGAGGTGTTTTTTTTTGATGAAGTGACAAAGATTGCTGAAGGCAAAGCAGTGGACATTGTCTGTCTGGCTTCAGCAAGGCATTCACCAAAGCTCCACATGACAGACTAGTTATCAAGCTTCGATCAAATGGAATCCAGGGAGAGTTAGCTATTTGAAACAAAATTGGTTTGAAGGCAGGAGACAAGATCATGGTGGGGGGGTGGTCTATTTTTGGTCTCGAGGACTATGAACAGCAGAGTGCTGCAGGGATTGGTGCTGGTTCCACTGCTTTTTTGTCATTGATACAAATCATGTGGAATGAATATTGGAGGAATGGTTAGTAAGTGTGCAGATGACTCTAAAATTGTTGTTGTAGTAGACAGCAAAGAAGTTTACCACCAAGTACAATGGGAATTTAATCAGATGGGTCAATGGGCCAAGGAGTGCCAGAAGTGAAAATCAGGGCAGGGCTTAATCACTTAATGAGGAGGCCCTGGGAACTGTTATGCAACAGGGGCTCCTTGGTGCATGTGCACAGTTCCTTGAAGGTGGATTGCAGGTCTACAAGGTAGTGAAGATGATATTTGCTATACTTGCATTTATTGGTCAGTACATTGAGTGTAGGAGTTGGGAGGTCATGTTATAGGCTGAACAAGGCATTGATTATGCTGCTTTGGGAATACTGTGTACAGTTCTGGTCTCTCTGCAATAGGAATGATGCTGTTGAACTGGGCAGGCTGCAGAAAAGATTTACGAGCATGTTGGAAGTTTCGAGCTACAGGGAGAGGCTGAATATGCTGGGGCTATTTTCCCTGGAGCATTGAGGGCTGAGAGGTGACCTTCTAAAAGTTAATAAAATTATGGTGGGCAGAGAGTGAATAACTAAGGTTGTTTTCCCAGTGTAGGGGAGATGAGAACTAAAAACTGGTTTAAGCTGAGAGGGAATGTTTTAAAAGGGAAAGCGGGTGGTGCCTGTATAGAATAAGCTGCTAGAGGAACTGGTGGAACCTTGTCAATTACCCATCCAGATATCTTTTAATGTTGTATGTCAATAGGGAGGGTTTAGAGGAATATGGGTCAAATGCTTGCAAATGGGATTAGATTAATTTAGGATATCTGGTCAGCATGGACAACAGGGATTGTTCCATGCTGTACAACTCGGACTAAGCATTTTTGTGTTTTCATTTCAGATTTCCACAATTTTACTTCTGCACTGTTCTTAACCTTTCAATCCCTCTGAAAGACTGAGTTACAGATTTATACAATGCCTGTTCTTCCTCCCTGGCTCTCCCACCTCTCTTTCGGTAATTTTGTGCAAACACTGACTTGAATACCTTACCTGGAGGATACTTATGAATGGATTTGTTCTGTTGATAATCCAGCATATTCCCCAAGTGTCGCTCCACAAATGTCCAGAGGACTTCTCAGTTTCACAGTCTGTTTTCTCTTCTGGTTTCTCACTCATTGCATTTACTTTCTGTTTGAAAGCTTAGCCTGCAGTTAGAGAATTCAAACTGTTCCACATCCAGGTCTGACAGTCACTTTATTTATCACAACCCAATTATCTCAGGATTTTGAACATTGAAGGAGAAAGCAGCACTCACACTTCGAGAAATGCAAATGATTTGTGTGTCAAAGAGTCTGTGAAGATTCATCTGAAATGTCCTAACACCAGCGCAGTGACACTGGGGAGAGACTGTGGAAATGGACAGATTGCAGGAAGGAATTTCTTCATCCATCCCAGCTGGAAACTGACCACCAGAGTCACACTGGAGAGAAACCATTCACCTGCTCTGTTTGTGGAATGTGATTCACTCAGTCATCTAACCTGCTTAAACACCAGGGAGTTCACACTGGAGAGAAACCATTCACTTGCTTGGAATGTGGGAAAGCATTCACTCAGACAACTCAGCTGCTGATACACCAGCAAATTCACACTGGAGAGAGACCATTGGCCTGTTCTGTGTGTGGGAAAGTTTTTCTGACTCGAATTCCCCTCTGACACACCAGCAAGTTCACTCTGGGGAGAGACCATTCGTGAGCTCTGACTGGGAAAGCATTCACTCAGTCATCCAAACAGTCACAAAGAACCACAGTTGAAGCATTTTGCTATCACTCTCATGATCAAATGAACCTTAGTTTTGGGCTGTTTGTACTGGTGTTACTAATTTACTGCTCAATTAAAGGTGCTGGTATTGTGAATAAAAGGTTAATAACAGTTGTCTGTCAGGTGGAGCTTGGAAATAGTCACGTCATGACACATTGACACATTCACACTGACTAAAGACTATCCACCAGCACATTATGTGAAAAGGGATTTCCTGGTTCATCAGGATTGGTTAACTAGCAGCAAACTTGAGTAACTGTTGGGTTTTTTTTTGATTCTGCTGTTAGCTATCTCCAAACCAGGTATTTTTGGGCTTGTTTCTGGAGATCATAGAATCCCTCCAGTGTGGAAGCAGATGACTTGGCCCATCAAATCCACACTGAACCTATGAAGAGTGTCTTACCCAGACCCTGTCTGCGTCAGTTTCCTCCCACAGTCCATAAATGTGCAAAATAGGTAGATTGACTACGCTAAATTGCCCTTAGTGTCTTGTGTGCAAAATGCAAGGACAGAGTAGGGTGTGAGACTGGATGGGATGCTCTTTAGAGAGTTTGTGTGGACTCAATGGACAGAATGGCCATCTTCCACACTGTAGGAATTCTATGATGATCTCGATGGCCCTTTATTTATTAGTTATGTCTGCACACCTTTTACAATTACAGATCCTATTGTTCTCCAGACACGTTTCAACTTTTAATAGGTATTTGTTGATTTGGAAACAATGGTAATGTTTCCTTTTGATTTTTGCCCACAA
The DNA here is from genome assembly GCF_030684315.1 of Stegostoma tigrinum. NCBI lineage: Eukaryota > Metazoa > Chordata > Chondrichthyes > Orectolobiformes > Stegostomatidae > Stegostoma > Stegostoma tigrinum. The sequence goes on along the minus strand of NW_026728419.1, from coordinate 4,566,202 downwards.
AATGAAAGTTTTAAGTCTAAACAAAAGATTGGGAGGAGTCCAGTACTATATCCCCGATTGCATTTTCCCAATCGGCTATGAAACCTGGTGACCATTGTGACTCTGTTCGCGGGGGGCGGGGAATGCAGTCTCTTCAGATCTTTACCTGTTGTCCATAGCAGTGATGGATTTCATGATGAATACGTATACACAAGATATCACACAATGTCTTGGTTTATTTTCTGTTTAGTCTGTTGTACTTTAATGGTCAAGGGCTGGTCAGCAGCTGTGGCAACAAACATGTGTTTTGACCAAATGGTCACGTCTCAAAGTCTCAGGGAAACAGTTTTTCAGTCAGGGCAAGGGAGACAGGATTAAGTCAGGAGACCGTGATAATGGTATGGGGACGTAGGTTTGAATCCCACCATTCCAGATGGTGGAATTTGAGTTTTAAAAAAAATCTGGAAATAAGAATCTAACGATGACCGTGAATCCGTTGTCATTGTTGGAAAAACCTATGTCCTTTAGGGAAGGAAACTGCCATTCTTATCCAGTAATATCATGATCCCATGAATGATTTTTAAAAAAATTCAAAAAAATCTCCTGCAAATACATTTTTCTCTGTCTTAATTCATTTGACAACTGCCAGTTCAAACTGGTTGATGGTCACTTTCACATTTGATCAACTTGTGTCCATTTCATGGTTGAAACAAAAAAAAAGGCATGAATGGAAGCATAGTTGTTCTCGTAGGAACAATGCTTGCTCTGACATGTTTCGAAAAAAAAATCTCATCTCACTTATGAGCCAGATATGAAAGCTGACCAGATCCTGATGCTGTGGACTGTGAAAGTGAAATTCTTCACCGTCTTATCCACTAGTGTTGCTATTTCAGGGAGCTATGAATCTCCCAAACTCCTGAACACCTTTGAGAATTTCATCAAACTGACCCCCAATGGCAGGAATGGACAGGGTCAGCTTGGATTGATGAACATAGTTCAGGCTCAACAAGTCTATTGGAACATTTTGAGAATGTAATTAGGAGTGAGTGTGGCCACCTCTCTGTACTGTAGTGATACAGATCCTCTGATCCGCTTGCCCCAAATGGCTGATATTGATTGATTCCTTGGACATGCTGTGTCAGGATCTCCTGACTTAATCCTGTCTCCCTTGCCCTGACTGAGAACTGTTTCCCTGAGACTTTGGGACGTGACCATTTGGTCAAAACACATGTTTGTTGCCATAGCTGCTGACCAGCCGTTGACTGACTGCTGATAATAACAGTGATAAGCTGCCTGGCTTATGCCTGTGATAAACAACCAGGCAAGACAGGAGCACTGTGAAACATTAAGTTCGAGTTGAGATATCAAAGTGCAAAAATGCCAGGGAAAGGTAGAGATATTGTGGCAGAACACGTCTCAGGTGCTGAAAAGCTTGCAGAGTTCTTACCGAAAGCATGTACTTTGTGGACAGGCAATTCTGTATCTTGATGTAACATTTTTATTTAACTTCTGGCTCATTTTGCTAGATTTGCAAATATCTCCTAGTCTGGCTAATGTGAGAATTGGCTTGGTCATTTGCAGTTGTGTCCCATGTCAGTGAATTGGTAATCTGATTAAACTCACAGGCCTTGACTTGAGAAAAATAAAGCACACGTTTGATTGGTTGCTGTTGCACTCAAATGAAAAACGTGCATTGTATATGCCATATCCTTTCCTGGCTCAGTGTTTACAAAATCTCTAGTTCAATACATCCCAAGTCGTCACCATCAAAGTCAAAACTAGTGAATACTTCGATCGCTTCATCTTTTGTTTTTTTTTTGAAATGCTATTTGTCATGAGGTAGTATTGGCAGGCAATTTTCTTTTACTTCTGATGCCATGTGTGAATATTCAGGGATGGTGTTGGTGGGAAGATGCGACATGCACCACGGATGAGGCACAAACATTCAGAGCAAGTGCTGAGCACGCAGAAAAGGAGAGATTAACGGTTACCTTGGAAAAAGCAGATTTGGAGAAAGTTGGGTGAGAGTGTTGAGAGTAAGCACTTTGGTTGCATGGTGGCTCTGTGTTTAGCACTGCTGCCTCACAGCACCAGGACACGTGTTTGATTCCAGCCTTAGGTGACTGCCTGTGTGGAATTTGCACATTCTCTCTGTGTCTGTGTGGGTTTCCTCAGAGTGCTCCCACAGTCCAAAGATGTGCAGGCTAGGTGAATTAGCCATGTTAAATTACCTGTAGTGTTAAGGGAGAGGTCGATTAGGTGGGGTTTAGGTCTGGCTGGGATGCTCTGAGGTTTGATGTGGACTTGTTGGGCTGAAGGACTGTTATGGTTCCAGAGTGCTGAGCTGCTGGAGATAACAAGGTCTAGAGCTGGATGAACACAGCAAGCCAAGCAGCAAAGGAGCAGGAAGTCCGATGCCTCAGGCCTAGACACCCTTCTTCAGTTTTTGATAAGGCTGTTTTTAAAATTGGTTTAACGAGACTGCACCATTCCTAGAAACACTGCAATACCAGGATGATGCATGGAGAGGACAGAGCAAGCTCCTGTTCCAAAAATCGGTTTAATATAGGGTCCTTAAGTAAAGAACATATCTGATATTAAAGCTGATAAGAACTCTTTTTTATTTGAAAAAATATACTTTATTCATAAGATGTACAAAAAAAACACATTCATACACCTACCCAGTCATGCAAGCTGCTCTGGGTTTCCCAGGGCGTACGTACACCAACTAAAGGGGGAAAAAAAAAGCAAGAGAAAATACACCGGCAGTGTTCACCCCACACAGTCCCTGTTGGCCCCCTGACCAGTTGGGGAAGGCGCCAGCTGGGCCCAGTTACCAGATCGGGCACTTTTTTCTGTTCTGGACGAGGGGTTTCATAGGGTGGTCCTTCCCCACCGCGCCATTGGTGGTGGCTGCCCCAGGCTTTAGTGCCTCCCTCACCACGTAGTCCAGGACCTTGGAGTGCGCCAGTCTGCAACATGCGGTCGGGGTCAGTTCTTTCAGCTGACAGACCAGCAAGTTGCGGGCAGACCAAAGAGCGTCTTTCACCGCATTGACGGTCCTCCAGGCACAGTTGATGTTGGTCTCGGTGTGCCTCCCAGGAAACAGCCCGTAGAGCATGGAGTCCCGTGTCACGGAGTTGCTCGGGATGAACCTCGACAAATACCAGTGCATCCCCCTCCAGATCTCCTGTGCATAGGCACACTCCAGAAGGAGGTGATAGACAGTCTCGCCGCCCACCCCGCCACAGCTGCGTCGAGGGCAGCGTGCAGTGGCGCAGAGATTCTGGGCGTGCATAACGGATCTCACTGGCAGAGCCCCTCTCACCGCCAGCCAAGCAACGTCCTTGTGCTAGTTTGAAAGTTCTGGCGATGAGGCATTCTGCCAAATGACTTTGGTAGTCTGCATGGGGAACCACATGACAGGATCCACCCTCTCCTTTTCCCGAAGGTTCTTGAGGATACTACGTGCTGACCACTGCCAGATGGCCTTGTGGTCAAAGGTGTTTCCTTTCAAAAATTTCTCCACGAACGACAGGTGGTACAGGACGGTCCAACGACTCGGAGCATTCTGCGGCAATGAGGCCAGGTGCATCCTTCGCAACACCGGGGACAGGTAGAGCCTCAGTAAGTCGTGACACTTGGTGTTTGCGTACTGAGGATCTACGCACAGCTTGATGCAGCCACACACAAAGGTAGCCATTAGGGTGAGGGTGGCGTTCGGTACGCCCTTTCTCCCCATTTTCCAGGTCTTTGTCCATGGTGTCCCTGCGGATCCGGTCCATCCTCGATCCCCAAATGAAGTGGAAGATGGCCCAGGTGACCACAGCGGCGCAGGTCCAGGGAATAGGCCAGGCCTGCGCCACATACAACAGTACCGAAAGCCCCTCGCACCTGACAACCAGGTTCTTACCCGTGATGGAGAGGGACCGGAACGTCCACCTGCCCAGCACCTGCTTCAGTTTGGTGATACGCCCCTCCCAATTCTTAGTGCACGCCCCAGCTCCACCGAACCAAACACCCAGCACCTTCAGGTAGTCTGTCCTGATGGTGAAGGGGATGAAGGAGCAGTCGTCCCAGTACCTGAAGAACATGGCCTTGCTCTTACCCCTCTTGACTTTGGCCGCAGATGTCCAACAGCCTACTCACCGACCGATGATCTGTGCAGAAGACGGCGACGTGGTCCATGTACAGGGAAGTCTTGACCTGAAGGCCTCCGCTGCCTGGGATAGTCACGCCCTTCAGGCTCACGTCCTTCCTGATGGATGCAGCGAAGGGCTCCACACAGCACATGAACAAGGCAGGAGAGCGCGGGCAGCCACGCCTGACTCCAGACCTGACGGGAAAACTGTCCGATTCCCACCCGTTGATCGAGACTGCGCTAACGATGTTTGTGTAGAGCAGCCAGATCCAATTGCGGATGCCCTCCCCGAACCCCAATTTGGAGAGGACGTTCCTCGTAAGCATGAGGCCCCCTGTTGAAGGCCTTCTCCTGGTCCAGGCTGACGAGGCAGGTGTCCACCCGCCTGTCCTGCACGTAGTCGATTGTATCCCTGATGAATGCGAGGCCCTCGGCGATCTTCCTGCCCGGCACAGCACAGGTTTTGTCAGTGTGAATCAGCAACTCCAGGACAGACATGACCCGGTTGGCTATGACCTTGGCCAGGATTTTGTAGTCCACGTTCAATAGTGAAATGGGACACCAATGCTTAATTTCTTCCCTCTCCCCCTTCCTTTTGTAAATGAGGGTTATGAAGCCCTTCCCCATGGACTTGCACATTTCCCCTGCCTGAAGCGCATGATCGTACACCTCCAGCAGGTCCTAGCCAACCAGGTCCCACAGAGCGGAATAGCGCTCGACCGGTAAGCCGTCGCTCCTGGGAGTCTTATTCCTCTCCAAGTACTTGAGGGCTCTGGTCAGCTCGTCCAGGGATGTCTGCCGGTCCAGCCACTCCCTCGTTTGCCGTCTAAGACCTCCGTGATAGACAACAGGAGCAACTCGGAGGCCGTGCTGGCCGTGGGCTTCGCATCATACGGTCTGGCATAGAAGGATCTGCTAATCCTCAAAATGTCGGGCCGAGACGATGTCACCGAGCCGTCGTCCTCCTTCAGCTAGCTGAGCACAGAGCTCTCTTTGTGCACCTTCTGAAAGAAGAAGCGCGAGCACATCCTGTCCTGCTCCACGGAGCGGACCCTGGACTGGAAGATTACCCTGGAGGCCTCCGCGGTGAAGAGCGAAGCTTGCTGGCACCTCACCTTGCGGAGGTCCTCCGTGACATCGACCCCCATCGACTGCAGAAGGAGCAGGTTCTGCGTCCTTTCCTGGAGTCGCGACAGCTTTCCCCGCCTCTCTCTCACATTCCGAACACCCTTGAGCACAAATAACCTCTTGATGTTCTCCTCCACTGTCTCCCACCCGTCGCCCAGAGACTCAAGGAGGGGTTTCATGGTTCTCCAACCAGCGTACTCCCTCTTAAGCTCCTTGACGTTCTCTGGGGTCAACAGAGTCGTGTTGAGGTTCCACACCCCCTTGCCGGCCTGCTGGTCATCCTGTAAGTGACAGTTGGCCAGCAGGAGGCAGTGGTCAGAGAACAATACCTTGAGCGGATAGACCCGTGTGGCTGCGACCAGGTGTATCTCTGCTGCGCTCCGTCTACAGGGGTGCTGAAGACATTGAGCAGCTTGGCGTCCTTCACTGTGCCCAGCAGGAATCTGGACGTGGCGTCCAGTTTACTCCCCACCCGCTGTCCCCACGCTGGATCTTCCATCTGCATCGATGATGCAGCTGAAGTCTCCACCGAGAATGACTGGCGTGGATGTAGCCAGAAGGGGTGGAAGCTGCTGCAGGATGGCCAACTGCTCACTCTGTACCGCTGGGGCCCTCCAGCACGCTTTCCTCCTTGCCTTCCGGACTGTTGTCCACTCCCCTGGATCAACTGTGCCTCGTCCATCGACTCCGGGTTGTCAGGGGTGGGGGAAAGCGGGGCCTGCAGGGGCGCTTTGCTGGCCTCGAGTCCATCCTGCGTGGCTGGTCCCTCCTGCACGACCTGGCCCTCCTGCACAGTAGGACAAAGGTCTTTGCATGGGCCTGGTGCCTGCCTCTCCTCCCGGTGGGGGGTGGCTTGCCCCACATTGCCCCTGCTAACGAACTGGGCGTAGGTGGTCCCCCGCCGCGGTCACGGCCGGTAGCTGTAGCCCACTTCCCTGCAAAGGTTGCAGCTTTTTTCCTTTGGGCAATCCTTTGCAAGGTGTTCCTCCTCCTTGCAGTTCCTGCAGATGGTGACTTTGCAGTCGGCCGCCACGTGACCTGACCTACCACAGGCATGGCAGACTTTGGGTTGCCCTGCATAGGTCAGGTAGTCCTTGCTCCGACCAATTGCGAAGCTGGCCGGTGGGTGTATGATGTTCCCGTCCACGCCCATCCTTGGCATCACCCTGACCTGCCTCTTACTTGTCCAGATCCTGAAGGGGTCCAGGATGTTGGTCAGGTCCCGTTCCACCTTCACGTACCTTCCAAGGAAGGTCAGGACATCAGCTGCTGGCACATGCGGGTTGTACGTGTGTACAGTCACCATACGTCTCCTCTGCGCTGGCATCACGAACAGTGGGACAGCGGTCAATGCCGAGAGGGGGCTCTCACCTCATTTCTCCTTGAAAACCTCCAGGAAGTGCTCACAAAGCTTGGCGCTCCTGAAGGTTACATCGTAAAATCCTCCTCCGGGGAAATCCTGCAGGCAGTAAATGTCCGCAGCAGCAAACCCACAACAGTCCAACAGGACCCTCTTCACACAGAAGGTGTGGTCCACAGGTGCACCTTCATCCACCTTCTTTGCGGAAACGTGGATGGTGTTCCGGACCCCCTGACGCAGGGCATGAGCACTTGCTGCAGCCTTCACTGCAGGTTTGCTGCTCCCCTGAACCAGCATTAGGCCAAAGCCAGCATTAAGATCCACCGGTTACAAGGGTGCACAATCAACCTGACATCTTCCTTCCACATCCTACACAGGCACTCTCTCCTCTTCTCAGTCCACAATGATAAGAACAGGTATAAACACACCCTTGATCTTTGCCAATGACGGCCAACAAGCAATGCCATTGAAATACTGGACTACCTTAGGTCCCAGTTACCTTCCATATTTTCCATCAGCCTGAATGAGTGCAAAGACTTGTAAATCACTGCTGACAGTTTTTACTGTTGTTCCCGTACTCCTGGGTTTCCTAACCGGGGAAAACCGACAGTCGGTTTACACCAGTACTTTTTCAAGACCTTTTCTATAAAAATCTCTTCGCAATGAATGTAGATCATTGGAAATGTACCAATCAGATGAGGTGGGGCATGTCACTAACAAACCCCATCAACCAACTCCGTGACGACCGGAGGGTCAGTGAGATTGCAGCAACAATTGGTACAGAACCGCACACTCAGAGAATGACCCAGCACAGAGGAAGGTACTTCAGCCTGTCACTGTCTGCATCAGCTGTCTGTACAGGTAACTTCACCATCCCACACCCCATGCTCTTCCCGATGCTCTGTAAATCTCTCATCATTCAACTCTTTCCTGAGGGTCACGAATGATTCTGCTTCCAGCGCCCTCTCAGGCAGTGTGCAGCTGGCAGGAACCACTTGCTGAAGACATTGGGTCTATCTCCCTCGATAAATATGACTCTTCGTTGCAAAAAAGGCAAATCACCACTCCTTCCCTCCAAACCCATCCCACCCCATCTGTTTCTTTGGAATGTGTAACTGCCTGCAGTGTCAATGTGCCTGCAGTTGTAAAAGGGTCTGATTTTGTGCTGTTCAATTCTGCGCACTAAACAAACTGAACTGTTAGCCATGCAAAAAATGCCTGCCTCTTCCCAAATCAAATTGAAGCAAATACTTGAAACAAATTCTAATTCTGTTCAAGTAATATCACTGTCAGGAAGTACTGGATCACAATTATAAACATAATTTCTTAGACTAATCCATCTGATCTGGAATATATTGAACTCTAGTTCCCAAGCCACTCCAACGTCCCTAACATCACTCCCATCCCTTCATGGATGGTGGATATTAAGTTCAGTGCATTGAATAAGTCACAAATGGTTTGGCTTCGACTCCAAACATTCCAATTACAATCTGGAAATTTAGAATTGCAAATTAAGATCCAAGAGCTGTAGAGATATAAAGGATGGAAACAGACTGATTGCTGCAACTTAATAAAGTGTGAAGCTGGATGAACACAGCAGGCCAAGTAGCATCTCAGGTGCACTAAAAGCTGACGTTTCGGGCCTAGACCCTTCATCAGAGAGGGGGATGGGGAGAGGGTTCTGGAATAAATAGGGAGAGAGGGGGAGGTGGACCGAAGATGGAGAAAAAAGAAGATAGGTGGAGAGGAGAATACAGTTGGGGAGGTAGGGAGGGGATAGGTCAGCCCATGGAAGACGGACAGGTCAAGGAGGTGGGACGAGGTTAGGGGGTAGGAAATGGAGGTGCGGTTTGGGGTGGGAGGAAGGGATGGGTGAGAGGAAGAACAGGTTAGGGAGGCAGAGACAGGTTGGGCTGGTTTTGGGATGCAGTGGGGGGAGGGGATGAGCTGGGCACATCCCCTCCCCCCGCTGCAACCAGCCCCGCTCATCCCCTCCCCCCACTGCATCCCAAAACCATCCCAGCCTGTCTCTGCCTCCCTAACCTGTTCTTCCTCTCACCCATCCCTTCCTCCCACCTCAAGCTGCACCTCCATTTCCTACCCACTAACCTCATCCCACCTCATTGACCTGTCCGTCTTCCCTGGACTGACCTATCCCCTCCCTATCTCCCCACCTATACTCTCCTCTTCACCTATCTTCTTTTCTCTCCATCTTCAGTCCACCTCCCCCTCTCTCCCTATTTATTCCAGAACCCTCTCCCCATCCCCCTCTCTGATGAAAGGTCCAGGCCTGAAACATCAGCTTTTTGTGCTCCTGAGATGCTACTTGGCCAGCTGTGTTCATCCAGCTTCATACTTTATTATCTTGGATTCTCCAGCATCTGCAGTTCCCATTATCTCTGATTGCTGTAACTTGTCTATTCGGACCAGATATCCTAAATTATTTTACTCCCATTTGCCAGCATTGGGCCCGTATCCCTCTGTCGCCTTCCTATTCATTTACCAATCCTGATGCTCTTTAAAAGCTGGGATTATACCGCCTCCTCCATACATGCAGCATTCTCTACATGTAAAACTGTCCCTCAGGTCCCTTTTAAATCTTTCGCCTCTCAACTTAAACCCTTGCTGTCAGGTTTGGATTTCTTTCCCTGAGGAAAAGATATTGGCAATTCACCCCATCCAAGCCCCTCATGATTTTATAAACCTCTATAAGGTCACGCCTCAGCTTATGACGTTCCAGGGAATCAGCCCCGGCCTATTCAGCCTCCTCTCCCTGTAGCCCAAACCATTCAATCCAAGCAGCACCCTTGTAAATCTGTTTTTTTTTTCTGAAACCTTCCAACTAAACAACTTACCTGTAGCAGGGATATTATAACTGAGTGCAGTATTCTAAAAGTAGCAATGTTCTATACATCTGCATCGTAACCTCCAAACTCCTATACTGAACACATTGATCAATAAAAGCAAGCATGCCACCTTCTTCGCCACCCTGTCTAACTGTGGCTCCGCTTTCAAGGAACTATGCATCTGCACCCCAATGTCTCTGTTTGGTGTCACTCCCCAAGGCCCTACCATTAAGTTATAAGTACTGCCCTACCAGTTTGCCTTACCAAGTTGCAACACCTCACATTTATCTAAGCTCTATCTGCCTCTCCTTCGCCCATTGGCCCATCTGATCAAGGTCCCGTTGTATTCTTGAGATAACATTCTTCACTGTCCCGAACAACATGAATTTTGGGGCCATCTGCAAACTTACTAACCATCCCTCCTATGCTTCTATCTAAATGATTTATATAAAATTATGGATAAGCAGTATCCCAGCACTGATTCTTGTGACACACCCCAGGTCACAAGTCTCCAGTCCGATATATAACACTCCACCATCACTCTGTGCCTCCTGCCTTCAAGCCAGTTTTTGATCCAAACCACTAGCTTCCACTGGATTCCATGTGATCTAACCAGTCTACCACAAGGAACCTTTTCAAACACCTTTCCGAAGTGCATCCAAACAATGTTTACCCTCTCTGCCTTCATCAACCTTCTTTGTCACCTCTGCAAAATCCTCAAGTTAGTGGGACATGATTTACATCACACCAACACCAGAATCAGATAACTGAGAACAGCACGTGAAGCAAAATATGTACATGAGATAACAAAGCGTGGAGCTGGATGAACACAGCAGGCCAAAAAGCCCACAGCCTCCACAGCCAGCAGCCCCAGAGGAGACAGCCACGCTGAGCCCTGCCGAGTTTGCACCATCCCCCCTAGACCTCCCACTGACTGAGGTCAAATGGTCAGTCCTCAGAAAGGAGCTCACCTTTATCCCCCTCCACCCACACATCAATGAATACCACTCACGTTCGGACATCGAGCAGTTTTTCCTCTGCCTTCACCGCTCCAACTATTTTCTCCTCTCTCCCTCTTTGATCTGCCTCTCCCTATTTATTTCAGAACCCGCTCCCCATTCCCCTTTTCTGATGAAGGGACGAGGCCCGAAACGTCAGGGTTTGTGCTCCTAAGCTGCTGCTTAGCCTGCTGTGTTCATCCAGCTCCACACTTTGTTATCTCGGATTCTCCAGCATCTGCAGTTCCCATTATCTCTGATACAAAATGTGTACAGTACTGGTTAAAAATACTGAAATAATTTCATTGTCTTCAACTTTAAAATCAAATGCTGGAGTCTGCAGCTCAAAAGATATCAGTACAACTGGGGTCAGAGGAAACCCACAGTTCATGAAATGCCCATGAATTAAGGTGATGCCACTAAGCAATTGCCTGTGTGTGATAACATCACCCACTTGAACACAAAGCATTCGGGTCTGCACAAACAGGTGGTGTGCACAAAGGACGTGAGGGTCTGTGCCGATTGAAAGGAGATTGATCAGAATGACTCAAGAACTGAGGGATATTAGTTGTAAGCTCAGGTTGGAGAAACTGAAGTGTTCTGCACAACGCAAAGGAGACTGAGGTGATCTTTGACAAAGGTGTCTAGGTTTATGATAGATTTAGATAAGGTAGGTAAATAGCAGCTGTTCCTCTTCACTGATCGTAAAAAAAATTAGAAACAGAGATTTAAGATATTGGGCAATAGTTACTGGGAGATGAAAGGAAGGAACTTAACATTACTTTTATTTGACTCAGTACTGACATTCAAAGACCAATAATATCCAGTGCTGATCTGCAAATCCTTTTCTAACACTCTGAAGCTCTGAAATTCATTTCCTTCATCTGCTCAAACACTGTACTGCAAAACAAAAACTTTGCTCCTTATTGAAACATGCAGGTTTTTTGGAGGATTAACAGGTTGCTTGCAGAAAGATTGGTTCCCTTCTCGGGCAGTCTAGGACCAGAATACCTCATATCAGAGTGGGGTTTCATATTTAAACCAGAGATGAGGAAGAAATTATTCTCTCAGACAGTTGTGAATTGGTGGAATTCTTTGCAGCAGAGGTTTGTTGTGGCTGGGCCAATAAGTATATTTAAGGCTGAGATCGACAGATCTTTAAGCAATAAAGGTATCAAGGATTATGGGGAAAGACAACAAAGTGCAGATCAGACTGAATCTCATTGAATGGTAGAGCAGAGGTGATGGTCTGAATGGTCTCTTTCTGTTTGTAAACTCAATGGTCTTGAAACGAGGCTGCAAAACTCTCCGCAGTAAAATGTGCAAAATGAAAAATGCATGGAACCCTTCAGAAAGCTGAACCAAGGTGAGACATGGAAAGGGAAACACACAAATGATAGTCAATGTGGCTGATTGATCCGGAGTGATCTGTTTACCACGGTAAACAGGAAAACTGGTCTTCAGCTCTCACATTGAGCTCGGCTCAAAGTTTTGGCAAAGATCTATAGCTCAGTTTGAGGGTGAGTTGTTGACTTGTTTGCCGAGCTGGCATGTTCTTGCTCAGATGTTTCATCACCATGCTAAGTGACATCATCAGGAGACCCTCCGTTGAAGCAATGTTTTTCTCCTCTGCTTGGAATTTATACTGTTTGCTCCGTTATTGTGCGTAGTGTCATTTCTGGTTTTGATCTGTGTGGGTTTGTATAGGGGTCCAATTCTTTATGTTTGCTGATTGCATGACGGCTGGAGAACGATGCCTCTAGGAATTCCTGTGCATGTCTATGTTTGGCTTGGGCTACTATGGTTACCTTGTCCCAGTTGAACTGATGGCCTTCATTGTCTGAGTGTCTCGATATTAAGGAGAGTTTGTCATTCCGTTTTGCTGCTAGTTGAAGTTTTTGAATTCCAGTGTCTAGTTTCATTCCTGTCTGTCCGATGTAATGTTTACAGTCGTCATTGCACGGTATTTTGTAAACCACATTGGTTCTGCATGTTGTGGGAATGGGATCTTTAATTCTTTTAAGTGATTGTCATTGAGTGGCTGTGGGCATGTCGGCCACCATGATTCTGAGTGGTTTGAGGGGTCTTGTCGTCACTTCCAATATATTCTTGATGTATGATAGTGTGGCCAGTGTGTGAGGGCGTACTGTGTCCTTCTATTGTTGTCTGTTTAACATCGGCAGCCTCACCAAAATTCCCTCACACAAGGTACTGCTGCAGAAGACCAGATAATCCGAGTTCCCAGGCCTGGAATCAGAGCCTCAGTAGCCCAGCCGCAAAGATACAACGGGAAATGGGGGATGGCAATGAGCGCACAGGGCTACTCTGTAGTTCCTGTTACACAATCGGTGAGTGTGTGGTCCTTCTATGGTGGTACAGAGGTGCGTAAAATGCCGAGGCTGTGAGCTTGAACCTCACCCAGAGATGCTTTTATTGACACGGAGCAGGGATTATTGGGTCAGTGGGCTGTGGGAAATATCACAGAGCAATATTGGTCAAAACAGAATTTGTAAAAAGACGAACTTCTTTTGTTGGATCTTGAACTGTCCCAGGGAAATGTCTCAATTATCAACCATATTAGAGATTGCTCTCCCATCCGCTGTGAGACTCCCCCTGCCTGTTAAACTCACTCTTTGTATGTCTATCTCTGTGTCTTTTAAAATTTGATTTTTATTTCATATCCACGACCTTTTCATCGGAACCAGTTGAATTTTCATGTGTTTGACACCATTATGGAGAGGAAGTGAAAAAACCTACCAGCTGTGGGGTGTGACAATGGAAGGCAGAAGGGTGAGAAAAGGATGATCAAGAGAGTGGGGAACGATGATAGCCTTCAGATGAATTTGAATGTCATTGTTCACAATCCAGGGAAAGTTATCACCCACAGATAAATAACAATGAGAAATATAACAAAGACAGAATTTGCTGGTGAAACTCAGTAAGTCTGATGGCATCTGCGGAGAGAAAGCAGGGTTAATGTTCCCAGTTCAGTGACCCTTCTTTGGAATGAGGGAAGTAACTGTTGGTTTAGCGTTTACCAAAAGTTCAGTCAAATCATGCGTCTGCCCACCTGTGTGGGTTGCTGGTCTGCTTGGCCCCTTTGACATTGTGTGCCTGTTAGTCATACATTTGTGTGCACGTGTGGGGGCGGGGGGTGGTGTAGAGGGAGCATGCTGGGCCCATTACCCAGATGGTCACTGGATTGAAACCATTCTCTGCTGCTTACGCTAACAAATTGATGTTTGTTAGCAGCTAAGTTAATTTTGCTCACATTGTCTCTGCTTCAGCTTCTTGCTGTCAGTAACCACTTCAATCTACATTTAAAACGCATTTATCCTGACATGGACACACACTGTAAATGTGACAAACATGCACCAGCTGGTACTTTTTCCTTTCACTCAATCCCTTTCTCAACAGGAACCAACACTCGTGTGATGGTCCAAATGGCCTTCTCCTGTTCTCTGTCACTCTGGGATGATCTGAACAGTGAAAGTTATCCTCTACAGTAAGGCAATACAGCGGAGAGACAGCAGTGCAGTGGTGATAATCCTTGGGGACTGAGACACAGCAGCTGCTGGAGTTTGAATTCAATGAATAAAATCTGGAAAGTAAACTTGAATTTCAGGAACAGAGGCCATGACTTTAATTTCCTGAAATCCCATTCATTCATGTCCCTTTGGAAGGGAAGTCCTTGCCTGGTCTGGCATACAAATGACTTGAGGCCCACAGCAACATGGTTGACCCCTAACTGCCCTCTGACATCAGTTCAAGGTAAATTAGGGATGAACAACAAATGCTGTCCTGACCAGCGATACCCACATTCTACGGGAGAATAAGGAAGAACAAAAACACATTCACAACAGGGAAAATGGGCGTTCTCTCTGCATTGACTCAAGTTCACCTGATCGTCCAATCTGGACAGAGACAAGGACACCCACAGCACAGAGAAACCAGGGAACTGTGCAGACTGAGGGAAGGATTCAATTCCCCACTGAGGTGGAAACTCATTTACTCAGGTGTACTGGGGAGAGGTTGTTCACCAGTCCCATGTGTGGGAAGGGATCATTCAGTAAAATAAACTCCGGAGCCACCCACAAATTCGCACATAGTTATACTCTGCTGTTATAGCTGCTGCGAATCCCCACCGAAGAAGGAACCATATCTGGACACCTGTTTCCAGTGGAATTCTGAGGGTTACTCGACCTGAAAGGTTATCTCTGTTTTCTCTCCCCAGATGCTGCCAGTTCTACTGACCTTTTCCAGTAATTTCTGTTTTTTATTTGTTTCTGATTTACAGCAATTGCAGTCCTTTCAGTTTTTAATCCAGTGGAGTTCCACTGCTTTCTGATGTATAACCATCATTAAATCCTAGTTGTAGAACCCATAATTTAGAATAAATAATCATGTAGTTGACCATGATGAAGAAAACCGTGGACTGCAGGGAGTTATCAATCAAGTGGAAAGATAAAATGGTGAAAGGAATTGAATCCACAGGAGTGAGTGATAATGAATTTAGGGAGACTGAACTATGAAAGTGAAGAATAGTGAGTGGTGGAGAGGGACAAACAGACCTTGGAATGAACATTCACAAATCCCTGAATGTGGTTAGATAGGAAGATCAGGTGGTTGAGAGGGTTTGATATATTTTGTATGCACATTATTCAGCTGATAGCTCCAATTCAGCTTCTCATCAATATTCGCCCCCAGGATGATGATAATGGGGAATTCCATAAAGATACACCCAGCGAATGTCACTTGGCTGTGGTTAGATTCTCATTTCTCAGATTTGGTCATTATTTGTTGGTACTTGTTGGTGCAAATGTTCTTTGTCACATGGCAGGGTCACTTCAATGTTGTCCAGGCTCACTGCATTTAGATATCTACTGCTTCGGTATCCAAGGAGCCACAAACGGTGCTAAAGTATTGTGCAAGCATCAGCAAACATTCCCACTTCTGACCTTATGGCGCAGGGAAGGTCATTGATGAAACAGCTGAAGGTGGTTGGGACTAGAACCTGATCCTGAGGAACTCCTGCAGCTGAGACGATTGCCATCCTACAATCATAAGCCTCTTCTTCTGTATTCAGTATTATCAAACCAGGGTGAAGTAGGGTAAGGAGGGTAAGAGAATGTACATTGGAAACAGAGAAGGAAAAGGAGCAGAACTTTAAAACACAGAACAAGTAGAAAATAAACTTGTCCCAGCAGTGCAGCACAAGGTAACTGTCAAATACAACCATATCAGGTCAGAGTTATTGTTGCTCCGACAGTTTAACTGCAGGTCCATAACAGTGAACCATCAACAGTTACTTAGGGCTCAGAAACTATCTGTATAGCTTAAGATAGTCACGTAAGTGTTACTCGCCCAGCTGTGAGCTGACGGTCGGATAGAGAAGCTCTGAAGATAGTATGGAAGTGGAAGTCCTGTTGAAATTAGAGGACTCAGAACTTTTTCAGAAACTGAACAGCATCCTTTTTTTGTAGTAAGTAAGTGACATATACATTTATTTTACATCAATGTCATATGCAACCATTCTTACATGAAAATGCCTTCATATTGCTGTTTTGAGCTGTAAAAGTTGTAGTGTCTCCAAGCTAAACTTACAGACCTCTTCCACATGTATGTGGTACTAGTTTGAATAAATACACCTTGTTTTGATTTACTGAGGTCTGAAGATGCAATCTTTTCAAAAACCAGCTATACAAGGAAGAATAATATTCTCTGGTTCTTATTGAACTTCGCTTTGTCATGATTCCTTCATACAATGCTCTGTCAAATGGAGCCTTAAGATAGTGGATAGTCCCTCTCACATTTGGAATTCAGCTGTTTGGTCCATGTTTGCACTTAGAATGTAGGGAGGACAGGAGATGAGTGGCCCTTGCTTAACTCAAACTGAGATCCATGACCATGATATTATAAAGCAAGAGCTGTTTGATGTTATGGTTGTCACCCAGTTTTGACTGCATTTACGTACTGACAGGCCAGACAATTGACTGAAGGCTTGTCCACACAGACCACGTGTATGGTTTCTCTTCACTGTGAATGACACTTGTTCCTTCCATATTCAAAGCTCCTGGGAATTAAGTGTTCCTGGCAGTTCTTGATCCAGTGTTTGAGTTGGGCAGCCTGTCAGTAAATGTTCCTTTCCAATTCCCTGGAAAAATAAATTTACAATAGTTAAAAGTAGAATGAAAGCTGCTAGATTGTCACCTGGATCAGTAAAAACTGCAGATGCTGTAAATCAGAAATGAAAAGTAATTTGCTGGTAAAGCTCAGCAGATCTGGCAACATCTGTGAATGAAAAAACAGGTTAATGTTTCAGGTCTGATGATCCTTTCTCAAGTTCAGAGGAAGGGTCACCGAACTCAAAACATTAACTCTGTTCTTTCCTTCACAGATGTTGTCAGTCCTGCAGAGCTCTTCCACTTGGATCTTTGAATGGACAGAAGATGAAAAGTACAGGATAAATCAGGCTGTGGGAACTGGCTGCAGAGCCAATCATTATTTGTGCAGAGCCAGCAGAGTGGGAGGTTTGAGTGAGACCACAACAATGCTGTCGGTGTAACAACACAAACCGTACAACTATCTGACCATAACCTGTGTCAGTCTGTAACTGGATACGTGTAAATGACCGAAGCTTGCTGAAAATGCATTCCTGCAAGCAGGTGGGAATTCATCAGGTGGGAATTATCCTTTCGATAATTAATTCCCCTTTTGCACTGGTGGGATTTGTATTTGGAGTACTGTGTTCAGTTCTGGTCACCCGACTTAAAGAAGGTTGTTATGAAACATTTCCTGGCCGATTCAATGGACTAATACCTGGAATGAGTGGATTGCCTTAAAGGGACATCTAGAGGAAAATACAGGCTCGGCCTGTATTGTCTGGAGTTTAGAAAAGAAAGAGGAGACTAAATTGAAACATGAAAGATCCTGAGGGGACCTGACCAGATGCATGGTGAAAACATGGTCCCTCTTGTGGAAGGATCTAGAACTGAGGGTCATTGTTTGAAGGTAAGGGTGAGTCCATTTGAAATAGTGAGGAACATTTCTTTTCTCTCAGAGGGCTGAGAATCTTTGTGACTCCCTTCGTCAAAAGGCAGTGGAGGCAGCATCTTTTTTTTTTAAAAGGCAAAGACAGATTCTTGCTGACCAAGACAATGAAAGATATTCTGAGATATGCAGGTACATAGAACCGAGGTTGAAATTAGATCAGTGATTTTATTGAGTCGCAGAGCAGGCTCGAGGGGCCGAGTGACCCACACTTGTTCCTCATTCCTACGTTTGAATAAACCGCAGGACAAAGCAGCTCAGGTCGTGTCTGATTACTGTGGGTGAGGAGGGTGTTTGAGCTCCCACTACACTCACCCAGTGGATTAGTTCCTTTCTACACCCCGGCCAGCTTCAATTAACATTTGAAAAGTTTTAATCACATCAGCTGTCATCCTTCTAAATTACAGGGAATACATCATTCCTGGTGAGATGATGCATTTTAATAGGAGTAGAGAACACACAAATTAGCAGTTATCCATTCTGCCTCTCGAGCCTCAAAAAGGTCAAAGTTGATCTATTTAGGATTCAATTCCACATTCCCACTTGGCCTTGATAGTCTTTTTCCAAAAAAAAATCCTGTGGGCATTGCTCGCTGTGTTTAATTGTCATTAAAAAGTTGGCAGTGATCTGTCTCCATGAACCACTGTAGTCCATGAGCGGTAGGTGGACGCACAATGCTGTTAGGGAGAGAATTCAGGATTTTGACCCAGCAATACTGAAGGTACAACAACACATTTCCCAGTCAGGATGGTGAGTGGCGTGGAGGGAATTCACACCCACCACAGAGTCTACAGCACGGAAAAAGGTTCTGCTGACTCTGTCTGATCTTGACACTATCTTGCAAGTACTCTGTCATTCCATCTTTTATAGCTGAACCTAAGATATTTTTCCAACCAACAACTTTATGCAAATTCCCTGTTTTCTTTCTGACTCCCTTCTTACATATTGGGGTTACAGTAGCGATCCTCCAATCCATAAAAACTGAGTCTATAGAATTTGGAGGAAAACCACTTGTGAATCTGCTATTTCTACAGCCACTTCCTAAGGTACTTTAAGATGAAGGTTATCAGTGTCTGGGGATTTATCTGCCTGTTATCCCATTAGTTGTCCCAATATCATTTTCCTACTAATACTGATTCCACCTTCCCATTAGACCCTGTGATCCCCTTAATTTGGGGGGGTTATTTGTATCCTCCTTTTTGAAAACCTCAGACATATCTAATTGGTTTGTCTTCACTTTGTACCGCATTATAAATTCCTTGTTTCTGCTCGTAAGGAGACCCTATATTCCTCTTGACAGTCTTTCACTACCAATCTTCAACTAAGAGTTTAATGATGATCATGAAACCGTTGTTGATCGTCAGGAAAAACCCATCTGGCTCACGGATACCCTTCAGGGAAAGGAACTGTTATCCTTCACCTGGTTTGGTCTGTGTGTGACTCCAGCCATACAGCAATGCAGTTGACACTTGATAGCCCTCTGGGCAATCACAGATGGGCAATAAATTCTGGCCAAGCCAGAAAAGTCCACATCCTTTGAATGAATATAAAACAAAATTCTATTGGTTTGTACTGTCCCTGCAGCATGCACTCATGTTCTGTTTTCTCACTCTGACTAAATCCCTTTGTTTCCCTTTGCAGAAATCTAAACTGCTCCCAATCATGTTGTCAGTTGTTTTATTGGCCTAATTGTGTATGCTGCTTCCTTAAATTTAATACCGGTTCATTTCCCTTTCTGTGCTGTGGTTTGATCATGTTTCCCATTTTGTTCTTATGCCAGGCTGCGATGAATAACTTCCCCAGCTTGTCCACGTCCTCTTTCAATGTTTGCCATTACCCATTTCCCATCATCCATTCAAACACTGATTCACCATTTATCACAACTAGCTCGTGCCTCATACCATTTTATCTCCTTTCATTTAATTACAGGACCAAGTCTCAGAAACAACAATATCACTCTCCAGCTTTGTGAAGAATTCTATCCTATTGTGGTCACTCATCCTTAAGGGCCCATACTCAACTGGATTGTCAATTATTCCATCCTCATTATACAATACCCATCTGCTTCTTCAACATGTTGATTCATAAAATTGTACCATATCGACACAGGATTCCTCCTCGACTATACTGCTACAGTGTGATTTGGGCAATTTAAGTAGGTTGCAGTCACCTGTAATTAAAGCCATACCTTGATGCCTTATATCTCTCAAATCCACCCTAATGCCTTCCCCAATATTACTGCAGCTTGGGATCCATATGCAGCACTAAGGTTATTTTCTGTCCATTGGTGTTTTTCAGCTCAACCCAAACAGACTCTACTTCACTACAACCTATAACCTGGCTCACATCAGTTTCCTGTTTTAATCAGCAACTCCTGACAAATCCTTTCCCCTCTTTCCTGCCCAATCCATCTTCCTCAGACAACCCAATTATTCCAGGTTTCAATCTTGCAAACCTTCTCTGAGCCACTTTGAATAAACGAACAGAAGACCAAAACCTGCAGACAGTATTCGAGATTTGGTTTGACCCCTTCCTTGTACAAATGAAGTGAGCATCTTTTCATTGATGATTACTTGTTGTCATAATAAGGGAGATGGCCTCGTGGCTTTCTGGATTTCAGAGAGATCTTAATCAATTGGGGCAATGGGCTGAGGAATGGCAGATTGAATGTTATTTGGATAAATGTTTGTTTTACCACAACGCAATACTTCACAAGGGCAGGACTTACACAATTAATGGTTGGGCTCTGGGTAGTGTTGCAGAACAGAAATAACCGCGGGTTTCAGGTACATCATTCTTTGAAATTTGCATCACAGGTAGACAGGGTGGTTAGGAAGGCATTTAGCACACTTGTCTTCATTGCTCAGGCCTTTGAGTACAGGAGTTGGGAAGTGATGTTGGCTAGTCCTCTTCTCTCAGGCTGTGTGCTGCTCTGGTTGTCCTGTTATGGGAAGATTATTATTAAACTGGAGTGGGTTTGGACAAAATTACCAGGATATTGCTGGGAATGGAGGGTTTGAGTTATAAAAATACGCTGGATAGGCTGGGACTTCGTTCACTGGAAGGTAAGGGGTTGAGAGATGGCCTTATGTAGGTTAATAATATAATGAGACACACAGATAAGGAATAGCAAAGGTCTTTTCCCTCAGTTGGGGAGTTTCAAAACCAGGGGCATTTTTTTTTAAGATGAGGGGAGAAAGATTTAAAAAGGACATGATGGACAACTTTTTGTTTTACACAGAGTGCTCAGTGTGTGGGATGAACTGCCAGAGGAAGTGGTGGATGTGGGTACAATTACAATTTTTAAAAAACATTCAGGTAAGTACATGAATTTGAACGGTTTAGAGCGAATATCGGCCAAACGCAGGAAGATGGGACTAGTTTAGTTTGGGAACATGGTCGGCATGAACTAGTTGTATCGATGGGCCTGTTTCCATGCTGTGTGACCCTCTGATAACATTCTATATCTGCACACTAACTCTGAAACTCAATTTCTTAATTTAAATTCTTCTGCACTTCAGAATTCCATTTAACGAATGTTGTGCTCCATTCATTTTGGGAGGAAGAATTTTTCCACTTCATCCACATCCTGCAAGATATTTTGCCTGAAATAATGTTCCAGATTTCAAAGAAAAGATCGAAAGGGGGGCAAAACAGGTGAGGGAGTAGCTTTTATTAATAAGAAAAACATTGCTGCTATCACCAGAAGAGATATTTTAGAAACACCATCCAATGAAAACATATGTTGAAATTAGAAATAAGAAGGAAAAATCATCTAATGGGATTGTACCATAGGCTTCCTAATAGTCAGAAGGAAGTTGAGGAACAAATGTGCAGAGAGATCTCAGATAGGTGTGAGAATAATAAGATTACAATAGTTGGTCATCTTCAGTTTCCAAACATTTACCCAGACTGACAGAGTGTTAAAGGTTTGGATGGTGAGTAATTTGTGAATTGTGTTCAAGAAAATTTTCTTTCCCAATAAATCAATGTTCCTCTGAAAATAAAAAGCTTTTCTTGGTTAATAAGGCATAGCAAGTGACTGAAGTGACAGAACAGAGAAACTTTGAACCTTGTGATAGTAATTCTATCAGTTTTACAACAGTTGTGGAAAAGGATATGTCTTTCAGAAAAATTAAAAGTTTTCAATTGGAGGAAGGCAATTTTTAATGGTATAAGATAAGAACTTTCAAAAGTTTGAGGAAGGATCAACGGACCCGAAATGTTAACTCTGATTTTTGCTCACAGATGCTGGCAGCCCTGCTAAGCTTTTCCAGCAACTTCTGTTTTTGTAACTTTCAAAAGTTATCAGGAGTAGACTGCAGGTATAAGGATGTCTGATAAGTGGGAGGCTTTGAAAAGTGTGATAATTCAGAATCATTATGTCCCTGTTCGGGTGAAAGGTAAAGTTGGTAGGATTAGAGAACAATGGGTGAAAAAGATACTCAGGTTTTAGTCAAGAATAAAAAATGATAAATTATTAGATGCAAACAACTTGGCTCAAATAAATATCTTGAACAGTGTAAATAGTGTTAGGGGAATTCTTAAACAGGAGATCAGGGCGGCAAAAAAGCAACATGAAACTTCCGTGGTAGATAAGCTTAAGAATAATTCATAGAGTTTTTACAAGTGCATTAAGAGATAGAAAGCACCGAGAGAGCAAGCAGGGCTCCAAAAGGTGAAAAAGGTCAACTCTGTGTTGAGCCACAGGAGGAAAGAGAGATCTTAAAGGAATATATTGCATCAGTTTTTACTGTTGAGAAAGAAATGGAGGCTAGACAAGCCAGGAATAGAAATATTTTGGTTTGAAGACAGTTCACAGAAATGGGGGAGATTTTTAATGAATTTGTTCTCAGTGTTTACTGAGTAGAGAATCATGGATGCTAAGGATAAAAAGGGAAGCAAGTGGGGATGTTCTGGACCATTGCGGAGGTGTTTACAGCCTCAAAGCACATTAAGGTTGATAAATCCACTGGACCTGATGAAGTCCAGCTTTGGACACTGCGGGAGGCTGGGGAAGAAATTGCAGAGATTTTTGCTTCATCTTTTGCCACTGCTGAAATTCTGGAAGACTGGAGGGTGACTAATGTTGTCTCATTGTTTAAGAAAGGTAGCAAAAACCAGTCAGGGAACTACAGGCCAGTGAACCAGTGGTAGACAAGGTATTGAAGATGATATTCAGGGAGTGGATGCACAAATGCTTGGATATTCAAGGTCTGATTTGGGATAGTCAGCATGGCTTTGTGCACAAGAATCATATCTGACAAATTATTCATGCTTTTCAAAGAGGTAAGCAAGAGGATTGATGAGAGTAAGGCAGAGAATTCTGTCCATGTGGACTTTAGTAAGGGCTTTAACAAGGTCCCGTACAGCAGGCTAGTCATGAAGGTTCGGTTGCGCGGGATCCAGGGAGAGCTACTCATGGGATTGATGGTAGGAAGCAGAGCACGATGGCCGAAGGTTGGCTCTTGGACTGGAGTCGTGTGGCTCATGGTGTGACACAGGGGTCAGAACTGGGACCTTTGTCATTTTTCACTGACATAAACAATGTGGATGTGAATGTGCACGGCATGATTAGTAAGTTTGCGGATGATACAACATTAAGAGGTATCACTGATAGCAGTGAAAGTTATCAAAAATTAGAGCAGGATGGTGATCAGATGGGGAAGTTGGCTGAGGATTGCCAAATGAAATTCAATACAGCTAAGCGTGAGGTGTTGGCCTTTGGAAAGTTCAACCGAGGTCAGAGTCATACAGTGAATGGTAAGTTCTGAGGAGTATTGTGGGACAGAGACAATGAGGAGTACAAGTACATAGTTGGTTGAAAGCAGCATCACAGGTAGACAGGGTGGTGAGCAAAGCATTTAGCAGGTCGGCCTTCTTCGGTCGAGGCAGGGCATATAGAAGTTGGGACATTAAAGATGTACAGGTCATTGGTGAGGCCACACTTGCAGTGTGGTGTACAGTTTTGGTCACCCTGTTACAGGATAGGCATAGTTAAACTGGAAAATGTGCAAAGAGGAGTTATAAAGGATATTGCTGGGAATAGTAGTCCTGAGTTCCGAGGAGAGGTTGGCCAGGATTGGGCTTTATTCCTTGGAATGTAGGAGAATGAGCGGTGACCTCACTGAGGTGGATAAAATCATGAGGGGCTTAGACAGGAAGAATGCATGTAGTCTTTTTCCCAGGGATGGGGAATGGAAAACTAGAGTGTACAGATTTACGGTGAGAGAGGTCAGATTTAAGGAGGATGTGAGGAGCAACTTCTTCACATAGAGAGTGGTGCATATTTGGAATGGGCTGCCAGAGAAAGTGGTTGAGACAGGCACGAAAACAACGATTAAAAATCATTTGGGCACGTTCATGGATGGAAAGCGTTTGGAGGGGGATATGGACCAAATGCAGGCAATTAGAACTTGTTGAGTGGGCACCATAGTCAGCACGGACCAGTTTGGGCCGAAGGGCCTGTTTCCATGCTGTATTACACTCTGACTTTAAACCTCCAGGTCCTGCTCTAGTGCATCAAACCATGTTGTGGGAAGTTAAAGAGAAAACATGGGGCGCCCTTGCAGAAATATTTGTATCATCTATAATTACGGGTGAGGTGCCAGATGACTGGAGAGTGGCTAAAATTGTGCCTTCGTTTAAGGGACGTAAGGAGAAGCCTGGGAACTATCGAGCTGAGAGTCTGACTTCTGTTTTGGGTATGTAGTTGAAGGTAATAGTGAAATGTAGGATTTATGTCTTTGGAGAGGTCGGAATGATTAGTTGATTGATTTTCTTGGAGAAGTAACAAAGAAGCTAATTGAGGGCAGAGTGGTGGAAGTCGTTTATATTGACAAGAGTAAACCCTTTGACAATGTTCCACAAGGTGGACTAATTAGTAAAGTTCGATCATATGGGACTTGGGGGGAGCTTGTCAACTGGATATAAATATGGCTTAGTGACAGGACACAGGGACTGGTGGTAGAGGGTTGTTTATCAGACCGGAGGCCTGTTACCAGAGGTGTTCCACAGGGGTCAGTGCTCTGCCCAATTTTGTTTGGCGTCGTATAAAAACGTGATTTAGATGAGAATAGTGCAGACATGGTTAGCACATTTGCAGATGACACCAAAATAGGCAGGATAGTGGACAGCGAAGTAGGTTGTCCAAGATTGCAAAGAGATCTTGATTTATAGGGTTAAGAGGCTGAGGAATGGCTGGTGGTGTTGAATTTGGATAAAGGCGAGTTATTTCATTTTGGTAAAACAAACAAGAACAGGACTTATACAATTAAACGTAGGGCCTTAGGGTTAGTGTTGTCGAACAGAGAGACCTCAGGGTTCAGGCCCTTAATTCTTTGAGGTTGGTGTCACATGTCGAAAGGGTGGTTAAGTCGGTGTTTAGCCTGCTTGCCTTCATTGCTGGGACCTTTGAATATAGGAGGTGGGACGTGATGTTGAAGCTGTGCAGAACATCAGTGAGGCCTCTTCTGGAGTAATGCGTCCACTTCAGATCTCCTGTTATAAAGAAGAATATCATCAACCTGAGGAGGGTTCAGAAAATATTTCTCAGAATGTTGCCAGGAATGGAGGTTTTAAGTCGTAAGGAGAGGCTTGATCGGTTGAGACATTTTTCCACTGCAGTCTAAGAATTGGAGGAGTGGCCTTATATGTTTATAAAATCATGACGCGTATAGATGAGGTGAATGGAAGGTCCCTTTTCATTCAGGTGAGGTATTTCAAGACTAGGGGGCTGGAGAAAGCTAGCTGAATCATTCACTCTCCATTTATGAAGCTGAACAGTTCCTTTTGCCAACCTATTTGACGAAGGGCCAGAGAGATGGAGACTAGGTGATGCTTCTCGTGGCTGGATTAACTTTCTACTCTGGGTGGCTTCATGCTACACTTACAGTCTATAGGTTACCAGTACTGGAGGGTACGGGTTATGAGGAGAGACTGGGGCTTCACTGGAAAATAGGTTGAGCAGTGACTTTGGAGAGGTTTATAAAATCATGAGGGGTATAATGTGAACAGCAAGGATCTTCTCCCTTAGATATGGGAGACCAAAACTGGAGGGTATTTTTTAACAGGAGAGGAGAAATATTTCAAGGGCAGCAAGGGGGAGCTGTTTCAAACAGTAGGTTGTTTTTATGTGGAATGAACTGCCAAAGGAAGTTGTAGATGCAGGTACAGTTCCAATATTTAAAAGACATTTGGACAGGTACATGAATAGGAAAGGTTTAGAGGGATATGGAACCAACTCAAGCAAGTGGGACTTGTTCAGTTTGGGATGGTCAGCATGGACAAGTTGGAACGAAGGAGGCTACAGAACTCAGAAATATTTTCTTGATATTTTCAAAATATTTCACATTGCAGGAGTGGGAGTGCTAGATGTCTTTTAAAATATAAAGATGGACAAATCTCCAGTACCTGATCTAGTGTATCTGAGTACATTGTGGGAAATAAGGGAGGAAATTGCAGAAATATTCATATCATCTATAAATATGGGTGGGGTGCCAGATGACGGGAGAGTGGCTGATATTATGCCTTTGCTTTAGAAGGGATGTTGGGAGAAGCCTGAGAACCGGAGACTGTAGCCTAACACTGGAATACAGTCACAGAATTAAAGTCAGTGTGGATTTACGAAAGGGAAATCATGCTGGATAAATCTGCTGGAATGTTTCAAGAATGCAACATTTAGAGTTGAAAAGACATTGGATGTGGCTTATATGGGCTTTGAGAAGGCATTCAAAGGTCCCACAGAAGAGATTAGCATGTAAATTTAAAGCATGAGAGATTGGGTATTCACAGGGATACAGAACAGGTTGGCACACAGAAACAGTCAGAGTAAACAGTCATTTCTTGTATGCCAACCAGTGACCAGTGTGGTACTGCAGGGGTCAGTGGTGGACCGCAGGTATTCACACTATCTGTTAGTTATTTAAAATGAGAAAGCTTGAATGTCATATCTGCAAGCTTGCAGGTTCAGGACAGTGATCTGTGAGGAGGATGCAAATATGTTTCAGTGTGACTTGAAGTTGAGTGAATGGGGCGAAAATGCAAGGCAGATGAAATATACTGTGGATAAGTTCGAGACTATCCAGTTGATTTACAAAACTAGGAAAACACAAGTCACTGACAGTCAGCATGCTGGTGCAGCAGGGAGCTAAGAAGGCAAATGGTATTTTGACCTTCAGAGTGACAGCATTCGAGTACAGGAGCAGGGACGTCTTGCTGAAGTTGTACAGTATCTTAGTGAGACCACACCTGGGGTGGTATGTGTAAATTTGGAATTCGTACCTGAGGAAGGATATTCTCGCTATGGAGGCTATTCACAATAGTTGATCAGACTGATTCCTGGGATGGCAAGGCTGACATATAAGGACAGAATGGATTGGTTAGGATGAAATTCACTGGAGTTTAGAAGAATGAGGAAAAATTTCACAGAAACCAATAAAATTCTAGGTAAATACAGGAAGGATGTTGTCAATGACCAGGGAGTCGGAGCTTAGGGGCATGGGCTAAGCTGTTAAGGACTGAAATGAGGAAACCTTTTTAAAAAAACAGAGACTGGTGACCCTGTGAAATTTGCTGCCACAGAAAGCAGTTAAGATCAAACACTGGATGTTTCCAAGAAGAAGATCATATGTATAGTTGTGAGGGTTTAAGGGATCAAAGGGTTTGGCTCTAAAGTGGGAAGAGGCTGAGTAGAATGATCAGCAATGATCAAAGTGAATAGCGGAGTAGGATCGAAAGCTACAATGGCCTGCGCCTGTTCCTATTTTCTATGTTTCTATTCTGTTAAAGGTGGAAAAAGAACAAAATGATTACAACTGACACAAATATCAGCACAACCTTATCACCACTGGATGAAAATCCTATAACTCCTTACCAAACAGCAACATGGGAGCTACTTCACCACGTGGATTGCAGCAGATCAAGAAGGTGCAGCGTGATTTTGAAAGTTTCTGGAGTGGCCGCTCTGTCTCTCATTTTCAATCCAGTTTTCAAGTTGTTGAATGCCCTGAGAAAAGCAACATAGTATGTCAGAAATATCTTTGGATGTTTGCTGATACTGGGGGACCTGAGGGGTGGGACTGCGGCTAGGGTTACAGAAGTGGGTAAAGTTGGGGAAGAGGGAGAATAAGAGAAACAATTGGCTGGATTTTGTGGTGGGGTGATGGGCAAAGAATAACCCCAATATCCAAACCACACGGCCCCACCCTGCTCAGTTCTCTCCCTCCACTCTGGTCTTTCTCTGAGCCTCTTTCACACCAACAGCCAGCTCAGCGTCAAAGACATGCATGTGGACACTTTTCAATCAGTCTCGGGCACTAGGACAAGCATATTGCAAACAGTCCTCAGTGTACACAGCAATGATTTAAACCATTAGCTTTTGATACCAGCCCCATTCACAGCAAAGATAGTCACAGGATAAATTTTAAAAAATCAAAAACAAAACTGACCACATTACATAAGCAGTTTACATGATGCATTGTTTCACATGGACAGAGGATTGTCAAACTTTTACCCTGTCACATCAGCAGCTAAATACCTTTTCTCAGAAATCCCCTGTTGTAAAGTCCTTCTGTTTGGACCATGTTCCCTCCCAGACTTGCTGGCACCAGTTCCTAGATGCTGACCTTATTAATGGCCAAAAAAAATGTCTACATCATTTTTGAATAAGAAACAACCTGCAATTAACTTAAAGACCTGGCCTCAGAAATCAATAACTGGTTTTGTATTTTTTTTTAGCACAACTGCTGCTCACAGTCCAGACGTCACCGTTCAACTCTCAGATGCAAGCCAAACATGACTTTTAAAAACTCAGCGATGGTGCTGACACTGGACATAGCGGAAAGACCTCTAACCAGTGAGTGCACACTGGAGTTCTGCTTTACTGAGAACACCTCTCATTGCTGTAATCACATTCTGAAGTGGCTTGACAGGGTAAAAGCTGACAGGACTTTCCCTCTCACAGGACAGCCTAGGCCTGTTTCAGGGAGGAAGCCTGAGGCTCGCTGCAACCTACACGCAGCACCAGAAGACCCCTGTTTGAGACTTGTGACCTAAACTGAGCAATCATGCAGCCCTCTTGCTGGAATACAGCACCAAAGCTGCCCTCCCCTTTAACCCGTACTCACCGCTTGTGGCTTACATAGAGGCCCATTTCATTCCGGACATCCCTCCCAGTACGCATGCTCCGTGGCTGAACGACATCTAACGACCAATAGTAAGCAAGAGGCGGAACAGGAAGAAGGCACCGGATGCGCTTGTTCTCCAACCAATCAGAGGACGAGGCCACAATTCTGGGGGCGGGTCACCGGACCGGAAACGTTGAACTCTGCCTGATCCTTCACAGATGCTGCAGACAGGCTGAGCTTTTCCAGCAAAACAAAGTGTGGAGCTGGATGGACACAGCAGGATAAGCAGCATCTCAGGGGCACAAGAGCTGGTGTTTCAGGCAGTTTTAATGTAGTTCCCATGGTCTCTGAGCTTCTCCAACAGAGATAGTAGGAACTGCAGATGTTGGAGGATCTGAGGTAACAAGGTGTGGAGCTGGATGAACACAGCAGGACAAGCAGCATCAGAGGGGCAGGAAGGCCAACGTTCGGAGCCTAGACCCTTCATCAGAAATGGGGGAGGGGAAGGAGGCTCAAGTAAATATGGAGAGAGTGGGGGAGGTCGATACACGATGGATAGAGGAGAAGATAGATGGAGGGGAGACAGACAAGTTAAAGGAGCGGGGATGGAGCCAGTAAAGGTAGGTAGGGAGTTAGGGAGGAGATAGGTCAGTCCAGGGAGGACAGACAGGTCAAGGGGCGGGATGAGGTTAGGAGGTAGAAGATGGGGGTGGGACTTGAGGTTCGTGGAGGGAATAGGTGAGAGGAAGAACAGGTTAGTGAGGTGGGGACAATCTGGGCTGGTTTTGGGATGCAGTGGGGGGAGGGGAAGAGCTGGGCTGGTTTTGGGAGGCGGTGGGGAAGGTGAGATTTTGAAGCTTGTGAAGTCCACATTGATAACATTGGGCTGCAGGTTTCCCAAGCGGAATATAAGCTGATGTTCCTACAACCTTCGGGTGGAATGGTTGTGGCACTGCAGGAGGCCCAGGATGGACATGTCGTCTAAGGAACAGGGGGGGGGATTTGAAGTCTTTTGCGACTGGGAGGTGCAGTTGTTGACTGTGAAGCAAGCATAGGTGTTCTGCAAAGCAGTCCCCAAGCCTCCGCTTGGTTTCCCGATGTAGAGGGTGCCACAACGGGAACAGCAGATGCAGTATACCATATTAGCAGATGTGGCGTCTCGGATGGGGGTGACAGGGGAGGTATAGGTGCACGTGTAGCTCTTCCTGCGTTTGCAGGGAAAAGTGCCGGGTGTAGTGGGGCTGGAGGGGAGTGTGGAGCGGGCAATGGAGTCATGGCGAGAGTGGTCCCTCCAGAAAGCAGATAAGGGTGGGGAGGGAAAAATATCTTTTGTGGTGGGGTTGGATTGCAGATGGCTGAAGTGTCGATGGATAGTGTGTTGGATCGGAGGTTGGTGGGGTGGTACGTGAGGACGAGGGGGATTCTGTTATGGTTGTTATTGCGGAGAGGGGGTGTGAGGGATGAGTTGCGGGAAATGCCTGAGACATGGTCGAGGGCGTTCTCGATCACTGAGAGGGGTGGTTGTGGTCCTTGAAAAATGAGGACATCTGAGATGCACAGTGGTGGATTGCCTCATCCTGGGAGCAGATGTGGTGGAATTGGGAATAGAGGATGTCATTTTTGCAGGAAGGTGGGTGGGAGGAGGTGCATTCTGTAGCTGTGGGAGTTGGTGAGCTTGAAATGGATATCGGTTTCTAGGTGGTTGCCGAAGATGGAGATAGAGAGGCCAAGGAAGGAGAGAGAGGTATTAGAGATGGTCCAGGTGAACCTAAGGTTGAGGTGGAAGGTGCTGGTGAAGTGGATGAACTGTTTGAGCTCTTCCTGGAAGCAGGAGGCGGCATTGATACAATCGTCAATGTAAAGGAGAAAGAAGTGGGATTTAAGGCCAGTGCAGGTACGGAAGAGGGATTGTTCCACGTAACCTACAAAGAGGCAGGCATAGCTTGGGCCCATGCGGGTACCCATGGTCACCCCCTTTATCTGTAGGAAGTGGGAGGAATTGAAAGAGAAGTTGTTGAGTGTGAGGACGAGTTTGGCTGAGCAGATGAGGGTGTTAGTGGAGGGGGACTGGTCGGGCCTGTGGGACAGGAAGAAGCAGAGGTCCTTTAGGCCATCTGTATGGGGAATGCAGGTGCATAGGGACTGGACGTGCATGGTAAAGATGAGGTTTTGGGGACCGGGGAATTGTAAGTTCTGGGAGAGGTGGAGAGTGTGGGTGGTGTCTCGGATGTAGGTAGTGAGTTCATGGACAAAGGAGGAGAAAATGAAGTCCAGATAGGTGGAGAAGAGTTCAGTGGGGCAGGAGCTGGCGGAGAGAATGGGTCGAGCAGGGCAGGCAGGTTTGTGGATTTTGGGAAGGAGAGAGAAGTGGGCAGTTTGGGGTTGGGGAATGATGAGGTTGGAGGCTGTGGGTGGGAGGTCATCTAAGGTGATGAGGTTGTGGATGGTTTGGGAGACAATGGTTTGGTGATCGAGCGTGGGGTCATGATCAAGGGGACAGGAGGAGGTGGTGAAGGAGTGTCGGCATATAGCCTCAGCAATGTAGAGGTCAGTGCACCATACTACAACTACGCCCCCCTTGTCCATGGGTTTTATGGTGAGGTTGGGACTGGAGTGGAGGGCTGCACTTTCTGCAGGGGAGAGGTTGGAGTGGGTGAGAGGGGTGGAGATGTTGAGGCGATTGATGTCATGACGGCAGTTAATGATGAAGTGGTTGAGGGAGGGTAGGGGCCCTTGGGATGGTGCCCAGGAGGGGTGGGTGCATTGGAGGAGAGAGAAGGGGCCGATAGAGGGAGGGTTAGGCTCACGTTTAAAGAAGTAAGGTGGAGGCGGATGCGGTGGAAAAACTAATCAGCGTCCAAGCATGACCGGTTCTCGTTGATTTGTGGGTGGAGGGGGACGAAGGTGAGCCCTTTACTGAGGACTGACCGTTCGTCCTCAATAAGGGCGGTAGGAAGGAGGGATGGTGTAGACTCGGCAGGGTTTAGTGTTTCTGTCTCCTCTGGAGCTGCTGGCTGTGGAGGCGGTGGGCAGAGTTGCTTCGGCAGTGGCAGGTGGAGCTGCGTCAGTGTCAGCAGTGGGCAGTTGCATAAGGCGGCAGTGGTTGGAGTTGCATCGGCGGTGGGCGGAGCAGGGTAGGAGGTGGCAGCAGCGGTGATGGTAGGGGTGTCCTCGGAAATGGAGGCGGTGGCATTCTCTGTCCCGGAAACGGTGCATCCGGCGGCGGAGGATGTGACATCTT
The DNA here is from genome assembly GCF_030684315.1 of Stegostoma tigrinum. NCBI lineage: Eukaryota > Metazoa > Chordata > Chondrichthyes > Orectolobiformes > Stegostomatidae > Stegostoma > Stegostoma tigrinum. Next base: position 4,534,333 of record NW_026728419.1, on the reverse strand, counting down.
TCCTGGTGGCTCCGACAGAGGCCACATGGCCAATGGTGGTGGGCACATTGTGGGGGAGTTCCTGGGTAGGGTTGGTGATTTGGGAGGTGGGGGAAGCCTGTTTTGGGTGGTAGGTACCATAAGTTTACTGTACTTGGTTTTTGTCTGGAAGAGGGAGGCTCTGAGCGGGGGTAGGCTGGATTACAGTGCCTGGAGATGCCGGCGCATTGCTGCGACTGTGTGTTTCAGGAGTCGCAGGGAGAAACACTTGTGAATGGTCTTAATGCTCTGGATGTAGACATTGTCACGTTTGGGGCCAAATTGGGAAGGCTTGAATGTGGACTGCAGTACGTTGGGGATGATCTGGTTCCATAGGCAGGTACTTAGGAAGGTAACATGGCTCTAGTATCAGAGATAATGGGAACTGCAGATGCTGGAGAATTCCAAGATAATAAAATGTGAGGCTGGATGAACACAGCAGGCCAAGCAGCATCTCCGGAGCACAAAAGCTGACGTTTCGGGCCTAGATCTCTCTGATGAAGGGTCTAGGCCCGAAATGTCAGCTTTTGTGCTCCTGAGATGCTGCTTGGCCTGCTGTGTTCATCCAGCCTCACATTTTATTAAGATGGCTCTAGTACCTGGTTTGCTGCATGACATGGTCAAGCAGTTTCAAGGCCGAAGAGGGCAGTTTTTGGACACTTTTCTAGGGTAATGGTGAGACTGCATGAGGCTGTGGGCATGATGAAATCAGAAGCCATCCAGAGATGATTGGCTGAACTGATTCCTGTGAGAAGTATTTATCTTCAGAGGAAATCATGACCAGACTGGCCCTGGATTTATTGGACTTTAGGCGAATGACACATGGTCTTGTTTAAACCCAAAATATTCTGAGCAGTCTTTTCAAGTTGAATGCCGAAACAATATTTCCATTTGTGAACAGTGGATGGACTGTAAAACTGGAGAATATCTCAGTTAGACAATGGTAACTTATTTCTTTTACCCTTTCAAAGGATTGTATGCTTATGGAAATCTTTCCAGAAAGAGATGGAGGATAAGTCATTGAATATTCTTAAGGGAGAGGCAGAAAGATTCTTGACTAAGAATGGCACACTAGTGTTATAAGGGTTAGAGAGGAATGTTTATTTGAGGCCACATCCAGATCTTTCAAGAGCTCATGGCATGGCAGACTGGGTTTGATTTTTCTGATCACTTACTCCTGATCCAAGTTTCTACGTCCATTGTCTGTAGAAACCGGAAAATAAAGAGATAATTAATGTGGTCATGAAGGCTCTCCCTTTCAGAATGATGGGTACAACTTCCAAATACGATTTTTAAACAGCACTATGAAAATACTCAGGAAAGTTTCATGGTTTTTCAGAAAGATCAGAGACATAGAACGAAGTTAAATTCTCATTAAAACTGCTTTAGTGAACAGATTGGGCTGAATATATGTCTTTAATAGAACAGATTACTTTTAGTTGTTCTGGTGAGATGAGTTTCATTGGCAAGACCAGCATTTATTGCCTCTGACTAATTCCCATTCAGAATTTGATGGTGAAACCCAGGGACACTAACAGATATGTTTCATGGAGAAGTACAGGATTCTGAGCAAGTGACAGTGAATGGACAATGATATATGTCCAAACCAGGATGCTGTGTGGCTTTGGACAGCATAATCCTCAACATTTGATGCTCACAACATAATAGAAATTGTAAGACTGTATTTTCTGTTTTCAAAAATTAAGGTCAGAGTCATTCAGTAAACAAACAGGACCTTCAGCTCAGCATGCCTATTCCAGTCAAACAAACAAAACTACATTGACCACACTTACCTTGAAGTCTACAGCCACGAGGCTCTGGCGATTTGAATGCTCCTCCAGCTGCTTCTCAAATGCTGAGTTATCTTGAATTATCTGTGACCTGAGATTTTGCTTTTTTCTTTCACTTTATGCATGAATTGCGTTTTGCAAATATATCCCACAACATCGAAGACAGTGATTAGCTCGATAGATCATTACAAATGACTACATTGCTTTGTAAACTTCTGGAAAATCAGACTTTCTTTTTAATTCATTTGGGATTTTAATGTAGCTAGATCAGCCCTAGTTGACCTTGAAAACTTCCAGCCCGAATTAAATATAGTGGACACTGAAAAAGGTTACTTCAGAGTACAATGGGATCTTGATCAGATGGGCCACTGGGCCAAGAAGTGGTAGATAGAGTTTAATTTGAATAAATGTGATGTGCTGTGTTTTGGAATTCAAATTAGGGCAGGACTTATACACGAAATGGTAAGCCCTTGGGTAGTATTGCTGGAAAATGTGTCCTGTTAGTGGGCGCATAGTTCCTTGAAAGTGGATTCAGAGGCAGCTAGGATAGTAAAGACAGAATTTGGTGCACTTCCCTTTATTGGCCAGTGCATTGCGTGTAGTAGTTGGGAGGTCCTGTTGCAGCTGTACACTGGTTAGGCCACTTTTGGAATATTGCATGCAATTCTCCCTCCCTGCTATCGGAAGGATGTTGTGAAACTTGAAAGGGTTCAGAAAAGATTTATAAGGGTGTTGCCAGGGTTGGAAGGTTTTAGCTGTAGAGAGAAACTCAATAAACTTTTTCCTGAAGATTCGGAGGCTGAGTGGTGACCTTACTGATGTTTGTAAAGTCAGGAGGGGAATAGATGGGGCATCCAGACAAGGTGTTTTCACTGGGGTCGGGGAGTCCAAAATTAGACGGTGTGGGTTTAAGGTGAGCTGGAAAAAATTTAGAAGGGACCTCAGGGGTAACTTTTTCACACAGAGAGTGGTGTGTGTGTGGAATGAGCTGCAAGGGGAAGTGCTAGATTTTGGTACAATTAGAACATTTGAAAGGATGGGTATGTGATTCGGAAGGGTTTAGAGGGATATGGGACAAATGCTCACAAATGGGACAAGATTTATTTGGGATATGTAATTGGCACGGACGAAGTGAAACTGAACCCTCTGTTTCCGTTCTTCACAACTTTATGACTTTATGATTTGGTGAATTTCTGATGACTAGTTACATGCAGGATATTTGTTGCTGGAAGTTGATCATCTCATTGAATATCAAGGGAGGGCTTTTGGTTTGCCTCCTGTTGGACAACAATAAATTCCTGCCGGACAACATTGAAGAACTGTTCTTGTTAGCCATTCATCAGCTAAACCTGAATGGTGCCCACATATTTTGGAATAACGACATAGACGACTGCAGTAACTGAGTACCATGAAATGGTGCTGAGGACTCGGTTTCAGTACAGTTGGTTTGCTGATGTTTTAATCTCCTGTCAATATGTTCTGTTCGTTTGTGAGCATTCACAATCCTGGCTCAAACAGAAACATTCTCTTTGGCAATGCATATTCGAGTGACACAAACATGGAACCAGATCATGGAAACAGCACTGGAAGGGAGTGGAGGTTAAGAACTGGCAGGAAAACAAATACATCATCAAAATATGCACATGGGAAGCAGGAGTTTATTGTTCTTTTGAGGAAAGACACCATAACAGCTAAAATACATTATTCTCATGAAGGGAAAGCTATATCAATTTTATTAGTTTCATTAAAATAATGGTGATAAACAGCTGGAATAATCTGGCACTGACTATTTGAAAAAAGTTGGATGTTTTCAGAGATAGCTGGGCTGTCCCAGGTTGAGTAAGTGCTGATACTTTATGAGAGATGCGGTTTTGAAAAACTTTCTGAACACAGTTGATGGAACGGACAAACAAGTGGCATTGTGTCGTACTTCGGAATATATCAGACCTTCCATGGCTGCTACCGCATAGAATCAGACAATTGAGAAAAGACTCATTGAGACTGCACCACTAGGTGCTGATCCAAATGCTTTTTATAATTTGGCATGTTTCCTGCCTCAGCCACCCTCATAAGCAGTGCATTCCAGACACCAACTAGCCTCATCACAAATAGGACAAACATCTCCTGACAGAATTGGAAGTCCATACCCCAAATTCTTTGGACTTTTGTGAGGACAGTGAGCACAGTGTTCTGTACTTTCGCTCTTTATTGTTTCAGCTCGTGTTCCAATATCATTTGAAGTGTCATCAGAGTAACTTCCCATGCCAACCATGCTACCTCACTCTTTGTGGCATCATGGACCCGAAGCAAAAATGTGATCAATGCAAATTGGAGACAATCCTGCACAATCTTGGAACCCCTTATAAACAGCTCTGTGTGTACTTCTGCACCACTTGGATTGTAAGCGTTTCAGGAAGGCAGCTTCATGTTACGTTCTCGAGAGTTCTTGATGATGAAAAATAAACATAGCCTTTGCTCGTGCCTGCTAAAAATCCATGGATGAGTGTGTCTTATTAAGAATATCAAGATACTTTATGGTTTCAAAGTTGAGTCTAAAGTCTTGGAAGGTAAGACTTTGCCAAATGAGTTTTAGCCCAGCAACATCAGGAGCATGGCATGACATTGTGGTAAGGATCCTCATCGTTTTCAATCAGAGGACTGATCATGCGAAATCAGTGCCACTGAGTTCAAACCATTCTTGGCAATTTATCTCAATGCGACATGGCATCAATATTAGGGATCTTTAATACAGAAACTTTGCAATGTCTCATTTAATGATCATTCACAAAGACTTGAAGGTCAAATCAAATGGCAGCTTTGTTGTTCTGATCCAGATCAAACAAATTGTGACAGTCCAAAAGAAAGAAAAGAAATTCTGGAATGTAACTTATCCAGTCCAGCAGCATCTGTAATATGACTTTTTCAGAACAGGTTCATAACAGACTGGATATGTCAACTCAAAATCTCTCTCCAGATGTTGCTTCATCTGTTGCGTTTCTCCACCAATTTCTGTTTCTGTTTCAAATTCCCATAATCTCCAGCATTTTGCTTTTCTGGACTGGCCCAGCTTGGTGAGATTTTGACAATATCATCCATTCCTGTTTCCGTTAGTGTTATTGTGCCGATTACACTCATCATGCCCCAGTGTCTGTTTCTTCTTTCAAGTTCCAAAACAAAATTGCGAATATCATCCTAAATGCATGAATATCTGGAAATCCATTTTGATTAAAAGTAATTTTAGAGGCAGCTGCACTTCATGAGACAACAGAAATAGATTACTCATGACGGCACAATTCGTGCCCTTCATTGAAAGCATCTCCCCTCAGGCTCTGAAAACGTTTCATACAAATCTCAGAATATTTACAGCAAAGCTGTGGTCACTCAGCGCATCATCTCCTTACCAGCTGGGGATGAACTATATTCCTGCTATTATTATTCTGTCATCTCGCGACATACCTAACATTTTGAAATCTTGATCTGCTTTTAATTTTGAATATCCTGGGCATACCCCATGATTTAAAAGTGTACACATAATACATAATTTCCTACATCACATTTAAAGTTATCATACTCTGATCATATTGTTGTTTGGCACTCCATCTCCCAAGTATAACGTATTGACTTGCTCTGCTTTGCATTTCATTCTGTCTGTCAGAATAAGTGCTAGTTAAATACTGGTGACATTGGGATATCACTGTCCTCCTCTCCAGTCACGACAGCCACTGCCGCCATTCCATTCTGTCTCTGAACCATTGTCACATTCATTCTGTCCATGACTATTTAGTCCATGCTCTTTAATGAACAACATCATTGCACACGTTGCATTTGATTTTAGTTTTGGTCAATTGAATCATGAAATGTGAGTCTTACTGTTTTAAAGCACATAACCTGCAATGAAGAAGTTTGCGTATTGAAGATACATTGTTGTTTTATTACAGCAGCGAGAAAACCACACTTACTCTGCAAGGTCAGCCCGACTATGCCCAGCGATTTATTTTTTGTTGGTTGCGTCAGAGTAATCAGCACAGTAATAACATTTTGATTGTGTTTTTTTTGGAGGGGGAGGGTGTTGTTGCTGGTGGTTACAGCATTGCACATGGACAACAGGGCAGAGCCATTTAGCCTGAAAAATGAAAACATCCATCATTCTCCCTCACGACAGACGTCGTTAGAGCAATTGCCAATGGTATATCAGACCTATAGCCAACGATGTTAGCATGCAATCCAGTCCAGTTTTAATCGTGAACTGAAGGTTCACTGAAGGTGTATTGAAAGGGGTTAACTAGAACTGTTTGTTCGGTGACTGTGATTGATGTCAGTCTCCATGGATTCGAACTGTGTCACAGGAGGGTTTCCCTATCCTATAACTAAGGGGCTGCATTCAGTGTGTTATCCCATGGTATAAGTGAGACATCAGCGACAGCGCTAACAGGGATCAGCAGCTGCAGAGAGAGGGGGCGGAGAGATCAGAATCGGAGAACAATAGACTGGAATGTTACAACAATGGATCAGAATCTGAGAACAATAGACTGGAATGTTGCAACAATGGATCAGAATCTCAGAACAATAGACAGGAATGTTGCAACAATGGATCAGAATCTGAGAACAATAGACTGGAATGTTACAACAATGGATCAGAATCTGAGAACAATAGACTGGAATGTTGCAACAATGGATCAGAATCTGAGAACAATAGACTGGAATGTTGCAACAATGGATCAGAATCTCACAACAATAGACAGGAATGTTGCAACAATGGATCAGAATCTGAGAACAATAGACTGGAATGTTACAACAATGGATCAGAATCTGAGAACAATAGACTGGAATGTTACAACAATGGATCAGAATCTGAGAACAATAGAGTGGAATGTTACAACAATGGATAACAATCTGAGAACAATAGACTGGGATGTTACAACAATGGATCAGAATCTGAGAACAATAGACTGGAATGTTACAACAATGGATCAGAATCTGAGAACAATAGAGTGGAATGTTACAACAATGGATCAGAATCTGAGAACAATAGACTGGAATGTTACAACAATGGATCAGAATCTGAGAACAATAGAGTGGAATGTTACAACAATGGATCAGAATCTGAGAACAATAGAGTGGAATGTTACAACAATGGATCAGAATCTGAGAACAATAGAGTGGAATGTTACAACAATGGATCAGAATCTGAGAACAATAGAGTGGAATGTTACAACAATGGATCACAATCTGAGAACAATAGACTGGGATGTTACAACAATGGAGAGGATTTTATCCTGGGGTCTTTACTATCTTACCAACTATAGGTCGACATTACCAGATCGGATACTAGGTCTACTGTGGGTTATTCAGGCTGGTTACTATCCCATTCTCGCTATTATTGGTGTTTCTGGTAAGTCTCTCTATCTCTGTCCAGTCATTACTTCCATAAAGTATATTCAACTTTATTGTTGTTTCTGTTGCCTACGTTTGGAAAAGATGGAATCTATTATCTTCAGTTTAATTAAAACGTCACTTCATTGTTCATGAATTTCAGACTCATCCTTCACAAGCATCTGAGAACAAGAATTGTTCACTTCATTGAGGGCCTTTATTGATTTATGTTTCACTGTTGTCTCCATCGCCAAACCTGTCCAACACCAGCTCCATAATATCCCCACTCTCCCCCTCTGCCTCTGTACTGTTATTGAATAAACCATCATCTATGACGTGGTAAAATTCAGACTTTATAGTTCCAGCTCTTTTCTCACCAGTCTTCCAAGTTATAAATAATTTGATCACACCCTTGTTCTTGTTTCTGAAGTAATTAACGATAGGAACGTCATGTCAGAGCAATTAAGTCACTCAGCAGGTAATTCCAGAGTCACAGGTTATTACTCTAAAGATACTGTTTCAAATCACACCACAGTTGGTGGTAGAACTTAAATTCTAATGATAAGAATTGTAATGAAAGTGAATTTGAGTAATAACAACCATAAAATCAGCAGCATTTTGACTAAAAAACTGATCTCATTCCACTGATCTCCTCTGATAAAGAAATCTAACGTTTTACCTGGTCTGGATTAAGTGTGAATTCAGACCCATAACAATGTGTTTGGCTCCAAACTGCCTTGTGAAATGGTCACAGTTAAAGGTAATTAACGATGGTTAACAAATGCTGCTCTTGCCAGTGATTCTGACATCCCATGAAAAAAAACGTTTAAGTCAAAAAAAGAAAGATGTCAGAGATCTGAAACAAAAAGAACCAAAGTGTTGAGGGAAATGAACAGGTTTGACAGGCTTTGATGAAATTTAAACAGATTTAGCATTTCAAGTTCACTGAACAGACATCAGAACTGAAATCAGCTGGTAACTATTGTGATTTATTCTGTTGACAGGGATGTTTGTTTTGAAGGCGAGAAGGAATGAGTTGAATAAATGCTGAAAGATAGAACTAGAGGAAAACAAGAAACAAAGAAAGGGATTGTTGATGATCAGGTGGGATGGAAATAAAATGTGAAATTAATTACATTTATTTTTCGCTTTTTCCCATATTCCTGAATGTCGTGCCCATGTAGATATACTTCAAAGTCCCTGTCTGAAATAAGTTATGTCCCCTCAGTCTGTCTTTCCAGAGTGTGGTCATCTTCACTTATTCATTAATGGGATGTGGGTTTGACTGGCTGGGCCAGCATTTATTTCCCTTTCCTAGTTGCCCTTGAGAAGATATCTGTGAGCTGCTTTCTTGAATCACTCCAGGCCATGTGCTGTACGTTGCTGGTAAATAGGTCTGTCCTGTACCATTTCTTTGAGACTTTGCGGTGATTGATACAAGTGAGTGGCTGGCTTGGCCATTCCAAAAGGCATTTGAGAGGTAACCACATTGCTGTTGGTCTTGAGTCACATGTAGGCCAGACCAGGTGAGGATGGCACATTTCCCCCCTTGAAGGCCATTCGTGAGCCAGGTGGATTTTTCCCAATGATCAACGATGGCTTAATAGTTTCATCATTCCATGTAGTTCATTGAATTCAAATTCCACAATTTGCCATGGCAGGATTTGAATCAGGGTGTGGGTCATTACCTGGATCCTTGGATTAATAGACTGGAAATAATACCACAAGATCATCACATCCCAACATCCCCAGTCACCTCCAGCACCAATAGTGGTGTTGCTGCTATCGCGACTGTGGTACAGATTGTGCAATTACATTGTCAACTGCTTCTGTTAAGAGCAGACTCATTAATATTTCAGGCCACTGCGACTGTGTAGAGATATGATTGTTTATCAGCCAGGAAAATAAACTAAGGCGAGGAAGGCATTTTCAACACTGAGAGAGTGCACCATGTCTGCATCAGGGAGAGGGCAGTACTGACAAAGGGCATCAAGTGAACTGGTTTCATTCTAGAACTTACTCAGAGATAGTAGGAACTGCCGATGCTGGAATATGAGATTAGGTATAGAGCTGGATGAACACAGTAGGCCAGGCAGCATCAGAGAAGCAGGGAAGCTGATTGTTCGGGTCTGGGCACTTCATCCAGCTCTCACATTGTTATCTCATTCTAGAACTTTCTTTGCAGCAGTGGGTGACTTATCCATCATGTGCCAGAGTGCCGACCTCCAATATATTCACGACATGACACACCCCAGCCCTGCCTGGTGTAGTGAATGTGATGTTCTGTTTCCATGAAGGGAGGAACAGAAACTCTTCCAGAAATAGCAGGGAACATGGTGAACAGTGAAAATGAGGAACTGTGGGAAATTCAAATCAAATTTCACTCTGAGATAACTTGCTTCATTGTTCATTACATCACCAATTTTAGTGTCAGCTGCAAACTTACCAACTATACCTCCTGTTTTAAAAGTGAAATCATTATAGAATGACAAAAACAATGGCCCAGCACTGGTCCTTGTAGCACACCATTGGTCACTGGTTAGCATTTCGAAAAGCGCTCTGTCACTGCGCTTTGTCTTCTTCCTTTGAGCCAATTTTTATTCAAATTGTTCGTTCTCCCTGTATTCCATGTGATGTGACATTGCTAACCAGTCCACCACGTGGAACCTTGTTGAATGCCTAACTGAAACCTTTATCGACAACATCTAACACTCTGCCTCCATCAATCCTTCTCGTCATTTCTTCAAATTTAATCAAGTTACTGAGACACTATTTCCCAAGCGCAAAGCCAGGTTCACTGTCCTCAATCAGCCCTTCCCTTTCCAAATACATGTAAATCCTGTCCAGAAAATCCCCTCCAACAATGTGCCCATCACTGATGTCATCCTCACCAGTCTGCAGTTCCCTAGCTTTCCCTGATCACCTTTCTGAAATAGTGGGACCATGTTAGCCAACTTTCAGCCTTCCATCACCTCATCGGTGGCTATCAATGATACAAAATATCTCAGCAAGAGGCCCAAAAGTCAGTTCCCTAGGTTCCCATAAATGCCGAGGATACACTCGATCAGATCCTGATGATTTATTCATCTTTATGCATTTTAAGTGTCAAGCACCACTACCTTCGTAACGTGGACACTTCTTACTGTTTATTTCCCCGAGTTCCCTCAGGTTCATATGCTTTGAACAGAAAGCACAGATACAAATTGTTCATTTTAGTAACGCACTCATCTCCTGCGGTTCCACACATAGGCAACCTTGCTGATTTTTAAGGGGCCCCATTCTCTCCTTATATACTCTTTTCTCCAAAATGTATTTGCAGAAATCCTTTGAATTCTCCTTAACCCTATTTACTGAAACTCTCTCATGACCACTTTTTGCCCTCATGATTCCCTTCTTACGTATACTCCAACTGTCCTTTGCCTCCTGTAGGGATTCATGCAATCCCCGCTGACAACACCTGATACATGCCTCCTTCTTTTTCTTGATCCAAACCTCAAGTTCTCGAGTTATCCAGCATTCCCTGCACCTATCAGCCTTGCCTTTCATCCTAACCAAGTGTACTGTGTCTGGAATTTCGTTATAAATTTGTGATGATTTCCCATTGCAAGCCATCCCTTTACTTGTGAATATCACTCACATCAACTTTTGAAAGTTCACGGCTAATATCGTTCAAAATGACCTTGCTGAAGTTTAGAATTTTAGCTTTTAGATCAGGTCAATTCTTTTTCATACTTATTTAAAAATGAATAAAATGATGGATTTTTTTATGCCCGAGGGTGCTACCCCACTGACAACTCAGTCACATTCCCTGCCTTATTCCCCAAGAGTACGTCTAATTCTTTCTTTCACCTTCTCTTGGAGGTAAATCGATATGCTGAACAAAAAAAAATTCATGAACATACACAAAAAAACGCTCTTTCTATCCGATTCTTTCACACTATGGTAGGCTCAGTCTATTTTTGGAAAGTTAAAATCCCCTACCGTGGCCACCTTATTATTTTTTACAGAAAACTGTCGTATACTTACAAACTTGCGTCTCAACTGAACCACTGACTGTTTATTTTTGTGGTGGGGAGTACAATTCCAACAAAGTGGTCAACACTTTCTTATTTCTCAATTGCACCCAAATAACTTCATTGATCAAACATAGGAATATCCTCCCTAAGTAAAGTCAGAATGTTATCCCAAATCAAAAATGCCATCGCCCTTCTTCCCCACCTCCTTTGCAACCTTTTCTACCTGTCTGATAGCAGCTATCTGTTTGAACGTTAAGCTGCCATGACTGTCCATCCAGGAGCCACATTTCTGATAGCTATGTTATCCCAGTCTCATGTCACTAACCGTGCCCTGAGTTAATCTGCAATACTGTCAGACCACGTGCATTGATATAAATGCAGTTTAACTTATCAGACCTACCTCATTCTCTGCTTTGCTCCAGCCTGCCTTGCCTATTTGACTTGCTTTTTTTTAAGAACTACTGCACCAGACTCAGACTGCTCCCTTTACTCACAATGTCGCTTGATCCCTCCAGCATATCCAACTGCACCAACCCCGCATCCCACCCTCATCATGTTACCAGTTTAAATCCTCCTGGACGGCTATCACAATTCTCACTGCTAGAATATTAGGCCACTTCCCATTCAACTACAATCCATCCTCCTTGTAAAGTTCACTTCAACCCGGAAGAGATTCCAAATATCCAGAAATGTGTATCCTTTCCCCCACATCAACTCCTCAGCCCCGAGTCCATCTGCTCAATCTTCTCTATTCCAAACCTCACTAGTTCGTTGCACCAGAAGTAATCCAGTTATTACTGTACTCACCAACCAACATTCATACATCCTTCCCTAATTTCCCATGTTCTACCCTCATAATCTCATCCATTTTCTCGTCCTATGTTGTTAGTTCCAAAGTGTACAACAATCTCCTGTTCGCCTGTCGAGCCATTGAGAATATTATATACCCTGTCCAAGACATCCTTAACCCTCGCACTCTGTAGGCAACACACTATCCTGCTGTCTTGCAGTTGGCTGCAGAAACGTCTGCCTGTGTTTCTGCCTTGACAGTTCCCTGAAATCAATCACTTGGAACCTGATGTAACCCTCATTACAGTAGAGACAGTATGGCGACCAGAAACTTGGCTCTGAGTGCTATATTCCTCAGAGAGTCTGTCACGCCCGAATTCCCCAAAACAGCATAATCGTTTGAGATGGAGATGGCCACAGGAAACTCCTGCATTGCCTGTCTACCCATCCTACATTTCCTACAAGTAACCCGTCAACCTCACTGTATCTGCAGTATTTCTACCCCCGGAACAGATTTTCATCACATTCCCTCACTCCTGTAAATTCCTCCTTGCCTCCAGCTACTGCTGTAACTGATCCATGCGATCTGATATGATTCACAGAACATTACAGTGCAGTACAGAACCTTCAGCCCTCGATGTTGCACCAACCTGTGAAACCAAACTGAAGCCCATCTAACCTATACTATTCCCTTATCATCCACTGTCCCTCCTGACCATCAGCAAGTGACATTAAAGTAACCGTTCTGAGGGAGGGTCACCGGACACAAAACATTAACTCTGTTTTCTCCTTCACAGATGCTGCCAGAGCTGTTGAGTTTTTCCAGTGACTTTGTTTTTGTTCTGACGTTAAAGTCACATGTGTGTACCATTAGCAATGGCACCAGGAGAAACCACATGGAGCAGTCTGTCTGTGCATTCTCTGCTTCATTGGTTTGTCATGTTGGAGCATCATTGACATCATTCTGTTTCTGTTTATGTGGCTTGAGGGTCGGAATGGCCGACTCCTGGTCCCAGGGAAAAGGTTCAAGGACCTGATTGGATGACCCCTGGTACCTGTTTAACAGCTCGATGTGCTGACGAGACTCCTTGTCTTCCTGTGTAATAGGCAGGAGAGAGTGAATGGGCTGTGCCTCTTATTTCCCAATAGTTTTGATGAGCTGAATGGCTTCATTCCCTTCCTTTGACACCAGCTTGAAGAGCTGGATAAACTGCTCCATTATTACCGTGGACGTGAGCAGTGTACAGCTAAGTGCTGTTACATGAATATTACCGACACTTCAACAGCATAAGCTTGACTGTTGTCGTCCCACACATGTACACAGACTGCTTCGGGGGCTGAGAGTTGTCAATTTTTCCCTGAATATTGTGTGATACAGTGAACAGCCAGGGTCATTTTTTCTCAGGTGAGGGTGTGCAAAAATAGAGCGCATAGAGTTATTGAGAGATGGAGGAGATTTTAAAGAGACCTGAAGGGTAACTGTTGCATGCAGAGGGTGCTGTGTGTAAGCAATAAGCTGCCAGAGGAAGTGGTTGAGACTGGTACAGTCACAACATTTGAAAGGCACCACGATGGATACATGAATAGGAAGGGTTTAGAGGGTTATGGGCCTAATGCTAGCAAATGGAAATACATCAGTTTGGAAATTCTGGTCAGCATGGATGGGTTGGACCAAAGGGACTGTTCCTGAATTGTATGATTCCGTGGCTCGACAAGGCTTTCCTTCCAGGAATGAGTAACGTGAAATAAATTTGATAAGCTTCTGAATTAAGTGCATTTTGTTTTCAGTTTAGGGAATTGTAACTGCACGCAATATATCGGGAGTGGTCTCAGTAAAGCCCAATACAGATGTAGTACACAGGGCTCTGTCCTTGGGCCTCTACTGTTTGTAATTTTTATTAATGACTTGGACGAGGGAATTGAAGGATGGGTCAGCAAGTTTGCAGACGACACAAAGGTCGGAGGTGTCGTTGACAGTGTAGAGGGCTGTTGTAGGCTGCAGCGGGACATTGACAGGATGCAGAGATGGGCTGAGAGGTGGCAGATGGAGTTCAACCTGGATAAATGCGAGGTGATGCATTTTGGAAGGTCGAATTTGAAAGCTGAGTACAGGATTAAGGATAGGATTCTTGGCAGCGTGGAGGAACAGAGGGATCTTGGTGTGCAGATACATAGATCCCTTAAAATGGCCACCCAAGTGGACAGGGTTGTTAAGAAAGCATATGGTGTTTTGGCTTTCATTAACCGGGGGATTGAGTTTAAGAGTCGTGAGATCTTGTTGCAGCTCTATAAAACTTTGGTTAGACCGCACTTGGAATACTGCGTCCAGTTCTGGGCGCCCTATTATAGGAAAGATGTGGATGCTTTGGAGAGGGTTCAGAGGAGGTTTACCAGGATGCTGCCTGGACTGGAGGGCTTATCTTATGAAGAGAGGTTGACTGAGCTCGGTCTCTTTTCATTGGAGAAAAGGAGGAGGAGAGGTGACCTAATTGAGGTAGACAAGATAATGAGAGGCATAGATAGTGTCGATAGCCAGAGACTATTTCCCAGGGCAGAAATGGCTAGCACGAGGGGTCATAGTTTTAAGCTGGTTGGTGGAAAGTATAGAGGGGATGTCAGAGGCAGGTTCTTTACGCAGAGAGTTGTGAGAGCATGGAATGCGTTGCCAGCAGCAGTTGTGGAAGCAAGGTCATTGGGGTCATTTAAGAGACTGCTGGACATGCATATGGTCACAGAAATTTGAGGGTGCATCCATGAGGATCAATGGTCGGCACAACATTGTGGGCTGAAGGGCCTGTTCTGTGCTGTACTGTTCTATGTTCTATGTTCTAATCGAATGATTATACAGATAGCTTTTGCATAAAACAGCACCATTCCATATACTTTCTTAATCACTGACTACATGCGCAGACTAAAGTTAGAGGATTCATGTGCCAGGACTCACAAATACATCTGCACTACCATGTTCTGCAATCGCTTTCCGTTCATGTGCTTTACTGTTATTTTGTCCTTCCATCATAGCACAGACTTCCCCATAACCATGGAGTCAGCCTGGAGTCAGGTCACTAGTGGTGTGCCTCAAGGATCTGTTTTGGGACCACTGCTGTTTGTCATTTCGATAAATGACTTGGCTGCCGGCATAGGTGGATGGGTGAGTAAGTTTGCAGATGACACTAAAGTCGGTGGAGTGGTGGACAGTGTGGAAGAATGTTGCAGGTTGCAGGGAGACTTGGATAACTGCAGAATTGGGCTGAAAGGTGGCAAATGGAGTTTAATACGGATAAATGTGTGTTGATTCACTTTGGGAGGAATAATAGGAAGGCAGAAGACTGGGTCAATGGAAAACAAAAATATTGGTAGTGTGGATGTGCAGAGGGATCTTGGTGCCCATGTACATAGATCCCTGAAAGTTTCCACCCAGGTTGATAGTGCTGTTAAGAAGGCTTACAGTGTGTCAGGTTTTATTGGTCGAGGGATTGAGTTCCAGCGCCGTTATGTTGTCAAGTTCGTTTTCGGAGACCCTCACGGACTTGCTGCAATAACAAGACACTGACCTGTTTAGAAAAACACAAATCCATTTATAACCAAGCAAGTACAAGCTGTGGAGAATTACTGTACTCAACCCGGCGCTGAGTGCACAGTCTCACAAGTAATTCTCCCCGAGCAGCAGACAGTCCCCGCTTTTTATTCTTTACAAAAGACATGATACACAAAACGATTTCACAACTTACAATGACATGATACATAAAACAATTACTACAACTGACAAAAACAGGATACCAAACAATTATTACATCAACAACAGAAAAGACCAGGATATATTATCGATTGCTGGTGAAGTGGCTGCTCATGGCAGGAGGCGATTTCGAGTTGTTGTCTGGGACAGATTGTGATTTCAAGTGGCCAGTGTGTCTGGCTGGAAAAAAGTCAGTGCCCTGGCCCCTTTGTCAGCGGCAGAAGTTACATGCTTTAGAGGTTTCACACCTTTACAAATATTCCCCACCTACCCCGATTTAAAACAGTTTGATTCGGATTTTAATTCAGTCAGGAAGTTTAACTCAGTGTCTGCATACCGATGTGCGAGAAGATAAGGAGTTACAAAAGCTTTACACTGAATTCCTAGCTGGGCAGGAAGCTTCAGGGCAGTGCATGCATACCTATGTGTTGGTAGATAAGAGTTTACTTCGACAAATTAAAGTCTCTGTATAGGAGTCAAATGCAGATAAAAGACTTTAATTTATAGAAGTATAGAAATCAATGAGATGTTATCAGATTAACAGCTCATTCCCTCCTTTTATCATTTCATGACAACCTATAACGGGGCCAAGAGGGGAGCTGCCAGCCTGTCAAACACAAATCTGCAGCAAGGGCTCAGGCATGCCATAAATGTACAGCAGGCAGCTATGACAACCACTAGAACAACTAACCCATGCAGCAAATATGAGCCCCAAGAACCGCCCAGAAGCCATCCCAAAAACCCTGTCCAGGCCGGGGTCCCTCACTGTGCTGTTCCAACTGCCCCTGTATGGCTTGGATAGCCTGGGTAATGTCATAGGACTCGTTGGTGACGTGGGTAATGCACTTGTCCCCGATAATAGCGCATATTCCTCCTTGCTGAGCCAGCTGATAGTCCACTGCATACCGGGTTTGCTGAGCTTAGAGTCGAAGTTCAGCTAATTCTTGGTTGACTGCCTCCAATGCCGTCATTGTACTGTTTCCCAGGGCGGTGAGTCCACATACAAGGTAATTTCGAATTTTCCTTTGTGGCCACCAACCCAGGGGAGCCTCCACAGCCGACAGTTCCCACGAAGCCGTATCCCAAGGAAGAGCCCAGGGCAACTGGGTTCTGCGATGCAGCGCAAAACTCCTGGGCCAGGTAGCATGTGACAATTCGCCATTGAATTCGTGCTTGTTGGGGACAAGGGACCGTGAGGGGCCCAATGGTCCCAACAGCAAACAGCGCCGGCAGGGTTGGAGTGGCAGTAGTGAAGGTCCCATTAGGGAGGAAAACTAATCCCTTCTTTAGCCCGGTAGCAGATAACAGACTCACGTATTTCTTGATAGCTATGTCAGGAGGACTGACTCTTATATGGAAGTTTGCAGAGTTAAATGGACATGACCCGTCGTCCGTTTTGTACATGGGTGCTATTGCAATCCCCACAACTCTACTGTATGCCCGGGGTCACAGTTATGGGCTTAGGTTTCGAGCAGGGGCAGTTCAACAATCCGCCTCTAGTGGCGCAATTTCTCTTTACGCACCGATGGGGCCAGGAAACATTTTGGGGGTGATTAGTGACGAGAGCAGGCACACAACAAGTCCCAGTTCCATTCAAGCAAAACGGATAGCTTTTGGGATTTGTACAGCTAGCCCCTTCCTTCCCATGCCCAGGTCTAGTGTACACACAACCAGAGAGACCACTAACTACCAGTTTCACACATGTGCCCTGCACACCCCTCGTCCACGTTCCCCTCTCCCCTCGGCAAGGCTTACCGGAATACTCTATTTCATAAAGCTGACTCGGGTTCCAGGCAGGTGTCGCCACAAATAACGCTTCTATGGACCGTGCGACTGGGTAATATGCTGTCCGATTCCCGTGCAACCGGATGTGTGTTTTATAAAACAGATTGTCCTGTTGGCCATGCATGGGCAGAATAACACTCAGTCCAATGGTTAACTGCACGCCGATGAGGAAATCCATCATTTACAGTCACTTAAGTGGATCCAGCGATTCTGTCCTTTAACTTTAAGAGCTGTCAGAGTCTGAAGAAACACTTGGTACGGTCCTTTCCACCTTGGTCCAAGCTTGGGGCGATCCCAGTCCCGGACAAGTACAAAATCTCCTATCTGCGAACACGAAGATCGATCATGAATCTCGAGGTCTTGTTCCAGTGTCTGCGGAGGTGGTCCAAAGGCGCACTTCACCTGCAAATGGAGAAGCTTTAAAGATGATGTTAGTTGTCGGAAGTACCTTTGCATTTCTTCTCCCATCGCATTTAGGTCAGTTTTGGTGTGTGGGCTGGTATTGGCATCCCATGGTGTTCTGCTGGGTCGGCCATAGACTATTTCCGCTGCTGAGAGCCCAGTAGTAGAGTGGGGTGTTATTCGCATGTGATACAAGGCTAGTGGTAAAACCTTTAGCCAATTCAGGCAGGTTTCTGATGTCAACTTGGTCAGTTTAGGTTTAAGTGTTCCATTAGCTCTCTCTACTATCCCTGCTGCCCGAGGGTGTTAGGCACAGTGGAATTGTTGTTGGATGTGTAATGTATCACACAGTTCCTTGTTAATTTTCCCTACAAAGTGAGAGCCGTTGTCCGAACTAATTTGTCGCGGTACTCCAATCCTTGGTATTATTTCAGTTAAGAATAATTTTACTACTGTTGAGACTTTGTTGTTTGTCGTTGGGAAAGCCTCTATCCACCGACTGAATACATCTACAATGACAAGACAATATTTGTAACAGTTTACGCGTGGCAGTTCAATAAAATCTAGCTGAATGCATTCAAACGGCCCACCTGGCAATGGTGATTTTCCTGGTGAACATCTCACCCCCTGATCCACATTGTTTTGCTGGCATGTGAGACAGGATGCTATACGAGACTGGGCTGCCTCAGTCAGTCTGGGTTGCCACCAGGTACGGAGCATAATACCACTCATTTCCTCCTTGCCAAGGTGGGTGTCAGAATGCAGACAGTCAACAAGCATAGGTAATAAAGTATCAGATACACACACTTGGCCGACTGGGGTAACCCAAACGCCTGAGGACACAGAATGCAAACATCCATGCGCCTTCCAAATATTCTTTTCAGAAGCAGGGGCTTCCCCCTGTAAGTGCCGAACAGTGACCATATCTGGCATGCCCGTCTTGTCTGAAGGCGTGCGATTTACAGCCTGTTTGTTCATAGAGGGTACAATAAAAATTTGGTCTGCAGCAGCCTGTTTAGCAGCCAGACCCGTCCAAGCGCTGCCCCGAGTAACTATAAAATCAGAGACATGGGCAGCGCTTTTGATAATAGCCAATTGGTTAGATTTAAGTGTGAAACTGTTTAGGGAGGAGGATTGCCTGGAGGTTTTCAACAGATAGGGAATCCTGGATGGGTGTACCTGAGGACATTAAAAATCCACACTGGGTTCAGAGAAGGGAGTGGGGCATTAGTAAGAGCTGGGCTGGGAGAGGTTAGAAATTGGTTCCTCAGCAGGCAGTCATGTTGGGGTTCGCTCAGAAATGTGACTGGGTTAACACTGGAGCAGGAAGAGATAAGGAACAAATCGCAGGGAGAACCTGGGAACAAGGGCGTAATCCCTGAGATACAGTGTCCAGGCGAGTGGAGTAGGAGGCAACTGGTCGTTATAATTCAAGTTGAAAGGGCCTATTGTAAACCTGTCAGTTTCGGTATGATGTCTGTGCGTGTGTGAGTGATGTAGTACCACACCGGGTAGGATAGTTTCAATACCCACTCCGCATGACGATTGCTATCAGTCAGGAGGAAGGGCAACAGGGTGAGCACACAGGAGGAATCTCTGCCCCGTGTCATGTCTCATTTGCACAGTGTCACCATGTCCCATTTACCAAATTGAACCGGGGGGCAGTATGGGCACTAACATTGCAATGGTGCCCTGAACTTAGAGAGAGGGTGGCAGGAGGGGAAGGAAACTCCAGTTCGTCAAAAATTTCCAAGCAAGAGTTGGATTTGTACATGCTAAAAAAAACCAAATTTACCATACACAAAAATCAGAAATTTTTGGGAAAAAAAATTAATGTTGGAGTTGGGCCCTCGGACCCAGAGGAGCCACAGCTGTTGGAGAAACCGTAAGTTTCAAGAGGTATCCATTACCTGGATAAGTGGCTGTGACCCCCCCGCCCCGCCACCGCCGGGGCCACAGCTGTGGGAGAAACCGCAGCCGGCAGTTTCAAGTGGTATCCATTACCTGGAGAAGGGGGCGTGAATTTTAAAACAGTGGCGTGTGCCATTGATGGAAAGGCGCTCTCCTGCCTTAAAGCTGGGGGGTGGGGTGGAATTTCACAGTGCTGGATATCTCGAATGGTTTCTGGTCTATCCCGGTTCGGCAGGACCCGTACAAATTCGCATTTACTTTTACAGGACAACAGTACACGTGGAGCTGTCTGCCACAGGGTTTCCATTATAGCCCCAGCATTCTCCACCAGTGTATAGCGGACTGTTTACAAGATTTCAGTGAGCCACACAGGCTTGTACAGTACGTGGATGACATCCTGTTGTTCACAGACGATATTGAGGAACATGGCCCCCTATTGAGTGAGTTGTTACAACTCCTGTGCGAGAGCGAGTTGAAGGTAAACCCTAAGGCGGCACAGATAGGGTTGAGGGAGGTCAAGTTCCTGGGACTGACCCCCAGGGCTGGAGAGTGCAGCATAGATGCAGCACAGGCTAAAGAGAGCTTGGGGGTTGGTTTGGTACATTTGAATAGTGCCCAGGATGTAATCTATAAAATCTTCTGGGTTAGCTTTTCGATCGGGGCCCTTGACATAATTAAACACATCTTTTGTGGCTTCCAATGGGCACAGACTTGCATTGCATTTTGACCCCCTTGTTTTGGGCTCGGGTGAGGGACCATGTGATTAGGGAATACAGGAGATTTTTTTCTTACAGGGGTCCTTCTTTAGGGGATGGCTATTCGAGGGTCTCTTCCAAACGCTGTCCTCACATTCACTGTCCTCTGCATGTGAGTTGGGACGATCATATTCTTCGCTACTTGTGGAGTCGCCAGAAAACAGTAAACAGATGTTAGAGGGTCAAGTAGGCTGCACCCAGGACTTGTGTCTTCCTGGGCTTCTCATGGGTTTTAATAGGATCCTGTCGTCCCTCCTTTTGCTCACTGACCGTCTGGCCTGCGCCCTGTTTCCTGTTTCCCTGTTTTGCTTTAGATCTGGTACGACAGGAGGTAGGGTCTGTACAAACCGTGGGCTTGCCAGGGGATCCATGTGGGCTGCCTACTGAAGGGCTTGGATATTCTATGGGAGGTTTAGTTTGGGAAGCGTATGGTGGCGGTTGCTGGGACTGATGGCAGTGTTGGGCTGCCTGCAGATATAGATTGGCCAAGGACGGGTAGGGCTCTGGAGGGGGTAGCAGTCCCGATGAGGCAGAGGGATGCCTTCCCCAGTCCTCCTCGGTCTTGCTCATCTGTGTGATTAATTTGGAACATCGGCACGCCAGATATGTCAGGAGGTACCTCCGATTTTTTGTTTTCTGTCAACGCGGCCTGCCGCTCTCGCCCCCGATCTTTGTCTCACTGTTCTCTCTCCTGCCTTTCTTGGTTAACTCTTTCCCTTTCATTCATCTCATGATCCTCACACTGCAGTTTTAAAACTTCCCAAGTTTTTGGTTTCCCCTCGTTATCACAGGCACCGATCCCTCTCCTACGTGCATTATCCACCCAACTGGCCAGTTTTGATTTTTCAGAGATAATGGGAACTGCAGATGCTGGAGAATCCAAGATAATAAAGTGTGAAGCTGGATGAACACAGCAGGCCAAGCAGCATCTCAGGAGCACAAAAGCTGACATTTCGGGCCTAGACCCTTCATCAGAGACGGGGATGGGGTGCGGGTTCTGGAATAAATAGTGAGAGAGGGGGAGGCGGACCGAAGATGGAGAGAAAAGAAGATAGGTAGAGAGGAGAGTATAGGTGAGGAGGTAGGGAGGGGATAGGTCAGTCCAGGGAAGATGGACAGGTCAAGGAGGCGGGATGAGGTGGTAGGTAGGACATGGAAGTGCAGCTTGAGGTGGGAGGAAGGGATGGGTGAGAGGAAGAACAGGTTAGGGAAGTGGAGACAGGCTGGGCTGGTTTTGGGATGCAGTGGGGGCAGGGGAAGAGCTGGGCTGGTTTTGTGATGCAGTGGGGGGAGGGGACGAACTGGGCTGGTTTTGGGATGCGGTGGGGGAAGGGGAGGTTTTGAAGCTTGTGAAGTCCACATTGATACCATTGGGCTGCAGGGTTCCCAAGCGGAATAACGTGGACCCATCACATGCTCGAAGAATCCAAATGAAAATGTAATAAATTACAGCAAAACAAGCTCAATACCTGGTCATTGCAGTTTCCAAACTTCCTTGTAAAAGCCATGTGAAGCTCTAGAGATGACACAGTGTGGAGCTGGATGAACACAGCAGAAATAAACAATTCTGGAGAGGTGTCCCAACTCTAAACATCATCTTCGCTGCTCCACGAATGCTGCCTGGCCTGCTGTGTTCTACCAACTCTACGCCGTGTTACCTCTGACTCCAGCATCGGCAGTTCTTCCTATCTGCACAAAGGAAAAACAAATTGTCTGTGTATTTGGATCATTAGCAACTTGCGAGCACATGTTTTATGAAAATAGCAGCACTGCAGATTCCGGTCGGCGGGATTTAAAACAACACGAGAGCCAACCCTCACTTAACCACTCAATCATAGTTACGGCCAAGTTTGGTGCTCACAGTCACCTCTAGCAGTGGATTTCCTCTGCAAGTATCGCTGCTTAGAGTTGGCACACAAAAATCCCAGTCAATTTTGGTAAGAAAATCTGGAACTATTGTATGGAGGGTGATGTGGAGGGTTGCTTTTCAGACTGAAGGCTGTGACCAGCAGGATGCCACAAGGATTGGTGCTGGGTCCACTGTTTTTCATCATTTATATAAATGATCTGGATGTGAACATCGGAGTTATTGTTAGTAAGTTTTAAGATGACACCAAAACTGGATGCTTGGTGGACAGCGAATAAGGTTACCTCAGAGTACAGGTCGATCTTGCTCAGATGAACCGATGAGCCATGGAATGGCAACTGGAGTTGAATTTAGATAAGTATGAGATGCTGCCCTTTAGCAAATCAGGAGAGAACTTATTTACCAAATGGTCAGGCCCTGGGGAGTGTTGATGAACAAAGAAACCCTGGAGTGCAGGTTCATATTTCCTTGAAAGTGGAGTCACAGTCGATAGGATAGTGAAGAAAGTGTTTGGTATGCTAACACTTATTGGCCAGTGCATTGAGTATGAGTTGGGAAGACATGTGATGTTCGTACAGGAGATTATTTGTACCAACGTTGCTGCGAGGCTTTGAACTACAGGGTGAGGTAGAATAGACTGGGGCTAATTTCCCTGGAGTGTCAGATGCTGAAGTCCGACCCTACAGAGGTTGATAAAATCATGAGGACATTGATGGAGTAAATAGGCAATGTCTTTTCCCCAGGGTAGGGGGGTCCAAAACAAGAAAGCATAGTTTGAAGGTGAAAGGGGAAAGATTTAAAAGGGATCGAAGGAGTCCCTTTTTTACACAGAGGGTGGTGTGTGTATGGAATGAGCTGTGACAGGAGTGATGGAGGCTGGTACAATTAGAACATTTCAAAGCCATTTGGATGGGTATATGGATAGTAAGAGTTTAGAGGAATATAGGCCAGATGTAGTACTAGGTTTATTTAGGGTTTATTTAGGGTTTCTGGTCGGCATGGTCAAGTCAAACTGAAGTGTTTGTATCTTGAGTGTATACCCCTCTGACTCTTTTGTTAAAAATGCTGCTGCTGTATTTGACCAAAGATTGGTTATGTGCTCATATCTCACACATATCTCACACTATCTGCCATACCAGATACAGCTCAGAGTGCATTCTGTCTCACAGACACTTTGTCCCACTTTTTTGTACCCTTTGATGTGGAGAACAGAGAGGTTAGTATAGCCCAAGCTATATCATTCTATATGCTGACCCCTCGCTATCAGAGTAATGTGAGGAATAGAGGGCTGAATACATCTCATGCTGTGTCGCCCCATGTCCCCACCCTCTCCCTGTCCCTGTGATGAGTGGGATGAGGGATCAATACATTTATTGATGCATTTATGTGATCTGAGCCATGGATTGATTACAGTGAAAGCACTTTCCAAAGGTGAAGGACCTTGTGCATCAGAACAAGGACTGAGTGGTAGAGATCAGATGCTGTTCTCACATGTCACTGACATCAAAAATTGCTTCAAATATTAGAAACAATATGCCAACATAAACTGGTGAGGAAACTTGGGAAGCAAGAATCTGAGGTTGAATTTAAACTCATGTGGAATATTTCTGAGTTGGTGGAGTGAGCAGAAAAGCTGTATCACAACTGACGCATTCTAAGAGGGCACTGGGTGATAATTTGGATACATCTCCTGAGAAAATCCTCCCATGCCTTGGATCGATCTTGTTAAAATTCTCTGAACTGCCATTCCTAAAATAGGGGGACTCAAACCGTCCACAGTATTCCAGGTGTAATCTGATTAGTGTCATGTATAGTTTTAACAAGACGTCCCCATTCCCTTTAAATAAAGGCCAACAGACTGTTTACCTTCCAGATTACCCACTGAACCTGGATGCTAGCTTTTTGCCTTTCAAGCACAAGGTCCCACAAATCTCTCTGTGCTGCAGCTTTCTGCAGTATATTTCCCTGGTAAATAACATGCACCTCCCCTAGTTTTCATGCCAAATACAACACCATTTTCCCCACATTCTGTTCCAGGCACTGAGTTTTTGTCTGCTTGCTAATCTTGTTGCTATCCATCTGTTGTTTCATTTGCCATCCTCACTACTTGCCTCCATCTAGTTGGTGTCATCTGTAAACTTGGTGACAGTGCGTTAACTTCTGTCCTCCAGGTGATTAGTAAGTATTGAAAATAACTGTGGCCGCAGTATTGATCCCTCTGTGGGGATCTATAAGTTACAATTTACCGTTATGAAACTGCCCTCTTTGCCTTGACTCTCTGCCTTCAATTCATTACCCAATCCTCGACAAATATATATATCCTCAATACTGTGAGTTCATGAGTTCTTACTGTATGAAGTAATCTCATATAAAATACCCTACAGAATTTTTGTTTTTCTTTTTTGCAAATCCAAATATATTTCATTTATTGGTTTCCCTCTTATTTATCCTGCATGTTTCTGCCTAAAAAAAACATTAAACCTGTCAGCTATGTTTCTCACTTCACAAAATCATGCTAACTCTTCTTGATTCTTTCATGTGTTTCTAAATGCTCTGTTATTCCAACTTTAATGTGCTCTAACATTTCCCAATGACGGAGCAGGTTGTGAAATTGACGGGAGTTTGTGGGTCTGGTCACTCAGAAAAGGGGACACTGAAAGCTAATTGCCATAAAAGCCCAAATGGTGCACAAAGCTCCTTCAGGGATGCGAACTACCACCCAGTCTGGTCAGAGAGGCCCTGGCCTCAATGGACTAGTGTGGATTGATGGGTCGATTAACGACAGAGGTCTGGAAGGAGCAGATGGTGAGTGAGAGGGGTATGATCGACCAACAGGTAAAACTTAATGTTAGCAAATCATCCCAAACCAGCCATTTCCACCACAACGAAGGATAAGGCTTATGTGACCATCGACACCTCAAAGCTCCTTCAAAGTCACACAATGCCACAATGAATAGAAATTTCCTCCAATTTAGTCCAGAACCTGGGAGTACCTTCTGTGCAGGAGAGATGTTAGGAATCACTTCTGTACAAAAACAGTGGTAAAGGGGTGGTAAAGGTTCAGACTATGTCCCAAAAATCCCAGTTGATGCCCAAACACACAGGTATTCGTTTTAAATCAGATAAACCTTTGTTCAGGAAAGGTATTCAGGGATGTGGGCCAAGGTCAGTAGCAGTGTTAGGCCTTTGTAACCTCAAGATTAAATGATCTTAAAACACTCCTTCCACTTTCAATTTCACTGTAATGTTGAGGTCATCCAACACTCCGCTGTCCATGTAATCACTTGCACTGAGTCTTGTTCACCTCACCCTGAGCTCACTGAGCTGAAGAGCTCAGCAGTTGAGAAAAGGCAACATTTAAAACAAAATTCTTATCCCTGTTTGCAAATCCCTCCGTGATAGCGATCATTCGCATCTCTAATCCCTGCCGGCCACACTATCTCTCAAGACATCTGCCTAATTCACCTTCTGCTGTCCTAGTCAGTGCGGTGAATTAATCTCTCGATCAATGCTGGACTTTGTTTCAGTCCAATTTAAAAAAAATATCATTAGTAAGTAATGAAGATGGAGATACTGACACATGCGATGTGTTGTAACTGTATTACGTGGTGGCTGGCTAGTGGACCATTGTATTTTGTTGTGACAACATTCAAGTATTGGTTGTTTGAGGAAGTCTGGCTCAGATTGATGTGCTGGAGCTGAGCTCCGAACACTGTCACACACTCACGGGAGGTAACAGCCTTGTGGTATTATTGCTAGGCTGTTAATCCAGAGATCCAGAGAACATTCTGGGTATCTGGGTTTGAATCCCACCATGGCAGATTGTGGAATTTGAATTCAATAAAATATCTGGAGTGAAGAATCTAGTGATGACTATGAATCCACTGCTGATTGTTGGGGAGGAATCCCATCTGGGTCACCAATGCCCTTAGGGAAGGAAACTGCCATCCTTAGCTCTTCTGGCCTACATTTGACTCCAGACAAACAGCAGTGTGGGTGACACTCAACTGCCCTCTGGGAAATTAGGGATGGGCAATAAACCCTGCCAAGCCAGTGACATCCTCACCCTGTTAATGACTAATAATAACGTCAAGGGTAGGGATGAATTACATGGATGGTCTGTTTCAGGAGGCAGTCATCCCCTTCAGATGAAGAACAAAAAGTTGTGACCATGAGTGAGACAGGTAGAGAAAGACAAAGGGAGTGCTGATGGAGCTTTAGCCCTTGAGCTTGTCGAACAGGTTTGAGATGTTTGTTCCCTGTGTACATGAGCAAACTGAACAGAGCACTACAGTAGAGGTGTCATTCAAGAGAGGGGAAGTAAAAGAAGTTTAGTTGTAATTGGGGCAGTGTCATCAGGGAAATAGACAGTCCTCCCTGTGGCCTGAAATGAGAGTTCCAAAGGCTGTGTTGCCTACATGGTGCCTGTGTTCAGGATATCCCATATGGACTGCAGAGGAACTTGGAGAGGGAGAGAATCAGGGATCAGTGTTGGGAGCACACTTCCTCACTATATGCATTAACGATCAGGCCAAAGAAAGTGTGGGCAGGTACTGTTGAGGAAGCGGGGAGGCTTGGAGCATGGACAAAGAATTTTTTTCCATCTGCCAATATGGGAAAGTGTAATATTGTGCAATTTGGTCAGAACAAGAAAGGTGTAGACCATTTTCTAAATGGGAAAGCTTGAGAAATCAGAAGTGTGAAGGGGCATGCGAGTCCTAGTTCAGGAATTCAATCACGGTTCACATGAAGGTTCAGTTGGCGGTCAGGAAGACAAATACCATTTTCAGATTTATTTCAAGGGGCCTAGATAACAAGAGCAGAGATGTATTCCTGAGGATGTAGCAGCTCTGGCCAGACCACATTTGGAGCATTGTGAGCAGTTTTGGGGGGTCCTGTATATAAGGAAGAATGTGCTGGCATTGGAGGGAGCCTAGAGTAGGTTTCCAAGAATGATCCCAGGATGAAGGACTTGTCATAAAAATAACAGTGAGGACTCTCTCTATACTAGATGAAGTCGGATAATATGTGGGGGAAATAGCAAGGACAGAAAGGGAGTTAAAAGAGGAGGAGGAAAGGTGTTTTTGAATAAGAGAAACATTACTGCATTAATGAGATAAAATATTTCTCAAAGATCATCTGGTGAAAATATGGGTTGAAATTAGAAATAAGAAGAAAGGAGTGATCACCTTGCTGGGATTGCACTATGCACCCCCCAATTAATAAGGCAGAAACAAAGTAACAAGTATCTGAAGAGATCACAGTTACTTGTTGGATTAATAAGATTGTAATGGTAGGTGATTTTAATTTTCCAAACATTGACTGGCACTGCCAGCATGTTAAATGCTTCAAAAGTGAAGCATTTATTAAACATGTTCAAAAACAAATTATTTAGGCTGGAGGCTTGTCGCCAAGAGTGTTCCACAGGGATCGGCCCTGGGCCCTCCTTGGTCTGTCATTTATATAAATGATTTAGATGAGAATATTGAAGGCATGTAAGTTTGTGGATGACACCAAAAGTAGTGGCATAATAGGTGTCAAAGAAGTTTTTCTACCATTACAAAAGGATATTGATCAAATGGTTCAATGGGCTGAAAAACAGCAGATGGAATTCGATCTGGACCCATGTGAGGTATTGTATTTCGATACAACAAACAAAGATCGGGATTGTACAATTAATGGCAGGGCCTTGGGTAGTGCGGTAGAACAGAGGGACCTAGGGGTGAAGGAACAGGATTATTTGAGGTTTGCGTCACATATAGACAGGATGGTTAAAAAAGGCATTTGGCACATTTCCTTTCATGGCTTAGTCCTTCACATGTCAGAGTTGGGATGTTATGTTGAGGTTGCACAGGATATTTGGAAGGCCACTTCTGGAGCATGATGCCAAATTCTGCCCAGTTTTGGAAGGATATTTTTAAACTGAAGAGGGTTTAGAAGATATTTATGTCAGGATGTTGCCAGGTGTGGAAGACTTGAGTTGCAAATGAAAGCTGGATATGCTGGGATCTCTTTCACTGGTGTGTAGGAGGTTAAGAGGCAACCTGATCGGCTTATAAAATAAAGAGGGGTACACACAGAGTTAATGATATTGTCTTTTCCCTTGGATGTAGGGTTTCAAGACTAGGAAATACATTTTTGAGGTGAGAGGAAAGAGATTTTAAAAATGCATGAGGGACTTTTTCACAAAGACAGTGGTTTGCACGTAGAATGAACTACCTGAGGAAGTATTGTATTCGGCACAATTATAATGTTCCAAAGACCTTTGGTGAAGTGCATAAATATGAAAGGTTTGAAGGGATATGGGGCAGGGTCAGGCAAATGGAACGAGGTTAGTTTGGGATTATAGTTGGCATGGACTGGTTGGGCTCAAGAGACAATTTCCATGCCGTATAGATTTGCATATGTTCCGACCAGAGAAGGATCAAACCTTGATCATCTCTTGGGTATTAAGGTAGAGTAAGTGACTGAAGTGACAGTATGGAAACACTTTGGAGTTGGAATATACTATAGAGATAAGTCTCAGTATTATCAGGGATTAATAAATCAGAATGGTGTGGAGAAAGTATTAAAAGAGAAAACACAAATCAATAGAATTTATTTTGAAAAAAACATGCACATAATACACACAGCATTTTGAATAAATTTACAAACTGTCAGGACAAGGAGAGATAAATATGTGTGACCTGGTGGAGGCCTGAAATGTGGTTATAGGAAGTTCAAGGTTGTCACGTTAAAATGCCCATGGGTACTCATTATTCCAAAAAGATAGACACAAAGGAGCAGGTGGTATAGTTCCCACTTCCTACCGACAAAGGAGGTGGCCATGGGGAACCGCATGGGCCCCAGCTATGCCTGCCTCTTTGTAGGTTACGTGGAACAGTCCCTCTTCCGCACCAACACAGGCCCCAACGCCACCTCTTCCTCCGTTATATTGATGACTGTAACGGCGCCACCTCTTGCTCCCCAGAGGAGCTCGAACAGTTCATCCACTTTACCAACACCTTCCACCCCAACCTCAAGTTCACCTGGGCCATCTCCAACACATCCCTCACCTTCCTAGACCTCTCAGTCTCCATCTCAGGTAACCAGCTGGAAACTGATGTCCATTTAGAGCCCACTGACTCCCACAGATACATAGAATACACCTCCTCCCACCCATCCTCCTGCAAAAATTCGAACCCCTATTCCCAATTCCTCTGCCTCCGCCGCATCTGCTCCGAGGATGAGGCATTCCACTCCCACACATCCCAGATGTCCATGTTCTTCCAGGACCGCAACTTTACCCCGCAGTGGTCAAGAACACCCTTGACCCCGTCTGCCACATTTCCCGCAACATATCCCTCACACCCCGCCCACGCCACAACCGTCCCCAGAGGATTCCCCTTGTCCTCACATACCAACCCACCAACCTCTGGATACAACGTATCATCCTCCGACAAATCCACCATCTACAATCCGACCCCACCACCCAAGCCATTTTTCCATCCCCACCCTTGTCTGCCTTCCGGAGAGACCACTCTCTCCACGACTCCCTTGTCCGCTCCACACTCCCCTCCAACCCCACCACACCTGGCACCTTCCCCTGCAACCGCAGGAAGTGCTACACCTGCCCACACACCTCCTCCCTCACCCCCATCCTAGGCCTCAGGTTGACCTTACATATCAAACAGATGTTCACCTGCATATTGGCCAATGTGGTATATTGCATCCATTGCACCCGGTGTGGCTTCCTCTACATTGGGGAAACCAAGCGGAGACTTGGGGACCGCTTTGCAGAACACCTCTGCTGGGCTCGCAACAAACAACTGCACCTCCCAGTCGTGAACCATTTCAACTCCCCCTCCCATTCTTTAGACGACATGTCCATTATGGGCCTCCTGCAGTGCCACAATGATGCCACCCGAAGGTTGCAGGAACAGCAACTCATATTCTGCTTGGGAACCCTGCAGCCCAATAGTATCAATGTGGACTTCACAAGCTTCAAAATCTCCCCTTCCCCCACTGCATCCCAAAACCAGCCCAGTTCTTACCCTCCCCCCACTGCATCACAAAACCAGCCCAGCTCATCCCCTCCCCCCACTGCATCCCAAAACCAGCCCAGCCTGTCTACACTTCCCTAACCTGTTCTTCCTGTCACCCATCCCTTCCATCCACCTCAAGCTGCACCTCCATTTCCTACCTACCACCTCATCCCGCCTCCATGACCTGTCCATCTTCCCTGGACTGACCTATCCCCTCCCTCCCTCCCAACCTATACTCTCCTCTCTACCTATCTTGTTTTCTCTCAATCTTCGGTCCGCCTCCCCCTCTCTCCGTATTTATTCCAGTTCCGTCTCCCCATCCCCCTCTCTGATGAAGGGTCAAGGCCCGAAACGTCAGCTTTGGTGCTCCTGAGATGCTGCTTGGCCTGCTGTGTTCATCCAGCTCCATACTTTGTTATGTTGGATTTTCCAGCATCTGCAGTTCCCATTATCACTGGTATATCGCTTAAGGATGATACCAAGGCTGTGTTAAGAAATGCTGTTGGCATGAGGGGTCAAAATGATAAATCAGTCTGGGTCGAAAGTGAGGGAAGAAACTTCTCCATAGGACTAGTTTGCAGCCCCACCCCACAGTCCCACAGTACTTCCAAAGTATCAGGCATAGTATAAATCTACAAATAATGAGGGCTTGAGGGAAAGACAATAGTAATTATTGGTAGTTTTAATATGCTTATTGACTGGATGAATCAATTTGGCAAGGGCTGCCTCAAATAACTATTCTAGGTTGTTGAGGGATTGTTTCTGACAGCAACATTTCATGGAGCCAACCCGGAGGCTGGCTACTCTTAATTGGGTCTGATGTAATGAGAAAGGAATAATAAATGGTCTTATCGTTAAGGATCCTTTTGGAGGAGTGAGCACAACTTGCTGGAGTTTCAACCACAGATTGAAAGACTGAGGACAGAGTCGCATACAGAGTTTTGGTGTGAGGAAAAGATAACAATGCAGGCCTGAGGGAGGAGTTGGCGAGTGGACTGGGTACAAACATTAAAGGTCACGACAGTTGAAGGATAGTGGAAAGTACTCAGGGAGATGCCTCTCAATTAAAGGACATCACTGAAAGAAAGTGGAATTGCTACAAGGCGAATTAGAACATAGAGCATAGAAGATTACAGCACAGTACAGGCCCTTTGGCCCTCGATGTTGTGCCGACCTGTCATACCGATCTGAAGCCCATCTAACCTACACTATTCAATGTACATACATATGCTTGTCCAATGACGACTTAAATGTCCCTAAAGTTGGCGAATCTACTACCGTTGCAGTCAAAGCGTTCCATTCCCTTACTACTCTCTGAGTAAAGAAACTACCTCTGACGTCTGTCCTATATCTTTCACCCTTCAATTTAAAGCTATGCCCCCTCGTGCTTGCCGTCACCATCCTAGGAAAAAGGCTCTCCCTATCCACCCTATCTAACCCTCTGATTATTTTACATGTTTCAATTAAGTCACCTCTCAACCTTCTTCTCACTAACGAAAACAGCCTCAAGTCCCCCAGCCTTTCCTCGTAAGACCTTCCCTCCATACCAGGCAACATCCTAGTAAATTTCCTCTGCACCCTTTCCAAAGCTTCCACATCCTTCTTATAATGCGGTGACCAGAACTGTACTCAATGCTCCAAGTGCGGCCGCACCAGAGTTTTGTACAGCTGCAGCATAACCTCTTGGTTCCGGAACTCGACCCCTCTATTAATGAAAGCTAAAACACTGTAGGCCTTCTTAACAACCTTGTCAACCTCGGTGGCAACTTTGAAGGATAATATATTCCCTCCCACTCAGGTTAACTTGGATCCATCACCTGTCTGCCTAATCTCGAACTTACCCTCGTCTGTAAACTACTTCAGGGAGACATTACTGTTCAGTAAATTTCTGCACTTGTACCATTAAACAAGACTCAATTGTATTTCCTCTCCACTCAAATCCAAATCACAGAATCTCTAAAGTCCAGAAAGAGGACATTCAGCCCATCAAGTTTGCACCAACTCGCCAAAGAGGATCCCATCCTTACCTTAACCAATTGTCAACAATGATAAGGAATTCAATGACAACATGAAGACAAAAACTAGAGCATATCATTGTGCACAAGTTATTCGCTCTCTGGACGATTGGCGGAGGCAGTGCCTTTGTGGTATTATGACTGGACTCTTAATTGAGAGAACACAGATAATGATCTGGGGACCTGGGTTCAAATCCTGCGGTGGCAGATGGTGGAATTTGATTTCAAATCTTGAATTAAGAGACTGATGATGACCATGAATCACTTGTCAGGAAAATCTCATCTATTTCACTGAAATTATTTAGGGAAGGAACCTGCCTTCCTCAGCTAGTCTGGCCAAAATGTGAGTCAGGACCCACAGCAATATAGTTGACATTTACCTGCGCTCTGGGCAATTAGGGATGGGTAATATATGCAGATCTAGCCAGTGATTTCCACATCCAATGAATGAATAAAACAGAAAAAAATAAATATCACTAAGGGGTTACTAAAAATGACATCAAATGACCGAAGATGAATGACAAAAGGAAACAAGCTGAGAGCGTAAACACTTATAGTGAACACTTCTACAACTATATTAAGAAGGAAGGTAACAGTAAAAGTAATAGTTGGCCCCTTCGCGGATGAAATTTACGAAATAATACTACGAAATTCAGAAATGGCATTAATCAACACTTTGTCTCTGTTTTCACATTATTAGGTAATAATCTTTTCCACAATACAAGAAACTACAGAAACTTTGATATATTACTATGGCAGGGGAGAAGCTATCAAGTAATCTGATAGATTAAAGGCAGGTAAATACCTAGGACCTGATAGCCTGCATTGTAGAGTGTTCACGGAAGTGGCAGCAGAGATAATGGATGCATTATGATATTCAAAAAAAATCCTTGGATTCTGGAAAGCACCAGTGTATTGGAAACTTTCTAATCTGACACCCTTATTCAAAAATGAGATAGGCAAATGTTGGGACTGTATACACCAGCACGCTTGACCTCTGCAGTGGGGAAGTTGCTGGAGTCAATCTAAAGGACAAGATAACTGAACACTTGGAAAAACAAAAATTAATTCACCACTGTCAACATGATTTCATGAAGGCGAAGTCATGCTTGACAAATCTGCTGGAGTACATTGAGGTGCAACTGGGAAGCTGGATATTGGGAATCCAGTGGGTGTGGTCTATTTAGGCTTCATTGAACTACATTAGACTACATTGAAGAAGGTTCTGCATAAAAGACTGATCCAGAAGCTTAGATCTTATGGAGTTCAGGTAGAGTATTGAGTTGAATCGATGATTGGCTAACTGAATGAAGCTGCGTTAGGGAACTGTAGCTGGAGCTGGATGAACTTTGGAGCATTCGGGAGGCTGAACGGGTAGTTCAGAGGAGTTACAGGGAGGTGGTCACACCTCAGGCACAGGTAGATGGGTTACAGTCAGGGGACAGTAAGGGGGCAGGCAGACAGCGCAGGGATCCCCTGTGGCCATTCCCCTCAATAACAAGTATATCATTTTGGATACTGTTGGTGGGGGTTAACTTTCCAGGAGTAAGCTATGGTGTACAGGTCTCTGGCGCAGAGACTGTTCCTGTTGCTCAGAAGGGAAGAGTGGAGAGGAGAACAGCATTAGTCATTGGGGACTCCACAGTTCGAGGGACAGATAGGAGATTCTGTGGGAACGAGAGAGACTTGTGGTTGGTGTGTTGCCTCCCAGGTGCCAGGCTCCGTGACATCTCGGGTCGTGTTTTCGTGATCCTTAAGGGGGAGGGGTCGCAGCCCCAAGTCATGGTCCACATAGGCACCAACGACCTAGGTAGGAAAAGAGGTGGATTGTGAGGCAGAAATTCAGGGAGCAAGGGTGGAAACCTAGAGCTCAAACAAACAGAGTTCTTTTCTCTGGTTTGTTATCTGTGCCACGTGTGAGCAAGGTGAGGAATAGAGAGCGAGAGCAGTTGAACACGAGGGTACAGGAATGTTGCAGGGGGGAGGGATTCAGATGCCTGGATAATTGGAGCTCAATCTGGAGTAGGTGGGACCTCTACAAAAGGGATAATCTACACCTGAACCAGAGGGGTACCATTATCCTGCGGAGAAAATTTGCTATTGTTATTCAGGAGGGTTTAAACTAATTCAGTAGGGGGATTGGAAACTGAATTGTAACTCCAGTGTCCTGGAGGGTGAGTGTAGTGAAGTTATAAATAAGGTTTCAAGGTCGCAGGAGTGTGCCAGCAGGCAGAAAAGTGGTTTGAAGTGTATCTACTTCAACCCCAGGAGCATCTGGAATAAGGTGGGTGAACTCGCAACATGAATTGGTGCCTGGAACTTCGATGTTGTGGCCAGCTCAGAGACATCAATAGAGCAAGGACAGAAATGGTTTTTGCAGGTTCCGGGGTTTAGATGTTTCAGTAAGATCAGGGAAGTTGGGAAAAGACGGGGAGGTGTATCATTGTTAGTCAAGGACAGTATTACAGTGTCAAAAAAGACATTTGATGAGGATTCATCTACTGAGGTAGTATGGGCTGAGGTTAGAAACAGGAAATGTTGAGAGTTTTCTATAGGCCTCCGAGAAGTTCCAGAGATGTAGAGCAATGGATTGCCAAGATGATTCTGGATAGGAGCGAAGGCAAGAGGGTCCTTGTTATGGGGACTTTCACTTTCCAAATATTGACTGGAAATGCTGTAGGTCGAGTATGTTAGAAGGGTTATTTTTTGTCCAATGTGTGCAGGAGGGTTTCCTGTCACAGTGTTTAGGTAGGACAACAAGAGGTGGGGCCACTTTGGATTTGGTTCTGGTTAATGAGCCAGGCCAGGATGTCAGATGTGGAGATAGATGTGCACTTTGGTGATAGTGACGACAATTCGGTTATGTTTACTTTAGCGATAGAAAGGTATGTACTGCAGAGCAAGAGTTATAGCTGGGGAAAAGGCAATAATGAGGCGATTAGGCAAGATTGAGGATGCATAGGATGGGGAAGGAAACTGCAGAGGCTGGGCACAATTGAAATATGGAGCTTGTTCAAGGAACAGCTAATGTGTGTCCTTGATAAGTAGATACTTGTCGGGGAAGGAGGAAGTGGTCAAGCCACGGACCCGTGGTTTAATAAAGAAGTTGAATCTCCGGTCAAGAGGAAGAGAGAGGCTTATGTAAAGGTAAAGAATGAAGGCTCAGTTAGGGTGCTTGAGAATGACAAGTTAGCCAGGAAGGACCTAAAGAGAGGGCTAAGAAGAGCCAGGAGGGGACATGAGAAGTCTTTGGCAGGTAGGATCAAGAAAACCTAAAACCTTCCATAGGTACGACAGGAACAAAAGAATGACTCGAGTAAGATTAGGGCCAGTCAAGGACAATAGTGGGAAGTTGTGTGTGGAGTCCACTAAATGCGTGGAGAGGCACAATTTTTTTTGTCAGTATTCACACAGGAAAAAGACAATGTTGTTGAGGAGAATACTGAGATACAGGCTCTTAGGTTGGACGGAATTGAGGTTCACAAGGAGGATGTGTTGGCAATTCTGGAAGCGTGAAAATAGATAAGTCCCCTGGGCTGGAGTGGATGTATCCTTGGAATCTCTGGGAAGCTAGGGAGGAGATTGCTGAGCCTTTGGCTTTGATCGTTATGTTGTCATTATGTTCAGGAATACTGCCAGAAAACTGGAGGATAGCAAATGTTGTCCCCTTGTTCAAAAAAAGGAGGAGGGACCATCCTGGTAATTGCAGACCAGTGAGCCTTCCTTTGGTTGTGGGTAACGTGTTGGAAAGGATTACAAGAGATAGGATTTATAATAATCTAGAAAGGAATAAGTTGATTCGGGATTGTCAACACGGTTTTGTGATGGGTAGGTCGTACCTCATAAAACTTATTGAGTTCTTTGAGAAGGTGACTGAACAGGTGAATGAGGGTAAAACAGTTGATGTGGTGTACTTGGATTTCAATAAAGCATTTGATAAGATTCCCCACCGTAGGCTACTGCATGAAGTACGGAGTCATGGGATTGATGGTGATTTAGTGGTTTGGATCAAGAAATGGCTAGTTGGTGCAAGACAGAGGGTGGTGGCTGATGGGAAATATTCATCCTGGAATTCAACTAGTGGTGTACCATAAGGATCTGTTTTGGTGCCACTGCTGTTTGTCATTTTGATAAATGACCTGGAGGAGGGCGTCGAAGGATGGCTTAGTAAATTTGCAGATGACACAAAAGTCGGTGGAATTGTGAATAGTGCGAAAGAATGTTGCAGGTTACAGAGGGACATAGATGAGCTGCAGAGACGTGTTGCGTGGTGGAAAATGGAGTTTAATGCAGAAAACTGTGAGGCGATTCAATATTTGGAAGGTGTAACAGGAAGACAGAGTACTGGGCTAATGATAAGATTCTTGGCAGTGTGGATGAGTAGAGAGACCTCGGTGTCCATGTACACAGATCCCTGAATGTTGCCACCCAGGTTGATAGGACTGTTCAGAAGTCATACAGTATGCTACGTTTTATTGATAGAGGGACTGAGTTTCGGAGCCGTGAGGACATGTTACACTTGTACAAAATTCTGGTGCGGCTGCACTTGGAGTATTGTTTACTGTCCTGGTCAATGCCTTATAGGAAAGATGTGGAAGCATTGGAAACTGCAGAGGAGATTTACTAGGATGTTGCCTGGTATGGAGAGAAGGTCTTATGAGTAAAGGCTGAGAGACTTGAGGCTGTTTTCGTTAGAGAGAAGGAAGTTAAGCGGCGACTTGATAGAGAAAAGCATGATAGTCAGAGGATTAGATAGAGTGGACAGTGAGAGCCTTTTTCCTCGAATGGAGATGGCTAGCACGAGGGACATAGCTTTAAATTGAAGGGTGATAGATATTGGACAGATGTCAGAGGTAGGTTCTTTACTCAGAGAGTAGTGAGGGCATGGAATGCCCTGCCTGCAACAGCAGTAGGCTCGCCAGGTTTAAGGGCATGTAAATGGTCATTGGATAAACATATGGATGATAATGGAATAGTGTAGGTTAGATGGGCTTCATTTTGGTTCCACAGGTCGGCACAACATCGAGGGCCAAAGGGCCTGTACTGTGCTCTTGTTTTCTACATTCTATGTGCTAGAGCACCAGGATAAAGGGGATCTTCTCTGCATTGCGAACTGAAACGAGTGAGGTGCTGCATGTTTCAGTTCTTGGGCTTAGCATTTAACAATTTATTCAAATGATCTGGAAGCAGAAACAATATAATTGAGCAAAATTCACAAATGACATTAAAACAGGTGGTACTGCAGGCTGTGATGGGGAGATAAAGAGTTTACAGATGAATATTATTTTTCAAAAAAAGAACTCGGGATGCTGTAAATCAGGAGCAGAAACAAATTTGCTGGAAAAACTCAGCAGTTCTGGCAGCATCTGTGGAGGAGAAAACAGAGTTAATGTTTTGGCTCCAGTGACCCTTCTTCAGAACAGTTCAGAGGAAGGATCACCGGACATGAAACGTGAACTCTGTTTTCTCCTCCACAGATGCTGCCAGACCTGCTGAGCTTTCCCAGCAATTTTTTTTTGTTACAGATGAATATTGATAGGCTAGGAGAATGGGCCAGAATTTGTTTCATAGAGTTTAATGTGGATAAGTGCAAGGACTGAAAAATAAAGGGTAAATTCTTCTTTCAGTGGAAGCAGATTCAAAGTGTGTCAATGATGATGAAACTCGGTATGTCTGTGTGTGAGTGTCAAAAGTAGGTATGCAGGTGTAGTATACAATAAGAAAGGCAAATGAATCCCTTGCATTTATTGCAAAAGAACTGCATTATAAAAGTAAAGGTTTATTACAATTAGGCTTTGTTGAGGCCACGCCTGGAGTATTGTGTCCTGTTTTGGTCTCCTTACTCATGAAGGATGTTGTTGGCAGTGGGGTCTGTTCAGAGGAGGCTAAGCAGTTTGATTCCAGGGATGGAAGCGCTGTCATATGAGGAGAGGTTGAAAAGCTTTGGCTAAGATTCACTGGAGTACAAAAGAAGAAGGGAAGATCCGATTAAGGTATGTGAAATGCTGAAGGGTGTTGATCAGGTGGAGGTTGGCAACGTGGTCTCTTATGGGACCAACTTGTCTTGAACAAGTTGTCAGAGATGTAGAATGAGAAGAGGCAGGTTCAAAATTGACATAAGGCGAAACTACTTCTCTGAGTGTTGTAAATCTGTAAAACTTACTGCCCTAGAGTGCAGTGGAGGCAAAGTCAGTCAACAGTTTCAATTAATAAAGAACGGTGTTTCTAATAAAAAGTGAGATAAAGAGCTCTGAGGAGCAGGCAGGAAATTTGAGTTTGAGACTGGATAAGATTAGCTATGATCATACTAAGTAACAGTAGACTCCAAGGGTTAAATTGACTACTTCCGCTCTTAATTCCTATGTTCCAATGTTTTTCCATCTGAAGTTCTTTGGTTTTTAGACTTTTGTGATTGTTGGGATGCCAGTAGTGGAGGGTTCAGTTAATGGAGATGCAGGCTTGCTTGATGTGCGTGGAACAATACAGTAATGTTGATATAAGGCCACAATCAGGTCTTGTTGATTGCCAGAGCAGGTCTGTGAACCAGGCAGCCTATTCCCGTTCCTAATTCCTGATGTTTAATTGGCTGGAGTAAACAAAATGTAAATGTCACAGTCAGACAGACAGTCCTTAATTAATATGCCAATTCCATGACAAAAAGGCAAATGACTATTTGCATCGGAAGTGATGAGAGCTGACCATTCTTTTGAGATTTAAAAATTATTTTCAGCACTGCAGATGGGGAATTGGTGATGGGACTGCGCAACACATTCCCATTGTCACAAGTTGACAGTTTAGGTATGGAGTAAAAGTGTTATATTGTCAATTCCAAAGGAAATTTATTTTTATTTTTGTTCATTCAAAAGATGACAGCGTCACTTGTTCGGCCATGATTAATTGCCCATTCCTCATGCCGAGAGGGTGGTTAAGAGTCAACAACGTTGCTGTCGGATTGGAGTCACATATGGGCCAGAACAAGTAAGAATGGCAGTTTCTTACCTGAAAGGGCATTATTGAACCAAATGGGATTTTACAGCATTCGGTAATGGATTTGTGTTCGTCATTCGACTCTTAATTCCAGATATTTATTGTAATCAAATGCAACCATCTGCCATGGTGGAATTCTTACACAGGTCTCCAGAACATTACCTAGATCCCTGCACTAACAGTCCAGTGATAATACCACTAGGCCATTGCCTCCCCTAAAAATGGCCACGATTTATATATTTGGCAAAATATTCTGACTGAATTACGGAAGAATATAAACATTGAAAAATTTAGAAAGGGGAGAGGACATGAGTCTAAATAGAGGTGTAGATGTGTCAAGTGAAGAAAAATATTGGTGTATGAAGTACAGTAGGGAACATGTGTCTGTGTTTGAACACGTTGAAGGTTTGGATGGAAAATCTGTGTATTTTTTTTCAATTGAGAGATTTCAAAATTGAGGTCCGGAGGAACCAGGAAGCTGTGTCAGAAAAAAAAACTTTGTGTGCACATCAGGTTTTTAGGGAGGCAATACAAATGGTGAAACTTTCTGAAACAGAATGCTTTCAGAAGTGGGGCAGTTTTTGGACAGTTTTCCAGGATAATGACAGAGATGAAATCAGAAGCCATCCAGAGATGATTGCCCGAATTGATTCCTGTGAGAAGTATTTATCTTCAGAGGAAATCATGACCAGACTGGCCCTGCATTTTTTGGACTTCAGGCAAATGACACATGATCTTGTTTAAACCCTCAATATTCTGAGCAGCCTTTTTAATCTGAATGCTGAAACTATATTTCAATTTGAGCAAGAAATTACCACCGTGGAAGGACTGTAAAACTGCAGAATATCTCAGTTAGACAATGGTGACTGATTTTCTTTATCCTTTCAAAGGATTGTGTGTTTATGAAAGCCTTTCCAAAGAGAGATGGAGGATAATTCATTGAATATTCTTAAGGCATATAGATTCTTGACTAAGAATTACATGCTCATGTTATAAGTGGTGGAGAGGAATGCTTATTTGAGGCCACAACTTGACCATTCCAGAGCTTGGCGGACTTAACTTGATTTTTCTAATCACTTGCTCCTGATCCAAGTTTCTATATTTCTATTGTTTTTAGATACAGGGAAATAATGAGAGAATTCACATGGCCACAAAGTCTTTCCCTTTCAGAAGGATGGGTACAATTTCCAAATGCGATTTTGAAATGGCACTATGAAAATACTCAGGAAAGTTTCATGGTTTTTCAGAAATATCAGAGACATAGATCAAAGTTAATAGCTCATTAAAACTGCTTTCATAATCAGATTGGGCCAAATTTATGTCTTTAGCAGTACAGATTACTTTTATTTGTTCTGGTGAGATGAGTTTCATTGGCAAGACCAGAATTTATTGCATCTGTCTAAGTTCCATTCAGAACGTGAATGGCGAAACCCAGGGGCACTAACAGATATGTTTCATGGAGAAGTTCAGGATTCTGAACAAGTGACAGTGAGTGGACAATGGCATAGTTCCAAGCCAAGATGCTGTGTGGCTTTGGAGATTATAATCCTCACCATTTGATGCTCACAACATTTGGAAATTGTGAGACTGCATTTTCTATTTTCAAAAATTCAGGTCAGAAAGTCATTCAGCATAAAAACAGGACCTTCAGCTCAACATGAATGTTCCAGTCAAAAAAACAATTACATTAATCACACTTACCTTGAAGTCTACAGCCACGAGGCCCTAGCATTTTGAGTGCTCTTCCAGCTGCTTCATAAATGCTGTGTCGCCTTGTATTATCTGTGACCTGTGATTTGGATTTTTCTTTCAATTTATGCATGAACTGAGTTTTTCAAAATAATCCCACAACATCAAAGACAGTGAATAGCTCAATAGATCAATACAAATGTTTACATTGCTTTATAATTTGTTAGAAAATCAGACTTTTAAATTCATTTGGGATTTTAATGTAGCACTAATTGACCTTCAAAACGTCCAACTAGAAGTTCACCAAATTGGAAATGTAGAGAATCTGAAAAAGGTTACTTTACACTGTAATGGGATCTTGATCAGATGCGCCAATGGACCAAGGAGTGGTAGATAGAGTTTAACTTGAATAAATATGAGGTTATGCATTTTGGAAATCAAATTGGGGCAGGATATATACTCTAAATGGTAAGCCGCTGAAGAGTATTACTTAACAATGAGTCCTGCCATATCAGCGCATAGTTCCTTGAAAGTGGAGTCAGATGTAGATAGGATAGTAAAAATAAAAAACCATTTGGTACACCTGCATTGGCCAGTGCATTGCGTACAGTAGTTGGGAGGTCCTGTTGCATCTGCACATGGTTAGCACACGTTTGGAATATTGCATGCAATCCTTCTCTCCCTGATATTGGAAGGATGATGTGAAACTTGAAAAGGTTCAGAAAATATTTTTAAGAGTGTTGTCAGAGTTGGAAGGTTTGGGCTGGAGGGAAAAACTGAACAGGCTTTTGCCTGGAGATTCGGAGGTGAGGGCTGACCTTACTGAGGCTTATGAAGTCAGGAGGAGAAGAGGCAGGGTATCTAGACAAGGTGTTTTCAGTGGGGTGGGGGAGTCCAAAATTAGAGGGTGTGGGTTTAAGTTGAGCTGGAAAAGATTTAGAAGGGACCTCAATAAACAACTGCACCTCCCAATCGTGAACCATTTTCACTCCCCCTCCCATTTCTTAGGCGACATGTCCATCGTGGGCCTCCTGCAGCGCGATAATGATGCCACCTGTAGGTTGCAGGAACAGCAACTCATATTCCGCTTGGGAACCCTGCAGCCTATGGCATCAATGTGGATTTCACCAGCTTCAAAATCTCCCCTCCTCCCCACTGCGTCCCAAAACCAGCTCAGCTCGTCCCCACCTCCCTAACCTATTCTTCCTCTCACCTATCCCCACCTCCCACTTCAAGCTGCACCTCCATTTCCTACCCACTAATCTCATCCCTCCCCCTTGACCTGTCCATCCTCCCCGGAATGACCTATCCCCTCTCTACCTCCCCACTCTCCCCTCCACTATCTTCTCTATCAATCTTCGGTCCGGCTCCCCTTCTCTCCCTATTTATTTCAGGACCCTCTCCCCATCCCCCTTTTCTGATGAAGGATCTAGGCCTGAAAAAACAGCTTTTGTACTCCGAAGATGCCGCTGAGCCTCCACTTTGTTATCTTGGATTCTTCAGCATCTGCAGTTCCCATTATATGTGGACCTCTATTCTATCTCCGTCTCCTTTGGTGGAGCACCAATCCTCTATCAAACATAATAGATTACTCCGAACCATATGCACTCTTATTTTCTGGATTAATTTTGTTTCTGGAACTTTATTCAATGCCTTCTGCAAGTCCAGATGTATTACATCTCCAGGAGCCCCATTATCCGCCTTGCTTGAAGTGTTCATCATCGAGCCACTG
This sequence comes from Stegostoma tigrinum, assembly GCF_030684315.1. Lineage (NCBI taxonomy): Eukaryota > Metazoa > Chordata > Chondrichthyes > Orectolobiformes > Stegostomatidae > Stegostoma > Stegostoma tigrinum. Next base: position 4,491,444 of record NW_026728419.1, on the reverse strand, counting down.
TATCACCATCTTTAAAGGACTTGAGCAAGTAATGTAAACTGTATTTATTCTCCCTGAAACCATGGCGAGAGTGATGGGTTGTAATTTGCCTTTGAAAATCTCCTCTTATGAATTCAATGACAGTGGATTCGAGCAATTTACCTTGAATCTCAATACTTTGCTCACTACTTTTTTTGTTCCTGAGTGAAGATGATTTATTCTAAGTTCTACTTTTTCTTGCACCTCTACCTTAATCCCGGTGCCATGGTCACAAAGCTGAAAAAGTGTCCTCTGATTGCTGTGTAACGTCCTGAGTGAGAGAATGGGAACATTCTATGAAAAAATAGGTTTATATTTCAATCTTGTAAAGTCCAATGGGTTTTGGGTGAACCTCAGCATTCTTTCCTTATCGGAGTTGTGCAGTTAGTTAGTGCATTTGTGAACTGGGAGGCAGGACATTAGAATTTGATGTTTATAAAATATTGATGTTTTTAAAGTGTTGGGGTGTGGGAAGCAGTGCACGGTCCTTTTAAAAGATGGTGTGTTTTTTTCTATACTTCAACATTCAAAATGGATGTCTTTGGGCTGCAGGTTGTATGCTTGCAGGCGCACAGAGAACTTGAATTGAAACATTTGTGTCAAAAAGCAGGGTAGTTAGCAGGCCAGGTATCAGTTTTGTTTTTTTTTAATCAAGGCAACACATTTTGAATTTTGGCAATTAATATGACCCAGGAACTTAGATATATATATATATATATATATATATATATATATATAATATATATATTTTATATATATAAATAAATTTCAATCTGATGGTTTTGATAACATAGGGCAAACCCTCCTGTAAGAACTTGAGATGTCATCTAAGGTATAAAAGAAAGGTGCAGTTGGACAAAGACGGGACAACGATCTGCCATCTGTCAAAGCCAACAGCTCTAATGACAAATTGACTGGCTCTCACAGAATTTGCTCAGCATTAGAGAAAGCGCCATTGAGATCAAAGGTACCTATGACAAAACTATTTAGTATTTGTAATGGAACATTCAATGTAGAAAGTGTTCCTGATAGAACATTCAACAGAGAATGCACAAAAAAATTCTGGCAGATGTAACCTGGGCACAAGTTCGAAAGACAGCATTCTACTTTTCTTTTTAATTTTGTTTTACATAAGTGGAACGAATACTTATTGCAACAATATGGCTTTAGAATTTTGTTTTATTTGAGAATTGCTAGCAGTTAGAAGGCATTCAGTTTGGTTGTTAGTAGTTCAGTTAATTTGTTGAGAATGAGAGTTAAATAAATAAATTGTTACTTGTTGATTGTAAAGTGAGTGTCAGGGATTTATTCCATTTAACCATTAAAAGTTGATGAAAAGTAAAGATAACTGCACTTTGCACACTGCTTTTAACAGATGAGAGGGCGAGGCACTCCTCTCTGGGTGTTTCAGTTATATTTCTGAAACAGGGGTCAACTTCTGCTTTATAACGCATTTATTGAAGGAATCAGTTTAGGGAAGCATCTCTGAGCTGCTTTCAATACATGACCCTTTCTTCAGAAACTAGTTTAATTCTGCACTACTCCAGAGATGATCTCACTAAATCCTGTACAGTGGAAACAACGTTTTGCCAGCCTGCTGTAATGTTCCCAACCTCGATTGGAGCAGTATCTGCTCTCTGGAGGAACACACAGCATTCCTGAAATATTATTGTCCTTCCTGACAGAATATCTGGTGAAAATGTCACAATGACACTTGAGACGAATGAATAAGATTTGGTGTGATAATTTCAACGTTCTGATAGCCGTGCCAAGTATCCTGCCTGAATCTACCATTAATCTTACCAGAGCCCACATCATTCAGATTCCTTAATCTGATGAAATGGAGTTTAGAAACAGGAAGGAGAAGCAAACATTGATTACAGTTATATTTCAAAGACAAAACTGCAGTGTAAATGTTAGGCATGTTATCAAACAGAAAATTAAATACACAAGTTTGTGGGTACTGCAGTAATAATGGACCCATTCAATTTTCATCTAATCTGTGTTAATCCAAATGAATGCTAATACTGGGAAAAATGGATTACATGAGCGTGTATGAGATGGTTTGCTTTAAGAATATGTTGAGTGCCAAGCAAGAGATCAGACTATTTAGGAACTGGTATTGTGTGATCAGAATGGAGAGTTGAAAACCTGACTGTAAAAAGGAGCCTTTGGGAGTTGTGATGATAATAGTCATCTTGAATTTTATATGACACCTGAAAACACTTGCAAAAAAAAAGAGTTATAAACCTGTGTCAGGCAAGCCATGAAGGAATGTGGGGCATGATGGTGCCAGTGCGTTGGAAAAACACATGGAAACGTTTTAATGAGAGACAGACGATGTCTGTTATTTGAAGAAACATTGTAAAGTGGACAATATACATATATCCCCGAAGTGCAAACAGCAAAACAGAACGATGACTCGATGATTGTCAATGAAAGAAGTGAAAGTTTGCATTAGATCAAAGAAAGTAGATTGTAAAAATACCAGATACAGTGATAAACCAGTGGATTTAGATAAATTAAACCAAGAAACTGATTTTTAAAAAATGAGAGAGGGCAAGAATTCATACTGACAAGAAACATAAAGACTGCCAGAAAGCAAAAATGAAAACCCGGTCAAATATAGAACTGTGAATGTGTGGAGAGGATAATATATTGTGGAGAACAGTGACATTACAGGGAAACTAAACAGTTACTTTGTGCCTGTCTTCATGGAAGAAGTTTTAGAAAATCTCAAAGACATATTATGTGACTGTGGAACGTGTGTAACTAAAGACAATGATGAAGTAACATTTGAAAACATAACTGGATTGAGCCTTGATAAGTCTGACAGACCTGATGTACTTCATACTGGAATTTAAGAGGAAGCAGCCACAGACACATTGGCTTCATTGGGGATCACTGTGTTATTTTCCTGTACTTGCTGCAACGGCAGGAAGCCAATCTGGCTAACGAGAAAGTTATAAATCCAATGGTTTAAGAAGAGAATAAGGGGGAGATTGGCCAACTACAGACCAGTTAACTTGTAATTCACGGGAGGGAATCTGTTGGAATCTATTATAAAGGATTTGATATTGGATATTTAGAAAGTAATAACAAGATTAGAGAGAATACTAATGAATTTATGAAATGAAAATTACAACAGACAAACTTACTTTTAAAAACTGTTTGAAGATGTTCTTTATCGACATAGACAATGTAGAAATAGTGGATGTGGTACATGCAGCTATTCAGTAGGATTTTCTGAGAGATCACACAGTGAGTTATTAAATTAAAGGGACGAGGTAGAGGGGGAACATACGCAAATGGAAGGTAAAGGCTAGGTTCACCATCATTGAAAGGGAATCGGAATACAGAAGGAAAGGCGCCCTGCAGCAGTTCCATGAAGTGTTGGTGAAAATGCACTTGAAGTAATGTGTACAGTTTTCTAAGAAAGAATATACTGAATGAAGAAGAAGTGCAGTTGGTATTCTTGAGACTTCTCCTACAGATGGCAAGATTGTCTGACAAGAAAACTCGGCCTGCGTTCTCTCGAGTTTCAAAGAGTGCGAGCGATCACAGTGAAAAATATTAAATTCTCAGAGAGGGGACTGACTAACACAGGGGAATGGCGAAGTGCAAGCAGGCAAGATTAAGGAGATTCTTTACATATTCTACATGTAAATCAACCAGAATAGGATAACCGGGGAAAAAATTGGGCCTATCAGAACATAAGGGGCAATTTGTGTGTGAAGCTGGAGAACATTGATAAGTAAAAACTGAAGGAAATGCAGATGTTGTAAATGAGGAACAAAAACAAAGTTGCTGGAAAAGCTCAGCAGGTCTGGCAGCATCTGTGAAGGAAAAAAAACAGAGTTAACGTTTCGGGTCCAATGGCCCATCCTCAGAACTCCTCAGAACTCTTCTTTGGATCCAAAACGTTAACTCAATTTTTTTTTCCTTCACAGATGCTGCCAGACCTGCTGATCTTTTCCAGGAACTTTGTTTTTGAACATTGATAAATTGATAGATTGTTACATGAGTATATTGTATCGGTTTTACTTGGGAGAAGGAGGATTCAGGGATAGAATTCGAGAAGATGGAATGTAAAGCCCGTGAGCAGATGCATATAAAATGCGAGCAGGGACTGAGGGTTTTCGTTGATATAAAATTGGACAAAACCCCTTGTCCGGCTGATTTGTATCACAGGATGTTGTAGGAGACAAGAGAGGGAAGACTTTGATCCAAATATTTCAGTATTGCCACAGGGAAGGTGCCAGAGGTCTGAAGAACAGCTAACGTGATTCCATTTTACAGGAAGAATGGCAGAGATAGACCGGGCAACGATAGGCCAGTGAGTATCAGGTCAGTGTTAGGGAAGCCATGGGAGAAAATAGGAAAGGAGAAAATTGCTCTGCATTTAGAGAGGCAAGAGATGATCAGGGATAGTCAGGATGACTGCATCAAATGGAAGTCATGTCTAACAAATGGGATTGATTTTTTTAGGGGTAGTCAGTTAAATGGTTTTTCAGCGAGGCCGCTTGACAAAGCTCCACATGGGAAGCTCATAAAGAAAGTAGAATCTAATGGTATCAAGGGTAGCTTGGCAAGTCACATGCAACGTTGTCTTAGTGGCAGGAGACAAAGGGTGGTGATAGAAGGCTGTTTGTGTGACTGGAGACCAGGCCCTTGATGAGACCTCATCTCGAATAGTGTGCAGTATTGTGTGTGGATTTGGTCTCCTTACCTCATAAAGGATGAACGTGACACTGAGGGAGTGCAGTGAAGGATGGCCAAAAAGATCTCTGTGATCACAGGCCTGTTGTGTGATCAGAGTTCAAATCAACTGGGCCAAAATCCTATGAGGCTTAGGAAAATGAGTGAAGGTCTCAGTGAAATATCTCACACTCTCACAGGTGAGACAGATTGGAAACAGGGATGAGAATGCCCCTGGCGGGGACGTCTAAAATAAGGGCCCACAGTTTGTGGCACAGGCAGGCCACTGTGCATTGAAATGAGAGTAAATGTCTGCACTCAGAGACTGGTGAACCTGGGGCATACTCTACCATGCAAGGCTATGGAAGCAAGGCACTGAATTTGAATCAGGTTTTCTGGACGCTAAGTTGATGGAGAGAGAACAGGAGTATAGGATGGGGATAGAGAATCAGCAGTCATTATGTTCAATGGGGGAAAAAATCAATGGATCGAAAGGACAACTAAAGTTCATATTTTATATTTTTGGAAGATTAATCACATGAAGGGATATGTATATTGTGTGGGAGAAATGCATTGAGGAGATGTTTGGCCATGAACTACAATGGGGAAGGCTAAATGGATCGAATGGCCTATTCCTTTCCCGATGTTTCTGTGAAGTCTGTGGGAAAGCTGTGGACATGTTCTCACAAGATCTCAGATGCCAAGAAGCAGGTCTCTGCAGGTTTGACAGGACAGTATTTCATTTTCCCTTTCCCAATACCGAGGCCGAGACAGGGTGTTCTGTCCAGGTTTATCCTTTAAGATGTCAGAGTAGTTTGACATGTGTGACTGCCTTGCATTGCTGTGTCAGAGACCATTGAAGAGTTCATCACGGGTCTGGAATCACTTTTAAGATATACCAGAAAGCAGCGAAGATTTGCATCCTGAAAGTACATTGTTGAAGTGCATTGGTTTCTACAATTGATATTGGTTTCAAGGCCCGCTTTTACTGACACCAGATTTGAAATTTTGATATTTTATTAATTGTTTTAAACATCCCCCAGCTGCCAAAGTATTAGCCTGATCTGGATTAGAAATCCAATGATATTTCCACAACAGCACCATCTCCACATGGGGACCCATCAGAAACCACACTGAGCAGGTTATTTCTGTGCTGCCTGACAGCTCTGTCAAAAACAACTTCCAACAATTCGACGATCTTGATGAGACTGAGGGTGTGGCAGTTGGTCAGATTGTAACTATTCTCCTCTTAGGGGACTGGGCACAGCTGAGTGATTTTCCACATTGGCAGGTAGGTGTCAGAGTTGTGGCTGGAATGAAACAGCTTCCCCAGGGGCACGGCTTGTTGTGCAGCACAAGCCTTCAGTTCCATTGCAGGAATGGCGACAGGGCCAGTTATCTTCTTCGTGTCTTTAGTTTATCATCTTTTTCTTGGTATCATGTGGAGCGAATAGAATTGGTTGAAGACTGGCATCTGTGATTTTGTAGGGGGTCATGATGAGGGCGAGCTAAGTCATCCACTCAATACATCTGGCTGAGGATGGCGCAGATACTACATCCTTGACTTTTGTACTGATGTGGGTGGCTGTTCCATTGTTTCGGATGGGGATATTTGTGGAGCCCTCTCCTCCAGGGAGTTGTTTAACCGTCAATCACCATTTATGACTGGTTGTGGCAGGACTTCTGGCCTGTTGCTGTTGCAATCACTTTGCCCTGTCTGTAATGTGTTAGTTCTACTGTTTGGAATGCAAGCAGCCAAACCTGGCATTTCTCACGGGCTGGCATCAGTTTTTGGTTCAGATGGTTCTGACCCTGGCGTGTTTGCCTGCATTCGTCACTGAATCATTGATCAGCTTCATGGTAACCATAGACTGAGGGATTCTCTGGGACAAAAAGTTACAGATTGTGGTTGAATTCAATTCTGCTTCTGCTGGTGATGTGGTTTACATCACCACATGAATGCCCAGTTTTGAGCTGCAATACGTGCAATGTAATTGTTCTGCCTGCCCCCCAAGTCCAGAAGAATCCCCATCGCTCCTGTACTCAGTGACCTACTTTGGGTTCTGATGTGGTAACACTTCTATTTTAATGTTCTTATTCTTCTCAGAGTCTCTCCATGATGTCACACCTCCAATTTGTCACATTCCTCAAAACACATTTAACATCTTCATCTGAATCTGTTCGCTTCCCCCGTGAAATTTTCTGTTTTTAAAGTGAATGTCCTTCTCCCTGTTTCTCTCCCTTACCATGATTAAGTCCCCTATCGTGTCAGTGATGCCAGCCTTAACCAATGAATCAGTGCACCTTGCTCTGTCATGCACTTCCCAGTGTATGGTGCTCCATGTTGACAGGGCGTTTGTGCAGCTTTGACACATATTATTGGAATTTATTTGAAAACAGATATTGCTGAAGAAACTAAGCAGGTCTGGCAGCATCTGTGGAGTGCAAGCTAGTTAATCTATGGGATCTGGTGACGCTTCTTCAAAGTACCCCGTTTAAACAGCAATTTTTGTTTTTGTTTCAGATTTCCAGTGTTCACAGTTCTATGTTTTGTTGAAAATTTATTTTCTGCCGATTCATTTCTGGAGAAACTCAGCAGCTCTGGACACATCTGTGAAGACAGCAAAACAGAGTTAAGGTTTCAAGTCTAGCGTGAGGCTTCTTCAGAACTGAAAAGGATTGGAAAATGATCTTTTTAATACCTTGACCAAGGTGGAGGAGGAGTGACAGAAAACAGAGGGTGTGGGTACAGTGCAAAAGACAAACAGGTGTTTAGTTGTGGTGAAAGAGAAAAAAGATGTAAAATGGGAGTAAATGCAGGTGTGAATGGGGGAGATGGGTTCTTTCCATTGAGTGCACGATAAACTAGACACAAACAAAACAAGGTCACAGGGAGACCTGGAGGGAGAATGTACGGAAAATGGAGAACATTCACGATGGTGTCAGGCTGTGAAGTTATGGAATTGAATATTAAGACCTACAGGCTGCAAAGCACAAAGCATAAAATGAGGTGTTAGTCGAGCTTGGGGTGCCCCTCATTCAGACATTGCAGGATCCCAGGACGGAAATGTTAGCATGAGAACAATGTAGATTATCGGAACTTGAAGCAATGAGAAGGTTAGTGTTATTCCTACAGACAGAGTGAGAGTGTTCAGCAAAGCAGTCTCTCTTTGGTCTCGCCAGTGTAAAGCAGGCAGCATTGTGAGCAGCAATGACAGTAGACTGGATTGAAAGAGTACAAGTGAAATGCTGCCTCACCTGAAAGGTGTGTTTTGGGTTGCTGAGAAAGGAGGAATGCGTCTGCGATCTTTTCAAATATCCGGCTTTATTTCATCTTCAATATCGACGACATAGTTGTACCTTGGGACCTCTGCAGCAACAGCTTTCATTGTGCTTTTTAGACTTTTTTTTAAACTCCAGCTGCTCCCGGTGTCCTTAACTACAGGGTCGAGGCAATGGTTTGTTTGTCGTGTACGCTCCAGTGTGCTTTAAACCGATTTCCTTCGTTTGAACTGGGCTTGCAAGTCTGGAGTTTGTAATATAATTTGTAAATTTAACCCTTGTTATGCTGTAGCTTAATCAAATAATTTTAAATATACTCCACGACTTCCCTGCTTTTATAATCTGTACCTCTATACAAAAAACTAAGAATCCACTGACCCTTTTTCAAAATATTTTTTTCATCTACCCCACCACCTATAATTTCCTGTCTTCTGTGTCCCTCTCTCCTGAAACAGGGAGGGTTATACTTGCCAGTCTTCCGGGACACTCCCTGACTCCAGCGATTCCTGAAAGGTCACCAGCAAAGCCAAACAATCTCCTCTGCAATCTCCTTAGAACTATAGCATACAGTCCATCTGATCTGGTTCATTTATCTAACTTCAGACCTTTCAGCTCCCCAACACCTCCTTACTGATGGTCACCACACTCACCTCTGCCCTCTGATTCGCTTTATGTTCTGGCTGGCTGCTGGTGTCTTCCACCGTGAAGGCTGATGCAAAATCCCTCTTCAGATACTCTACCATTTGTATGTTTCCCATAATTACTCCAGCCTCATTTCCAGCAGTCCCGTGTTTGGTCATGCTTTCCTCTCTTCCTTGTTATACATTTAAAGAACCCCTGCAATCAATTTTTAATATTATTAACACGCTTACCACCATATTTCATTTTCTCCTCTCTATTGCTTTTATTATTTACCCTAAAATGAGATTTGAAGTCTTACTAATCCTTTGGATTTCCAATTGTCTTCACCACATTGTATGCTTTCTTTTTTCTCTTATGCTGTCCCCGACTCCCTGTATTACCAACAGCTGTCTTGTCCTCCATTGAGTACGCTTCTTCTCCCTTGGGAGGAATTTAAAATGTGCCTGCGAATTATCCCAAGAAACTCCTGCCATTGCTGCTCCACTGTCTTCCCTGCTCGGCTTCCCTGCCCATCAACTCTGGCAACTTCCTTCCTCCTTTGTAGTGACCTTCCTTAATTATATTCATGTCACATCCTCAAATGAGCAATAGCTCTAACTGAAAGAAGGAGGTTTAAGAGATTTGACACCGAGCACTATTGGAAGATTTATTAACAAGATATAAATAGAGAGAGAGGGACCGAGACAGAGAGGGAATATAGCTGAAGAGGTGTAAAAATAGAGTAAACTGGACTTTGACTGAAGTAAATGCACTTCAATATTTTGGCAATCTCTGTGTACTCTCGTCCTCTGTATAATGTTTGCAGAACAGAGTAACACATTCACATTCTCTGTCTGATGCCAGAACTTTCATCCCCACCGATATAACAGACGACGGCCATTGACAGAACCCAGCAGGTCAGTATATTTATTTCCTCGCAGCGTGTTGATTAATTGAAATAAGGTGGGACACCGGAGGCAAGAAGTTAGAACATACAAACCGATAAGAATGAGAGACGAGAGCATGGAAACCCAGACAGGAAAATTCTTAAGAGAAAGGGAGTATAACACGTCAGCAGAAAATACAATAACTTTTAAATGCTTAATAAATTTTGTAAATTGTATGCACCATATTTTCCTAACCATGTCTCCATTGATAACTCTGAATGTCTCACACACATGAAGTCTTATCTATCTGCACGCATTGACAGAGAGTATGTATCAAATCATTTCTCTTCCATTCCAAAATATCTTGTTTTGTTTACATTGTCACTCGCCATATCTCCAGCCAAGTATATTCTGTTTCCTTCTCTGCAATTTATTTTATTCTGACTGTAAGAAGATATTAGTGTCTGGGGGATATCACTTTACTCTTGCCAATCTCCACAGGCACTGTCCCCTATTTCTTTCTGTTTGCTAACCAATCACACAGATGCTGTCTCTGACTCTTTAATACCAATAAACAAGGCAATTGGAAATTTTCCGCTTACTTTTGAGCTAAGGTCAAAAATTGGTAAAGGAAAGGTCTATAAACTGTGCAAAATATGTTTGCAACTTTAAAAGCAAATTATTGAATGTATTGTGTTACTGATAAAATGTTGTCTTATTCGAGCAGTGAGGGGAAAAATCAGCGAAATCCACATGCCCTGTCTTTCTTCAGGACAGTTGTGTCCGGAGATAGATGTTAATTTGTCAGTTGTAGTGATGGAGACTTCAGCGCAGTAACATCCTCTCGATTAGCTCTTCGGAACGTGGTTGCATCGAGCATCTCACGTGGGGAACACAACAGAATCATCGAGCCTGTGCAGAGAAAGCGTCACCTTTCTCCTCTATCTCCATCATTGTTAGAGTAATTGGAGATAGGCACTAAGACCAATCGCAGGCGATGTCAGCATCCCACCGAGGCCAGGTATTGTTGTTACATTAAAGTGCCAGAGTGAAAGGCGTTAACTGGAGCTGTTTGTTCCATGACTCTAGTTAATGTCAGTCTCCATGGATACTAACTGTGTCACTGGAGGTTTTCCCTCTTCTATTAATAGGATATTTCTTCCAATGCGAAATCCCATAGTATCAGTGGCTGTGTCATCCTCAACATGGTTGGGATCAACAGCTCCAGAGAGACGGAGTGATCAGAATCTGTGAACAGCAGACAGGGATGTTCCCATTATGGATCAGAATCTCAGAACCATAGACAGGAATGTTACAAAGTACCAGAATCTGAGGGTCATCGATTGGAATGTTCCAACAATGGACAGAGGTTTCTACTATGGGCTTTTCTGGCTTTCGATCGATTCGTTCCCGTTAACATGGCGGATGGAATATGCACTGATGGTTATTCAAGGGGCTTACTATCCCATCCTCGCTATTGTTGGTGTTCCTGGTAAGTCTCTCTATCTCTGTCATTTCATTTATTCTGTCAAACTTTGTGAACAGCATCTCAACTTCTATCATCTATATTTGGCAAAGATGTAAACTGTTGTATTCACTTGCAATTACAAACTCAATTCTTATTCCGTGGCTTTTTTCACCTTCACTTACAAACACCCGAGGAGGAATAAAAGTGTTCATAACCTCCATTGGCCCATTTTGTCCTGAGCTGATTTATATCACAGTGTTCCCTTTATCACCAATAATATTCTCAGTTTTCACTTCTTATTCAATGCTCTTTCCGAATAAACTAAAATCTTCTCGTTTCCAGTTGTAGTTCCCTTCTGGCCACACTTGCAGTTACTAATATTTTGATTGTATACTTATTCTTGTCTCTACCTGGGCCTATGCCAGTTGCAAAGTGTGAAGCCAGTTTGATTCTAAAATATGGTGGTTATAGCTTTCTGTTAGTGGTTTCAGCATAGCACATCGATGGCCGTTAAATGACAGTTTCGTTGAACTACTTACATTCTGTCTGCACGGGTGTGGGTGCCATGTCCATCATCTCCGAAGTGCAGCACTCCAATGTATTCACTTGGTGACAGAGACCAACTCTCTTCTCCTCAACCTCCCCCCGACTCGCCAAAACCTGCTGATTAGTGGAATACATTACTCTGTCTCCACAGAAGAAGATACAGAAAATCTTTCAGAAATTCTACAGGACAGTCACAGTGAAATGAGAAACTCTGGGAGATTTGAATTAATAAAAGGAATTACTCAAAACTAATTGAATTGAAGTTTGGTACATTGCTGTGGTAAAGCCCCAGAGGATACATGGAGATGGTAATAGGGCTAGTGAAAGAGCTGCAGGGTCATCGAGCTTTCCAGTCCAACCGGTCCATGTCAAACACATTCGCAAGCTATGCTAGTCCCACCTGCGTGGGCTTGGCCCATAGCTCTCCAATTGTTTCCTGTTCATGTACTTATCCAAATGTAATTTATAATTTGTAACTACCAGAAAGCATTATTGGCTACCATTCAAAATTCTTAAGATTTTGGGATTTGTGTTTCCTGCAGAATGGAAAATAGATGTTGCATCCCCGATAAAATCTGGAGTGGGCGGGAAATCAACTTAAAATTAAAATTTGGACAACTTGATGCCAGTTTTGAGGAAACTATTGAAATCTTTTATGAGGACTGTGAAAAACAGACACTTGTGGAATCATAATATGACTTGACAAAGTCAACTTAGTTTCAGGAAAGGGACGTCATCTTTGATAAACCCGTGGTAAATGTGTTAATTAAAGCATTAACAAATTTCGGATCTGAATCCAAATAATCCCCAGAAACATCTTCCATTGCTGCTTCACAATTTTCCCTGCTAAGATTGTATTCCTATTAACTTTGGCCACTTCCTCCCACTTGTTTTAGTGGTTTCATTTCTCAATTATAATCGTGTCACATCCAAACGTGAACAAAATATTTAAACTGAAAGAGGGAGGTGTGAGAGACACGGCATTGAGAAAGAATGGAGTATTTATTAACTCGATGTATGTAATACATTTATGAAAGACAGAGAAAGAGAGAGCGAATTTGGGTGATGAGTTGTAAAAATTGAGAAAACTAGATTATCAACAGAAGTAGATACACCTTCCTATTTGTTTTGGCAATTTGTTGTGGTCCTTTATCCAGTGCATGTACGACTGAGTAATACGTATATAATAGTTGAAGCATTCACACATGAGAACGAATGGGAGTGGTGTATTTGAATTTCCAGAATACGTTTGATATGGTTGCACACAGGTGAATGAATAAAGTCGGAGTCCAGGGGTGAGGGAGAATATACTACATGGATTGAGAATTATTTAGTTGAGGCCATACAGAGAGTCGACTTTTCCCGACTGAACGCTGTTAACTTTGGTGTATCACATGTATCAGTGTTTGGGCCACAGTAATTTGAAAGGCATACAAACAATTTGGATGTGCCCAGCAAGAGCAGACATCTTATTTTGTGTTGATTAAATGGTGCAAGTTTGGAAAGACTTGTTATCCAAAGTGACCTGCATGTCCTTGATCATAGGTCGCCAAAATAGTACAGACAGTAGCGAGGGAAATAAATGATATGTTGTCCTTCATTGTAAATGACTCAAGTGCAGAACTAAAGCCATCTTTCTGCACTTGTAGAGCCTTGATCAGAGAGTATTTAGGGTCACTGTGTACAGCTTTCGTCTCTTTTAGAAGGGAAGATCACCTTCCCACAGGCAGGGTGCAAATGAGTATCACCAGTCTCATCCCTGAGATGCTGGCACCATGAGGAAACTGACTGTTTAATCTGTAATGCTGTGAAAGAATAACAGATAATTGCATTAAAACTTCGGGTTGGTGGTGAACACTTATGTCCAAAAAGACACATTGATATGATGAGAAATTCAGTCATTTATCTATTTAAACACATGTAAATTTTGCACGTTGAATAACATAGACACCCATGTCGATTAAGAGAGAAATGCAGACTTTGAATGAAATCTGCCTACATTAAAGTGTGACTCTATACTGAACGTCATGTTGTTTACAATCCCGACATTGTCCATAATACCTTACTTCTGAAACAGAAAGCCATTCCAATCACGTTCTGATCTTCATAGTCTGTCTTCTCGGAGGATGCCACCTTGAGATTTTGCACAATACATGAGGCTTCCCACCTCACTGCTGTAAAACTGCATTAAAGTACCACATGTGTACCATGAGCAATGGGCGCATGAGGAACAGCAGAAAGCAGGCTATCTGTACAGCCTCTGCTCCATTTGCTTGGCATGTTGGAGCATCGTTTACCTCACTCTGTTTCCTTGTCTGTGACTGTAGGGGCTGAATGGCCTCCTCCTGTTCAAAAATCAATGAATCAAGGGCCTGTACAACAGGACAAGTGCCGAATTGGGCTTCCCTGGGTTCCTGTGTAACAGCTCGTTGTGCGAACTCATGTGACAATGCTGTAAATGTATGAGGTTATCTTGTTCTGGATTATTTTAAGAGAGGGATTGAACAAGAGGCACAAAGCTGTCTAGGTAATAAAACTTGAGGAAACAGCTTGCGAGGCTTTGGTTTTTCACAACATTTGTCAACTATTTTGCTCATGTAGCTCTGAAAAAATGTAAACAGAAGGGCACCACAGATTTCTGGGGAAGAGAATTCCCACTCTAAATGCCCATTTAGAATTTCTTCCATTCCATCTTATAGAAGCAGAAACTCACACAGCACAGAAACAGACCCTTTAGTCCAACATGTCCACACTGACCAGATATATTATCTGATCTGTTCCCATTTCCAGGATTTGGCCAATATCCATTTAAACCCTTCCTATTCATTTACCAATCCAGGTTCCATTTAACTGTGTAAATGCACCTGTTTCCATCACTTCTGACTGCACTTTCTGTACACACACCACTCTCTGCATGAAAATGTTGCACCACCTTCCCTTCTATATCTTTCCCCTCTCACCTTCAACATATTCGCTTCACTTTTTGACTCCTGGGAAACAGATCTTGGCTATTCAGGCTATTCATGCTCCTCATGATTTTATAAACATCTGTAATGTCACCCCTCAGCCTCCAACACTCCAGGGGAAAAAGCTTCAAACTATTCAGCGTCTCCCGAGAGATAAAACCCTCCAATCCAGGAACATGCTTGTCAATCTTTTCATCTCCTCTCAAGGTTAACAACTTCCTTCCTTGAGCAGAGCCAACCGAAATGTACACAATATTCTTAACGCTGCCTCATCAACGACCTGTACAGGAGCAATATGCCATCCCAGCCCCTATACCCAATGCTCTGACTGATTAGGGCAAGCGTGACAAATGTGATCTTCAGCACCCTGTCTACCTGTTACTCCACTTCCAAGGAACTAAGTGCCTGTACCCAAGGTCTCTTTATCTGGCAACACTCCCCAGGGGCCTAGCATTAACTGTATAAGTCCTGCCCCGCTTGACATTACCAAACGCAAAACCTCTCATTTATTTAAATTAAACTCCATCAGCCACAACTTGGCCCACTGGCCCATCTGATCAATGCCCCATTGCACTCTGAGATAATCCTCACCACTGTCCATTACACCACTTTTTGATGTCATGTGTAAACTTACGAACCATGTCTCTGATATTCACATCCAAATCCTTTATATTAATGATGGAAAGCAGTGAACTCAGCACTGACACTTGCGTCACATCGCTGGCCACTGGTCTCCAGTATATAAAACAATCCTATTCCTTCACGCCAATTTTGAATTCAATTGGCTAGCTCTGCTTGGATCCCATGTGAACTACAATTTCAAATCTGTCTGCCATTCAGAATCTGATCGAACACCTTTCAGAAGTGCATACAAAAAACGTCTGCCGCAATGCCTTCATCAACCTTCTTTATCACTTATTCAAAATAATCAAGTTCATGAGACATGTTTTCCACCACACAAAGCCCTGTTGACTGTCTCTGATCAATGCTTACCTTTCCAATTGCATGTAACTCCTTTCCCTCAGAATCCCCTCCAACAATTACCGAGCTCTCATGTCAGGCTCACTGGTCTATGGTTCCCTGACATGGCTGGTCATTGTTTCCTTTTCCAGTCCCTCTCCTCCACTGGTCGCAGCAAATTTTAAACGCCACCAAGTTGGTAATATGGCCAATGATACAGATCTCAGACTGGGTCAGGGTTGGTGCTCGGAACAAGTCAGTCAGTTTTCTTTAATCTGCTAAAATGCATGTTTATGACCAAAATAAATTTACTCAAGCTATGATGGAAAGAAGACTGTCAAACAGTTTTGGCCTGCAAATATGTACATTGATATTTTCCTTTAGTAAAAGTAATGACACACACACACACACACACACACACACACACACACACACACACACACACACACACACACACACGAAAAATGTGAGATTGTTCCAAATGTTATTCTGTTTCCAAATATGTCCTGTTTGCACAATTTGTTGACAGTGGGATTACTTCCCAGAACAGTTAGATTTGGCTGACTTCCCTTTGCTTCCAGCAGTGGGAGATTCCAGTGAATCCTAATCATGAACCCTCCACGAGCGGTAAAAATGGCTGACCGGTGTTTAGCTCTCATACATTGCTGTGATGAGGAAGAAGGAAAGAGAGAGGGAGCAATAGGCTGTTGCTAAACATGGGGGTTACATTATTTTTCCCTCTCTGAGTTGAATCACACGATAACATTATTCAATCCCAAACTGGAATATGTGAGGTCTCCTTGAACTTTGTCCGAACTATATGTTTCCGCCACATTTCCTGCTCCATGTCAGTGCATCATTGCTGCTGCCGTACACAGAGCCATTTGCTCAGCATCAAATGGGACTATTTGAGTTAAATATATGTGTAAATGTGCCTGCGTAATTTAAAAATAAAATGCTTAATGTATTCACAATATCTGTGTTGAAACGAATGTGTCTTATTCCTAAATAAACACAGAAATTACATGAAAAGTTTAGCAGGCTGGGAGCATCTATGAACGGAAGACAGAGTTAATGTTTCTGGCCCAGTGAACCTTGCTCAGAACCTGGTTTATTTTTAAAATTAATTCCTCAGTTTTATTTTCCCATACACGAGGAAATATCCATCAGTATTCACCAGCTACACTCTCTTCAAAATCGTGTATCGTCAAGAAGAACATTTCTCATTCTCAGGCCTGAACTGTTAATCCTCCATAACTTAATGTTTTCATCCTAGGACAGTGTACAGGGATCTATTTTTGAAAATTTTCAAACACAGTTGTGTTTTTTTTTTCAGTTTAGGGCATCATAACCACACACAACGCATGAAATGTGGTCTCAGCAATGCCCTGTACAGATGCAGGGAAACATGCCTAAGGTCATACCCGGCACCTTTGCAAGAAACAGCATCATTCAATTCACTTTCCAATTCACTTGCTACATTTTCAGAATAATATTAATTGATTATGTACCAGGACTCACAAATACCTCTGTAGCACTGACCTCCGCGTTCCTTCTCCAGTCATATAATATATTGACTGTGAAAGTGACAGGGAGTATGGAGTTAAATGGAAAGATAAGCAAGAGGATAGTCTGTGTACAGCTGGGTTTAAGCTCGAGGCAGACTAGGAATACAGCAAAGAGGAAGGAAAGCTGAAGACATCTTAGGATTTCTGATATCTCTACCAATAATAAGAAAGTTAGCATTAAGTCACTTTATCTAAATGCTCGTAGTATTTGCAACAAAGTCAATGAATTAACAGCACAAATACTCCTAAATGATTATGATGTGGTAGGCATCACAGAGACATGGTTGCAGGGAGTTCAAGACTGGCAGTTAAACATCCAAGGATTCACAACATATCAAAAAGACAGGGAGGTGGGCAGAGGGGGTGGGGTTGCCTTGTTAGTTAAGAATGAAATTAAATCTACAGCAGTGAATGACATAGGGTCAGAGGATGTGGAGTCTGTGTGGATGGAGTTGAGGAACAACAACGGCAATAAAAAACGTAATGGGAGTTATGTACAGATCTCCTAACAGTGATCAGGACCAGCGGTGCAAGATGCACTGGTAAATAAATAGGGCATGTCAGAAAGGCAAGGTCATGGTGATCATGGGGGATTTCAGTATGCAGGTGGACTGGGTGAATAATGTTGACGGTGTATCCAAAAAAAGAGAATTCATGGAATGTTTGCAGGGTGGCTTGATGGAGCCCACAAGGGAGCAGGCTATTCTGGACTTAGTGCTATGTAATGAGCCAGACTTTATAAAGGACCTTAAAGTCAGGAAACAATTAGGAGGCAGCAATCATAATATGGTAATTTCAGTCTGCAGTTTGAAAGAGAGAAGGCAAAATCGGATGTAATGGTGTTACAGTTAAATAAAGGTAATTACAGGGGCATGAGAGAGGAATTGATGAAAATCAGCTGGAAGCAGAGCCTAGCGGGGAAGACAGTAGACCGACAATGGCAGGAGTTCCTGGGTGTAATTGTGGACACAGTACAGAGGTTCACCCCAAAGAAAAGAAAGATTATCCGGGGTGGGATTAGACAGCCATGGATGACATAGGAAGTCAGGAAATGTATCAAAGAAAAAGAGACAGCCTATAAAGTGGCCAAGAGCACTGGGAAATCAGAAGATTGGCAAGGCTACAAAAACAGAGGATAACAAAGAGAGCAATAAGGAAGGAGAGGATCAGATATGAAGGTAGGCTAGCTAGTAATATTAGAAATGATAGTAAAAGCTGCTTTCAATACACAAGAAAAAAAACATGAGGCAAAAGTAGACATTGCGCCGCTCCAAGTTGATGCTGGAAGGCTAGTGATGGGAGATAAGGAAGTAGCTGAAGCACTTAATAAGTATATTGTCAGTCTTCACGGTGGAAGACATGAGTAGTATGCCAACAATTAGCGAGAGTCAGGGGGCCGAGTTGAGTATGGTAGGCACTAAAAAAGGCCTACAAATTGATGCATCTCCTGGCCCCAATGGGCTACATCCTAGAGCTCTGAGGGAGGTGGTTGAGGAAGTAGCAGAGGCTTTGGTTGTGATCTTTCAAAAGTCACTGGAGTCAGGGAAAGTCCCAAATGATTGGAAAATTGCTGTTGTAACCCCTTTGTTTAAGAAAGGGTTAAGGCTGATATTTCTAAATTCCTGGAAGTGCAGGGTCAGATTAGAACAAGTCAGCATGGATTTAGTAAGGGTTGGCCGTGCCTGACAAACCTGTTAGAATTATTTGAAGAGGTAACAAGTACGTTGGACCAGGGAAACCCAGTGGATGTTATCTATCTAGACTTCCAAAAGGCCTTTGAAAAGGTGCCTCCCGGGAGACTGCTGAGCAAGGTGAGTGCCCATGGTGTCCGAGGTGAACTATTGGGTGGATTGAGGGTTGACTGTCTGGCAGAAGGCAGACAGTTGGGATAAAAGGCTCTTTTTTGGAATGGCAACCGATGACGAGTGGTGTCCTGCAGGGTTCAGTGTTGGGGCCGCAGCTGTTGCCCTTAGATATCAATGATCTGGATGAAGGGACTGAGGGCATTCTGGCGAAGTTTGCCGATGATACGAAGATAGGTGGACAGGCAGGGAGTTTCAAAGAGATGGGGAAGCTGCAGAAAGATTTAGACAGTTTAGGAGAGTGGTCCAGGAAATGGCTGATGAAATTCAATGTGAGCAAATGCGAGATTTTGCACTTTGGGGAAAAGAATACAGGCAAAGACCATTTTCTAAATGGAGAGAAAATTCGTACAGCAGAAGTACAAAGGGATTTGGGAGTGTTAGTCCATGACTCTCTAAAAGTTAACTTGCAGGTAGAGTCCGTGATTAAGAAAGCAAATGTAATGTTGTCGTTTATCTCAAGAGGGTTGGAATATAAAAGCAGCGATGTGCTTCTGAGACTTTGTAAAGCTCTAGTTAGGCCCCAATTAGAATACTGTGTCCAATTGTGGGCCCCACACCTCCGAAAGGACGTACTAGCCCTGGAGCGTGTGCAGGGAGATTCACATGGATGATCCCTGGAATAGTAGGTTTAACATACGATGAACGGCTAAGGATCTTGGGATTGTACTCATTAGAGTTTCGAAGGTTGAGGGGAGATCTAATAGAAACTTACAAGTTAATGTATGGCTTAGAAATTGTGGACGCTGGGAAGTTGTTTCTGTTAGGCGGGGAAACTAGGACCCGTGGGCACAGAATTAAAATTAGAGGGGGTAAGTTTAAAACGGAAATGAGATGACATTTCTTCATTCAGAGAGTGGTGGGCTTGTGTAATTCATTGCCACAGAGTACAGCGGAGGCCGGGACGTTAGATGCCTTCAAGGTAGAGATCGACAAATTCTTGATCTCACAAGGAATCAAGGGTTGTGGGGAGAGTGCAGGGAAGTGGAGTTGAAATGCCATCAGCCATGATTTAAATGGCAGAGTGGACTTGATGGGCCGCATGGCCTTATTTCCACTCCTATGTCTTATGCTCTTACTGCTCTTTTATCCCTTCCCCAAAACACAAACTTCCCATAACCCACACTGTACTGTTTTATTTGCAATGCCAAAAGTTTGCTCACCAATATCCCCTGTCTACAGCCCTTTGTAGATGCTCTGCCTCCACTTGACATCTTATTGGGTGAATATGCTCGTGAGCTACCAAATTGAGCTCCAATCCTATCAGCTCCTGATTCAAACCAATAATCTAGTTTGTAAACTGTTGATGACTTCACACCGATCCCTGAGGAATTCCAGTAGATGCAGCTTTCCAAATTGAAAATAACTAATTATTTCTACTCTACATTTCAAACAACAATGAAAATTACAGCACAGGAACAGGCCCTTCTGCCCTCCAAGCCTGCGCTGATCGAGATCCTCTGTCTAAACCTGTTATCTATTTTCTAAGGATCTATATTCCTTTACTCCCTGCCCATCCACGTACCAGTCCAGATACATCTTCCAAGACACTACCATGTCTGCGTCTACCACCTCTGCTGGCAATGCATTCCAGGCACCCACCACCCTCTGTATAAAGAACTTTCTCCGCATATCTCCAATAAACTTTCATCCTCTCACTTTGAGCTCATGACCTCGAGTAAGTGAATCCCCCGCTCTGGGAAAAAAAGCTTCTTGCTACCCACCTCGTCTCTCTGCCTTGTGATTTTGTAGACATCAATCAGGTCCCCCGTCAATCTCTGTATTTCTATTGAAAGTAATCCTAATCTAATCAAACTTCCTTCATAGCTAGCACGCTCCATACTAGGCAACATCCTGGTGAACCTCCTCTGCACCCCGTCCAAAGCATCCACATCCTTTTGGTAATGTGATGACCGGAACTGTACGCAGTACTCTAAATATGGCCAAACCAATGTCTTATACACCTGCAACATGACCTGCCCACTCTTGTAATCAATACTGCGGCCAATGAAGGAAAGCATGCCATCTGCCCTTCTTGACCACTCTTTTGAACTGACTTGCTGCCTTCAGGAACAATGGACCTGAACACCCAGACCTCTCTGTGCATCAATTTTCCCTAGGACTTTTACATTTCCTGTATCGTTGCTCTTGAATTAGAACTTCCAAAATGCATCACCTCGCATTTGCCCATATTGAACTCCACCTGCCATTTATACGCCCAACTCTCTAATCTATCTCTATTCTGCTGTATTCTCTAACAGTCCCCTTCATTATCCGCTACTCCACTAATCTTCGTGTCATCTGAAAACTTGTTAATCAGTCCACTTATACTTTCTTCCAAATCATTTACGTATGTCACAAACAACAGTGGTCCCAGCACAGATCCCTGTGGAACACCATTGGTCACAGGACTCCAATTTGAGAAACCCCCATCCACTACTACTCTCTGTCTCCAGTTGCCTAGCCAGTTTTTTTTAATCTATCTATCTAGAACACCCTGGACCCCATGCAACTTCACTTTCTCCATCAGCCTGCCATGGGGAACCTTATCAAACACCTCACTGAAGTCTATGTATATGACATCTACAGCCTTTCCCTCATCAATCAACTTTGCCATGTCTTCAATCAATTCCATTAATTTGGTAAGACATGACCTTCCCAGCACAAAACCATGTTGCCTATCACTGATAAGCCCATTTTCTTCCAAATGGGAATAGATCCTATCCCTCAGTATCTTCTCCAGTAGCTTCCCTACCACTGATGCCAGGCTCACTGGTTGAAAATTACCTGGGCTATCCCTGTTACCCTCCTTAAACAAGGGGACAACATTAGCAATTCTCCAGTACTCTGGGATGTCACCCGTGTCTAAGGATGCTGCAAACAAATCTGTAAAGGCCCTGGCTATTTCCTCTCTCGCTTCCCTCAATAACCTGGGATAGATCACATCCGGGCCTGGGGACTTGTCCACTTTAATGCCTTTTAGGATACCCAACACTTCCCCCCTCCTTATGCCGACTTCACCTAGAGTAAGCAAACATCTATCTCTATCCTCAACATCCATCATGTCTCTCTCCTTAATGAATACCGTTGCAAAGTACCCGTTAAGAATGTCACCCATTTTCTCTGACACAAAGCATAACTCTTCTTCTTTGCCTTTCAGTGGGCCAGTACTTTCTCTAGTTACCCTCTTGCTCTTTATATATGAACAAAAAAAACTTTGGGATTTCCCTTAACCATCTTTGCTAAAAATAACTCATGTCCCCTTTTCACCCTCTAAATTTCCCGTTTCAGATTCGACCTACATTCCCGATATTCTTCCAAAGTTTTGTTTGTCTTCAGTCACCTAGATCTTACGTATGCTTCCTTTTTCCTTTTAGTTAGCCTCACAATTTCACCTGTCATCGATGCTTCCCTAATCTTGCCATTTCTATCCCTCTTTTTCACAGGAACATTTCTCGACTGCACACTAATCATCCTCTCTTTAAACACCTCCCAAATGTCAAATGTGGATTTACCTTCAAACAGTTTCTCCCAATCTACATTCCTCAGATCTTGCCGAATTTTGGTACAGTTGGCCTTCCTCCAGGTTATAACTCTTAATTTTGGACCACTCTCATCTTTTTCCATGAGTATTCTAAAATTTACGGAATTGTGGTCACTATTTCCAAAGTAATGAGAGGTTAACACATTTTAAGGTGTCTCCCAAATAAGATTGAGATAAGAATATATCTCTCTCTATTATACTGTGCTGTATGTCGTGTTGTCAACCCCAGGGAACATTGAAGACTCGATTATTAAACATATTTAATGCTGACTTCAACTGACCTTTGATGATCAGCAGAGTCAATATTCATGCGAAATAAACAGGAAAGGAGTGTTCAGCCACAAACAGATCAGCCGTGATCTTTCGAAATTAAGGACTAGGCTCGAGGGTCCGAATGGCCAACTGCAGCTCCTATCCCGTGTGTTGTTCTCTCACCCTCGGGGCTGTTACAGAGGGAAAGGAAATCCCCATTCAAACAGTCACGTTTGCTATAATGAGATAGGAGATCATTCTTCTCTCCTCTGGAGTTACACAGGACTAGAATGAAGTATACAGACAGAGAGTCATAGAGACATAGAGATATACAGTATTCAAACACTACCTCCACATGCGATTCCCCTCAATCTGCAACATTACTCTCCTGTATATTTGCTCATCAACCTGTTCTGCCATGCTGTAACACACCTCTGTGACTGGCAGGACTTGAATCCAGAACTTCTGGTCCAGAGCTAGTGACATTACCACAGGTTCAGGGATGGGAAACGAATCCAGAGCTCTGGCACAGAGGCATTGGCGCTACCCGTTACACAAGACCGAAGTCATGCCCAGATTTTGAGTCACATTTTGCATGCCAGCTTTCAGATGAGTTTGAGTTTGTCAAATTCTGTTTCGGTTTACTGCAATACACAGGGAAGATTTTTCAGTGTTGAAAAAATGCAAGGCAATTGCCTCAACTGCAAGATGTCGAGTGCATGTGCTGTGCCAAAGAGATAAAATATTAACATCTTTAATTGCTTGACTAGCAATGGCTACTGTCTTTAACCGTCCCTCTACTGACCCCTTCTCCTACTGCCAACACACCCCCTCGTCCTGGATACCATCCCAAGGCCTCCCATCCTCCCGCAATCTCTTCATTTTCAACTACCATCGAGACATCAATCGCCTCAACCTCTCCACCCCTCTCACCCACTCCAAATTCTCCCCCACAGAACATGCAGCCCTCTGCTCCCATCAATCCAACCCCGAACCACACTACAAAACCTGCAGACAAGGAGGGTGCAGTTGTAGTATGGCGCGCTGACCTCTACATCACTGAGGCCAGGGAAGCTCTTTGGCACCTCCTTCGATCACCCCAGGAACATGACTCCAGTCCTGACCACGAAAACATCATCTCCCAGACCATCCACAACCTCATCACTTCAGGTGACCCACGGCCCCCAAGTGCATCGTTCCCCAACCCGTACTGCCTGTTTCCATCTCCTTCCCAAAATCCACAAATCTGACTGCCCTGGTCAACACATTATATCCACCTGCTCCTGCCCCACTGAACTTATCTCCACTTCCCTCAACTCCATTTTCTCCCCCTTGATTCAAGATCTCCCCTCCTATACCGATGACGCCCTTCAAGCCTTCCACCTCCTCCAAAACTTCTGATTCCCTGGTCCCCAACACCTTATCTTTGGGTGTGAGTTTGCTCGCTGAGCTGGAAGGTTAGTTTTCAGACGTTTCGTCACCATTCTAGGTAACATCATCAGTGAGCCTCTGACGAAGCGCTGGTGTTAAGTCCCGCTTTCTATTTATCTGGTTAGGTTTCCTTGGGTTAGTGATGTCATTTCATGTCTACAAAATACCTTGCAAGAACTGTGACAAAGACTACATTGGACAAACTGGCAGAAAGCTAGCCACCAGAATACATGAACATCAACTAGCCACAAAACGACATGACCCACTATCACTCGTATCCTTACATACAGATGAGGAAGGACACCACTTTGATTGGGACAACACATCCATCCGAGGACAAGCCAGAGACATGCACGAGAATTCCTAGAAGCATGGCATTCCAACCAGAACTCCATCAACAAACATATTGATTTGGAGCCAATCTACCATCCCCTGAGAAAAAGAAAAGGAAATGACATCACCAACACAGGAAATGAAATCACCAACCCAAGGAAACCTAACCAGAAAAATAGAAAGCGGGACATAACACCAGCGCTTCATCGGAGTCTCACTGTTGATGTTACCTGGAATGGTGGCAAAACATCTGGGAACAAACCGGCAAGCTCAGTGAACCAGCTTACATCTGGAACACAATAAAGACCCACTCTCTTGTGGGCCGGGAGGAGGAGAGTGCTGTCTTGGAGGTGAAAGGAGGACGTCGGGTTGGCTGTGCACCCTTGCGACCCGTGGATCTTAATGCTGGCTTTGGCCTAACGCTGGTTCAGGGGAGCAGCCAACCTGCAACGATAGCTGTCGCAAGTGCTCGTGCCAAAGGTCAGGGCGTCCGGAACACCATGCGTGTTTCTGTAAAGAAGGTGGATGAAGGTGCACCTGTGGACCGCACCTTCTTCGTGAAGAGGGTCCTGTTGGACTGTTGTGGGTTCGCTGCTGTGGACATTTACTGCCTGCAGGATTTCCCCAGAGCAGGTGTTTACGACGTGACCTTCAGGAGTTTCAAGCTTTGCGAGTGCTTCCTGGAGGTTTTCAAGGAGAAAGGAGGTGAGGGGCCCCCTCTCTGTATTGACCGCTGTCCCACTGTTTGTGATGCCAGCGCAGAGGAGCCGTATGGTGACTGTACACATGTACAACCCGCATGTGCCAGCAGTTGATGTCCTGACCTTCCTCGGAAGGTATGTGAAGGTGGTAGGGGACCTAACTGACATCATGGACCCCTTTGGCATCTGGACGAGTAAGAGGCAGGTCAAGGTGACGCTGAGGATGGGCGCAGACGGAAATGTCGCACACCCACCGTCCAGCTTCGCGATCGGCGGGAGCAGGGGCTACCTGACCTATGCAGGGCAACCTAAAGTCTGCCATGCCTGTGGTAGGCCAGGTCACGTGGCGGCCGACTGCAGGGAGGAGGGACACCTTGCAAAGGATTGCCCACGAGAGAGAAGCTGCAACCTTTGCGGGGAAGCGGGCCACTTCTACAGGGCATGCCCGCGGCGGGGTACCACCGGCAGGGGAAATGCGGGGCCAGCTCCCCCGGAGGAGAGGAAGGCACCAGGGCCCAGAAAGGACCCCACTAATGTGCAGGAGGGCCAGGCCGTGCAGGAGGGCCCAGCCCTGCAGGATGGGCCCGAGGCCAGCAAAGCACCCCTGCAGGCTCTGATTCCCCCCCCCCCCCCGACAACCCGGAGCCAATGGAGGCGGCGACAGGCGACCCAGGGGAATGGACAACAGTCCGGAAAGTGAGGAGGAAGGTGCATCGACGGGCCCAGGAACCGCAACCATCAGGCGGGAAGAGGCAGCTACAGGGGGGCTATAAGAGCTCCTCTGACGAGGATTCAGAGAGGAAAGCAGCACCCCGCTTCCACATGACGGGAGGCGTCCTGAGGCTCCCTCCGACACCCAGTCAAGTGCCGCTGGAGCAGCGGAGGGCCCCGTGGAACTTCCAGGCGGGAAGGAGGAAACAGCACGTCCCCAGCCTGACCCGGAGCCGGACCCTCCTGCCTCCGCACCCCTGACGGGGGGATGCCACCTGGAAGGCAGCACGGACGGTTTCCTGAGCCCGGAGAGCGTCCAGCAGTTAGCCCGGGCAATGGGTATGAAGGGACAGATGGAGGGGCTGGACCTTGGACTTGGGGAGAGTACTGTGGTCACTGCCCAAAATGGGGGTACGAGTTGCGAGCATTAATGTGCGCAGCGTCAGGTCAACCGCGAGATGTGTGTCCACGTTGGCCTACCTGACCACCTTCAAGGCGGACCTCCTGTTTCTGCAGGAGTGCGGGATACTGCACCTCGGCAGGTACGGGAAATGGTCAGGCGCCTGGACCTGTGGGCCTTCGATCTGGTCGGGGGGCAACGACTGTCGCTCCTCAGGCCTGGCTATTCTGCTGCGCGGGCGCGACTTCACCATCTCTCAAGTTCAGGAGGTGGTGGGGGGGCGCCTCCTAGTGGCTGACATCACCTACAGAAATGCTCCCCTGAGGCTGATCAATGTGGACGCCCCAGCGGTACGGAGTGAGCGGTTGGCCGTCCTGCAGCGGCTTCCACCCCTGCTGGCTACGTCCAGGCCGGTCATCCTAGGCGGAGACTTCAACTGCATCATTAATGCAGATGGAAGATCCGGCGTGGGGACAACGGGTGGGGGGAGTCAACTGGACGTCACGTCCAGATTCCTGATGGGCACGGTGAAGGACGCCAAGCTGCTCGCCGTCTTCAGCACCCCTGCATACGGAGCGCAGCAAAGGTACACCTGGTCGTGGCCAGACGGGTCTATCCGCTCAAGGATAGACTTCCTGTTTGTGTCACGGACGTTCTCGGTGACGTCCACTGGCGTCGAGCCGGTGTTCTTCTCTGACCGCTGCCTCCTGCTGGCCGACTGTCACTTACAGGACGACCAGCCGGCTGGCAAGGGGACGTGGAAGCTCAACACGACTCTGTTGATCCCAGAGAACGTCGAGGAACTTAAGAGGGAGTATGCTGGTTAGAGAACCGTGAAACCCCTCTTTGAGTCTCCAGGCGACTGGTGGGAGACAGTGAAGGAGAACATCAAGAGGTTCTTTGTCCTCAAGGGTGTTCAGAAGGCAAGAGAGAGGCGGGAAAGCTGTCGCGACTCCAGAAAAGGGTGCAGAACATGCTCCTTCTGCAGTTGATGGGGGTTGATGTCACGGAGGACCTCCGCGAGGTGAGCGGCCAGCAAGCCTCGCTCTTCGCTGTGGAGGCCTCCAGGATAATCTTCCCGTCTAGGGTCCGCTCCATGGAGCAGGACGAGACGTGCTCGCGTTTCTTCTTTCAGAAGGTGCACAAAGAGAACTCTGTGCTTAGCCGGCTGAAGGAGGACGATGGCTCGGTGACGTCGTCGCGGCACGACATTTTGAGGATCAGCAGATCCTTCTCTGCCGGACTGTACGACACAAAGCCCACGGACAGCACGGCCTCCGAGTCGTTCCTGTCGTCTATCATGGAGGTCTTAGACAACGGCACGAGGGAGTGGCTGGGCCGGTCGATATCCCTGGACGAGCTGGCCAGAGCCCTCAAGTCCTTGCAGAGGAATAGGACTCCCGGAAGCGATGGCTTACCGGTCGAGCTGTATTCCGCTCTGTGGGGCCTGGTCGGCCAGGACCCGCTGGAGGTGTACGATAGTGCGCTTCGGGCAGGGGAAATGTGCAAGTCCATGAGGAAGGGCATCATCACCCTCATTTACAAGAGGAAGCGGGAGAGGGAAGAAATTAAGAATTGGCGTCCCATTTCGCTTTTGAACGTGGACTACAAAACCCTGGCCAAGGTCATTGCCAACCGGGTCAGGTCTGTCCTGGAGTCAGTGATTCACCCTGACCAAACCTGTGCTGTGCCGGGCAGGAAGATCGCTGACAGCCTCCCGCTCATCAGTGATACGATCGCCTACGTACAGGACAGGCGGGTGGACACCTGCCTCGTCAGCCTGGACCAGGAGAAGGCCTTCCACAGGGTCTCTCATGCTTACATGAGGGACGTCCTCTCCAAATTGGGGTTCGGGGAGGGCATCCGCAATTGGATCCGGCTGCTCTACGCCAACATCGTTGGCACAGTCTCGATCAACGGGTGGGTATCAGACAGTTTTCCTGTTAGATCTGGAGTCAGGCAGGGCTGCCCGCTCTCTCCTGCCTTGTTCATGTGCTGTGTGGAGCCCTTTGCCGCCTCCATCAGGAAGGATGTGAGCCTGAAGGGCGTGACTATCCCAGGCAGCGGAGGCCTTCAGGTCAAGACCTCCATGTACATTGACGATGTCGCCGTCTTCTGCACCGATCGTCGGTCGGTGAGTAGACTATTGGACATCTGTGACCAGTTTGAACTGGCCTCGGGTGCCAAAGTCAATAGGGGTAAGAGCGAGGTCATGTTCTTCGGGAACTGGGACGACCGCTCCTTCATCCCCTTCACCGTCAGGACAGACTAACTGAAGGTGCTGGGTGTTTGGTTTGGTGGAGCTGGGGCATGCACTAAGACTTGGGAGGAGCGTATCGCCAAATTGAAGCAGAAGCTGGGCAGGTGGACGCTCCGGTCCCTCTCCATTGCGGGTAAGAACCTGGTTGTCGGGTGCAAGGGGCTTTCGGTACTGTTGTATGTGGCGCAGGCCTGGCCTATTCCCCGGACCTGTGCCGCTGCGGTCACCCGGGCCATCTTCCACTTCATTTGGGGGTCGAGGATGGACCGGGTCCGCAGAGACACCATGTACAAAGACCTGGAAAATGGGGGAAAGGGCGTACCGAACGCCACCCTCGCCCTGACAGCTACCTTTGTGTGCGGCTGCATCAAGCTGTGCGTAGATCCTCAGTACGCAAACACCAAGTGTCACTACTTACTGAGGTTCTACCTGTCCCCGGTGTTGCGAAGGATGGGCCTGGCCTCGTTGCTGCGGAACGCTCCGAGTAGTTGGACCGTCCTCTACCACCTGTCCTTCGTGGAGAAATTTTTGAAGGGAAACACCTTTGACCACTAGGCCGTCAGGCAGTGGTCAGCACGTAGTATCCTCGGGACCCTTCGGGAAAAGGAGAGGGTGGATCCCGTCGTGTGGTTCCCCACGCAGACTGCCAAAGTCGTTTGGCAGAATGCCTCATCGCCAGAGCTTTCAAACAAGCACAGGACATTGCTTGGCTGGCGGTGAGAGGGGCTCTGCCAGTGAGATCCTTTATGCATGCCCGGATTCTCTGCACCACTGCACGCTGCCCTCGAGGTGGCTGCGGGGGGGACGAGACTGTCGATCACCTCCTTCTGGAGTGTGCCTATGCGCAGGAGATCTGGAGGGGGATGCAGTGGTATTTGTCGAGGTTCGTCCCGAGTAGCTCCGTGACGCGTGACTCCGTGCTCGACGGGCTGTTTCCGGGGACACACTCAGAGACCAACATCAACTGCGCCTGGAGGACCATCAATGCGGTGAAAGACGCTCTTTGGTCTGCCCGCAACTTGCTGGTCTGCCAGCTGAAAAGAACTGACCCCGACCGAGTGTTGCAGACTGGCACACTCCAAGGTCCAGGACTACGTGCTGAGGGATGCGCTAAAGCTTGGGGCAGCCGCCGCCAAGGCGCGGTGGGGAAAGACCACCGTATGAGCCCCCTCGTCCAGAAAAGGGAAAAGAACCCTATCTGGTAACTGGGCCCAGCTGGCACCTTCCCCAACTGGTCTGGGGGCCAACTGGGACTGTGCGGGGTGGCGACTGCCGGGGCGGTTTCTTTGCTTTGTTTTTTTTTCTCTGTTTTGTTTATTTTTTCCTTTAGTTGGTGCACGTACCCCCGGGTAACCCGGAGCGGCTTGCATGACTGGGTAGGTGTATAAATGTTTTATTTTTTGTACATTCTATGAATAAAGTATATTTTTTCAAATAAAAAAAAGCAAGGTGACGAAACTTCTGAAAACTAACCTTCCAGCTCAGCGAGCAAACTCACATCCAGAACCTCAACCTGAGCTACAAATCTTCTCAAAACTCGCTAGCACCTTATCTTTACCATGCATGGACAGCCCCAATACACCTGCATTCCCTATGCAGATGGCCTAACGAAACACCAATTCTTCCTGTCCCACAGGCCTGACTCGTCCCTCTCTACTGACGCCCTCATCCACTTAGCCGAACTCATCCTCACACTTAACAACTTTGCCTTCAATTCCTCCCACTTCCTACAGACAAACCACGTGGCCATGGGTACCCTCATGGGCCTAAGCTATGCCAGCCTCTTTCTAGCTTACGTGGACCAATTCCTCTTCCAAAGCTCCACTGGCCCTAAACTCCATCTCTTCCCACGTTACATTGATGACTATCAGTGCTGCCTCGTGATCCCACGAGGAACTCAAACAGATAATCCACTTCACCAACAACTTCCACCCCAACCTTAAGTTCACCTGGGCATCTCTGATTCCTGTCGCTCCTTCCTGGGCCTCTCTGTTTCCATCTCTGGCTACCACCTGGAAACTGATATGCATTTCAAGCCTACTGACTCCCACAGCTATACAGCATAAACCTCCTCTCACCCACTGACCTGCAAAAATTCCATCCTCTACTCCCATTTCCTCTGCCTCCATCACATCTGCTCCTGAAATGAGGCATTCCACTCCCGTACATCCCAGATGTCTTCGTTTTTTCAAGGCCCAGAACTTCCCCTCCACAGTTGTCAAAAACCCCGTCGACTGGATCTCTCATGTTTCCCACAACTCATCCCAAACACCCGCTCCTAACAATAACAACCAAAAGAGAATCCCTCTTCTCCTCATGAACGACTCCATGAACCTCAGGATCCACAGCATCATCCTCCGACACTTCTGCCACCTGCAATCTGACTCCGTTTTTCCCTTCCCACCCTGATCTGCCTTCCAGAGCGATCACTCTCTCCGTGACTCCCTTATCTGCTCCACGCTCCCCTCCAGCCGAACCACACCCAGCACTATTCCCATCAACCACAGGGAGTGCTAGATCTGCTCCTACACCACCCCGCTCAATCCCATCCCAGGCCCCAAGAAAACATTCCACATCAAACAGAAGTTCACCTGCACATCTATTAATGTTGTATATAGTATCCACTGTTACTGATGTAGCCTCCTGTACATCAGGGAAACGGTCTTGGATACCGCTTTGTGGAACATGTACGCTCGGTTCATGACAAATGACTACACCGTCCAGTCGCAAACCACTTCAACTCCACCTCCCACTCCTTGGATGATATGTCCACCCTGGGCCTCCTCCAGTGCCACAACGATGCTACCCAAAGGCTGCAGAACTCTCATTTCGCTTGGGAACCCTACAGCCCAGTGGTATGAATGTGGATTTCAAAAGCTTCAAAATCTCCCCGCGCCCAACTACATCCCAAAACCAGCCCAGCTCCCCTGACTCCTTAAACTGACCATCCTTTCTCCCACCTATACACTCCTAACACATCAACTCCCACCTCCACCTCCTACCTACATGCCTCACCTGTCTCCTTGACCTGTCCACCTTCCCTTGACTGAACAACCTCTACCCTAACTCCTCACCTACACTGTGCTTTTCTGGCTCTATAACCGCCTCCTTGACCTATTTGTCTCCTCTCCACCTATCTGCTCATTTATCCATCTTCCATTTACCTCGCCCACCCTCTCTTTGTCTATTTATTTCAGAATCCCCTTCCCCACCCCCATTTCTAAAGAAGGGTCCAGGCCTGAAATGTCAGCTTTCCTGCTCCCCTGATCCTGCTTGGCCTGCTGTGTTCATCCAGCTCTACACCTTGTTATCTCAGATTCCACAGCATTAGCAGCTCCTACAATGTCTGGAGACTGCAATGTTCGGGGCATAAATTCTCCAGAAATATTCTGCTCGATGAAAAACCTCGATTAGACATTACTGAACACCAGAGATGACAAAAGAGCATGTTTCCAACCCCAAAAGATCATATTGCAGATCACTATTTCCCACCTTTAACGTGCGACAGCCTCCTCCTAAAACCATTAAATGTTACAAGGCCACAAATTATGTTCTCGGAGCAAAAGCAAAATTTCTGGGAAAGCTCAGCAGGCCTGGCAGCATCTGTGAAGGGAAAAAAAAACAGAGTTAATGTTTGGGGTCCAGTGACGCTTCCTCAGAAGTGAATGCAGCTGGGAAAATGTCAGTGTATATGCCAAAAATAGGGAGAGGTTCGGGTAGAGAGTAAATGATGCAATAGGGCCGAAAGAGAGAGAGAGGAGTTGGACAGACAAAGGAGTTGCTAACAATCAAGCTGGGAGGGTGAGTAGTTGATAATAGGGACTGTTAGTGACTAACAACAGGGAGTGTGTAATGGCAGGGTATGTGGTAACAAGGCCTGGTGTGTGCAGTGGGGTGTGGGACATGGGAGAGTTTAGGTCCTAAAATTATTGAACTCAATACTGAGTCCGGAGGGCTGCAGGGTCCCCAAGTGGAAACTGAGGTGTTGTTCCTCCAGCTTGCGTTGTGTTTCGCTGGAACAATGCAGCAAGCCAGAGATAGATGTTGGCCAGGGAGGAGGGTGGTGCGTTGAAGTGGCAGTCAACAGGCAGTTCAGGATCTTTTTTTTGCGAGCAGAACATGGATATTCTCCAAAGCGTTCGCCAACTCTACACTTCGTTTCCCCAATGTAGAGGAAACCACATTGTGAGCAGTGCATGCAGTAGCCTAGATTCTGGGAAGTGCGGGTGAAGTGTTGCTTCACCTGGAAGGTATGTTTGGTGATACTGGGGGTAAATGGGCAGGTGGTGCACTTTCGCCAGTTACAGGGGAAGGTGGCGTCGGGCTATGAGGAGGTGTTGGGGGTGAAGGAAGTGGGGACCAGGGTGTTCCAGAGGGAATGGTCCCTGCAGAAGGCAGACATGGGAGGGGAGGGCAATATGTATCTGCTGGTGGCATCTCATTGAAAGTGGTGGAAATGGCGTCTGATGATCTTCTGGATGTGGATGCCAGTGGGATGGTAGGTAAGGATAAGAGGAACCTTATCCTGTTGCGGTAGGGAAGAAAAGGAGTGAGGGCAGAAGTGCAGGAGATGTGTCGGACCTAGTTGAGGGCCCTGCTGACAACGGAGCTGGGGAATCCTCGGTTGAGGAAGAAGGTGGGCATGTCAGAGGTTCCCTTGTCGAAGTTGGCTTCATCTGAACATATTTGACTGAGACAGAGGAAATGAGAGAATGGGATGGCGTCTTTGCAGGAAGTGGGTTGTGAGGATTTATAGTCCAGGCAGCTGTGGGAGTCTGTGGGTTTGTAATGGATATTTAGTGGCCAGTCTATCCCCAGAAATGGAAACGGAAATGTTGAAGAAGGGAAGCGAAGGGTCAGAGGTAAACCAGTTGAAAGTGAGGGCAGGGTGGAATGTGAAAGCAACATATTTGAAGTTTTCCAACTCCAGATGAGAGAGAGAAGCAGTACCGAGGATATCATTGATGCATTGGAGAAAGAGTTATGGGTGGGGGGCTAAAATGGGAGTGGAAAAAAGAATGTTCCACGTACCCCATGAAGAAACACGCATAACTAGGGCCCATACATGTATCCATGGCAACCACTCTTTTCTGAAGACATTGAGTCTCCTCACCATCGGCTGATCTGCAATCCACCCCCAACCCCCTCCTACTTCCCTCACAAGGTAAACCAAGCTCAGGATCTTTGAGAAAATAAAGGCCAGAGTTTGTAGGCCTCCTGGAGATGGGAGGGTCTTTCAAAACATGTCAGGTTTGTGTGGAGGTGGGGTGTTGATATCAATCACTGGTCTGTGGTGTGGCAGATTGTGTTTAATTTGCAGAAATTCGAGACAATGTTTTTTGGTAAAACAAACAAGGGCAGGATTTATACAATTTAAATTAGGACCTTTGGTAGTGTTGCAGAACAGAGACTAGGCCATCAGATACAAGTCTTTGAAGATTGTGTCACATATAGACAGGATGTTTGGGAAGGCATTTAGTTCATTACCTTCTTTGCTCAGACCTTTGAGTTTGGGAGTTGGTATGTCATTTTCACGTTGTACAGGATGTCGGGGAGGCATCTCCTGAAGTACTGTGCCTAGTCTGGTCGCACTGTTATAGGAAGGATAATATTAATCTGGAGAGGGTTCAGCAGAGATTTACCGGGATGTCGCTGGGAATGGATGGTTTGAGATACAAGGAGTGGCTGGATAAGCTGGGACTTTTGTCACTTGTGCATAGGAGGTTGAGGGGTGACCTGATTGAGGCTTATACATCATGATGGGCACAGATCAGTTGAAGGTTACTACCGTTTTCCGAGGGTGGAAGATTTCAAGATAATGGGGATCTTTCAAATTTTGAGGAGCAACCTTTTTTAAAAAAAAAGACATGACAGGCAATTATTTTACAGAGTGTTGTTTGTGTCTGGAATAAACTTACAGTCAAAATGGTGGCAGTGGGTACAGCTACAACGTTTAAAAGACATTTAGATAAGTACATGAAGTAGAAATCAGTTTGGATGGTCTTGTGAGCTGCTGCCGTCCCAGGGCCGATCTGAGTAAATCTCTGATGGTTCCCATTTACTGCTGCTGTCTGTGCAGTGGCGTGTGGAGACCAGCAGAGGGTGGCAGTGCATCACATCAAACAGCACAGAGACTGTCAGACCTGCCCCACACAGAGACACACAGAAACACACACAAATACACCGATACTTACACAAATAAGGAGAACCTATCAGAATTTCTCTGCCTCTGTATTTTCTCAATATTTCATTCATTCCATCTGGTGCATGTCAGGATTTCTGTTATTCCGTTCATTATTTGAGTCACTCTATGAGAGTGCATCAGTATTTGCTCACTCCAGTGAGTGTGACAGTATTTCAGTTGTTCCATGGGGACTGTGACTCTCTGAGATTTTCAATGCTTGATTATTGAAGGTGTAAGGACAAGTTGGGAGACTAGTAAATATTACAGGTTAATTTCAGTATCTGAGCTGTCTGAAGGAGGAGGTGTAGGAGGGAGACTGCGTGCTCCCTTCCTGGGAGCTGGTGGAGACGATGTGTTGTGAGCCCACCCTCCTGCCCACCGAGACTGTGGAGATTCCATTTGTACCAACTCGATATAAAAGGGAGATGGCATCAGGGGCACGGTTTCTAAGCTATGCCAGGTGGGAATGGAACTGACAGTGGGTTTAAAGTGAGAATTACCCTTCACTGAACATTGCTCCTTACTCGGTCGGTGGGACGTGTATATTTTGGAATCTCCACACGGGTCGTCCTGGTTCTCTGCGGCTCATTCCAGGGCCCTCCCCATGCGGTGGGGGAAGGTGGGTGAGGGAACTGATGTGCGGAACACCACTGCCCTGCTTGGCCTTTTCTGTCCTATTCCAGGCTGTTTCTCCTGGAATGAGGGAAAGGGACGGAGGGAATGAAGGTGAATGTGCATGGCCCTGCTGTTAGTGATGGTGTACGTGAGGGGGAAGTGGTGAGGTGTCCGGATTGAATCAGGTGACAGCGTTGGATTCATGCAGTTTTTTTCAGTGTCGGGGAATAGCAGAGGTGAGGGAGAGAGAGAGAGAGAGAGAGAGAGAGAGTGAGAGTGAAGGGGCAGTGAGAATACGGTGATACTTATTCTGACAGAGCATTGGAAGGGCATTGTTAATTAGCTGAAGACTGTGCTCACCACAGTCTCAACCACAAATGCCGAACAAATGCTCAGTCAAAACTCTCCATCATCT
Source organism: Stegostoma tigrinum (assembly GCF_030684315.1). Taxonomy (NCBI): domain Eukaryota; kingdom Metazoa; phylum Chordata; class Chondrichthyes; order Orectolobiformes; family Stegostomatidae; genus Stegostoma; species Stegostoma tigrinum. The sequence continues at coordinate 4,455,722 of NW_026728419.1, read as the reverse complement.
GAACTCACAGCAATATCTATTCACGCATCATTCCTGAAAAACTGACCCATGTTGCAAGATGCTATCAAAATGTCTACGTCAGCATTCTAAACCTTGTGAACACATTCTTCCATGACACTGTCTCTCAACCTCCCCATCTCTGTGTACATATGCAACCCATCCCATTTGTTCGTATTTAAACTGATTCCCCACCATCTCTCTCTGGCAGTGATTTTCACACCCATGGCACCCCTTGTCATGGCACATTGGAGATATGAAGCTGTAAATGGATGGGAGCCGCACATCCTGTCACTTCCAGCATGGGCTGCAAGTTTCCCCAGGCTGGGCAGTGATTTAACACAGCGTTTCCGAATACTGCACTGGGTGGTCTGTACAGATCTACACACTGGGGGGCGGGGGGGGGTGGGGTAACTGCTCAGGGTTTACAGATCAGTTCAGTGGTGTTCACTTCACAGCCCCCCGCACTGGAGAGATACCTGGTTCCGGGTTTATAGATCAATGCACTGGTGTGGTCTGCACAAGGCCTGCACAGTGTCTCACTCTGGACATGATTGCCGGGTTGTATTGAGCAGGATACGAGGCTGGTCTGCACAGTGCTCCATGCCGAACAGATATATTATCTGGGTTTGTGGTGTCTGGGCTGGTTCGGTGAGGTGGATTGAGAATGTGAGATAACTGACCACTTCAGCTGATCTGGCAATGCCTTTAATTTGTGTTTGCCAGTTGTGTTGAGTTTGGGGAGAGATTCCCACCGCGAGGCTGAGTGGGTCTCACCAAAACTGATGGACAGAAGGACCTTTGTGATCTGGATCTTTATGACTCCATCACATTCTGTAACCGACATTCCCCGGAACATTCTTTAACCGACATTCCCCGGAACATTCTGTAAACGACATTATTTGTGAACAGTTGGACGTCAGTTAAATGAACAAAAGATAAGATCCCGCAGGGAAAAGATCCCGTTCCAGGCAGAAGGAGACACTGTTTCAAAGCCCCCCCACCAGAGAGTTAAAGGGGTGAGTACATCTTCCCTGTGTTCATGTTTCTTCAGAACCGAAAGCTGACAAAAATTTAGACTGACAAAACTGCAATGTCTAATCTCTGTTTCACTTCAAGAAACTGGGACAGAATCCTTCAGGATGGCAACATCTTCACCCTCCATATTAGGAACTGTAAAGAAGTGACCGCGTCTCCCACATGTTCCGCAAGACATCCCTCACACCCCGCCCCCGCCACAACCGCCCACAGAGGATGCCCCTCGTTCTCACATAACACCCCACCAACCTCCGGATACAACGCATCATCCTCTGACACGTCTGCCATCTACAATCCGACCCCACCACCCAAGCCATTTTTCCATCCCCACCCTTGTCTGATTTCTGGAGAGAACACTCTCTCCGTGACTCCCTTGCTCGCTCCACACTGCCCTCCGACCCCACCACACCCGGCACGTTTACCTGCAACTGCAGGAAATGCTACACCTGCCCCCACACCTCCTCCCTCACCCCTATCCCAGGGCCCAAGATGACTTTCCATATCAAGCAGATGTTCACCTGCACATCTGCCAATGTGGTATATTGTATCCATTGTGGCTTCCTCTACATTGGGGAAACCAAGCGGAGGCGTGGGGCCTGCTTTGCAGAACACCTCCACTCAGTTTGCAATAAACAACTGCACGTCCCAGTCACGAAATATTTTGACTCCCCCTTCCATTCCTCAGACGACGTGTCCATCATGGGCCTCCTGCAGTGTCACAATGATGCCACCCGAAGGTTGCAAGAACAGCAACTCATATTCCGCTTCGGAGCCCTGCAGCCCAATGGTATCAATGTGGACTTCAACAGCTTCAAAATCTCCCCTTCCCGCACCTCATCCCAAAACCAGTCCAGTTCGTCCCCTTCACCCACTGCATCACAAAACCAGCCCAGTTCGACCCCTCCCCACACTGCATCCCTCAAACAGCCCAGCCTGTCTCCACGTCCCAAACCTGTTCTTTCTCTCACCCATCCCTTCCTCCCACCTCAAGCCGCGCCTCCATTTCCTACCGACCACCTCATCCCGCCTCCTTGACCTGTCGATCTTCCCTGGACTGACCTATCCCCTCCTTACCTCCTCACCTATAATCTCCTCTCCACCTATCTTCTTTTCTCTCCATCTTCGGTCCGCCTCCCCCTCTGTCCCTATTTATTCCAGTTCCCTACCCCCATCCGCCTCTCTGATGAAGGGTCAAGCCACGAAACGTCAGCTTTTGTGCTCTTGAGATTCTGCTTGGCCTGCTGTGTTCATCCAGCTGCACACTTTGCTATCTTGGATTCTCCAGCATCTGCAGTTCCCATTATCACAAGAAGTGACCTGAGCCTGCTCTTGAGTGAGAATATTCTAGAAACCATCTGTTCTTATGAATGTGTATTTGTGTCTTTCGGAAGGGAGAGTTTCTTGTATTTGATGTTACGTTTTTACTTCAAAGATGATTCATTCCCTTTTTTTTAATTTCAGCTTCTTTTTTTCCAATAAATCAGTGATACATTTGAAAATGTCACTGGGTCCTCAATCAAACTGGTAACTTTGCCTCCAGGCTGATGTATAATTTGTTTGTTTTCTTTCCTCACAGTTAACGTAGTGACGATCTACGTCCTGCTTTATAAAGATTGTGGATTGTCTCCATGTGTCAGACGTTACCTGGGGGCCATGGCAGTGGCGGATCTACTGGTCATTATCCTCGACCTGATATTGAGACACATTCCCATTGTTTATCCAGAACGGTTTTATTTCCTGAAGTCCATCCCCGTGTGTAATATCCACGCCGTCCTGCTTTATGCAGGCACTGACTGTTCTGTCTGGTTCACCGTCACTTTCACCTTTGATCGATTTGTGGCCATTTGTTGCCAGAAGCTGAAAAGTAAATATTGCAGTGAGAAAACGGCGGCTGTGGTTCTGGGAACAGTGACTGTGCTCAGCTGTTTAAAGAACATTTTCTGGTATTTTATGCTCACAGCTCGCTATTCACTGTGGAACCTCCCCTGGTTTTGTGATGTAACAATCGATGTTCGATCATCTCGTGCCTGGGTCACAATCGAGTTCCTCCACCACATTCTAACCCCGACTCTCCCATTTCTCCTGATTCTGCTGCTCAATGTTTTCACCGTCAGACACATTTTAGTGACCAGCAGAGCCCGCAGGAGACTCCGGGCTCACACCAATGGGGACGGTCAGTGTGACACAGAAATGAAAAATCGAAAAAAATCCATTATTTTACTGTTTGTGATCTCAGCCAATTTCATCCTGTTATGGTCAACGTTAATGGTGTACTCTATATGGGGTCGGATGTTTTTGTTTGGGTATCACTCTGTGTATCTGGATTACTTTGTGCAGGAATTGGGCTTCATGCTGCAGCTCCTCAGTTGCTGCACAAACACCGCGATTTATGCCGTGACCCAGACTAAGTTCAGGCAGCAGCTGAAGAATGTGCTGAAATATCCCTTTACCCAAATTCATCAATCAATCAAATTCACTCATTAATCAATCCATCCAGGATTTTCTCATTTCAGTTCAATGTTTCAGCAATGAAGCAGCCTGTCGCTATGGTAACAGGCTGAGGGTCGTGCTGGTTTATCCAACCTTATCCTACAGGGGGTTACAGGGAAACATGTCAATGTTTCTCTCAACTCACAGGCCAAAGACAAAAGGCACCATTCCAGTGACTGCATCAATAACTTCAATATGCATTATCCTTCATTTAAAAAGTGCCAAGCAGCACAACAAAGTATATTGTTGTTGGTCTTTCGGTTGAAGAAGATCAGCTGGAGAGAGAAGGAGAACCTTCCCTCGTTCCTTTCCTCGCTCCTTCCCTCCCTGTTGCTTCCTCCCTCGCTCCCCATCTCTCCCTCCCCATCCCTTGTTCCCTTCCTCCCTCCCTGTCCCTCGCTCACTTGCAACCTCAGTCACTCCCAATACTTCACTCCCTTGCTGCCTCAGTGTCCTACACGCCTCCCCGTCTCTTGCGCCCTCACCATCATTCGCTCCCTCCCCATCCCTCACTCCCTCCCCAAACCTCACTTCTCACTCATCACTCTCTCACTTTCTGTCTCTTCCTCCCCATCCCTTGCCTCCTCCCTCGCCCTCTCTCTGTACCTCACTCCTTTCCTGTCCCTTGATCCAACCCTGCCCGTCCCATCATGTCTTCCTCACTGTGCCTCGTTTCCCTTCTGCCCCTCCCTGTCCACGTCCCTGTCACTCAGTCCTTCCCTCTATCTCCCTGTCCCTCCATAGCCCTAGCTCTCTCCTTCTACCTCGCTCACTCTCTTTCCCTCCCTTCCTGTCCCTCACTCCCTCAGTCCCTCACTCTCTCCCCATCCATCACTGGCTTCCCATCGCTTGCTCCCACTCCTAGCTTCCTCCATTCAACTTGCTCCTGTCCCTCTCTCCCTCGCTCCAGGCCCTTTCTCTCATCCCTCACTCCCTCCCTGTCCCTCTCTTCCTCCTTACCTGACCGTTTATCACTCCACCTCCCTCGCTCCATCCCCATTCTTCGGTCCCTCCCGGAGCCTCACTCCATCCCTCCCCTGCCCTCACTCCATGCCGACCCCATCCCTCGCTCTCCATTCTCCGCTCTCTACACCCCCTCCCTGTTCCTCCAAAGGTCCCATCAGCGGCCAGGCTTTCTCCCTCTCCCGGCCACATTCCTCCCCATCCACCCCTCACTTCATCACCTGTCTCCATTGCTCCATCCCGCCCTCCTCATCCCTCCCTCCCTTGAACCCTTGCTCGCTCCTTCGCTGGCCTTTGCTCCCTCCTTCTCCCTCGCTCCATACCTTGCTCACATGCACCCTCGCTCACTCCCAATACCACCCTCCCTCGCTCCCACCCCATCCCTCGCTCCCTCGCTCGCATTTGCTCACTCCCCATCCTTTGCTCCCTCTCCATCCCTCGCTCCCTGTCCCTTGCTCCTTCACTCCCCCTCTATCCCTCCCCATCCCTCGTTCATTCCCTTGTTCCTTTCCTCGCTACTTCCCTCCCTGTTGCTTCCTCCCTCGCTCACCATCTCTCCCTCCCCATCCCTCATTCCCTTCCTCCCTCCCTGTCCCTCGCTCAGTTGAAACCTCAGTCTCTCCCAATACTTCACTCCCTTGCTCCCTCTGTGTCCCACACTCCTCCCCGTCCCACACTCCCTCCCCATCTCTCGCATCTCATCCATCGCTCTCTCATTCTCCGTCTCTCCCTCCCAATCCCTTGCCTCCTCCCTCGCTCCCTCTCTCTACCTCACTCCTTCCTTCCCTCCCTCTCAGTCCCTTGCGCCCTACTTATTTATCCTTTGCTGTCTCCCTCCTCGCCCTTCCCTCCAGAACCCAATCCCCATCCCTCACTCCCTCACCATAATTCACTCCCTCCCTGTCCCACGCTCATTCACTCGCTCCCTGTCACTCACTCCCTCACTCCCTCCATCCCTGCCCCTCGCTCATTCCCTCCCACTCAAGCCCTCCCTCCTTCACCCCTCCGTGTACCTCCATTGCTCACTGCCCCCTCCTCGCTCCTTTCCTCCTCCCCATTTCTCCCTCACTCCCTCTCCGTCACTCCCTCCCCATCCCTCCCTCGCTACCTTCCCGTCACAGCGTCCCTTGTTCCCTCACTCACTGCTTGCCCACCCTCGCTCCCATGCACACATGCTCCCCCATTCCTCACTCGCTCCTTCCCTCCCTTCCCCGGTCCCTAATTCGCTAACCCACCCGCAACCCTCCTTCCCTCCCTTGCTCCCTCCCTCGCGCCCACACTCCCTCTCTTTCGGCGCGTTATTCCCTCACCTTCCCTCACTCCCTGACTCACTCCCCATCCCTCGCTCTCTCTGTCCCTCCCAATCCCTTCCTCTTTCCTAGCCTCCCCATTCCTCCCTTGCACCATCCCGCTCCCTCGCTCCATCGCGACCCACCATCCCTCGCTCCCTTGCTCACACCCGACCACTCGCTCCCCATCATTCTCTCCCTCGCTCCCCGTCCCTCCCTCCCTCGCTCCCCATCGCTTCTTCTCTGACTCCCTCTATGTCCCTCCCTCGCTTCCTCCCTGTCGCTCCCTCCCTCGCTCCCTCCTTGCTCCTCCATCCCTCTCCATCCAAAGATCCAACCGAGTTAGTGAATTCATCAGGACCGGAAGGGAATATGTTTATGTGGTATGTCCGTGGGAAAAGATTTCAAACATCAGTGTGAGTGGGAAAGCGCCAACACCCGGACACTGACACACCTGATTCTGAATGTTCCAGTGAGCTAACTGCAGAAATTATTCAACATCATCCAGTTAACATTCTGGGAAATAAAAATCCACAGAGCAGAGAAACTGTACACACATTGTGTTTATAGACAAGGATTCAACAGGTCATCCAATCTGGAGGGATGCCAGGAGATCAGCATCATGGAATAACCGTGGGAATGTGTGGATTGTGTGAAGGGATACAGATACCCAGGCCAGCTGGAAGCTCACCGTCACAGTCACTCCAGGGAGAGACTATTCACCTGCTAAATGTGTGGGAAGGGATTTGCTCAGTCACACAGCCTCGGGTCACACCAGTGGGTTCACACTGACAAGAGACCTTTTAAATGCTCTGACTGTGGGAAAAGCTTTAGGAGTGTTCAGCTGTTCCACATGGGGGAAATGAGTCACTTGGAGATCAAACCTAATGTCACAAAAAAGTCTTCACGGGGAAGGAAGCTTCACCTGCTCTGTGTCTGGGAAGTGATAGAATTCATGGCCCAGCCTAATGTCACACGCTCGAGTTCACACTGGAGAGAGACTGATACCTGCTGTGTGTGTAGGAGGGGATTCGCGTCTTCATCCATTCTAATGTCACACAATCAGGTCACACTGGAGAGAGATCTTTTACCTGCCCTGTGTGAGGGAGGGGATTCACATCATCATCCAGCCTAAGGTCACATATGCCGTCTCACACTGGAGAGAGACCGTTCATCTGCTCTCAGCGTGGGAAGAGCTTCAGTCAGTTTAGTCAGTTACCCAGCCTCACTAAACATCGATGTGTACACAGCGGGGAGAAGCGATTCACCTGCTACATGTGTGGGAAGGGAGTCACCTGTTCTTCCCACCTCACTTATGACAGGCCTGTCACACTGGAGAGAGACCATCGTCTGCTCAGTGTTTGGGAAGGGATTTATTAAATCAGCACAGGTTCTGATACACCAGCATGGTCACATTAGAGAGAGACCGTACACCTGCACTCATTGTGGGAAGGGATTCACTCTGACATCTGATAGTCAGTGAACACCAGTCATCCACACTGGGGAGAAACATTTCACTTGCTACGTGTTTGGGAAGGGATTAACTCAGCCCTCCGATTATTGTGGATATGGGCTTATTCTCACTGATAAGAGACCACTTAAATGCTCTGACTGGGAGAAGATCTTTAGAAACATCAATGCTTTGATGAAACACCAGCAAACCCATTCTATCAGAGCTCCCCCCCACCCCGCCCACAACCCCGTCTCAACACGAATGTGGAACAATCAACTTCTGAATCTGCTCAGATCTGTCAAGCAAAGCTGTCAATTCCCTCTCCTTGAATGAATATTAAGCTTCACCCAGACTGAAACTTCTTCCACTCTCCGATATCGTTGAGAAAACAATTTATCCTGATTTCATGCTTTTCAATTCTGGTGTGAAATTAGTGACTTGCAGCAGCTGAAAGGAGAGGAAGTGAACCCAGGGAGGGAGCAGAACCTGTTCAGTCAAGAAGTGATGAACAATTAGATTTGATTGTTTTGAATTTTTAACCTAAATTCTAACCTAATAATAATAAACATGATCTCATTTTGCGGGATCTAAGAAAGGGAAGATTTTCAGACAGAAATCTTGAAACAACCATCATGTAAAAATCCAATGGAGCCACTGAAATAGGTCACAAGTGAATTGTATTGGGTTGAAACCATAGATCAAGAAATGTCTATTTGTTTCGAAAGATTTGAAACAACAGTTTGTCTGGAAAGGTACTGATACATTTGTACCCAAATAAGAGTCTTCCAGTGAACTGATATACCTTCACTTAATCTCCCAGCTGAAAGAAACATCACAACATTCACAGCGGGAACTTAGACAGACACAAGACCTCCTATAATATGGATGAATTATGGAAATGCTTGGACTGTGAGAAAGGATTCTATTCCTTGTTGATGCTGCAGTTTCATCAATACAGTCACACGAGACTGAGACCTTTCACCTGCTCTGAGTGTGAGAAGGGATTCCTTGATTCATGTGCTCTGTGGAAACATCAATGTGCTGCCACTGGAGAGAGGCCGCTCACCTGCTCTGTTTTTTTTTAAAGATTCATTCATAGTCTGAGAGCGTTGCTGGCTAGGCAGCATTGATTGCCCATCTCTAATTGCCCAGAAGGTAGTTCAAATTCAACCATATTGCCGTACGTCTGGAGACACATGTGGTGCAAACCAGGTAAGGATCACAGTTTCCATCCCAAAAAGACATTAGTGAACCAGGTGAGTTATTCCAACAACCGACAATGGATTCACAGTCGTCATTAGATTCTTAATTTCAGATATTTGTTGAATTCAAATTCCACCGTCTGTATCCATACAGGGAAGAGACCATTCAAATACTCCAAGTGTGGGAAGCGGTTCAGAGATTCATCTGGTCTGCAGGTACACCAGCGAGGTCATGCTGGGGAGAAGTTATTCATATGTTCTGAGTGAGGGAAATGATTCATTCAGTCATCCAGTCTGTCGAAGTAAAAGAAAGTTCACAAATGATCAGAAGAGTTGGATTTTGCTGTTAATCTGCATTATATGTGCTGCTGGACAGCACATTTCAAACAGACAGTATCTACTGTCTAGAAAAACAAGTGAAGCAGCTACGGGGGACAGTTAGCATCTGCATGCTCTTCTCCATACTGCATACCATTCTCATTAACAGGATGTTAGAAAGGGAAGATTTGCAGACAGAAATCTGAAAATGACCATCACATGAAAACCTAATGGAGTCACTAAAATAACTGGGACATGAATATCATAGTCTTCCATACTGGCTGTTTCTTCATTCTCAGTGATTTTAAAACCTGGAACTTCTCCCAAACAAATTTGTGGGTGACCCTACACCTCAAAGACTGCAGTCCCAGAAACCACCATCTTCTCAAGGAGGACAACTGGGATGGGCAATAAGTGCTGACCTAGACAGTGATGCTATATCCCATGAATTGATTTGAAAATGAGGGAAAATCACATCCAAGACTGAGCCATGTTCATTCTGACAGTGAGTTAAGTGGGAGGGTCAGAGGGTTTCCTTCTTCTGGACTGGCCGGTCTCAACACTTTGCTTCCAGTGATATTGATGTTGTTTACCCTGAGACCGCACATTCCAAAGGAAATGATCCCCAAAAGCCGATAAAGTAAATTTATTTTATCTTGGATAGGAAACAATGTTTCCCTCACCACTCCAATTAGATCAGAAGTAAATAAGTTTGTCTTTGTTCCACTGAGTCTCCCGTCCAATCAACTCAATTAGTCTCCATCAATATTTATGCTCCATATCCTCCCCTTTCATCTCTGCCATCGGCAGATCCTTCTATTCCTTTCTCCCTTAGGTATGTATCGAACTTCTTAAATATATTCCTCTGTTCACCTCCATCTCACGATCTTGGAGTGAGTTGCACATTCTGACCTCTCATAGGGAAAGAGATTTCTCATGAAATCACTATTGGATTTTTAAAGCCCTTCGTCATTTTAAAGACGTCAGTCAGATCATCCTTTAATCTTCTCTTTTCTGGAGAAGCGCTCCCCAGTCGTGCCTGAGGATTACATGCTTTCAGTTCTGATCATGTCTTTTTGAACCTGTGTGACATAATTCCGGAGCGTCTATTTCCTTTGACCAAATGACAATGACAAATGTTGACAGTGCTCCCAGTGGAATCAAACTTTCAAATCAAATAATTGAAATATAATTTTCATCCTTTCCATTCTATCTCTGTAGAAAGGAGCCCAAATATTTACTGTGCCTTGGCAGAAAGATGTTAAGTTCCTAGAGACGTTTGAGACTGGAATTGCAGGAATGTCATCAGGAATTCAGGACTTCAGTTGGTTAGAGATACTGGAACAACTGATCCTGTTCTCTTTGAATCTTATACCACCTATCTTCTCCTCTATCCATCTTCGGTGCGCCTCCCCCTATCTCCCTATTTATTCCAGAACCCTCTCCCCATCCCCCTCTCTGATGAAGGGTCTAGACCTGAAACGTCAGCTTTTGTGCTCCTAAGATGCTCTTTGGAATGCTGTGTTCATCCAGCTCCACACTTTGTTACCTCGGATTCTCCAGCATCTGCAGTTCCCATTATCTCTTTTAAAATAAATTTGTTGGTCTATAAACTGGTGTGGTGTGATTTCTGACTTTGTCCGCTCCAGTCCAACACCGGCACTTCGACATTCGGGGATTGTTCAGTTTGTTGAGGCCCACATCCATGGCTCAACGGACCAGCATCAGGATGTAAATTAGAAAAGGTGTTGGCTCGAGACCATGTGCTTCAGTTGCTTTGGTCAAGCAATTAAGGCTCCGATTCCATCAATTTAACCCACGCAAAACACACCCATCAAAGATTCTGTCTTCCTCTGCTCTACACAGAGTGAGACAGAGACAAGTGGCAGGAGTTGGCCCCTCTCTCCAATTTCCTGCTGCCAGCAGAAAGTGGCCACTGCAGCTTCAATCAGCAGCTTCCTGCCCATGCCTGGGACACAGTTTACAGAAACTCATTCCGCATGAACGGTTCTCCTCGTGTGAAAGGGGCGAAAAAGCATTTGCTCAATTTGACAAGGGCTGCAGCAGATTCCCCCTGTCTTTAGAACATTTTTAAGCTAGTCTTAAAATTAGAAGCAGCAATATTTTGTGATGAGAACAGCAATATAAAATGACCTCTGCTCCCGTTTATGGAAAAATGGTAAAAACAAACCTTGTTTGAATAATGAGGGACCACTGCTGTAAGGCAAATGCAATAACGGCTACACTGCAGAATATTATTCTTTACACTGTCTTGCTCTATTATACACAATCTGTTCAGTCATCTATTACACTGCCGTTTCTAATGCATGAGACCCTCTCTCAGAGGACACCTATTCCTGCAGTGTTGGGTCTATCGTTTGGTGATTCGCTGAGGAACCGTGAGTTCATTTCTTTCTGGGCCCTGTGCGAAATTTCACAGCCTGCTGCATCCAACATCCAAAGGAACTCTTTAAATGTTGTTCGAAGTTGTTTCTGATGCAATAGTATTGACGCCAACATGTCATTTCCTCCACCTGCCAGAATTGCATTTGAAACATTACATTCCTGTTTGTCCTTCCGGGTATTTCAGAAAGGTATTTCGGAAGCAGCTGATGTGAGGATGGTTCCATTTTGACAGGAAGAATGAGTTGGAGCAGTATAAGTTGCAGAATAATGAGGAAACAATGGGGCAGTAATACGGACAGGGGAGCGGCTGAATGATTCCTTTCTTTGCTGCAAACAGAGTCTGATTTTGAAGTCCGAAATTGAACAACATAAGTCAGGCGGGTGAAATCCTTGCTTTCTGGGGGTTGGTCTCTCCTGACGCCTCTGTCACTTTTGGCAGAATGTGCTTAATTGCTTCCACTTGAAGGTGAAAATAAGGTTCCGTTCCCCGAGGAACTGAATCTCAAACTTCAGTCCCATTTATTGTAACTTTTGAGATTAAAACATCACAGGGAAAATACTGTTGTGATCAACACTTGAACCATCAGAGCATACAAGGCTACAGGCCAAGTGCTGGAAACTGGGATTGATCGGCCGACAAAACCTCATTGATTTGATCATTCCAGTAGACAGAAAAAAATCAAAAGCTATGTTATTAAGAAAAAATGCACATGCTTCTGCCGTCATTCCTGGTGGTCTGGTGGTTAGCGTTTGGCACTTTCACCTCGGCAGCCTGTGTATGATACCTAGTATGAAACCAGGATTGTTTTTTTACCGACAGGGACAATAGCAGAGGTAAAGAAATTCTGATGGGAATCCTTCTGAATATCTCAGAATCGTTAATGTCCCCAAGAACATGAACTTCAGTGTCCCAGCCTCTTAATGATGGGAATGGTGCCTGAACTGTCTCTGTTCAGTCAGACAGTTCACTCGTCATTCTCCTTTGATTTCACTTCCCAAAGAGATTCTAAAGATTCTTGAAGCTGAGACTGGGTGAGTTGTTTTGTTTCCTTACCATTCCCAGTCGCTGCAATGACTGGGCCAGTGGGTTTGGGAAACTAAAAGCTACTCATGAGAAACTTGTGGGACGATTTCAACTTTCCTTTCTCTGCTGAGGCTAGGACGTGGGACATTCACCGATCGGAGACAGAAAGTGTTCTGATTCTTGCAGAAATTCAAACGTCATCACATTTTCAGAGCAGTGAGAAAGCGTAGCCAGGAGGTGAAATAAATTGCAACCATTGGGGTCAAACAAGGTAGAAGTCAAACCTACAATCTTCTGCGTAATAATCAGGCACGTTATCCCCTGCACCACTGGCACCCAGCACACACTGCCCTTACACACTACAGTTCTAGTGTTAACACGGACACATGTAGCAACAGGTGGCATGGTGGCTCACTGGTTAGCACTACAGCCTCACAGTTCCAGGGACCTGGGTTTGATTTCAGCCTCAGGTAACTGTCTGTGTGGAGTATGCACCTTCTCCCTGTGTCTTTGTGGGATTCCTTCCACAGTCCAAAGATGTGTAGGTTAGGTGCATGGGCCATGATAAATTGCCCGTAGTGTTCTGGGATGTGTGGGTAGAAGGAAGATTGGTCTGGTATGATTCTGCCAGGGGCAGTGTGGGCTTGTTGTGCCGAAGGGCTGTTTCCACACTGTAGAGAATCTAATCTATCATTCATAATGTGGACAGTCAGTAAAGATGATCACTATCACTGCTTCAGATTAATAGCACTGACTTTTTGATGCAGCAAGTTTCACGGACAAAGAAAACACGTTTGTCCTCAGGGTGTGAGAGCTCAGCTATTCAATGACATTATAACGTTCAAATAAATCTCAATTCCACTTTACTACTTTTCCTCCACAACTTGAGGAAAACTCCAGCCTGTCACAACATTGTATGTTCCCATTACTTTTCGTCTAGATTACTTGAAATGCCTGTGTCTGTTTGCAGGAAGTTGAATCACATGAAACATGCGAAAACGCTCCTCCTGCAATTAACCTAGTTTCTCCCTGCATTTCTCCCTGCACAGGTTTCTCTCTTTACAAGTTATATGTTTGTAGCATTTTTCTTTATAATTGAGACATTTTCACGGATTGATCCTCCCCCAGTTCTCAAACATCTGTGCTGCCGAAAACAATGTTGCTTCCAATTAAAATTGCTAAGTACCCTTTCAGACAGCGTGATGCCCCAACAATCCCTGCTCCATGTCAATAAATGCTGCTCCGGGTGAGGTTGGAGCTCGCAGCCTCGGCATTTCACGCGCCTCTATACCATCATAGAAGGACCGCGTGCTCACCGGTTGTGTCATTAGAGCCACAGAGTAGCTCTGCGTGCTCATTGCCACCTCCATTTCTGGTTTTATATTCGCGGCTGTGCCATTGAGTCTCTCTGGTTCTGGGCCTGGGAGCTGGGATTAAATGGCCTTCTGCAGCAGTGGTTCCTTCCTTGTATGAGCAAACTGGTGCTGAAACCGATGTTAATCTACATTGCTTTTTAATGTGTGCATTTTCAATATTTTCAATATTTTCCTGCACTATACACTGAAAGTGTGATGTTGTGAAATCTCAGCCTTGAACAGACTCACTTACTGACTCTCCCACAGCCTCTGGGTCACCGAATTGCAAATTTTCGCTCCACTCTGAGCTTCTCACATCTCCATTCCTCATTTGGCAAGTAATCCCACCATGGCAAATTCATTATCTACATTCTAAAATATGAACGTAATGTAGAAAATGTGGGTCCAGTGATGGAATTGGCCAACATGTGATAGTTATATGAAAGTGTAGAGGCCTGTGAAATACCCGTTATGAGTTCGAGCTTCACGTGAATTAGCTCTTAATGACATGGGGGCAGTGTGCTAAGAATACGGCTGATGTTGAGCAAATTCAACTTTATTAGAAAATGTCAATTTCTGTGGATTGGGGAATGGTTTTGTTGGTGGGAAACATCTCAGTTATCAACAAATATCCAGCATGTATTAAACACGTACAGAAAAATCAACACAGAGTTTCAGCTCGATCACCTTTCTCACGTGGCTTAACCTGCATAGCGTAACCCCCGGGAAAAGAAAAGGTTTGGTTTTTTTTTAGCCTGTTTAATATTATTCACCTTGCTGCCAATTGGCAGAATCCATTACAATAATGAAAAAGAATTAGATTTATCTCATTACACCGTTTCTCATTGCATTCAACTTTTGTCGGAATTCATTGAATTGATGTGCTGCTGAGAAGAACAGAGGCTGGAAAATACGAAAACCACTGAGACTATTTGATGGAGTTCTTCAGCAGGATCAATAAGCATGAAACAGATGCAAAAATCATTTCAAATGTGGTCAAATCTTCAAAGCACAAGATACAATCAGAAATTGCATCTCCGAGAGGTGAAACACTTCCTGATTATCACCGTACAATTTTATTTTCCAATTGATAAAAACAAAGTTCTGTTCCCTTTATAATGCTTCACGGAGAATCGTTTAGCACATATTTCAAAGCCGTAAGAATTTTTATTATCGATGCTACTCAACCACACACGGTCACGAAATGTATTTACATCTAAATTTCCTTTATGCTATTTTTAAATCCTGCTCAGTAATTTCACAATTTATAATGCTTCTGATCATCTAATGCCACATCTTCTAAAACCACGATCATTTTTATAAGTAGCTTTAATCAACCATTCACATCTGAAGTTATTCAAAGTCAAATTGATTCCCCACAACACCAACCCCCCGAACTCGCCATCCTCACCATCTCTCCCACCCAGGCCCAGCCACAGACTCTCTCCCCTTGTTAAATTATCTATTGTATCTTTGCTTATATGTCTTTCAAAATGTTCTGGAATCACTGACTACCTTTGTTTCTGGAATATTGTTGCGGATTTAAATAATGCTCTGACGGGAAGAAACTCTGCTCGAATATTTCCTTTATTATTTACCGACACTTGGGAATACCTTCCCTCTCTGACTTCGATTCAGTCGCAAGAGGGAATTTTCCCCTTTTTTTAGAAACTGAACCTCAAGTCTTCTGGCAAATCACCATTAGTTCACTTCCTAAGTTTCTCTGAGTCAGTTAGAGCATTTCTGACTGACCCCACGTCTGGTGAATATAATCCTGCAAACTTTCCAAAACCCTGATAAAACTCTTTTGTGTCCTTTCTAATGACATTATACCCCAGTAAAGCCCATCTGCATCTTTTTTTTTCTAATCCGATAAGGTTTTTGCACAATGCTCCAAGCGAGGCTGAACTATAGATGTTACAGAAGTTCTATGATCTCGATCACCTCACTGTGGGGCTGCTTTTTCTTCCAGTGCTAACTGGGTAAGGACAGTGAATACCTTCGCCAAAGGCAATCGTGGATCTGAGATCTAAAATTTACGAAACAAAACTACCCGACTTATTGTGTATCATCTCTCCATATTGGTGTCCCCTTTTAACATCATTTTGTGCTTCCATGTCTTGAATTCTACCTAATTATTCATTTATTAATTAAGACATTTCCCTCAACTCATTGTTCTAAACTCTGTGGAGCACTATATAGTTGTATGCTCATGGAACACAGACATCTCGTCCCTGGAGTGAATCGAATGGACATTCCTGATGTGGCCTCGAAGGCAAGTATTTCCTCCTCCAGTTCAGGGAGATCATTACTGCAACGACCTGCATTTGTGCGTTCATTACACCCATGGAAATTGCTGTAATACTTTCACATTGAGCTTTTACAATCTGATTCTAGCAAAGGTTGACATAAATGCTGCATTTCTCAGTGTCATTTTCCTGTGCATGGTAGCCTGTACTGTATCATGTACAATGACGTGCTAAGTTGTCTGAATGCACCATTCCAAATATTTCAAACAATGGTGGTTCGTGTGTACCAAACTGATAGAATGCAGTCGTTTCGCAGCACCTGGCCACTGTAAAGATGTGGTGGCTTGTGGAAAGGGACTGATCTCATGAACTGGAAATCATGAGTTTAATTCCTGCATCTAACTAGCATTGGTTGTTAATTGCCGAACCAAAGTGTGTGCCGTTGCCAACTGTTCGATTTTAAGACCATATCATTCCATTACTGCTGCATTTAAAGCAGCCCTCTCCCTTTAAGTCACGGCACAGCAACAATCTTTGGTGATTCTAATGATGGTATAAATTGGCTAAGCCAGATTGACGAATGTAGTTTGAATAGTGAGTTGATGAGGTGTTATTGGGGCAATGTATCAGAACAATACTTTCCAGCAATAATAAGACAGTAGGGTATCTGGTAATATGCAATGGCACAGTGTTGAATGATGACCTCATGGTGAAACCACCCCTCAGTCGAAGTAAGAACAGCGTGACTGAGTTTTATATTTAGTTTGAGGAAGGGACCGTTGGTTCCAAGATGCACACTGTAAACCAAAGTGAGGAAAACGGGAACAGTACGAAGTTAGGACCGACTAAAATAAAGTGGAAAATTAGGTTTACGAGTGGGTCAGTAGACTTGTAATGGCAAACTTTTAAGGAGGTATTTCAGAATACTCGAAAATGCTATATTACAGTCAGAAAGACTTGAAGGAAATGAAGCACCATCCATGTCTCAGGAAGGAATTTAAAGATAAGATGTACTTGAAATTAAAAAAAGTACTGAATTCCCCAAAGATATTCATATTCAGACATATGCACATAGGCCACATTGTTTAGGGAAGCATGTTTTATATGCCAGCTTTTCCTTGCCACTGTCCATTCTGAAGAAGCGTTGCTGGACTCTGCCTTCGTGATGGCACTGACACCATATGACTCTTTGTGACATCCCTGTAGAAGATCTAACTCTAACATGTGTTATTATCAATCTACATTTTTAAACTGAAATCTAAATCTGTAAAAATTAGTTGTAGTGTTGCTTTAAATCCGACGGATTTAAGGATGCTATGGCCATCCAGACCTGAGTACTGACGATGCCTGAGCCACAGACCCAGTAGAGCAAATAATGCTGATCTTGCAAACGGTGATTTCGGTAACCACACGCCCTGTGCAATGTGACCTTTATGCCTCTGCCTAAGACTTTTCACAACCGCTCATCTGCACATCCTTTTCTTACTATCATCTGCTTGTCCTGCTCATAAACTAAGCTTTTCACTGTACTCTGGCACAAGTGACAACCAATTATATCCAGCGATTATGCCAGTTGTGCTGAATTGTCCAGAAATTTCTGCTTTAATTCAAAGAACATGTTCCATTTTGTTCGTGAGAGTGCAGCGAGAGTGTAATTGTCCCAGAGGGCATCCAGAGCCAGTCCTTCAAAGGGGAGGTGATGGTCCAGTGGTATTATGGTTCGGCTATTAATCCAGAGGCCTAGATAATAGGCTCAGCACCCGGGCTCAAATACTGCTGTAACGGATGGTGGAACTTCAAGCTACTTTATTAAAAACAGCTGATGACGATCATGAATCGATTATCAAGAGAAACCTGATCTAATTCACTCATGCCTTTTAGGGAAGGACACTGCCATTCTTACCTAGTCTGGCCTATGGGTGGATGCAGGCCACCGGGGAAAAGGGATGGGCCTGGCCAGCAATAACTTCATCCTGTTAATGTTTTTTTTAAAGACCAGGATATTGTCTGGACTCGAGCACTTCCTCAGTGAAGATAGATGAGTGAGGCTAGAGCTGTTGTGTTTTTCTGAGAGCAGAGAAAGCTTAGTGGAGAAACTGATTGACGTGTTCAAAAATATGAAGCTTATAAACGGAAAATTGGAATAAACTTTATCTTGTTGAAAAGCATGAGTAACCATTGACATAGATTAAAAACAAGGCACAGAAGGGTTAGAGGAGATTTTAGGCACATGTGTTCTCCCCCAGAGAGTTCTGGGTATCAGGAATTCACTGCCGAACGTGTGGTTAAGCGAAGAATGATCAGAACATTTTAAGAGTGTTTAGATAACCAGTTGAAGTGCCAGATCACACATGGATAGGAGTCAGGTTTTGGAAAATGGGATGCAAAAACAGAAGTTGCTGGAAAAACTCAACAGATGTGGCAGCATTAGTGAAGAAAATGCAAAGTTAACGTTTTGGGTCTGTTGACCCTGCTTCGAAGACCCGAATAAAAACGGATGCCTGAAGAAAGACACAAAAATAATGCACAAGAGTCAAACTTCTGTACTGCAAAAACGGAACGCCTGAGGCTCTGTGGTGCAATGGAGAGCACGTTGGACTTCTATATCAACATTAATATAGCGATTTAAAGGTTGTGGGTTCGAGTCCCACCAGAGTCACGTTTTAATGAAAGTTGCCCATGCCCTATTGCTGACCAGAGGAAATTCGTCAGATTTTCAGGGCAAGCTTTCTGGGAATAATACCGTTTGAAAGACAATCAGACCAGAATCTGTTGCTCACCTGAAAAGAAATGCGAGTTCGTGGTGAAGTTCAACTGGTTTGTAACAGCAACGTTACCTTCCACTGTTGGCAAGTTATTTTCGAATTTTTTTGATGGTGGAAATCGATGAATTTCTGATTCCCAATGGTCCACAAGGTTATGTGGACGGTTGGGGAAAAAATCATTGAAATGTTCTATCGAATGGTGAGGCGTGTTCACATTTTCAGCAGAAAAGAGTACTAAATTATAACGTGGTGAGGACAATGTGAATCAACAGCACTGAATATCAATTCATCAACTTCACCACGCCCCTCTCACAGCTGGAATATTCCAGCGTCAGATCAGGCTGTGGAAGATTAAAAAAAAAACAGTTTCAGTGCGTTTCTGTGTTGAATAAATTAGTGACATTGTGCAATTTGGGATTTTGGAATTGTCCACTCTGCGCAAAATGTGGATCAGTAATATCTGTCCGGAAGAGAGGTGGTCCCAAGACTGAACCTGAGGACAGTGCTGTGCACCCTCCTCGAATCTGGGAAACAATTCCTCATGGACAATGTTATACCCCTGCTCCCCTGGAGCTTTTTATTCCATCGGCTGCAAACCCTCGCAGAAGTTAATTCAACAGATGTTGTCACTGAGTAATTTCTTTACATGTGTTCAGCTCATGTAAGCAGAGTGTCACAGTGGGAACCCGATGGGCCCATCACCTATGGCTCACGTCATGTTCTGGAAACAGTCATCTGCTGTTTCTCATTTCCTAAACACCAGGGAGAAGTAACTGCTACTTTGCACAATTTACTCAACCGTTTTCAGAGAAAGGTTAAGCTGACTCACTGTTTCCTGCTATCTGCAACTCAATAAATATCTCAAATTAATTTTATTATCATAGGGGCCAAGGTTGTAAATGATGAAAAAATACTACCGTGGAGACAGTGCGCTCTCACACATCTCTTTTCTCTCCAGGCGTTGTCAGGGTGATGGCATAAAGCGCCTTCTCCCGTTCTCAGTCACTCTGGGATGGTTTGCAGAGCAGCCTCTATCCTCTGAGCTGTGAAGAAGATGGTGAGTTTTATACACATAGGTGCAGTGTGCATGAGGGACAGAGCTCGCTGTAGTAATACTCCACACTGAGTCGGACAGCAGTGACCTCCCTGTGGCATCTGAAAGGCCACAAGCACTTTTCCCCGAAATTGAGAGCAATTATCCTTCTTCAAGCAGCTCTGCATTTTCTGACAATCTTAGATGCAATTATTTGGACAAGGTTCCTAACAGAATGTAAGTTCCTTTGCATGTGCAATCTCCTTTTTGCACAGCCTCTCTGACTTTCCATATCACTCACTTCCACCACACTCTCCCCCGGCCCGCAAGACTGTGTTTGACAGGAAGCAGAAGAGAGCATTCATGCTGTTCTCCTGAAGCACTGCCTACCAGTGGAAGATGATTTTCTCCAGCCACCAATGGAGAGAGCTTGGTCTGGAGGGAAGGGAGCAAACAGAGTCACTTAGGAGCAGCGGGTCAGAATGGGAAGAATTTGTTAGTAACACTTAATGCGGCTTTCACTCTTCAAAGCAACGGTAATGAACACAGTTTACAAGAAAACTCACGTGATTTAGTGTTAATGGCTCTGCACTGTTGCTGGTTCTTTGCTGAGGGGGACGTTTCCTGTTTCAAGTGGGATGCATAAATGGGGAAGCATAGTATGGTGGCTCAGTGGTTAGCACAACAGCTTCGCAACACCAGGACCTGAGTTCAATTTTAGCCTAAGGCAACTGCCTGTGCGGAGTTTGTGTATTCTGCCTAAGTCTGCATCAGTTTCTTCCAGGTACTCCTGTTCCCTCCCACGGTTCAAAATTTGCCGGCTGGGTGGATGGGCCATGCTAAATTGCTTGTAGTGGTCAGGCATGTGTGGGTTATAGGGGATGGTTCTGGATGGGATGCCTCAAGGAGCAGTGTGGACTTGTTGCGACTAAGGGCCTGTTTCCAAGCTGTAGAGAATCTAATCTAAACAGGGGCACCTCTCAAGTTCAAATCACAGGCATTCAGTATCACACTCCATTCTTCACCCATGAGGGCAGGTTTCAATGAATTTGAGGGTGAGATGCCTCAGACTCTTTACAGCAAAGAAATTGCATGTGGAGAAGCAGGATGCAAGCTTTAAAGAAGGTCTGCCCATTGATCAATGGACGTCATCACAGGTGGTGAAAAGTCCAATGTAAACATAACTCTCTTTATCATTTCTGAAGGGCCCAGACGCAAAACTTTAGCTTTCCTGCTCCTTTCATGCTGCTTGTCCTGCTGTGTTCATCCAGTTCTACAACCTGTTATCTCAGATTCTCCAGTATCGACAGTTCCTATTATTTCTCTCTCTTTATCGTCTATGTTCTAAAATTCTAGTTCCCTAGAAAGTGTTTCTTGCAGTCTGCTTCATCCAAGCTCTTGCGCCATCTCCATTTAAACTTCTTTGCTTTAAACAGAGCAATCCCGGCCTCTGGAATCTTGGCACAAAACTGAATTCCCTCATCCCGTGTCATGAGGAAGCCGGAGGATTACGACAAGATTTAAGGGGTAAAAATCAGTTGGTTGTTGGAAACATGGAAACGTAGGAAAAAATAAGTACCCAGTATCCATCTCCATGAATCTTTCAATATTTTTGTGATCCAAGTGGAAGAAAACAACTCACTCCACCATCTGAGAGACCCAGTTCCCTTCAACGGACAAACATCACTGGGCTGGGAGCAGCGAGACAGAATGAGAGGAACATGCTCTACACACAGAGATAATAGGAACTGCAGATGCTGGAGAATCCAAGATAACAAAGTGTGGAGCTGGATGAACACAATAGGCCAAGCAGCATCTCAGGAGCAGGATGCTGCTTGGCCTGCTGTGATCATCCAGCTCTGCACCTTGTTATCTATGTTCTTGAAACTGTTTGCAGCTTCGAATTCGTAGAACATGGGGGTATTTTGCTTTGAGCACGTCTCAGCTGGTTTTTCGCTGAGTAAGCAAGCGTGTAGCTGGCTTCCTGGCCTTGGGGTATGATCCTCACTGAGGTTACAATTACGGCATTGACGTGCGAGAGGTCCCTGGTTCAACTTCCCATCAAGACCGGATTTCTCCTTTCCCTTTTGCCATATTGCCCGAGGAGCTTTTCTTCAAAGCAGCTTGTTCAAAGAGGTCGGATTGCCTGCAGTGTGGATGGGGCAGAAGTACCATTACAGTGAACACGGCAAAAGGAATCACCTGTTCAAAGCGAGAACACGTGTTTCAGGTTGTTCGCCCATGCAATCCGCCTCTCAATGAATCCTTCAGCTGCATTATCGTTCAGTCCTGGGCATGAAACTTCAGGAAGCCGGGATTTGAAGTGATGAGGGACAGCACTGAACAGATTCATGTGAATGGTGCCGTGTATGTAGAATGTCAGCAATAATGTTCAGTTGGAAAGTTGGGAAAGCTCACCTTATAGAGTAGAAAACTGAAAGTTGGTCTGTTTGAAGCTTTGAACAGAGAAGTTTCGGGTCTGTTAATCACTGTCTGACAGAACACCTTGTGCAGATTCTGTTGATATGAAGGGGAATCCGATGCCTGTTAAAATTGATAATGTGCACGTTACAAGGAGAAGCTAAAAGAGAACATTAAAAGAGACAATAAACTGTGAGGCTGGATGAACACAGCAGACCCAGCAGCATCTCAGGAGCACACAAGCTGACGTTTCGGGCCTAGACCCTTCATCAGAGAGGGGGATGGGGTGAGGGTTCTGGAATAAATAGGGAGAGAGGAGGAGGCGGACCGAAGATGGAGAGAAAAGAAGATAGGTGGAGAGGAGAGTATAGATGCGGAGGTAGGGAGGGGATAGGTCAGTCCAGTGAAGACGGACAGGCCAAGGAGGTGGAATGAGGTTATTAGGTAGGAGATGGAGGTGCGGCTTGGGGTGGGAGGAAGGCAACATGACTGCATGACAGGAAAAATGTACGGGCACAGCAAATGCACGCATAAAAAGCTTGAGCACCTGTGCTCTCAAAATCGGCCCATGTTCAGTAGCAGGAACGAGAGAAATTTAACAAAGCTTTCCACAGCAATGCTTTGGCATTACCCTCCTGTCCACAGCAGTAGTGTTATGACAGCTGCAATTTTGGGTGGCTGACCAGAATGAAAGGCTCACTGACGACAAGGGCAAGGCAAGGAAACTCTGTCCACAGGAATGAAGAAACCTGTGGCCGTGATAAAAGGTGTGCAAGTGTTTCTGCCCGGTTTCGAACCGGGGACCTTTCGCGTGTTAGGCGAATGTGATAACCACTACACTACAGAAACACAGTGCCCCACTGCTCTACCCACTGTCCTTCGAACACCATTGAAATTTGCAGCCATTCAACATTTGATTTCTCTGTTTTAAATCGATTGGTGCTGTCCAACGTTATTGACATTGTAAAAAGTAAAAGATACAACATAAAATTGCCCAGAAAATGTTCATGACGATGTTGTCAGGGTTGCAGGGTTTGGACTGTTGGCCTAGGCCGAATCGACTGGGGCATTTTTTTTTTCCTGGAGCATCAGAAGTTGAGGAATGACCTGATAGAAGTCTGTAAAATCTCGCGAGATATGGATAGAGGGAATAGTCAATGTCAATTTCTAAGAGTCGGCCCGAGTGCAAAATGGGAGGGCACATATTTAAGGTGATAGTAGAATAAGTTAAAAGAATTCTTAGGGTCATATTTTCACGCCGAACGTGGTGTGTGTATGGTGTGAACTGCCAGCGGAAGTGGTGGGCGCTTGTAAAAATGACAACATTTCAAAGGCACCTGAGTGTGTGTATGAATCGGTTGAGCGACGAGGAATGAGACCGTCCCACAGCAAAGTGTTCGGTCACTTTAACCAAAGGTTGATTGAGACCAAACAAAGTGGATCATAGTTCATCCCTGTTCTCTACCTGTTTGACGACTCTTTATAAATACCATTTAAAAACTTCGCTCACATTTCTGCTTCTGCCGCCTACTCAGAGACTTAAAAAACTTAGTGGAAGAAAAGTTTCCTTGTACGTTTCATTTCATACTTTTCTCCTCTCATCTCAATCCTATTCCTGCTAATATTTAATATTTCCCCCGGCAAAGAAATTCCCATTTTCCACACTATGCATCCCTCTCTTCATTTTATGTACCTCTATCAGTTCACCCCTCAGCTTCTGTGCTGTTGCAAAATTTTGGTTAGCTTACTAGAATGAAAGGCTCACTGACGCAAGGGCATGGCAAGGGAGCCACTCCAATCCAGGGAACATGCTGGTAAATGTCCTTTGCACACCCTGCAATGGTTCCACATTTATCCTGCAGTGTGGCGATGAGACGTGCGCATAGTACTCCAAATGTGGTCAAAACAAAGTCTTGAAGTCATTGCAATAAGATTGGTAAACTTTATACTCACTGATTGGACAGATGAAGGCAAGCATGCTGTAGGCTTTCTTTCCCACCTGAGCCAGTTGTGTTGTCACTTTCAGGAAGCAATGGATTTGCACCCAGATCCCTCTGTCTATCAATGCTCCTCAGCCTCCTGACATTTACTACAAACTTTCTTCCTACATTTGATCTCCAAAAATGCATCATACGTGTCCTGCCAACTTTCCACTTGGTCTATATCCTGTTTTATCCTTTGTATCCTTCCGGCCGATCCACATGTCTACCAATTTTCATTTCATCAGCAAACTTAATCAGATGACTGACGTTTACCTCTAAATTACTAACAAAAACTACAAACAGAGGTCCAGGTATTATCCTAATGGAACCCTACTGGCCACAGACCTCCAGTCAGAAATCCACCCCTCCATAACTACCCCTTTCTAACTTCAGACTCACTGTTCATGCAATAGACCCACATGACATATATTTCCTGGAGAGTTGCCTCTAAATCAGACACCAGTCAGGAAGTGGACAGCATTAACCAACCTGATCTCTTTATTTGCCATTGGATTTTACCTAAACAGTTTATAAATTTCAGCCTCACTGTGTAATGTGAAGAGGGGCCGTGGGACAGCAGTTTCCTCGCCTGCTGTCGAATAAAGATCATTCTAACTGTAAAAGGAATTATTGTAGTTTGGAAATTTACCTTCCTGAACTCATTGCCACCTGTTTTAACAGGAAGAGCTGGAATATCCTGATAGATTTCAACGAGAAGCTACATGTTTACAAATTCAGTGTGAAAATATCAGTATAGTTTATCAATATGACGCTGTCACTGATTGAATGAAGCAACTGCCCAGAAAGAGGCGGCTGTGTGTTTAAACCCCACGATGAACAGTTTGTGTTGGGCACATCACATCCCTGCAGCAATGTTCCCATTTAAAAACTGATAAGAGAACATCCTCCATGCTTAAAAAGATGCTGAATAAGCAAAGCACAAAGAAGCAGCATCCCCAATATCGGTGGCTCATGTTGCCGCCAAACACCATGAGCCTGATGTGGCGAGAGCACACAACCTTATGAACTGCCTGCAGACATGCTACTGTTGCACCTCCGGCTCTCAATGAGCGAGCTTTTGCTGCGCAGGATTAAGAGAAGTGATTGTATCCCAACAAGACGTCGTTACCAGCAAAGGGGGACAAAAGGCACATTTTATCCAACTTCTTCCCAAGCTCTCTGCCTGTCCCCAATCATCTTCGGTCATTCTCCAATTTGTTTGTCCCCCTCATCCTGCCCTTGATTGCTTCAGCCTCTCTCTTGTGCTTTAACATCCTGTTGTGACCAGGGGAGATTGATTCCAGTCTGTATGTCACAGGGCGGATCCAGGAATAATTCTCGATCCTCCATCAGAAACGGCCAGAAAGAAACGATTTGTTTGTTGGATGGGGATGGGGGCAGATTCCAAAACAGATACCCTCAGGCATCTTACACCAATATCCTTTCAAGTAAAACGACAAAACAATTAACTCATTGTATTCCTGCACTCGGATCATTAGGAACCGAATGCTCTTGGTTTTGAACGAATCCGATGTGCTTTCCTCAGCTCCCTACTGGGTAAGGTAATGGTGATGCATCTGTTTCAAGATCAGGAGTTTGTAATTTTCTCTCTGGCTCGAATGCAGCTCATAGCATCTTTATACTTCCATTTCAATATTTCTCATCCGACTGAAGCCGTGATGAGGTTTGACTTTCTGTTGCACATGAACGAGAATCCTTTCACTGTCTTACATTTGTAAACGTCACCAAGAGCATCCGAGTTAATGTCCCAGCGGCATCAAAGGAAGGCAAGCTGAAATAGTCCCACAAGCTGCAAGTAGGCACTTTTCCATTTCCTGAACCCACCGACCCAATCATGCAGCTTTTAGGAATGGCAAAGAAACAAACCAGAAAACCAAGTCTCAGCTTTATGAATCTTTAAATATTCTTTGGGAAGTGGAATCCGAAGGGAGTAAAGGGTGAACTGTCCGGTGAACAGAGACAGTCATGGCACCTTCCCCATCTTTAAGAGTCTCAGGCATTGACTCATTTTCTGGGGATCATTCGTTGATCAGGGGCAGTAAATGGATTCCTGCCAGAGCTGCTCTGCTTCTGCTATGGTTGCTGTCATGAACCAGGAAAGGAAGCCAACTCATAGTCGTCAAAATAGCAAATGTCAGCCAAAAGCAAGAAGGAGTCAATTTCATGAATATTTCTTTTGATTTAATTTCATCAAACATCCCCTTTTCACGTCTGCATTTGATGTTAGAATAATAAAGGCATTCATCCATCCCCCTTGGAAACGGAATGAAAACACACCTCTGTCAGAATTTGAACCCAGTCAATAAAAGGCGCCCGATAAAAGCAGGAATTGCATCTCCCAGAGACAGTTCACTTCCTAATTGTTAGGGCATAACTTTTGTTTCCAATAACAAAATAACCTCAGTTCTATTATTAATGCTTCACGGGGAAACATATGCCACCCATTTCAAATTCATAAATTGTTTTTATTGTCAACGCTATTCAACTGCACGCCTTCACGAAATGTATTTACTTCTAAATTTCCTGTATCTGCTTTGAAAAATCCTGATCGGTCCTGTCGCAATATATAATGGGTTTCACTGTGAAGAATATGTCGTACTTTTCAAAACCACAAGCGTTTTCGCGTTGTCTTAATCATCTGTTCATAAAATTTCCTTACACCTATAGTCATTTAAATTTGAATTGATTCTCCTGCCTGGCCCTGCCCCCACCCTTGCCCTACCACCTACATTTCGCCCAACACCTCCCCCCACGATCCCTGTAAGATCCAGCCACTGACTCTCTTCCATTGTTAAATCCACTCCTTCTATGTTTTCTTATTTGTTTTTTTAAACCCTCTGGAATCAGATTCTAACTTTATTTCTGGAAAATTGTTGCCAACTTAACTCTCTGAGAGAAAGAAACTCTGTTCTAATATTTCCTTCATCATTCACTGATGGTTTTGAATCTCTGACCTCTCTGAACTTCATTCTCATGAAAAAGGGAATCATCCTCCTATACAGGCACTCTGAAACTCGCATAGTCAGGGAAATTACGTTTGTTTACTTCCCAATTTTCCCAGGTTCAGATGCAACTTTTCCAAATTTTGCAACATCACGTGAATGTAATCCTGCATCCTGTCCATCATCCCAATATAGTCAGCTGTGTATTTTCTAATCTCTGCATTGTTGGTGAAGACCGATGACAAAAATTACATACGATGATCCAATTGAGGCTGAACTACAGACATTACGCTTGCACAATGATCTTTTTGCTGACTTAATGTGACTTATTTTTTCCATTTATAAACTGAACTAACCCAAATTACTGTCTAATCACATTATGGACATCGTTTCTCTGTGGATCAAAAGCTCTCATCTCCTTTGTTACTTCTTGGAATGTGGGAACAATTTATAATGTCAATATCCCAGTAACCCGACTGACTCTCGGCCATTTCCAAGGGAAGTGATATTCAAACACCTCGCTGTGGGGCTGTCGTCACTTGCAGTGCAGATTGGGTCAGGGCAGTAAATTCCTTTACCACATGTTAAACTGAATCTGAAATTTACATTTAAGTAAAAAAAAACCCTCCTAATTATGGTGTACTGTCTTTCTGTGTTGATGCCCCATTTGAGCATCACTTCATGCTTCCCTATATTGAATGAACCAAATGATTACTTTGAGAATGGACGTACTTTCCTCACCTCTCAATGTTCTAAACTCTATCGAGCATTGACTGATGTAATTTGTATGCTCCCAAAGGACAGTCCTCACATTCCTAGGATGATTCCAACGAACATTCCTGACGTGACTTTGAAGGCAAGTATTCCCTTCTCCGAGCTAGGAAATCATTACTACACTGACCCTCATTTATGCGCTCATTAAAGCCAAGCCAATTGCAGGAAAACTTTTACATTCAGCTGTTGCAAACTGATCGCTGCAAAGGTCGACCCAACCCCTCATTGTCGTTTGTCTGCCAATGGGAAGCTTGACCGAATTGTTTGGAATGACATCCTGTCTTGTCTGAACACAACCATTCGCTGTTCTATCTTCACCGTCCCGTTATGTATTTTAACACCAAGTAACTTGTCAGTTTGTCTTACTTTTCCAATATTTCCAAACAATCTCACTCATAGTAATGCAGTGGTTTAGTCAATTCGGAAATACCACAGAAGCAGATGGGAGTGTGTTTGTCTTGTAAATCGGAGGTCATGGGTTGTATCTCTACTCGTGTCTTCTAGCCTATTGGCTGTTAATTCCAGAGTTAAATGTTTGTCATTCCCTTTTTGGACCCGAGACCTTCCTTCGAGTGAAGGTTTAACTCGTAGATGTGATCTCAGTGTGACTGAGTTTCCTGTTTACTTTGAAGGAGTAAAGACGAGTGTTTCAAACCTTAAGAGGGCAATGACATCAGTACGAAGTTAGGGCTGAAGTGAAATTGAAAATTGGGTTAAGAGTTAGCCCAGTATAGGGCCGATAGCAGAGATTTACGGAGACAATTCAGAATAGTCAGAAAAAAACGTTCAGTTATACTTGCTAGTTTCCCTTTGCATTTGAAGACGAGTGCATGTTTTTTTTTGCAGCCTTATTCTGGCTTCGCAATTGCATTGCATCACACCACCCAGAAGGTAAGAGTCAGGCAGATAGAGACGCAGAACAAGCAAAACAAATTCAGTGCACGTACAATGACAGTTAAAGTGCCGAGGAGACGCACAGCATGCTGAGATGGAGTGAGATTATTTATCTGAAAGAGTTCCTTATATGACGTCTGTTACATGAAGTCTCCCCTCACTTTGGCAAAAGATGTATTTGCTGCAATGAAACTCTGATAAACAATTAAATATTTGCCTCGCTACGGCACAACGTTTCGAGGCAGTGACATAATGTTTTCTGTAGCAGCGTGGCCTCGCGAAAGGGATGCTAGGACTATCAACCAAATTCAAGGCATCAAGAGATACCTATGCGCCTTACAATGTGTTTGCTGTTCCTGCAAGCAGATTTCAATTGCTTTATCCTTTATCTTCCTTAGTTTCCTGCTTGCAGTAAGCACATCAAACTCAAACAAATCTGCCATGTGTTTCCACTTTCACGCTTTATTTGTAGCCACCACCCAAGCGAGCAGACACATGTACGATAGAGAGATTGGCCATCTCTGGGTCTCTCACTCTGGGATGACATGAATGGCAATGTGCACTTGTTTGATCCACAAATCAGCTTGTAGTACTATCCCATGCTGATTCAGACAGCACCGCCCTCCCTATGAAGTCTGTAAGCTGTGCAGATATGCTCCATTTGTGTAAATGTAACATTTGTCTAAATTGCCAAATTCTGCTATTCTAACTCTGATTTCACATAGAAACATAAACTTGTCCCAGCGCAGACGGAGACGATGCAACCCAGCTTCACTGTGCCCATTCTCCACAATGAGTACATGGGGAGAACTTTTAGTGTCATTCTCTTGACTTCTCCCTGGAACTCAGTGCTACTTTTAACATAATGATCTAATTCATTTTTCAATAATTTGATTGAAGCTGCTTTTTTGTGACAATCAGACAGTGATTACAGATCGTAGGCAACCCCTGTGTGAAAAAGAAAATGTTTCTCCGGTCATTTTTACTTATTTTCCCAATCACTTTAATTCTCTGCCTAATTGTTCTCGATCCTTTCATGCAAGGGAGCATTTTCTCCTTGCTGACTCTGCATAGATACCTCATGACTTGGAAAGGTTCAAATAAACCCACTTTTACCCTTCGGTTCTCCAAGGAGAACTGCTCCAACTTTCCAAACCATCTTCACTGCTGACATTCCACATATCCGGCACAATTAACGTGATCCTGCTCAGCGCTGTCTCCACTCACCTCGCGTACACATTTACTGATGTTATCTGCCCAAATATTAGGGATAATCCAAGTGGAGCATAATTCAACGCCAGACTGCATGGATAAATGATCTGAATGACTTGATTTGACTTTCACTATTTGCGTTGCCGCGCCATGCTCACTCCAATGACACCTCTGCTTCAGAAGCTCAATCTTATTTCAAGAATCACTACTTTGTGAAATGCTACCAAATTCTCAAAAAGCTGGTCGGGCGACCTGGCAAAACGAATATCAAACAACCAGAGCTCGTCCGACATTTGAATCTGGAACCTCTCACATTCCGGTTGACCACAAATGAGCCAGTAAAACTCTTGTATTTCTACCACAGAATTATGTGTGAAACAGACGACCATTTGAAGAACATCTTCCCATTCTGTCTCCCTGCTCCCTGATGGTATTGTTACTCCCTTGCCCTGGGACGGGACACTCTTCAGTTACGGCTTGAACCATTTTCTTCCTCTTGCAAACAGTACTTGGAGAGAGAGATAGAGGGGCATATGCGCTCTTCTGATTCCTCGCAATTACTTGAGGGGGTGGTCAGTGGCACGCATGCACAGGAAATCAGCAACTTTGGTTGGGAACTTCTGACAAATGTCTGTCATCCGAGACAGAGAAAGAGGTTGAGCTGCTGGGAAAGAGAGAAATGGACACCAGAGATTCTTCTCTCAGGTAAATAAGTGTGAATTATTTTGTACAGCCTGATTGTTGTTCAGAATTTGTCTTCACACAGCAAACCTGCATAAAGACTTTTGCAACAAGGCCATCGATAACTTTGCTGCAACCGGGCACGAGTTATATCTATTATATCTGACGCCAGAAATTCCACATTAAGAGCATCTGCGTAGAACTCTCACTCATGGCCTCAATCCCGTGCAAAAAAGAAACTGTTCAGCACAGCGAGCCCAAGGAGAGTTTCTTGTCACTTTTATCTCTCTGTGGTTATTTAGGAGCGGGGATTTCTGTCCTAATAATAGTGCCTGTGTTGCTATGCTGTCTCCAATAGGCTGATCCATGACTTGATTTATTGCGGTCACGATCCTCTTGTTATTCACAACTTTCCATTTCTTTGGGAGGACCCTGTTGTCTGAAACAGAGTGGGGAATTACTGCAGGTTTCCAGAGCATTGAGCACACTGCATTTCATGCGTCTCATCTTCATTTGTTTTATATGGAGGTTTCGTCCAGTGTCGTATTGCTTGTGCTAACATCCTGAGGTATCTGTTTTTGTTATCAACAAGTGTTTCCTTTGCTCTCTCATGACTTCAGGATGTCGGAACTGATTGTACACAGCTTTCTTTTGGCGGAGTGGGGTGTGCCAGTTGATTGGGAGATTTGGTACAATGGTTGGAAACAATAATGGACTGTGTGGGATTTGAACTAGAGGCTTCTCGTGTAGCCATAATACACAATCCTCAAAGCAAGAATCATACCCCTGAACCAATGACCCGGTACAGCTAAAAAACCCTTCTGACAAACCAGCCATTGCCACCAATTGCACCCAGCTTTGTACCAACTGAGACTCACTCACAATGAAGTGCATTCCATGTTGCTCCTGGAATTCAAAAGAGCAAAGGGTCTCAAGAATACCTTCTCATTTTGTCTCCCTGCTCTTGACACAGTTTAAAAAATTCAGGCTCACCATTAATATGAAGAAGTGCGGTCAGGCTGTGGTTCCCGCTCCCGCAGTTGGATAAAGATCACTGTCGCTGTGTCCGGTGAGAGAAAATTAATCACTGTTGGTTGGAAACATTTCTTTCCGAACTCTGTCACTCTGCTACAACAGGAGGAGCGGGAAACTCCTGAAAATTGCAAAATAAATTGGGTGTTTATTCGTTAATTAATAAAAGATCAGTATAATAGTATTAAAATGGTGTTGTCACCATCTGAAAGAAGAGGCTGCCCAGAGGGAGGTGGCTGTGCGTTTCAACCCCATGATGAACAATTGGTGTATTACTTTGCACACGAAGGGAGCCGGGCATTCTGTCTAAAACATTGGGCACACCTCATCCCGAAACTATGTTCTCGTGTAAAAGTGCCAAGACATTTGAAACCAATCAAAAACAAGACTTTGATCAATCTATGTTGTCAACAACAACCTCTGCCCTCACATCGAATCCAGGGCGGATCCAGGGCCTTTTCCCGACTCTCTTTCAGGTGCAATGAGAGACGAAGGATCTGAGTGGAAAGAAACAACTGAAGAGAGTCCTCTATCGGATATTGTTCGGTTAATTCAGCCACCAAAACACAATATTTCTCTCATTTCACCAAGAAAAGTGTCATGAGCATCATTAGTAGAAATACAGAATCCTCGGAGTTGTTTAATGTGAGGCCAGACACGAAAGTGCCTGTGATTTTAATGCACGACAAAGATGCTTTGTGATCTCAGAGAGGCTTTGATTTCACAACAAACCACGCTCCCAAGCTGTCGAAGATTTTCGTGAAAAGAAGCCAAACAGCAAGTAGAGTACACCACTGCAGATAACAAGTTCTTGCTCAGGATTTTAACGTGGGACCTCTCACAAGCCTTTTAATAACCTGAAATGAGAATCATATTTCGACACCAACATAGCCAACTACACCTTTCACTTGTAGCCGAGGCGACCCTCATACAATAACATTTTTCCCAAACTCAGATGTCAGAGGTTTGTTTCAAGGTTCCATCTGCTCAAAAGCTGTCCAATAATATCTCTCAACAGGCTGATTGCATTTTTAAAAATCTCAGTTCGGGCAGTGAAAGCAACAACGAACAGTTTCTTCCCATTCTACCCCTGCACTGGGGCAGCTGTTATTTTCTCTTTCTCCCCCAGGACCGGGGTGTCTTCAATGGCAGATGGATTAAACCATTTCCTTCCATGGGCACGCAGTGCTTGCACATGGTATACGTTTTGCAGCTCCTTCTTAAACACTGGAAGGGCAAAGAAGCAGAAGAGGCAGAATCAGATGTCAGGAAATTATTTATGGTAACAGGGAACTTTAGTCAACTGACATGAATCAGAAACAAAGAGGAGAAGATAGAAGTCAAAACTGGGGACTATTCTGTTTAGAAACTTAATATGGGATCTTTCTGTGCAGTCTGTTTGATTTCAGGATTCAACTTCACACTGCAATCTTGCAGCAAATAAACTTGACAACACCGACATCGGTTCCTTTGCTGCGACCCAGCAGGAATTAATTACTGACGCCGATAGTCCCAGATTAAGAGAAACCGATTGAAACACTTATTCAGTAAGTGTCATTCCCAACGTTCTTGAGCAGCGGGGCAGCAGGTAGTTCAACGCGGAAGGGACGGTTAAAAATGAGCCATTGTTTCCCCCTCACACGCCCACTCTGTCACAGAGACAGTAGAAAATGTCAGGAGTCACAGGACACCAGACTTTCATCCCACAGGGTTGTGTGAAGTCACATGCTTTCAAAACCCTGCTCCTCCTTCAGGTGAAGTGGCACTTTCCACCAGCATCTCCACGTCTCAGAGACAGGGATAGTGACGCCATAAACCTACAGCGTGATTCCAGTGCAGAAAGAAGCCGTCCAGCTCATCGAGTCCACGGCCACTCTCTGACCCTTGTATCTCTCTGAGATTATTCACTATCTGTAATGGCTATCTTAATAATGGTGTATTGTGTTTGTGCCATGACTTTTTCTCCGATATGATAATTCTCGTGTCATTCACAACTTTTCGTTTTGTCGGGAGTACGTTGCTGTCTGAAACAGCGTGAGCAACTGCTGGAGGGTGTCCTGCGCATGGAACACACCACAACTGATGTGTTTCACTGCCATGTCAGAGAACAGTTTTAATCAGATCATAACAGACCAACAGAGAACAGGAGAAGACCACTCAGACCTTCAGAAGTGTGTCACCTCACCAGCGCAAACTTGACCCATATATCAGTATGAGATATTTATTTCAGATGCATGGTGTTGCTGGAAGCAGATCAAAATGCATCAAAATGATGAGGTCTGATGTCGATGAGATCAAGGTCAGTTTGAGATCCCTGAGAGTCTTTGCAGTGAAGATTTATCACATGGGGTAGAAGGAAGCAAGATTAAAACAATCTCTGCCCTTAGTCAACAGATATCATCACTGGTGGTGAAAAGTCCGGTAGAAATACAACTCTCTTTATCTTCAATGCTCTAAAATACGATCCCCCTGTTTACTGGTCCTGATCTGTGGAAACAGTTTCTCACTGTCTGCTTCATCCAAACACTAGCGCCAAGAAATATCTGTTTAATCTGATTTTCACTGAACAGAACCATCCCAGCCTTTGGAGTCTGTCCTAAAAATCCAAATTCCCTCATCCTTGGGCATGCTGAGGCTGGAGAATTGCGTCGCAAATTTAGAAACAACGTTCATATGGTCGGTGGAAGCATGGAAGCGAAACAAAACAGAAATCCAATCTCCAGCTAAGTGAATCTTTCAAACCTTGTTGTAATCCAACTGGAAGAAAATGGGATAATAATCTGCCATTAGAGTGAGCCCGGTGCAGGAGAAGAGGCAAACATAACAATCGGGGGAGCAGAGATACAGATTGAGAAGAAAATACTATTGAAACTTTTCTGTTGCTTCGAATTCCCGAAACAATGCGAAATGTACCACACTCTGGGGGTTTGGGGCGTTGGGTGGGGGTGGGCGTTGCAGAATACCTTTATACAGGCAGCTTGTTGGTCGAGAGGCATGATTCTCAGGTAGGGTCATGTACAATACTGACATGCAGGAGGTCCCAGGTGTAAATCCCGCATGAGCTCTGTTTTTTTTTTAACTCTCACTTTTGCCAAAAAACAACTTGCTTCAATGAAACCCGTCATAGGAATGGGGCAAAGCTATGATTGCAGCGAACACAGCAAAGGAAAAGAATTGTTCAAATTGAAAACGAATGCTCTTGTTCAACACAATCCTACTCTGAATGAATTTGCAGATAGAAAGAACTGCAAATGCTAGAGTCAGAATCGCCACACAATGGAGATGGATAAACACAGTGGGTCAGGTAGCATCAGATTAGAAGAAGTTTTGATGCTTCGGTCCTGGGCTATTCATCAGAGTGAACAGTCCAGCTGTGCTATTGATCAATTATATGCATGTGAAACTTCAGGTCGATGGGATGGGAAGCAATTCGAGACAGCACTGAACAGGTTCATGTGAATGGTGACATGTATGAGCAAAGTCAGCAATCTAGAGAGATTGGTAAATTGAGACAGTTCTCCTTGCTGAACGGAAAACTGGTTTGATTGAAACTTCCCAGGTCATGACGGGTATGAACAAAGGAAATCAGGGGGTGAAAATGCTCACACCCCTGAAAGGATCGAGAACGATCAGGCAGAGATTTAAAGTCATGAGGAAAACGTCAGAGTGACATGCAAAGGAGCGTTTTTTGACAAAAAGTAATGAAGGCCTGCAAATGACACATTTGACTGCGACAGAGGCAGATTCATTCACCACAAAACGGAATTCGATGGTTATTGTTAAAAGTAGCAATATGCAGAGTTACAGGGAGAAGGCAAAAGAGATACTCATTTACTCATTGCGGGGAGCGGGCACAGCTAGGCTGGCTGCATTGTTTCCATTTGCTTTGTGACAAATATTTTGATTCTGAATGGAATTAGATTTTGACCAACAGAGTGTGGGAACTGAGACAACGGTTATATTTACAAAGCCATGGCACGTCTGTGCAACAGAATAATACACAACAATAGTGAAGATCTCTTTGCATCATTCTTGAAGGTACATTCCACACACCAGATGTAAAGCTGAATCCTTGTCTGAACAAAACTACTGTATCCAACAGCAAAGTGGTGCAATGGGAGCATGCTGGCACCATAACTGTGAGGTAGAAGCATCAGAAACCATCCTCTCCTCTTTGCACCAGGTGCGTCATGTTTTGTTCTGTGTTTTGATCAATTTTGCCCTTCTCATAGTTTAATGTGTGTGAAATTAAATATCACATACTGAAACACGGGCCAAATTTAGACAGGTGAGGTTACATGCTTGTGACGGTCTGAAAGTTCTTCTGCTGTTCTCAGTCGGTCTCCTCTGAACTGATTTGTAAACCTTTTCTCTGAGACGGGAATAAACTGGGGAAGTTGAAACACATTCTTCCATGCCCTGCAGTAATTCTCCATGCTAAGATGTAAATAACAAGAGGAGCAGAATGTCGGAGACAGCATCACGGCATAGGTACCATTATTAAGGCAAGATATCACCAATTGGGAAAACACATCAGAGAAATACAAGTGACAGAGAGTAGATGGGCTGAACGGCTTCATTCTGCGTGGGAATGACACCATGGGGTTATGACATCACTCTCCCTGTCTCTGTGAGGGAGCGGGTGGGGGAGAAACAATGGCTCATTATTAACCCTCCCTTCCACGTTGTCCTGTCTGCAGCCCCGTAGCTCAGGGTCGTTGGGGATGTCTCTCAGTGAGCGAGTGTTTCACTCAGATTCACATAACGTGGTCAGACATTAACTCCTGCTGTGGACGCAGCAAAGAAACTAATGCCTGCTTTGCAAAAGACTGCCTACAGGATTGTTGTTTGAAGACTAATCCTGAAAATCAAACAGGCTGCACCACAAAAGAACTTATTTTAATTTACCCGAGGGAAGAGTCTCCTGTGTCCATTTCTCTCCTTCCCGCTAGCTCACCGTCTTTCTATCTCTCGGATAACAGGCGTTGGGGGCAAGTTCACAATTTGGTAATTACCTGAGTATGCGTGTAACTGACTCACCCACCCCAAGTGACTGAGAGGGAGGAGAAGATCGAAAGGGCACTGCCCTCCCCCAGCACTGCTTGCAGGCAGAAAGACAACGTTTTAATGAGACGGTTCTGGGCTAATGGACAAACAGCACCGCCCTGCAGCAGGGAGACAGAATGAGACGATGATGTTCTGGAAGTTGTTTGATCCGTGGAATTCCTGAAGCAATGTGGGATGTATGTCGCATGAAGTGAGTCTCAGTTGGTTGGGGTGTTGGCCATTTGGCCTACAGGTGGCTCATTGAATCCAGGGATATGATTCTTGCTTTGGATCTTACAGCATTTAGAAGTGCCACCGGGCCATGTCTCGTATCCCACACAACCACACTCATTTTGTCAAAATACCCAATTGTTTAACTCAAAAAGCAGCTTCGTGAAATGCGGTCGAACTGCTTGACTTTGGGATAGACTAGAAGTACCGTTCTGTGTTCAGTGAACACAGCAAAGGGGCGCACTTGTTCAAAGGAAGAGGAAGAGTTTTCGGATGTTCACACAGGCACTCGGATTCTGAATCCTTAGGCTGAAGTATTGCTCAATTTCGAGTGTGAAACTTCAGAAAACAGGAATGTGATATGATTGGAGGTAGCGGTGAACAGGTTCATGTGAATGGTGGTCAAAGAGGAGACTGGAAACACACAACAGGCCAGGATGCATCAAAAAAAATGTTTCTGGAGGCAGAGAAGGCGTTGTGAGTATGGAGCATTGAAGATAGGTCCAAATATTGAAGGTTTGAAATGTACCTGTATGTCAGAAATGAAGATGGGTTGGAAAGTTGAGACATTTCTCCTTGGGGAACAGAAGTCTGTAAAGCGATCCAAATGCAGCTTTCCAAGTCACAAGGGGTCTAGACAGTGGAAATAAAGGCGTGAAAGTGCTACCACACCACACCTGAAAGGATTGAGAATGACCAGGCAGAGATTGGAAGGCATGAGGAAAACGAAGTAAAAGTGACTTCAGGAAGAACGTTCTCACACAAGGAGTGGTTCGGGTCGGTAAATCAATATCTGACAATGACACAGGCACATTCAATCAACACATAACGGAATTGGACCGTTATGTTAAAAGTACCTGTGCAGATGTTACAGGGAGAAGGCAAAAGATTGATACTGAAAGTGATAATCATTTGCTTATTGTGGAGACGTGGCAAAACTAAGGTAGGGTGCGTGGCCTCTTTCTGGTCTGTGACAAGTTTTGTGATTCTGAGTGAAATCGACCAACAGAACGTGGGAAATAAGACAAAGGTTATATTTGCACAGCTGTGATACGTCTGTGCAACAAAACAACAGTGAAAAACATTTAACATCATCCTCGAATGGAAATGCTGCACTGCAGATGGAAAGTTGAATACTTGCCTGTGAAGCTCGCCCAACAATGTAGCAGAGCGGCGCAGTGGGTGATGCTGGGGTCATAACCCAGAAATCGCTGGATCAAAACCATCCTCTGCTATTTTCTGCAGGTGAGAGTTGTGGTTTGCAGTGGCCCGCACCACGCATTTTAATCAGCTCTCTGCTTTGCTCAGCTTCACGTATCTGAAATAAATTCCTCATGTTGATGCACTGGCCAAGTTCACACAGGAGAGCTGATACACTTGTGAAGGTCTGAATGGTCTTCTCCTGTTTTCAGTCTGTCTGCTCCGAACGGAATGTAAAACTTCCTCTCTGAGATGGGAATAAACCGGTGAAGTAGAAAGTCATTACTTGAGGTATTTTTGTTTTCATGCCTGGCAGAAATTCCCCACGCTGTTTCAGGCATGAATGACAAAAGAATCAGGATGTCAGAGACTGCATCATGACACAGACAGAGTTCACCATTATTAGGGACAGATATCACCGATTGTGAATAACTACAGAGAAATACAAGAGGCAGCGAGTCGCTGTGCAATCTATGGGCTGAACAGCTTCTTTCTGCACGGGAATGACACCATGGATTAATGATGTCACTCTCCATGTCTCTGTGAGGGAGCGGGTGGGGGAGAAACAATGGCTCATTATTAAACCTCCCTTCTGCGTTGAACAGTCTGCAGCCCCGCAACTCAGGGCCGTTGGGAATGTCTCTCAGTGTGTGAGGGCTTCACTCGGATTCTCTCAACGTGGGACTTTTGGTATCAGACATTAACTCCGGCTGTGGAGATCACAAACAAACGGACGCCCGGTGTACGGACAAGTTCCGAACATCAAACAGGCTGCACAGAACGATCGCATTTTAAGTTGCTGAAGAGATTAATCTCTAGTTTTGTCTTCTATCTTTCCCAGCAGCTCTCCATCTTTCTGTCTGCCTCTGATAAATGTCATTTGATGAAATTTCAAAATCACCATTTACAACTTGCCGCATAAGTCTGACTCCACCCCTTCTGCTCCTTCCTTCTTCCAGTGTTTGAGACAGCGACAAAGTGTGGACCACCCCCAGCACTGCCTGCCCGTGGCCAAATAGTTTAACGAGTCTGCCGATGGAGAGAGCTCTGTCTCCGGGTTAGTGAGACAGAATAAACAGAAAATGTTCATTGCTGCATTCATTGAAGCAACAGGGAATAGGATTTTTTTTAAGCAACACGTTCAGATATGTTCTTATATACCTCTGGAGCAGATAGAACTTCAACTCTGTCTGCTACATCCGAGGCAGGGAGACCATCACTGCATGATTGGCATCTCATTTATTGTTAAGTGGTGCATCAGCAGACTGCGTCATTGGTCTTGTGGTCTGATTCTCACATCAGGTGGCTGTTAGAAATGTGAGACGTTGCTGGCGTGAATCCTGCAAGAGCCGTTGTTGCCTCTGATTTTTTTAATATTCAGGGGAGCATGGGGTGGTTCTTTATGAAATTGATT
This sequence comes from Stegostoma tigrinum, assembly GCF_030684315.1. Lineage (NCBI taxonomy): Eukaryota > Metazoa > Chordata > Chondrichthyes > Orectolobiformes > Stegostomatidae > Stegostoma > Stegostoma tigrinum. Next base: position 4,416,290 of record NW_026728419.1, on the reverse strand, counting down.
TCAGTCTATGATTGCGAAGGGTGTATGCTGCAAATATGTCACATGCATCCACTTCACCGGACGAAAGTTTAGGGTTAGTAATTGTGTGAAATAATGTTTCACTAGATTGGTTCGTAAACTGGCGCAGTAACTAAATAAAACGATGCCAAGTCTCAGCAGAGAAACAGATGACAATGAAACAGGCATCTGAGGACAAATTTGCTTCTTTTGCAAGTGAAATTTACTGCTTCCCAACGTGGGGTCCATTGAAGTGAAGCAGCAACAGAGGCTACCTTTGCTTGTGCTCACTTCATGTATCACATTTCCACCTTGGTCCCCGTAAAAATCTCAACTCAACAAGAAGCCAAGTGCCCACTGTGGGCCAGTGGCGTAATGGATAACGCGTCTGGCTTCGGATCAGAAGATTGCAGGTTCGAGTCCTGCCTGGCTTGAGCACGGCTCGCCCATTTTCAAGGCTAGAAAGCTGACATGTTCATCTGAATTTGGAATATATGGCGGGTGATTTTGTTGTCAGATTCCGCGAAGCTAAACTATGAAATTGGAAGTTATGCATGAGCAGTGTTGGGGACCTTTTCAGCTCACTGTTGGTTTCATTTCCGAGCTCACAACAACAGGTTTCATTGCCTGGAGAACTTGTTTGTGTTCTATGTAAATCTGCCTATTGTCGGCGAAACATGTGTGGGGACAGACAGTGAATGTGAAGCACTTGGAGTCAGTGTCATCCTGAGGGATGTGTCCGTATATCTCCCTCTGTGGCTAAACGTGAGGATGAGTTCCATAAGTGGGCTGTAACACAGCTTTACTGTCACAAAACCTGATTACAGTGTTAATCTCATTGATATTTGCCCTTGATACGTCAGAATGCACAACACGGTGTGCCAAATACTGGAAACTGAGATTAGGATAGATAGATGGCTGATGACGCGCACTGACACAATGGCCCAGATAGTCATTTTTTTCCACGTGATAAAAACTCGAAGACAAGGGGAAACTGACCTGTAAGCAAAAGGATCAATAATGGAAAGGCAAAAACAATGTCATTGTGAAATGATACAAGCCCTCCAGCGTGTTCCCTTGTTGTCTCGTGGTTCAGATTTGGTGTTTTTGGATCCACGGCCCTGGTTTGAAATATTGAGTTGAAGATCTTCCCTCCTAGCTTTTAGTGACACCAGCTTTGCTGACTCATTGTAATTTTATTCATTAACTGGCACTACTGGCTCGGCAGCATTCAATCAATCAACCACATTGCTGTGGGTCTGGGGTCACATGTAGGCCAGACCAGGTAAGGGTGGGCAGTTTTCATCCCGAAAGGGCATGAATGTCCCGGATGTGTTCTTCTGACAATCGATTGCATGGATTGCATCACCTCCCCTATGTTGGAAGGAAAGGGGCTGTGAGGTAACTAACTGTGCCCCAAACAATATTCAAGCTAACATGAAACAAAGAACTGCGGATGCTGGAAAACTGAAACAAAAACAGGAATTGACAGAGTGACCCAGCAGGCCTGTGGAGAGATACAGAGTTAACGTTTCAGATCCTCTAAGCATTCGTCAGAACCAGGTCAGTTTTGCCCCTCTATATTATAACACCAGGGAAATTATCGCTTTTGTCTGTCGAATCAGTATATTTATCAAAATATCGCATTAGTTTGCAGCCATCAACTTTACAACTTTAACAGATTTTTATCTGCTGTAATGCTGCTTCCGTCTCCCTCAGTTGGTGAAAGGCTCTGCTTGTATGGAATTATTTGCCTTTTCCTTTCAGTTAGTTAGCAGCAGTGTTTAATGGAGAATTGGTCCTTTTAGTGTCTACCTCAATATGCATCTCTGCTTGTCTTTGCTTATTCACTTCATCCCCTTTTATATTCTTCGACTCTCTAACCATCCATATTGAGGGCAGCACGGTGGCACAGTGCTCGGGATCAGCGTTTAATTCCAGCCTTGGGCGGCTGTCTGTGTGTAATTTGTGAAATCTCCCTGCGAATGCATGGGTTTCCTCCCACAGTTCAAAGATGTGCAGGGTGGGTGGATTGGCAGTGCTAAATTGCCCTTGGTGCTTAAGAAGGTGTAGATTAGGTAGGCTATAGGCAAATGGGTCGAGGTGGGATGCTCTGAGGTTCGGTGTGGACTTGTTCGGACAAAGGGCCTGTTTCCACACTGTAGGGGTTCAATATCTATATCCCGCATTTCCCATTGCTGCTCTTTGAAAAGTCTGAAAATCAGAGAGTATTTGAGACTGGAGCTGCTGAGAGGCTTCCCCATCACAACCAACACTCCCAACCCAGTTGTAAAGCTTGGAACTGGGCTGACATTCTCCAAATAGAGTTTCTGTCAATGAGGACCGAACAAAGGATGTACTTATTCCCTCAAAACATGGTGAGTGTTTAGACTTATAAATATAATTCCTAATCCACTAGAAAAGAAACAAATTGCTGCAATTATACAATTACAGTGATGTTTTTACTGTTGGTGTAAAATGATTGAACAGGGTAACAGCAGAGAATGAGAGTGATCAGTTCGTGGTGCCTGTCTCATTAAAACAATATTCCGCAGTAGGGCTGCAGTTTATTCTGCCGGACCTTGTTATTCCTACCAAACCCCAGGATGAATTAATTGTCAGCAGGAAACCATTCCCAGATGGGGAGAAAATAGGCGACAGGAATACCAGCACCGAATGACAATTATCTGCACTCAAACAAAGGCACCATGCTCAGTTCTCTGCACCGACAGGACAATTAATGGTCAAGTGGTATTGTTGCTGGACTGTTTATTCAGAAAGCCAGGTAACTTTCTGGAGACCAAAGTTCAAATATCACCCCCAGAAGATGATGGGATTTCAATTCAATAAATAACTGTAATTTAGAATGCAATGATGACCATAAATCCATCGTCAGGGGACCAAAACCCATGTGGTTCCCTCATGTCCTTCAGGCATCTTTGATCCTTACTGATCACGCCTACATCTGACTCCAGGCCCACAGAAAACATGGTGGGTAATTCGCAACGGGCAACAGATGTTGGCCGAGCCAGTGGCACTCTCAGTCTGTGAATGAATAAAGGGGAGCAAATAACTTTGTTGTTCAGATCAATAACATGCCAATTCAGAAACGTTGAAACGAGGTATCTTCAATGTAAGGCTCAGGCACCGCTGGGATTTTAACTCAAGATCGCCTGTTTACTACACACTTTTTTACCCATCGAAAGGGCCATTTCCTTAACCACGCAATCACAGTAACTTGGGGAACTTTCCTGTATCAGTGTTACTCAGTGAGAATTTCAATCTTACACCACGTTTCCACATCAATTGTTGACAGCTCAATATTCTCCTGTGAAAATACATGGAAAGAGACAATTTTCTCCCGAGATAATGGGAACTGCAGATGCTGGAGAATCCAAGATAACAAAGTGTCGAGCGGGATGAAGACAGCAGGCCAGGGAGCATCTCAGGAGCACAAAAGCTGACGTTTTGGGCGTGGACCCTTTGGTTTAAACCTGACAATTTCACCTGTTTCAGCTGACTGGATAAAGAGCATGGGCTCATCCTCTTGTGTCCCATGAACAAAGTTAACACACACTGAGGGAACCTAACAAGACGAATAGGTTCATTTTGGTTACTGAGCAAAGGTAAAGCCTGGCCCATTGGAGCCAATATTGATCCTTGCACCAATATCTCCACACTCACTTCCTGCCTCATGCCCCCGCCGCCCCTCACAGCCATTGTTACCTTTCTCTTTTGTTTCACTCCCACACATTGCTTCTGAACGTGCTCCTGACCGTTTGTAGGTGTTCAGTTAGAAACAGCAACCCGGATGCCTGGCATAGTGCTTCATTCAATGGGATTGGATTTAATTCCCACCCCTAATTCCTCCACAGATAGATGTGATAAGTTACTTTTTTAAACACTCAAACTCCTTGGCACATAGGTGCAGCTTTGATGCTATTAGAAAGGGAGTTCCAGGATTTAGAAGCAACGACACTGAAGGAACAGCACCATAGTTCAAACTCAGAATGGTGAGAAACTTGGAGGGAAGTTTGTTGTGGTCAAAATCCCATGAAACTGCTGCCATTATCCTTCAATGCGAAGGCAACCTCTCACTAGACTGATTCTGGTCGATTCAGAGTGCGTGTTCTGTGCATAACCAGGAACTTACTTCATTCCTACAGTTAACGGGAAGAGATACAAATCATCATTTCCTGACTGGGAATTGTACCCATGCCTGAGCAATGCAAACCCTGAATGCCAACCAGCTTACATGACGCTAATCCTTGCGACCTGACTTGTACACAGCCCCGCGCCTGTTCCTACACCAGAAGCACCTTCACCAGTGAAGTGTGTCTCTCCAAGTTTCAAAATGATTCATATTATTGCCCTGCGTTTCAATGTGGAGAAAGCCGGGCTGTGAGAAGTGTCTCGGTCCGAAACGTCAGCTTTTGTGCTCCTGAGATGCTGCTGGGCCTGCTGTGTTCATCCAGCTTCACACTTTGTTATCTTGGATTCTCCAGCATCTGCAGTGCCCATTATCTCTGTGATAATCTGATGTTGTTCAGTAGATGTATTGCAGAAAATCTGCTGTTAGCAGGAGATAGCAAGAACTGCAGATCCTTTATTCATACAAAGGATGAGGGCGATGTTTGGAGAGGCCAACATTTATCAGCAATTTCCAATTTCCAGAGAGGGCAGAAAAGAATCAACCACATTGCTGTGGGTCTTCAGTCACACATAAGCCATACCAGGTAAGGATGGCAGTTTCCTTCCTGAAAAGATATCAGTGAAACGGGTAGGTTTTTCCCCAACAATTGACTTAACTCCCAAAATGACTAAATGTCTGTCTATCTCAGCCTTGAACATACCTCGCCTTGACAGAACACAACGGGCCAAGCAGCATCAGAGGAACAGGAAAGCTTGATGTTTCACGTCGGGACCCTTCTTCACAAATGGGGGAGGGGAAGGGGATTCTGAAATAAATAGGGAGAGGAGGAAGCGGATTGAAGATGGAGAAAAGAGATGACAGGGTGAGAGAAGACTGACAGGTCAAAGAGTCAGGGTGAGAGCCAGTGAAGTTGAATGTAGGTGTGGCGTTAAGGGGGGAATAGGTCAGTCCAGGGAGGATGGACAGGTCAGCGGGGCGGGATGAGGTTAGTGGGTAGGGGATGGAGGTGGGGCTTGAGGTGGGAGGAATGGTTAGGGAGGCGGGGACGAGCCGGGGTGGTTTTGGCGACATGTCCATCCTGGGCCTCCTTCAGTGCCACAATGACGCCACCTGAAAGATGCAGGAACAGCATCTCATATTTTGCTTGGGAACTCTGCAGCCCAAGGGTATCAATGTGGATTTCACAAGCTTCAAAATCTCCCTCCCCTGACCACATGCCAGAACGTTCTGGGAACTGGAACCACAGGCGAATGGAGTGAACTTTCTGATTGAGCACAAACAGTCCAGACACCTGCCACTTCTTTAAGAGGCTGGGTGTTATTGGGACATGAACTGAGCTGAGACATGGAAAGAATTCTCGTTCCTGCACATCAGGAATTCAAATCTCGGCTCCGGGACAATGAGAAAACTGAGAAATAGACAAGGCACTGAAAGAGTCAAAGGGAGACAGGCCCGGTGATAGAAGATCTGGTTCCCAGTGATGTGGATGGGTCTGCAGAGTTTAGGATCAGTCTGATCCCATGTCCCCTCAATGAATGTCCCAGGTTTTATTTTGGAAAAGTACAGCTGTTACAAGACAATTGTCATTCCAAGCGAAGCAGTTAGAAGTTTGAATTCACTACAATCCCGCTTTAAGGGCTGCTGCAAGAGCTTGCCATTTTCTGTGGTTCAATTGGCTGGTGCTTTCGACTGTGAAATGTGAAGTTGGTGGTTTGAGGCCACTGAGGAAGGAACAAGTGCTGTTCTCCCTCCACCAGTTCCCTTTTGACTGTACAGTTATGGGTTTTAATGTAGTCAGGAAAATGTTCACCAAACTGAAATCTTGTTAGGTGAGTGACCATAAAGTTATTTCCATGTTGCTTTAATAGGTACAATAAAGAGCTGGGAATGCTTGGAATCAGAATCAAAAGCCTAAACTGCACTACATAAAGGAGTAAACAGAGTTCTGAAGAAGTTCTGAAATGTTGACTCAAATTCTCTGCCCACAGATGCTCCCAGATCTGCTGAGGTTTTTTTTCCTGCAATGCATATTTTCATTTGCAAATGAACGTTTATTTTATCTATTGGAATTAAACAACCCGAATCACCATGTATTACATTAAACACTTCGAAATCTGCAAAGTGATTAGATTCAAACAAACCCAGCAATAATTCATCCACAGCGTGACTGGCCATGCAAAATGACCTGAAAAGAGAAACAGAAGGGCATTTCTCCCAGTTGTCATGGCCGAGTGGTTAAGGCGATGGATTTGAAATCCATTGGGTTATTCCTGCGCAGGTTCGAATTCTGCTGACTACGGGTGAAAGCTGAGTACAAACGCAAAGGCTGTTTATGACAGGAGTCAAAGCAGGGCCAACAAGAGATTGCTAATGGTTGGAAAAGGCAACTCACTGCCGGTCATGTTCAAACAAACCAAACCTTCATAAAAGTTGTGATCGGTGATAATGGGAACTGCGGATGCTGTAGAATCCAAGATAACAAAGTGTGAAGCTGGATGAACACAGCAGACCAAGCAGTATCTCAGGAGCACAAAAGCTGACGTTTTGGATCTAGACCCTTCATCAGAGAGGGGGATGGGGAGGGGGACCGCCTCCCCCTCTCTCCCTATTTATTTCAGAATCCTCTCCCCATCCCCCTCTCTGATGAAGGGTCTCGGCCCGAAACGTCAGCTTTTGCTCCTGAGATGCTGCTTGGCCTGCTGTGTTCATCCAGCTCCACACTTTGTTATCTTCATAAAAGTTAACGTGTTTTCGGAGAAAAACTTTCAGGGACAAACATGGTGACACGGTGAGCCATTTGCTGGAGCTCCAGACTAAACTTTCTCGTGGCGTTGAAAGTGAAATAAGCTTTGAATTCTTGATCTGCAGGCAACGAAAATCCTTTGAAGGCCTCACCGAGAACAGCAAAAGCGGAGGGGAAGCTGAAATAGTCCACAAGCTGCTCATGGGTATGTGCCAATTTATGAACCCCACCAACCGAATCACTGCAGTTGCTGGGAATGAAAACAAAACACAAAAACTCAGGCTCAGCATTATGAACCTTTAGAAGGGAGGGGAGAATGAAGCGTGAATCTGTCCAACTGAACAAAGACAGTCTGGCACCTTGCCCTTCTTGAAGAGGCTCACACATTGACTCTGATATTCTCGGGGACATTTGTTGCTGTGTGTGCAAGTATTCTATGTAATTTTCTCCTACAAGGATAACATATATAAGCCATGTGTCAGCTTTTGACACCTCCTCCTACCGTCCCCCGATCATAACCCCACCCCCGACCACCAAAACAGCATCTCCCAGACCACCCATAACCTGATCACCAGCAGCCTCCTACCTCATCGTTCCCCAACCCCACACCGCCCGCTTCTATCCCCATCCCAAAATCCAGAAACCCGACTGCCCTGATCGACCCATCGTCACTGCTCCTGCCCCAACGAACTTGTCTCCACTTATCTCGACTCTCTTTCCTCCCCCTGGTCCAGGTGCTCCCCAACTACATCCGGGACACCAACCAATCCCTCCACCTCCTCCAAAACATTCGAATCCTTGGCCGTCAACACCTCATCTTCAGCATGGATGTCCAATACCTGTATACTTGCATTCTACAAAAAAGCTCTATGCTTCTTCCTGTCCCGCAAGCCAGACCAGTCCCCCTTCACCGAAATCCACGTAACCGAACTCGTCATTAATCTTATCAACTTCTCCTTCAACTCCTCCCACTTCCTGCAGATGAAAGGGGTGGCCACAGTGGCACAAGCTATACCTGCCTCTTTGTGGGAAATGTGGAATAGTCCCTTTCCCACAGTTACACTGGCCCTGTCCCCCACCTCTTCCTGTGTTACATCGATGACTGTATCAGTGCAGCTCCATTCTCCCACAAGGAGCTGGAACATTTCATCCACTTTACTAACACCTTCCACCCCCGACCTGACGTTCACGTGGACCATTTCTGATATCTGTCTGTCCTTCCTAGCCCTCTCTGCTCCTAAGATGAGGTGTTCTACTCCCGGACACCTGAGATGTCCTTGTTTTTCAAGGACGGCAATGACCACACACACACACACAACAACCCACCCCCGCAACAGTGGTTGAAAATACCCTTGACCGCATCTCCTGCATTTCCCGCACCTCAGCCCTTACACCCCCTCCCCACAATAAAAACAAATTCAGAATTCCCCTTGTCCTCACGTATCACCCCATCAATCTCCGGATCCAACAGATCACTCTCCACCACTTTCACCACCGGCAATCTGACCCCACCACCAAAGAATTTTTTCCCTCCCCACCTTGATCTGCTTTCTGGAGGGACCACTCTCTCCACGACTCCCTCGTCCGCTCCACACTTCCCACAAGCCCCACCAGCCCTGGCACCTTTCCCTGCAACCGCAGGAATTGTTACACCTGCCCCTACACCTCCCTCCTCACTTTCATCCCAAGCCTCAAGAAAACCTTCCATACTAAACAGATGTTCACCTGCACATCTGCTGATGAGGTCTTTTGTATCCACTGCTCCCAATGTGGCTTCCTTCACATCGGGGAGAACAAGCGCAGGCTCAGAGATCACAGAGAGCACCTACACTCATTTTGTGACAAACAACGCCTCCCAGTCGTAAACCACTTCAACTCCCCTTCCCATTCCCTTGATGACATGACCATCCTAGGCCTCCTCCAGCGTCACAATGATGCCACCCGAAGGTTGGAGGAACAGCACCTCATATTCTGCTTGGCAACCCTGCAGCCCAGTGGTATTAACGGAACTTCACAAGCTTCAATATCTCCCCAACACTGACCTCATCCCAAGATCAGCGCCCGTTCATCCCTGCCTCCTTGGCTTGTCCATCTTCTCTCCCACATCCACCCCTCCCTCCTCACTGACCAACCCACATCCCCACTCCCTTCCTGCACTCACCTCTGCAAGCTTCATCAGACCTGTCCCTCTTCTTTCTCACCCTATCCGCTCCTCTATCTACCTGCTGTCACTGTCTCCCCACTAACTTCGGAGACCCCTCCCCCTCCCCATTTCTGAAGGGCCCAGACCTGAAATGTCAATTTTCATGCTCCTGCAATGCTGCCCGGCCTGCTGTGTTCACCCAGCTCCACACCTTGTTATATCAGACGCTTCTTTTGTCTCTACTTCTCCATCACCACTCCCCTTGGTTTAAAAACTTTTTTCAGTGAAATTCTCCTATTCTTCACCCGCTGATTCCCTTTGTTCACCATCCCCCTCCAGCTCCGCGTGCCGTTGCTGAACCAATCTCCCGGTTTCGGAGTCCACAGCAGAGAAAAAGGCCCTTTGGCCCATCGAATCATTGCAGTCAAATAGCTGTTCAAGTGTCATTTCCAGCACTTTTCCCAGAGACGTGTCTGAAATGGCGTCACAATTAAACAGAAATTGCTGAAAAAACTCTGTACGTCTGGCACCATCTGCGGAGAGAATAGATCTAAGGAAGGGAAACTCGACACGAAAAGTTAACTCTGATTTCTCTTCACAGATGCTGCCAGACCTGCAGAACTTTGTCAACAATTTCTGTTTTGTTTCTGATATACAACATCCACAGTTCTTTCAGCGCTTATTTTTATACATCTAAAGGGCAGTGGAATGTGATGAATGGTTTTCACCTCTCCCACATTTCCAGGCTGTGAGTTTCAGATTCCCACCATCTGAGTGAAAAAAATCCTCACATCTGATCTAAAGTGTCTGTCCTTGTCGCCGCCTCCCCGATACTGATTCCACCACCAAGCACAAAGATTCATGTTGTTTACTCTGTCTGTTTCCCTCATAAATGTACACATCACACTCACTTCCTCACCACCCTCCCCTCTTCCCCGTCTCTCAGTGTATAACAAAAACAGAAGTTGCTGGGAAAGCTCAGCAGGTCTGGCAGCATCTGAGAAGAAAAAGCCTGTGTTAACTTTTCAGGTGCGGTGACCCTTCCTCAGCCTATTCTGCTCTAACGAATCTAACCCCAGTCTCTGAGGATGGAGAGATTCCCTGCTGATAGATTACATTCTGCCCTGCTGGGTGTCTCTCGCATTCACTTTTAGTCTTTCAGATTTGAACCATCAGCAATGTTCGTTCGTTCGGTAATCCTAAAACATGGTTTATACACAATCAATAATTCAATTCATTACTCCATATGTGTTTTGTAGTTTCCTTCAAACTGTGATGGATTTTCGAGGGCTTTCTCAGTTGGGAGAGAGTTTAAATGTAGTTGCGATGTAACCAGCATCCCCAGATTTGAGCAATTGCCGGATCTGCAGGCCTCCGATGCACTGGCTGCTGTAAGCAGTAAAATTGGCGAACGTTTCTTAAAACAGTGAAACCTTCAGTTGTACAAGGTCTCTTCAGATCTTCGCTGACACCCTGCACACAGAACAGACAAATTGTTGATTGTGTCTCATCAGGCAAATGAGAATTCCTTCCGATCTGTAACAGAAATGACTGGGTTTATTGAAGCAATTTCCCAGATTTATTCAGCGTTTGACAGTGTAATTTGCAGTCATGTGGGCTGCTCAAAGATGAGGGCAATAACTTTAAAATATTCATTTAAAATCCTGGAATAAGTCTCACAATTGGTTTTAATGCTCTGCAGGAATAACAAAGTTATTTTGTTTCTCTCCAGCACCGTCTTGTTTTAATTTTCTTGTAATTATCTCTCTTCCTCCTCTACTTGGATCATAGGTCATCCCTTCCCTTGCTATTCAGCTGTTAACATTTTACTCACACCATCTAACACGTTTTGATCACCGACAGAGACTTAGTTTTGGACAGAGGCTCACCATTTCCGATGTGCCACAGTGAAAACCCACAATGCCCCCCTCAGAAGACAGACACAAGATGCAAACTATAGAGTACTCTTCATCATTAAGTAATTCCCCAGAGCAGAGAGACTGCACGATGTTCTCCACAGCCTTCAACATGTCATTGATGATGACCAGCATCTCACCAAGATGATCCGTACACCTCCATTTCTCACCTTCAAACAACCTCCAAACCTTAATCAGGCTGTCGTTCGCAGCCAGCAAACCAACCTTCAGGGCAACATCGACCACAACACGACATAACCCTGTCACTGGTGCCTCTGAAAGATGTCGGATCATTGACACATATACTACCATCACATATGGGGCCACCACCCATCAGGTGAGATACTTATGTGGCTCGGCCAACATTATCGATCTCACACAGTGCAGGCAAGAATGCTCCATGCATGGTATTTTAGTGAGACCATGACAACAAATGAATTGACTCTGTGCAACAATTGCCAGACAAGAATGTTCCCGCCCAGTTGGGGAACACTTCAGCATAAAGTACATTAAGCTTCTGATCTTCGGGTAAGCATGCAAGATGGCCTTTGAGATACATGACAACGCAGAATCACGAGCAGAAACTGATAGCCAGATTCCATGGCCATGAAGACAGCCTCAATCATGATCTTAAATTCATATCTACAAGTGATCCCGCTGTACTGTTCTGTGTCTGTAAAATCTTCCTAATTGTCCTATTTCGACACCATCACCTTGATAAATTGTTATGACCTCTCTCTCGATTAGTTTGTACAATGTTGGATTATTTATTACTTTGGTTAGACTATCAGCAGGCGATTCTTATACCTATCACATAATTCAAGCCATAACAAGGTGTGGAGCCGGATGAACACAGCAGGCCAAGCAGCATCTTAGGAGCGGGAAAGCCGATGATTTGGGCCTAGACCCTTTATCAGAAATTGGTTTGTGCCAAGCACGACCTTATTTTTAGTTTGTTTTTGTAATTATCTCTCTGCCTCATTTAATCGGATGAAAGGTCATCCCTTCATCTGTTATTCAGCTGTTGACACTTTACTCACACCGTTTAACACTTTAGATCACCTGCAGAGACAATTTATAGGAGACTGCACTCAAACCACTTGTACGATCTTTTGATCTTTCTGTCCTTGATCTCTCTGCCCATAAAACCTGGCAATGGAGATTGGAGAGCGAAGTCAAACCCTGCTGGTTGCCCCAATCTCACTCTGTGTGGAGCTGGGGAAGAGAGAATCATTGATGGATGTGTTTTGAATCCAATCTTGTTGTAGCTTTTTCATGGGTTACATGCAGGTAGGTGGTCACTCAAATTGCTTGATCCAAAATAACTAAAGTTGTGTGCCTGGATGGTCTCAAACACCCGACTTCAGTTTACCACCTAATGCTGACTGGTTGAGCCATAAAAACTGGCATCAACAAGCTATGCAAAATCCGGTAAAGCAGGGTGGTAGCGGAGCGCTGAAGGGCCGTTGTGAAGCCAGAGCTCTTGTTATTTTCGGAGTCTGTTGCCCGTTTTCCCACTTTCAGCACCGAGAGTATCAGAGGCCCAAGCAGCCACAGTTACCCAGAAGAAATGTAAACATTGCAAACTTGAATTTGCCCAGCTCCTTCGATGTGACTGTCTGAGGTAGATCACTCAAGATTTTGGTTACCGGTAAGATTCATACCCATGACTCGATAGAGACTAGAGCTTAAATGCAGTGACTTTGACCGCTCAGTCAAACTATCTACAAACATTTACTGCAGCCAGGCTAATAGAAGCTCTTGCACACAGCTTCTTCATCAGATCTTCCTTCTCGATTTTGTCCAAGATCTTGTTGACGAATGGTCAAAAATACTCCACCACGTCACTGTTGATAATTTGAAATTCTCCTGTTGCACCTGCAGCTGGAATGATAGCAGAAATACTGGAGCTAGAGAAAAATCAATAAATTGAGGAAATCCCTAAGGAACAGGCGGTGTCACTGTGCTACTGTTGCTGCATGATGACATCACACACGGGAACACAGCATCTGGGTTTGTGCAAACCAGAGATCACCCACACGTTGGGAAGGACGGAGAGTCGCTGAGAGGGAGCAGACCTGTTCCTTTGCCAGGAAGGTTAAAAATGGAAAGGTTTATGATGTCAGGGATTAACTGAAGCTGAAGGGAGATTTGACGGAACTGTAATGTTTACTGTTGGTTGAGGCAATGTCAGCAAAATAAGGGGTTTACTTTAACTGAAAAGAAATGGATCATGGGATACAAATGTCAGATTTAGATCAACATGGAGGTTATAATGGTTAAATTACATGCAGTGAATGGTAATGACAGGGACCTGAATACTTATACTCAAAAGGCCAATAATGTCCAGTTTCTGATTAATCGATTGATCATGCCAAATTTTGATTTGATGTTTGTTTAAAGTTTTCTGTCTGTGATTTTTATATATATATTCTGCAAAAGAAGTTTAGTAAGGACAGTGTCAGTCTCAGTTGGAAATCAGACGCACAAATTATTCCCTCTGTTTGTTTTAATATTTTATGTGTAAGTCCTCATATGAGCCTCAGTGAAAGAAACTTCAAAAATCAATCACTATCAGTGCAGAGATAAAAGTATAATAACTGGTTCTAAACATTAACACTATTTCTCTCTCCCGAGAGGTTTTCAGTCCTATTGGGTGCTCCAACACCTCTCTTTTTTTTTCAGGAATTCACAACATCCGTCCTCCTGGCCAAGGTTGACCAGATATACTCGAACACAGATTATCATACATTGTGCAGGAGGGGAGGATCCTCAGAGGAGACAGATTCATTCATAAAATCTCCCTCCAACTCCAGTTGGTCCATCGCATCACAACTCCCTCAGTCCTGAAACTTTCTGGTTTATGAATGAATCTATCTCCTCTGAGGATCTGACTGCAGCAACAGTAGCACAGTGACATCATCTGTTCCTTAGGGATTTCCTTAACTGAGAGATTTTTCTCTAACTCCTGTATTTCTGATATCTTTCCAGCTGCAGGTGCAACAGGAGAATCTCAAACTGTCAACAGTGACGTGGTGGAGTATTTTTGACCATTCGTCAACAATGTTGAGTTTTAGTGTTGTGCCTGTTACCTGTGAGAGACTCTGTAGCTCTCAGGCTGGTGTGTCTCCTTTAGTATGGATCCGAATCCATTTCAGCATATTGCTCTGTTTCACTTCTGCCTTCCCTCTGTCTCTAATATTGTGTGAGTACCTGTCTGTTTAATGCTTCTGTTACTCTATCAGATGACGTCCAGATGAGCTTTCCACCACATTTCTTTGATTGAACGCTATGGATTAAGACGCTTTGTCTTCCCACAGTATGTTTTGTAGTCAGGAATTATTCTTAAAGCAGTCCTTTTCTTTTCTGTTCTGAGCTTATATTAACCAACAAGTTCTGCACCATGTCATTCATTCAACATTTCCTGAGACATGAACTTTGGATCACTCTCCACAGGTATCAGTAACTATTGCCAATTCTCAGTTACCTCTGGAGAATATGATGTTTGACCTTTCTGAACGATTGCAGTCCGTGTGGTGAAGTCACACTTGCAATGATATTAGGTAAGGAGTTACCAAATGATCGTGAAGGATTAGTGATGTTTTCCAAATGAACAATTTAAATGTTTTCACATTTTTGATTCAATCCAATGATCCGACATTTTACACAAGGTTGTCACAAAACAATATTTGATACCAGGCACGTATTAGGACAAGTGGCACAAAACTGGCCAAAGAAGTAGGTTTCAAGGAATATCCTGAACAAACAAAGGGACTTTGAAAACCAGGGATGTTTAGGGAGTAAATTCAAGAGCTTATGGCCTTGGCAACCAAAAACATGAAAAAGGTGGGAGAGTTAAATCCAGAAATCCACAGGAGGTTGGAAGTCAGGGAGAACAAATATCTTGACGGAAAAAAACAAAAGAACTGGAGATGCTTGAAAGTAGTAACACGAACAGAAAATCATGAAAAGCTCAGCATATCTGGCAGTGCAGATGGAGAGAAAGCAGCATTATTGTTTTGTGTCCAGTGACCCTTCTTCAGACGTATCTCAGAGGGCTTTGCAGCTGGAGGCACTATCAAAAGAAGGAGGTTTGATGACAAAATTTCAAAATTAGGACATGAATTTTAATACCTTGGTGCTTCGCCACCCAGAAAATGTGTATGTTAATGAGCACAGGATGGCAAAACCCGAAGACGTTGAAATGGGTGAGAGTAAACACACGGGCAGCAGCTTTTTGGGTCATTTCAAGATTTCAAGAAAGTAGAATTAAGAAGCCAGCCGTGTGTGTGTTTGGGGAGTTAAGTCGAGAGGTAACAAAGGAATGCATGAGAGTTTCAGCAACAGATGAACTGAGATGTTGTTGAGGTTGAAATTATACGTGGCCTTTGTGGTAATGGGCGTGGGGGTGAGAAATGTGGTTGGAAGCTCATCTTGAGGTGAAATATTGCACCATGACTGTGAGCAGTGTGTAACCAGCCAGTTACCGGGGCAGGGATGGAGTCAATTGTGATGGAGTGGAGTTTTGCTGCCAGCCTGGATTAACATTTAACATTGTCTATTTAAATGTGATCTACACCCCTTTTCAAACAGGAATGGACTTGGCAGCAGAACTGATTTATGAGCCAACTGTCAGCCTTATTGAGACAAAGTGTGGAAAAGTTTATCTGTTATGAAGTAAACTACAGTGACAAACTCAGACAGCTATTTCCAGTTGAATGTGGGTTATACTGCTAGTGTCAATAACTAGCAGTGAAACAACTTATTGAAGTTTTTGCAGCCTTGGCCTTCAAACTGTTTCCTCCGTCTTGGGCTTTTATCTTCTGATTCTCCTTGCTTTCTATCGCACAGACCTTTCTTGAGAATCTCTTTTATGCTTGTTCTTTTTTGATAAACCTTCCTCTCTGCCCAATCACAGTTCATATGAACAACATTCACCTCACTTCACCACGTGATGTTCTTCATGTTCATAATTATTCCCTTTACATCTTACCTGAGGACTGTTATACCTGTATTTATTACCCTTATTTCACCGCCATTTCTCTTTTCGCTGCCAGAGCGGTATCAAGAGTATCTTTAGCTTTGAGCTGCAGGAAGCCTTTTCAATCGTGACTGATTCAAAAATAACAAAAGAACTGGGATGTTGTAAATCAGGAACAAGAACAAAGTTGTTGGATAAGCTCAGCAGGTCTGGCAGCATCTGTGAAGGTAAAAAGAGAGAGTTAACGTTTCGGGTGCAGTGCCCCTTCCTCAGAGCGACTTATTAAAGCCCCAGGATCGCTAATGTAACAATCTTTCTCATCCAGTTCTCAGTCTCATTGATCAATGACAACAGAAAGCACTGCGCATGCTCAGGTCACAATGGCATCTGTTTGATTGATGTCAGTGTGGGACCAATAGGAATACAGTGTTGACGTGCATGACCCTTCCAACCAATCGGAATGAAGAGGGGGCTGGATCAGTGCAAACCACGTGATCATCTACGAGAGCAGTGCAGGTTTGCTGAGATAAGTCGCAACTGCCGATGCTGGAGATTCCGAGATACTTAGGTGTAGAGCTGGGTGAATATAACCGGCCAAGAAGTATCAGAGGAGCAGGAAAGCTGACGTTTTGTGCCTGGCCCCTTCGCTGAGACGGAGGTTTGTGCAATTGAGGTTAGAGCAGGACCCGGTGAAGAAGACAAAACGGCAGAAAGTGGCAGGGAAGTGATATTCGTATGGGCTTGGGAGTGCACATCGGAAAACCCACATTTGAAACTCCCAGGCTCACGTTTGCAGAAAATAAATTAAAGCCTCAGATAGTGATAGGCCCGTGTGACCGCCGCCATCTTTATTGGGGGCAATGATCCGTGGGGCGCATGCGCAGCAGCGTTGAAACTTTGAGGGCGGAGGTGAAGCTGGGCGCATGCGCAGCTGTCCCTGGGAGAAAGTGAGAGAACAAGATGTGGAGTTGGAGGAACACAACGGGACAGGCAGCATCAGAGGAGCAGGAAAGCTGACCTTTTCGGGCCTACACCCTTCAGAAATGGGGAGGGGAAAGGGGTTCTGAAATAAACAGGGAGAGAGGGGAAGGCAGGTGGAGAGGAGACAGACAAGGTAAAGAGGTGGGGATGGAGCAGGTAAAGGTGAGTGTAGCTGGGGAGGTAGGGAGGGATGAGTTCAGTCCAGGGAGGACAAACAGGTCAAGGGGGTGGGATGAGGTTAGCAGGTAGGAAATTGGAGTGTGGCTTGATATGAGAGGAGGGGATAGGCGAGAGTGAAAACAGGTTAGGGAGGTGGGGAATGAGCTGGGCTGGTGTTGGACTGTGGTTGGGGGAGGGGAGGTTTTGAAGGTTGTGAAATCCACATTGATAGCATTGGGCTTCAGGGTTCCAAAGCGGAATATGAATTGCTGATCCTGCAACCTTTGGGTGGCATCGTTATCGTGTTGCAGGAAGGCCATGATGGACATGTTGCTGGTGGAATGGTACTGCAAGGTGCAGTTGTTTATTGCGTACTGAGTGTAAATATTCTCCAAAGCAGTCCCCAAGCCTCTGCTTGGTTTCCCAGATGTGGGGGAGGCCACAACAGCTGCAGCAGAGGCAGTATACCACATTCGCACCTGCATTCCCCATGCACACGCCCTAAAAGCCCAATGCTTTTTCGTGTCCTGCAGGTCTGACCGGTTCCCCTCCACTGACCCCCTTGTATGATGAAGTGAACTCGTCCTCACCCTCAACAACTTCTCTTTCACCTTCTCCCAAATCCTACAGACAAAGTGGGTGGCCATGGGTACCTGCATGGGCCCAAGCTATGCCTGCCTCTTTGTCGGTTACGTGGAACAATCTCTCTTCCATACCTACACTAGCCCCGAATCCCACCTCTTCCTCCAGTTCATGGATGACTGAATCGGTACTGCCAGCATTTTGAGTCTGGACGATTCTTCAGAAATGAAATGAAATCACGCTGAGTGAATTCAAACCAAGAGAAATGTTTGTTTCTTCTGGATTTCATTCCCAGAGTGTGGGATCATAGCAGCTAGCACTGCTAACTTAGTTCTGTGCTTCCTGATCAAATCTCTGTCGGTGTCTAATCTCTTCAGTCTCTAATGATGGATATATTTGATCTTTGTTTCGTATTTTACAGTTCTTTTCTTATACCTATTGTAACTGAATATTCCACTGCTGTCCACCCCCTAACTGTGTGCTGCTCTCTTCCCAGATTAATTTTTGAATGGCGTCTTTCAAAGTCACGTAATATTTTCCCAGAAAGACAGTGCATTTTTCTTCCATTTCAGACCACCACATTCTACAGCTTTTTTATTCTCTCGTTCATTTTTGCACTTCTGCAACATTTACTCTGTTTCTCCTTCCACAGATACCAGCGATCGTTGCCAAAGCCCTGTTACCTGTGGAGAAGGTCATGTTTAACTTTCGTGTGCTGCTTCAGATCGTATGATGAAGGTGCTCCCACAATGCGGTCATTTGAGAAGTTACAGATCATTCATCTGGCGATACTGAAGAGCTGATGGTGTATGTCCAAATCAACAAACTATATGTATTTTTATCTTGTTTATAATTTCACAAAGATATTATCAAGAAACTTTTGATGTAAGGCCTATTAGGTTAGGTGACCAAAAACATTACCAAATTCGCAGGTTTTCATGACTACCTAAAAGAAGGAGAACAAACCTGAGAGGTTTATCATAGGAATTCCAGACCATGTTGCCTGGAAACTGTAGAAACAGCCTCCAGTAGTGAAACAATGATTAAACACATTGACAATTCCATTTACTTTCTGACTCCAACAGAGTCTCATAGGTTGTGTGGTGCAGGGAAACGGGGATCATCACGGCCAGGAATTAAATCACGGGTGAGAATTTTAAATTGTTACTCATAAATAGGAGCCTTTGTGCGTCAGGGAGTACAGCAGTGATGAGTGAACAGGTTTTGGTACAAATGAACATGTGTGCAGCAGAATTTTATGTATTCTTGAGATTACAGGGGCGTTGAATGTGGGAGGTCAACTGGGAGTGTGTTTGGATAGTTAAGTCTAGAGGTAACGCAGAACTAGATGAGAGGTTCAGCAGATGAGCTGAAACTAAGGTGTCATTGTCACTGAAGTGGAACGAAATGGTTTTTGTGCAGGACTCTGCTGTTGCCTTCACCTCACTTCAGGAATTCACATGTTTGTGAATTTGTGGATGAAGTCTGTGATAAGATCAGGAACTGAGTGCCTGGCGTGACCCAAACTGGCTGTCACTGAGCAGGTTCCTGCTGAGTAAGTGCTTAATACCGCTGTTGTCAACACCTTCCATCACGTCTCCGATGATAGAGAGTAGACTGCTTGAGGGGAAATTGGTCGGGTTGGATTTGCTCTGTATTTTTGTGCTGAACAGACCTGGGCAGTTTTCCAAATTGTCAGTCGATGCCAGTGCTGTAGCAGCACTGAAACAGTTTGGCTTGGCAGGTAGCAAGCTGTACAGCACAAGTCATCGGTACTGTTGCCAGGGCCCATAATCTTTGCTGCACTATTCCTCCACTTATTAATATCATTTGAAATGAATCAGATTGGATGAAAACTCACATCTGTGATCTTGAGGACCTCTGGAGAAGGCTGAGATATATCATACAATTGGCACTTCTGGCTGAATATTCCTGCAAATGCAGCAGTCTTGTCTTGTGTGTGGATAGGTTGGGCTCCTCTGTCAGTAAGGATGGGGATTTTCTGGCATGCTTCCTCCAGTTTAATTGCCCATCACCATTCGCTACAGGGTGTGGCAGAACTACAGAGCTTAGACCTGATCTACTGGCTCTGGGATGGCTCAGCTCTAACTCTTGCTGTTTGTGCTATTTGGCATGCACATAGTCCTGTTGGGAAGTTTAACCAGGTTGGCACCTTATTTTTAGCTATGCCTGATGCTGCTCTTGGCATGCCCTCCTATACTATCCATTCAATAGGTGTGGTTCCCCTGGATCAATGGTAATAGTTGAGTGCGAAATATGTTGGCCCCTGAGGTTACAGATTGTGCTGGAAAGTTCTGCTGCTGTTGATGCCCCACAAAGCTTCATAGATGTTTGGTTTTGAGCCCCTGTATCTGTTCCATGTCTGTGCTATTTAGCCGATGTTCGTGCCACTCAACACAATGGAGGGTATTATCAAGGTTAAGATGAGGCTTAGTCTCCACAGGACTGTGCGGTGGTCGCTGTTATCAATCCTGTCACAGACAGATGCATCTGCAGCTGGGAAATTCGTGACAATGAGATCTGCTATGTTTTTCCCTTCTGTTGGTTGTGGCAGCACCTGCTTCAGTCCCTGCTAAGTAGTGTTTTTTTCCCTTTAGGACCCAGCCAGCCTGACTGGTAATCCTGCTGTGAACTACTCCTCATAGCGGGCATTGAGTACACTTATTGCCATTTACACTCTGTGCTTACACCAATTGCTGTTCAACATGGAGTTTTTTATGAAAATTCTCTCTTGGGATGTGGAAGTCGCTGGCTGACCAGCATTTATTGCCCATCCTAATTTCCCTTAAGGCAGTTAAGAGTCAACCACATTGCTGTGGGTTTGCAGTTACCTGTCATGCAGATCAAGTAAGGATGGCAGATTTCCTTCCCGAAAGCACATAAGCGAACCCAAATAATCAGCAATGGTTTCATGGTCATCGTTCAGCTATTAATTTCACATCATTATTTAATTCAAATTCCACCATTTGCCATGGCAGGATTCGAACCCAGGTACCCGGAATGGTGTCTGGGTCTCTGGATTAATAATCTGGCGATAATACTGTTGCCAGTTTATCAACTGAGGGAGGATGGTCCATGGCATTCAACAGGAGCCATGAGTCTTCCAGGCGTCAGAGCCAATGTCGTATTCCCAGGTCAATTACTGCGGTCAGAATAGCACTGTTCTGCCATGTCTGTTCTGCCATGTCTGTCCTGCTCCTGGGACAGGCCGTCACTACGGACCTTGATGGTGGTGCGTGTCACTTGTCTATAAGGTAGATTCTAAGCATATGATGCTGTTCCTTGCCTAGTCTTTGAGCCATCACTCCAAATTTTGCCACTCGCCCCCGATATTAGTGAGGAGGAGTTTATGGAATCGATAGGGCTGATTCTGCAGGTGTCTTTCCTTGTGCCTTGGCAGATGCCAAGTGGGCCACCCAGCTTCATTCCTTTGTTGAGACTTTGCACTGATTTGTAACTGAGTGGCTTGCTGAGTTTCGCAAATTTCTTTCCCTGAATGACGTCAGGTTTTTACCTTGTTCTGCCATTAGCAATGGTACCATGGCAACAGTTGATTCTTAATTCCAGTTTTTTTTTATTGAATTCAAAGTCCACCATCTGCTGAGATGGGATTCAAAACCGGACTTCTGTTGTACATTTTAATATTCTGTATAAAAGTTAATTCATCAGGTTTGTTCATTCAGTTTTGAATATCTCTAACACAGGCATTGTTCTTTTTTTGCAAACCATTGTCCATCATCCTCTCTCCTCCATCCTCCCCTCCAACAACAAGTGAGGGAGACACATAGAAACTCCATGTCACTCAGATTGAGACAATCCAAATCGGATGCCTCTGCTGCTTCCTTCTCTTTCATTAGCCCACCAAACCAAATTGCTTTGCATGTTGCTCGTCGTTTCAGTCCCAAACTTGCATCTTTCTCCAGTCTTGTGTGAAGCCTTATCAGAGCTCGTCTTAATCCTTTTCCCTATTCCTGCTAAACCACAAACATTCTAAGTCTCTCTTATTTCTCCTCCTCCTCCTCCTCCTCCTCCTTGCCTCTTCCCTCATGCCAGTTCAGATATTGTCCTTGTTCTGTCTGCTCCTCTTTTCTGGTGATGTCCATCTCATCCATTCTGTTAAAAACCAATATTTGACTTCACTGTCATTGGAAAATCCCACTCCATCTCTTTCTCTTTCCTGTCACTAAATCTTGGCCATTATTTGCCATGTGTCAAAGAGCTGCAGTTCTGGTCAGTGACATGAAGTCCCAAGGTGGAAATTCCTAGAAACCCAAATAGATTTCCCTCTGAAACGATGACTGACCTCCACAAGGGATAATGTGCAATAGGGACAATGCACAGTCATCTTCAGCCAGGATGAGGGGATGTTGTGAATTTCTACCCGGACTGACAGTGATGGATGTTATGAATTTGTGTCACAGGATATTACAAGTGGACTTTCAGGTGGGGAAACACAATAATTGTAACCCCAAACTCTGACAGAGTTACTCACTTCATCAACATCTGGATATTTGCATTGTGTGTGAGTATTGTGTTCCTGCTAATTTCTCATTTGCCGTCTATTTTTTTTCTCTTAAATCACCCCATTCTCTCAATAGATCGTCCCTAAAATTTTCAATATATGTCCTGTAATGTTTTTTATGATCAGTCATGTGTACATTTTATCATGATAAAGTGTTTCTTTTGTAAACAACTCTATCAACGGTCCCCTCAAAATACCTTGTTACAAGGAGAACAATCTCAGTTTCTCCAAGCACCTGATTCCTCAATGACTGTTTGCTGTCTGTAAGGCACTCATCTGGATTGTGTTGGAACATTTTCCACTTCCCTGCATGAGTACAACCCCAACACTATTTGAAAAAGTGAACATCCTCCAGATGAAGCACTGTGTCAAAGTGGTGTCCCATTCACCACATTCAACATTCCCCTCTACACCACCGAGGCAAAGTGGCATCACTGTGTCAGAGGTAAAGTCACCACTGTCCTACCTGACCATAGGGCTGGTTTAACCTGGAGATTACCACACCCCAGGCGAGGGGAGAGGTTGAGAAGGAGAGTCCATCTATCATAGATGGATATTCTCTATGTACCAGCAACCTCCAGGTCACATGAAAGAAAAATTTTAAAAATAAACAGTCCTAACCATGCAACTAAAAACCCTCTTCCTACAAACCATTCTGTTAAATCTCCTCTGCCCACTATCCGGGTCCCTCCCGTCCTTCACAGTGTGTGGGGGATCTTTGGTTTGCACAGACTCAGCTCGTCTCTGTTCCTGTCTGTGATGTCATCATGCTGTGACAATGGCACTGAACCTCACTGTCTGTGAGGGTGGTAGGCACCGAGATCCTCATAGCGTTTAAGGCATATTTAGATGCACTCTTGTGATGCCAACACAGACAAGTCTATGGGCCAAGTTCTGGAAAATTAGATTAGAATAGTTAGGTGGTGGTTTTTAACTGGCACAGGCTGGATGGGCCACAGAGCCCTTTTCTGTACTGTCGACCTCCGAGACACTTCACAGAGAAGATACCAAGCAATAGTTCAAGCAATTTTTTTCCCTCTCAGGAAAGGAGATGTTAGAATAGATGACTCATAATTGGTTAATGTTTTTGGGAGACGAGTGAGGTATAGAGATGAAGCGGTTTACCAGGAGATTCTGGAGCTTGAATCCCAGGAAATTGCAAGTGCCACCATCAAGTGGAGGAATAAAAATGGGGCATCATCTTTAGGACTGTATTAGAGGAAGGGACATGTTGAGATTTGTGAGGCTGGAGGATATTAGAGACTGGAAGGGTTCTGAGACTGGATAAGATTTCAAAAATAGGGAAAGTGTGGGATTGGAGGGAGTTAGAGAAATGGTGAGGATTGAGAGGCTGGAGGAGACCTCAAACAAAAGGAGGTTTGTGAGGGTAAATGCAATTACAGAGCTAAGGAAGTTTATACGGGCTGAAGGAATTTACAGAGATAGGAGAGTGTTGAGGCTGGAGGAGATTAGAGATAAGGAGGCTTGAGAGACTGGAGGAATCTACAGAGACCGTGAGAGATCTGAGGCTAGAGGGGGATTCCAACAATAGGCAGGTCGTGAGGCTGGAGAGAGATTCCAGTGATAGGAAAGGTCGTAAGTCTTAAGGGTGGACCCTGCATTAGTGCAGGCTCAAGGGTCATTCTCATGATTGGGAGAGTAGTGAGGATTGAGATATGATTCCTGCGATAGAGAGTGTGGTGAGGCTCCAGGGTGGATTATCATCTGAGCGGCACAGTGGTGCACTTACAGCACACGGAGTGCAGTAGTGAGAGAAAGTGGTTCACTGCCACTTTCTCCAAATCAAATAAAAATGGACAATCAATATTAGTCTGGGCAGCAAAGACCACGTCCCATAAGTAAATAACAATTATGATGGGTGATAATGGGAACTGCAGATGATGGAGGATCCGAGATAACAAAGTGCGGACCTGAATGAACACAGCAGGCCAAGCAGCAAATGCTGTGTTCATTCAGCTCCACACTTCGTTATCTATAATTATGATGGGTTTCTGGTTTGGAGAGAGCTAACAGAAGCTCGGATGATTCTCCTTGGAGCTGATTAGCAATGATTTAGTTTAGTAGGTTTATTTCCCGGATAATAGTTTGCAGAGAGAGAAAAATTATTAACGTTGTGACAATGTTTGGTAATTACAGAATACAACATTCAGATAATTGGCAAATAATGCAGGGTGAAAACTTGAAGGTTACTTGACTCAGCAAGTTCCCAGAATCTGCAACAGTCTGTGTGGCAGCTAGATGCAGATTCAATAGTTATTCTCAAAGATTTGGGATTTAACTTTTCAAGGAACGATCAAGAGGGCCATGGTCAAATGGCAGGGGAATTGGGTCAGATTTGCAGCACCTCTAGAATGAGAGTGAAGCTTTTGTCAGGGTTCCAGAATTCCAGTAAAGTTAGATCACATGTGATTCAGGAAGAGCTTGCTAATTGGAAACAAAATTGGTTTAGTTTTTGGAGAGAACGCGGTGCTGGAGGATTTTTCAGAGTGGAGTTCTGTGGCCAGCGTGCTCCACAGCAATCGGTACAGGGTCCACTTATGTTTCTCATTTACACTAACAATTTGGATGAGAATTTAAGGGACAAGATTAGTAAGTTTGCAGATGATACTGAATTGGTGGTATAGTGGTTAGTGAAGGTTATCTGAGATGACGGTGACATGTTAATCATTTGGGTCAATGGGTTGAGGAGAAGATGAAGCTCAATTTGAATAAATGTGAAATATTGTATTTTGGTAAAATGAACAAGGGTAGGAATTACACAATTGATGGTTGCACCCAGGGTAGAGTTGTGGAACAGAGAAATGCTGAGATTCACTGCATAATTCTTCGAACTTTATGGAGACAGGCCAACAGGGTGGTTAGTAAATTGTTTTGCATACTTTCCTTCATTGCTCAGACCTTTGAGTATAGGAGTTGGGATGTTATGTTGAGGTTGTACAGGACATTGGTGAGGCTTCATCTGAGGTATTGTGTGCAGCTCTGGTTGCCCTGTTACAGGAAGGACATTATTATTATTAAACTGGAGACAGGTCAGAAAAGACTTGCTGGGATGTTGCCAGGAATGGAGGGCTCGATTATCAAAATAGACTGCCAAAGCTTGAACTTTTCTCACTGGAGCAGAGGAGGTTACAGGGTGACCTTACAGATGTTCATAAAAAACATGAGGGGCACAGATTATGCGAATATTAACGGGTTTTTTTCCCCTAGGTTGGGTGATTAAGACAAGGGGACATCTAAGGTGAGAGGAGAAAGACATATTTAAAAACGACATGAGGGACAATTTTTCTTTTACAGTGTGGTTCATGTGTGAAACGAACTTTCAGAGGAGGTGGTGGATGCGGGTGCAGTCGCATTGTTTAAGAGGCATTTGAATTCGGACATATATAAGAAAGGTTTAGAGGAATATGTGCCAGATGCAGACAGATGGGATCAGTTTAAATATAAAAGTTGTATATTTAATATACATTTCTAAATTGGAGTAAGGCCAACTTTGACATTATTGGGCAAGAACTTCCAAGCAATGATCGGGAGAGGTAATGTGCAGGTAAAGGAATGCTTGGAAAGTGGAAGGCCTTCAAAAATAAAATAGGGAGAGTCCAGAGACAGTATGTTCCTTCTCATGTGAAGGGCAAGGCTGGTAAATGTAGGGGCTATTGGACGACTGAAGAAATTGAGGCTGTGGTCAAGAAAAAGAAGGCAGCGCATGTCAGGTCATGACAGCAGGAACTGGGTCAATCCCTCGAAGGATAAGGGCAGTTGGAGTATACTCAAGGGAAATGAGGATGGCAACAAGGAGCCATCTTTGGCAAATAGGGTTAAGGGTAATCCCAAGAGATTCTGACACTTCATTTGGGACAAAAAAACGAGGGAGAAAACAGGGCCCTTTTAAAGATCAACAAGGCTGTCTATGTGTGGAACTGCAGGCTGAGATAGTGAATGAGTATTTCACATTAGTATTTACTGCAGAGAAGGATATGGAAGCTAGAGAACTTGGAGACATAAATAATGAGTTGTGAGAAGTGTCCATCTTACAGAGATCGAGGTGCTGGACGTCTTAAAATGCATAAAGGTGAATAGGTCCCTGGCACCTGAAAAGGTGTTATCCACAAACTGTGAGAAGCTGGGGAAGAGAGACCCGGGTTTGATTCCAGCCTCGGGCGACTGTCTCTGTGGAGTTTGCACATTCTCCCTGTGTCTGCGTGGGTTTCCTCCGGGTTCTCCGGTTTCCTCCCACAGTCCAAAGATGTGCAGGTTAGGTGGATTGGTCATGCTAAATTGCCTGTAGTGTTTAGGGGTGTGTGGGTTATAGGTGGATGGGTCTGGGTGGGATGCTTCAAGGGACAGTGTGGACTTCTTCAGCCGAAGGGCCTGTTTCCACACTGTAGGGAATCTAATCTAATCTAATTGCCAGGCCCCTTGCTGAGATATCTGCATCACTGAGACACTGGTGAAGTGTCAGAAGGTGGGGTGGCTAATCTGGTGCCATTCTTTAAGGAAAAGCCAGAGGACCATCGACCATTGAGCCTGATGTCAGTGGTGGCTAAATTGCTGGGGGGGATTCTGAGGGACAGGGTTTGCATGTGTTTAGGGACACAAAGACTGATTATGGATAGTCAACGTGGCTTTGTGAGTGGGGAATCTTGAGTAACTAACTTGATTGAGTTTTTTGAGGAAGTGACAAAGAATGTTGAAGAAGACAAAGCAATGGACATTTTCTATATGGGCTTCAGCAAGGCATTCACCAAAACGCCACATGACGGACAGGTTAGCAAGATGAGATCAAGTGGAATCCAGGGAGAGTGAGCTATTTGAACCAAAATTGGCTTGAAGGTAGGAAACAGGATCGTGGTGGGTGTGTTGTATTTTGTTCAGTCTGGAGGACTATTAACAGCAGTGTGCTGCAAGGATTGGTGCTGGTTTCACTGCTTTTTATCATTGATACAAATCATGTGGAATGCATATTGTAGGAATGGTTAGTAAGTGTGCAGATGACACAAATTGTTGGTGTAGTAAACAGCAAAGAAGGTTATCTCCAAGGACAATCGGATCTTAATCAGATGGGTCGAAGGGCCCAGGAGTGACAGAAATCAGTTTAGTTTGGATAAATGTGTGCTTTTGCATTGTGGTTATGAAAATCAGGGCAGGGTTTAAACACTTATTAATGAGGCCATGGGGACTGTTACGCAACAGCGACTCCTTGAGGTGCAGGTGCAGAGTTCCTTGCAGGTACAGAAGGTAGTGAAGATGATATTTGCTCTGCTTGCATTTATTGGTCAGTACATTGAGTGTAGGAGTTGGGAGGTCATGTTATAGGCTGAACAAGGCATTGATTATGCTGCGTTTGGAATACTGTGTTCAGTTCTGGTCTGCCTGCTCTCGGAATGATGCTGTTAAACTTAGCAGGGTGCAGGAAAGATTTAGAAGGATGTTGGGAGTTTTGAGCTGCAGGGAGAGGCCGAATGTGCTGGGGCTATTTTCCCTGGAGCATTGAAGGCTGAGAGGTTACCTTCGAGGTTAATAAAATTATGGTGGGCATGGAGTGAGTAGCCAAGGTTGTTTACCTGGGGTAGGGGAGACTGGAACTAAACACATTGGTTTAAGCTGAGAAGGAAATTTTTTTAAGGGAAAGTGGGTGGTGCCTGTGTAGAATGACCTGCCAGAGGAACTGGTGGAAGCTGGTACAATTATGACATTTAAAAGGCATTTGGATGGGTATGTCAATAGGAAGGATTTGGAGGAATATGGGTCAATTGCTTGCAAATGGGATTAGATTAATTTGGGACATAGGGTCAGCATGGACAACTGGGATGAAAGGGATTGGTTTGTGCTGTACAACTCTGACTAAGCATTTTTTGTTTTCATTTCAGATTTCCACAATTTTACTTCTGCGCTGTTCTTAACCTTTTGATCCCTCTGAAAGTCTGAGTTACAATGCCTGCCCTTCCTCGCTGGCTCTCCGACCTCTCTTTCAGCAGTTTTGTGCAAATACTGACTGGATCCCTTGCCTGGAGGATATTTATTTGAATTTGTCCTAATGATGATCCAGCATATTTCCCAAGCGTCGCTCCATAAATGTCCAGAGGATTTCTCGATTTCACAATCTGTGGTTGTTCTTCTGGTTCTTCACTCACTGCACTTGCTTTCTGTTTGAAAGCTTAGTCTGCAATTGGAGAATTCAAACAGGTCCACATCCAGCTCTGACAGTCACTTTGTTTATCACAAACCAGTTACCTCAGGATTTTGAACATTGGAGGAAAAAGCAGCATTCACACTGGGGAGAAATGCACATGGTCTGTAAAGAGTCTGTGAAGATTCATCTGAAATGTCCGAGCACCAGCGCAGTGACACTGGGGAGAGACTGTGGAAATGTGCAGATTGCAGGAACGAATTTTTTAATCCGTCCCAGCTAGAAACTGACCACCAGAGTCACACTGGAGAGAAACCATTCACCTGCTCTGATTGTGGCATGGGATTCACTCAGTCCTCCAGCCTGCTTAAACACCAGTGAGTTCGCACTGTAGAGAAACCATTTACATGCTTGAAATGTGGGAAAGCATTCACTCAGACATCTCAACCGCTGATGCACGAGCAAATTCACACTGGAGAGAGACCGTTGGCCTGTTCTCCGTGAGGGAAAGGCTTTGCTGACTCGAATTGCCCGCTGATCAACCAGTGACGTCACTCTGGGGAGTGACCATTCATCTGCTCCCAGTGTGGGAAGGGATTTACTTGCTCACCTAACCTACAGCGCGTTCACACTGGGGAGAAACCATTCACCTGCTCTAAATGTGAGAAAGCATTCACTTGGTCATCCTACCTGCTCGTGTTCCAGCAGGTTCACACTGGGGAGAGCCCATTCATGAGCTGTGAGTGGGGGAAAGCATTCACTCAGTTATCCAAACTGTTAACACACCAGTGAGTTCACAAAGAAGCACAGTTGAAGGATTTTGCTGTCACTCTCACTATCAAGTGAACCATGGTTTTGGGCTGTTTGTACTGATGTTACTGATCCCTGCTCAATTCAAGGTACAGTTGTTGTGGATAAAATGTTAATATCAGTTGTGTATCTGTCAGGTAGAGTTTGGAAATAGTCACGTTATCACGACACATTGACACATTCTCACTGACTAAAGACTAGCCGCCCGCACAGTATGTGAAAAGGGATTTCCTGGTTCATCGGGACTGGTTAACGAGCAGCAAATTTCTGAGTAACTGTGAAGTTGGTTTTTGATTCTGCTGTTAGCTATATCTAAACCATGCTTTTTGGGCTTGTTTCTGGAGATCATAGAATCCCTCCAGTCTGGAGGCAGACCATTTAGCCCATTGAGTTCACATTGAACTTACAAAGAGTGTCCTACCCAGACCCTGCCTGCGTGGGTTTCCTCCAGGTGCTCTGGTTTCTTCCCACAGTCCAAAAATGTGCAAAGTAGGTAGAATGACAATGCTAAATTGCCCATAGTGTCTTGTGTGCAAAATGCAGGGTAGGGTGTGAGACTGGGTGAGATGCTGTTTGGAGGGTTGGTAATGGACTGAATGGCCATCTTCCACAGTGTAGGGATTCTATGTTGATCTTCATGGCCCTTTATTTGTTGTGCCTGGTCAATATGTTTTCACACCTTTTGCAATTATGGATTCTATTGCTCTCCACAGACATGTTTCAACTACTAATAGATATTTGTTTATTGGAAACAATCAAGGGAAAGTTTTAAATCCAAACAAAAGATTGGGATGAGTCATGTTCTATATCCCTGATAGCCGATTGCAAAAATGCAATGAAACCTGGTGACCTGTCCATGGGGAATGCAGTCTCTTCAGATCTTTACCAGGTGTCCATAGCTGTGATGGATCTCGTGATGAATACTAAAACCAAGACATTGTGTGATATCTAGTGTATATTTTCTATATAGTCTGCTGTCCATTACTCCACATGTCAAGTTTGTTTTCGGAGACCCTCACGGACTTGCTGCAATCACAAGACACTGACCTGTTTAGAAAAACACAAATCCTTTTATTACAAAGCAAGTACAAGCTGTGGAGAGTCACTGTACTCAACCCGGCACAGACAGCATTGTCTCGCAAGTAATTCTCCCCGAGCAGCAGACAGTGCCCGCTTATTATACTTTACAAAAGACATGATACTTAAAATGATTTCACAATTTGTCATGGCATGATGCATAAAACAATTACTACAACAGACAAAAATAGGATACCAAGCAATTATTACATCAAGAACATAAAAGACCAGCTTATAGTATCGATTGCTAGTGAAGTAGCTGCTAATGGCAGGAGGCGATTTTTGAGTTGTTGTCCAGGACACATTGGATTTCAAGTTGCCAGTGTGTCTGGCTAGAACAAAGTCAGTGCCCTGGCCCCTTTGCCAGCGACAGAAGTTACATGCTTTAGAGGTTTTACACCCTTACAAATCATCCCCACCTAACCCTGTTTGAAAGAGTTTGATTCTAATTTCAATTCAGTCAGGAAGCTGAAGACAGTATCTGCATACCGATGTGTGAGAAGAAAAGGAGTTACAAAAGCTTTGCACTGAATTCCTGGCTGGGCAGGAAGCTTCAGGGTAGTGTCTGCATACCTATGTGTAGATAGATAAGAGTTTATTTCTATAAATTAAAGTCTTTTATCTGCATTTGATTCCTATACAGAGACTTTAACTTATAGAAGTATATAAATCAATGGGATGTCATCGCATTAACATCTCACACAGAGACTGAGATACGGTCTGGTGACGTAGATTTGAATCACACCATTCCAGATGGTGGAATTTGCGTTTTTTTTTAAATCTGGAATTAAGAATCTAATGATGACCGTGAATCTGTTGTCAGTTAGAAAAAAAACATCTGTTCACCTCTGTCCTTTAGGGAAGAAAACTTCCATTTTTATCCAGTGATATCAAGATTCCATGAACGATTTTTTTAACCAAAAAAAGCTCCTGCAAATACGTTTATCTCTGACTTAATTTATTTAACAACCGACAGTTCAAACTGGTTGATGGTCACTTTCACTTCTAATCAAGTTGTGGCCGTTTCATGGTTGAAATAAAAAAATGCATGAATGGAACCACAGTTGTTCTCATAGGAACAATGCATGCTCTACCATGTTTGAAAAAAATACCTCATCTCACTTATGAGCCAGATATCAAAGCTGACCAGATCCTGATGCAGTGTACCATGAAAATGAAATTCTTCACCATCTTATCTACTTGTGTTGCGATTTCAGGGAGCAATGGACTTTGAACCTCCCAATCTCCTGAACACCTTTGAGAATTGCATCAAACTGGCCCCCAGTGGCAGGAATGGATAGGGTCAGCTTGGATTGATGCTCATAATTCAGGCTCAACAAATCTACTGGAGCATTTTGGGAATGTAATTAGTGGTGAGTGTGGCCACCTCTCTGTACTGTAGTGATACAGATCCCCTGATCCCGATTATCCCAAATGGCTGACTGACAGTGTCAAAGTCCCTGTGCTGATAACGAATGATTCCTTGGCCATGCTGTGTCAGGATCTCCTGACTGAATACTATCCCCCTTGCCCTGACTGAGAACTGTTTCCCTCACAATTTGAGACGTGCCCATTTGGTCGAAACACATGTGTTTGTTGCCACGGCTGCTGACCAGCCCTTGACTGACTGCTGGTAATAACAATGCTAAGCTGCCTGGCTTATGCCGGTGATAAACACCAGGCAAGGCAGGAGCACTGTGAGACATTAGGTTCTAGTTGAAACATCAAAGTGCAAAAATGTCAGGGAAGGGCAGAGATATTGCGGCATAACTCGTGTGAGGTGCTGAAAAGCTTGTCGAGCTCTTAGAGCAAGAATGTACTATGTGGACAGGCAATTCTGCATCTTGATTTAGCATTTTTATTTAACTCTGGCTCATTTCGCTAGATTTGCAAATATCTCTCGGTCTGGCAAATGTGAGAATTGGCTTTCGGAATAATGCGCCACTGACTGTCATTCACAGTTGTATCCCACATCAGTGAATTGGTAATCTGATTTATGCTCACAGGCCTTGGCATGAGAAAAATAAAGCAGTCACATGCACACTTGTTTGATTAGTTGCTCTGCACTCAAATGAAAAACGTGTGTTGTATATGCCATATCCTTTCCTGGCTCACAGTGTTTCCAAAATCTCGAGTTCAATACATCCCAAGTCATCATCAAAGTCAACACGAGTGAATACTTCGATAGCTTCATTTTTTTTTTCAGAAATGCTATTTGTAATGAGGTAGTGTTGGCAGGCGCTTTTCTTTGACTTCTGATGCCATGTGTGGATATTTGGGGATGGTGTTGGTGGGAAGGTGCGGCATTACCAAGGATGAGGCACTAACATTCAGAACAAGTACTGAACATGCAAAAAAGGACAGATTAACAGTTACCTTGGAACAAACCTATTTGGAGAAAGTTGGGTGAGAGTAGTGAGAGAAAGCACTTTGGCGGCATGGTGGCTCAATGGTTAGCACTGCTGCCTCACGACGCCAGGACCTGTGTTCGATTCCAGCAGACTGCCTGTGTGGAGTTTGCACATTCTCCCTGTGTCTGTGTGGGTTTCGACAGGGTGCTGCCACAATCCAAAGACGTGCAGGTTAGGTGGATTGGCAATGTTAAATTGCCTGCAATGTTTAGGGAGGGGTAGATGAGGTGGGTTGTAGGTCTGGCTGGGATGCTCTGAGTTTTGGTGTGGACTTGTGGGGCTGAAGGGCCTGTTGAGCAGATGCTGGAGAATCCGAGATAACAAGGTGGAGAGCTGGATGAACACGGCAGGAAGGTTGACATCTTATGCCTAGACCCTTCCTGAAGTGTTGATGAGACTGTTTTTAGAATTGGTTCAAAGAGACTATAACCAGTCCTGGAAACACAGCAAATGGAGCAATCTCCTACTCCTTACTCCAACGATCAGTTTAACATAGGGTCTTTAAATAAAGGACATATCAGATATTAAAACTGACAAGAATAAGCACGAGACACTAACGTCAACCAAGTAGACCAAAAAGCAATGCCATTATAGTGCTGGACTACCTGAAGTCCCAGTTACCTTCCATATTTTCCATCAGCCTGACTGTATGCAAAGACTTGTAAATCACTGCTGACAGTTTTTACTGTTCGCAAACTCCTGGGCTTCCTGACCAGGGCAAACAGTCAGTTTACACCAGTACTTTTTCAGCACCTTTTCTATAAATCTCACTTCGCAGTGAATATAGATCATCGGAAAGGTACCAATCAGATGAGATAGGGCAGAGCTGACATCACTAACAAGTCTCGTCAACCAGTTCCGTGACGAGCGGAGGGTCAGTGAGATTGCAGCAGTAATCGGTACAGAACCACACACTCAGAGAATGTCCCAGCACAGAGGAAGGTGCTTCAGCCTGTCACTGTCTGCATCAGCGATAATGTGAACTGCAGATGCTGGAGAATCCAAGATAACAAAGTGTGAAGTTGGATGAACACAGCAGGCCAAGCAGCATCTCGGGGGCACAAAAGCTGGTGTTTCGGGCCGAGACCCTTCATCAGAAAAGGGGGATGGGGAGAGGGTTCTGCAATAAATAGGGAGAGAGGGGGAGGCGGACTGAAGATGGATAGAGGAGAAGATAGTTGGCTGTTGGTTTGTTCCCCGAGCTTGGCAAATGAATTGCAAACGTTTCGTCTCCAGTCGAGAAGACATCATCAGTGCGTCGCTGCTGCTGTGTAGGTGGAGAGGAGGCAGTCAGGTCAAAGAGGCAGGGATGGCACCAGTAAAGGTGAGTGTAGGTGGGAAGGTAGGTCGGGGATAGGTCAGTCGGGAAGGACGGGCTGGTCAAGGGACCGGGATGAGGTTTGTAGGTATGAGATGGGGGTGCAGCTTGAGGTGGGAGGAGGGGACAGGTGAGAGGAAGAACAGGTTAGGGAGGCGGGGTCAAACTGGGCTGGTTTTGGGATGCAGTGGCGGAAGGGGAGATTTTGAAGCTTGTGAAATACGCATTGATACCATTGGGCTACAGGGTTCCCAAGCAGAATATGAGTTGCTATTCCTGTAACCTTCAGGTGGCATCGTTGTGGCACTGCAGGATGCCCAGGACGGACATGTCATTTGCAGAATGGGAGGGGGAGTTGTTTTGCGTGAACCGAGCATGGGTGATCTGCAGAGTTGTCCCCAAGCCTCGGCTTGGTTTCTCCGATGCAGCAGAGCCAAACGGGAACAGTGGATGCAGTATAACATATTAGCAGATGTGCGGCCTGGGATCGAGATGAGGGGGGAGGGGTAGGGGAAGATGGAGCACTTTCTGCGTTTGCAGGGAAAAGTGCCAGGTGTGGTGAGGCTGGAGGAGAGTGTGGAGCGGACCAGAGAGTCACGGAGAGAGTAGTCCATCCGGAAGGCAGATAAGGGTGGGGACGGGGTGTGAGGGATGAGCTGCGCAAAATGTGGGAGACACGGTCGAGGGAGTTCTCGACCACTGAGTGGGGGGAGGTTGCAGTCCTTGAAAAACGAGGACATCTGAGATGTACAGGGTGTGGAATCCCTCATCCTGGGAGCAGATCTGGCGCAATTGGGAATAGGGGATGACATTTTTGCAGGAAGGTGGGTGGGAGGAGGTGTATTCCAGGTAGTTTTGGGAGTCAGTGGGCTTGAAATGGATATTGGCTTCTAGGTTATTGCCGGAGATGGAGACAGAGAGGTCCAGGAAGGAGGGAGAGGCGTTAGAGATGGTCCAGGTGAACTTAAGGGTGGGGTGGAAGGTGTCAGTGAAGTGAATGAACTGTTTGAGCTCCTTGTGGATGCATGAGGCGACGTTGATGTAGTCATCACAGTAATGGAGGAAGAGGTGGAGTTTTGGGCCTGTGAACGTATGGAAGAGGGAATGTTCCACATAACTTACAAAGAGGGAGGCACAGCTTGGGTCCATGCAGGTACCCATGGCCACCCCTTTTGTCTGTAGGTAGTGGGAGGAATTGAAAGAGAAGTTGTTGAGGGTGAGGAAGAGTTCGGCAAGGCGGATGATGGTGTCAGCGGAGGGGGACTGGTTGGGCCTGCGGGAGAGGAAGAAGCGGATGACCTTTAGGCCATCTGTATTGGGAATGCGGGTTCATAGGGACTGGATGTCCATGGTAAAGACGAGGTGTTGGGGACTGGGGAATTGTAAGTTTTGTAGGAGATGGAGAGCATGGGTGGTGTCACAGACATAGGTAGGGAGTTCCTGGGCGAAATGTGAAAAAAATGAATTCCAGTGAGGTGGAGATCCGTTCGGTGGGGCAGGAGCAGGCAGAGATAATGGGTCAACCAGGGCAGGCAGGTTTGTGGATTTTGGGAAGGAGATAGAAACAGCCGTTGCAGGGTTGGGGAATGATGAGGTAGGAGGCTGTGGGTGGGAGGTCACCTGAGGTGATGAGGTTGTGGATGGTTTGAGTGATGATGGTGTGGTGGTCGGGCATGGGGTCATGATTAAGGGGGCAGTAGGAGGTGTTGGAGAGTTGGCGTGTAACCTCAGCGATGTAGAGGTCAGTGTGCCATACTACAACTGCGCCTCCCTTGTCCATGGGTTTTATGGTGAGGTTGGGATTGGAGCGGAGGGCTGTACGTTCTGCAGGGAAGAGGATGGAGTGAGTGCGAGGGGTGTAGAGGTCTTTGATAGGGAGGCTCTGAGCTTGGGTATGCTGGATTGTATTGCTTGGATTTGCCGTTGCAATGCTGTCAGTGTGTGTTTCAGGAATCGCAGGGAAAAAATGCTTCTGAAGGGTCTTAATGTTCTGGATGTAGACATTGTTACATCTGGGGCCAAATTGGGAAGGCTTGAATGTGGGCTGTAGTCCAATGGGGATGATCTGGTTCCTTAGGCAGGTACTAAGAAAGGTAACATGGCTGTAGTACCTGGTTTGCTGCAGGACATGGTCGAGCAGTCTCAAGGCTGAAGAGGGCACTTTTTGACACTTTTCCAGGGTAATGGTGAGACTGCATTAGGCTGTGGGCACGATGAAATCAGAAGCCATCCAGAGATGATTGACTGAAGTGATCCCTTTGAGAAGTATTTATCTTCAGAGGAAATAATGACCAGACTGGCCCTGGATTTATTGCACTTTAGGCGAATGACACATGATCTTGTTTGAACGCAAAATATTCCGAGCAGTCTTTTCAAGTTGAATTCTGAAACAATATTTCCATTTGTGCATAAGATTACCACCAGTGGATGGACTGTAAAACTGGACAATATCTCAGTTAGACAATGGTGACTTGTTTATTTTACCCTTTCAAAGGATTGTGGGTTTATGGAAGTCTTTCCAGAGAGAGATGGAGGATAAGTTATTGAATATTCGTAAGGGAGTGGCAGACAGATTCATGACTAAGAATAACGCACCAATTTTAGCAGGGGTGGAGAGGAACGTTTATTTGAGGCCACATCATTCAAGAGCTCACCGCATGGCGAACTTGGTTTGATTTTTCTAATCACTTACTCCTGATCCAAGTTTTCACATGGCCACAAAGGCTTTCCCTTTCAGAATGATGGGTACAACTTCCAAATACGATTTTTAAACGACACTATGAAAATGCTCAGGAAAGCTTCATGGTTTTTCAGAAAGATCAGCGACATAGAACAAAGTTAAAATCTCAATAAAACTGCTTTAGTAAACAGATTGGGCTGAATATATGTCTTTAATAGTACAGATTACTTTTATTTGTCCTGTGAGTTGACTTTTGTTGGCAAGACCTGCATTTCTTGC
This sequence comes from Stegostoma tigrinum, assembly GCF_030684315.1. NCBI lineage: Eukaryota > Metazoa > Chordata > Chondrichthyes > Orectolobiformes > Stegostomatidae > Stegostoma > Stegostoma tigrinum. The sequence goes on along the minus strand of NW_026728419.1, from coordinate 4,379,369 downwards.
CTCTGTCTCATTTCCATTCAGAATATGATGGTGAAACCCAGGGGCACTAACATATGCTACATGGAGGCGTTCAGGATTCTGAAGAAGTGTCAGTGAATGGACAATGATACAGATTCAAGCCAGGATGCTGTGTGGTCTTTGAGATTGTAATCCTCATCACTTGATGCTCACAACACATGGAAATTGTGATCAGAGATAATGGGAACAGCAGATGCTGGAGAATCCAAGATAACAAAGTGTGGAGCTGGATGAACACAGCAGGCCAAACAGCATCTCAGGAGCACAAAAGCTGACATATTATGGAAATTGTGAGACTGCTTTTTCTGTTTTCAGAAATTAAGGTCAGAGAGCCATTCAGCATAAAAACAGGACCTTCAGCTCAACATGTCTCTTCCAATAAAAAAACACAAAACTACATTAATCACACTTATCTTGAAGTCGACACCCACTAGGCATGGCATTTTGAGTGCTCCTCCAGCTGCTTCAAAAAAAGCTGCGTTACCTTTAATTATCTGTGACCTGAGCTGTGATTTGTCTTTTTCTTTCACATTATGAATGAACTGCATTTTGCAAATATATCCCACGACAACAAAGACAGCAATTAGCTCTATAGATCAATAATTTTTCTGGAAAATCATTCTTTTTTTAAAACTCATTTGGGATTTTAGTGTAGCTAGACAGGCATTAATTGACCTTGAAAACTTCCAGCTAGAAGTTCACCAATTTGGAAATGTAGTGGACACTGTAGTGGGATGTAGTGGAAAAAGGTTACTTCAAAGTACAATGGCATCTTGATCAGATGGGACAATGGACCAAGGAATGGTAGGTAGATTTGATTTGAATAAATCTGAGTTATTGCATTTTGGAAATCAAATTAGGGCAGAACTTGTACTCTAAATGGGAAGGCCTTGGGGAGTATTGCTGAGCAATGAGTCCTGGTGTGCAGGCGCTTGGTTCCTTGAAAGTTGATTCAGAGATAGACAGGATAGTAAAGAGAGCATTTAACACAGAACATAGAATATTACAGTGCAGTACAGGCCCTTCGGCCCTCGATGTTGTGCCGAAATATGAAACAATCTGAAGTCCATCTAAACTACACTATTCCATTATCATCCATATGTTTATCCAATGCCCATTTAAATGCCCTTAAAGTTGGGAGTCTCCTCCTGTTGCATTTGGTACAACTTGCCTTTATTGGTCAGTGCAGTGCATGTAGTTGTTGGGAGGTCCTGTTGTGGCTGTACACTGGTTAGGCCACTTTTGGAATATGCCATGCAATTCTCGTCTCCCTGCTATTGGAAGGATGTTGTGAAATTTGAAAAGGTTCAGAAAATATTTATAAGAATGTTACCTGGGTTGGACAGTTTGAGCTGCAGAGGACAAACTGAATAGGCCTTTGCCTGGAGATTCGGAGGCTAAGGGGTGACCTTACTGAGATTTATAAAGTCAGGAGGAGAATAGATAGGGTATCTAGACAAGATGTTTTCAGCGGGGCGGGGGAGTCCAAAATTAGTGGGTGCATGTTTAAGGTGAGCTGGAAAAGATTTAGAAGGAACCTCAGGGGTAACTTTTTCACACAGAGGGAGGTGAGTGTGTGGAATGAGCTGCAAGGGAAAGTAATGGAGTTTGGTACAATTACAACATTTGAAAAGATGGGTATGTGATTTGGAAAGGCTTAGAAGGATACGGGTCAAAAGCTAGCAAATGGGACAAGATTTATTGGGTATATGTAATTGGGATGGATGAAGTGAACTGAAGCCTCTGTTTCCATTCTTCACAACTTTCTGACTCTGTGATTTGGTGAATTTCAGATGAATAGTTACACACAGGATATTTGTCACTGGAAGTTGATTATCTCATTGAATGTCAAGGTGGTGCTTTTGGATTGCCTCCTGTTGGAGATAATTCCTGCCTGGCAACACTGAAGAACTGTTCTTGTTAGCCATTCATCAGTTAAACCTGAATGGTGCCACATATTTTGGAATAACGACATAGACTACTGCAGGAACTGAGGACTGTGAAACGGTGCTGAGGAATATGATCTGTTAGTTTGTGAGCATTCACAATCTTGGCTCAAACAGACACATTCTCTTTGGAAATGCATATTCGAGTGGCACAAACATGGAACCAGATCATGGAAGCAGCACTGGAGGGGAGTGGGGTTTAAGAACCGGCAGGAAAACAAATACATCCCAAAAATGTGCACATGGGCAGAAGGAGTTTGTTCTTCTTTTGAGGAATGATGCCATAACAGACAAAATATTTTATTCCAATGAAGGGAAAGCTGTATCCATTTTATTGGTTTTGTTAAAATAATGGCGATAAACACCTGGAATAATCTTGCACTGACCATTTGAAAAATCCTGTATATCTTCAGAGATAGCTGGGCTGTCCTCGGCTGAGTAAGTGCTGATACTGTCTGAGTGATGCTGTTTTGAAACACTTTCTGAGCACAGTTGATGAAACAGACAAACAAGTACCATTGGCCAGTACTTCAGAATACATCAGACCTTTCATGGCTTCTCCCACACAGAATCAAACAATTGAGAAAAGGCCCATTGAGACTACACCACCAGGTGCTGATCCAAGTGCATTTAAAGTTTGGGATGTTCCCTGCCTCAACCACCCTCCTAAGCCATGCATTCCAGACACCAAGTAGCCTCATCACAAATAGGACAAACATCTGCTGACAGAATCGGAAGTCCATACCGAAAAAAAAGCTTTAGAATATTGTGAGAACAATGAGCACAGTGTTCTGTACTTTCACTCTTTAGTGTTTTAGCTCATGTTCCAACATCATTTGAAGTGAGATCAGAGTAACCTCCCATGCCACCCATGTTACTTCACTCATTGTGGCATTATGGACCTGAACAAAAATGTGATCAATGCAAATTGGAGACACTCCTGCACTGGTAATGTCCTCGACTGGACAATGGGAAAATCAATCTCTGAAAGTAGTCATTCAAGTCACTTGTCATTCTGGATAGGCACTAAATTGCTGTTCCATGACTATATTGTATTGAAAAACAAAATCCTGGAATCCCTAACAAACAGCTCTGTGTGCACGTCTGCAGCATTTGGATTGGAAGTGTTTCAGGAAGGTAGCTCGCTGTTACTTCCTCCAGAGCTATTGGTGATGACAAATAAACTCAGCCTTTGCTAGTGCCTGCTAAAGCCCATGGTTGAGTGCGTCCATCAAAAAAATCAAGATATTTTATGTTTTCAAAGTTGAGCCCAAAGTCTCATAAGGTAAGACTTTGCTGGATGAGTGTAACCCCAGCGACATCAGGAGCATGGTATGACATTGAGTTCAGGATCCTCATTGTTTCCAATAAGAGGACTGATCGTGCGCTATCAGTGCCACTGAGTTCAAACTTTTCATGGCAATTAATCTCAATGTAACATGCCATCGATACTTGGGATCTTTATTAAAGAAACTTTGCAATGTCTCCTTTAATGGCCATTCACAAATACTTGAAGGTCAACTCAAATGGCAGCTTCACTGTTCTGATTCAGATCAGACAAATTGTGACAGTGAAAAGAAAGAAAATAAATTCTGGAATAAAAATGATCATGTCTAGCAGCATCTGCAATATGACTTTTTCAGAACAGATTCACAACAGACCAGATCTGTTAACTCAAAATCTGTCTCCAGATGTTGCCTCCTATATTGTGTTTCTCCACGAACTTCTATTCAGGTTTCCTTAATCTCCAGAATTTTGCTTTTCTTGATAGGTCCAGATGTTGAACTTGGTTATATTTGGACAATATCGTCCATTCCTGATTCTGTGAGAGCCATTGCGCTGGCTACAGGTGTATTACACCAGTGTCTGTTTCTTAAGTCAAAACATTCTGTGAATATCGTCCTCAATGCAGGAATTTCAGGAAATTGATTTTGAACGAAAATAAATTTCCAAGGCAGCTGCACTTCATGAGACGGCAGAAATAGATTACTGATGACGGCACAATCCGTGCCCTTCACTGAAAGTGTTTCCCCTCAGGCTCTGAAACCTTTTCATACAAATCTCAGAATAATTACAGTAAAGATGGAGGTCACTCAGCCCATCATCTCTGCACGAGCTGGGGGTGAACTATATCCCTACTATTATCCTGTAAAATCCCTATGCACCTAACATTTTGAAATCCCAAAATGTCAGCTTTTCTGCTCGTAAGATGCTGCTGGGCCTGTTGTGTTCAGCCAGCTCTAAACCTTGTTATTTTGAAATCTTTGTCTGCTTTTATTTCTGAATATCCTGTGTGTATATGAACAATTTATCATTCTGCATGCCCCATGATTAAACAGTGTTTAAATAAAATATAATTTCCTATTACAATTAGCATTATCATGGTGTGTTCATATTGTTGTTTGGCATTCCATCTCTCAAATATAACCTGTTTGTTTGCTCTGCATTACATTTCATTCCATCTGTCAGAATAAGTGTTAGCTAAATACTGGTGACATTGGGATATCACTGTCCTCCTCTCCAGTCTCTACAGCCACTGCCCCCATTCCTTTCTGTCTCCGAACCAATGTCACATTCATTCTGTCCCTGGCTCTTTAGTCCCATGGGCTTTAATGAACAACACCATTGTACACACCACGTTTAATTTTAGTTTCGGTCAATTGAATCAAGAAATGTACATGTTACTGCTTTAAAGCACATAAACTGCAATGAAGAACTTTGTATCTTCAACATACAATGTTGTTTTATTACAGCAGTGAGAAATCCACACTTTCTCTGCAAGGCCAACCCAATTTAGTTCAGCATTTTTTTTTGTACAATCAGCACAGTTTTGGCATTTTGCTTGTCTTTTTTGGGAGGGTGGTAGTGTATTGATGCATGTGGTTACAGCATTGCACGTGGACAACAAGGCAGAGCCACTTAACCTGCAAAATGAAAACATCCATCATTCTCCCTCACCACATACATCTTTAGAGCAACTGATGATGGAATATACAACAAATAGCCAACGATGTTAAGATCCAATCCAGCCCAGTTTCAATTGTGAACCGAAGGTTCACTGAAGGTGTATTGAAAGGGGTTAACTGGAAAAATTTGCTCAGTGCCTGTGATTGATGTCAGTCTCTATGGATTCTAACTGCATCACAGGAAGCTTTTCCTCTCCTATAACGAAGGGGCTTTGATCAATGTCTTATCCCATAGTATAAGCGGGAGCATCAGTGACAGCACTAACAGGGATCAGCAGCTGCAGAGAGAGGGAGAGGAGAGATCAGAATCAGAGAACAATAGACTGGAATGTTACAACAATGGATCAGAATCTGAGAACAATAGACTGGAATGTTACAACAATGGATCAGAATCTCAGAACAATAGACTGGAATGTTACAACAATAGACTGGAATGTGACAGCAATGGCCAGGGGTTTATCCTCGGGTCTTTATTATCTTACCGCATCTTGGTCAACGTTATCACTTCGAATACTAGGTGTACTGATGATTGTTCAGGCTGGTTACTGTCCCATTCTCGCTGTTGTTGGTGTTCTTGGTAAGCCTTTCTATCCCTGTCCAGTCACTACTGCCGCAAGGCATATACAACTTTGTTGCCATTTCTGTGACCTGTATTTGGAAAAGATGGAAACAATTATCTTCAGTTTCAATTAAAACCTCACTTCATTGTCCATGAATTTTAGACTCATCCTTCGCAAGCATCTGAGAACAAGGCTTGTTCACAACAATGAGGGCCTTTTTTGATATATGTCTTACTATTGTCTCCATCAACAAATTTGTCCAACACCAGCTCCGTAATATCTGCATTCTTCCCCTGCTGCCTCTGCGCTGTGGCTGGATAAACCATTATCTCTGCTTTGGTAAAATTAATACTTTATGGTTTCCAGCTGTCTTCTGACCAGCCTTCCAAGTTACAAATAATTTGATCACACCCTTGTTCCTGTTTTCAAAGTAACTAGCGATAGGGACACCATGTTAGAGTAGTTAAGTCATTCAGCTGGTAATGCAGAGACACTGGTTATTACATTGTTTATTACGGGTATTGTTTCAAATCCTACCACAACTGGTGGTAGGACTTTAATTCTAATGATAAGAATTGTAACCATGGCCAATTTCACTAATAGCAACCATAAAACCAGCAGCAGTTTGTCAAAAAAAACTATCTCATTTCACTGATCTCCTCTGGTAAAGAAATCTAACGTTATTACCCGCGCTGGATTAAGTGTGAATTCAGACCCACAAAATGTGTTTGGCTTCAAACTGCCTTGTAGAATGGTCACAGCTAAAGGTAATTAATGATGGGCATCAAATGCTTCTTTTGCCAATGATTTTGTCATCCCGTGAAATTTATCTAAATAAAAACAGTAAAACCAAAGAAAGAAATATGTCAGAGATCTGAAACAAAAATAAAACAAAGTGCTGAGGAAAGCGAACAGTTTGGCCGGCTCTGATTAAATAAAAGCGGAGTTAACATTTCAAGTCGACTGAACAAACATCAGAACTGAAATCTGCTGGCAAATATTGTGATTTATGCTGGTGACAGGGATATTTGTTTTGAAGGGGGAAGGAATGAGTTGAATAAATTGAGAGAGAGACAGCGAGAGAAAAATATAAGCAAAGAAATGTGTTGTTGATGATCAGGTGGGATGGAAATAAAATGTGAAATTTATTACTTTTTTTGCCTTTTCCCATATTCCTGAATATCATGCCCATGTAGATACACTTCTAAGTCCCTGCTTAAAGTAAGCTGTGTCACCTCAGTCTGTCTTTCCTGAATGTGGTCATCTTCTTGTATGCATTAATGGTTTGTGGGTGTGACTGGCTGGGCCAGCATTTATTTCCCTTTCCTCGTTGCCCTTGAGAAGGTGTGTGTAAGCATTTTTCTTGCATCTCTACTGTACACATGCTGTATATTGCTGTAAATAGGTCTGTTCTGTGTCATTTCTGTGAGACTTTGTGGTGATTGATATAACTGAGTGGCTGGTTTGGTCATTCCAAATGGCAGTTGAGAGTCAACCACGTTGCTGTTGGTCTGGAGTCACATGTAGGCCAGGCCAGGTAAGGATGGCACATTTCCTTCCCTGAAGGCCATGAGTGAGCCAGGTGGGTTTTTGTTTTCCCAATGATCAATGATGGCTTAATAGTTTCATTATTCCAGGAATTTCAATGAATTCAAATTCCACAATCTGCCATGGCACGATTTGAATTGGGGTGTGGGTCATTACCTGGGTCTTTGGATTAATAGTCTAGAAATAATACCACAAGGCCATCCCATCCCCAACATCCCCAGTCACCTCCAGCAGCAATAGTGGTGATGCTGTTCCTGTGGCTGTGGTACAGAAAATTGTGCAATTACATTGGCAACTGCTTCTATTCAGTGTGGGCACATTACAATTTCAGTTCATTGTGACCGCACAGAGATATAACAGTTTATCAGCCAGGAAAATAAACTAAAGAGAGGAAGGCATTTTCAACACTGAGAGAGTGCGCCATGTATGCACGAGGGAGAGGGGAGTATGGTCATCAAGTGACCTGGTTTCATTCCAGAACTTCCTCAGAGATAGTAGGAACTGCCAATGCTGGAATCTGAGATAACAAGGTGTAGAGTTGGATGACCACTACGGGCCAGGCAGTATCAGAGGTTCAGGAAAGTTGATGTTTTGGGATTTGAAAATGTTAGGTGTACATTCTGACTGGGAAGTTTGCTGGTGTCTCTCGGGAGGATTGAAATGAGCTTGGCAGGGGTGTGGGAATCAATGCAAAGTGAATGGACTAAAAGGCAACTGGAGAATAGGGCCAGTAAGGCTCAGAGAAAGAACAGTCTGGGGCTGGTTGCTGATCAAAGCGGATCTCATAGACTGAAGTTCACCTGTTTCAATGCAAGAAGTGTGACAGGTAGGGCAGAAGAATTTGGAGCTTCGATTAGTACTGAGAGCTATGATGTTGTTGCTATTACAGAGACTTGGTTAAGGGAGGGACAGGATTGATCACTAAACGTTCCAGGATACTGGTGTTTCAGGCAGGATTGAGGCAGGTAGATAATGGTTGGGGGAGTTGCACTACTTGCTAAGGTGATTATCACAGCTGTACCACGGGAGGGCACCTCAGATGGCTCACACAGCGAGGCAATATGGGTAGAACTCAGGAACTGGAAGGTTGTAATCACAATGTTTCGGGTTCACAATAGGCCTCCATAGAATCTGCAGGAGATAGAAGAACAGGTTTGTAGCCAGACTTTGGCAAGATGTAAAAGTACAAGGTTGTTGTTGTGGGTGATTTTAACTTCCCATACATTGACTGGGACTCACTTAGTGCTTGGGCCTCGGATGGGGCAGAGTTTGAAAAGAGCATCCAGGAGGGTTTTTTGAATCACGATGTAGACAGTCCATCTTGGAAAGGGGCCGTACTGGACCTAGTATTGGGGGATGAACCTGTCCGGGTGGTCGATGTCTCAATGAGGGAATAGCTCAAAGACTGTGATCACAATTCAGTAAGTTTAAGGGTCCTGATGGATAATGATAGTTGTAGTTATCGAGTGAAGGTGTTAAATTGGGGCAAGGCTAATTATAACAATATTAGGCAGGAACTGAAGAATGTAGATTGGGGCAGATGTTTGAGGGCAAATTCACATCTGGTATGTGGGAGGCTTTCAATTGTAAGTTGCTGGGAACTCAGGACAAGTACGTTACACTCAGGATGAGGGAAAGTACGGCAAACTTAGGGAACCTTGGATAATGGGAGATATTGTGAGCCTAATTAAAAAGAAAAAGGAAGCATTTATTTAGGCCAGGAGGCTGGGAATATACGAAGCAAGGGTGGAATATAAGGAAAGATGAAAGAAATTTAAACGAGGAGTCAGAGCGTCTATCAAGGTGTCATGAGAAGTCATTGACCAACAAGATTAAGGAAAATCCCAGATATACATACAACGAGCGAGAGGGTAGCCAGGCAGAGGGATGGCCCACTCAAGGACAGGGAAGGGAGTTTATATATGGAGCCAGAGGAATATGGCGAGGTATTAAATGAGCACTTTGTGTCAGTATTTACCATGGAGAAGGATGTGGTAGATGATGAGTCTGGGGAAGGGTGTGTAGATAGTTTGGGTCATATTGAGATCAAAAGTGTGGCGTTCCTCAGGAATCAGTGTTAGAACCTTTGTTATCTGTCATATATATAAATGATTTGGAGGAGAATGTAACTGGTTTGATTAGTAAGTTTGCTGATGACACAAAGTTTGTTGGAATTGCGGACAGCGATGAGGACCGTCAAAGGACAAAGCTGAATATCGACAGGTTGGTGATTTGGGCAGAGAGATGGCAGATGGAGTTCAATCTGGAAACATGTGAGGTAATGCATTTTGGAAGGTCTCATCCAGATGGAAAATATCCAGTAAATGGCAGAACCCTGAAGAGCACTCATAGGCAGTGGGATCTGGGTGTCGAGATACACAGATCAGGCTACGCAGTTGGAAAAGGTAGTCAACAAGGCATATGGCATGCCGACCTCAATTGGCCTGGGCATTGAGTATAAAAATTGGAAGGTAATGTTGCAACCTGTCCTGTCTCAGAGACCATTGAAGAGTTCAACACGGGTCTGGAGTCACTTTTATGACATACCAGGAAAGCACAGTAGATTTGCACCCTGAAAGTACATTGTTGAAGCACATTGGTTTTAACAATCAATATTGGCTTCAAGACCCACTTTTACTGACACCAGGTTTGAAATTTCGGTACTTTGTGAATTGTCTTCCCATTCCTTGGCTGCCAAAGCATTAGCCTGGTCTGGATTAGTATTCTAATGATATTTCCACAATGGCACCATCTCCACATGGGGACCCATCAGAAACCACACTGAGCAGGTTATTTCTGTGCTGCCTGACAGCTCTGTCAAAAACAACTTCAAACAATTCGACGATCTTGATGAGACTGAGGGTGTGGCATTTGGTCAGATTGTAACTATTCTCCTCTTAGGGGACTGGGCTCAGCTGAGTGATTGTCCACATTGCCAGGTAGGTGTCAGAGTTGTGGCTGGAATGAAACAGCTTCCCCAGGGGCACGGCTTGTTGTGCAGCACAAGCCTTCAGTCCCATTGCAGGAATGGCGACAGGGCCAGTTATCTTCTTCATGTCTTTAGTTTATCATCTTTTGCTTGGTATCATGTGGAGTGAATTGAATTGGTTGAAGACTGGCATCTGTGATTTTGTCGGGGGTCATGATGAGGGTGAGCTAATTCATCCACTCAACACTTCTGGCTGAGGACGGTGCAAATACTACATCCTTGACTTTTGTCCTGATGTGGAGGGCTGTTCCATTGTTTAGGATGGGGATATTTGTGGAGCCCTCTCCTCCAGGGAGTTGTTTAACTGTCAATCACCATTTAAGACTGGTTGTGGCAGGGCTTCTGGTCTGTTGCTGTTGCAATCACTTTGCCCTGTCTGTAATGTGTTGGTTCTGCTGTTTGGAATACAAGCAGCCAAATCTGGCATTTATAATGGGCTGGCATCAGTTTCAGGTTCAGATGGTTCTGACCCTGGCGTGTTTGCCTGCACTCGTCAATGAACCATTGATCAGCTTCATGGTAACAATAGACTGAGGGATTCTCTGGGACAAAAAGTTACCGGTTGTGGTTGAACACAATTCTGCTTCTGCAGTTGCTGTGGTTTACATCACCACATGAATGCCCAGTTATACGTTGCACTATGTGCAATGTAATTGTGCTGCCTGAAGTTTGGTACTTTGCTCTGGTACGTCCCAGAGAATACATGGCGGTGGGAATAGAGCTAGTGCAAGAGTTACAGGGTCAGACAGCTCTTCAGTCCAACCAGTACATGTCAAACATAATCCCAAACTATCTTAGTCCCCACCTGCCTGGGCTTGACCAGGCTTGGAGGGCCAAATTTTCTTTCTTCTTTGATCTTTGTAAGTTCCCTTCTAAGTTGTTCCCCTCTCAGCTTTGAACTTAGCACTTGACTTTTGGCCTCCCCTCCCCTTGAGAAATGACCCTGGTTATTCAGAATATTCATGGAATTGAAATTTCATAAACCTCTGTCATGTCACCCCTCAGCCTCTGACACTCCACAGGAAAACCTTTCAAACTATTCGGCCTCTCCCTACAAGTCAAACCCTCCAGTCGAGGAACATCCTTGTAAATTTTTTTCTGCACCCTCTCAAAAATAACAACTTTCTTCCTTTAGCAGACCCAACCGATATGTGTGCAGTATTATCAAAGTGTCCTCATCAATGTCCTGTACAGGAGCAACGTGCCATCCCAACCCCTATACCCAATGCTCTGACTGATTAGGGCAATCATGACAAATGTGTCCTTCCCTACAATGTCTCACATGCTACTCCACTTTCAAGGAACTATATGTGTGCACCCAAGGTCTCTTTATTCAGCAACAGTCCCCACGGCCCCAGCATTAACTGTATAACACCATAAGACGATAAGACATAGGAGTGTAAGTAAGGCCATTGAGCCCATCAAGTCCACTCTGCCTTTTAAATCATGGCTGATGGGCATTTCAACTCCACTTCCCTGCACTCTCCCTGTAGTCCTTGATTCCTTGTGAGATCAAGAATTTGTCGATCTCTGCCTTGAAGGCATCCAACGTCCTGGCCTCCATTGCACTCCGTGGCAATGAATTCCACAAGCCCACCACTCTCTGGCCGAAGAAATGTCGTCTCATTTCAGTTTTAAATTTATCGCCTCTAATTTTAAGTCTGTGCCCACGGGCCAAAGAACAAAGAACAAAGAAAATTACAGCACAGTAACAGGCCCTTCGGCCCTCCAAGCCCACGACAATCAAGATCCTCTGTTAGCGAGTTTTGAGAAGATTTGTAGCTCAAGTTGAGTTTCTGGGTGTGAGTTTTCTTGCTGAGCTGGAAGGTTAGTTTTCAGACGTTTTGTCACCATTTCAGGTAACATCATCAGTGAGCCTCCAATGAAGCGCTGGTGTTCTGTCCCGCTTTCTATTTATCTGTTTAGGTTTCCTTGGGTTCGAGATGTCATTTCCTGTTCTTTTTCTCAGAAGATGGTAGATGGGCTCCAAATCAATGCGTTTATTGATGGAGTTCCGGTTGGAATGCCATGCTTCTAGGAATTCTCGTGCGTGTCTCTGTTTGGCTTGTCCTAGGATGGATGTGTTGTCCCAATCAAAGTGGTGTCCTTCCTCATCTCCATGTAAGGATACTAGTGATAGTGGGTCATGTCGTTTTGTGGCTAGTTGATGTTCATGTATCCTGGTGGCTAGTTTTCTGCCTGTTTGTCCATTTGATTGTCCATTTGTCCTGTTTGATTGGGACAACACATCCATGCTAGGACAAGCCAAACAGAGACACGCTCGAGAATTCCTAGAAGCATGGCATTCCAACCGGAACTCCATCAACAACCACGTTGATTTGGAGCCAATCGATCATCCTCTGAGAAAAAGAACAGGAAATGACATCACCAACCCAAGGAAACCGAAACAGATAAATACAAAGTGGGACATAACACCAGCGCTTCATCGGATGCTCGCTGATAATGTTACCTAGAATGGTGATGAAACGTCTGAAAACTAACCTTCCAGCTCAGCGAGCAAACTCACATCCAGAAGATCCTCTGTCTAACCTGTCATCTATATTCTAACGGTCTGGGTCCATTTTCCCCCAATCCATCCATATACCTGTCCAAATATATCTTAAAAGATGCTAACGTGTCTGCGTCTGCCACCTCCGCTGGCAACGTGTTCCAAGCACACACCACCCTCTGTGTAAAGAACTTACCACGCATATCTCCTCTCACTTTGAACTCATGACCCCTCGCAATTGAATCCCCAAATCTTGGAAAAAGCTTTTTGCTATCCACCCTGTCTATGCCCCTCATGATTCTGTAGACCTCAATCAGGTACCCCCTCAATCTCTGTCTTTCTAATGAAACTAATTCTCATCTACCCAACCTCTCTTCATAGCTAGCACCCTCCATACCAGGCAACATCCTGGTGAACCTCCACTGCACCCTCTCCAAAGCATTCACATCCTTTTGGTAATATGGCGAATAGAGCTGTACACAATACTCCAAATGTGGCCGAACCAAAGTCTTATACAACTGCAACATGACCTGCCAAATCTTGTACTCAATACCCTCTCCAATGAAGGAAAGCATGCCATATGTCGTCTTGACCACCCGATTGACCTGCGTTGTCACCTTCAAGGAACTATGGACCTAAACACTCAGGTCTCTCTGTTCACTAATTATCACTCGGTTTTTTCCATTTACTGTATTGTTCGTCCTTGAATTTGATCTTCCAATATGTATCACCTCGCATTTGCCCGGATTGAACTCCATCTGCCATTTATCTGCCCAACTCTACAGTCTATCTATATTCTGCTGTAATTTCTGACAGACCCCTTCACTATCAGCGACTCCACCAATCTTAGTGTCATCTGAAAACTTGCTGATCAGACCACCTGCACCTTCCTCCAGATCATTTACATATATCACAAACAACAGTGGTCCCAGCACAGATCCCTGTGGAACACTACTCGTCACAGGTCTCCAATTTGAGAAACTCCCTTCCACTACAACTCTCTGTCTCCTGTTGCCTAGCCAGCTTTTTTATCCATCTAGCTAGCACACCCTGGACCCCATGTGACTTCACGTTCTCCATCAGCCTGCCATGCGGAAACTTATCAAATGCCTCACTGAAGCCCATGTACATGACATCTACAGCCTTTCCCTCATCAATCAACGGTCTCCCGTCCTCAAAGAATACTATTCAGTTGGCAAGACATGACTTTCTCTGCACAAAATATTGTTGCCTATCACTGATGTGCCCATTTGCTTCCAAATGGGAATAGATCCTATCTCTCAGTATCTTCTCCAGTCGCTTTCCTTCCACTGACGTCAGGCTTACCGGCCGATAATTACTTGGATTATCCTTGCTGCCCTTTTTAAACAAGGGGACAACATTAGCAAGTCTCCCGTCCTCCGGGACCTCACCCGTGTCTAAGGATGCTGCAAAGATATCTGTTAAGGCCCCGTCTGTGTCCTCTCTCGCTTCCCTCAGCAACTGGAATAGATACCATCCAGTCTAGGAGACTTGTCCACCTTAATGACTTTTAGGATACCCAACACTTCCTCCTTTCTGATGTCAACTTGACCTAGAGTAAGCAAACGTCTGTCCCTAACCTCAACATCTATCATCTCCCTCTCCTTGGTGAATACCGATGCAAAATACTCGTTAGGAATGTCACCCATTTTCTCTGAATCAGCACATAACTTACTTTCTTTGTCCTTAAGTGGGCCAATCAAATTTCTAGTTACCCACTTGCTTTTTATATATGAATAAAAGGTTTTGGGATTTTCCTTAACCATGTTTGCCAGCAATATCTCATGTCCTCTCTGAGCCCTCTTAATCCTTCATTTCAGATTCGATCTACATTCCTGATATTCTTGCAAAGCTTCGTCTGTCTTCAGTCGCCTAGACCTCATGTATGCTTCCTTTTTGCTCTTGGCTAGTCTTACAATTTCAACTGTCATCCATGGTTCCTTCATCTTGCCATTTCTATTCCTCATTTTCACAGGAACATGTCTCTCCTGCACGCTAATCAACCTCTCCTCAGAAGCCTCCCTCATATCAAATGTGGATTTACCTTCAAACAGTTTCTCCCAATCTACATTCCTCAGATTCTTCAAAATCTTGGTATAGTCAGCCTTCCCCCAGTTTAGTACTCTTCCTTTAGGACCACTCCCATCCTTGTCCATGAGTATTGTAAAACTTACGGAATTGTGGTCGACATTTCCGAAGTAGTTCCCTGCTGTAATATCAACACCTGGCCGGGTTCATTCCCCAGCACCAGGTCCAGTATGGCCCCTTCCCGAGTTGGACTACATACATACTGCTCCAGAAAACCCTCCTGGACACACCTTACAAATTCTGCTCCGTCTTGAACCCTCACATTGATTAAATCCCAGTCAATGCTGGGAAAATTAAAATCTCCCATCACCACCAGCCTGTTTCTCCTGCACCTTTCCATTATCTGTTTGCATATTTGGACCTCTATCTCAAGCTGGCTGTTGGGAGACCTGTAGTACAGCCCCAACATTGTTACTGCATCCTTCCTATTTCTGAGTTTTACCCATATTGCTTCATTGCTTGAGTGCTCCATGTGGCCCTCCTTCAGTACGGCTGTGTTATTGTCTTTGACAAGTACTGCAACTCGTCCACCCCTTTTACCTCCCTGTCTAACCCCACTGAAGCATCGATATCCTGGGACAACTAGTTGCCAATCATACTCTTCTCTCAACCAAGCCTCAGTAATAGCGTTAATATCATATTTCCAGGTACAGATCCAAGCCCTAAGCTCATCTGCCTGATCAACTACACTTCTTGCATTAAAACAAATGCACCTCAGAGCACCTGTCCCTTTGTGTTCATCATCTGCTCCCCGACTACTATTCCCTTTAGTCACACTGACTCCAATAACTAGTTCCCTACAGGCTTTCGTTCCTACCTCTTTTCTGTCCAATATTTGGTTCCCACCCCCCTGTCACATTAGTTTAGACCCTCCCCCACAGCATTAGCAAATGTACCCCCAAAGTCATTGGTTCCAGTCCGGCTCAGGTGCAGACCATCCAATTTGTAATACTCCCACGTTTCCCAGAACCGGTTCCAATGTCCCAAAAATCTGAACCTCTCCCTCCTCCACCATTTCTCAAGCCACGCATCCATCCTAGCTATTCTTTCATGACTGCACTGACTAGCACGTGGCACATGTAGCAATCCTGAGATTACTACCTTTGAGGTCCTACTTTTTAACTTGGCTCTTAACTCCCTAAATTCTGCTTGTAGGATCTCCTCCCGTTTTCTGCCTATATCGTTGGTGCCTATATGCACCACGACAACTAGCTGTTCGCGCTCTCCTTTCAGAATGTTCTGCAGCCGATCGGAGACATCCCTGACCCGTGCACCTGGGAGGCAACATACCATTCGGGAGTCCCGTTTTCGATCGCAGAACCGCCTATCTATTCCCCTTACAATTGAATCCCCAATGACTATCGCCCTTACGCTCTTTTTCCTGCCCAAATAAATGAAGACAGCCCCCTCTCGAGGTAAGCTTTTTAAAGTGGGAATAAAAAACGTTACCTTCCCGGCAGCCTCCTGGTGCTCTCTCTGCCTGGCTCTCACTCTCCTCCTGCCTAACAGAAACAACTTAATCTCCCCTAGTCTCCCGCCTAACAGAAACAACTTCCTAGCATCCACCCCTTCTGAGCCATCCATTATTTTGTAAGTTTCTATTGGGTCTGCCCTCAACCTTCTAAACTCTAATGAGTACAATCCCAGGGTCCTTAGCCATTCATCATACATTAAACCTACCATTCCAGGGATCATCCATGTGAATCTCCGCTGGACACGCTTCAGGGCTAGTATGTCCTTCCTGAGGCGTCGGACCCAAAGTCCTGCCCTGCTTTACTCTACCAAATGCAAATCTCTCATTTATCTGAATTAACCTCCATCAGCCACACCTTGGCCCATTGGCCCATCTGATCAATGTCCCGTTGCACTCTGAGATAATCTGCCCACGGCACCACTCTGATTTCATCTGTAAACTTACTAATCATGTCTCTGATATTCACATCCAAATCCTTTATTTTAATGATGGAAAGCAGGGAACTCAGCACTGATACTTGCAGCACACGGCTGGTCACTGGTCTCAGTCTGTAAAACAATCCTCCACCTTCTAGCCAATTTTGAATTCAATTGGCTCGCTCCCCCTGGATCCCATGTGATTCCCCATTACGAATCTGTCTACCATTCGGAACGTTATGGAACACCTTGTTGAAGCCGTAATGGAAAATGACTGCCACACTGACTTCATCAACCTTCTTTATCACCTCTTCAAATTAATCAAGTTAGTGAGACTTGATTTACACTGCACTAAGCAATGTTTTCTATCCCTATTCACTTCTTGCCTTTCTAAATGCATGTAAATCCTATCCCCAGAATCCCCTCCTACAACTTATCCAGCTTTCATGACAGGCTCACTGGACTCTGGCACACTGGCTTGCCGGGTCACTGTTTCCTTTTCGAGTCCCACCTCTCCCCTGATCACTACAAATTTTAAATGTAACCAGGTTGGTGATGTGGCTGATAATATAGGTCTCAGACTGGATCAGGGTCAGTGTAAGGAAAGAGTCAGACAGTTTTCTTTAATCTGCTAAAATGACACATTTATGACCAAACCAATTTTACTCAAACTATAATGCAAAGAAGAAAGACACACACACACACACACACACGCACACACACACGTTTGATGACAAGCTGAAATATTAATTTGAAAGAACTTTGTCCACGTAACAGTTGAACTCATGATAAAAGGAAAAATGACAGAGATTGTCCAAAATGTTATTCTGCTTCCAAATTTATTCTGCTCACACAAGTTGTTAGCAATGGGATTTTTCCTGGAACTGTCAGATTTGGCTGAATTCCGTTTGCTACAGGCAGTGGGAGATTCCACTTAACCCTCATCATGAATCCTCCATGAGTGGGAAAGATGATTGGTGCGTTTTCAGCTCTCATACATTGATGCGATGACGAACAAGGAAATAGAGAGGGAGCGATAGGCTGTTGCTTTTCAGGCAGGTTGCGTTTCTTTTCCCCTCTCTGAGTTGAATCGTGCAATAATGCTATCCAACCCCCAAACATGAACATGTGAGGTCCTATTGAACATTGTCCGAGCTATTTATTTCCATCACATTCCCTGCTCCATGTTGACGCATCATTGCTGCTGTCATACACAGAGTCATTTCCTGAGCAACAAAAGGGCCTGCTTGATTTAAAGACATGTTTATATGTGCCTGCATAATTTAAAAATAACAAGTCTTGATGTCTTCACAACATCTATATTAAAATGAATGTGTCTTACTCCGAAAGAAATACAGAAATTAGTGGAAAATGTCAGCAGCCTCCTTCCTCAGTGTTTTATTTTTTAAATTATTGCCCAGTTGTATTCTCCCAATCAAGACAAATTCTCCGTCAGGTATTCACCAATTACACTGTCCTCATGTTCTTATATAGTCAAGAATATTTCTGGTTCTCAGAACTAAACTGTTAATCATCCATAACATGATTCATCACAGGACAGTGTATAGAGAACCATTTTTGAAAAGTTTCAAAGGCCATTGTGATTTTTTTTTTATTTTCGGGCATCTTACCTACAGACAGAGCATGAGATGGATTCTCAGCAATGCCCTGTACAGAAGCAGGGAAGCATGCCTAACATCATACCCAGCACCCTTTTCAAGAAACAGCACTATTCCATTTACTTTCCAAATCGCTTGCGACATCTTCAGACTAACTTGATATGATTTCTGTATCAGGACACACAAATCACTCAGTAGCACCGATCTCTGCGTTACTTCTCCAGTCATATAATTTACTGCTGTTTTATCCTTTCCCCAAAACACAAATGTCCCACAATCCACACTGTACTGTTTTATTTGCATTGCCGGAAGTTTGCTCCCAAACACCCCCTGTCTACACACCAGTGTAGATCGCCTCCCTCCACTTGTCATCTTATTGGGTGACTATAATGCTGTACTAGCACATTGAGCTCCAATCCGAACAGCCCTTCATCGAAATTGTTCATCTGGATTGTAAACTGTTGATGAACTCACAACATTCCTTGAGGAATTCCACGAGTCGCAGCTTTCCAGCCTGAACCTGAATAAGTTTCGATATACTGCATTTCTTGTTAGTGAACCAGGATTCACTGAGTCACAGCCCAGAAAGGTTGCAGGGCCTCTGCTGTGGTGTGTAGCTGGTTGTCGAGGTGTTTCTGAGCTCAGCAACACACCATTAGGGCCATTTGTTTTTAGATCATCAGGTAGAGGTTGCACTGTCAATGATTCTGATCCCTGAGTGTTAAAAAAACAAGCACAGAGCAGAGACTAACGTTTGAGGAGAATGCTGTATGGTCGAAAATGCTGTCTTTTAGATGCAGCAATAAATCTAGTCTGCCCTCTCAATCAGGTGCTCAATTTTCCCCAGAAATGTATCGAGGAGAAGGGGAGGTTTCCTATCAGTCTGGTTAACATTTGTCCCTTTAACAACACCACGGGTACAGATAATCTTAATGATTAATTTCATTTTTGGCTGTGGGTGCTTTGTGGAAAAATTGCCACAATTGGTACACAATAAAATAAAATATCGTTGACGAGTGACCTTACAGACGTTTGAATGTCATAAGGGACACAGGAGTGTAAACAGCCAAGGTCTTTTCCCCGGCGTGGGGGAGTCTAAAACGAGAGGGCACAGCTTTAAGGGGAGAGGAGAAAGTGTTAAAAGGGACTTAAGGGGCAACATTTTCATGCAGAGGGTGATGTGTTAATAGAATGAGCTGCCAGAGGAAGTGGTGGAGGCTGGTACAGTTACAACATTTAAATGGCATCAGGATGGGTATATGTTTCGGAATAGTTTAGAGAGGAATGGACCAAATGCTGGCAAATGGGCCCAGATTTATTTCGGATATCTGGATGGCGTGGATGAGTTGGAACGACGGGCCTGTTTTCATGCTGTATATCTCTGTGTCTCTATGATAACAACCATGACTGTTTGAATGGGGACATCCTTTTCCTCTGTAACAGCTTTGAAGGGTGGAGTGAGACAACAACAAACAGGATACGAGCTGCAGTTGGCCAATTGGACCCTCGAGATTGCTGCTTAATTTAGAAAGATCATGGCTGATCTGTTTGTGGCTGAACACACTTTTCCTGCTTATTCCCAATAATGGTTCTCTTGTCCATAAAAGGTCAGTTGAGCTCCGCCTTGAATATCTTCACTAACCCAGTGTTCACTATTCCCTGGGGATGAGAACACCACAGACAGCACAATATTAAATAGAAAAATATATTCGTATCTCAGTCTTAATTGGGACACTCCTTAAAGTGTGTTAGTCTCACAGCAAATTACCTTCTCTAAATATTCCCGATACCTTCAGACAAGACAGTGTAAGAAATTGGAGCAGAATTTGCCATCTGGCCCATCGAGTCTGCTCTGCTGTTCGATTATGCTTGACATATTTCTCAAAACAATTCTGTTGCCTTCTCACCATAACCCTCGAGCTGCTTATTCATCAAAATGTATCTATCTCCACGGCTGTGTGCGTGTATGCAAGTGCGTGCGTGTGCGTGTGTGTGTGTGTTTCTGCTTTATGACAGGAGACAGGGTGGTCATGGAGGATTGTCCTACAGACTGGAAGCCTGTGGTTAGCGGTGATCCACAGGGATCGGTGCTAGATTTACTTTTGGTTGTCATTTAAATGAATGATTCAGATGAAAAATATAGAAGGCAAGGTTTGCAAGTTTACGGATGACACTGAGATTATTTGAACGATGGGCAGACAAGGTTATCCAAGATTACAAAGAGATCCCGAGCAAATGAATGAATCATAAAGATGTACAGTATGGGAACAAATCCTTTGGTCCACATGTCCATGCTGCCCAGGTATCCGAAATTAATCTCATCCCATTTGCCAGCATTTGGCCTACATTCCTCTGGACCCTTCCAATACGTATACCCATCCTTTGAAATGGCGTTTCCACAAGCCTGCAGGACTTTATCTGGAAGTTCATTCGTATGGTTTTTTTAAATCTTTCCCGTTGTTCCCGTTGGCCTTCTAATGTTTGACTGCCCATACTCTCAGAAAAAACCCTGACTCTTCACCCTATCCAGGCCCTTCATGATTTTATAAACACATATAAGGTGCACATTTTCAGCCAATCAACACGAATGGCTGTGCTTTCTGTTATCCCGGGCCTGAATTCTGAAATTCAACACTGGTCCTTCTCAATCGAGTAACAATTCTGGAAAAAATTTCACCAACTTGTTTAGACATTTTATGAAGCACTGCTGTGGGATTTGATTCAAGACCTCTGATCCAAAGGTGAAGGCCACCACACTGTGATGGCCCCTGAATCTACACTCTGACTGTCCCGTATATTTGCTCATCAACCTGCTCTGACAGGCTGTGACACACCTCTGCGACTGGCAGGAGTTGTATCCAGAACTTCTGGTCCAGAGCAAGTGACATTATCATAGATTCAGAGATTGGAATTGAATCAGAGCACAGGCACAGAGGCATTGGTGCTACCCATTACACAAGACCAAAGACATGCCCAGATTTTGGGTCACATTTTACGTGCCAACTTTCAGCTGAGTTTGGATGTATCAAATTCTGGTTAAATTTACTGAATTACACAGGAAAGATTTTTCAGCATTGAACAAATGCAAGGTACTTGCCTCAACTACAGGATGTTGAGGGAATGTGCTGTGCCATTGAGGTAAACTATTAACATCTTTAATTGCTAGGCTATGATCTCCAGCTTAAATGGTCATTATCTGAAATCCTCCCTCGTCTGACCCCTTCTCCCACCGGCAACACACCCACTCCTCCTGGACACCATCCCCAGGCCTCCTACCCGCCCCCCCCGACTTCTTCATCTCCAACTGGCATTGAGACATCAATTGCCTCAACCTCTCCACCTCTCTCACACACTCCAACTTTGCCCGGCAGAACATACAGCCCTCCGCTCCCTTGTCTCCAACCATCACCTCAATATAAAACCGGCGGGGCGGACAAGGGAAGCGCAGTTGTAGAATGTCACACTGACCTCTACATTGCTGAGACCAGATGCCAGCTCTCTGACACCTCCCTCTACTGACTCCTTGATCATGACCCCACCCCTGACCACCAATACATCATCTCCCAGACCATCCTCAACCTCATCACCTCAGGTGACCTCCCACTCACAGCCTCCAACCTCATTGTTCCCTAATTCTGCACTGCCCGCTTCTATGTCCTTCCCAAAATCCACAAAGCTGCCTGCCCTGGTCAACCCATTGTGACTGCCTGCTCCTGCCCCACCGAACTTATCTCCACCTATCAGGACTCCATTTTCCGCCCCTTGGTCCAGCAACTCCCCACAAATGTCCATGATACCACCCACGCCCTCCACCTCCTCCAGAACTTCCAATTCCCTGGTACCCAACACCTCATCTTCACCATGGACCTCCAATCCCTGTATAAATGTAATCCCCATACAGATGACCTAAAGGACCTCTGCTTCTTCCTGTCCCCCAGGCCCGAACAGTCCCCCTTCACTGACACTCTTGTCCGCTTAGCTGAACTCATCCTCACCATTAATAAATTCTCCTTCAAGTCCTTCCACTTCCGACAGACAAAGGGGTTGGCCACAAGTACCCGCATGGGCCCAAGCTATGCCTGCCTCTTTGTAGGGTACATAGAACAATCCCTTTTCCGAAGCCACGCTGGCCCTAAACCCCACCTCTTCCTCCCTTATATTGATAACTGTATCAGTGCTGCCTCGTGCTCCCACAAGGAGCTCAAACAGTTCATCCACTTCACCAACATCTTCCACCCCAACCATGAGTTTCCCTGGACCATTTGTGACACATCTCCCTCCTTCCTGGGCCTCAATGTTTCCATCTCTGGAAACCACCTGCAAACCAATATCCATTTCAAGCCTACCAACTCCCACAGCTACATAGAATACACATCTTCCCACCCACCTTCCTGCAAAAATGTCATCCTCTATTCCCAATTGCTTTGCCTCCTCTGCATCTGTTCCTGAGATGAGGCATTCCACTCCCAGACATCCCAGATGTCTTCGTTTTTCAAGGGTTGCAACTCACCCTCCACAGTGGTTGAAAATACCCTCAAACGCATCTCTCATGTTTCCCGCAACTCATCCCTCACACACCCTCCCCTCAATAAAACCAGAACAGAATCTTCTCATCCTTAGGTGCCCCACCCGCCCTGACCACTCACACCAACCTCCGGATTCAACACATCATCCTCCAGCACCTGTGCCATCTGCAACCTTACCCCACCACCACAGACATTTTTCCCTCGCCACTCTTCCCTTCTTTCCGGAGGGACCACTTTCTCCATGAATCTCTTGTCCGCTCCACACTACCCTCCAGCTCCGCCTCACCCGGCTCTTTTCCCTGCAACTGCGAGAAGTGCGGAACCTGCCCCGACCCCACGACCCCGTACCCTCCATCCCAGGCTGCAGGAAAACCTTCCACATCAAACAGATGTTCACCTGCACATCTGCTGATATATATTGTATCCCCTGTTGCTGATGTGGCCTCCTCTTCATTTGGAAAAAAGTGAAGCCTTCGAGACCACTTTGTGGAACATCTACGCTCCACACCGTGGATGACATGTCCATCCTCGGCCTCATCCAATGCCACAATGATACAACCCGAAGGCTGCAGGAACAGGACCTCATATTTTTCTTGGGAACCCTGCAGCCTAATGGTATCAATGTGGGCTTCACAAGCTTCAAAATCTCCCGACCCCCAACTGCACCCCAAAACCAGCCCAACTCGTCCCTGCCTCCCTGACCTGTCCATCATTTCTTCCACTGATCCACTCCTCCCACCTCAACCCCCGCCCCTACCTCCTACGAACCAGTCTCATCCCTGTCTCCCTGGCCTGTCCATCTTCCCTTGACTGACCAACCTCCACCCTAACTCCCCACCTAGACTCGCCTTTACTGGCTCCATCCCAGCCTCCTTGACCTGTCTGTCTCCTCTCCACCTATCTGTTCGTTTATCCATCTTCCATCCACCTCCCCCTCTCTCTCTCTATTTATTCCAGAATCCCCTTCCCCTCCCCCATTTCTGAAGAAGGGTGCAGACCCAAAAAGTCAGCTTTCTTGCTCCTCTGATGCTGCTTGGCCTGCTGTGTTCATCCAGCTCGATACGTTGTTATCTCAGATTCTCCAGCAGCAGCAGTTGCTACTATATCTGGAGACTGCAATGTCAGGGAAAGAAATTCTGCAGACATGTTCTGCACTATGAAGAATCTCGATCAGCCATTACTGAACACCAGACACGACAAAAGAGCATAATTTCCAACCCCAAAAGATCATATTGCAGCTCACTATTTCCCACTTCTAAGGTGTGACTGCCCTCCTCCTAAAAGCATTAAATGTTACACAGAAACAAATTATATTCTAGGATCAAAAACAAAGTTGCTGGAAAAGCTCATCAGATCTGGCAGCATCTTTGAAGGAAAAAAACATAGTCAATGTTTGGTGTTCAGTGACCCTTCCTCAGAATTGATGGTGGCTGAGAAAATGTCAGTTTATATGTTGAAAATAGGGAGGTGGGTGGGCTAGAGAGTAACCGAGATGCTCGGGCCCAAAGAGAGAGAAAGAAGTTGGACAGACAAAGGAGTTAATAACGACCAGGCTGGGAGGGTGAGTAGTTGTTAATAGGGACTGTTAGTGACTAACAACAGGGAGTGTGTAATGGCAGGGTATGTGGTAACAAGGCCTGGTGTGTGCAGTGGGGTGTGGGACATGGGAGAGCTTAGCCCCTAAAATTATTCAACTCAATATTGAGTCCGGAGGGCTGCAGGGTCCCCAAGTGGCAAATGAGGTGTTGTTCCTCCAGCTTGCTTTGGGCTTCACTGTAACACTGCAGCAAGCCAGAGACAGAGATGTTGGCCAGGGAGCAGGGTGGCGCATTAAAGTGGCAGGCAACAGGCAGTTCAGAGACTTTTTTTACAAG
Organism: Stegostoma tigrinum; assembly: GCF_030684315.1. NCBI lineage: Eukaryota > Metazoa > Chordata > Chondrichthyes > Orectolobiformes > Stegostomatidae > Stegostoma > Stegostoma tigrinum. The sequence continues at coordinate 4,354,815 of NW_026728419.1, read as the reverse complement.
CCAAGCACAGATGTTCTACCTCGCGTTCAGCATGTCTTCACTTCATTTCCCAATGCAGAGGAGACCACATTGTGAGCAGCGAATGCAGTCGCCCAGATTCTGGGAAATGCGGGTGAAGTGTTGCTTCACCTGGAAGGTATTTTTGGGCCCTTGGATACTGGGGAGGGAGGGGGTAAACGGGCAGGTGTTGCACCTTCACTGGTTACAGGGGAAGGGCCATAGCGCTGTGGGGAATTGTTGGGGGTGAAGGAAGTGTGTCAGGGTCTCACGGAGAGAACGGTCCCTGCAGACGGCATTCCTGTGATGCTGCTTGGCCTGCTGTGTTCATTCAGCTTCACACTTTGTAATCAAGGGAGAGGTGGTCTGGTGGTGGCATCTCACAGAAAGTGGCAGAAATGACGTCTGATGATCTTCTGGACGTGGATGCTTTTGGGATGGTCGGTGAGGCTGAGTGGAGCCGTATCGCTGTTGCGGGAGGAAGGAGAAGGAGTGAGGGCAGAAGTGTGTGAGATGGATCAGACATGGTTGAGGGCCCTGTCAACAAAGGAGCTGTGGAATCCTTGGTTGAGGAGGAAGGTGAACATGTCGGAGGCTCTCTTGTTGAAGTTAGCCTCATCTGAACCTATGTGCTGGAAACGGAGAAACTGAGAGAATGGGTTGGAGGGAGTCTTTGCGAAAATAAAGACCGGAGTTTGTAGGCCTTCTGGAGCTGGGAGGGTCTTTCAAAACATGTCAGGTTTGTGTGGGGGTGCGGTGGGAATATCACCCACTGGGCTGTGGTGTGGCAGATTGTGTTTAATTTGCATAAATGCAAGACACATACAGGATTTTACAGGAAGGAGGGTGTGAGGACATATAGCCCAGGTAGCTGTGGTAGACAGTGGATTTATAATGAATATTAGTGGCCAGTCTATCCCAGACACAGAAACAGAAATGTTGAAGAAGGGAAGGGAGGGGTCAGAGATAGACCAGGTGAAAGTGAGGGCAGGGTGAAAGTTGGAAGCAAAATATGTGACGCTTTCCAATTCCAGACGAGAGAGAGTCAGTACTGATGATATCTCAGATTATCCAGTATCTACATTCCTACTATCTCCGATGATATCATTGATACAGTGGAGAAAGAGCTGTGGGTGGGGGAGGGTAGCAGAATAGGACTGGGAAAAGGAATGTTTCACGTACCCAATGAAGAGACAGGCATAACTAGGGCCCATCTGGGTGCCCATTGGCAAACTCTCTACCCTGAAGAAAATGAATCTCCCCATCACAGGCTGGTCTGCAATCCACACTCCCACCACCACCACCCCACGCCTCCTGCTGCCTGCACAAGGCAAACCAAGCTCAGGGTCTTTGCAAAAAATAAGGCAGGAGTTTGTAGGCCTTCTGGACATGGGAGGGTCTTTCAAAACATGTCAGGTTTGTGTGGGGGGTGGGAGTATCACTCACTGGGCTGTGGTGTGGCAGATTGTGTTTAATTTGCATAAATGCAAGACATTGCTTTTGGTAAAACAAACAAGGGCAGGACTTATACAATTTAAATTAGGCCGTTTGGTAGTGTTGCAGAACAGAGACGAGACCATCAGTTATAATTCTTCGAAGTCTGTGTCACATATAGACAGTCTGGTTAAGAAGGCATTTAGTTCGTTACCTTCTTTGCTCAGACATTTGAGTTTGGGAGTTGGGATGTCATTTTCATGTTGTTCAGGATGTAGGTGAGGCATCTTCTGAAAAACTGTGCCCAGTTCTGGTCGCACTGTTATAGGAAGGATTATATTCTTCTGGAGAGGGACCAGCAGAGATTTACCAGGATGTCGGTGGGAATGGATGGTTTGAGATATAAGGATTAGATTAGATTCCCTACGGTGTGGAAACAGTCCCTTCGGCCCAACAAGTCCACACCACCCCTTGAAGCATCCCACCCAGCCCATGCCCCTAGACCCCACACACCCCTGAACACTACGGGCAATTTAGCATGGCCACTCCAACTAGCCGACACATCTTTGGGCTGTGGGAGGAAACCGAAGCACCCGGAGGAAACCCACGCAGACACGGGGAGAACGTGAAAACTCCACACAGAAAGTTGCCCGAGGCTGGAATTGAACCCAAGTCCCTGGTGCTGTGAGGCTGCAGTGCTAATCACTGAGCCACTGTGTTGCTGGGCCAGGACAAGGGGTGCCATGGGTGTCACTGCCAGAGAGAGATGGTCTGGAATTGGTTTAAATATGACCAAATGGGATGGGTTGGATATATATATAGAGAGAGGGGGAGATGGAGAGACAGTGTCATGGAAGGATGTGTTCGCAAGTTTCAGAATGCTGACATGTAGACATACTCCCTTACACCGAAAACACTGCATGGGCCCAACACTGTCGCCTGATTCAATCCAGATACATCACCACTTCAGAGTATTTTCAGAGGCTGGACAGGCTGGGACTTGACTGACTTGTGCACAGGAGGATGAGGGGTGACCTGATTGAGGCTTATAAATCATGAGGTGCCCAAATAAGTTGAATGTCCGTTATCGTTTCTTGGGGATGGAGGATTTCAAGGCTGTGGGGATGTTTCAAATTTTGAGGATCAAACGTTTTAAAGGAGACATGAGGGGCAATTATTTTACAGAGAGTGGTTCGCATATGGAATAAAATTCCAGATGAAATGGTGGAAGTGAGTACAGTTACAACATTTAAAAGACATTTCGAAAAGTATATGAAGAAGAAATCAGTTTGGATGGTGTTGTGAGCTGTTGCCCTCCCAGGCCCTCTCTGAATAAATCCCTGATGGTTCCCATCCTCTGCTGCTGCCTGTGCAGTGGCGTGTGGAGACCAGCAGAGGGTGGCATTCCATCACATCAAACAGCACAGAGACTGTCAGACCTGCCCCACACAGAGACGCACAGATTTCCACACACAAACACGCCGACACTTACACAAATAAGGGGAGCCTATCAGAATTTCCCTGGCTCTGTGGTTTGTCAATATTTCATTCATTCCATCTGGTGTGTGTCAGGATTACTGTGATTCCATGGACAGCATTTCATTATTTGAGTCACTCCATGAGAGTACATCAGTATTTGCTCTCTCCAGTGAGTGTGACAGTATTTCAGTTGTTCCATGGAGACTGTGGCTCTATGAGGTTTTCAATGCTTGATTATTGAAGATGTAAGGACAAGTTGGGAGACTAATAAATATGACAGGTTAGTTTCAGTATCTGAGCTGTCTGAAGGAGGAGGTGCTGGAGGGAGACTCCGTGCTCACTTCCTGGGAGGTGGTGGGGACGATGTGTTGTGAGCCCACCCTCCTGCCCACCGAGACCGTGGGGATTCCATTTGTACCGGCACGATATAAAAGGGAGATGGCATCAGGGGCACGGTTTCTAAGCTGTGCCAGGTGGGAATGGAACTGACAGTGGGGTTAAAGTGAGAATTACCCTTCACTGAACATTGATCCTTACTCGGTCAGTGGGACGTGTATATTTTGAAATCTCCACACGGGCCGTCCTGGTTCTCTCCGGCTCATTCCAGGGCCCTCCGCATGCGGCAGGGGAAGGTGGGTGAGGGAACTGATGTGGGGAAGACCACCGCCCTGCTTGGCCTTTTCTGTCCTATTCCAGGCTGTTCCTCCTGGAATGAGGGAAAGGGAGGGAGGGAATGAAGGTGAATGTGCATGGCCCTGCTGATAGTGATGGTGTAGGTGAGGGGGAAGTGGTGACGTGTCCGGATTGAATCAGTCGACAATGTTGGATCGATGCAGTGTTTTCAGTTTTGGGGAGTATGTCTCCATGTCAGCATTCTAAAGTTGTGAACACAACCTTCCATGTCACTGTCTCTCAATCTCCCCCTTTATGTCTATATTCACAACCCATCCCATCTGTTTGTATTTAAACTGATGCCCTGATCTCTCTCTGGCAGTGGCTTTCACACCCATGGCACCCATTGTCATGGCACGTTGGAGATACGGAGCTGTAAATGGATTGAAGCCACACATCCTGTCACTTCCAGCATGGACTGCAAGTTTCCCCAGGCTGGGCAGCGATTTAACACAGCGTTACCGAGCACTGCACTGAGGTGGTCTGTACAGATCTACACGCTGGGAGGGTAACTGCTCCGGGTTTACAGATCAGTTCAGCGGTGATCACTTCACAGCTCCCCCGTGCTGGAGAGATACCTGGTCTGGGTTTATAGATCAATGCACTGGTGTGGTCTGCACAACTCCCCGTGCTGGACTGATATCTATTTGACTGGTGAGTTCTGCACAGTGTCCCACTCTGGACAGATTGCCGGGTTGCATTGAGCAGGACACTAGCCTGGTCTGCACAGTGCTCCATGCTGAACAGATATTCCATCTGGGTTTGTGGTGTCTGGGCTGGTTCTGTGAGGTGGATTGAGAATGTGAGATAACTGACCACTTCAGCTGATCTGGCAATGCCTTTAATTTGTGTTTGCCTGTTGTGTTGAGTTTGGGGAGAGATTTCCACCGCGAGGCTGAGTGGGTCTCACCAAAACTGATGGACAGAAGGGCCTTTGTGATGTGGATCTTTATGTCTCCATCACATTCTGTAACCGACATTCTCCGGAACATTCTGTATCCGACATTATTTGTGAACAGTTGGATGCCAGTTAATGGAACAAAAGATTCGATCCTGAGGGAAAAGATCCCGTTCCAGAGAGAAGGAGACTCTGTTTCAAATTCCCCTCAGGCAGTTAGAACATATAACATAGAACATAGAACAGTACAGCACAGAACAGGCCCTTCAGCCCACAATGTTGTGGCGACCATTGATCCTCATGTATGCACCCTCAAATTTCTGTGACCATATGTATGTCCAGCAGTCTCTTAAAAGACCCCAATGACCTTGCTTCCACAACTGCTGCTGGCAACGCATTCCATGCTCTCACAACTCTCTGTGTAAAGAACCCGCCCTTGACATCCCCTCTATACTTTCCACCAACCAGCTTAAAACTATGACCCCTCGTGCTATCCATTTCAGCCCTGGGTAATAGTCTCTGGCTATCAATTCTATCTATGCCTCTCATTATCTTGTATACCTCAATTAGGTCCCCTCTCCTCCTCCTTTTCTCCAATGAAACGAGACCAAGCTCAGTCAACCTCTCTTCATAAGATAAGCCCTCCAGTCCAGGCAGCATCCTGGTAAACATCCTCTGAACCCTCTCCAAAGCATCCACATCTTTCCTATAATACGGCGACCAGAACTGGACGCAGTATTCCAAGTGCGGTCTAACCAAAGCTTTATAGAGCTGCAACAAGATCTCATGACTCTTAAACTCAATCCCCCTGTGAATGAAAGCCAAAACACCATATGCTTTCTTAACAACCCTGTCCACTTGGGTGGCCATTTTAAGGGATCTATGTATCTGCACACCAAGGTCCCTCTGTTCCTCCACACTGACAAGAATCCTATCCTTAATCCTGTACTCAGCTTTCAAATTCGACCTTCCAAAATGCCACACCTCGCATTTATCCAGGTTGAACTCCATCCGCCACATCTCAGCCCATCTCTGCATCCTGTCAATGTCCCGCTGCAGCCTACAACAGCCCTCTACACTGTCAACGACACCTCCGACATTTGTGTCGTCTGCAAACTTGCTGACCCATCCTTCAATCCCCTCATCCAAGTCATTAATAAAAATTACAAACAGTAGAGGCCCAAGGACAGAGCCCTGTGGAACCCCACTCACCACTGACTTCCAGGCAGAATATTTTCTTTCTACTACCACTTGCTGTCTTCTGTTGGCCAGCCAATTCTGTATCCAAGCAGCTAAGTTCCCCTGTATCCCATTCCTGCTGACCTTCTGAATGAGCCTACCATGGGGAAACTTATCAAATGCCTTACTGAAGTCCACATACACCACATCCACAGTTAATGGGGTGAATACATTTTCCCTGTGTTCATGTTTCTTCACAAACAAAAATTGACCACAATGTGGACGGAAAGACTGAAATTTCCATCCTCCGTTTTACTTCAGGGAACTGGGAGACAATCCTTCAGGACCGCAACGTCTTCACCCTCTATATCAGGAACTGTCAGGAAATGACCTGTGCCTGCTCTCGAGTGATCGAGTCAGTGGGAATGTTCTAGAAGCCGTCTGTCCTTATGGATGTGTGTTTGTGTCTTTCAGGAGGGAGAGTTTCTTGTATTTTATGTTAGTTTTTTTTGTAAAATAAAACAAATTGAGACATTACTGCGGGTTATTTCAGCTTCATTTTTTTTCAGTAAATCAGTGATACATTTGAAAATGTGACTGGGGCCTCAATCAGACTGGTAACTTTGCCTCCAGGCTGATGTATAATTTATTTATTTTCTTTCCTCACAGTTAACGTAGTGACGATCTACGTCCTGCTTTATAAAGATTGTGGATTGTCTCCATGTGTCAGACGTTACCTGGGGGCCATGGCAGTGGCCAATCTACTGGTCATTATCCTCGACCTTATCCTGAGTCACATTCCCATTGTTTATTGGGAACAGTTCTATTTCCTGTTGTCCATCCCCGTGTGTAATATCCACGCCGTCCTGCTTTATGCAGCCACTGACTGTTCTGTCTCGTTCACCGTCACTTTCACCTTTGATCGATTTGTGGCCATTTGTTGCCAGAAGCTGAAAAGTAAATATTGCAGTGAGAAAACGGCGGCTGTTGTTCTGGGAACAGTGACTGTGCTGAGCTGTTTAAAGAACATTTTCTGGTATTTTATGCTCACAGCTCGCTATTGGCTGGGGAGCATGCCCTGGTTTTGTGATGTAACAATCGATGTCCAATTATCTCGTGCCTGGACCACAATCGAGTTCCTCCACCACATTCTAACCCCGACTCTCCCATTTCTCCTGATTCTGCTGCTCAATGTTTTCACCGTCAGACACATTTTAGTGACCAGCAGAGCCCGCAGGAGACTCCGGGCTCACACCAATGGGGACGGTCAGTGTGACACAGAAATGAGAAATCGAAAAAAATCCATCATTTCACTGTTTGTTATTTCAGCCAATTTCATCCTGTTATGGTCAATGTTAATGGTGTATTCTATATAGGGCTGAATGTATGATTTTGGGTATTACTCTGTGTATCTACATGACTTTGTGCAGGAATTGGGCTTCATGCTGCAGCTCCTCAGTTGCTGCACAAACACCGCGATTTATGTTGTGACCCAGACTAAGTTCCGGCAGCAGCTGAAGATTGTGCTGAAATATCCCTTTACCCAAATTCATCAATCAATCAAATTCACTCATTAATCAATCCATCCAGGATTTTCTCATTTCAGTTCAATGTTTCAGCAATGAAGCAGCCTGTCGCTATGGTAACAGACGAGGGTAGTGCTGGTTTATCCAACCTTATCCCACAGGGGGTTACAGGGAAACATGTCAATGTTTCTCTCAACTCACAGGCCAAAGAGAAAAGGCACCATTCCACTGACTGCATCCATAAGTTCAATATGTAATTAACGTTAATTAAAAAGTGCCAAGCAGCACAGCAAACTATATTGTTGTTTGTCTCTGTATTGAGAGAAACAGTCTCCCACCTTGTCCGTCCAACCCTCTCTACCTACCTGACCCTCCCTGTCCTCCTCCCTGTTCCTTCATCCCTTTCCCTCCATCCCTGTTCTTTGCTCCTTCCCTGTACCTCCCCATCCTTGTCCTTCCCTGTCCCTCACTCCCTGCCACTTCTCCTCCCTGTCCCTCCATACCCTTCGCTCCCTCCCTGTCCCTCGCTCCATGTCTCTTGCTCCTTCACTGTCCCTCGCTCCCTCCCCATCCTTCACTCCCTCTCCATCCCCTGATCCTATTGCGAGCTGTCCCCCCATCCTTCTCCCCTGTCCCTCTGTCCTTTGCTCCCATCCCTTGCTCCAGTTCCTCCCTCCATCACTCCCACCCTGCCACTCTCTCCCTCTCTCACTCCCGTTATGTCACTCGCTCCCTCCCAAGCTCACATCCCGTCCCTCACTCCATCTCTCCATCTCTCCCTGCCCCTTGCTCACTCGCCGACCCTCCCTCCCTCCCTCCCTCACCGTCCCTTGCTCCCTCACTCACACCCTCCCCATCGCATGCTTCCTCCTTCCCCGTCTCTCGGTCCCTCCATCCCAGTCCCTTGCTCCCTCGCTCTGACCCTTTCACTTTTGCTCCATCCCTCTCTCCCTTGCTCGCTTGCTTCCTCTCTTCCTTCCCATCCCTCATTCCCTGTTTGCCTCCCCATCCATAGCTCCCTCACTTCCTCCCTGTACCTCACTCCCTCGCCATCCTTAACTCCCTCGCTCCCACCCTGTACCTCACTCTCTCCCCATCCCTCGCTCCCTCACTCGTTCCCTCCCTGTCCCTTGCTCTCTTGCTGTCCCTTCTCTCTCTGTCCCAATCCATCGGTCTCTTCCTCCGGCTGTGTCTCGCTCACTCACTTCATCTGTCACTCACGCGGTCCCTCCCCATCACTCACTCCCTAACTCCCAACCGATCCCTTGTTCCCTCGCCATCCCTCAGTCCCTGCCTCTCCCTCACTCCCTCCCTGTCTCTTTCACTCACGGCCTGTCCCTCGCTCAGTCCCTTGCTACTCCCTTACTTCTTCCTCGCTGCTCCCTTGTTTCCTCCCTCATCCCCTCCCTGCCCTTGCTCCCTTGTTTCCTTCCTACCCCTCGCTCCCTTCCCGTCCCTAACTCCCTCCCCGTCCCTAGCTCCCTTGCCATTCCTCCATCCCTCCTCGCCCCATGGCGCACCCCATCGCTCCATTGCTCCCTGTCCTTCGCTCCTTCGCTCACTCCCTTCCTATCCCTCACTCCCTCATTCGCTCCCTCCCTAACCAGATCCTTTGTTCCCTTCATCCCCATCCCTCACTGCCTCGCTGCCTGTCTCTCCCTCACTCCCACCCCGACCTTTACCCTCCCTCTCACCCCTCTCCATCCCTCTCACCCTCCCCAATCCCTCGCTCCCTCCTCATTCCTCACTCGCTCCCTCCCCACTTCCTTGCTCCCTACTCACATCCCTTGCTCCCTTCCTATCTGTCCCTCACTTGATCGCTCCCCGTCCCTCGCTCCCTCCCTTGATCCCTCTCCATCCCTCACTCCCAACTTTACCACGTCCCTTGCTCCCTGCCTCCTCACCATGCCTCATTCCCTCCCCTCCACATCCCTTGCTCCCTCCCCGTCAATGCCTTGTTCCTCGCTCCCTGCCTCCAAATCCTTTGCTCCCTCCCTACCCACATCCCTCACTCCCTGTCCCTCACTCCCCGTCTCTCGATTCCTCGCTCCCCGTCTCTCACTCCCCATGCCTCACTCCCTCCCTTGACCCCTCTCTGTCACTCACTCCCACCCTTACCATGCCCCTTGCTCCCTCCCTCCTCCCTGTCCCTCCCCATCACTCCCACATCCCTGTCCCTCCCTCCATCGCTCCCTCCCCAACGCTCCCTTCCTCATCCCTCAAACTCAGCCTCCCCAACCCTTGCTCCCACACTCTCTCCGTCCTCCACGTTCCTCACTCCGTCCATCCCCATCGCTCACATCCTCCCTCACTCGCTCCCTCCCCCGGTCCCTCGGTCTCTCGCACCTGTCCTTGGATCTTCACCCTCAGTACCTCAATCCTGGTCCCTCACTCACTCGATCCCTGTCCCGCACACCCTCGATCCCCGTCACTCCCTCCCCAACTCCACATCCCTCCCCTGCAACCCTCAGTCCTTCCTTCCCCGTCCTTTTGCTCCCTTTGCGTCCCTCAGCCCCACTCTCCACATCCCTCACTCCCTTACCCCATCCCTTCCTGCCCCTTGCTCATTCCCTGTCACATTCTCCCTACATCCCTCCCCATCCCTCACTCCCTCCCTACCCCGTCACTTGCTCCCTTCCTCCCCACGCCTCGCTCCTTGTCCACTGATACCTGTCCTTTGCTCCCTCACTTGTTCCCTCCCTCCCAGTGGTGCCCCCTCACTCCCGCTCTCCCCCTCCCTCCCTCACCACTCCCTCGCTCCCGCCCCCTCATCTTCCTTCTCTTGCTCCCTCCTCTCCTGCCCCTGCCTCACTCCCTGCCCATCCCTCCCTCACTCCCTCCCCATCCCTCCCTCACTGATCTAAATATTGTATTTGCTTATGAGTCATTGGCATTACTGTAGGTCCAGATTTATTGCCCATTGCTAACCGCCCTGGAGAGGATGGAGCTAGCTATGGTCCATGTATTGTTGATAGATCCACAGTGCTATTGAGGGAGACTTCCAGGAATGTGACCAAGCGACACAGAAGGAACATGAGATATTCCCAGGCCAAAGTCAGATGACACATAACACCAGGTTCAAGTCCAACAGGTTTATTTGAAATCATAACCTTTCGGGGTGTTCCACCTTTGACAGATGAAGCGCCACTTTATTACTTTAGTACACATCATGAGAAAGTGACAAAGTTGGGTGCAGCGTTCAAAAAGCTTGTGATTTCAAATCAACCTGTTGATCTATAAGCTGGTGTCATCTGACTCCTGACTTTGTCCACGTCAATCCCACACCAGCATCTCCACGTTATATTTCCAGGCAGCACAGTATGTGGCCGAGCGGGGATCTAGCAGTTGGTAGCGTTCCCATGTGACTGCTGCCCCTGTCCTTCTGGATGGTAAAGACTGCAGATTCAGAAGGCGCTGTTGGAGGAGCCTTGCTGAGTCACTGCAGTGCATCTTGTAGACGGTACAGACTGCTGCCACTTTGCATCAGTGGTGATCTCCTTCTGAAGCGTACTCCAACTGCACTCACACTCCTCTCAGGATTCACCCAATCCCTGTGTAAATCTCGACCCCCGGCGGGGTCTCTCGGTTCCGTGATCAGTCAATGAACACTCACAGTCGGTCTGGCTTTTTAAGACTTTACGCTTTATTTCATCATACGGCTGGGTACAGATCATCGGTAAAACGCAGAAGTTGAGGACTTCCGTATTCCTCGGAGGAGCTGCAACCCACAGGCTACTACAAAGACATTTCTATACTTTTCTTAAAGCAGGGTACATGATGTGATCGCACAGTGTATTCAAACAATCAATACATGATATTGCTTCATTGACAGTTACATAATCCTATAACATTAACTGGTAAACAACTTACATCACAACACATAGGTTACTTTTTATCTCACCACATAGCGCCACAACATTTGCAACTGAAGGGCAGCTAGAATGGTTAGTACTGCGTTATCTTATCATTCCTGCATTATTTATGTTGCTCTCGCAGAACTCACAGTTCCTAGGCGAAAAGAGCAGCTCCAGCAGAATTTACAGTTCCCAGGCTAGAAGCCATTTTGTTGCTAACTTACACCAGAAGCATCTTGTGTCTGTGTCCAAATCTCACGTTCTCAGGAGCACAGGGACGTCGTTTGGGTGTATATCAAGAGGGCTGTTTTGTGTTTGATTGGATTAAACCTGACGTAAGGCTTTTGAAACAAAAAAAAATTGTCACAGGAAAATATCTGCAAAGTGAAATATTGGTTTTTGACAGTTACTTCTGGATCAAACAAGTGGAAGGAAGGTAGTCAGGTTGGGAAATGATATCGAAGTGGGAATAAAAGACATGTCCTGGAGACATCACAAGAAAGTGATAAAGTCTCAGACAAGACTCCTTCAGAAAAACTTCTTCCCAATGCCAGCATGAACCCCACTTCATCCTTTTCTGACCAATATATGCATGCTATATGTCGTAATTGAAAATGAAAATTAACATTTTATCAACCCTCCCCATGTCATCAATGTTGGTGAAATATAATTTCTAACCCAGACCCTTCTCTCACTTCACCCTAGTGCATTCTGTGTGGTTACAGCAGAGGCAGGGACAGGATGTTCATACCCCTGCTCCCACTGCTCTGGGCCTCAGTGTTGTACGGCTACGAAATACTGTTTTGTCTTTACCAATGTAGGGGAAACCTAGACCTGAGCCTGAGGGTTCACTTTCAGTCAGGAACAGGTCATTGATTTACACTAATCTCTGATTTGAAGCACATTTTCAGCATCCACCGTTGTACTTCCTCTGACTCTAAACCTCGTTGGAAATGATACTCTATTCCAGGTCTGGGAGCTGTGACCCATGGAAGACGGTAGCTGGGACACATTTCTTACACGCAGCAGGATTAACCCACACCATACCTTGGCTGTCAGTGAAGAGAGACGTGAAAGAGTAAAGTGCCATCTGACCCCCTCAGTGTGAGCCTGAAGGATTTGCCCCGACTGAAGCTCTGTTGCTGTGCACGAATCCCCCTACCCCCCACCCTGAGATTGTCCTTTCTGAGCTCCAGCTGCCATTCAACCCTCAGGACAAATACAACAAACTACAGTGATGTGTTTGAAGCAAAGCTGACTTATTTTACATTTCTCTCGGATACTAAACTCTAGTTCAGTTTTAGGGTTTTAGCCGTCATCAGAAACAAACTGCAAATGTCAGAACAAAAGTAACAGAAAATTACAGCGCTGAGCACGGCCTTTTTTAATTCATTTGTGTGATGTGCGTATTGTTGGCTGGACAGCAGCATTCACCCTTGGCCCATCATGTGTGTGTTGGCTGGAATAGAACGAGCCAGGCTTTACAGATTTCTGGGCTCATCATTGAGATGAACAATATCAGACTGTGAACTCTACCCCAATTTGCTTACATTTCTTGTTTCAATTTGTGTCTGGGTCCACTGTACACCTGGCTCCAGGCACATCTTTTGCTTATTTGTTTCTTTTCCAGCCCTAACTCCATTCCCTGCAGCCTTGAGGGACGAATAACATTTCTGCAATTTAATCTCTCCTGCCTTCCCCCCGTGACATGTGCCTTTTGCCCTTGTGTCACCCCGACCTTGCTCAGAATCTGTTGCATTTCTGGACACAGGCCTCGGTCAACTCACAGCGCCTCCGGGGCAGAGTGTTAATTCGCTTCCTCCAGAGAGAAACTGAAATTGTTGTGGCTGCAGCTTTCCCCAGATTTTAATTTTGGAAACAAAAACCATGAAATTTTTTCAATGTTGAGGTTTTGAGCCTTAATCCACAATCTCGCTTCTTTAGAGCTAAACTGAGATAATCCCACAGTCCAAAAATGCAAGTCAGGTGGATTGGCCACACTAAATTATCCCCGAGTGTGCAGCTTATGTGGTTGGGATAGCTGCGGTAAATGTGGTGTTGTGGGGAGCAGGGTGGGATAGAGAGCTAGTGCAGACTGAATGCACTGAATGAACTCTTTCTGCACTGACGGGATCCTGTGATCTTAAACATTTGTGATCATGGTCACATTTTCCTCATGACAGCCCACACATCACCATGTTCATTCAGCTCAAGCTTTCATGCTGCCTTTGTGTTTTGAGAAGTTCTGTTGTTGGAATGGGAGCTTTCTTTGATGTGGGCTCTCCTCATACGTCCACCCACTTCCCAGTTCCCTGCGTTAATTCCAGCTTTCTCTCATTTTCCCAAATGGTGTTGTTGAAGAGCTCAAAAGGCGAGTGGACTGAAATTGAGAAATTAAAGAGTCAGAATGAAAGAGGAATTGAAAATAATAAACGGGTTTGGTAGACCCCAGGGGAATGAGGAAGGGTCACAGATGCTTCCAGACATGCTGAACTAATCCAGCAACTTTGCTTTTGTTCCAGGGTAATGAGACGCCAGGATCCTCCTGTTGTGACTGTTTACACCGTTTTTTTTAACTAATGTGTGGGATGTGGGTGGCCCTGGCTGGCCGGCATTTCTTGCACATCAGTAGTTGCCCTTGAGATGGTGGTGGTGAGCTGCCTTCCTGAACCGCTGCAGTCCTCCTGATGAGTGGTGACCCGCAATGCTATTAGGGGGGGAATTCCAGGATTGTGACCCAGAGACAGTGAAGGAACGGTGATATATTTCCAAGTCAGGGTGGTGAGTGACTTGGAGGGGAATGTTCAGGTGGTGATCTTCCCAAATATCTGCTGCCCTCACTCTTCCAGATGGATGTGGTTATGTGTTTGGAGGGTGCTGCCTGAGGATCTTTGGTGAATTTCTGCAGAAGAGACAAAATTCTTTCATGAGAGTCAAACCCGAGCAGGTGAAGATGGAGCACTGAATAGTAACAGACTTTGTGCAAACACAGGAGATTTGTTCAGCCAGTAATAGCATGTAATGTAACAGTCACGGATGTGAAGTGAGCAGTGAGGGGAAATGTTCCCAGAAGATGTAGATGGAAAAATTTTATATGAACAGGAGTAAACCGTTCAGCCCCTCAAGCCTGTTCTGCCAATGAGAGCATTGCATGATCTGTGGCCTGACTTTCAATTTCTAAAACCCACCAAACCTATCAATGAGGCTTCCCTGAAACAGATAAGGTGAATATTGAAAAATATACCAAAAAATGCGATTGCAGGGAAATCCGAAACAAAAACAGAAGTTGCTGCAAAAGTTCAGCAGGCCTGTCAACATCTATGAAAGAAATCAGAGCCAACCTTTCGGGTCCAGTGACCCTTTAAGTGACCAGATACAGTTGACCATCCCCCCTTTCCTGTAACACCCTCCAGAAGAGGTGATGGAGTGAGGCCCATGAGATTGTCAATAACAGCTGAGAAAACAGCAGTGCACGCTGAATCAGAATAAAACCCATTTCGGTCTTTCACTTTTAAATCAAAAGTAACAATGTATTCACTATTGTTGCAGAAACTGGACAAGAGACCAGAAAATCAACTCAGTGCCATTGGGTCTGGGAACCATTGTTATTCTGACGTCTATGTGACTCCATGCTATAATAATTAGTTTGATTCTGAACCATCCTCTGGGCACTTAGAACGGACAATAAAAGTTTGCTGATCTTCTGATGCCATGATCCCATGAACAAGCACAAGAAATATCCAATTACTGAAGTTACTTTTGAACCCACTGGTGTTTCTTCAAGCGAAATGACGGAGTGAATTTTCTCCCACACACAGAGGAGGTGAATGACCTCTCCCCAGTGTGTATTTGCTGGTGCACAGTGAAGGTTGATGATTCTCTGAACCCAGCCTCACAGTGAGAGCACATGAACGGTCTCCCTTCAGCGTGACCACGTTAACAGTACATCGGTCCACTTGAGCTTTCATCACACTTCCCACAATCTGCACATTTGAAGGGTCTCTCTTCAGAGTGAGCCTGTCGGTGTTTTAACAGGCTGGATGACTAAGAGAAATCCTTTCCACACTCGGAGCAGGTGAATGGTTTCTCCCCAGCGTGGACTCACAGTTGTGTCAGCAGGTGGGATGGCTGAATGAATTCCTTGCTGCACTTACAGCAGGGAAACAGCCCCTTTTCAGTGTGAAACTGCTGTGAATGCCTGTTCACACACAAAGCAGGTGAACAGTTTCTTCCCTGTGTGATTGCGCCGATGTGTTTGCAGCTTGGATGGGTAATTGTAACTCCTCCCATAGTCCCCACTGATCCATAATTTCCTGGTGAGTGTGGCATTGCTTTCATTTCAAAAAGTCAGTTGATCCCCTGAAGCCTCGTCCACGGACTGAACCTGTGCACAGTTTCTCTTCACTGTGAATAGTGCATCGAAGTTCCATGTTCAAAATCTGATAGTCATCTTATACTAAAATGAAGCAATTCTCTCAGATCCTGTCTCCCAACTGCACATCCTCAAATTCCAAGACAATGTCTAATTGACCGTAACAAAGGAAAGGAGCATAAGATAATACACAAAAAGAAAGGTAGCTTGTGTAATCAAGCTGAATGATCTGGTTATTTCTGGGGCTGGCACAGGGGAATAGTGACCATAAAAGCTGCCGTCTCATCATTAAATCACCAACTAGTTAACTCATGTTCATCAGGGATGGGAACCTGTCATCCAGCCAGGAGCTATGGAAGACTGTGACATCAATGTGAAGAAAGAGCACTGGGCACAGTTGAAGAACAGTCCATGCTTTCAGAGGGAGAGGCTTAAACCTCTGTATAGCTACCTGAAGGGGTTCCTTTCTTGCTGTTTTTTTTTTCAGAGCAATTTACTAAGAGCCAGCTTTAAGGGATCTTGCAAATCAGTTGTTCACTCGCTTCCATGGCACAATGGGTCAGTGCTTACACCTCGTAGACGTGAGTTTGGTGGTTCGAAGCCACGAAGGCTGGAGCCAATGCTGTTCTCACTCTGTCAGTTCTGTTTCTGCAGTTCAGTTCCGGGTTTTTAATGCGGTCAGGAAAATGCTCCCCAAATGGTAATCTTATCCAGTGTGCCGTCTCAAAGGCGTTTCGATGTTGTTATGATGGCTAACGTAAAGGCCTGTGGATTTTTGGGAGTTTGAAACTGAAACAGAAACTGCTGGAAAAACTCAACAATTTTAGCACTGCCTATGGGAGAAAACAGTCTGAAGAAGTTCTGAAACGTGACGCCTGTTTCTCTGCCCACAGATGCTGCCGGACCTGCTGAGCTTTACCAGTAACTTGCGGTTTTATTTCCAGAAAGCTTACCCTGCCAATCTGAAAAAAACTTCCACTCTTCAGCGGTATGGACTGAGACAACAGGAAGTGACGATGAATTGGCTTCTACGTGCCATCATTGACTCCTATCTAATGTGAACAAAAACGTGACTCTGGTGGGACACAAACGCACAATGTTTGAATAACACGGTTAATAAGCCCTTAGAAGGCCACCATGTTCTCCATTGCTCCATAACTGCTGACGTCTAACAGTACAGAAAGTTATCTTTGGCACATTCTCTTTGTGTCTTTCATCAAGTATCTGTTTTATCCCTCGGAAGGAAGGGTCACCAGACCCAAACTCTGATATTTCTTCACAGATGCTGCTAGACCTGCTGAGCTTTCCAGCTTTTTTGTATGAGTTTGTCCCTGCTTTCCAGTACGTGGTTCCTATCTTTGTGTGATCTGGCACTTCAAGTAATCATTGAAACATTCCTAAAATAATCTGATGATTCTTAGTTTAACCATACGCCCAGGCAGTGAATTCCAGAAACCCAGAACTCTCTTGAGGAGAAAGACGTCTTCCTTAAATTTTCTCTAAGTCCTCCATCCCTTACTTTTAATCGATATCAATGGTTATTCATCCTTTTCAATTAGATGAAGTTTATTACAATGTCCTATGTCTATCCCTTTATAATTTTCTGCACGTCAATAAGTTCCCCTCAAACTTTCTCTGTTCTCAGAAAAAAGACAACTTCATCCTTGACTGTCTACATTCACAGAGGAAATGGTGCAGCCCAGGCAATAACCTGGTCAATTTGATCTGTACACTCTCTAGGACAATTGCACCTTTCTTGCAGCCCAGCGTTCAGACCGAACAAAGTTCTCCAAACAAAAGCAGCAATTTCTGGAGAAATGCAGCATGACTGGCATCATCTGTGAACATAATTGACTGGTTTCCAAGTGTACCAGAGAACCGTGGAAGCTTTGTTTACAAGGAGGATAAGCAGATCATTGCACGAAAGGATGTAGTGATCGAAGGTTGGAAAAAAGCTCAGGCAGAGGCATCCTGGGTACATTGCACAGGGCACGCACTAAGCAACACCAATGTTAACAAGATCAGCATGATTTGCTGCCCTGGGTCGGTGAGTCAAGCACGGTCAGTACCTGGATCTGTACAACTACAATTTCCTTAAACCTGAAACTAGATTTGAAAGAACACTATTAGTGATTCTTTGAGGCTTAAATTGAAATTTAAAAGTGTAGGATGGTAAGAACAAATGTTAGGGTTAGATCTGCTCTGGGTATGTCATAAGAAGTCGCACGATGTCAGTGCCATCTTGAAAGCAGAGTTAATGTTTAAAGCCCAGGGACTCTCCTTCAGAACTGATAGTACTGATGAAAAGGTGATATAGAAAACGTGCTCACCTAAACAATGTGACCTGTGTGTATATGTCTGAATAGGAATATATTTTGTGGAACTCTTATTTCAAATTCATCTTATCTCTACATTCCTTCCCTAGATGTGGTTCGTGCTTCATTCTCTTCAACTCTTCCTAACTGGAATGCAGGTTTTTCGAGTCTGAATTACCTCCTTAAATATCTACCATTACAAGTCTACTGACCCCGCTCTTAACTTAATTTTCCACTTCATTTCAGCCAGCCCTAACTTTGGACTTTTATCATTTCCCTCAATTTGCTTTCAAGCGCTCATCATAGCTCAAATCTTCCCTTTCTCAAAGTAAATATAAAATTCAGTGAAATTGTGATCACTGCTACCCAGGAGCTTCTTCACTATGAGGTAAATATTGAATCCTCTGCCATTGCATATTAGCAGATATCCTGCTGCCTGGTTGCTTCTGGAAAATATTATTCTAATAAATGGCCCCAATGACACTTCATCAACTCACCATTCAAACTACATTCGTCAATCTGGCATGGCCAATTTATATCAACATTAGAACAACAAAGATTATTGCTCTACCGTGACTTAAAAGAGAAAGGTGCTTTAAATGGGGCAGCAGTGGAATGACATGGGTACAGAGTCCAACAGTTGGTGAGGACACACACTTTAGCTCAGCGATTGACAATTAATGATGAGTAGAACCGGCGATTGAAATAATCATTTCCCACTTATGAGACCAGTGTCTTTCCACAAGCCACCACATCCTTGCAGTGCCCAGGTGCTGCTAAACTACTGCATTCTATCAGTTTGAAACACACAAGTCAGATTGTCTGAAATATTTGGAACTGTGTGTTCAGACAAATTTGAGTGTCATTGTATAGGGTAAAGTACAGGCAACCATGCACAGACAAACAACACAGAGAAATGCAGCTTTTAGGTTCACCTTTGCTAGAAGCAGATTGTAAAAGCTGAATGCGAAAGTCTTGCTGCAATTGTCTTGGGTGTAATGAACACATAAATGCCCGTTGTCCCAGTTATCATCTCCCTCAGCCAGAGAAGGAATGACTTGCCTTCGAGGTCACATCAGGAATGTCGAATCAATTCATCACAGGGATGAGAGGACTGTATTCTAGGCACATACAAGTAATATCAGTTTCTGCTCCAGAGAGTTTGGAATAATGAGAGATGAAAGAAATGTCATAATTAATAAATTAATCATTCGGTCGAATTCAATTCAGGGACACACAAAGTGATGAACTAAGGGAACACGAATATGGAGAGACGATACACAATAAGTAGGGCAGTTCTTCTTGAAACTTTGAGATTTCAGGTCCACGATTAGCTTTGGTGAAGATATTTACTGCCCTTAACTAATCAGCCCTGGAAGTGACTGTAGCCCCACAGTGAGGTTGTTGAGATCGCGGTATAACCGTAACATCCGTAGTTGAGCCTCACTTGGAACATTGTGTGTAATCCGTATCTGCACTGTTTATCACAAATATGCAAACAGTTGGAAAGGAGGCAGATGTGGTCTACTGGGATATAATTTCATTAGAATTGGCACAGGCAGTTTTTATCGGGGTGATGGAAAAGTTGCAGATTATATTCACTAGATGTTGGGAAAATCAGAAATGCTGTAACTGACACAGAGAGAATGGAAATGGAAACAAGTGGAGATTTGGCAGATGATGTGAGGTTTGGAGTTTCCAAATAAGATGAAAGTTCCCTCTTTCAAGTGAATCAAAGTCAGAGAGGTCAGAAATTCAAAAGTGTCAGTGAAGAATAAAGGAAACATTGGAGCAGAGTTTCATTCAGTCAGAGAATTATTAAAATCTACAAAAATATCTCAGAAACAAAGGCAGTAGGTGATTCCAATACATTTTAAAGGGCATACGAGCAAGTGTACAAGGAGTGTATTTAACAAGGGGGGAGAATCTGTAGCCAGGGCTGGATGGGGGAAGTGGTGGGATGTCGAATTGTGTGGGTCAATAATCAATTTGAATTTGAATGATTTCAGATGTGAAGAAACTTCATTATCGGCTGATTAAAACTGTTTAGAAAATATTAAAAGCTTTGGAAGGTGTGGCTTATTATTTGATGTGAAGCAATACAAATTGTAAAACAACTGAGCATGATTTGAAAAAGTACAGAAAGGAAATTTAGACATCAATAAATTTCGTGAACCCATGCAGTTGAATAGCATCGACTATAAAAATTCTCATGGTTTTGAAACGTGTGGCATATGATTTCCTGTGAAGCTTTAGAAATGGAACGAAGCTCTTTTATTAATTGGCAAGTAACATGACACTATCAAAATCAGTAAGTGAACTGTCGCTCGGTGATGGAATTCCTGATTTTATCTTGTACCTTAAAGCTATAACCATATTTATTATGATTTTGCGTCCATTCATACTTATTAGTGTCTGCCAAAGAAATCCACCAACTAGACTCTGCCTTTTTGCTTTTTCAAGCCTCTGTTCTTCTCAGCAGCACTTGAATTCAATGAATTCTGACAAAAGTTGAATGCACCAGTCAAACGGTGCAATGAGATAAATCTAATTCCTTTTTGTAAAATTATTGTCATAGATGCTGCCAGTTAGCAGCAAACTGAGTGATATGAAACAGGATAATTTTTTTTTATCCGAGACTGTAACCAATGCAGGGTCAGCCACATGAGAAAAGTCATTGAGCTGACACATCACATTTGGTTTTCTCTCCAGAAATGTTTCCACACGCATTGAATATGTGTTGGATATTTGTTGATAATTGAGATACTTCCCACTGAAAAAAAAAGTTTCTCAATCCACAGAAACTGACACTTTCCAATAAAGTCGAATTCGCTCAACATGGCCCTTATTCTTAGCGTACTGTCCCCATGTCAGTAAAAGCTATTCCACTTGAAGCTGGAACTCATACCGGGTATTGCACAGGCCTCTACGCAGTCATATAACTATCACGCACTGACCGATTGCGCCACTGGTCACATGTTTTCCACATTACGTTCATCGTTTAGAATATACATAATGAATTTTCCATGACAGGAATACTTAGCAAAAAACAGACAGAGATGTGGGAAGGTCACAGTGGAGTGAAACTTTAAACTTTGGTGGCCCAGACCTTTTGGCAGGGTCAGTCACTGAGTCTGTTCCAGGCTGAAATTTCAAAACATAACATGCTTCGGGAATAGTGCAGGAAAATATTGAAAATGGATTTTTCAAAAAGAAATGCAGTTTAACATCAGTTACTTTACAAGTTCCCTCACACAAGGAAGTAACCACTGCTGCAAATGACCATATAATCCCAGTTCTCACGTCCAGAACCAGAGAAGCATAGTGGACTAGTCGCAAAGATGGGGAAATGGGGTGGCAATGAGTGCGTGGAGCATCTTTAATTGACATGGACCAAAGCTTACTGGGACATCAGGATTTGGGAAAGCAATTTTAATCTAAAGAAAATAGTATTTTGGCAGCACAGATGTCGATGGATTCAGGGAGGATGTGTCCTTGAGAATGTCTCAATTATAAAAAAAAAGCGACAAATATTCACATGGCAAAGAGAGATTTCTGTGCAGGGAGAAATGGAGGTAATATTTTCACTCTCTGAACTCCCTTATTTCGTTGTCTCTGCACTGTATTAAATTGCAGGAAGGGCTTTTTCGCTCGTTTCATATTATTCAATTTTCTGCAAACGCACACAGGCCATTAAAGTAATGTAAACTTGCGAAAAATAACGCGAATCATTAATTTTTTGGGTTGAGATTTGGCTTGAGCTTTCCTCATGTTATGGAGAAAAAAACAGGAAGATGAAGCTGAGATTCATTAGAACAGTAGTGATCTCATTGAATGGCTGATTTGGGTAGGGTGAATGGCAGTTCCCTGAGGACAAACGTGTTTTGTTTCCCAGTGAAACTCGTTGCATCACAAAGTCTGGGCCAGTGAACTGAAACAGTGACAGTGATGAACTTTGCTGATAGGTCATGCTGTGAATGTTACCATTGCAAACCATGTTCGCATTAACACCATAACTGCAGTGTATAAAACCACACACTGGAGTGGGCCAATGGTGCAATGGAAAACACACCTCACGACGGATTAGGAAATTGTAGGTTTGACTCCAACCTGGATCAAGAGCAGTATAACTAGTTGTTACATTTCCCATGTAATTTTTCTCTCTGCTATGAAGCCGCAGCGACATTTGAATTTCTGCAGAAATAAGAACCCTTTCGCTCTTTCCCATCAGTGAATGTCACAAATATCACAGCCTCTTCAGAGGAGGGAAAGCTGAAATTGTCCCAAAAGCTGCTCATGCCTTCCTTTTATTTTCCCAAACCCACCGACCCAACCACTGCAGCTACTGGGAACATCAAGGACACAAGCCCAATCACCCAGCTTCAGCTTCAAGAAACTTTAGAATCTCTTTGGGAAGTGGAATCAGTGGAGGATGAAGGGTGAACTATCTGACTGAACAGAAAGAGTTCAGGCACCATTCCCATCTTTAAGAGACTGGGGCATTGATTCTCATGTTCTTGGGGACGTGGACTAACCCAAGACATTGAAGGAATTCCCTTCAGAACTGCTTTACGTTTGTTATTGTCCCTGTCAGGAACAATCAATCCTGATTCCCTGACCCGCAATCACACTCAGGCTACGGAGGCGAAAGTGCCAAATCCAAACCACGAGACCACCAGAGCTGAGGGCAGAAGCACGTGAATTGTTTCCTAATGATGCAGCTTTTGATTTCTTTTCTCTTGCAAAATGACCGAATCATTAAGTTTTTTTTTTCATAGGTCCATCAATTCTGGTTTCCAGCACTTGGCCTGCAGCCTTGTATGCTCTGACGTTTCAAGTGTTCTTCTCAATATTATTTTCCCAAGATTCCATAAATGGGACTGAAGTTCGAGATGGTAAAACTGTGTTCATATTCTACTCCGGGAACGGAACCTCATTTTCACCCACAAATAGAATCAATCAGATACATTCCCTGATAGTGGCAGAGTCCTCAGAACAGACCAACCCCCAGAGAGCAAGGATGGCACACACCTAGCTTATATTAGTAAAATTCATATTTCAAAATCAGAGTCTGTTTACAGCAAAGAAGAACATCGTTCCGCCGCTCTCCTGTCCGTGTTATTGCCCCATTGTTTCCTCATCACTCTGCAATTTATACTGCTCCAGCTCATTCTTCCTGCCAAACTGGAGCATTCCTCACATCAGCTGCTTTGCAAATACCTTTCTCAAATACCTGGGAGGACAAACAGGAATGTGGTATTTTAAACACATTTCTGGCTGATGGGCGGAATGACATGGTGGCGTTAACACTGTTGTATCAGAAATAATTTGAAATGACATTTAAAGAGCTCCTTTGGATGTTGGATGCAGCAGGAGGTGAAAATTCTCGCAGACCCCAGAAAGAAATGAACTCAGGCCCACTCGGCAAATCGCCAAACTACAGACCCAACACTGCAGGCATAGGTGTCCTCTGAGAGAGGACCTCATGCATTAGAAACTGCATTGCAATAGATGGCTGGATAACCTGTGCATAATAGAGAAAGACAGTGTAAAAAACTAGGGCCAGTGGGCCCCTATGTTACTGCGGTGTAGCAGTCATTACATTCGCTTCACAGCACTGCTCCCTCATTATCCTAACAAGTTGTGTTTTTCCTATTTTTTGGTAAATGTGAACAGAGTTCGTTTTTATATCACTGTTCTCATCACAAAATCTTGCCTCTTTTAATGCTTTTGTCTTTATCATTAATATATATCGTAAACAGCTGCGGTCCCAGCACCGAACCTTGTGGAACCCCAGTGGTCACTGCCTGCCATTCCAAAAGGGACCCGTTTATCACTACTCTTTGCTTCCTGTCAGCCAGCCAATTTTCAATCCAAGTCAGTATTTTGCCCCCAATACCATGTGCCCTAATTTTGTTCACAATCTCCTCTGCGGGACTTTATCAAAGGCTTTCTGAAAGCCCAGGTGCCCTACATCGACTGGTTAACCCATTTCTATCTTCATAGATGCATCCTCAAAAAAATCCAGAAGATTAGTCAAGCACGATTTCCCTTTCGTAAATCCATGCTGAGTCTGACCTATTCTGTCAGTGCTATCCAAATGTGTCGTAATTTCATCTTTTATAATTGACTCCAGCATCTTTCCCACCACTGACGTCAGGCTAACCGGTCTGTAATTTCCTCTTTTCTCTCTCCCTCCTTTCTTGAAAATTGGGGCAACATTTTCCACCCTCCAGTCCGCAGGAACTGATCCAGAATCTATACAACTTTGGAAAATAACTACCAATGCATCCACAATTTCTAGAGCCACCTCCTTAAGAACCCTGGGATGCAGACCATCAAGTCCGGGGGACTTATCGCCCTTCAGTCCCAACAGTCTATCCTGCACCATTTCCTGCCTAATATAAAAACCCTTCAGTTCGTCCATTACCGTCGGTCCTTCAGCCACTATTGCATCTGGGAGATTGCTTGTGTCTTCCCTAGTGAGGACAGATCCAAAGTACCTATTCAACTCTTCTGCCATTTCCTTGTTCGCCATAATAAATTCACCCGTTTCTGACTTCAAGGGCCCAATTTTAGTCTTACCCAGTTTTTTTCTTTTCACACACCAGAACAGCTTTTACTATTTCATTTTATTAGTAATTCAGACCTTACTATTTGTGACTTCAGCTGCAATTATTTCAAGAACTCGCTGACTACAGTGATGCGTTTGAATATCTCACTCTGTCCTCAAATAAACTGGTACATTTGGTTCCAGGCTGATGTATACTTTATTTAGTTTCCTTCCCCACAGTTAACGTAGTTACGATCTACGTCCTGCTTTATAAAGATTGTGGATTGTCTCCATGTGTCAGACGTTACCTGGGGGCCATGGCAGTGGCAGATCTACTGGTCATTATCCTCGACCTGATATCGAGACACATTCCTATTGTTTACAACGAACAGTTTCATTTCCTGTGGTCCATCCCCGTGTGTAATATCCACGCCGTCCTGCTTTATGCAGCCACTGACTGTTCTGTCTGGTTGACCGTCGCTTTCACCTTTGATCGATTTGTGGCCATTTGTTGCCAGAAACTGAAAAGTAAATATGCAGTGAGAAAACGGTGGCTGTGGTTCTGGGAACAGTGACTGTGCTGAGCTGTTTGAAGAAGATTTTCTGGTATTTTATGTTCACAGCTCGCTATTGGCTGAGGAACCAACCCTAGTTTTGTGTGGTAACAGCCAATGTTTATTTTAATCCTGTCTGGGTCACAATCGAGTTCCTCGACCACAGTCTAACCCCGGCTCTCCCATTTCTCCTGATTCTGCTGCTCAATGTTTTCACCGTCAGACACATTTTAGTGACCAGCAGAGCCCACAGGAGACTCTGGACTCACACCAATGGGGACTGTCAGTGTGACACAGAAATGGGAAATCAAAAAAAATCCAACATTTTACTGTTTGTGATCTCGGCCAATTTTATCCTGTTATGGTCAATGTTAATGGTGTATTCTATATGGTACTGGATGTTGTGGATTGGGTTTTACTCTGTGTCCCTACATCCCTTTGTGCGGGAATTGGGCTTCATGCTGCAGCTCGTCAATTGCTGCACAAACACCGCGATTTATGCCGTGACCCAGACTAAGTTCAGGCAGCAGCTGAAGAATGTGCTGAAATATCCCTTTACCCAAATTCATCAATCAATCAAATTCACTCATTAATCAATCCATCCAGGATTTTCTCATTTCAGTTCAATGTTTCAGCAATGAAGCAGCCTGTCGCTATGGTAACAGTCTGAGGGTAGTGCTGGTTTATCCAACCTTATCCCACAGGGGGTTACAGGGAAACATGTCAATGTTTCTCTCAACTCACAGGCCAAAGAGAAAAGGCACCATTCCACTGACTGCATCCATAGCTTCAATATGTAAGTAATGTTCATTAAAAAGTGTCAAGCAGCCCAGCAAACTATATTGTTGTTTGTCTCTGTGTTGAAGAAGCTCAGCTGGAGAGAGACAGGCTCAGTCCCAGGGGAATGGGAGGATTTTGGGACTGAGCTCAGGAGTTGTGTTTAAGTCACCCTGTCCTTGCATTCACCTCTGGTATATCTCTGTCACTTTCTCTCTCTCCTGCCCTTCCTCACTCAGTCTCTCCCTCTCTGATCCACATTTCTCTGTAACCCCCCCGCTCCCCACCCCTCTCTCCATTCCCTTCCTTCTCTCTTTCCAACCACCCTCTACAAACCACTCCCTCCCTCTCTCCCTGCATCCTGTCTCTCTATCCCTCCTTGAATGTCCACACCCCATTCTCTCACCGTCTGCCTGCGTGAACCCCATCTCCCACTCTGTATTTTTCCCTCTGACCCCATCTCTCCCTAATCCCCTGTCACAAACTTTCCCTCTCTCCATCCCCCTCCCCCTTCCCCTCTCCATCTCTTTCCCCATCCTGGCAGCACGGTGTCTCAGGGGTTAGCACGACAGCCTCACAGATCTAGGGACCCGGGTTCGATTCCAGTTTCGGGCGACTGTCTGTGAGAAGTTTGTACATTCTCCCCATGTCTGCGTGGGTTTCCTCCGGATGCTCCGGTTTCCTCCCACAACCCTAAGGTGTGCAGGTTATGTGGATTGGCCATGTTAAGTGGCCGAAAGTGTTCAGGGGTGTGTGGGTTGTCAGGGAATGGGTCGGGCTGGGATGCTTCAAGGGTTGGTGTGGACTTGTTGGGCCAAATGGCCTGTTTCTACACTGTCGGGAATCTAATCTAATCTAATCACCCTCTGTACCTTTGTCTCTCTCTCCTTCCCCCCTCAGTCTCACCTCTCTGCCTCTGTTTCCTTCACTCTGTCTCTGACCCTCTCTCTCTCTCTCTCTCTCTTTCTTGTCCTCCTCTTCCCCTTCAAGTCCCTCATTTATCTCTGGAACCCCCTGCTCACTGGCCCCTTGTATCTGGCTCCCTGGGCCGTGTCCCCCTGCCCCTGTCGGTCTCTCCCTCCTCTTCCTTGTCATTCCCTCCCTGTCACTCCATCGCTCCTTCCCCATCCCTCACTCACACCACTTCCCTCCACGTCCCTCGCTCCCTCACTTCCTCCACATCACTCACTGCCCATCCCTCGCTCACTCCCTATCCCTCCCAGTCAATGTCCGTCACTCACCCCACCCTGTTGCAATCCCTGTCCCTCGCTCCCACCTTGTCCCTCACTCCATCCCTCGGTCCCTCCCATCCCTAGCACCCTTCCTGTCCCTCGATCCCTTGCCGTCCTAAGCTGCCTCCCTCCATCCTGCCCTACTTCCCGTCCATCCCTCCCTACCCCTCTCTTCCTCTCCGTCAGTCTCTTCTGGTCCCTCTTACACTCCCTATCCCGTGATGCCTCCTTCACTCCCTCGTTCCCTGTCCCTCGCTCTCCAATGCAACCTCCAGGTCCCTTGCACCCTCCCCATCCCGCAACCCGTCCCAGTCCCTCACTCGCTCCCTCACAAACTCGCTTCTTCCCTGTCCTTCACTGTCCCTTGCTCTCTCCCAGTCCAGCCCTGTCTCTTGCTCCCTCCTTGTCCCTCGCTCCCGCCATGCCCACTACCAGTCACTCACTCCTTTCCTGTCTCTCCCTCCCTCCCAGTCTATGTCCCTGCACCTCGCTCTTTCACCGATCTTCCCTTCTTTATTTTTGCTCCCTCCTTGTCCCTCCCCCTCCTTGTCCATCCCTGTCCCTCACTCTGTCCCTGCATCCATTCATATCCTTTGCTGCTTCCACCTCCCTCCCTGTCCATCTCCCTGTCCCTCCTGATCCCTTGCTCCCTCCCTGGTCCCTCTCTACCTCATTTGCTCACTATCCATCCCTCACTCCATCCCTGTCCCTCATTCACTCCCTGTCTCTCTGTCCCTCACTCCCTCCCTCTCTCTTCCTAACCATCCCTCGCTCACTCGCTCCCTTTCTCCCTCTCCATCCCTCATTCCCGTCCTCCCTCCCCATCCCTTGCTCACTCGTTTGCTCCCTCCCCATTTTTCCCTCCCTCTCTGTCCCTCCCTGCCTCACTGTGACCCAGTCTCTCGATCCATCACTGTGCCTAACTTACTCACTCTCACGTCAGCCCTCGCTCACTCCCCAACCCTCACTCCCTCAGCGTCACTCGCCCCCTCCCTGTTCCTCACTCCATCACCACCGCTCGATGCCTCTCACTGTCGCTCACTCTGTCACTGTGTTCCTCACTCCCTCACGCCGTCCCTCGCTCACTCGCTCTCTCCCCATCACTCTCCCCTCCCCATTCTTCCCTCCCTACCTTCCCGTCCCTTGCTGCCGTGACCCATTCCAGTCTCTCACTCCCGTGCCGTCCCATGCTCCCCCATCCCTCACTCTCTCCCTGTCCCTCATTCTCACCCCGTCCCTTGCTCCCTCCCCATCTTCCCCGTTCCTCGGTCCTTCAATCCCTCACCCTCCCTTACTCCATTGCTCTGTCCCTCACTCTCTTGCTCCGTTCCTCGCTCCCTCGCTCTGTCCTTCGCTCTGCTGCTCCCCTCTGATCCATCGCTAACTCCCTCCCTCTCCATCCCTCACTCCCACCCCGTCCCTCCTTTGCTCCCTGATTCCTTCCCTCCTTGTCCCAGGCTCCATCCCTCCCCGTCCATTGCTCCCTTGCTCCCTCCCTCCCCCATCCCTCACTCCCTAGCTCCTCTCCCTGTTGCTCCCTCCCTCCCTTTCGGTCCTTTGCTCCATCCCCATCCCTGGTCCCTCACTCCATTCCCATTCCTTGCTCCCTCCCCATCCCTCACTACCAACCACCCTGCCTCTCGTTCAGTCCCTCACTCCCTAGCCATCCCTCATGCACTCGCTCCATTCTTGTTCCTCCCTCTCTCACAGTCCCTAAATTCCTTGCACCCTCCCCATCCCTTGTTCCCTCCCCATCCCTCGCTCAGTCGCTGCCTCCAAGTGTCTCGCTCCCTCCCTCACTCCCTGTCCCTCGCACACTTCCTCACCCCCTCTTCTGCCTCCCCATCCCTTTCTCACTCCCTCCACACGTTTCCATCGCTCCCTCAGTCCATCTCTCCCTCAATCCTTCCTCCCTAATTCCTTCTCCGTTGCACACTCCCTGGCTCTCTCCATCCCCATTCCTCTCTCCCTTTCCCTCGCTTCTCGCCCTCGGTCCCTGAATCTCCCATTCCCGTCCCTCTCCGTCCATTGCTCCTTCCATCCCTGTCCCTCGCTCCCTCCCTCCCTGTTCCTGGCTCTGTACCTTGCTCCCTCCCTCCCTCCCCATCAATGGCGCCATAATCCATGCAATGCCCTCTGTCTCTCCCAATCCCTTGCTTCCTCACTTCAAGTCTCTCCCTCCCTACCCCGTGCTCCCTCACCATCCCTCCCTCACTCCACCCTTTCCCCGTACCTCGCTTCCTCGCACCGTACCCATCCGTCTCTCCCATCCCTCGATTCCCCTCCCGTCCCTTGGTCCTGTCCTTCCCTCCCCATCCCTCGTGGCCTCCCTCCCTCTCTCCTCATCCCTCGCCCTCTGCCTCCCCATCCATCCATTCCTCCCTACCTGGGCCTTGCTGCCTTGCTCCCTTCCTGTCCCTCCCTTCCTGTCGCTCCATCCCTTGTTCACGCCTGTCCCTTGCTCCGTCCATGTCCCACACTCGTTCACTAGCTCCCTCCCCATCCCACGCTCCTTCACTCACTCCTTCTCCATCTCTCGCTCCATCGGTCCCTCCCAGTGGCTCTCTCGTGGCCCTACTGCCTCGCTGCCACCCCATCCCTCACTTGCTCTCTCACTCCATCTACATCCCTTGCTCCCTCCCCATCCCTCGCTCTCTCTCCTTGACCCTTGTTCCCTCGTTCCCCATCCTTCCTTCACCCTTTCCTCGCCCTCCCTCCCTGTCCCTCGTGGCATCCCTCCCTCCCTCCCTATCCCTCGCCACTGCCTTCCATTCCTCCGTCCCTACCCGCCCCTTGTTCCCTCACTCCCTCTCTGTCGCCTCCTTGCTCCCTCTCCCTTGTTCGCTCTTTGTTATTCCCTCGCTCCCTCCCTGTCCCTCTCCCGCTCCCTGTCCCTTGTTCCCTTGCTGTTGCCCTCCCTGTTCCTATCCCTCGCTGCCTGCCCTTGTCTGTGTCCCTCCCTCCCTCACAGTCCCTCACTCCCTGTCCCTCACACTCTACCTGCCCCTCCCTCCCTGCCCTTTGATCTCTCCCTGTCCCTCCCCACCTTGTCCATCCTCGTCCCTGTCCCTCAGTCCCTCCCTATCCCTCCCTCCATTTCCCTGTCCCTCACACCCTTCCTATCCCTCCATCCCTGTCCTTTTCCCTCGCTCCCTCTCTCACCGTCCCCGTCCCCCTCTCTGTCACTTGCTCCCTGTTCCTGTCCCTGGCTCCCTCTCACTCCCTCCCTGCCTGTCCCTGTATCCTGCTTCCTGTCACTGTCCCTCGCTCCCTTCCAGTCCATCCCTGCCCCGTCCCACCTCTACTAGCTTCATCCTCGCCTCCTTGCCCTGTCCGTCTTCCCTCCCACTTACCCGCCCCTCCCTCCTCACTGACCAAACCCCCATCCCCACTTCCGAGCTACATTTACCTTTACTGGCTCCATCCCCGCCTCCATGACCTGTCCATCTTCTCTCCATCTATTTGCACAACTGTCCACCTTCTATCACCACCTTTCCCCTCCCTCATTTCTGATGAAGTGTCCAGACCCGGAATATCAGCTTTCCTGCTCTTCCAATGTTGTATTCATTCAGCTCCACAACTTGTTATCCCGCACCTTGTTATCCCACAATTTGTTATCCCACACCCTGTTATCCCACACCTTGTTACCCCACACCCTGTTATCCCACAACTTGCTATCCCACACCTTGTTATCCCACACCCTGTTGTCTCAGACCCCAGCATCGGCAGTTCCTACTCAACCCAAAGGGTACCATCTGTCTTTTGTGACCGCTCTGTGGACGGGGAGCTTGTAGAGTCCACCAGTGGGCTGGGTACTTCCCATCACAAGTTGGTACATCAGGGTATACAATGCCTCATAGACACTGGGAACAACAACCTGATTTGTTCAGGAATGTTGCTTTTGCTTTTGGTACTGATTTTCACATCTTTTAATGTCAGTCAATAGTTTTGGGGTGGGTGTAATAAAGGAAAATTGTCACTCAGAAATATGAGATCACACGGTGTGGAGTTGGATGAACACAGCAGGCCAAGCAACATCAGAGGAGCAGGAAAGCTGACGTTTTGAGTGGAGACCCTTAAGATTTCTCAAGAACACCGTGTTATCTCAGATTCTCCGACATTGGCAGTTCCTACTATCTATCTCAGAATTATGAATTTGTTTGTTCGAAGATTTTATCTCACTCCCGCTTACTCCCTCCATCCCTGCCCCTGTCCCTTACTGCCTGTCACTGTCCTTTGCTTCCTTCCTGTCCATCCCTGTCACTGTCCCACCTCGACTAGCTTCATCCCTGACTCCTTGATCTGTCTGTCTTCCCTCCCACCTACCCACACCTCCCTCCTCACTGACCAACCACTATTTCACAGAGTAATAGAAAAAAGGACATTGAAGATGGAACAATCAAATCATCACTATGTTCAGATTGAACCGAGTTATTCAATTCATCAGGACCAGAAAGGAATATATTTATCTGGTATGTCTCTGGGAAAAGATTTCAAACAACAGTGTGAGTGAGAAAGCACCAACACGCACACACTGACACACCTGATTATGAATGCTCCAGTGAACTACCTGCAGAAATTATTTAGCATCATCCAGTTAACATTCTGAAAATAAAATAAAAAATCCACAGAGCATAGAAACTGTCCACACATTGTGTTTATGGACAAGGGTTCAGCAGATCATCCAATCTGGAGAGATGCCAGGAGATCAGCATCATTGAATAATGGTGGAAATGTGTGGACAGTGCGAAGGGCAAGGCCAGCTGGAAGCTCACCATCGTAGTCACTCCAGGGAGAGACCATTCACCTGCTAAATGTGTGGGAAGGGATTTGCTCAGTCACCCAGTGTCATGTAAACTAACTCGGAATACAAAAACAGGAAGCAAAAGTTTCTATAAATATGTAAATCGTAAAAAGAGTGGCAAAGGTAAACATTCATCCTATAGAAGATGAGATGGCCAATTTAATAACTGGGAATGAGGAAATAGCCAAGGCATTAAACAGTTATTTCGTGTTGGTCTTCACAGTGAACGACATAAATAACATGCAGACAACGAACAGCAAGAAGGTTATAGCAGGCGAGGACCTAGAAACTATCATTATCTCTAATGAGGCAGAACTGGGCAAGGTAATGGGGGCTAAAGGCAGACAAGTCTCCAGGCCCTGATGAAATGCATCCCAGGTTACTAAAAGAGGGAATGGGGGACATAGCAAATGCACTAGTAATTATTTCACAAAATTCACTGGACTCTGGGGTGGTTCCCGCAGATTGGAAAACAACCAATGTGACGCCACTGTTTTCAAAAGGAAGTAGACAAAAACAGGTAACTTTAGGCCAGTTAGCTTAACTTCGGTAGTGGGGAAAATGCTTGAATCTATCATTAAAGAAAAAAAATAGCAAGACATCTGGATATGAATTGTCCCATTGGGAACACCCAGCATGGGTTGATGAAGGATAGGTCATGTTTAACTAAACTGGTGGGCATTACATGCATGGTGTACATTGGGGAACCTGTGGATGTGGTGTATCTGAATTTCCAGAAGGTATTTGACAAGGTGCTACACCAAAGGCTGCTGTGTAAGATAAAGTTGAATGGTATTACAGGTAATGGATCGGCATGGATAGAAGATTAGTTGACCAGTAGAAAGCAAAGAGGAGGGGTAAATGGGTGTTTTTCTGGTTGGCGGTCAGTGGCTAGTGGTTTGCCTCAGGGATCAGTGCTGGGGCAGCAATTGTTTATGATTTACAAAGATGATTGGAATTGGAGACTAAGTGTGGTGGTCAAAATTTGTGGATGACACTCAGGTGAGTGGTAGAACAAAGTATGCAGAAGACACAAAATGTCTGCAGACGAATACAGATAGTCTAAGTGAGCGGGCAAAGGTCTGGCAGATGGAGTACGATGTTGATAAATGTGAGGTCATCCATTTTGTTAGGAACAACAGCAAAATGGGCTATGTTTTAAATGGTAAAATTTGCAGCATGCTGCTGCACAGGGGCTCTTGGGTGTCCTTGTGCATGAATCGCTGAAGGTGGGATTGCAGGCGCAGCAGGTAATTAAAAAGGCAAAGGGAATTTTGTCTGCCATTGCTAGAGGGATGGTGTTTAAAAACAGGGAGGCGATGCTACAGCTGTACAGGGTCCTGGTGAGGCCACACGTGGAGTACTGTGTGCAGTTTTGGTCTCCTTACTTGAGAAGGGATATACTAGCGCTGGAGGGGGTGGCAAGGAGATTCCCTCGGTTGTTTCCAGAGTTCAGAGGGTTGGATTATGAGGAGAGACTAAGTAGGCTGGGATTATACTCATTGAAATTCAGAAGAATGAGGAGAGATCTTACAGAAATATATAAGATTATGATGGGATTAGATAAAGTGGAGGCAGGGAGGTTGTTTCCACTAGCATGTGAGACGAGGACTAGAGGGCATCGCCTCAAAATAAAGGGAAGCAGATGTAGGACTGAGGTCAGGAGGAACTTCTTCACCCAAAGGGTTGTGAATCTGTGGAATTCCCTGCCCAATGAAGCAGTTGAAGCTAGCTAACCGTGTTTTTAAGGTATGGCCAGATAAATGTTTGAACAGGAAAGGATTGAAGCGTTATTGTGAGTTGGCGGGTAAGTGAATCTGAGTCTCAAAAGATCACCCATGATATTATTGAATGGCGGGGCAGGCTCAAGGGGCCGGATGGCCTACTCCTGTTCCTAGTTCTTCTGTTCTTATGTTGTTATGCCTCTCCAGTGGGTTCACACTGGCAAGAGACCTTTTAAATACTCTGACTGGAAAAGCTTTCGGAGGACTAAAGGTCTAATTCAATATCGACCTGCTCTGGATGGTAAAGACTGCAGATTCAGAAGGTGCTGTTGGAGGAGCACTGCTGAGCCACTGCAGTCCATCCTAGTGCAGTGACTGCTGCCACTGTGCATCAGTGGTGTAGGGAGTACGGGGATGTCATTGAGGTGCAAATCAAGAGGGCTGTTTTGTGTTCGATTGTATTAAACCTGATGGAAGGCTTTTGAATTTAAAAAGAAATGTTGTCATATGAAGCTGCCTACAAAGTGAAACATTGGTTTTTGACAGTTACCTCTGGATCAGACAAGTGAACGGAAGGTAGTCAAGTTGGAAAATGATATGAAAGTGGGAATAAAAGACATGTCCTGGAGACAGCATAAAAAAGTGATAAAGTCTCAGACGAGGCTCCTTCAGAAAAACATCTTCCCATTGCCAGCAATAACCCCTCTTCATCCTTTCCTGACCAATATGTCCATGTTACGTGCCGATATTGAAAATGAAAACTAACATTTAGTCAACACTCCCTGTGTCATCACTGTTGGTGAAATATAATTTCTAACCCAGACCCTTCTCTCACTCCACCCTGGCGCATTCTGTGTGGTTACAGCAGAGACAGGGACAGGATGTTCATACCCCTGCTCCCACTGCTCTGGGCCTCAGTGTTGCACGGCTGCGAAATACTGTTTTATCTTTACCAATGTAGAAGGAACCTAAACCTGAGCCTGATGGTTCACTTCCAGTCAGGAACAGATCATTGATTTACACTAATCTCTGATTTGAAGCACGTTTCCAGCATTCACCTTTGTACTTCCTCTGACACGAAAACCAGTTGGAAACGAGATTCTGTTCCGTGTCCAGGAGCTGTGAGCCATGGAAGACAGTAGCTGGGACACATTTCTTACACGCATTAGGATTAACCCACACTGTGGCTTGGCTGTCAATGAAGAGAGACATGAAAGAATAAAGTGCCATCTGACCCCCTCAGTGTGACCCTGAAGGATTTGCCCCGAATGAAGCTCTGTTGCTGAGCAGGATTCCCCCTACTCCCCACCCTGAGATTGTCCTTTCTGAGCTCCAGGTGCTGTTCAACCCTCAGGACAAATACAACAATCGACAGTAATGTGTTTGAGGCAAAGCTGACTTATTTTACATTTCTCTCAGATACTAAACTCCAGTTCAAGTTTAGGGTTATAGCCATCATCAGAAACAAACTGCAAATGTCAGAAGAAAAGTAACAGAAAATTACAGCGCAGAGCAAGACAATTTTTAAATTCATTTTTTGTGATGTGCGTATTGTTGGCTGGACAGCAGTGTTCACCCTTGGCCCATCATGTGTGTGTTGGCTGGAATAGAACGAGCCAGGCTTTACAGATTTCTCGACTCATCATTGAGATGAACAATTTCAAACTGTGAACTCTGCCCCAATTTGTTTACATTTCTTGATTCAATTTGTTTCTTGGTCCACTGCACGCCTGGCTCCAGGCACATCTTTTGCTTATTTGTTTCTTTTGCAGCCCTAACTCCATTCCCTGCAACCTTGAGGGACGAATAACATTTCTGCAATTTAATCTCTCCTGCCTTCCCCCCGTGACATGTGCCTTTTGCCCTTGTGTCACCCCGACCTTGCTCAGAATCTGTTACATTTCTGGACCCAGGCCTCTGTCAGCTCACAGCGCCCCCGGGTCAGAGTTTTAAATTCTCTTCCTCCAGAGAGAAACTGAAATCGCTGTGGCTGCAGCTTTACCCAGATTTTAATTTTGGAAATAAAAACCATGAAATTGTTTCAGAGTTGAGTTGTTTTTGAGATTTAATCCACAATCTCGCTTCTTTCGAGCTAAACTGTGATCATCCCACAGTTGAAAAATGCAAGTTAGGTGGATTGGCCGCACTAAATTGTCCCCGAGTGTGCAGCTTACGTGGTTGGGTTAGCTGCGGTAAATGTGGGGTTTATGGGAGTAGGGCGGGATAGAGAGCTAGTGCAGACTAGATGCACTGAATGACCTCTTTCTGCACTGTTGGGATCCTGTGATCTTAACCATTTGTGATGATGTTCACATTTTCCTCATGACAGCCCACACCTCACCATGTTCATTCAGCTCAAGCTTTCATGCTGCCTTTGTGTTTTGAGAAGCTCTGTTGTTGGAATGGGAGCTTTCTTTGATTTAGCCTCTGCTCGTACTTCCGGCCAATTCCCAGTTCCCTGCGTTAATTCCAGCTTTCTCTCATTTTCCCAAATGGTGTTGTTGAAGAGCTCAAAAGGCGAGTGGGCTGAAATTGAGAAATTAAAGAGTCAGAATGAAAGAGGAAGTGGAAATAATAAACAGGTTTGGTAGATCCCAAAGGAGTGATGAAGGAGCACAGATGTTTCCAGACCTGCTGAGCTTTTCCAGCAACTTTGTTTTTGTTCCGGGGAATGAAACTCCAGGATCCTCCTGTTGTGACTGTTCGCACAATATTTTTGTTATCAATGTGTGGGATGTGGGCATCCCTGGATGGGCCGGCATTTCTCGCCCATCCTAAGTGCTCTTGGGAAGGTGGTGGTGAGCTGCCTTCTTGAACTGCTGCAGTCCTCCTGCTGTGTGGTGACCCACAATGCTATTAGGGAGGCAATTCCAGTGGTTTGACCCAGTGACATTGAAGGAACAGTGATATATTTCCTAGTCAGGAAGGTGAGTGACTTGGAATGGAACGTGGATTTGGTGATCTTCCCATATATCTGCTGCCCTTGTTCTTCCAGATAGAAGTGGTCATGGGTTTGGAATGTGCTGCCTGAGGATCTTTGGTGAATTTCTGCAGGAGAGACAACATTCTCTGACGAGAGTCACACTCGGGCAGGCGAAGATGGAACGCTGAATAATAACAGAATTAGTTCAAACACAGGAGATTTGGTCAGCCAGTAATAGCATATAGTGTAAGAGTCACGGATGTGAAGTGAGTCGTGAGGGGAAATAATGCCACAAGCTGCAGATGGAATACTTTTATAGGAACAGGAGGAGACAATTCAACCCCTCAAGCCTGATCTGTCATTCAATGAGACCATTGCCTGATCTGTGGCCTAACTTTCAATTTCCAAAACCCACCAAACCTATCAATGAGGCTTCTCTGAAACAGACAAGTTGAATTTTGAAAAACATTTTAAAAAAACTGCAAATGCAGGGAAATCAGAAACAAAAACAGAAATTGCTGTAAAAATTAAGCAGGCCCAGCAGCATCTCTGAAAGAAATCAGAGTTACCCTTTTGGGACAATTGACACTTTGAGTCACCAGATGCAGTTAACCATTCCCCCTTTCCTGTAACACCCTCCTGAACAGGTGATGGTTTGAGGGCCATGAGACTGGCAATAACAACTGAGAAAACAGCAGGGCATGCTGATTCAAAATAAAGCCCATTTTTGTCTTTCACTTTTAAATCAACTGCACCAGTTTATTGACTATTGCTTCAGAAACAGGACAAGAGACCAGAAAATCAACTCAGTGCCATTGGGCCTGGGAACCATTGTTATTCTGACCTCTATGTGACTCCAAGCTATAATAATTAGTTTGATTCTGAACCATCCTCTGGGCAGTTAGAACTGATGATAAAAGCTTGCTAACCTTCTGATGCCATGATCACACGAACAAATAAAAGAAAAACCCAATTACTGCAGTTACGTTTGAAGCCACTGGCGTTTCTTCAAGCGAAATGACTGAGTGAATTGTTTCCCATACACAGAGTAGGGGAATGACCTCTCCCCAGTATGTATTTAGTGGTGCACAGTGAGGGTTGATGATGCCCTGAACCCAGCTCTGCAGAGTGAACACATGAATGGTCTCCCTTCAGTGTGAACATGTTGATGGTACATGAGTTCCCATGAGCTTTCATAGCACTTCCCACGAACTGCACAATAAAAGAGTCTCTCTTCAGAGTGAACCTGTGGGTATTTCAACAGGCAGG
Organism: Stegostoma tigrinum; assembly: GCF_030684315.1. NCBI lineage: Eukaryota > Metazoa > Chordata > Chondrichthyes > Orectolobiformes > Stegostomatidae > Stegostoma > Stegostoma tigrinum. The sequence goes on along the minus strand of NW_026728419.1, from coordinate 4,317,253 downwards.
ATGACCGGGAGAAATCCTTCCCACACTCTGAGCAGGTGAATGGTGTCTCCCCAGTGTGGGCCCATCGGTGTGTCAGCAGCGGGGATAACTTCATGAATTCCTTGCCACACTCACAGTAGGGAGACAGCCGCTTTCCAATGTGAAACTGCTGTGAATGCCTTCTCACACATGAAGCAGGTGAACAGTTTCTTCCCAGTGTAATTGTGCCGATGTGTTTGCAGCTTAGATGGGTAATTGAAACTCAGTGCACTCAAAACTGGGGCAAGAACAGATGAAGGTTTGATAACCTGCGCTGACATGATGGACCAAATGGTCGTCTTCCACGCTGTAAAAACTCAGATGGAGAAACTGATCTGCAGTGAAAATGGTCACAAATGAAAAAGCAAAAGCAGTGTCATTGCAGAAATGTACCACACCCGCTGCCCCTTTCACTGGTGGTCTCGTGGCTAGGATTCGGCCCCTCACCCCTCCCCAGCCCAGCTTTGATTCCTAGTCAGGGAATAGTCACTCTGCTGTATTATTTAATCATGGTGACAGCACTTCTAACTGATCCTTCAGGAGATGGAAGGTGAACCGTGTAGTCCCAGACGTGACTCAGATTAAAATAAAACAAAGAGCTGGGGAAATATGACACAAAAATGGAATTGACATGGAAGCTCAGCAGGCCTGGCAGCATCTGTGTCGGGAAACAGAGTTAGCAAATGGTTTAAAACAAGAAGAGAGTGGACGTCAGGAAAAGTGAAGGGCCACGGTGGTTTGTAGGAGCTGACCGTAGGCCTCATGCAGCCAGGCCCTACGTCGGTTCTGAAGGCAGGAAAGCTGATGCTTCGGGTTCTGAAGAAGGGTGAGACCCGAAACATCAAATTTCCTGCTCCTCTGATGCTGCTTGGTCTGATGTGCTTATCCAGCTCCACACCTTGTTATCTCAGATACTCAAGCATCGGCAGTTCCTACTATCTCTGGGCTCTGATGACTGGTTTTCACTGTTTACCCTGATATATAACCACTCTGGATCAATCACCCACAATGACTCTCGTTTGCGTGTTGACGGTGCACATCTCACCTCATTTCAGAGTTCGGAGAGGATCCATGCGTGTTAGCCTGGCAAATTTCACTCAAGTCATCCTAACAGTCTCGTATTAAGACCATAAACTTTAGTTGCAGAAAGGGACCATCCAGCCCATTCAGTCTGTTCCACCACTTACTGATCTCGTGTCTGATATGATAATCCTGAGCTGCACTTTCTTGCCTTTCCCCATAACACTTGATACCTTCACTGATTAAAAATCTGCCAATCTCACCATTGAATACACTGAATGACCCAGATCTGACAAGCCTCTGCTGTAAGGAATTCCATGGATTCACCATCATTTGAGAGAATAAACGTTTCCTCATCTGTCTTAAATGTGCAACCCCCATTCTGATACTAGGCACGCTCGTGCAGATTGCCCAAAAGGAAAACCATTTTTTGTGTCCAACATATTAAATCTCAAAGAAATCTGTATGCTGTAATAAGGCGCAAGTATTATTTTTGCAGTACTGTGTTTGAGCACTTGAAGTCATTGGATTTCAGCATTTCCTCCTGTTTGCTTTCATCCCTGATGTCAAACTGTTATTATTCTGACAGAGCTATTCCCTTTATGTGTTTTCATGTCAGGAATTCACGTTCATTTTAAGAATTTTGAGAGGAACAATAAAATCCTCATTCCTATTTCGGAATCAAACCATGAACACAACAGTTGCAATGCTCAGTCCCAAAAAGGAAGGTGCAGACAATACTTACACGTTTTCTGTCTTGACACTGCTTTTGACCCTTTGTTTCAGTTGCAAAATATTAGTCAGTGAGATTTTAACACCACGGAGAAAGAACCTTCAGCCCATTATATCTATGCAGTCATCAAATATCTCACTATAAATAAAAACCGGAGGAAGGGTCACCTGGCCTGAAACGTTAACTCTGTTTTCTCCTCCACAGATGCTGCCAGACTTGCTCAGCTTTACCAGAAACTTTGTTTATGATCTCACTTCTGAAGCCAGTTTCCAGGGCTTGGCCCAGCACATCTACTGCTTTGACGTTTCAAGTGCTCATCCAAACAGGTAGTCAATGTTTGAGGGCATCAGTGGAACAAAAACACTTTCTTCAACAAAGGAAAGGAAAACATTGCTGTTTGCTGCAACATGAAACTACATTTTCCTCTTTGAAGACTGCTATGAAAGCCAAACCGTTTCTCAGAGCCGTTTGCCAGTTTCCCCCATGATGCCAACAGTGTAGAATGAAATCCCACACCGCCTGAGGTTACCACTAATGACTTTCTACTTTCAACCTCACTGCTGACATGAGTTGTGGTGTCCCTCAGGTTCAGCCACCACCAGTTTTGCCTCTCTAATAAGAAAGCAATCCTCTGACCTAGAATGTGAACGGCATCTGGGTGTCAGGCTCAATGTGTGACTCAGTGCCAGACTTTGTAATATTATATCCAATGGATGCAAAAGGCACGTTTCATACTTTATAAAATGTATGTCAGTTGTCCTGGTAGGAAGTATAGAGAAAGATTGCTTGTACACATTACAACAAATACAATTCAATCTTTACAATAGGCCAAGCAGCATCTCAGGAGCACAAAAGCTGACGTTTCGGGCCTAGGCCCTTCATCCAGCTATTGGATGAAGGGTCTAGGCCCGAAACGTCAGCTTTTGTGCTCCTGAGATGCTGCTTGGCCTGCTGTGTTCGTCCAGCTCCACACTTGTTATCTTGGCGTTTTTATAAACTGCTTTTACAGGGAGTCGGGAGGGGAGCATTTACACAGCACACTCCAAATCAAGGAAATAGTTGCTTCTTCCGAAATTGTGTCCCAGGTTGACTGAGATGGCATTTGTAATTTTTTTACAGCACATCAGAAGAGGATTTGCAGATCGGAAACTCAAACTAAATGATCTAAGCATGCCTTTTTTTTATTCATTTAGCACTGGGTATTATTGGCCTTGAAAGGGAAGTATTGAGTAAAATAAAATTAGCACAAAATTCCTTTCTTACGTTTCCCAGTAACTATTGCCCAATATCTTAAATCTGTGTACCAAACAGTTTTACTATCAGCAAAGAGGAACAACTCCTCTTTATCCACCTGATTTACACCTGGACACCTTTATCAAATCAGAGATAGCAAGAACTGCAGATGCTGGAAACTGAGATAACACACTGTGGAGCTGGAGGAACATAGCAGGCCAGACAACATTGGAGGAGGAGGCAAGTTGACATTTCAGGAAGGGACCTTTCATCAGAACATTTTCCTCCAGGTCCACATTATATTATCACCCCCTTTATCTACTGTCATATTGATCTCCTTTCCACTGTGAGGAACAACTTGAGTTTCTCCAATGTGACCTTAGAACCAGTATCCCTCAGTTCTTTAAACATTCTGATGAATTTCTTTTTGAATTATGAGTTGACCGTCACATCCTTCATGGAGGTCACCTTTTTGTGCAGACCCAAATGCTGTCTGTTCAAATGAGTGATGTTATGACACGTGGACAATTACTCAGTGACATCACTCTGATTCCTAGGTATCCTGAACTGTGATAGTTTCCTCTGACCCCAGTGCTTTTGATAATTTTTCAGGGGTAGAGTTTAGCATTTGATTTTAAAGTTGGAACACAACAAAATTATTTCAGTATTTTTTAACCAGTACTCTACACAATTCAGCTTCTCGTGCTGTTCTCAGACATCTGACTCTGGGGCTGGTGTTCCTTCTTTCACAGCATTGTGAGAGCTCATGTTGGAAAATAGAGCTGTTAAGGCAGCAGCACATGGTTGGTAGAATTTTCTCACCCCCATAATATTGTGAGACTGATGTTAAAAGTTGCTGTATAACACTGATGAATGAGAGCCCATCCATTGTCCTGGTTCATTTCTGCTCTCTTCGATCAACTCTGTCATGTCTAAGTTCCTCTGTCTCCAATAATGGGTGTGACTATCCTAGATATTTTATTGTTACTTTCATCACTCTCTAAATGAGGTTTATACAGCAGAATATTGCCTGACCATTTGCTGCTGGCAATCATATTTCCTTAGTACCTCCCACAATGCTGTTCAGCGTGGAGTTACTCATGAAATGGTGATGAAGGAACTGTGATATGTGTCCAAATCAATGACAATTAATTGATATCAATGTAGTATCTTTCACTGAGTGGAAACTTCCAGGCTGTTCCTCAGGAGTATTACAATGCAACGTTTGACCAGAATCATCAATAAGATGTTAGGAAGGTGACAAAATGCTTTATGGTCAAATTTGTTGTTTTGAAGGCATATTTTCAAGTGTAAAACTGAGGCAGAGAAAGGGAGAGTTTTAGTGAGGAAATTTCACCATTTGTGGCCTTGGCAGCTAAAACCTGAGGGCACCAAAGGTGAAACATTAAAAAACAAGAATTTTCAGGAGTATGGAATTGGAGATAATGCAGGTGTCTGGAAGGGCATTTTTTTAAAAACAATGTCATTCTTGGGATTGGGGTGGGCATGACCGGCTGGTTTAGCATTTAGAATAGCTGGTTTAGAATTCTATCAAATTGGTAAGACATCAACTTTCCTGACCCTATCTCTGATAAGCCCATTTTCTTCCAAATATAAATAGATCCTATCCCTCAGTATTTTCTCCAATGGCTTCCCTATCATGGACGTCAAGTTCACTGGCCCATAATTAACTGGATTATCCTTGCTACCTCCTTAAACAAGGGGAAAACATTAGCAATTCTCCAGTCCTCCGGGACCTCACCCGTGCTCAAGGATGCTGCAAAGATATCTGTTCAGGCCCCAGCTATTTCTTCACTCGCTTCCCTGAACAGCCTGGGATCGATGACATCTGGGCCTGGGGACATGCCCACCCTAATGCCTTTTAGAATACCCAACACTCCCCCAACCTCCCTCCTTATGCCCACTTGACCGACAGTAATCAAAAATCTATCACCAACCTCAACATCTGTCATGTTTTTCTCGAAGTGAATACAGAGTTAAAGTACTCATCAAGAATCTCACTCATTTTCTCTGACTCCTTGCATAACTTCCCTCCTTCATTCTTGACTGGGCCAACTCTTTCGCCAGTTACCCTCTTGCTCCTTATGTATGTCAAAAGGCTTTGGGAATTTCCTAAACCCTGTTTGCTAAAGATATTTCACGATCCCTTTCAGCCCTTTTATTTCTTCGTTTCAGGTTAGTCCTACTTTCCCGAACATTACAGCACAGTACAGGCTCATGGCCCCTCGATGTTGTGCCAACATGTCACACCGATCTGAAGCCCATCTAACCTATACTATTCCATGTACGCCCATATGCTTATCCAAATTCTTCCAAAGCTTCGTCTGTTTTCAGTCGCCTAGACCTTATGTATGCTTCCATTTTCCTCTTCGTCAGTCTCACAATTTTACCTGTCATCCATTGTTCCTTAATCTTGCCCTTTCTGTCACTCATTTTCACAGGGACATGTCTGCCCTACAGTCTAATAAACCTCTCTTTAAAAGTCTCCCACATATCAAATGTGAATTTACCCTCAAACAGATGCTCCAAATCCACTTTCCCCAGGTCCTTTCAAATTTTGCTGTTGTTGGCCTTCCCCCAGTTTAGCACTCTTCCTTCAGGACCACGCTCTTCTTTGTCCATCAATATTTATTCCCCAACACCAGGCTCAGTATGGCGCCTTCATAAGTTGGAGTATTTACATGCAGCTCTAGAAAGCCCTCCCCCATGATCCTTACAAATTCTGCTCCATCTAAACCACTAACTCGAAGTGAAGATAACAAAGTGTGAAGCTGGACGAACACAGCAGGCCAAGGAGCATCTCAGGAGCACAAAAGCTGACGTTTCAGGTCTAGCAAATTCATCAGAGAGGGGGATGGGGAGAGGGTTCTGAAATAAATAGGGAGAGAAGGGGAGGCGGGCCGAAGATGGATAGAGGAGAAGATAGGTGGAGAGGAGAGTATAGGTGGGGATGGCATAGGTCAGTCCGGGGAGGACGGACAGATCAAGGAGGCGGGATGAGGTTGGTGTGTGGGAAATGGAGGTGCGGCTTGAGGTGGGAAGAGGGGATAGGTGAGAGGAAGAACGGGTTAGGGAGGCGGGGACGAGCTGGGCTGGTTTTGGGATGCTGTGGGGGAGTTGGAGACTTTGAAGTTTGTGAAGCCCACAATTGATACCATTGGGCTGCAGGGTTCCCAAGTGGAATTTGTGTTGCTGTTCCTGCAACCTTCGGGTGGCATCATCGTGGCACTGCAGGTGGCCGACGATAGAAATGTCGTCTATGGAATGGGAGGGGGAGATAAAATGGTTCACGACTGGGAGGTGCGGTTGTTTATTGTGAACCGTGCAGACGTGTTCTGCAAAGTGGTCCCCAACCCTCCACTTGGAAAGTCATCTTGGGGCCTGGGATGGGGGTGAGGGAGGAGGTGTGGGGGCAAGTGTCGCACTTCCTGTGGTTGCAGGGAAAGGTGCCTGGAGAGGTGGGGTTGGAGTGGATTGTGGAGCGAACAAGAGAGTCACGGAGTGAGTGGTCTCTTCAAAAGGCAGACAAGGTTGGGGATGGAAAATGTCTTGGGTGGTGGGATTGGATTGTAGATGGCGGAAGTGTCGGAGGATGAAGTGTTGTATCCGGAGGTTGGTGGGGTGGTATGTGAGGACAGAAGGGAATCTCTTAGGGCGGTTATTGCGGGGTCGCAGTGTGAAGGATGTGTTGCGGGAAATGCGGGAAACGTGGTCAAGGGCATTCTTGACCACTGCAGGGGGACGTTGCGGCCCTTGAAGAACGCAGCCATGTGGGATGTGTGAGAGTTGAATGCCTCATCCTGGGAGCAGATGTGGTGAAGGCGAAGGAATTGGGAATAGGGGATGGAATTTTTGCAGGGTTTGGGTGGGAGGTGGTGTACTCTAGTTAGCTGTGGGAGTCGGTGGGCTTGAAATGGGCATCAGTTTCTAGCTGGGTACCTGAGATGGAGACAGAGAGGTCCAGGAAGGTGAGGGATGTGTTGGAGATGGCCCAGGTGAACTTGAGGTTGGGGTGGAAGGTGCTTGTGAAGTGGATAAACACTTCGGTCCTCCTCCCCCTCTCTCCCTATTTATTTCAGAACCCTCTCCCCATCCCCCTCGCTGATGAAAGGTCTAGGCCTGAAACGTCAGCTTTTGTGCTCCTGAGATGCTGCTTGGCCTGCTGTGTTCATCCAGCTTCGCACTTTGTTATCTTGGATTCTCCAGCATCTGCAGTTCCCATTATCTCTGATCATAACTCTAAGTGAATCCCAGTCAATGTTGGGAACATTAAAATCTCCCGTCACCACCACCCTGTTGCTCCTACATCTTTCCATAATCTGTCCACATGTTTGTACCTCCTAAAGTGGAACCTCCTTCCCTTACAGCATTGACAGATCTGATGTGGGAAGAGAAAGCTGTTAAGACAGCAGCACATGGTTGGGAGAATGAGCAGTGGTAAAAGTCTCATTGAGATACACTCAGTAGAAGAAAGCAAAAAAACACTAAACAGAGCTCAAGGACACACAAAAGTAGAGGCAGAGAAATAAGACAAGTGCAGAGAGGGGAATGTGAGAGGACCGAGAGGAGATGTGTAATGATAGTTAAGTCGAGAGGTAACAAAGGAATGGACGAGTGTTTCAGCAGCAAATGAGCAGAGACTCGGAGGAGTTGGGTAATGTTACTGCGGCAGAATTAGGCAGTCTCAATGACGGTGGGGATATGCGGCTGAAAACTCAGTTCGGGATGAAATATTTCACCATGGTTATGACTTTTTGGTTCAAACTCAGGCAATTGCCACAGAGGGTTTGGAGTCAGTTTTGAGGCAGTGGAGTTTGAGTTGGGGAAAAATGATAAAGGCCTTGGTTTTGTCATTAGTTAATGGGAGGAAATTTCTGCTCCACCAGGACTGGATGTCAGCAAAGTTTGGATGGTTTGTGACCTGGAGGAAATTTAGAGATGTTGGTGTTCACATCCACCTGCTACACTGCCCCTTCTCAATGATGGAGGCTGGGTGTTTAAATGACTCTGACAAAGTTCTGATCAAGTTGCCGGTGTTCAAAATCCCTCGCTTTCATTCTCTATCTTCACACAGAAGCCTGTGTCTTGTGAGAGATTGTCTCTGACTCTCTTGTTTTTTGTTTGATGTCAATTTCATAGGATATTAAAAGGGGAAGACGAACACAACCAAACATCACGCCCATTTCATCACAAATGGAACATGATCAGATTTTAAACCTGGTAGGAAAACGGTCCATTCACACTGGAGAGAAACTACGCATGTTGTGTGTGTGGACAAGGCTTCAGCCAATCATCAGACCTCACAAACCACAAATGCAGTCACACTGGGGTGAAACTGTGGAAATGTGGAGATTGTGGGGAGGAATTCATTTCCTCTTCTGAGCTGAAAACTCATCGACAGATTCACACCAGTAACAGGCCATTTACCTGCTCAATGTGTCGGGAGGGATTCACTCAGTCATCTCACCTGCTACAATGCCAGCTCATTCACACTGATAAGAGACCATTTCAAAGCCCAGGCTTTGGAAAATGCTGCAGAACATCCCCGAACCTGATGTCCCATTAACTAGCTTGCATTAATGAGAGACCTTTTAAATGCCAAAACTGTGGAAAATGTTATAAAACCTCTGGAAACTTGGCGGCCCATCAACATCTTCACACTGAAGAGAGACCCTTTAAATGTCGAGACTGGAAAATACTATAAAACACCTGGGGACCTGATGACCCACCAAAGTGCTCACGTGGAGGAGAGATCTTTTAAATGCCCAAACTGTGGGACGTGCTTTATAAGTCCCAGGGATCTCATGTCGCATCAACTAGCTCACATTAATGAGAGACCTTTTAAATGCTCAGCCTGCAGAAAATGCTACAAAACCCCCGGACTTGATATCCCACCAACATGTTCACCCTGAAAAGCTTCTGTCACTCTGGGACTGGGTACAGGTGATCATTCGACCTCACAGAACACCAGCAGGTTCACACTGGGAAGAGACCATTCAGCTGCTCCGAGTGTGGGAGGGGATTCACTCAGTCGTCTAACCTGCTGAGACACCAGCAAATTCACGCTGTGGAGAAATCTTTCAAATGCCCAGACTGCAGGAAGCGCTGGAGAAGCTCCTGGGAACTGAAATGTCATCTACATGTTCAAGCTGAGGAGATGCCTTATAAATGCTGCGATTATGGGAATCCCTATGCAAGATTTTGGAGGTAGTTTTATCATCAATGTGTTCAAATTGAGGAGAAACCTTTGAAATGTCCGGTCTGTGGGAAGTGCTATCGAAGTTCTGTCGAACTGATGTCCCATCAACATTTTCACATGATGAGGCATCTTTTCGGAGGCTTTCATTGTGGGACTGGGTTCAGGTGATCATCTCAACTCTCAGTAAACCAGCAAGTTCACACTGGGTAGAATGTATTTACCTGCTGCATGTGAGGAAAAAGAAAAGAACACTTGGGTCACTCCTCAGCCCTGCTGAGACAGCACAGAGCCACCCTGGAGAACAGGCCATTCACCTGCTCTGTGTGGGGGAAGGAATTCACTCATTAGACAATCCTGCTGAGACAACATAGAGTTCACAGATCTCAATGGTAATTTGACTTTGCAGTTCAAAACATTCATGACTGAAAGCAACTTTTTAAATATTCTGGATAAAAGTGAAAAAAAAAACCTTTGTTTCAAACAGTGTGGCAGGTCACTGTAAAGATGTGATCATGGAGTACTTGGAAGAGGCAGCGTGGCTTCCCCAAGGGGGCTCCATGCCTGACAAATCTGATGAAATTCTTTGACGGGGTACTGAACATCCTGGATGAGGGGGAACCAGTGGAAGTGATCTGTTGGATTTTCAGAAGGCATTGACTGGCTGCCGTACAGGAAGCTGCCAAATAAGGGAAGTGCCCGTGGTCTTAGGAACAAAGTACTGGCATGGATTGAGGATTGGCTGACTGGCAGAAGGCAGAGAGTTGGGATAAAGGAGACTTTTTCAGAATGACAGCCGGATGACTAGTGGGGTTGAGCAGGAGCAAGTGTTGGCACCACAGCTATTCATGCAATGTATTAATGAGCTGGACAAAGGAATTAAGGACATGGTTGCTAAGTTTGCAGATGACTCAATGATAGGTGGAGGGACAGGTTGTATCGATGCTGTGGGAAGCCTTCAAAATGACTTGGACAGGCTGGGGGAGTGCACAAAGAAGTGGCATGTGGATCCAGTGAAGGAAAGTGCAAGGCTATTCATTTGGGTGGGAAGAGTAAAGACATAGACTATTTTCTGAACACGGAAAACCTTCAGAAATCTAAAGTCAAAAGAGACTTAAAAGATTCAGCTCAGTATTCTTTGTAAGGTTGACATGCAGGTTCAAATGGTGGTAATAAGGCAAAGGCAATGTAGACATTCATTTGAAGACAGCTCGAGCAGAAATGTACTGCTGAGGCTATAAAAGGTGCTTGTCAAACCGCAGTGGGAAAATTGAGTAGTTTTGGGTCCTGTATTAAGAAAAGATGCGCTGGTGTTTGAGGGATCCAGAGGACGTTTACAAGATTGATTGCAGGGATGAAGGACTTGTTAAATAAAACTAAAAAAAAATCACATATTAGATATAAACAATTGGGTGAAAATGAATCTTTCGAATAGTATGAATAGTGTGGGGGCATTTCTAAGAGGAGCACCAGGAAAGCAAAGAGAGATATGAGATAGTCTTGGTGAGTAAGTTTGAGGATGTCTCTAAGGAATGCCACAAGTACATTAAAGAAAGAGAGCAACGAAAGAGAGTTGGGCTCCATACAGATGAAGGAGTTGATCTTTGTGTTGAGTCTCAGGAGTTGGGAAACATATTACATAAATATTTTGCCTCTGTTTTTACTGTGGAGAAAGAAACGGAGGCTGGAGAACTCAGGGAAATAAATAATGATATTTTGAAAACAGTTCACATTATAAAAGAGGAAGTGCTAGTGGGTCTTAAAAGGTATAGACGTGGATAATTCTCTGGGTTCTGAGCTCATATGTCTAGGGCATTTTGGAAAGTTAGGGAGAAAATTGTGAGCTGCTGCAGAAACATTTGTATCATCTCTAAATAGTGGTGAAGTTTCTAATAACTGGAGAATGGCTGGTGTTTGCATCTGTTTGAAAACTGATGTGAGGAGAAGCCTGAGAACCATAAATCTGTGAGCCGATGCATATAGAGAGGCACTGACTGATTACGGATAGTCAGCATGGTTTTATGCAAGAGAAATCATGCCCCACACACTTCATTGAATTTTTGTGAGGAAGTGACCAAGAAGGTTGATAAGGGCACAGCTGTTCACATTGTTTACTTGGAGTTAATTGAAGCTTTCAACAAAGTTCCTTGTGACAAATGCATTATTAAAGTTAGATCACATGGGATTCAGGATGAGCTTGCTAATTGGATACAGAGTTTGTTAATGGCAAGAGACAAAAACTGGTGCCGGATGTTGTTTTTCAGAATGGACACCTGTTCAACAGGGTCTGCTGCTGGGTCCACTTTCGTTTGTCGTTTGTGTAAATGATTCAGATGGGACGATAGAAGGTATAGTTAGTAAGTTTGTGAGTGATTCCCAAATTTCTGGCATGGTGGCCAATGAAGATATTTAAGATTACAAAGAGAGCTTGTTCAATTGGGTCAATGGGCTCAGGAGTGGCAGATGGAGTCTAAATTTGAATAAATACACGGTACTGTGTTTTGGTAAAACAAACAAGGACAGGACTGATACAATTGAAAGCTTTGTGAATCATCAAGGAGAGTCGTATCTGAACTTCAGGCGGCCATGGGGTAGCGAGGGATAAAAAAAGGTGCAGGGATAAAAAAAGGTGCAGGCTCCACTTGAATGTGGTGATCTGAGGGCACTGGGGAAGGGGAGGGAAAGGCTGGATTCCCCTGTTTCTCCATCCAGCTGGTTACTTCCCTGTATTTCTTCTTGGAAAATCTGGAAGAAATTCCGCTGGGACTTGTTGTCATTTTAATGGGGAGGTGGGTGGGATGGGTGTGCCAGGATATCGGAAGGGAGTGGGATCCCACCCCCTCTATATGCCATTCCCTCCTACTACCCCCTGTTGGTCTGTGTGAAGTTTGTGAGTAAATGAAGCAAATTGTTTCCATTGACTGGGACTTCATTCCTCTCTCTGGGGGTGAGAGTTGAGGGAATGGGAAGGTTAGCGCAGGCTCTGGATTGGAGATAAGGAGGGGGATCAATATTTCAAAGGGGCTGAGACTGCAGGGCCTGACACCCACACTCCCTCACGGCCAATATTTGGTGTGAAATTAATCCTCTCTCATCAACAAGTGACTATTGTTTTGCTGCTTGTGGGAACTGGCACAGTGGAGAGTGTAGGGGCCAAGATGGTGGTATGGAGGGAAATTGGAGACAGCTGAAAGAGGGACAGGGCTGGGGGACATAGATACAGGTTCTGAGGGAAAGGGGGTGAGGGATTAACTCCAGTGTTCAGTCTGAGCTGAGGTCTAAGTTAAAATGGGGAGTTTAGTAGTTGCTGGTGGACTCAGTGGGGGAATCCTGTTTTAACGTTGCAATCTTGCTGTGTGGGGACAGCCTGCAGCTTTTTCCTCTACAGGAACAGGGGTCCACCATTTCCAAATTCAGATGAGGTGGGTGTGTCGGCGGTTCTGTTCTTGGCCGGTGAAGGATATGGAAACCTTTAGTCTCTTCAGTATGGTGAAGCTGGGGAAAGCTGTTGGGATGCTGCTGTGCAGAATGTCCTTCATTCCACAGTCAGTCCTTCAGTTTGTGGGGGCAGGGTGTGGTTGGCTCCGACAAAGTTTTGAGGGAATCCCTTCGAGGTACATTAAGTGGCTGCCTGTGGAATCTTGCTGTGCATCCCCTTGGTCTGCGGAACAGCCTCAAACGTGTTGTATGTCTGTCTACAGGGCCCTGAGCGGACACTGCTGACAGCTTGATAGTGGGTGAAATGCATCGTCCCTCCTTTACCCTCAACTCCGATCATCACTCCCACCTCTTGTCATCGCCTCACCCTCCAAAATGTGATGTTGGTGTCGCAAACATCTACGAGACACGGCGGGTAGATTGCAACTTGTGGAAAATGTAAGGCAGGAGTGTTTCAATCAGAACAGAGGAAATGTACAGAGAGAGAGAGAGAGAGAGAGAGCGAGAGAGAAATAGATGCCGATTGATTGTCAAGAGCAAGGAAAGCTGAACGGAGAGGTCGATGGCGTCAAAGAGAAGAAGGTAGAGGGACAGAGGAGTGAGAGAGAGTGAGATGGGGCAGAGACAGGCAGAGAGGAAGAGAGAGAGAGAGAGCGATTGTTGAGCAGCAGAAAGCAGAGCAGAGATGGAGAGGTGGATGGGGCAGAAAGGGAGAGAGACAGAGGGACAGCCACAGACAGAAAAGTGACAGACAGAGAGAGGTAGAGTTTGATCAATTCTCAAGAGTAGGACAAAGTTGCACAGAGATAGAGAGGTGGAGTGGGACAGAGAGAGGGAGGGAAGACTGACAGTCATAGAGACAGGGACAGAGAGAGAGAGAAAAGTAAGTGTATCAGTTCATCATTAATATGTCAAGTAGAAACAGCCCCAATCCTGGAAGTAGTGGTCATGGGGTCGATGCCTGCTGAATGGGAGTGGGACGGTCTTTGGTCTTTTTATTGTATTTTTTACCGCAGCGAGTCAGAAACCCATCTGGAGGGACAAACAGAGACACGCAGGCTCCGGTGAGTGACTCCCCATCAGTGATTCATTGTCCAGCCTCTCAGAAAGTAAACACTGGATGCAGTCAGAAAGCATTTCTCCCCTGATCCGATATCAAATTTGTTCCTATTCTCTGGGTTTAAAATCAGGGAAAGTGCTGATAAATTGGGGAAATTTTGAAAATCAGCCTGTGATGGAATCTCATACGTTTCTCTTCATTTTTGTTTCAAAACTTTGGCTTTGATGGATCAATTTCCTTCTCTTCCACCAGAGGAGATTACTGAGAGACTGAAGCTTATGCACATACCGAGGTGGACACAATATCTGGCAGTGGAGATGTTCGGGGTGCGGGGTCGTGTAGTTGGGAAGGTCCGGTGGAGGGGAGCCACACCATCTGGAGTAAATATCTCTCTGTCCTCCCTTCAAACAGAAACACTGAGGCGGTTTGAGCCTCTTCCTGTTCCCTGTTGAAGATGATGGGCTGTTCTGGAGGTGGAAAGGCAATTGGGGGAAAGGGTCGGATTATGGAAGCTCGGGCAGAGAGTGGTGTGATTTTGCTGTGTTTTCGGTGATTGTTGTAGGTTTTTTCTTTCATTTCTTGTCTGTCTTTACAACCTCGCCCCTGAGGAGATTAGATTCTGGAGCTGAAATTTGGGACGAAGCACTGCTTGAGAGAATTAAATTGTTCTGCCGTGAGGAAGCTTCGGACAGAGCTGGAACCAAAGAGAAAGAGAGAAATGAGAGCATGTTAATAAACCAGCCTGTGGCCTTGTCATTCATTTGCACACTTGTATGCTCACAGGGGAAAATAATTATGAGGTTCAGTCGGTCCCTGAGATTTGTAACACAAGGGGATGAGCTCTGGGCTGGAGGTGTGGGGGAGACAAAGTGAAAAAAGGGGGCTGCTGCTAAGTCTGATGTCACTGCCTTCGACTCTCTTTGCCTCCATATCCTCACCTTCCTGTCCTTCCCACAGATTTCTATAAATCCTTGTCTCCCCATCATTCTTCACATCCACCCCTGCTCACTCTCCCACACCCCTTCATATTCCTCCCTCCAAATGTCTTGTCTCCTTCTCGGGTTTTTCAAGAACCATTTCATTGTTCAGTCTTGCTGATTTCCAAGTTTACCCACTCACCTCTCCTCAACACTCTCTTTCTCTCTCTCATTGTCCTGTGTGATCTTGATGTTCCTTCCTGAGGGTCATTTTTTTCTGCATCCCCACACCACCCCCCATCTCTGTCACTCGTTCTGAATATTATCTCTCTGTCTGCTCTTCTCTCTATCGATTTTTCACTGTCCCTTCTGTCTCTCCCACTCTCTATATCTGTCCTTTCTAGTCCTGTCCATGGGATTTCTATCTTCCTCCTATCTCTGTGTCTATCTCCTCTTTCTCTTTTTCCTTGTTCTCAATGGGATCTCGCTCTCTCTCGCTCTCTCTCTCTCTCTCTCTCTCGCTCTCTCTCTCCATCTCCATCTCTGTCCTTCTCTGTTCTTCATGCGAAATGCCAGGGGATCTTCCTGGTCCTTGCAGTGCCTACATGTTGCACCATTACACTTTGGCTAAAGTGAGTGGTAGTCGGGCTTGGGGTGTGCCTGCGAAATGGGATCTTGCTTTGCAGTAAGGTAGTCAATGAACAGGCCAGAGTATCTCTGGGGTGGAGTCAGGGATCCAGTGAGGGTGAGGGGATATTTGGGTTTTGCACATGGAGGGAGATACAGTGGGCTATCTATACACAGTGGAGGCATCACAGAGGAATGAAGAAAGAGGGTGTAGCTACATGGGCAGCAATCAGAAACTGTGAGGCTGAAAATTTTCATTGGGGTAAAAGTCACGGGGGAAATATTTAAACAGGTGCGCAAATTTGTGGGAGGCAATATTTGAGATGACTTAGTGTGGAGTTCGCAAAATTGTGATGGAGAACAAACTTTTGGGGAAATGCAATTGGGCAATGCCATAATTGAGGGGACAATATTTGGTGGGTAGGCCAACAAAATATTGGTATTGGGGGGTGCAATATTTTATTCACCAGCACAAGGATTTGGGATGGGCGTACAATACTGTAAGGGTGGGACAAAACTTTGACATTCCTCTGGGAGGTAAAGAGAGGGACAAAACTGGGCAGCAGCAAAACTTGGCGGTTATATTGTGGGCAGAAAATTGAGGAAGAATGTGAAATGCGAGAGGTATATGAGTCTCAAATGAAATAACAAAATTCTAGGGTCAAATTTGTAGGGACAGTCATATTTGTGGAGGGGAGGGGTTGGAATTTGGCAATTTTGAATGGAAACAAATTTTTTGGAGTGGTGAAGGAAAGAAAGCGGCAGTGCAACAAGACACCAGGAGATGAAATAGAGAAAAATGGAGGGAAAGGAGAGAGAAATATGGAGGGAAAAGACAGAGAGAGAGAGAATGATAGGGGAGGGAACAAAGAGAGAGTGGTGGGGGGCAAAGAGTTGTTGCTCGTGAGAGACAGAGAGAGAGAGAATGAAACAAAATGATCTAAACTTGACTGTGAGAGAGACAGAGTTCAGGTGAGAGAAAGAGACAAGGACTGAGAAAGACCAAAATGGAGACAAGAGGAGACACTTTGAAAGAAAGAGACAGAAACACAAAGAGGGAGAATGAGAATGAAACAAAGAGAGACAAGAGTAGAATGTGAGCGAGAAAGAGACTGACAGAGTAAAGCAAAGGGAGACAAAAGGAGAGGCTTGGAGAGAAAAACAGGGACGCAAAGCGAGAAAACAGAGAAAAAGAGAGGCAAGAAGAGGAGAAGTCAGTGAGATACAGCCAGGAATTCAGGAAAGATACAGAGTCTGAGGAGCAAATACTCACCAGGGCTGCTTCAGGAAGAGGGTGGTACTGGTCCAAATCTGGCACTGAGATTCCAGCTGTACTCACACTGGCACAGACAGTAAGAATAACTCTGAGGCTCACCTCCTGGCTTCATCCACATGAACAAGATAAGTATGGCTGTCACAACCAATTTTATAAACCCCAAGTTATGTCATTCAAACCCTTCACTCCTCCCAATTCCCAGCTACCCAATCAGTTCCGAGCTGTCTGTACCTGGTACACACATCCTCCAGATATAGAGCAAACCAAGAAGCTTCTTTGTGAGGTTAGAGGTGAGGGGAGGAGTGTGGAGGAGGAGGGGGAAAAAAGCAGCAACTCAGAAGTTCAGCCCAATGTCTCATGATTGTCCCTCCCTTGCACCCCTCCCCCCAACCCGCACTCTCACAAACTCTCTCTCACTCACGCGCACACACACACACACACACATTGGCCCCAGACCTAAAACCCACGCAGAGACAAGGCTGCAGTTTCAAAACGGGTATAAAACGCTTTTATCCAGACAAGGGAACTGAGCCTTCTGCAGCCATAACACAAATTGATCCTGCAGGTGAACACAGTATTTTCACACAGACTAACGCAAGGTATGAGTCGAGCTGTAGGTAACCATCAAAGACAGGGGATTACTTTTAATTAGTTTCTGAGAAGGAATATCAATCTATTTCACAGGTGAACATCAGGGGATTACATGGATCTGCTGCACAAGTGGAAGTTTGTTCATTGTACAAATAATCCTAAGTTTATCAAACACTGTCACCTCATTCCTGACAATAGAATGAGGGACTTCATAGGACTGTCCCACTTTCCCATTGATAGTTCATCAGTAAAAGCTGGGAATTATCTGATTGACGCAAGCAGCATGGATTTGTGAGGGACAGATCAGGCCTCACAAACGTTATTGAATTCTTCGAAGATGTGGCCAAACACATGGATGAAGGTAGAACAGTGGATGTGGTTTACATGCATTTACGTAAGGCGTTCGTTAAGGTTCCCCATGGTAGGCTCATGCAGAAAGTAAGGAGGCGTGGGTAGGGAAAATATGGCAGATTGGATTTAGAATTGGCTGACCCTGAGAAGACAAAGGGTGGTAGTGGATGGAAAATAGTCAACATTTTGTTCAGTTACGACTGATGTACCACAAGGATCTGTCTTGGGTCCTCTTCCTATTTGTAGTTTTTGTAAATGATTTTGATGTAGGAGTGGAAGGGTGGATTGGCAAGTTCATGGATGATACAAAGGTGGGTTGAGTTATGAATAGTGCAAAGGGCTGTTCTAGGTTACAAAGGGACATTGATAGGATGCAGAGCGGGGCAGACAAGTGACGAATGGAGTTTAACCCTGAAAAGTGTGAGGAGATTCATTTTGGAAGGACAAACTTGAAAGCAGAATACAGTGTTAATGGAAAAATCCTTGGCAGTTGGGAGGAGCATGGGGATCTTGGGGTTCATGTCCAAAGTTCCCTGAAAGCTGGTGGATTGAGTTGTTAAGAAGGCGTATCGTGTGGTAGCTTTCATTAATAGAGGGATTGATTTCAAGAGCTGTGAAGTTATGCTGCAGCTATACAAAAGCCAGTTTCGGCCACAAGTGGAATATTGTGTCCAGTTGTGTTTGCCTCATTACAGGAAAGATGTGGAGGCATTGGCAAAGGTGCAGAGGAGATTTACCAGGATGTTGCCTGGAATGGAAGGAAGGCTGTACGAGGGAGGAAAATTTGAGAGAGCTAGGGCTTTTCTCTTTAGAATGATGAAGGGTGAGAGGTTTACAAAATGATCAGAAGTATAGATAGAGTGGACAGCCAGAGACTTTTTCCGCGGTTGGAGGGAGCTGTTATGAGGGGTCATAGTTTTAAATCAAGTGGAGGTAGATATAGGGGAGACGTCACAGGTAGGTTCTTTACTCAGAGTGGCCGGGGTCTGGAATGCATTGCTAGAGAGGGTAGTGGAGTCGGCCTCTTTGGGGCATTTAAGCTGCTATTAAATAGGCATATGTATGATAGCATAAGGTAGGGGTGGAAGCCAGATAGACCTTAGGTTTAGGGTAAAAGTTCGGCACAGCATCGTGGGCTGAAGGACCTATACATTGCTCTACACTTCTATGTTCTAGATCTGTTAATGATGGTTAAATTCGGAGCAGTGTCAGTTACTGCACACAGTCTGTATGAATGTGTTTTGTTTCTGTGTGTATGTATGTATGTTATTTTAGAGTCTGCACATATGCATGTATATTTCTGTGTTTATGTCTGTCAGTGTCTGTATGCTTACATGTCAGTGTGTGTCTGTGTTTATGCTTGTCTCTGTATGTGTGCCACGATGTCTCTCTGTTTATGTGTGTGTGTGTGAGAGAGAGAGAGAGTCTGTGTGCATCTCTGTAACTGAGTATGTGTTTCTATCTCAGTTGAACTATCTGTGTATTCGTAGCTGTGTTTTTCTGTTTGTGTGTGAGCTAGTGCACATCTCGTGTGTGTACTATTATGTTTGTGCCTTGGGGTTTCTGTTGTTTTGGAGGCAAATCCATAGAAATTGAGTTATACGCTACCCAACTTTCTGTCTGACCCTCTTGCGTTTGAAGTGATACAATGGTCAGCTTGATGTATATCTCCATTTGTGTCCGTGTGCATATTTGTATCTGCGTGTTTATATCTGGCTGCAATGAGACTCAGGGGAGAAGTTTAAATGAATTAGAAACCGATGAGTCAAAGGCTCAGACTGTCTCTCTCGTACAATGCCACCGCCTGGTGGCCTTCTAACTTCACTACACAAGTGGTACATATTTTTCTGAAGAAGGTATGTCAGGTTGCACAGTTGTTTCGTTTTTCAAAGAATGTCTTTGGAGACACAAAGCAGTTTTGCCCAATCGATACTGCCCTTGAGATATGAACAGGAGGCAAAAACAGGAAGAGGGACAGTGTGAATGTGGGAGGGAGAGGGAGCAAGGGAGAAAGGTGAAATGTACCAAGACCAGTTTGGAGTGGGTAACCCAGAGGTGGAAGTAAGGACAGAGTGACGTGTACCCAACTCCTCAACTCAGTTTCATTCCTGCCCTCTACTCTGAGGATGACAACTTGGGGCCAATTCTGCCTGTCCGTCCCCCAGCTTCTACAATACAAAGACAAACAACAATACAACTCATTCTGCTGCTTGACACTTCTTAATGAACATTTCAATTATTTCCAAATTGAAGTGATAGATACAGTCAGTGGAATGGCGCCTTTTCTCACTGGCCCCTGAATTGATAGAAACATTGAAATGTATCCCTGCCACCCGCTGTGGGATAATTTTGGACAAACCAGAATTACCCTCAGTTTCTTATCCTAACAGCAGGCTGCTTCATTGCTAAAACATCGAACTGAAATGAAAATATCCTGCGTGGATTTACAAATGAATTTGATTGATTGGTGAATTTGGGTAAAAGGATATTCTCCTCTGATTCACTGAATCAGATGCCCGACTGAGCAGAGACTGCCAAGACACCTTCGACTTCTTTAAGAGGCTGGGACATTGAGTCTGGTGTTCTTAGGGACATTCTCTGATCCGAGACATAGAAAAGATTGCTGTCAGAGCTGCTGTGCTTTTGCTGTGATTTTGCGGATGTGAACAGTGAAAGCACTGAATCCTAGACAGTAGGCCTACCAGGGATGAGGACAGAAGTACTATAATTTCTTAATGACTCAGCTCCTGCCTTTTTTTAACTGGACATCAATTTCTCCTCAAAGATGATCAAAACATTGAGTTTTAAAGCATGGAAAGAGGAGCATCATCCCAGTTTCCAGGACTTGGCCTGTAGTCTTGTGTGCTGTGACGTTTCAAGTATTCATTTCAATGATAATTTCACCGAAATGTTTTAATCTCAATCAACACAACAAATGGGAGGAACGTTTGAGATGGGAAAACTGTTTCATGCTCCCTCGGGAAACTTAACATTACCTCCAGAAGGAAACAAACATGGGCACATTCTACCAAGAGTGACAAAGGCTCCTGGAAAGATCAAACCGCAGAAAGTCGGATTTCACCCACTTGGCTTATCTTGTCCCATTCCAGACTTCAAAACTAGCGTCTGCTTACAGCAAATAAAGGAAGCACTCAGTCACGCCCCTTGGCCTGAGTTCTTCTCCTGTCACTCTGTAGTCTATATGGCCTCACCTCACTCTTCCATCCAAACATTGATGATATCAGCTGCTTCCTGTCCTTCCGAATGGTCTTCCTCAAATTCCTGGAAAGATAAACAGGAGTGTGGCATTTAAAGCACATTTCAGGCCTGTAGAAGAAATGATATTTTCATAATTTCAGATGATGTTTAAAGTGCTCCTTTGGATCTTGGAAACAGCAGGTGTACAAATATTGCCTAAGGCCCCAGTGAGATGCAAAATCATGACTGCTGGTTTACAAGGCCAGTGCTGTAACCGCTGAGCTATTCAGCCACTAGCCTGACAATAGTCGGAGGGTCTCACGTATAAGAAATTACAATATAATAGATAATGGGATAGCCTGTATACTTTAAATCAAGAAATAACAAAATCGAAACAGAGCTGTAGGTATTATGTGCAGGAAGATGGGAGAAAGCAAGGCTGAATCAGACAGTGCCCAAGTTGATATAAACAGAGATCTTTCCTCAGAACGGAAAGGAGGGGTCATCGACCTGAAACATTAACTGTGTTTTTCTTCACAGCTGCCACCAGACCTGCTGAGCTTTTCCAGCAACTTCTGTTTATGTTCCCAATTTACAGCATCCGCAGTTCTTTTGGTTTTTAAACAGATTTTCACTGGTAGTCTCGTAATAAGGTTTCAGAACCTTCACTACCATGGCCTGCTAATGGTTAACATTTATAGTTAAAAAAAGACTGATCTTTAGAAACAGAATAATGTTGTGAACTAGTCAGAATCACTTCACCACAGTTACAGTTCCACACCAGCAATGTCAGCTGCAATTGTGTGACGTGCAGTCAGTTTGCAACTAGAACAGCAGGGACATTAGGAAAAGTGAATGGTGATAGTGGTTAGTGAGAGCTGACTTAGGCCAACTGGAGACAGGTTCAATTTGGGTGCTCAAGACTGGTTTTCCCTGTTTATCCTGGTATACAATCAATGATACAATAACTCTCATTTGTGTGTTGTCCTTTGCACATCTCACCTCGGTTCAGTGCCTCAAGAGGACCGGGAGTCACATCAGTTTAACTTGGCACCTAACCCAGGTCAGTTTTGCAGCCTCACGTTAGGATGCTAAATTTTAGGAGCAGAAAGCTTGAATAAACATGATTTTCTTCTTCCTGCATCCAGTAAGAGGAAAGGATTTGCTGTTGATTGGAAATATCTCTGTTCAAACTCAAGAACATCTTCTTTCTGACTCCCTGCTCTCGACACAGATTATAAAATTCAGGCTTACCGTTAATGTGAAGAGAGGTTGTGGATGTGCCCTTGCTGTTGCATAGAGATCACTGTTCCTGCGTCCAGTAAGAGGAAGGGATTTGCTGTTGATTGGAAACATCTCTTTCTGAATTCAATGCCACTCTGCCACAACAGGAGAAGCTGGAAAATCCTGATGAATTGAAAAATAAAATGGCGTGTCTATAGCTTAAGTAATAAAAGATCAGTTTAATATATTTAACATTGTGCTATCACCGGCTGAATGAAGCAGCTACCCAGAGGGAGGCAGCTGTGTGTGTAAACCGCATGGTGAGCAGTTTGTGTTTTACTTTACACATGAGAGGAAGTGAGAATTTACCCAAACAATGGCACACCACAGCCGTGAAACATTGTTCCCTTGGCAAACTTGAAAAATAATCAGAAACAAGTTTGAGATCCATACACTCCGTCGCCAAAAGCCTCCATCCTAACATATATTCCAGGGAAGTTGGCCTGCAAATGAGTGGTGCAAACTTAATGTGATTTGTGTGTGGAGCCCTGCCTGTGTCCTGCTCTGAACTTGTAGGGCACTGGGGAATTTGATTCTGTATGTACATCGTTATTATCGACCCGCCTTAAAATGCAAGCAGAGGAAAAGGATCTGAGGGAAAAAAGAAACAACTGCCGAGATTCCCGACCCTCTTACCAAACATTGTTCAGTAAATTAAGCCACCAAAACACAATATTTCTCCAATTTCACCAGGAAGTAGCATCATGAATATCCTTAATAGAAATATGGAATCCCAAGAATTGCTTAACTTGAAGTCAGAGATGGAAGTGCCTGAGATTGTAATGTAGAAACGTAAATACCTGGGGATGTAATTACCTTTCATTGAATGATTCAGCACCACGTGACCCACGACAAATCATTATATTCCGGGAGCCAGCATCATTGTTGCATCACAGTAGTTGAAGGCCGTCGCCGCTCATGGTGTATGACGTCATGGTGCAGCTGGAAGCCCCGGGGAACAGTTTATTAAAGAAACCTCCCTGAGGGTCAGACTGCCCTGTGTCGGGAAACATTTGGATGGCCAACCACAATCATTACATGTGGTTACAAAATCAACAAACTAAACAAGATCGAGGCATTCTTTTTCCTTCTCAATTAAATTTCAGTATCCATCAAGCGAGATAATGATTTCAGTGGGCCCTTGATTAAAGTCCGAAATGATGAAAAGCGATGTCAAAACCATTTAAATGGAGCACTACCCGCCTTGAGTTTTAATCTCATCTCTTGATCCATTCAATCAATGCCTAAATCTATAATGTTCCCGTGAAATCACAGCTTGATTACAGCAAAGACTTCATTCAGCCCATTGTTATCCTGAAATGAATCATAGTCAGCTTGAATTTAAACTGAGTAAATTGGAGAGAGACTGCAGAATCAGTTTGTATGTATCAGCACACACGGCCAGTTCCTGGTGGCATGGGTGTGCTTGCATTGACTGCGGGCCTGTGTCTCCATGATAAACTGGCAGAGGAACATTGGTATTTTAGTTGTTGCAATCTGAAATTTGAACTGGCTCACACCTGGGTTTAAGAGAGCTTACAGTTTTGTTTCACATCAGTCTCTGTGTCACAACCAATCAAGATGCTCAGCTTTTAACCAATAAAGGTTGTCAGTTAAAAAATTCACTGTTTCCTTTGTCACACATCTCCGGATCGTCAATAGGAACATTAGCTACAAGGAAATATTCTCCAATCATTGAACTGTCTGCGAATATTATGTGCATTCAGGCCCAGGCAACTCATACCAAGATTCTTCCGAACTAGAAAGAACCTTTGACACTCTCTCTCCAACTCGTTCCATCCCTTTCTCCCTCTGTGTTTCAGCATTTGTATGTGTGCGTATGTGTGTCACTGTCTGTATGCACATGTTTGTCTCAGTGTGTGGCTCTGTGTCTGTGTGCTTCTGTCTCAATGTGTGTCTATATGCCTTTGTGTACATACGTGTGTACATATGTGTCTGTGTGTTTCTGTCTCTGTATTAGTGTGTCACTGTTGAACTCTCACTGTGTGCAAGCTAGACTGATGTGAAACAAAACTGTAAGCTGAGTGTGTGCATTAGTGTGAGTCTCTGTGGCTGTGTGTTTGTGCCTGTGGTTCTTTCCAGTGGGCTTTCTGTTGTTTTGGGGGTGAATCCATTGAAACGGGGTTAACTCACTTCCCCGCTTTCTCTCTGTCTCTCCCTCTTGAGTTTCAAATGATACAATGGTCATGTTGACATGTGTCTCCATATGTGTTTGTATCTGTGTTTTTTTTTCCCTGGTTGTAATCGACTCACTGAAAATCCTGACACAGCAGGTGGTGACATTCCAATTCTAAAAAGATATCTAGAATTAAAAATCTAATGATGACTATGTTGAGGTTGGATGGCTCGCTGAGCTGGTTTGTTGTTCCGCAGACGTTTCGTTACCGTGCTTGGTAAGATCCTCAGTGCAGCTTCTGATGAAGCATCAGAGTGCTTTCCCGCCTGGTTTTTAAACTCTGGGGTTCATTGTGATGGATTGCCTCACTTGTGGGTTTCCTCCATAGTGGAATGTATTTGGGATCGAGTTCAATGTGTTTATTAATAGCCTGCTTCGTGGAGTGCCATGCTTCTAGGAATTCTCGTGTTTGCCTCTGGCTGGCCTGTTCCAGGAATTTGGTGCTGTCCCAGTCGAAGTGGTGGTACCCCTTGTCCGTGTGGATTAAGATGAGTGAGCATTGGCCATGTCTTTTTGTAGCCAGTTGTTCAACGATAATGGATATCCAAAGATCTGTGTCAGGAGATGCCTCCAGGAACAGCATCAGAAAGATTCTACATGCCCCGACACACGCATCACACTTCCTTACATCAGGAACATGTCAGAACTCACCACAAGACTTCTTCACCACTCGGCATCAGGGTGGCACACAAACCCACATCAACCCTACGACAAGTGCCCACCAGAACTAAAGATCCAATCCCGACCATGGACAGGACCAAGGTCATCTGCAAGATCCCCTGCAGAGACTGTGAGAAACACTACATCGGACAAACAGTAAGGAAACTAACAACAAGAGAACATGAACACCAACCCCAACCCTAACCCTATCTTAATCAGTCAGCAGGATGTGAAGTGATGGTACTCAGGAGCGACAGCTTTTCGCTTCTTGAACAAAAAGCAATCGCATGCTGTTAGCATCTATTTGACATCTCTGATCACCTTTTACATTCAGAAATGTGTTCAGAAACTGCCTTTTGTGCATCTCTAAATAAGCACCGTGGAATTTCGTAAATTTTACTGGGTTGCTTTTTCACGTCTCCCATGCCAGCTTGCAAATCAGCTGGCTGCTACCTGAGATTTGTTCATGTCCACGATTGGAAAATGTTGGAGAAAGGAGAAAGGCAAGGAAGATGACAGCTCGTAGTTGCACCGAGGTTCGAACAACCTCCCAATGTGATTTGTCGTTCTCGAATTCTAATGCTTGCTCAGTTTTTCAGACAGAGGGTTATC
This sequence comes from Stegostoma tigrinum, assembly GCF_030684315.1. Lineage (NCBI taxonomy): Eukaryota > Metazoa > Chordata > Chondrichthyes > Orectolobiformes > Stegostomatidae > Stegostoma > Stegostoma tigrinum. The sequence continues at coordinate 4,291,821 of NW_026728419.1, read as the reverse complement.
TTTGAGCCACTTACACTGCAAAACGACGTCGAAGGTAAGTCTACATATGTTGCACGGTATCATCTGGTGCACAACCTGCTCAGCTTTGTGCATTTTCCCAGTAGTCTGGTGTTTCTCACGCTACATGTTAACGTGAAAGTTGTCCTGTTTTGAGCAAAGGGCGGAATCGTTCACCAGAGTGAAAATCTAAATGCTGGAAATGCTATGCAGTTCATGTTTACTTTATCCAAGCATAACCGAATATACTTTCTCCCAGGCACATTACATTTGTCGCCTGACTGAGTCTCACATGACGTGCTCTGCTTTCAGTTGATTTTTGATTTGATCGAGCGGCTATCAGCATCTCGTGGGAAAATAATGTTTGAGCTGGGCACTGCCCGGCAGCTAAGAAAATGGATGAACAAGACAGGGATGGTTCAAGCCTTTCCCTGTGCCTTCGCTTATGTTGTCTTGCAGTAGCAACATCAGAAAGAATCATGTTTGCAGCGCACCTGTCAGTGGCAGTGTGGCCAAGCGGTCCCAGGAGCTGGATTCAGATCCAGTCTCCTCGGAGGCGTGGGTTCAATTCCCGCCACTGCCGTTATGCTGGTACCCTGTCATGTTGTTTGTCTGTTCTGCTGAAGCTGGATGGCGATGAGCTGCGATCAGTAGAAAGCAATAGTAGGAAGCATTTTGTTTCCAATCAATGTATGATGCAAGAGAGCACAGAGCATCTGCTCCTCATTTCCATTGTGCCAGTGGTTATCAATTTTGTTGTGGAAATGGAAAGAGCAGACACTCAACTTTTGGTCTACTCACCAATGTCAACCAGATGTCCCACATTAACACAATCCCATTTTCCAGCATTTGGCCCATATCCCTCTAAACCCTTCCGATTCACTCACACATTCGACATGCCTTGGAAATGTTGTACATTTACCAGGCTGCACCACTTCATCTGGCAGTTCAACACATACTTGCACCACTTCAGGGCAATAAAAGAAATGGCCCTCAGGTCGCTTTTAAATTCCTACCCCTCACTTTAATTACACACCCTCCAGGTTTGGATTCACCCACCATGCGATAAAGACCTTGACTCCTCACCCTGTATATATTCGTGATGATTATATCAACTTCCGCCAGGTCGTCCCTCAACCTCCGACACTTCAGGGAAAACTGCCTTAAACCTATTCAGTCTCGCCATACAGTCCGAAACCTGCAACCCTGGCAAAGTCCACGTGAATATTTTCTGGGCGGGTTGACATGATATCTATTATTTTTCAATAATGCCAATAACGCTGGGCTGCATCGATCTATTTGAAACAGAGAGGTTTAGTGTTGAACGGCTGCACATTTTAATGTTGTAGGAAGGTCAGTGCGCAGGGCAGGGTAGTGGCTGTGTTTCTGTAGTGTAGTGGTTATCGCATTCGCTTTACCCATGAAAGGTCCCCAGTTCGAAGCTGGGCAGAAACAGTGCTGTTGCCCTTTTACAGTGATAGGTTTCTGGATGGACATGGAGTGAGCATTCTTGTCAGCCAACATTTCTTTGAATGAAGTTGGCCATTTCTGCTTTTGTTGTGGAAAGGAAGATAATTCTATTTCAATGTGGTATGAATCCTTGTTAAATTTCTCTCATTCTTGGCCATGAATGTGCTGAAATGGTCCCTTTTACGTGTGCATTTAGCGTGCCCTAATTCATTCTGGAGCAGTGTAGTGTCACCTTTGCTTTTTGTGTGAAAGCGTTCCAGCTCAAAGTCAAGGAAAAGTTTGATTTGCGGGTGTCGCAGTGCACCGCATATTCCTCTCTGTCAAATGCATCTCAAGGTAGTCTCTGAACGTTCTAGTTCTGCTCTGCCATGTCTCAAAGTGCATGAATTGAAACCAGAAGCCTTCAGTCACCTTTCGGAGTAGAAAAATGCGTTTGCATTTCTTAGCAGTGGACGCAATAGCGGCTCATTCAGCCAACAACAGGAGTGAAGGGATTTACAGGCTCAGATGAACCTCATGACTCATGCTGTCGTAGAGTCATTAGCATTTACGTGTGGTCTCAAGTCAACAACATGCTAGTATTGAAACTGAGGAAATGACAAGACAGGCTACCAATTGATATTGTATCCAATCTTTTCTTTATATCAAAGAGGAGCAAGAAAGTCTAAGCAAGGAGAGATAGAAAAGTGTGCCACATGAAGATAAAGTGATGCAACTTGTACCTTAATCATGCCGCAGGATGTGAAGCGATGGTGACTCAGGCATGAGGGCTTTTCACTTCTTGAATGAAAAACAATCACATGCTGTTAACATCTCTGACATCTCTGATCACCTTTTACTAACGGTCAATGTGTTCATAAACGTGCGTCTCTAAATAAGCACCATGGAATTTCGTAAAATTTATTGAGTTGCTTTTCCTCGTTTCCCACACAGGTTTCTGAATCAGCTGGCTGCCAATCTGACATTTGTTCGTGTCCACGAATGGAAAGCTGTGCAGGAAAATTGACGCTTAAGGAGAAAGACAAGGCAGATAGCTGCTCAGACCTGCACCAAGTTTCGAACAACCTCGCAACGTGATATTGTCGTTTTTAAATTCTAATGTTTGCAAAAAGGACAAGCCAGGCTACTAAATAATATTGTTTCCATTTTCTTTTCATTCTTTCACAAGAAAGAGCGAAACAAGGAGGAATAGGAAAGCGAGGCTAGTGAGCTCCGGTGAAACACCTTTTCTCTTATTCAGTCCTCAGCAAGTGATGTGAAGGTGAATCAGGTGAGAGAGCTTTTCACCTCCTGAACACAAAGCAATCCCATCGCGTTAGCACTTTTTTTGACATCTCTGATTGACTTTTACATTCTGTCTCTACGTACAGAATCTGCCTTCTGTGTATCTCTGGATAATTGAGTTGGGATGTTGAGATGGCATAATGAAAAGGAGCACGATTTTCCCTCCTATTATGTCTTCCAACTTCTCTTCCAATGAACATACATGGAATGAAAGAGAAAAAAAAAACAGAACAAGCATATTGTATCCGATGACTCTGTTCCGAGGAAGGGTCACCAGACCCGAAAAGTTAACTGCCTTTTTTCTCTTCACAGATGCTGCCAGACCTATTGAGCTTTTCTTGCAAATTTATTCTTGATCCTGATTTACAGCATCTGCAGTTCCTTCGTTTTTTTTTTAATCTGGACGTTTCACTCCCAGAAATGAGCAATAATGCAGTTGGAGCACTCATTCAGAGTCAGTTAACGTGGGCAAAGGCCCGAGAACACTTGTTTTCACTTTGAACGAGTGTTTCCTTCGGCATGTTCATTGCAACGGTACCTCTGCACCATTCCCACGTTAGGCAATTCAACCACATTTAACAAAACCAGCTTTTTTTCTGGAAATTTCATTGGGCATTGTAGCAAATGTAAGGTAAAGAAGCTGGGTTTGTCTGGGAGTTGAACACAGCGACTTTTTGCATATCTACACTATATCATAATCTAAGCGAGAATCATACCACTAGACTAACAAGCCCTGCCTGTGTGCACTTGCCTAGCTCTGAACCAGCTGAGACTTACTCAGAGTGAATTGTCACGAATGTTGCTCCGGAAATTCAAACCAACTCAGAGTTTCAAGAACAATTTCCTCTCATTTTGTCTCCTTGCTCCCAGAATGGTGCTATTTGTCCATTCCAACGAGACTACGTTCTCTTCATTTGTGTATTAAACCATTTTCTTCCACCTAGATCACAAAACATTTTGAAAGGTTCACAGACTGGGTTTCTGTTTCGTATCATTTCCATGTTTCCACGTACTAACTGATTTCCAGCTTAAATTCTCATGGCGCTGCTCAGTCTTCATCATGTCCAGGGATGAAAGAATTCAGTTTTGTGGAGACATTCCAGAGGCTGAGATTGTTCTGTTTGGGGCATAGAAGATTAAATGGAGATTTCATGGCACGAGCGTTTGGATGAAGTAGACAGTGAGAAACTTGCTTCCAAAGAACAGGGGCAGTAAACACTGTGATTTTTGAACTTTGAAGATAAATAGAGGTGCGTTTATAGAGGGCTTTCCATGTCATGAAGTCCGTTCACCACGAGAAGAGGTTTTTTGTTCAAAGCTTGCTTCCTTATTTTGCACATGTGATACATTCGCCACAGCAAACCTGAGGGACCTCAGACGGACCTCGTTCTCATCAAAAACAGACTTCATCAGTAAAGAAGAGAGCAAGATAGAAAATGCCAGAGATTGCCCACGCTTTTAACGTGCAGAACCATTCTCATTTACTCTATCCACACAAAACAGGAATCATACCGCTCGATCAATGAACCAGCAAACAGCTCAGAACAATGAACTCTCAGCCAGGTGAGTTTTCTTGTAAGCTAAGGATATCCCCATTGCCTCGGGGAGTGAAAGCAACATTGAGTTTTAAAAACAGATTCTTCCCATTCTAACTCCTTACTCCCTTCTCCCGGGACCAAGCTCTGTCCATTGGCACCTGGAGTAAGACATCTTCCACTGGCAGCTAGTGCTGGAGAAGGGCAGCATGAACGTGCTCTTCAGTTCTCTGTCAAACCTCCTTGTGAGGAATGGAAATTGTGGAAGTCTGTGCAGAAGGCAGATCGTACTTGCTCAGGAACTGACATTATGTTGGGAACCTTGTCTAAATTACTGCATCTGAGACAGAGCGAAAAATGCAGAGTTGGTACGAAAGAGAGAATCCCTCCCAATAATAGGGAACTGTTTCTGTATCTTAATGTCACAGCGAGGTCGCTGCTATATGAATCAGTGGGAAAGTTACTGCAGGGAGTTTTGTCATTCAGACACACTGTACTAGGTCTGTATAAACTTCATGGTGTTGATCCCAGCTCAGGGAATAGATTTTACTTTTCAAATCATTCTCAGAGTGACAGAGAAGCAATTCAGGCCAGCACTTTGACATCTTCTGGGGAGAACAGGGATGTGAGAGAGCGGACAGTTTTTACTTTTGTATAGCATTTACAATCTTGGCCTGTGTGACAGTAGAATCAATTTGAGAGATTGCTTCAGTTACAGATAGCAGGAAATAGTTGAGTTGGTTTACCTTGCTTCTGAAAGCTGTTCAGTAAATTGTGCAGAGCAACAGACTCTTCTCCTTGGCATTAGTGAAACGATAAACAGCAGAGTACGTCTTCCAGAGTATGGTACCCAGCAGAACACAAGTAAAGAATTACGAAGTGACAAGGTCTGTTAAAACCAATTCTGTGAAGAATTGAAGCCCAGGGACTGAAAATCCCTGCAATAGTGGGGATGTGGCATTGTTAACTAGGCTCGAGGAGGGTGCACAGTGCTGCTCCCAGGAGTCAGTGTTGGGACCACGTCTATTCCGGACAGGTATTAATGGCCCACAATTTTGCACAGAGTGGACATTTCCAAAATCCTTAATGTCACAATTTTAGGAAAGAAATGTAATGACTGGAGGAATTCACAGGAACTAATTTTTATTTTCCAGTAAATCTTCCATTGCCTGATATGAAGCTGGAAAATTCCAGCTGTGAGAGAAGTGTAGTAAAGTTGATGAGTTGATATTCAGTGGTGTCAATTAACATCATCCTCACCAGGTTATTGTTTAAAACTCTCAGCTGGAAAACTCACTAATAAAAAAGGAACGAGTCTCACCATTCGATAGAATCATGGCTGATCTAAACTTCAATGACATTTTCCACCCCATCCACAAAACCCTGTGTACCATTGGGAACCAGACATTTATCAATCTCCACCTTCAAAAAATTTCGAAAGTAACATGTCAACTGTGGAAGGGAATGTTTGTGCTGCGAGCCAGTTGTGCTTTCTCATGAACTACGCAGGTTTATCATGTAGGCAACCGATTCTAGTCTGAATATTTTTCAAACTGTATTATCCCCAGAAAACTTGCCCCGAAAATTTGACAAACTTCGCATGGTCAGCAATGGGAGCTGGACAACAGGGGGTGACAATGAATCGGCTTTTGCAGATCATCATTGACTTCCATCAAACACAATCTAAAACTCTGTGGGAGTCAAACCCACAACATTTGAAATACAGGGCCATAAATCCATAGATGTCTGATACACTCGCCATTGTACCTAGAACCTCGCCTACTCGAGCTTTAAAGTACAGAAAGTTGGCTTTGGTACATCATCTTTGTGTCTTTGAACAAAAAATTTTTTCCTTAGAAAGAAGGGTCACCAGACCTGAAAAATAACGCCGATGTTTCTTCACACATGTTGACAGATCTGTCAAACTTTTCTAGCAACTTCTGCTTTTGTATCTGTTTGTCCTCGTCCCACTTTCCACACTATCCCTGAGAGATCTGGCATTCATGTGATCATCTAAACACTCGTAAAATGTTCTGATTCTTAGCTTAAGCACACTTTCAGGCAGTGAATTTCAGATGCCCAGAACTATCTGTGGGAGAAACTCATCTTCCTTAAATCTCCCGTAAACCTTCTGTCACACGTTTTCAATCTTTCTTGAAGGTTAATAATCATTTTCAATAAGCTGAAGTTTAGTCCAATCTCCCTTATGTATCCCCTTCATAATTTTATACATGTTAATCTGCTCCCCACTGAGCTTCCTCTGCTGTCAGAAAAAAAAAACCCATGCTAGATCGTCTGTCTTCTTAGCAGAAATGGTCCATCCAGGTAATATCCTTGCTGACCTGCTCTGGGCACACTCTAGTACAATTACACCCTTCCTGTATCTCGCAATCAAAATGGTACAAGGTTCTCTGAGCAAATCAGAAATTTATGGAGAAATTCAGTCCAACAGGCATTATCTGTGGAAATGATTGATTGATTGATGGATTATTATGTGTACCGAAATACAGTGAAAAGCTTTGTTTACGAGCAGGACAAGCAGATCATAGTAAGCAAGGATAAACACATCAGAATTTGCGAAAAGATCTAGACAGAGGTACATTGGTTACATGGCACAGGACATGGAGTAGGCGAGATCAAGGGCAGCAAAATCAACATTATTTGTTGTCCTGGGGCTGCGAGTCAAGCGTCGTCAGTACTCGGGTCTGAACAACTGCAGCATCCTTAACCCGTTTAAAAGAGCATTATTAGTATTGTTTTACAGATTTATATTTCAGTTAAAATGTAGAACATTAATAAGGAATGGTCAGGTTATATCTGCTCTAAGTATGTCGCAAGGTTATGATGTGATGTTATGATGTTATGATGTCAGCTCCATCTTGAAATCAAGGTTAATGTTTTGAAAACAGGAACTATTCATCAGAACTGATAGCATCGAGGAAAAGATGGCGTATAAAATGTACTCCCCTACGAAATGTGCCCTGTGTGCATATGTCTGAATATGAATATCCATGTGTCATTCTACGCTTCTTATTGAAAGTTTACCTTATCTTGAAAATCCTTCTTTAGCCTTGGATGGTGCTTCATTCTCTTTGAGTCTTTCTGACTGCAGTTTAGCTTTTTCCAGTATGAAATATTTCCTCAAATGTCTAACATTATAAGTCTACTGACCCAGCTCCTAAGCTAATTTACCAATTCATTGCAGACAGCCCTAATTTCGCACTGTTAGCAATTTCCTCACATAGGTTTCAAGCTGTCATCTTAGAACCAACCATCCCTCCCTCAAAGTACATTCAGCCACACCGTGATCACTGATACCTCGGTGCGTGTTCGCTATGAGATCATTGATTAATCTTGTGCCATTACATATTACCAGGTGTCTTGCTCTCTGATTGTATCTGGAAAATACTGTTCCAATGAACGAGTCAATTCATCATTCAATCTACGTTCGCTAATCTGACTTGTCCAATGTGTATGGTCATTAGAATAACCAAGGAGCACTGCTTTACTGTAACTTAAATGATAAGGACTGCTTGAATTGTGGCACTGATGACAAATTTGATGTTCCATCATTGTTGGTTAGTTGAAATATCTTGGAATCCCCTTTCAGAGAGGTCTGCGTCTGTATCTGCACCACTTGGATAGAAGAATTTCAAGGGCGAAGCTCTCTGTCAAACTCTCCAGAGCTTTTGGGGATGACAAACAAACTCTACCCTTGCCTTCCAAAACACAGATGAATATATTTTCTTAAAAATACCAAGATATTTTATGCTTTCACAGTTGGGTCTATAGTTTCAGAAAGGTAATACCTTGCTGGATGAGTCTGATTCCAGCGACACTAAGAGAATGACGTTACATTGCCGTTGTGATTCCCATCGTTTTGTTTGCCACATTGCCAGAAGGATGTGGTAGATTTGGAGAGAGTGCAGAGAAGGTTCACCAGGATGTTGGCCAGTCTCGAGGTCATTGGTAATGACGAAATGTTAAAAAGAATGGGATTGTTTTTATTGGAAAGATGGCGGCTGAGAGGTGACCGAATAGAGGCCTAGAAAATTATGAGAGGCAGAGATAGGGTGGATAGTTAGAGGTTTTGATTTTTTTTCCCGGGGTTGAAGTTTCAATTTATAAAGGGGCACAGATTCAACGTGAGAGGGCAAAAGTTTGAGCAAGATGTGCGCAGAAAGTTTTTTTTTCATATGGACTGGTAGGAGCCTGGAATACATTACCAGAAGAGATGATGAAAGGAGGCACGTTGGCAAAATTTAAAAGATACTTGGATGGTTACGTGAATAGGAAGAGAATGGAGGGATACGGAACAAATGAGGGCAGAAGGTTTTTCTTTAATTGAGTCAGGTCACCACGATCAGCGCAGGCTTGAAAGGGTGAAAGGTTTGTTCCTGTGCTGCATTTCTCTTTTGTTTATTTGTTGTTTGTTTTCAATTGGTTACTTTCAGAGGATTGATCGTATGATGTCAGTGTCACTGAGTTCACTAATTTCATGGCAAATCAGCACAACTCAATATGTCATTGATACTTGGGGAACCTGTCAAACATAGAAACTTTATAGTTACTCATGTATGGGCCATAACCAAATACTTGAGAGTCGACTGAAATTGCAGCTTCACTGTACTCGTTCAGATCAGACAAAATATAGTCCATTTCTTTTCCCATTCAGGAAGCTATGCTGGTGATACTTGTATAAACATGGTGTCTGTTTCTTCTTTAAGTTCCAACAAAAACTTTTTTTTTGAGAATATCCTCCTAAATTTGTGAATCTCAGGAAATTGATGTTGCTTGAAAATATATTTTAGACGCAGCTGAACTTCATGAAAATAAAAACAGGAATAGATTATTGATGATGACCCATGCTGTGTTCTTTATTGGACAAGCCTGTCTCCACACGCTCTGAAAACTTTTAATAGAATCTCTTTAGTTTGGAAACAGGCCCTTCAGCCCAACAAGGTCACACTTACTCTCCGAGCTTCCCACCAAGACCCTTCCCCCGGAACCACCTAATCTATACATTCTTGAACATCACAGGCAACACAGCATGGCCATTCCATCAGCGTGCAAATTCTTGAACTGTGGGAGGAAACGGAAGCACCCAGAGAAAACATATTGCAGACACAGGAGAACATCCAAACTGCATACAGTCACCTTAGAATAGAATCGAACTGAAGTCCCAGGCACTGTGAGGCAGCAGTCATAACAACCATGCCACCTCGTAATACATGTCACAGAATAACTACAGGAAAAATAGTGGTAACACACGTCTTCATTACTGCAGGAGGTCCGAATGAGCTATATTTCTACTGTTATTGTCCAGAAATCATCCTGTACCCCTACATCTATTAGCTGTATCTATATTAAATTTTGAATACCCCGTCCAGATATGACCAATGTTATCAACATGCATAACTTGTGATAAAGCAGTCTTCATATAAAATATATTTCTCGACGACACATTTAAAATTATCCTGCTCTGTTCACAATGTCTTTGGGCATTTCATCTCCCAAATGTAGTCTGTCTATTTCCTCTGCATCACACTTCATTCTGCCTCCCAAAGAGAGTGATGGTCAAAAATTGGTGACTGGGTGAGATCATTGTACTCCCCTCCAGTCTCCACCGCCACTGCTTCATGCCTTTCTGTCTCCTAACCAGCATCATATTCATTGCCATTAATCCGTGGGTTTAAATGGACAAGATCATTGTTCATGCCAAGCCTGGCTTTGGACTCAAGTTACAAAATCAATTTTTTTACAACTTTAAAGCAAATAAACTTCAATAAGATGCTTTTCAGTGTATTTTAATAGAAAGCTAAAGTGTATTGTGTGTTGAAAAAAAATGCCTTCTTAGATAAATGGCAGGAATGTCCAGCCAAATCCACACTTCCTCTGTAAGGTCATGGCAGCTATGCCCAGTGGCAATCAGTTGCTTGGCGCTTGTTTTGGTGAAGGAAAGACCAGCACAATAACAACTTCTTGACTTTTTTGAGGGGGGAGATGGGTACACAATTGTATATGGACAGCACAGTAGAATCATTTAACCAGCGAAAAGAAATCATACATTATGCTCCCACTCAACTGACTTCGCTAGAGCAATGTGTAATGGGAGATAAGGCCAATAGACAGAGATTAAGTCACCCAAACCAGTTTGGTTATTATTTTGATCTGAAGTTTCTCGAATTAAAGGAGTTAACTAGAACTGTTTGTTCAGTGACTGTGATTGATGTCAGTCTCCATGGATTCCAGCTGTGTCACAGGAGGCTTTCCTACTCCTACTACTAAGGGGCCCCATTCAGTGTGTTCTCCCATAGTATAAGCGTGAGCATCAGCTACAGCACTGACAGGGATCAGCAGCTGCAGAGAGACGGCGCGGAGAGGTCAGAATCTGAGAGCAATAGACTGGAATTTTCCAACAATGAATCAGAATCTGAGAATAATAGACGGGAATGTTACAATAACGGACAGGAGTTTATTCGAGGGTCTTTTATACCTTTCAAAGCCTTGGGCCCTGTTATCATGGCGAATACACGGTCTACTGCTGATTATTCAAGTGGGTTACTATCCCCTCCTCGCTATTGTTGGTGTTCCTGTTAAGTCACTGTCTCTAACCATTCATTAATTCCATAAAACATGTTGAACATCATTGCTATTTCCGTTATCCGCACTTGGGCAAAGGCAGAATCTATTTTCTTTTGTTTCAATTGCAAACACCGCTCATTTCCATGAATTTCAGACCCTTCCTTTACAGACACGAGAGTTCACAACCTGGAGGACCCCTTTTGCCCTGAACTGATTTATCCCTCATTGTTGTCTCCATCAGCAAACCTGTCGACGACCAGCTCGATAATATCCACAGGCTCCACCTCTGTGTCATTGTTGCTGTTGAATAAATCATTAACTACGCCTTGGTATCGTTCGGACTTTACATCTTCAGGTCTCCACCAGCCAGTCTTCCAGTTACAAATAATTGGCCAGAAACTTGTTCTTGTCTCTGAATTTACTTTACAATACGGAGATTGTGTCAGAGTAGTAATGTTGATGGACAGGTAATTTATATCAACAACACTGTTCCAAATTCACAGCTGATGGCAGATCATAAATTCAAATGACAGGAACTGGAGTAATTAAAGAAATCACTAACAGCAACCATAAAATCAACAGAATTTTGTCTAAAAACCTATCTGTTTTACGAATATCCTTTGGTAAAGAAATCTAACATTACCTGGACTAAGAGTGACCTCAGACCCATAATAATGTGCTCGGCTCTTTTCTGCCTTGAGAATTGGCCTCACAGGCAAGAACAATTAATGATGGTGAACAAATGCTGGCCCTTTCCAATAATGTCAAAATCCCATGAAATTCCATGTAACAAAAAGGAAAAACAAATGGTGAGGAAACTGAACAGGTTTGAAGTTCCTGCCAAGAGAAGAACAGAGTTTGCATTTTGAGTCCACTGGCCACACATTGGAGCTGAAAGCAGCTGGGAAATAATGTGATTAAATCTGGTGACAGAGATGTTTGTTTTGAAGGGGAGAAGGAGTGTGTTGAATACGTGGAGTAAGAGAGAGAAAAAAAGAAGCAATTAGGGACACTGTTGATGATCAGCTGGAATAGAAATAAAATGTGAGGCTAATCTTGTTTATTTTTGGCCTTTTCCCATATTCCTGAATATCATTCCTGTGCAGGTATATGTCCAAGTCTGTGTTTAAAGTGAGTTATGTCCCCTTTGTTTCTTTTCCCTGAGTGTGATCATCTTCCTTTATTCATTAATGGGACATGATCATCGCTGGCTGGGCTAGAAATTACTGCCGTTTCCTGCTTCCCCTCCAGAAGGTGTCAGTGGGCTGCTTTCTTCAACCACTGCTGTCCACGTGTGTCAATGCCTAGTGCCATTCTGTTCATTTCTATGAGACCTTGCAGTGACTGATATAACTGAATGGCTGTCTTGCCCATTTCAGATGGCAACTGAGAGCCAATCACATTGCTTTATCTCTGCAGTCACTGAAGGCCAGACCAGATGAAGATGGCTGATTTATTTCCATGAAGTACAGCGGTGGGCCAGTTTTTTTTCTTTCTCTCTGACAAGCGATGATGCATTCAAAGTTTCAATAAATACATAATGCCAGATATTTTGTTGAATTCAAATTCATCCATCTGTAGTGGCAGGATTCAAATCCTGAGTCTGGATCATATACCTGGGTCCTTGGATTAACAGTCTGCACATAATATCGCTAGAATGCCTCCTTCCAGCATGTCCAACCATCTTCACTGGTAATAGTGGTTTTACTGTTATTGTGACTGAGGTACAGAAAAAATGTGCAATTGTATTGTAAACTACTTATATGGAGAGTGGAACTGTTAATATTTCAGGTCACTGCGACTGCGTAAAAATGTAACAGTTTATCATCCAGGAAAATAAAATGAGGAGAGGAAGGCATTTTCAACACTGAATGGGTGCACCATGAATGCATAAATTTGACTTTCTCCCGTCATTGGAAAGTCAGGGAATGTTATTTTCATGGTTTCATGGTGTGTGTTGTCAGCTGCTGCATTCATTTCGGGAGACCTGAAGGTCTGGTGCCTCCACTCCGTGAGAGATATGGTTGCTGCATTTACAGTGTATCTGGGACTTCAATATGGCTAACAAATGGGACAGAGGCTGCATTGAAGGGAAGCTCTGTAAACAGGGAGTATCAGGGCACTGTGCTCTCCTCTCTGGAGATTCATGGAATGTTTTCCAATGTTGTCCCTATTTCAGTTGCAAAGCGTGAAGCCAGTTTTATTCAGCAATGAAGAGGTCCCAGAGTTGTGTCGCCACTTTCAGTATAACCTGCAGTCACACACCAGGGGGAGGACTGTGCTGACACTGGCCATGAAGTGAACTGGTTTTATTCTGGAAATTTCTGGGCGGAATTGAGTTACATGTCCATCGTGTCCCAGAGAGCCGTCCTCTGATGTATTCATGAGGTGATGTCATCTCTGTCCAGTGAGGTGAGCACGTTGGCTCTGTCTCCACAGAGGGAGCAATGCAAAACGTTCCAGTAATATTAGGGAACAAGGTGACTGGTAAAATGAGGACATGTAGGAAATTAGGAAGAATAAAGAGGAAGTATTCAAAAAACTCATTCTATTGAACATTGATATGTTGATGCATCAGATGTGTGATGCCTTAAGAGGGCTACACATATACGGCTGGAGCACTGAAGTTGCTGGATTGCTCATTCAGGAGTTGATACAGACACGATGGACCAATGGCTTCCTTCTGTAGTGTAAGTTCCATCATTCTATGATCTACGTTCCGGAATATTGAGGGAGGTCAAAGTTCTTCAATGCTTTTTAGATTCTGGAAAGGATCCTGCTGACTGGAAAGTAGCTATTGCGATCACAAATATCTAAAACAGGATGAAAAGGGAGAACAGAAAATTAAGTAGTGGATAACATGATGTCAGTTATGAGAAAATATCAGTTTTTTTGTAATTCATGTAACTAGATAATTGGAGAATAATGATATGAGTTGGTACAGTTAGCCTATATTCATGAATGGGAAATTATCTGATAAATCTTCTGGAGTTTGTCCAAAATGTTGGTTGTGACATCGACAAATGAGAACAAGTGGAAGTGGTGTATTTGAATTTACAGAAAACCTTTGATGTGGTTGTACACAGGTGAGTGAACCCATTTAGAATCCTTGGGTAAGGGGGAAAGTATTTTATGGATTGAAATTTGGATAATGGAGAGAATACAGTGCGCCAGATCCTTCTATACACAGAAGGTAACTACTCAGATGATATCACAGACATCAGTGCTTGGAGAACAGATATTTATAAGGCAAAGAAATGATTTAGATGCAGGCAAAAAACACCATCCTTCTCATTTTGTTTTTATTAGAAGGTGAGACGTTGAGAAGTGCTGTTGTCGAAAAGGACCTGAATACCCTTGGTCATGAGTTGCTAACAGAATTCAGGCGGGTTAGCAAGTGATCCAAAAAATAAATTGTTTGTTGTCCTTCATTGCAAAATGATTCAGGTATAGGGCTAAAGACACCTTTCTGCATTTGTTGAGCATCGTGTACAGATTTTCTCTCCTGAATACGGATTCTTTGTCACAGACAGAATGCAAAGGTGTTTCATCAGACTGATTCCTGAGATGACGATGACATGAGGAGAGTGTGTAGAAAGCGAGGCTTTAATTTGAAGCACTGTGAGAGGATAAGAGGTGATTCCATTGAAAGATGAAGTTTATGGACCGTCACACATCTGAAACAAAACATTGATACATGACTGCAGATAGTTTACGATTCTCTGCCGAACCTTCATGTTGTTTTCTTTTTCTTTTAGCATTCATTTGTGTGCATTGGGCATCACTGGTTGGGCCAACATTTATTGCCCTTATGACTCTTGAGAAGTTGTTGATGAGCTGCCTTCCTGAATCACTACCCGCTGTGGGTTGAATCGTAATGTCACTCATGAGGGAATTCCAGGAATTTGACCGAGCATCAGTGAAGGAATAAGCAATATACCTTCCAGATCAGGATGATTAGTGTCTTCAAGGGCAGCTCGAATGTGGTGATGTGTCTCCATGCCTTCTTCCCTGTCCTTCTCGATGGAAATGATCATGGGTTTCGAAGGTGTTATCTGAGAATCTTTGGTGAATTTCTGCTGGGTATCTTGCATGTAGTATGCACTGCTGCCACTGAATGTTGGTGCTGGAAGGAGTCAATGCTTGTATATTGGATGATGTTAATTTTCTTGAGTGTTGTTGGAGCTGCATTCATCCAAGCAAGTGGGTAGTATTCCGTCACACTCCTGACTTGTGCCTTGAAGATAACAGACAGGCTTTGAGGAGCCAGGATGTGAGTTCCTTGCCAAAGTATTCCTCACTTCTCATCAAATTTTGTTGCAACTGCAGTTATGTGGTGTGTCCAGCTGAGTTTCTGATCAATGATAACTCCCGGAATGTTGACAGAGGAGGATTCAGAATGTCTAGGGGCCGTGGTTAGAATGTCTTTTATTGGTGGTGGCCACAGCCTGGCATTTGTGTGGTGCAAATCTTTCAGCCCAAGCCTGGATCCTGTTCAGATCTTGTTGCATTTGAATATGGACTGGTTTGGTATTTTAATGACTTGTGAATGGTGTTGAACATTATGCATTCATCAATGAACATCCTCTGACCTGATGCTGGAGGGAATGTTGGGCGTCCAAAACTACCCCACAGAGCTCATGCAGTGATGTCATGGAGATCCGATGGCTAACCTCCAACAACCGTGGCCATTGCCCTTTGTACCAGGCATATATCCAAACACTCATGAGTGTACCCAAATACTGATTGATTCCATGTTTAATCAGGCCCCTTGATGCCACATTCCGTCGAATGTTACCTTGAAGTCAAGCACTGTTACTCTCACTTCAGCTGATGAATTCAGCTCTTTTGTCCATGTTTGAACCAAGGCTTTAATGAAGTCACAATTTGAAAGACCCCAGTGAAACCCAAACGGGACTTCACTGAGCAACTTTTGATGACAAAGTGTTTTTAATAGTACTATTTATGATACCACCCATCACTTTGCTCGTGATAGAAAGTAGGCTGATGGAGCAGCTGTCCTGCTTTTCATGTACAGAAAGTACCTGGACAATATTATATGATGTCAGGTCGATGCCTGCGTTGTAACTGCCCTGCCACAGCTTGGTTAGCGAGTGGCACGTTCTGGAGCTTAAGGCTTCAATACAATGCGAGGATATTGCCAGGGCCTGTAGCCTTCTAAGTATTCGGTGTCTCCAAACATTTCTTGGTATCAGTTGGAAAGAATAGATTTGGCTGAAGACTGGTATCTGTAATGATGGGGACCTCTGGAGGAATCCGAGATGGATCATCCACTCGGCATTTCTGGCTGAAGGTGGCAGCCAAAGCTTCAGCCTTACTTTTTGCACTGAGGTGCTGGGCTTTCCCATCATTGAGGACGGGAATATTTGTGGAGCCTCCTCCTCCAGTGCATTGTTTGTTTCTCCACCATCATACACAAGTGGATGTAGCAGGGCTGCAGGACTCTGATCTGATCTGTTTGCTACGAAATCGCTTCATTCTATCACTTGCAGCTTATGTTGTTTGGCATGCAAATAGTCTTCTTTGGTGGCTTCGCCAAGTTGACACCTCATCTTCAGCTTGAGAGAGCTCCAGGCTCTCAATGAGCTCTCACCACTTTATTTTGCAGTCGGTGTTTGACCCTGCATTGATTTTCATGTTGTTCACAAACCTGTCAGGGGCAACAGTGCCCTAAGTCAGACAGAGTTTGCCATTGCAGCCAGTTTCTGACCTCCATATAGAAAAACAGTTTGTATTCTCAGATATGGCAGATGTATCTTTGAGGCTTGGCACAACTGATCCTCTTTCCTCTTTTACAATCAGCAAATTGTGGTAAAGAACCATTAGCCATGCAGCCAGAATGAGCAACATGTAACAGTCTATCTGTGCAGTCTGTGGTTCATTGGTTAATCATGTTGGGCCGGCAATAATATCCTCCTATTTATGTATCAGTGTTTCAAAGGGCTGAATGGCATCTTCCTCATTCCATGGAAGAGGCTCATGGACTGGATTCAGCAACCTCAGAGTCATGTTTACAATTTTGATGTGCTGACAAGACACACTCTTTTCTGGTGTCACAGGCAGAGGTGACTAAATGGTCTTTCCCCCTTGTCCAAAATCTCAATGGGCTGAAAGACTTCCTTATACTCCTGTGAAATCACCTCGAGGTGCTGAATGATCTCTTCCTTTCACTGTGAATATGTGCTGTGTCCAGTAGTGCTGTTACATGAATGTTACCCACACTTTACAAATTCAAGCTTGACTGTTGTCCAGTTTTTGGTGCAAACTGACACAGGCTGCTTTAGGAACTGAGGCCTGACAAGTTGTGCTAAACATTGTGTAATCTTCGGTGATCATCCCAATTTCTCATCCTATGATGGGGGTAAGGCATTGATGAAACAGCTGAAAAAGTTTGTGCCGAGGAAGCTACCTTGAATATCTCCCGCAATGATACCCCGGGGCTGAGATGATTAATGTCTCACAACCACACTGTGCTACAAATGTCTTCACCCATTGAAGAGTTTACACTGATTCCTATTTAGTCCAATTTTGTTTGGTTTCCTTGATACCACTGCGAGTCAAATGCTGCCTTGCAATCTGTGCCCATCACATTTCCACTGTGTTTGTATCTTTTGTTCGTGTTAATAGGTTATGCTGTATGTGTGGGGGCTGTTTCCTTCTCTCAGAGAGTAGTGACTGTCGGAACGTCTTAATTCCAGAGAGCATAGAGAGATAGGTCACTGAAATGTTTGGAAAGAAGTGATTAAATTTTGACACATCAGAAATTTGAGAGCTACAAGGAAGTGGGCAGGAAAGAGGAAGTGAGGCCAACATCAGATTAGCCATTATCACATTGAAGGGGAAGGCAGGATTGAGGGGCTGAAAGATTTATTTCTGTATCTTGTTTCCTCCCATTCTGCTTTTGAAAAGTTATTGGCTGTGATTTCCCTGAAATTGATGCTTTGGAATGTTGCAGGTAGGAAGACCAGAGAATTTTGTCAGTGATGTCAGTGACCAGTATGCGGCTGTTTTCACAGTGAATCAAGGTCTAGACCACAACCAATAAAGGGATACTGGGAAACGTCTGTGAGGAGATTTGGGGTGTGTTTCACACTGGTGCCCCCGTTTTCCACCAAAAACATTATCCAGCATGCATCACATGGTGTGTGGCAGTTCTGAGGGGTTTCTGTGCATGAGGTAGCTGGAACAAGTGGCCTTCCACAGCTTCAGTATGGCAGATTTGAGGAACAGAATGGAACATAGGACTGAGGAGCAGGAGTGGGCCATCAGACACTTTGACTCTGCTCCACCAGTCACTAAGCTTGTGGCTGACCCGGTTGTCGCCTCAGTCACACCTTCCTATCTGTAGTTCGTTATCCTTGGATCACTCTGCTTTCAAATATCTAACTAACGCTGCTTTGAATCAATACAAACATGCAGGAACCACAGACTTCTGGGGAAGGGAATTACCACTCAAATGACCCTTTGAGAATTTCTCCTCATCCCTGTTTAGACTGAGAATGGAGGGTCTTTTTTTTTCCTTTTTTTGTCCAACTCTTCACAAATTTTATTTGTTGCCAACTTGGTTATATGGCTAATTATGCAGGTCTCAGACTGGGTTACGTTCAGCGTTTAGGAAAAATTGAGTAGAAGTCTTACGTTTACTAAAAAAACAGCTCAGCCATAATCAAAGCAACGTAACTGACGCTGTGATGGAAGGTTAAATGACAAATAGTTTGAGCATTGAAAATATGTACATCAGTATTTATTGTTCTATAAATACTGAAACACATAAAAATAAACACATACAGACACACTTACAATCACACACACATGCAAACACACAGAGTCATGCACACACATATGCACATGTGAAGACAAACGGGAAAAAAAAATCACTGCAGAATATCAGTTTGAAGAGTTTTGTCAAAAAAAAGTTAAACTCATGACACGAGCAAAAAGTAGATTGTCCCAAATGTTACTCTGCTTCTGAAGTCATTCTGGACACCCAAGCTGCTGGCAGTTGGATTTCGACTTGGACCAGTTGGATTTAGTTTAATTCCCTTTCCTTCAGGGAGTTTGGAAATTTCATTGAATCCTCAACCGGAATCCTCCACGTGTAGTAAAGATCACTGAGCGGGGTTTCCATTCACACACATCGCTGTGAGGTGAAAGAGATAGATAGATAGATAGATAGGTAGGTAGGTAGGCAGATAGATAGATAGATAGATAGATAGATAGATAGATAGATAGATAGATAGATAGATAGATAGATAGATAGATAGATAGATAGATAGATAGATAGATAGATAGATAGACAGACAGACAGACAGACAGATAGACAGGCAGATAGGCAGACAGACACATAGACAGACAGGTAGGCAGACAGACAGACATGGGGGCAATAAGCCGTCGCTTCTCAGGAAGGTTGCAATTTCTCCCTGTCTGAGTTGAATCATATAAAAGCATATTGTTATCTGAATGTGTCTGAACATGCCTTTCCTGTTTGTTCGCATAAACAATGATTCCCTTTTCCATCAAAAATCTGTTGACCTCAGCCTTGAGTATCTTCAAAAACCAAATCTTCACTGGCCTGGAGGTGAGCACAACACTAAGAAAAGGTAATACCTTTATATTAGTCTTAAATAGGCGAGCCCTTATTTTTTAAATGAGTTAACATCACACTAAGTCACCATCTCTTCGGAGTTTGAAGGATACAACAATTAGTAACAGGCATAGACCTCAAACCCCCCATACCGCTTTTTACCATTAAGACTTTTCAACCAAATATTTATCAACTTCATCCTCCACTGCTCTTTTAGGTAGATAAATTACAACTAGCATAAGATCATGAAAGCGTAAGACATTGGAGCAGAAATGGCCGATTCGACCCACTCAGTGTGCTTTGCTGTTCGATCATGTTCCTTTCCTGGGAGGTGGTGGAGACGATGTGTTGTGACACAACAAGACCATGGAGATTCCATTTGCACTGACTCAACATAAAAGAGGGACAGTTTTCTGGGCCACAGTATCTAAGTTATGCCAAGAGAAAAATAACTTACAGTAGGTTGAAAATGAGAATTGTTCATCACTGAATATTGCTTCTTACTCAGTTGGTGCGATATGGATGTTCCAGAACCTCTACGCAAGTCATCCTGAGCTTCTCCGGGACCTGTCAATATGGCGCAGGGTGGGAGAAAGTTGTGAGGGAACGGATGTTGTGCACTCCACCAACCGGCTGCACACTTTCTACTCTATTACACGCTCGTTCTCCTGAAATGACAGAAACGGCGTGAGGGTGGAAGGGTGGATAGAAGTGGGTGATCCTGCTCCTAGGGTTGTTGGAGGTAGGAGGTAAATACTGATGTGTCTGGAATGAGTCAGTCGAATTTTGAATCCATGCAATGTTATTAGTGTGGGGGTGACAGTAGAGGTGGGAGAGAGGTATGATGCTGCATGCACTTAGAATGTTAACTCATGAATCTTGTTTGAAGGTCAGTGCTATGAAAGAAGTACATTGAGTGTGACAGAGTGGAAAGAATACGGTGGCACTTACCCTCATGGAACAGGGAGGGGTTTCACGCTTATCCTGTATTGCTGGGCATTTCTTCACCCTGCCGATACTGGACTGAAATAGGCAAAAAGCTCGGATCATGTTCTGGTGTCATGGCCTCCCCTGGAAAGAGAATGGTCTTCCCCTGTACTAACCCATTCACTCGGACCTCCAGGCCGCTGTCAAAAAAATGTGATGCAATAGCCCCTTATCTGCTATGCTCACTGTAGACAGTTCAGGGCAGGTCCAAACAAAGAAAACCGCATGTGCCCATTAGCCTTTTAAAGATGGCACCAGAGCCAGGAATCACAGAATATCCAGGAGCATCCAGGCAGTGGTCAGTACCACTAGCCAAGATGAAGGGGCAAAACTGGAGGATGCTGAGTGAGAGGGAAGGTATGGGGTGGTTTGTTAATTAATGAGGTGAGATTGACAAGGTAGAAGCAGGAAATTAGCTTGGCCTCATGCAGATGTTCCCTGTCAAACTCAATGAAAATGACTTTGAGACAAAATATTGCAAGATTGAACCCAATGAGTCAAAGTCTCTGCTGTCGCCACTCTGAGTTACAAAGTGACGGAACAAATGGTCATCCAACACTCTCTGTCAACTGAACTCACCAAAATTCCATACACCCGTCATTGTGGGAAACATTGGCCCATGTTGCAAGGTGCTATCAAAATATTTTCACTTCAGCATTCTGAAACCCGTGAACACATCCCTCCATGACATTATCTCTCAGTTTTCCTTTCTCTGTCTACATTCTGACCCCCTTGTTTTGGTTGGTATTTAAACTGATTCCCTGGCATCTCTCTCTGGCAGTGATGCTCGCATCCACAGCACCCTTTGTCATGGCACATTGGGGATACGGAGCTGTAAATGGATGGGAGCCTCATATCCTGTCACTTCCAGCATGGGCTGCAAGGTTCCCCAAGCTGAGAGCGAACTAAGGCAGTGATAGTATGAACTGCAGGTGCTGGTGAATCTGGGACCACAAGGTGTAGAGCTGGATGAAAAAGGGCCTAGGCCTGAAATGTCAGCCTTCTTGCTCCTCTGGTGCTGTTTGGCATGCTGTGTTCATCCAGCTCTACACCTTGTGATCTTCGGCAGTGTTACTGAGCAATACACTGGGGTGGTTTGCACAGCTCGACAAGGCGACAGATACATCGTTTAAATTTATAACTCAATGCAAGCCGTGGTCTGCTCAGCTCCCCATGCTGCACTGTTATCTTCTCTGGGCTTATAGAACAGTGCACTGCTGTGGTCCTTGTGGTGGGTAGATGTCTAGTTTGGGTTTATAGGTCAATGCACTGGTTTGGTGTAATCAGGGTTCCACACTGGACAGATTGCCATCTTGCATTGAGACGAACACTATCCTGGTTTGCACAGTGTTCGATGCTGAATGGATGCCTTCTCTGAATTTATGGTGTCTGGGCTGATTCTGTGAACTGGATTGTGAATGTGATTTTTTAAAAATTCAATTTTAGCTGATCTGGCAGCATATTTATTTTATGCTCTCATTCTTACGATTGTACCCTCCAAATTCTGACTCCCCAGGCGAGTCCCATTCTGCTGTCTACCCACGTATTGCTGCATCTTGTTGCCCATTAAGTAGTTGTCCAGTTTAACTTGAACTGATGTCCCGTATCCTCACTGACCTATTGTGTCATTCACTCTGGAACATTCAGTTCATCATTATGAAACTGACATTTAAAAAAAACGATAGCTTGCACTTTCTTTCACTTCCCAGTGTCCTGCGCGGTGCTCCATGTTGGACAAGAGATATTCAACAGCTAAGGGGTACACCTTTGTAACGTGTTCTGTGACTGTCTACTGAACGTCTGTGTTCGTCTCCCTCAGCTGATCATATGTTCTGGAATCCCGGACTGTTATTGATTCAGACTAGGCTTCGAACTTGGCGTTGAGTAGTGTTTCACTTAATTCTTTTTGGGAGGTTCATGGAAATGCTTGGGATAGTTTCCTCAAGGTTGTGTTTTAATCTTCTGTGGGCATTCAGGAAGACCAGATGCTTTGGTGACCCACGCTAGATGAGTCGTCATGACTGTAGTTACAGTGTCTCTGTCTGTAACATGGCCAGAAAACAGCACAGAGCCTGCAGAGAGGGAAATGGGTGAGGAATCACAATTACATTGAATATTATTGAATGGGGGAACAGGATTGAATGGCCCACTCCTGCAACGTATTCATATATTTCTGTTTGTAACAAGCCAAATCACCGTGCCTGCCAGTGTACCATAGTGGTGGGGAGTGAGTTGCCTCCTCCTGTTCCTGGGTAACAGAATTCTGGGGACTTACTGACCTCCAGATCAAACTGTGTATCGTCTCGAGCAGTTGAATGGCTTTGTTCTGTCCCTGTGTGCCAGCTTTGTGAAAACATCAGCAAGTCGGACAGCGTCGGTGAAGAGAATATCAGAGTTAACGTTTCAGGTCCGGTGATCCTGCTTCAGAACTATTCTGAATTTTTCCACCAGCTTCTGCTTTTGTTCCTGATTTACAACATCCACAATCTTTTAGTTTTTTTTATCATGAAAACAGACGTGTTCCTCCTGATCCTGAACAATAGGTTCGAATACCTGTGTGCTTTGCCCATGGAATGGAATTGAGGGACTGAATGGTCCATTCACATTACTTACAGCTTCTATTGACTGGAAGCCTTTCTTCTGTTTCTGAAAAGCATCCTCACAATCTGAACGATGTATTTATGATTTTATTTTCTCAGTAATTGAGCAAGCGAGCTAACAGGTCGTGCAGTTGTATGACAGACTTGAGAAGCTGGATGGCATCTTCCAGTAGTAGAGTCATAGAGGCGTGCAGTGTGCTGACAGGCCCTTCTGTCCAACTTGTCCAGGACGATGAGATATCCCAAATAAATCTAGCCCGTTTTGTCAGCAATTGGCCTGTATCGCTCTAAACCCTTCCTCGTCATATACCCTTCCAGATGTCTTTTAAACCTGAAAACGAAGCAATCCTCCACCACTTCCTCTGAAGCTCAATCCATACAGAAGTGGTCCTCTGTGTGAAAAGAAAAAATGCCCCTTTGGTCCTTTATAAAATCTTTTCCCTCTCACCTTAAACCTGTATCATCTAGATTTGGACTCCCCTACCTTGGGGAAAAGCCTTTGACTACTCACCATATCCATGCCGCTCATGACTGTATAAAGTTTTAAGCTCATCCTTCAGCCTCCGATGCTCCCGGCCAACTAGCCCCAACTTATTCAGCCTCTCCCGATAGCTCACACCCTCCAACCTGTGTAACCGGCTCCAGAGGTTGCTTGGCCACCTCCTTTTCCGCTGTAACAGAGTCCAGAGCCCACAGGGCCTCCCTCTGTTCCATTGTAACAGGCTCAAAACCTAAAAGGCCCTCTGTGGCAGACTTGAGAGATCAAATAGCCTCGTCCTGTTTCAGTTTAAGAGACCCAAGAGGCTGAATAGCCACCTCCTTTTCTGTGTAACAGGCTAGAGAGGTTCAATAAAAACTGAAAAAAAAACTATGGATGCTATAAATCAGGAACAGAAACTGAAGTTCTTGGAAAGACTCAGCAGGTCTGGCAGCATTCATGAACAAAAATCAGAGTCAATGTTCCAGGTCCGGTTACCCTTCGTCAAAACTGAGAGAGACTGAATGTTCATCTTCTCATATAGAGTCAGACAGCTGTGCAGCACGGAGGCAGCCCCTTCCTGCCAATCTGTCCATGCCAACCAGGTGTCCTAATTAACCTAGTCCTCTTTTCCAACATTTGGCCTAAATGCCCCAACCCCTTCCTTTTCATGTACAAATCCAGATGCCAGCCTCCATCACTTCATTTAGCAGCTCATTCGGTACATGCACCGCTCTCTGCCTGAGCAGGTTGCACTTTCGGACCCTTTTCAGTCTTTACCCCTCACCTTAAACCTATGCACTCTAGCTTTGCTTTCCCCTACCCTCAGAAAAGACCTTGACTATTCGTCATATCCAATGCTCTCATTATTTTATTACATCTATAAAGTCATCCATTATCCTCTAAAGCTCTGGGGAAAATGGCCCCACCCAATTCAAACTCTCCCTTTCGCTCGAATTCTCTGACACCAGCAATACCCTATAAATCATGTTTCCATACTTGCAAGTTTAACAACATTGTTTCTATAGAAAGGAGATCAAAATTAAATGCCGCATTTCAAATGTGGACTAACTGATGTTCTGTACAGACCCATGACATCCAAACGCCTCTCTTCAACGCACGAACCAAAAAAGGTAAGTGTACTAAATGCTTTCTTCACTAACCTGTCTACCTGTGACTCCAGCTTCAGGGAATTGTGAACCTTCACCCCAGGGTGACATGGTGTTTCAGTAGTTAGCCACGCTACTTCCCGGAAATGGGGGTCCAGGTTTAGTTCCACCCTCAAATGAATGTCTATGTGGAGTTTGCACGCTTTTCCTGTGCGTGCATGGCTTTTCTGTGGGTTCGTTTGTCTACTCCCAGTGTCCAAAGATGTGCAAGTTAGGGTGGATTGGCCATGTTAATTGGCCATTTTTTTCCAATGATGTGTATTACTGGATTTACAGTAAAAATGCAGGTTTACAGCGATATGGTGCAGGTGATGCTGGTGGGATGTCCTTTGGAGTATTAGTGTGGACTCAAAGGGCAGAATGGCCTTTTTGAACACTGTAGGGATTCCATTATTTCCTTGAAGATCCCTACCAATAAGTCTATAAATATTGCCCTGATTTGGCTTTCAAAATGCAATACCTCACATTTATCTAAAATAATCTTTATCTACCACTTACCAGCCCATTTAATCCAGGTCCCATTGTTCTCTGAGATATTATTCTTCACTGTTGACACCCCAACAATTTTGGAGTTATCTGTGAACTTACTCACTTCTTTTCCTATGTTCATATCTAACTCATTGATATAAATGACAAAAACTACCGGACACAGCACTGATCCTTGCAACACGCCATTGGTCATAGACCTCCAATCAGTCAAAAAAAGTCAACACTTAACATTATGCTCTGAATCCCACCTTCAAGCCAATTTTATATCCTCGTGGCTGGTTGCCCCTAGATTCCATGCGATCTAACCTTACAAACTGGTCTACAACGTAGAACCTTGCTGAATGCCTTGCTGAAGTCGGTACAGACAATTGATGCCATCATCAATATTTTTTGTCACTTCTCAAAATATTCAATCAAGTTAGTGAGACATGATTTCTAACACACAAGTCATGTTGAAAATCTCTAATCTGTCCTTACCTTTCCTCATATATATGTCCTGTTCCTTGGAGTCCCCTCCAACAATTTAGGCACCACTGATGTCGGGTTCACTAATACACAATTCCCTGGTTTTTCCTGACCATCTTTCCTAAATAATAGCACCACATACCAACCCCTTCTCTTCCAACACATTACCCATGGTTATTGTTGATACAAATATCTCAGCAAGGGGCCCAACAATCACTTCCCCAGATTCCCACAATGTTCTGGGGTACAACTGCTCATTTGCGAGGAATTTACCCAACTTTATGCATTTCAAGACGTCCAGCACCTCCTCCTCTGTAGTATTGGCATATTTCAAGAAATCGTAATGTATTTCTCCAAATTCTCTAGTTTACATATCCTACTCCACACGATATAGGATGCAAAACACTTGTTTAGTATCTTACCCTTTTCATGTGGTTCCATGGATAGACAGCCTTGTTGATCTTTAACGGGCCCTATTGTCTCAATTGTTAGTGTTTTGTCACTAATGAATTTGTCGAATTTCCTTGAATTCTTGTTAATCCTTGTTCCAAAGCTATCTCAAGTACCTGGTAAATCTCATTGTTCTGGAAATGTTAATGAACTCTCCTTCTACTTCTTCCCACTTCTACTAGTTTCCAGTCTTTGTGACGACAGTATTTCACCTTTCGAGTCATATCCTGGTTGCTGAACAGTTCAGGTGCAGTCCGTCCCAAAGGTTCAGCTCCGTCCTGTCCCAAAACCAATACCAGTGCCCTTCGAAAAGGAACCCATCCTTCCTGCACCATTCCTTTCGTGGCAACCTTGCTTCCTCATTTGTCTTTTCTTTTCTATACCAATTTACACGTGGCTCGGGTAATAACCTGGTGGTTATAACAGTTGAGGTCCTGCTCTTTAATTTTGCTCCTAATTCCTAATATTCCCTATGCAGGATCTCTAATTGTATAACGAGACAAAGGATTGAATAATTGAAAGTATCCGTGACATGGATCTCAGGACACCATCAGATCAGTCCTGAGCTTATTAAATTGTGGAGCAGGTTTAAAAAGCTGGCTGGACTCGGGATGAACGTTATTCGGATGAGATTTGAGGAAAAAAAACAGCTCTGCTTATTCGCCTTATGTTTTACATATCAGGCGACTGACATTATTCTGAAACTGCAAAATGTCCAGAGCGTTATCTGGAAACTGCAATAAACGACATCATTCGGAAAATTCTACAAGTGGCATTCTCTGGAACATTCCATAACTGACTCTCTCCAGAAGATTCTATGCCCCTATGGGGTTATTGCAAAGGCAAGAGAGAGAGAGAGAGAGAGAGTGTCGAGTTGAGTTTGATGAGAGATTAACACTGTGAGGCTGCGTGGATTTCATCAGACCAGGTGGACTGAAGGCCCATTGTGATATGGATCTTTATGACTCTATTGCATTTTGTACGTGGCATTTTCTGGAACATTCTATAACCAACATTCTCTAGAACATTCTATACCCGATATTCTGCAGAACATTTTATAACTGTCAGTCTCTGGAATATTGTATTACTAGCGTTCCCAGGCCTATTCTATAACCGCCATTCCCTAGAAAATTCTAAAACTGACATTCCCCAAAATATTCTGTGACTGGCATTACCCGTGAACGCCCGGAGGTCAATTAATTGAACAAAATATAATTTCCTGAAAGAAGAGATCCCATTCCAGGGAGAGGAAGGAAACATTGTTTCAAAGTCAGAGATAATGTGAACTGCAGATGCTGGAGAATTCCAAGATAATAAAATGTGAGGCTGGATGAACACAGCAGGCCAAGCAGCATCTCAGGAGCACAAAAGCTGACGTTTCGGGCCTAGACCCTTCATCAGAGAGGGCGATGGGGAGAGGGAACTGGAATAAATAGGGAGAGAGGGGGAGGCGGACCGAAGATGGAGAGTAAAGAAGATAGGTGGAGAGAGTGTAGGTGGGGAGGTAGGGAGGGGGTAGGTCAGTCCAGGGAAGACGGACAGGTCAAGGAGGTGGGATGAGGTTAGTAGGTAGCTGGGGGTGCGGCTTGGGGTGGGAGGAAGGGATGGGTGAGAGGAAGAACAGATTAGGGAGGCAGAGACAGTTTGGACTGGTTTTGGGATGCAGTGGGTAGGGGGGAAGAGCTGGGCTGGTTGTGTGGTGCAGTGGGGGGAGGGGACGAACTGGGCTGGTTTAGGGATGCAGTAGGGGAAAGGGAGATTTTGAAACTGGTGAAGTCCACATTGATACCATTTGGCTGCAGGGTTCCGAGGCGGAATATGAGTTGCTGTTCCTGCAACCTTCGGGTGGCATCACTGTGGCACTGCATGAGGCCCATGATGGACATGTCATCTAGAGAATGGGAGGGGGAGTGGAAATGGTTTGCGACTGGGAGGTGCACTTGTTTGTTGCGAGCAGAGTGGAGGTGTTCTGCATAGCGGTCCCCAAGCCTCCGCTTGGTTTCCCCAATGTAGAGGAAGCCGCACCGGGGACAGTGGATGCAGGATACCACATTGGCAGATATGCAGGTGAACATTTGCTTAATGTGGAATGTCATCTTGGGGCCTGGGATGGGGGTGAGGGAGGAGGTGTGGGGACAAGTGTAGCATTTCCTGCGGTTGCAGGGGAAGGTGCCGGGTGTGGTGGGGTTGGAGGGCAGTGTGGAGCGAACAAGGGAGTCACGGAGAGAGTGGTCTCTCCGGAAAGCTGACAGCAGAGGGGATAGAAAAATGTCTTGGGTGGTGGGGTCGGATTGTAAATGGCGGAAGTGTCGGAGGATAATGCGTTGTATCCGGAGGTTGGTAGGGTGGTGTGTGAGAACGAGGGGGATCCTCTTGGCGCGGTTGTGGCGGAGGCGGGGTGTGAGGGATGTGTTGCGGGAAATACGGGAGATGCGGTCAAGGGCGTTCTCGATCACTGTGGGGGGAAAGTTGCGGTCCTGATTGAACTTGGACATGAGATGTGCGGGAGTGGAATGTCTTATCGTTGGTAGCAGATGCAGCGGAGGCGGAGGAATTGGGAATAGGGGATGGAATTTTTCCAGGAGCGTGAGTAGGAGGAGGTGTATTCTAGGTAGCTCTGGGAGTCGGTGGGCTTGAAATGGACATCAGTTACAAGCTGGTTGCCTGCGATGGAGACTGAGAAGTCCAGGAAGGTGAGGGATGTGCTGGAGATGGCCCAGGTGAACTGAAGGTTGGGGTGGAAGTTGTTGGTGAAGTGGATGAACTGTTCGAGCTCCTCTGGGGAGCAAGAGGCGGCGCTGATACAGTCATCAATGTACCGGAGGAAGAGGTGGGGTTTGGGGCCTGTGTAGGTGCGGAAGAGGGACTGTTCCACGTAACCTACAAAGAGGCAGGCATAGCTGGGGCCCATGCGGGTGCCCATGGCCACCCCCTTAGTCTGTAGGAAGTGGGAGGAGTCAAAAGAGAAGTTGTTGAGGGTGAGGACGAGATAGCTAGGCGGATGAGAGTGTTGGTGTAGGGGGACTGGTCGGGCCTGCGGGACAGGAAGAAGCGGAGGGCCTTGAGGCCATCTCCATGCAGAATGCAGGTGTGCAGGGACTGGACGTCCATGGTGAATATGAGGTGTTGGGGGCCAGGGAATTGGAAGTCCTGGAGGCGGTGGAGGGCGTGGGTGGTGTCACGGACGTAGGTGGGGAGTTCCTGGACCAAAGGGGAGAAAATGGAGTCCAGATAGGTGGAGATGAGTTCGGTGGAGCAGGAGCAGGCTGATACGATGGGTCGACCAGGGCAGGCAGGTTTGTGGATTTTGGGAAGGAGATAGAAACGGGCCGTGCGGGGTTGGGGAACAATGAGGTTGGAGGCTGTGGGTGAGAGGTCCCCTGTGGTGTTGTTTCGAAGTCCCCCGGTGTAGTTAAAGAGGTGAATACGTTTTCCCTGAGTTACATTTCTTCATTACTGAGGGCCGACCACTGTTTAGACCAAAAGACAAAAATGTCCAACCTTATTTTGATTCAATTTTCCTTCGGGACAGCAATGCTTTCACCCTCCATATTAGAAACTGCAAAGAAGTGACTTCTGCATGCTATTGAACGATCAATTATGTGGGAACACTCGAGAAACCATCTGGTTTTATGGATCAGTGCCTGTGTGTTTGGACGGGGAGTGTTTTTTGTGCTTCACACCGCATTTTTGTAAGTAATTTAGAACCTATCTTTTGCATTTCAGCCTCAATTTCTTTAATAAATCTCTGAATACAGCGACACATTTAAAAATCGCACTGGATCCTCAGCCAAACTGGTGGCTTTGCCCCCAGACTGATGTATAATTTATTTGTTTTCTTTCTCCACAGTTAACGTAGTGACAATCTACGTCTTGCTTTACAAAGATTGTGGATTATCTCCATGTGTCAGACGTTACCTGGGGGCCATGGCAGCAGCGGATTTACTGCTCATTATCATTGATCTGATATTGAGACACATTCCCATTGTTTATCCGGAACAGTTTTATTTCCTGTTCTCTATCCGAGTGTGTAATATCCACGCCGTCCTGCTTTATGCAGCCACTGACTGTTCTGTCTGGTTCACCGTCACTTTCACCTTTGATCGATTTGTGGCTATTTGTTGCCAGAAGCTGAAAAGTAAATATTGCAGTGAGAAAACGGCGGCTGTGGTTCTGGGAACAGTGACTGTGCTGAGCTGTTTAAAGAACATTTTCTGGTATTTTATGCTCACAGCATCGTATCGGCTGGTGAATGCCCCCTGGTTTTGTCATGTAAGAGGTGACGTTTATACCTCTCATGCCTGGGTCACAATCGAGTTCCTCCACCACATTCTAACCCCGACTCTCCCATTTCTCCTGATTCTGCTGCTCAATGTTTTCACCGTCAGACACATTTTAGTGACCGGTAGAGCCCGCAGGAGACTCCGGGCTCACACCAATGGGGACGGTCAGTGTGACACAGAAATGAGAAATCGAAAAAAATCCATCATTTTTCTGTTTGTGATCTCGGCCAATTTCATCCTGTTGTGGTCAATGTTAATGGTGTATTCTGTGTGGAACCGGATGTGGTTCTTTGGATATAACTCTGTGTACCTCGGTCACTTTGTGCAGGAATTGGGCTTCATGCTGCAGCTCCTCAGTTGCTGCACAAACACCGCGATTTATGCCGTGACCCAGACTAAGTTCAGGCAGCAGCTGAAGAATGTGCTGAAATATCCCATTACCCAAATTCATCAATCAATCAAAATCACTCATTCATCAGTCCATCCGAGATTTTCTGATTTCAGTTCAATGTTGCAGCAATGAAGCACCATGTTGCTGTGTCTGAGGGTAGTGCTGGTTTGTGCAACCTTATCCCACAGAGGTTTACTGTGGCACATTTCAGTGTTTCTGTCAAATTAGGCGCCAGTGCATGTGTTCAAACTTTGTATATTCTGCCTGATGGAAGAGGATGTTGGAGAGCCTTAGCGGGTGGCGTGGGTCTTCGATTATGATGGCAGATTTTCCCTGGCAACGAGATGTGTCATGGCGCTAATGAATGGAAGGTTGGCTTCTGTGATGGTCTGACATATGCACACAACCTTCAGTAGTTTTTTAAGGTCCTGACCAGGCTAGTTGCTCTGCTTGGATAGAATGCTTTCTCGGGTGAAGATGTACTAAATCTCTTAATCCATTTCCTCAGCTTCCTCATGAAGAAGAGGTGTTGTTGCGCCTTTACC
Source organism: Stegostoma tigrinum (assembly GCF_030684315.1). Classification (NCBI taxonomy): domain Eukaryota; kingdom Metazoa; phylum Chordata; class Chondrichthyes; order Orectolobiformes; family Stegostomatidae; genus Stegostoma; species Stegostoma tigrinum. Next base: position 4,260,488 of record NW_026728419.1, on the reverse strand, counting down.
AGCTTTACCAGTTTTACCAGGATGCTGCCTGGATTAAAGGGAGGAGAGGTAGAAAGACACAATTTCCTGGCTACCATCAGTTCTGAGGAAGAGTCACTGGATCTGAAACATAAACTCTGTTTTCTCTTCACAGATACTGCCATATCTGCTGAGCTTTTCCAGCACTTTTCTCTTTCTCTTGTCGATAAACTTTGGTAGTTTACTCTGGGGCAGTAGAACTGAGGGGAGACTTGATAGACGTCTGTAAGATTATGAGATGTATAGGTAGGGTTGAAAACCAGAATATTTTCTCGTAGTTGAAATAACTAAAACCAGGAGATGTGTTTTAAAGGTTGATGGGAGGGGGGAGGCATGTTCAAAGGAACTGTGAGGGGCATGTTTTTTACTCAGTGTGGTAGGAGTGTGGAATGTGCTGGCAGGTGTGGTCGTAGAGGCAGATAAGATAAGGGTGTTTAAGAGAATTTTACATGCACACACTGTTGTGTACGAAATGGAGGGAAATGTTCCAGGTGCAGGCATAAGGTCTTAGTTTGATTTGATGTCGTGTTTGGTGCAACATCTTGGGTTGAAGGGTCTGTTCCTATTCTGCACTTTTCTATGTTTTTGTTCTATCTCTCGTGCTGTCCTCATTTTATTTCCTCTGCCTGCCCTCTCTCTCACTGTATTCCTCTATCTCTCTCTCTTTCCCATTCTCTACCTGTCCCTCTCTCTGTATATCTGCCTCTGTCTCTCCATCTCCCACTGCCTCTCTCTGTTCCCCTCCCTGTCTCTGCTCCCTCTCTCTCCCTCTGTCCTCCTCTCCCTCCAGACTGGCTCACTCCACCTCCATCCCCCTCTCTTTCTTTTCCTCAGGCCCTCTCTCTCACCCACTCCGGCCCTGCCTACACGTTTCGCCCCATCTAGCCCTCTCTCTCTCTTAGCCCTCTCCCCTCTCTATCCCCTGTCACATCTCTCTTTCTCTCCTCTTCTCCACACCCCTCTCTCTCCCACTGCCCCACCCCTTTCCCACTCCTCTGCCCGTTTCTCTCTGTGTCTCTCTCCCTCTGGTCCCCTCACTCATATTCTCCCTCTGTCACGTCCTCTGTCGCCCTTATCGCTCTCACACACACCTCACCCATCTGTAACACTGTTGCTTTCACTCTTTGTTCCCCTCTCACTCTCAATCTCTATCTTCCTTTCCTACTCTGTCTCTCAGCACCGTCCCACCTTTCATCACTCTGTCTGTCCCTGTCTCCAATATATCCTTAACCGTCCAACTCTCTATGTCTCTCTCTATCCCTCACTCTCTCTGTCGTTCTCTTTCTAACTGTCCTCCTTCTGCCTCCCCTCTCTCTCTCCCCCCCTGTCCCTCTTGGTCCTTCTCTCCTCATCTGTTCCTGGCTCTCTCTGTCTGCCCTTCTCCGTGTTTCCCTCTTCCCTATCCACGCTCTTTCTCCACTTCTATTCTCATCAGCTTCTATATCTGTCTCTGTTTGCACCATCCCCTCCCAACAGTCCTTTCCCCTGTCTCTCTTTCCATCTGTCCCTCTCTTCCCCCCTCTGTTGATCTCTATCTCACCCATATTCCGCCCACCCTCTCTCTCCCTCGTAAGTCGTTCCCTCTCTATTTTCATATGCTCTCCTCCTTCTCTGCCCCTCTGTGCTCCCTCTCTGCCTCACACCCTTTCCCTTTGTAACTGTGTCTTTCTCTCTCTCTGTGTACCCTTCTCACATTGGTCCCTCTCTCTCGTTCTGTCTCAATTAGCTCCTGTCCCTCTCTCTGCACCACTCTCTCTATCTGTTTGTCTCTTTAGCCATATATTTTTGGCCCTCTCGCCGTCTCTCTCTCCATGTTCCACTGCCTCTCTGCCCATCTCACTTTCTGACTTGGCGTAGGGGTGACCTGTAGTGGCTATATAAGGTGACTTGTACTGGACCACTCCAAGCTGCCCATACCTGCTTACAAGTTGGCAGACAGAAGCTGAGCAAAAATTAAGCAGCCTGCTCACACAGTGAAGTATAATTGTATCCTTGAGCAGAACTGCTAGGAGGTATGTAAAAGGACGCTGTATGTTTCCATCCCAGGCAGTTCTGATAAAAGGATGCCTCAGGACAGGGAAATGGCCAATTCCAGCTTTATTACTGAAAAAATGGTTGTCCCAGTAAATGCGTAACATCATGTTCTAGTTTAGGTTCTTAAGCAGCTAAAGTTTTTTTCCTCATAAATAGTCGCCTCTTTGAAGCAACCAGCAATATTAAATTGTTTTGATCTAAAACTGCTGTAATCACATAAGTTGGTTTCAAGACACAATCAGAATATAAGGCAGTCCTTACGAACATTTAAGTTTAGATGTGTAGGTTAACTAGCCTGAGGAAATGCCTTCTCTTCTGCCCTCACAACCCATAAATTATGAAATGCTGACTATAGAAGTAATGATACAACACTACACTTTTATTAACTTTATACAGAAGTTAACCTGATAGCAATTAGTTAAACTAACTGATTTTTTTTTGTTTTTACATTATGCATTGGGAGAATGGGAAAATTAGAGTAACTGAATGTGATAAATGACTGTACCAACATACAACAGATAATGGATTTCAAACTGTCCTTATAGATAAACACGTCTGAGAAAGACCCAAGGAAGTATAATCATCAAACTTTTTGAATGCAAATGAATGGGATGCACAGAAAGATTCTGAGGCTGAGAGATGATAATGTCGAGCAAACAGCGTAAGATCATGGAACCTGGGGCCTGTCTATAGAAGTGTCCACTAGGTGTCCCACAGGATCGGTGTGTTTAGATTAATTGGGGAGGACAGTGAATATGTTGCAATTGATTACTGTAACACAAGATATATAAAAAATGCTGTATTTCTTTGTAAAACCAGAGGGTGTGTCATTGATCCATCCTCCAAAGCCAGTTTCCACGAAAACCCATAGGCTTGCTTCCACTGTCGACTGGTCTCTGCTTGAATAAACATCTTCCACTTGCTTGAATCTTGCCTGCCTCCTGAGTTCTTGTCCCTGCTCTGGAAAATGTTCCTACAAATTGCTGCTGTGAGCATGGTTACACTGGGCCATGATCTGGGTAAGAATCTTTAATTACCACTCTTTCAAGCTAGCTTGGCAATTGGTGGGTTTCTTCTGTAAGCCAGAAAGCCCTTCCACTATTTTGCGAGAACACACAAAATAGTGGAAGGGGATCCTGGCGCGAGAACATGTGACCTAATGTGAAAATGCAACATAACACGAAAATATTTGAAATAACATGAGAATGCAAAGGACAGCACAAGAGTGTGTGAAATAATGTCAGAACCTGAAATAAGGAACAGTGGGTTGCAATGCCCAGCCTGCAAATTAGGAGAAAAGGGAGGGCTGAGAGTCCTGGCACAATCACAAGTCAAATAAGGAAAGAGGAGGGTTGTGAGTCCTTGTGTTGCCACACGTAAAATAAGCGAGAAAAAAGTGAATAAGAAAAAAAATGAGAAAAAAATACTCCGGAAACCTCAAGAGAAGTGCAAGGTAGAAAAAGAGCAACTGTGTGGGAAATAGTGAAACAGTAAAATTGAAGTAGGCACAGTTGTGAGAGAGATAATGGGAACTGCAGATGCTGGAGATTCCAAGATAATAAAATGTGAGGCTGGATGAACACAGCAGGCCAAGCAGCATCTCAGGAGCACAAAAGCTGACGTTTCGGGCCTAGACCCTTCATCAGAGAGGGGGATGGGGGGAGGGAACTGGAATAAATAGGGAGAGAGGGGGAGGCGGACCGAAGATGGAGAGTAAAGAAGATAGGTGGAGAGGGTGTAGGTGGGGAGGTAGGGAGGGGATAGGTCAGTCCAGGGAAGACGGACAGGTCAAGGAGGTGGGATGAGGTTAGTAGGTAGCTGGGGGTGCGGCTTGGGGTGGGAGGAAGGGATGAGTGAGAGGAAGAACCGGTTAGGGAGGCAGAGACAGTTTGGACTGGTTTTGGGATGCAGTGGGTGGGGGGAAAGAGCTGGGCTGGTTGTGTGGTGCAGTGGGGGGAGGGGATGAACTGGGCTGGTTTAGGGATGCAGTGGGGGAAGGGGATATTTTGAAACTGGTGAAGTCCACATTGATACCATATGGCTGCAGGGTTCCCAGGCAGAATATGAGTTGCTGTTCCTGCAACCTTCGGGTGGCATCATTGTGGCAGTGCAGGAGGCCCATGATGGACATGTCATCAAGAGAATGGGAGGGGGAGTGGAAATTGTTTGCGACTGGGAGGTGCAGTTGTTTGTTGCGAACTGAGCGGAGGTGTTCGGCAAAGCGGTCCCAAAGCCTTCGCTTGGTTTCCCCAATGTAGAGGAAGCCGCACCTGGTACAGTGGATGCAGTATACCACATTGGCAGATGTGCAGGTGAACCTCTGCTTAATGTGGAATGTCATGTTCGGGCCTGGGATGGGGGTGAGGGAGGAGGTGTGGGGACAAGTGTAGCATTTCCTGCGGTTGCAGGGGAAGGTGCCGGGTGTGATGGGGTTGGAGGGCAGTGTGGAGCGAAGAAGGGAGTCACGGAGAGAGTGGTCTCTCCGGAAAGCAGACAGGGGAGGGGATGGAAAAATGTCTTGGGTGGTGGGGTCGGATTGTAAATGGCGGAAGTGTCGGAGGATAATGCGTTGTATCCGGAGGTTGGTAGGGTGGTGTGTGAGAACGAGGGGGATCCTCTTGGGGCGGTTGTGGCGGGGGCGGGGTGTGAGGGATGTGTCGCGGGAAATGCGGGAGACGCGGTCAAGGGCGTTCTCGATCACCGTGGGGGGAAAGTCGCGGTCCTTAAAGAACTTGGACATCTGGGATGTGCGGGAGTGGAATGTCTTATCGTGGGAGCAGATGCGGCGGAGGCGGAGGAATTGGGAATAGGGGATGGAATTTTAGCACGAGGGTGGGTGGGAGGAGGTGTATTCTAGGTCGCTCTGGGAGTCGGTGGGCTTGAAATGTACATCAGTTACAAGCTGGTTGCCTGAGATGGAGACTGAGAGGTCCAGGAAGGTGAGGGATGTGCTGGAGATGGCCCAGGTGAACTTAAGGTTGGGGTGGAAGGTGTTGGTGAAGTGGATGAACTGTTCGAGCTCCTCTGGGGAGCAAGAGGCGGCGCCGATACAGTCATCAATGTACCGGAGGAAGAGGTGGGGTTTGGGGCCTGTGTAGGTGCGGAAGAGGGACTGTTCCACGTAACCTACAAAGAGGCAGGCATAGCTGGGGCCCATGCGGGTGCCCATGGCCACCCCCTTAGTCGGTAGGAAGTGGGAGGAGTCAAAAGAGAAGTTGTTGAGTGTGAGGACGAGTTCAGCTAGGCGGATGAGAGTGTCGGTGGAGGGGGCCTGGTCGGGCCTGCGGGACAGGAAGAAGCAGAGGGCCGTGAGGCCATCTCCATGCGGAATGCAGGTGTACAGGGACTGGACGTCCATGGTGAATATGAGGTGTTGGGGGCCAGGGAATTGGAAGTCCTGGAGGAGGTGGAGGGCGTGGGTGGTGTCACGGACGTAGGTGGGGAGTTCCTGGACCAAAGGGGAGAAAATGGAGTCCAGATAGGTGGAGATGAGTTCGGTGGGGCAGGAGCGGGCTGAGACGATGGGTCGACCAGGGCAGGCAGGTTTGTGGATTTTGGGAAGGAGATAGAAACGGGCCGTGCGGGGTTGGGGAACAATGAGTTTGGAGGCTGTGGGTGGGAGGTCCCCTGAGGTGATAAGGTCGTGAATGGTGTTGGAGATGATGGTTTGGTGCTCGGGTGTGGGGTCATGATCGAGGAGGCGGTAGGAGGTGGTGTCGGAGAGTTGGCGTGACTCCTCCCACTTCCTACAGACGACGGGGGTGGCCATGGGCACCCGCATGGGCCCCAGCTATGCCTGCCTCTTTGTAGGTTACGTGGAACAGTCCCTCTTCCGCACCTACACAGGCCCCAAACCCCACCTCTTCCTCCGGTACATTGATGACTGTATCGGCGCCGCCTCTTGCTCCCCAGAGGAGCTCGAACAGTTCATCCACTTCACCAACACCTTCCACCCCAACCTTCAATTCACCTGGGCCATCTCCAGCACATCCCTCACATTCCTGCACCTCTCAGTCTCCATCACAGGCAACCAGCTTGTAACTGATGTCCATTTCAGGCCCACCGACTCCCAGAGCTACCTAGAATACACCTCCTCCCACCCACCCTCCTGCAAAAATTCCATCCCCTATTCCCAATTCCTCCGCCTCCGCCGCATCTGCTCCCACGATAAGACATTCCACTCCCGCACATCCCAGATGTCCAAGTTCTTTAAGGACCGCGACTTTCCCCCCACGGTGATCGAGAACGCCCTTGACCGCGTCTCCCGCATTTCCCGCGACACATCCCTCACACCCTGCCCCCGCCACAACCGCGCCAAGAGGATCCCCCTCGTTCTCACACACCACCCTACCAACGTCGGGATACAACGCATTATCCTCCGACACTTCCGCCATTTACAATCCGACCCCACCACCCAAGACATTTTTCCATCCCCTCCCCTGTCTGCTTTCCGGAGAGACCACTCTCTCCATGACTCCCTTGTTCGCTCCACACTGCCCTCCAACCCCACCACACCCGGCACCTTCCTCTGAAACCGCAGGAAATGCTACACTTGTCCCCACACCTCCTCCCTCACCCCCATCCCAGGCCCGAAGATGACATTCCACATTAAGCAGAGGTTCACCTGCACATCTGCCAATGTGGTATACTGCATCCACTGTACCCGGTGCGGCTTCCTCTACATTGGGGAAACCAAGCGGAGGCTTGGGGACCGCTTTGCAGAATACCTCCGCTCAGTTCGCAACAAACAACTGCACCTCCCAGTCGCAAACCATTTCCACTCCCCCTCCCATTCTCTTGATGACATATCCATCATGGGCCTCCTGCACTGCCACAATGATGCCACCCGAAGGTTGCAGGAACAGCAACTCATATTCCGCCTGGGAACCCTGCAGCCATATGGTATCAATGTGGACTTCACCAGTTTCAAAATCTCCCCTTCCCCAACTGCATCCCTAAACCAGCCCAGTTCATCCCGTCCCCCCACTGCACCACACAACCAGCCCAGCTCTTTCCCCCCCACCCACTGCATCCCAAAACCAGTCCAACCTGTCTCTGCCTCCCTAACCGGTTCTTGCTCTCACCCATCCCTTCCTCCCACCCCAAGCCACACCCCCAGCTACCTACTAACCTCATTCCACCTCCTGGACCTGCCTGTCTTCCCTGGACTGACCTATCCCCTCCCTACCTCCCCTCCTGCACTCTCTCCACCTATCTTCTTGACTCTCCATCTTCGGTCCGCCTCCCCCTCTCTCCCTATTTATTCCAGTTCCCTCCCCCCATCCCCCTCTCTGATGAAGGGTCTAGGCCCGGGACGTCAGCTTTTGTGCTCCTGAGATGCTGCTTGGCCTGCTGTGTTCATCCAGCCTCACATTTTATTATCTTGGAATCTCCAGCATCTGCAGTTCCCATTATCTCTGATACTATTTTAACCTCACTGCGAAGCCTCTTCCAGGGATGCCTAACCTGAAGAAGGTACCCTCCTCCCTCCGGACCAACCTCAGGGAATCTCTCACCCATTGCAACTCTCTTGTAATCTCTTCGGCCTTGAAACTGCTCGACCATGTCCTGAAGCAGACCAGGTACCACAGCCACATCAGCTTCCTCAGCACCTGCCTACGGAACCAGATCATCCCCAAGGGGCTACAGTCCACATTTCAGCCTTCCCAATTTGGCCCCAACCGTGACCACCTCTACACCCATAACATTCAGACCCTTCAGAGGCGGCTCTCCCTGCGAGTCCTGAAACAGACACTCGCAGCCATGCGCCGGCACCTCCAGGCACTGCAATCCAGCCTGCCCCAGCTCAGAGCCTACCTCTCCCAGACCTGCAAAGGACCCCTGCTGTTTTTTATCCTCCGCAGGATCCGCAGACTGAACACCCAGTTCCACTCAGCTTTACTGGACACCAAAAATCGTAAGTACAACCAACTCAACGGCCCCTGTCACCCACAAGAGGATTCCTGCGCCTCCCAAATCCCGACTCTGTCCCTGCCCCTCCCCCACCATGCACCCGCCGCCATTGACCATGAGGACACGGCCGCAGACCCCACAGATGACGTCACATCCGCCTCCGCCGGACACAGAACTTCCGGAACCGCTGCTGCAGTCACCACCTCCACGTTCAGGTACAACAGCCCACACACCACCCTCACCTCAGCTGCTGCCGCCCACCCCGATCCTCCAACCGCCGACGCGACCCCGCCCACGGTCGACGCCGACGCAACACCGCCCACGGTCGACGCCGACGGAACCCCGCCCACGCTCGATGCCGACTGAACCCCGCCCACGGCCGTCGCCGACGAAACCCCGCCCACGGCCGACGGGACCCCGACCACAGCCGACGGAACCCCGCCCACGGCCGACGACCTCATCGCTCCGCCCACAACCTCCACAGCCTGCAACCCCAGAGGAGACAGACACACTGAGCCCTGCCGCATCTTCACCATCCCCCCAGACCTCCTACTGACTGAGGACGAACGGTCAGTCCTTAGCAAGGGGCTCACCTTTGTCTCCCTACAACCACACATCAACGAATACCAGTCACGGTCGGACATAGAGCAGTTTTTCCGCCGTCTTCGCCTCCATGCCTACTTCTTCAACCGGGAACCCAACCCTCCTTCCACTGACCCCTTCACCCGCTTCCAACACAAGTCCTCCTCCTGGACACCACCCCGAGGCCTCCTACCCTCCCTCGACCTCTTCATCCCCAACTGCCGTCGAGACATTTACCGCCTCAACGTCTCCATCCCTCTCACCCACTCCAACCTCTCCCCCGCAGAACGGGCAGCCCTCCGCTCCCTCCACTCCAACTCCAACCTCACCATCAAACCCGCAGACAAGGGTGGCGCAGTGGTAGTATGGCGCACTGACCTCTACATCGTCGAGGCCAGACGCCAACTCTCCGACACCACCTCCTACCGCCTCCTCGATCATGACCCCACACCCGAACACCAAACCATCATCTCCAACACCATTCACGACCTCATCATCTCAGGGGACCTCCCACCCACAGCCTCCAACCTCATTGTTCCCCAACCCCGCACGGCCCGTTTCTATCTCCTTCCCAAAATCCACAAACCTGCCTGCCCTGGTCGACCCATCGTCTCAGCCTGCTCCTGCCCCACCGAACTCATCTCCACCTATCTGGACTCCATTTTCTCCCCTTTGGTCCAGGAACTCCCCACCTACGTCCGTGACACCACCCACGCCCTCCACCTCCTCCAGGACTTCCAATTCCCTGGCCCCCAACACCTCATATTCACCATGGACGTCCAGTCCCTGTACACCTGCATTCCGCATGGAGATGGCCTCAAGGCCCTCCGCTTCTTCCTGTCCCGCAGGCCCGACCAGGCCCCCTCCACCGACACTCTCATCCGCCTAGCTGAACTCGTCCTCACACTCAACTTCTCTTTTGACTCCTCCCACTTCCTCCAGACTAAGGGGGTGGCCTTGGGCACCCGCATGGGCCCCAGCTATGCCTGCCTCTTTGTAGGTTACGTGGAACAGTCCCTCTTCCGCACCTACACAGGCCCCAAACCCCACCTCTTCCTCCGGTACATTGATGACTGTATCGGCGCCACCTCGTGCTCCCCAGAGGAGCTCGAACAGTTCATCCACTTCACCAACACCTTCCACCCCAACCTTAAGTTCACCTGGGCCATCTCCAGCACATCCCTCACCTTCCTGGACATGTCAGTCTCCATCTCAGGCAACCAGCTTGTAACTGATGTCCATTTCAAGCCCACCGACTCCCAGAGCGACCTAGAATACACCTCCTCCCACCCACCCTCGTGCTAAAATTCCATCCCCTATTCCCAATTCCTCCGCCTCCGCCGCATCTGCTCCCACGATAAGACATTCCACTCCCGCACATCCCAGATGTCCAAGTTCTTTAAGGACCGCAACTTTCCCCCCACGGTGATCGAGAACGCCCTTGACCACGTCTCCCGCATTTCCCGCGACACATCCCTCACACCCTGCCCCCGCCACAACCGCCCCAAGAGGATCCCCCTCGTTCTCACACACCACCCTACCAACCTCTGGATACAACGCATTATCCTCCATCACTTCCGCCATTTACAATCCGACCACACCACCCAAGACATTTTTCCATCCCCTCCCCTGTCTGCGTTCCGGAGAGACCACTCTCTCCATGACTCCCTTGTTCGCTCCACACTGCCCTCCAACCCCACCACACCCGGCACCTTCCCCTGCAACCGCAGGAAATGCTACACTTGTCCCCACACCTCCTCCCTCACCCCCATCCCAGGCCCCAAATGACATTCCACATTAAGCAGAGGTTCACCTGCACATCTGCTAATGTGGTATACTGCATCCACTGTACCCGGTGCGGCTTCCTCTACATTGGGGAAACCAAGCGGAGGCTTGGGGACCGCTTTGCAGAACACCTCCGCTCAGTTCGCAACAAACAACTGCACCTCCCAGTCGCAAACCATTTCCACTCCCCCTCCCATTCTCTTGATGACATGTCCATCATGGGCCTCCTGCACTGCCACAATGATGCCACCCGAAGGTTGCAGGAACAGCAACTCATATTCTGCCTGGGAACAACGCAGCCATATGGTATCAATGTGGACTTCACCAGTTTCAAAATCTCCCCTTCCCCTACTGCATCCCTAAACCAGCCCAGTTCATCCCCTCCCCCCACTGCACCACACAACCAGCCCAGCTCTTTCCCCCCCACCCACTGCATCCCAAAACCAGTCCAACCTGTCTCTGCCTCCCTAACCGGTTCTTCCTCTCACCCATCCCTTCCTGCCACCCCAAGCCGCACCCCCAGCTACCTACTAACCTCATCCCACCTCCTGGACCTATCCGTCTTCCCTGGACTGACCTATCCCCTCCCCACCTCCCCACCTACACTCTCTCCACCTATCTTCTTGACTCTCCATCTTCGGTCCGCCTCCCCCTCTCTCCCTATTTATTCCAGTTCCCTCCCCCCATCCCCCTCTCTGATATAGGGTCTAGGCCCGAAACGTCAGCTTTTGTGCTCCTGAGATGCTGCTTGGCCTGCTGTGTTCATCCAGCCTCACATTTTATTATCTTGGAATCTCCAGCATCAGAGGTTCCCATTATCACTGATCTGAGATACTCGTGTAACATCTCACCTACCTCCTGCAGTTCCACACATAGGTAGCATGGCTTATGTTTATGGGGCACTGTTCTCTCCCCAGTTACTCTTCCTTTTCCCCCTTAACGTATTTGTTGAAACCCTTTGGATTCTCCACACCCTGTTTGACAAAGCAAACTCATTCTTGCCCTCCTGTATTCCCTCTTAAGTGCACTCCGGCTGCCATTACATTCTTCTAGAAAATCACTCTATTATGCTGCTTCTACCTCACATATGCTTTCGTCTTCTTGATCAGAAGCTGAATTTCTCTTATCATCCAGCATTTCCTGTATCAACCTGCCTTGTCCTTCGCAATAACAGGAACATACGTTGTCTGAGCTCTCATTTTTGAACACTTCACATTTTCCATGTCTCCATTTACCTTGGAATATCTATACTCTCCACCTGCTCCCACCACCACCCCCCATCAATTTTTGAAAGTTCTTGCGTAAGTCTGCCAAAATTGGTCTTCCTCCAATTCAGAACTTTAACTATTAGATCAGGTCTATCCCTGTCCATAACTACTTTATAACTCATTGAAGTATAGTCACTGGCCCCAAAATGTTCTTCTACTGATGCTTCAGGCACCTGCCCTGCTTTACTTCCTAAAAGCAGGTCAAGTTTTTCATCTTTTCCAGAAGGTACATCCACGTTCTGAATTAAAACATTTTCTTGTACCTGCTCAACTAATTCCTCTGCCTCTAAGACCTGAACACTATGGTAGTCCTAGTCCACGTTTGGAAATTTAAAACCCCCTTCCATAACCACCTATTATTCTTACAGATAGCTGAGATGGTCTTTCATATTTGTTTATCGATTTCCACTTGCAGTAATGTGATCAAACCTTTCTTATTTCTCAATTCCAGCCAAATAACATCCCTGGGCTTCTTTGGATAAATATAGCTGCAATGTTACCCTTCTTCAAAAGTGCAACTCCACATCCTCTCTTGTCCAAACATCTTCTGTTGATCTTTACTATAGCATCTATTCCTGAACCATGAAGCTGCCAGTCCTGTCTATTCCCGAGCCATGTCTCTCTGCTATCCCAGTCTCGCATTCTGAGCCATGTTCCAAGGTCATCAGCCTTGCCTGCTGGGGATTTTTCATTGAAATAAATGCAGTTCTCTACTTGTTTCCTGTCTGCCCTGTCCGTTTGACTTACAATTTTTCCCAACCTAACCAGTCTCAGACTGATCTCTTTCTTCACGGTCTCCCTGGATCACAAAACATCCCCTCCCCTACCCCTCCAGTTTAAATCCTCCCGAGCATCTCTCGCAAACTTCCCTGCCAGTATATTTGCTCCCTTCCAATTCATATCCAATCCGTCCTTCTTGTACAGGTGGTTCCTACCCCAGAAGAAATTCCAGCGTTCCAAAAATGTGGATTCTTCTCCTCTGCACAAGCTCCTCAACCATGCATTCATCTGCTCTAGCCTCATGTTCCTACCCCCACTAGCTTGTGGCCCTGTGAATAATCCAGATATTTCTATCTTTGATGAGCTAATTTTTAAATTCTTGCTTAACTTCCTATATTGTCTCCTCATAATCTCATCTGTTCTCTTCCTGTGTCATTATTTCCAATGTGTACAATGACCCCCTGCTGATCTCTCTCGCCTTTGAGCATATTTCATACTCTCTCTGAGATACCTTTGATTCTGGCTCCAAGGAGGCAATACATCATTCTGATGTCTCGCTGTCAGCTGCAGAAACACCTGTCTGTACCTCTGGCTAGAAAGTCCCCTCTCATAATCAATGGCCTGGAACTGGTGTCACCTTAGAGACAGTCTCTAGACCAGGAAACTGGTTGTCAGTGCTGCATTCTCCAAAGAATCCACCACTCCCCACATTTTTCAACACAGCGCACTTGTTTGAGATGGGGATAGCCACAGGAGACTCCTGCAATACCTGACTCCATCTCCCTTTCCTGGAGGTCAACCACTACCTGACTGCATCTTCAGTTTATCTCTCTCCCTGCAACTGACATCCATCCTTTCCCCTTGCTAGTGTAAATTTCTACTTGTCTCTAACTGCCACTCCAACCAATCCATGCAATCCTGTATGATTTGCAGCCTAACACACTTGCTTTGGGCATAGTCATCTATAAAATGGAAACTCTCCCTAAACTCCCACATTCAACGTAAAGAGCACATCACTGTACTAAAGACCATCTTTGCATCTCAACAATCTACAGACCCAGGAAAGAACAGACTTAATGCTCTAAAAACACTGCTCCAGAATAGCTGATAACTTTGTTAAATTTTAAAAATTTAAAACCAAGAGGCAGATCTCAATAACAACATATTATAAGATAAAACTCTCCTCACTACTGTACATTTACAAAAAGAAACTAAAAGTTACATTTTCAAAGGCCATTTTGCTGCTCTCCTATTGTGAGTTCCCACCCATAGGTTATCTCCAAGGTTAGATGTGAATTTGGTTGTTTCTTTATTTTTCTCAGAACAAGCTCCGATATCCAACGATATACAAAACAGGACAGCAAAGGCAGTAGCTGTGCAGGCTACTGTTGGATCAGACAGCACTGTACGACGTTTCTCCATTTTAATCACTTGCCATGTGTCATTCTTCAGCTTTAGACAGTTACCGGATAGGAAAGTACTTGGAAATTGGGGAATGGAACTTGCAGCAGCAATCAAATACGATGGCATGGATTTGTAAAGTGTAAAATGGAGGATATTCCTGAAATGTTGGAGTGGATAGGGAGGGTGTTGAGCTAGATCTGGTTGTTGTCAGTGGATGTGTGAAAATTAACAGCACATTTCGATGATTCCATCAGTGGAAGCATGTTGATGAGAAATATGACACACCATGGATATAACCTTGTGGATTCCAGGTACAAGTACTGCAAAGGAAGGTCAGTTGTCTGTAGTATGGTAAGGTACAGGGTTATTTCTGAGGAAGTTGCTGATGATGACATTAAAAGGAGAGGGGGATAAAAATCAGAAGAGATTGAGAGCACCATTACAATATCAGTGAACGTTGTGAAGTTGGAACATTGGCAGTTTAGCTGGAAATATTTGTAGGCATCTTCACACATTGTAAATTTGCACAGCAAGAGCCAGAGAATGCTGGCTGGGCATTAATAAACCATAGTTTTGTCCCTGACACTGCCCAAAACACTCGGTGTTTTGATTAAAAGCCAAATGGTCAGTTTCTGCTTCTCTGATGCTGCCTGGCCTGCTGTGTTCCTCCAGCTCCATAGAATCTCTGACTCCAGTGTCTGCAGTTCTTGTTGTCACTGAGTTAGTTTCTTTTGCCTTCTCTGTTCAATGTTCATGGCTACAAATTATCCGGGCAAAAATCCACCAATTTCTCCTAAAATATACTTAAAAGAATAAATGGCCACAATGTTGAACGTTGCTGGGACTTCACTAGTACATTACTAAGTGCAATATTTCTCCACATTCAATGTTTACCATGTTCATGGAGAATACAAGATGACCATGCTTTGAAACAACAAAGTTGATTCTTTCCCAATAGAGAGGAAAAAGTAACAGAGAAATCAGAAAGGCCATGCAATAATACCGGAATGGTAAGGATTTTCTCTACAGATTTGCTTGGGATTTCCAGCCAGCAACCCTAAACAGCGATATTTGCAGATGAAATCCAATGCAAGAGGCGACTGTGAGCTGTAAACTTTGACACAATCGTGGCTGAGTGGTTAAGTAATGGGTTGGTAATGCACTGGGTTCGCTCACGTGTTGTTTGAATCCTACCAACTGGAATCTGCAGTTCTGCTGGTTTCACACAAAAAGTGTCCAATTGTGTGAATGACACAAACACACTTGCAATTATTTCTTGTTCCATTTGAGGAAGTTTGAAAACTGCAGGATCCCCTCAACCAGGCAGTGAGCTTGTTTTGTCGTTATCTGTTACATTTTCATTTTGATTCTCTGAGTATGCAAGAGGCCCATGTTTAGAAACAACAAACCTGTATTATTATCACAAAGAGAGGAAAATGTGAGGCAGTAGACTTAAGGTCATGAAACATTTCACAAATGGGAGCTATTTTTGTCCCGGAATCAGGTGACATATTCATCTGCATCCTCACAACAGCGATATTCAATAAAAAAATACAGTGCGAGAGACCATGCGAGTGCAATCACATATTTATGGCCAAGTGATTAAGGCGATGGATTTGAAACTCCTTAGGGTTACACCTGATGTAGGGTGGAATCATGCCGACTATTTTCTGAATGGCAAACAATCTGAAGCACAGTTAGTTAAGGGTTCTGGGGCTGTATTTGATGAGGTTTCGATGGAAGACGCGCAAATGCATCCAAACTGACAGAATACGGAGGGGTGTGGAGAGAGTGGAAGTGGAGAAGATGTTTCGATTGGTAGGAGAGGCTAGGCGACAGCCTCTGTGTGAAGGCATAACCCTTTAGAACAGAGATAATAAAATGTGAGGCTGGATGAACACAGCAGGCCAAGCAGAATCTCAGGAGCACAAAAGCTGATGTTTCGGGCCTAGACCCTTCATCAGAGAGGGGGATGGGGAGAGGGTTCTGGAATAAATAGGGAGAGAGGGGGAGGGGGAGGCGGACAGAAGATGGAGAGAAAAGAAGATAGGTGGAGAGAGTATAGGT
Source organism: Stegostoma tigrinum (assembly GCF_030684315.1). NCBI lineage: Eukaryota > Metazoa > Chordata > Chondrichthyes > Orectolobiformes > Stegostomatidae > Stegostoma > Stegostoma tigrinum. The sequence goes on along the minus strand of NW_026728419.1, from coordinate 4,244,697 downwards.
GGGGAGGTAGGGAGGGGATAGGTCAGTCCAGGGAAGACAGACAGGTCAAGGAGTTGGGATGAGGTTAGTAGGTAGGAGATGGGGGTGCGGCTTGGGGTGGGAGGAAGGGATGGGTGAGAGGAAGAACAGGTTAGGGAGGCAGAGACAGGTTGGACTGGTTTTGGGATGCAATGGGTGGAGGGAAAGAGCTGGGCTGGTTTTGGGATGCGGTGGGGTAAGGGGAGATTTTGAAGCTGGTGAAGTCCACATTGATACCATTGGGCTGCAGGGTTGCCAAGCGGAATATGAGTTGCTGTTCCTGTAACCTTCGGGTGGCATCATTGTGGCACTGCAGGAGGCCCATGATTGTCATGTCATCTAAAGAATGGGACGGGGAGTGGAAATGGTTTGCGACTGGGAGGTGCAGTTGTTTGTAGCGAACCGAGCGGAGGTGTTCTGCAAAGCGGTCCGCAAGGCTTGGGGACTGCTTTGCAGAACACCTCCGCTCGGTTCGCAACAAACAACTACACCTCCCAGTCGCAAACCATTTCCACTCCCCCTCCCATTCTTTAGATGACATGTCCATCATGGGCCTCCTGCAGTGTCACAATGATGCCACCCGAAGGTTGCAGGAACAGCAACTCATATTTCGCTTGGGAACCCTGCAGCCTATTGGCATCAATGCGGACTTCACCAGCTTCAAAATCTCCCCTTCCCCCACCGCATCCCTAAACCAGCCCAGTTCGACCCCTCCCCCCAATACCACACTACCAGCCCAGCTCTTCCCCTCCACCCACTGCATCCCAAAACCAGTCCAAACTGTCTCTGCCTCCCTAACCTGTTCTTTCTCTCACCCAACCCTTCCTCACACCCCAAGCCGCACCTCCATCTCCTACCTACCAACCTCATCCCACGTCCTTGACCTGTCCGTCTTCCCTGGACTGACCTATCTCCTCCCTACCACCCCACCTATACTCTCTCCACCTATCTTCTTTTCTCTCCATCTTCGGTCTGCCTCCCCCTCCCCCTCTCTCCCTATTTATTCCAGAACCCTCACCCCATCCCCCTCTCTGATGAAGGGTCTAGGCCCGAAACGTCAGCTTTTGTGCTCCTGAGATGCTGCTTGGGCTGCTGTGTTCATCCAGCCTCACATTTTATCATCTTGGATTCTCCAGCATCTGCAGTTCCCATTATCTCTCACCCTTTAGAACAGAGATGTGGAGGGATTTCTTCAGCCAGAGGGTACTGAATCTGTACATTGCCACAGAGGGCTGCGGAGGTGAAATCACTGCATGAATTGGAAATAGAGATAGGTAGGTTCTTGATGAATAAGGGGATCAAGATTCAAACGGATCAAGGCAAGAGAGTGAGTTTGAGACAGATATAAGGCACAATCAAATTGTGCAGCAGACTCAATTGTGCAGCAGACTCGATAGAGTGAATGACCTTACTTCATTCCTGTAATTTATAACCCGAAGTATTATGTCTCCCATTGATTTCTAAGTGTGCAGCTGTCATTCCTGGCTTATATTTTATCACACATTCCAGTCCTTGCCTGATTATTACTGTCACCTCTTAGTTTCAGATTGATTGCAACTTGGGATTCATTGTGTATTAAACTCAAAAGGTTGCATGAATATTCAGCAGGTCATAGAGAAGGAAAATGGAATGCTGGCATTTCAAATGGAATAGAGAATGGAAATAGGGAAGTTTTGTAAAAACACGAGAATGCATAACTTGGTCCACACCGAGAATGCTGTGAACAGTATTCCCTATATTCGGGGCAATAAATCTTTCCATGGAGGCATTCTAGAGAAGAATCAGAAGATTGATCTTGTTGATGAAAGGATTTTCATGAGAAGACATGGAAAAGAACGAACCTGAACTCTTTGGAATTTAGACCAAAAAGTAAATCTATTGATACATTAAAAAGCTCAACATATGTGATGAGAAACCAAAGTTAACATTGCTAAGAACTACCACCATCTTGTCCAGGCAATTAGATATCGGAATTAAATGATGACAGAGCCAGTGATGGCCATATCCCATGCATTAATATGCGATGAAACTCAGAGACTATTCATGTCCCCTTCATCCTCTTTGCATTCTCTGTGCAGCCCAAAATCTCAGCTGTGGTCATGCCATCAACCAACATGAAAACATAAGATTTCATCTGTACACCTCAATCATCGACAGGAATTTGTAAATAACTGGAGCCCAAACATGAATCCTTGGTCTAAAAAAAAACGCACAGCCTGTGAGCTGACAAACCAACTATTTATTATCATGCGCTTTTCTCTATTTTGAACAATTCTCAAACGCATGACAGCACATCACCTCCAAGTCCACGTGGTCCCGATTTGTTTATTCGCTTCTTCAGTGGGACCCTGTTAAAATGCAACTGAAAAGCCAAATAAAGTTTCCTCCTCCCACCATTTGTTTGGTGGGGGTAGGGAGATAATGACTCGAAATATGAATGTTGTTATGGAAATCGATAAGGATAGTGTGGAAGTTAAGTGTCTAAATATGGTGAAAGACAATTATCAGAAGATCACTTCTATCACTCAGCATTATCACTATCATGAGACAGGATCTGGCACATATAGACTGGAGGAAGAATTACTTGCAATCGAGTCTATAATTGGAAAGTGGGACCATTATAAAGTGGTGCAATCAGAATCCAGGGCCATTGTGTTCCGCAAAGAGAGAATGAAAAATGTAGAATTTCAGTGAATGCTGATGAATTGATATGAGTTTGGTAAATAAAATACTGCACAATGAAAATAGGTACAGGCCTTCAAAAGTATAGAGTTTGCAAAAGGTGGTCGTTAAAAATGAAGGGCAAACAATGGTCTAGAATTACCTTTGGCAGGTACTGTTAAGGGAAAAGCCACAAGGTATTTTATAAATTTAGTTAGAGGAAGAGGATTACCATGGAGAGTGAAGACTGTTTGAAAGCGAAGGGGCGTATTTTGCATAGAGCAAGAGGAAGTAGGTGAGGTCAGAAATTTATGCTTCTCACCTGTGTTCACAAAAGAGAAATGCATTGTAGTCAGGGACTTCAGTTAAGATGGTGAGGTCCTCGAACATGTTACGATCAATAAGAAGCAGGAATTAAATGCTTTTGCAAGGGTAATGGTGGATAAATCACCAGTGCCCAATGAAATGTATCCCAGGCTGCTATAAGAGGCAAGGAAGGAGATTGATAAGGCCTGGCAGTTACATTTAATGTCTTGGTGGCCACAGGTGATGTGCTGAATGTCTGGAGGACAGTTAATGTGTTTCCTTTCCTCAAGAAGGGCATCAGAGAATGGCCAGGTAATTGGAAAGCAGACAATCTGATATCCGTGGGAGGGAACTTATTGGAAAAAAAAATCTGAGGGCAAGGTTGATCCAAGACTTGCAAAGGAAGGAATCGATTAGGGGTAGTCAGCACGGTTTTGGTAAAGGGAGATCATGTCTGATGAATTCAGTCAAGTTCTTTGAAATTGTGCCGACAAATATTGATGAGGGCAGTGCAGATGAAGTGGTTTGCAAAGACCCGCAGGAAGGCCTGTGACAACATCCGGCATGGAAGGTCGGTTCAAAAGGTAAGAACTCATGGAGTTTGAGGCAAGTTGACAAAAGAGATCCAAACTGGTGGAGTTTTATTTTTGTGATTAAAGTCTTTGACTATCAGCAAGCCACATGGATCTGTAAAGCGTCCAATGATGTTTATTATGTACGTTAGAGATAATGGGAACTGCAGATGCTGGAGAATTCCAAGATAACGAAATGTGAGGCTGGATGAACACAGCAGGCCAAGCAGCATCTCAGGAGCACAAAAGCTGAAGTTTCGGGCCTAGACCCTTCATCAGAGAGTGCGATGGGGAGAGGGAACTGGAATAAATAGGGAGAGAGGGGGAGGCGGACCGAAGATGGAGAGTCAAGAAGATAGGTGGAGAGAGTGTAGGTGGGGAGGTAGGGAGGGGATAGGTCAGTCCAGGGTAGACGGACAGGTCCAGGAGGTGGGATGAGGTTAGTAGGTAGCTGGGGGTGCGGCTTGGGGTGGGAGGAAGGGATGGGTGAGAGCAAGAACCGGTTAGGGAGGCAGAGACAGGTTGGACTGGTTTTGGGATGCAGTGGGTGGGGGGGGGGAGAGCTGGGCTGGTTGTGTGGTGCAGTGGGGGGAGGGGACGAACTGGGCTGGTTTAGGGATGCAGTAGGGGAAGGGGATATTTTGAAACTGGTGAAGTCCACATTGATAGCATATGGCTGCAGGGTTCCCAGGCGGAATATGAGTTGCTGTTCCTGCATCCTACGGGTGGCATCATTGTGGCAGTGCAGGAGGCCCATGATGGACATGTCATCTAGAGAATGGGAGGGGGAGTGGAAATGGTTTGCGACTGGGAGGTGCAGTTGTTTGTTGCGAACTGAGCGGAGGTGTTCTGCAAAGCGGTCCCTTTAAGCAGAGGTTCACCTGCACATCTGCCAATGTGGTATACTGCATCCACTGTACCCGGTGCGGCTTCCCCTACATTGGGGATACCAAGCGGAGGCTTGGGGACCACTTTGCAGAACACCTCCGCTCAGTTCGCAACAAACAACTGCACCTCCCAGTCGCAAACCATTTCCACTCCCCCTCCCACTCTCTAGATGACATGTCCATCATGGGCCTCCTGCACTGCCACAATGATGCCACCCGAAGGTTGCAGGAACAGCAACTCATATTCCGCCTGGGAACCCTGCAGCCATATGGTATCAATGTGGACTTCACCAGTTTCAAAATCTCCCTTTCCCCTACTGCATCCCTAAACCAGCCCAGTTCGTCCCCTCCCCCCAATACCACACTACCAGCCCAGCTCTTCCCCCCGACCCACTGCATCCCAAAACCAGTCCAACCTGTCTCTGCCTCCCTAACCGGTTCTTCCTCTCACCCATCCCTTCCTCCCACCCCAAGCCGCACCCCCAGCTACCTACTAACCTCATCCCACCTCCTGGACCTGTCCGTCTTCCCTGGACTGACCTATCCCCTCCCTACCTCCCCACCTACACTCTCTCCACCTATCTTCTTGACTCTCCATCTTCGGTCCGCCTCCCCCTCTCTCCCTATTTATTCCAGTTCCCTCTCCCCATCGCCCTCTCTGATGAAGGGTCTAGGCCCGAAACGTCAGCTTTTGTGCTCCTGAGATGCTGCTTGGCCTGCTGTGTTCATCCTGCCTCAGATTTTACTATGTACGTTACTGACTTGGTTGTGAAACCACAAGATTTCATCGTAGGTTTGTATATGATACGAAAGTTAGGGGTGTTGTCCATAGTGAGGTGGATCATCTCAAACTACAGTCTGATATTGATCGGCTGATGAACTTTGCAGAGGAATCGCAGATGGCACTTATTTCTAAAAAGTGTGAAGTAATATGCTTTCGGAGGTATAGTAAGTGAAGGACGTAATGAACTGTAGGTACAGGCCGAGAACTGAAAAACAAGAGGGTCTTGGTACACACGTAAATAGATCACTGAAGGTGTCAACACAGACAGACAGGGTGGTGAAGTCAAGTGAACTCGGGGAAGGGCAACGTGAATCCTCAGAGGTACCCAAAAGATTTTATGCAGCCTAGAAGGGGTGTGGGGCCCGAAACCGTACTGAGGCAAGAAGAGGCTGGCACAGAAGTTCAAGGCAGCAATTTAACTAGACAAGGCAGGCAAGACCAGGGCAGAAAATGAGGTAAAACTGAGGAATTAAACTGCATGTATTTCAATGCAATGGACCGTACAGATAAGACAGATAAATTGAGGGCACAGGTGGGAACAGCGTCTGGGATATCAAAAGGTAATACAGAAACACAGCTGATGGAGAGAAACGACGAGCAGATCAATGATCCAGGGTACAGGCACTACAGGAAGTATAGTAGCTTGAGGCAAGATGGGAGGGAAGAGCTATTTTTGAATGGGACAGCATGACAGCAGCATTTATAGAGAATATTGCTGGCGTTCGTCCAGTGAGGCGATTTTAGTGGAACTGAAAGAAAGAGAATGCTTGATCGCTTTGATACAATTGTACAGCAGGTCCCCCAAAGTCGGTGGGTGATTGAGGGGCACATATGTTGGGAGATCTTAGATATCTGTAATAATAATAGGTATGTAATCGTCAGGGTTTCTATTTTACCAAACTTGGGCTGGTACTGCCACAGTGTTAAGCGCTTTGATTGGAAGAATTTGTTAAGTATGTTAAGAAAAACTCTCTCAAACAATACTAAGATGGCCTGACTGGAGAAGGGGCAAATCCTGACCTCCACGTGCGAAACCAAGTCGGGCAAGGGACTGAGGTGTCATTGGGGCAGCACTTTGGGAACGTGACTCATAATTTTATTACTCTGAAAATAGCTATGGAAAAAGAATGGCCTGGTCCACAAGCTAAAGTTATAAAGTGGGGCAAGAACAATTTTGATGGTATTTGACAGGAATTTTCAAAAGATGGTAGGGGAGGCTATTTACAGGTAAAGGGGCATCTGGCAAGTTGGAAACTTTCAAAGGGGAGAGGTCAGAGCCGGCATGTTCCTGTTAGTGCGAAGGACAATGCTGACAGGAGGAGGAAACTCTGGATGACTGGTGGCAGAGGCGCTCAGGTTAAGAAAGAGGGGATAAAGAGCTGGATTGATGAATCTTTTGAGGACTATGGGAATGTAGAAATAAACTTTATGAAGGAATTCCAGAGGACAAAAAGGGATGTGAGATAACATTATTGGCCAAAGTTAAGGAAATTACAAAGAGATTCCATAGGTATATCAAGGGCAAAAGAGTGATAAGGGAGGAAATAGGGCTGCAGACACATGAACGAGGATACTGATATGGAGAACCACAGGAGGTGGGTGAAATACGAAACAGTATTTCATGTCAGCACTGACTGTGGAGAAAGACCAGGAAATTCAGGGAGATAAAGAGTGATGTCTTGAAAAGAGTCTAGACTACAAGAGACAGGTGGTGAAGGTCTTAAAAAGCTTAATCAAGTATTTCAGAGTACTTTTGGGAATCAGGGATGAATTTGTCACACCCAAGCACAGACGTCTGACTCAAGGGCAGGAGACTGAGAGGTGAACTTTTAGAGGTATATGAATGCCTGAGCAGCATAGTTAAGATGAACAGCCAACATCTGTCCCCCAACCCCCCTCCCCCCAGGGAAGGGGAATCCAAAACTAGAGGGAAGAGGTTTGAGGTGAGAGGGAAAATGTTTAAAGGAGACCCGAGAGGTAACATTTACCATGCAGAGAATGGTGCATACATGGAACGAGCTGCCAGACGAAGCTACAACAATGAAAAGTTATTGGGGCAGATACACAGACAGGAAAGTTTTGAAACGAATGTGCCAAATTCAGGCAAATGTGACTTGTTCAGTTCAGGAAACCTTAGCCATATGGATGAGTTGGGTCTAGGGGTCACTTTCCATGCTGCACAACTCTATGGCTCCAGTTACTGGAGGAGGATACTACTGAGATAAGGCAAGTTGCAGAGACCGAAACAAATTACAGAGATAGGGATAGTGGTCAGGATTGGAGTATATTACAAATATATGGAGGGATTGTAGAGAGGGGAGGTGGTGACAGAAAAAGGAGCACTTAGAGGAGTTAGAATGGTTGAAGACACCAGTCCACGAGTCATGACACAGATACAGTCATCAAGGGGGAAATCACAAAACAAAGATCAGAGCAGCATTTCCACTCTCTTGTGGAAGATTTGCTTTCACTTCAGTTGCGCTGATCCTCACAAAGGCAGCACAGGCCTGGAATGAGAACTGTGAATTCCCTCTGCTGTCTTCGGAAGTTATAGTACAACAAAGCTTAAAGTAGGCTTCCCATGGCAGAGTCATGATCAAATCTGACTCAGTAATTAGGGAATGAAATCTGCCAGCATTACCTTGTCAGGCCTACATGTGACTTCAGGCCCACAGGAACATGGTTGACTCACAATTATCCTCTGAAATGGAATGGCAAGCCATTCAGTTCAAGGGCAGCCAGGGGTGAGCAATTAATGCCAGCCAGCCAGAGACACCCACATCTCGTGAGTGAATAAATAATAACTGGAACTGTGCTGGGACCAGTGTCCTGGCCAATCATGGTGGGGCATTTATGGACAGGCCTGGAAACTGACAGAGAGGATGTTGGGACAAGGTTCAGGTGAAAGGAGATTTCTAAGTCCGAACCCAAAATGTGAAGCATTGGAACAGCATGGCAATGTGGTTGAAGACAAGCAGAAAGGGACAGGAAGCAACAGAGATTCACTAAAACTATTCTTGAGTGAACTGGTTTGTGGCAGGAAATTTTGGTAAAAGGTACATGATACTGTTCGTTTTTGGCATGGACAAAGTATATGCAATAAGACAGCGACATTCGAAGAGGATCTCGGAGATTGTTTTTGTCAGTGTTTCTTTGCATAACACGTTGTGCAACTGGCTGGGGATGTCACTGTCCCAGATCGACCATTGTGTCATAAAGCTGAGTGAATGAGTAAAGTCACACCGAGAGATCCTCCGGAAACTTGGAAAAAGTGTAATTCAAAGGCATTATGAGGTTTTAAAGTGATCACACAAATAACAGACAACAATCAGAAACAGAAACAATGTCGATTACATGGGTTTGACGGGGGAACTGACCAGGGGAAACAGGGTAAAGAGATTGAAATGTATGGCTGCAAATGAACAGTGGAAAACATTTGAAGGAACACTGAAAAACATTCAGAAAAGGGCTTTCCGTTGAAACAGACCAGAACCCAGCTGGGAAGTCCTACATGCATCTCACTCAGGGCATAAAGTATCAGATTCAATTCAGAAAGTCTTAGAAGACAACCAAAAAATACTTAACAAATCTAAAGGGAAAGAGTGTGTTTCAGAAAATGACAACGAACTACCAAAATATAGAAGTAGCTGATAAAGGGGTTGCAAGGGGTCCCCTCGCAGGAGGAATGTAGTAGGAAGAGGAAACGTTGCTGGGGTTCCACAAGATGATAGGAACAGGGAGAGATGAAGGTGTTGGGAGGTGGTGAGAGTGTTACAGTGAGTGGCAAGAACCTGAACAATGTTCCAAAGCCAGAATGAATTGCTGCAATGTTTGCAGAGGGTTGGAAGGAAAATATACCCTTTCATTTCTTCATTCATGGGATGACGGCGTCATTGGATGGGCCAGTGTTCAGTGCCTACTGCTGATTGCATTGGGCAACTGCTCAGGGATAGTTAAGAGTCAGCCATTTTATTGTGGGTCTGAAGTCATATGTCGGCCAGATCTGGTCAGATGTCCTTCCCTAAAGGGCAGTCATGAATGAGTTAAGATTTTTAAAAAAGACGATCAACAATGAACACTTCATTTCGGAATATTTTTATTCAGTTCTAACTCCATATTTCTCACACAGTGGGATTCAAACCCAGGCACCCAGAACATTTATCTGTGTCTCTGGATTAACAGCCCAGTGGTATTATCTTGAGACTGTAGTCAACCCAACATTTGAGATGGTTGAAGAGATATGGAGTGTTACGGAATATGGAGACCATTACAACTACAGAGCACATTGCGTGATCCAAAACAGGCTTCAGAGATGGTAAGTGAGAAATGGATATGAGGTGTACCAGAGACCAACAGGGCAGAAGGTGATGAAACAGATTTGATATTGTGAGGAGATGTCAGAACAGGAGAATGTTAGTGCTTCTGGGCAGTTACAGACATGAGGATTGCTGTAGGGACTGAATAAATACACAGTGATAAGGGTGGGTTTTGTTGTTTGAGGAACACATGCCAACACACAAGCAGAACTGAACATTCACAGAGCTCACAAAAGGCCACACTCACAAATCACAATGAAGATCATCTCCACATTCATGTCAGTTGTGTGTGATATCATTACTCAAAACTCCACAGGATAAAAACCTGCTCTCCACACAAGATTGACTCTTTACATTTCATTAGAACATAGATAATTGGCCATGTGAAGTCCACAGGATAAATAAAACTCCCCACAGATCAGTGATAATTTGAAATTCACAACATTTGAACCAGCAGTCCACACAGAAGTACCTATATACAGTAGAGGAAGGATGGGGAGGCTTTAAAGAGGAGGGAAAAAGAGGTGAACAAGGACGTTACATGAGTGAAAGTGTATTATCTATCGGAACTGGGTGAGCAGACTTGGATGGTTTCTGCTCGTGCCTTCTTGGCTGGTGACGGGGGTGGAGGGGGGGCGGTGGTGGCGGGCGGTGTCGTGGCGGCAACCTGTTGAAATATATAAAACTGAGAGGCACGGATAGAGTGAATAATCAGATTTTCTTCCCTCAGGTGGAAATGCCAATTGCAAGGAATCATTCATTTAAATTGGAGGAGGGAACATTTAAGGCACATGTGCGAGTTTGCACACAGGAACATACTGCCAGGGGAGGAGAGGAAGCACAGATGATAGCAATGTTTAAGAGGGATTCAGACAGATACATCAACAGGCAGGGAACAGAGGAATATGGATCATATGCAGACAAGTGGCATTAGTTTAGAATGGCATCACAGTCATTGCAGACATGGTGGGACAACGGACCTGTTCCTTATGTGTGTCATTCATTGTCCTATGCCCCAACAGGCTAAATGAAAGTTCTAAAATTAAACAAAGCATTGCAAAATCTGAAGATCTGAAACAAACAGAACTTGGGGAAGAAACTAAGTAGGTCTGGCAGCATCTGCGCAGAGAACAACGTTCTTCAGAAATTACAGAGACACACACGTGCAGACATGCCAACCTTTTGAAAACCAAAGAATAAACTCAGCTCCCAAGAGAAATTAAAACCAGCTCTGCACACACAACTGACCAGAGTCCACAAGGTCAAGTGCAGCCTTCAGACAGAAATGACCACAGTCCATTGAATAAAAACAACCTCTCCACACAGAACTGACCATTCAGTATCTGTAGCATTAATTATCTCCACAAACAAAACTACCTGCCCACAGATCACAAGACAAATAGAAGCTCCCCACACTGAATTGACCATTTTCAGACCACAGGTTGGGAACCAGCTCAACTGATCCACCTAACCATTCAAAATCCAGGAGTTAAATCCAAACCAGAGACACAATTTACCAAACACAATTTGTAGGAGAAAACCCGCTCCCCACCAGTGCAAGATTAGGGGAAAATAAACGAAGAAAAGACGCTAAATCCAGAAGAAAGGACAAAGAAAACAGTGGATTTATAATCTGCTCAGTTCAGCGGAATGACTCAGAGCTGGCTGGCCATTGGCAGTGTCCTTTGCAGGAGTAAATAAAGGGTGACTTGATTGCAGGATAGCAGCCTTGGTGCAGGTATTTCACATGGGGACACACACAAAATCAGTTTGCAACACAGGACTGAAACAGCAACTCACAGAACAATTCCACACATATGGACTGATCATTTGCAATCTGCACACAATAGCTGACAATCACAGTCCAAGAACATTTTAAAAATCGACTCATTCAACTCAGGAAACTGACTCTTTGCTCTCTCAACATTCTTTTGTTTAAAAATCATTACACAAATGAACAACTGACCGTCCACAAAATCAAAACAATCACCACTGAACATGCAGAGAACTGGCCACTTGCAATTCACAAGACAATAAAGGACAGTTCCATGTACAGAACTGGCCATTCAAATTTCAAGGGATAAAATAATCTTGCCAAACACAGAAGTGACATTTTGCAATGAAAATGAGTTTTCAAAACAGCATTCCGCAGAATACATGCTGCCCATATACAGTGCACAGGTCAGCACTGTCATGTAATACTCTCCCCCTGCCTGGATGAATGTGGCTCCAACGGCACTCAATAAGCTTGACACTATCGAGCACAAAGCAGCCTCATGTTTGGAATGATATTTACTCACTTCACTTGTAACACACCATGACTGCAGTGTCCACAATCTACAAGGATCAGCAGCAGCAGCATTTCACAATCCAAAGCATCCACAAACAACCTGGAAGGAAAATAACAGCTGATGTATGACAACAGCAGCGTTTGCAAGGTCCCCTCCAAGTCACACTCCTTCCTAACAGCCATGTGGCTCTCCCTGCACCCAACGGATTGCAGTGGGTCAATCAAAGCAGGTCACAAATAAACAGAAGTTGCTGATAACTCTCAACGTGTGTGAAGAGAAACCAAAGTTTACATTGCTCAGAACTACCACCACCTTCTCCAGGCAATTAGAAATGGGAATTAAATGATGTCCAGGGCAGTGATGGCCGCATCCCACGCATGAATATGCGACTAAACCCTGAGACCATACATGTTCCCCATCATTCTCGTTGCATTCTCTGTGCAGCTCACAATCCCATCTATGATTATGCCATCAACATAACGGAAACATTAAATTTGACCTGTACATCTCATTCATTAAAAGAGATAGTGAACAGCTGGAGCCCAAGCATGAATCCTTCCTCGAACTCATAAGGCACAGCCTGCAAACTCCCAAATCAACAATTCATAAGCACGTTTTTTTTTCTGTGTTAAACAATTTTCAACTCATACCAGCACATCACCTTCAAATCCATGTGGTCAAATTTGTTTATTTGTTTCTTCAGTAAAAATGCATCTGAAAAGTCAAATAAAGTTTCCTCCACTATCATTTTTTTTGGGATAGATACACTAACTCCATGTTTGAATGTCATTATGGAAAGCGATAATTTAGTATGGAAGCTAAGTGTCTAAATTTGAGGAATGCCACCTATCATGAGATTACCACTACCAGTGGGCATTATCCCCATAATTAGACGGGAGCTGGCACATATCGACTGGGGCAGGAACTACTTGGAGTTGAGTCTGTATTCGGAAAGTGGGGCTATTATAAAGTTTTCAACTAGAATCCAGGGCTAAGATAATAATGTATAGAACTGGATGAACACAGCAGGCCAGGCAGCAGTGGAGCAGGAAAGCTGATGCTTTGTGTCTGGACACTTCTTCAGAAAGGGGTGGGGAGAGAGAAGTGGACTCTGAAATACATAGAAAGAGGTGGGGAGGCAACAACAGCGAGTGGATAACGGAGCACATAGATGGAGAAAAGACCGAGAGGCCAAGGAAGCTGGGATGGCTCCAGTAAAAGTGAGGGTAGGGAGGGAGTTGGGATGGGGTTTTGTCAGTGAGGTGGGAGAAGTGGACAGATGGGAGATAATACTGACAGGTCAAAGCGGTCAGGACGAACTTGGCTGGTCTTGGAATGAAGTCGGGGGTGGGGAGATTTTGAAGCTTTCAAAGTCCACATTGATACTGGGGCTACAGGGTTCCCAAGCAAAATGAGATGCTGTCCCTGCAGCCTTCGGGTGGCACAGGATGGTGAGGGTCTCAAACATGTTAAGATCAGTAAGGAGCAAGAATTAAATGCTTTTGCAGGCGTATTGGTGAATAAATTACCAGGGACCAATGAAATTTATCACAAACTGCTGTCACAGACAAGGAAAGAGATTGCAGAGGCCTGGCAGGTATATTCAATGCCTTGGTGGCCACAGGTAAAGTTCTCAATGACTAGAGGATAGTTAATCAAATTCCTTTGTTCAAGAATGGCAGCAAGGATTGGTCAGATAATTGCAGAAGAGATAGCCTGACATCAGTAGGAGTGAACTTATTGGAAAAACTTTCGAGGCAAAGGACAAATCAATACTTGCAAAGGAAGAAATCAGTCAGGAGTAATCAGCATAGATGTAGGAAAGAGAGATCCTGTCTGATGAATTCATTCCAGTTCTTTGACATTGTGTCTAAAAAATATTGACGAGGACAGTGCAGGTGATGTGGTTTACAATGAACCTCAGTGAGGTCTTTGACAATGTCGCACATCGGAGGCTGGTTCAAAAGGTAAGAATCCATGGGATTTGAGGCAAGTGGGCAAACTAGATCCAAACCTCCTCGATAGTATTTTTTGTGATTGAAAGCCTTTTAACATCAGCAGACCACGGGGATCGGTGCAGAGTCCATTGCTGTTTATTCTGTACATTAATGACTTGGCTGTGAAAGCAGGACGTATCATCAGTAGGTTTGCAGAAGACACGAAAGTTGGGGGCGTTGTCCATAGAGAGATGGATGACAGTCTGATATTGATATTGAACAGAGTAATGGCAGATGAAACGTATGTCTAATAAGTGTGAAGTGATACACTGTGGGAGGTATGATACGTGAGGGACATTCATAATGGGCAGGAGGTACACGAAGAGAACTGAAAAACAAAAGGGACCCTGGTACACAAGTCCACAGATCACTGAAGTTGTCAGCACAGATAAACAGGGTGGCGAAGTCAACTGAACTGGGGGAACGGCAAGGTGAATTGTTAGAGGTACCCAAAAGGATTTATCCAGCCTGGCAGGAGTATGGGACATCAAACAGCAATTGCGCAAGAAAGAGGCTGGCACAGAAGTTCAAGACAGCAATTTAAATAGACAAGGCAGGCAACAGCATGGCAGGAAATGAGGTAAAACTGATGAATTAAACTGCATATATTTCAATGCAATGGGCCTGATAATCTGATGAGGACTTGGGACTAGGATATCAAATGTGTGACAGAAACAATGCTGAGGGAAAGAAAGGACGAGCAGTTCATTGCTCCAGGGTACAGACGCAACAGGAAGGACGAGGGGGAGGCAGGATAGGAGCGAAGAGGGATTTTTGAATTGGTAAAACATGGTGGCAGTGTTTATAGAGAATATTCTGGGGATTTGCCCAGTGAAGCGATGTTAGCAGAATTGAAAAATCAGAATGGGTGATTACTTCGATACAATTGTACGCCAGGCCCTCAACAGTCAGTGAGAAATTTAGGGGCCAATATATTGGGAGATCATTGAATCATAGAATCTCTACGCTGTGGAAACAGGCCCTTTGGACCAACAAGTCCACATTGACCCTTGCAGCATCCCACCCAGACCCATCCCCCTATAACCCACACACCCCTGAAGACTGTTTAGCATGGCCAATTCACGCAACCTGCACGTCTTTGGACTGTGGGAGGAAACCAGAGCACCCAGAGGAAACGCACGCATACACAGGGAGTATGTGTAAAATCCACACAGACAGTTGCCCGAGGCTGGATTCGAGCCTGGGTGCCTGCTGCTGAGAGGCTGCAGTGCCAACCAAACACAGCAGAGCAAATATGTTGAGATCGTCGATATCTGTAAGAAAAATAGGGGATTATGATTTTCGAAACTTAGACTGGTACTGTCATAGTGTTAAGCAATTTGATGGAGGAATTTTTTTAAGTGTTTTTAAAAGGAAACTCTCAACAAATACGTAGACAGTCCGACTGAAGAAGAGGCAAAAGCTGACCTCCACGTGCGAAACAAGGGACAAGACATTGAAGTGATGTTGGGGCAGCACTTTGGCAAGTGACCACCATTTTATTAGTTTGAAAAAAGTTATGGGAAATTATTGGCCTGGAGCACAAGCTAAAGCTATAAACTCGGGCAATCCCAATTTTGACGGTATTTGACAGGAAATTTCAAAAGTTGATTGGGGAGACTATTTGCAGGTAAAAGGGCATCTGAAAAGTTGGAAGCTTTCAAAAGCGAGAGGTCAGAGCCGATATGTTCTCGTTTGTGTGATGGGCGGTGCTGAACGAAGTAGGAAACTATGGACAACTGGTGATAAAGAGGCTGTGGTCAAGAAAAAGGGGATATATAGCTGAATCAAATTAATCCCTTGAGGAGTATAGAGTATAGGAATACACTTTATGAAGGAAATCCGGAGGGCAAAAATGTGATGCAAGATAACTTTGGCCGATAAAATTAGGGAGAATACAGAGAGATTCTCCATGTATATTAAGAGCAAAAAAGTGACAAGGAAGTAAACAGGGATGCATAGAGATGAATGAAGCCACTGATATGGTCAACCACAGGAGGTAGGTGAGCCACTAAACAGTTTTTCACGTCAGTACTTACTGTGGAGAAAGACTAGCACATTATTAAAAATAAAAAGTGATGCTTTGAAAAGTGTTCGCAATTCAGAAGAGTGATGCTGGAGGTCTTAAACAGCTTGCCAAGTGTATCTGAGGACTTTCGCGAAATCGGGGATGAATTTGTTAGACCCCGAGCAGAGATAATTCCCACAAGCATAGGAGTCTGTGGGGTGACCTTTCAGGAGGTTTATGAATGCCTGAGCAGTATAGATAAGGTGAATATACAAGGTCTTTGCTCCCAGGGTAGGGGAGTCCAAAAGTAGAGAGCGTAGGTTTGAGGTGAGAAGGGAATGTTTTAAAACAGACCTGAGGGGTAACGTTTCCAACAGAGAATGGTGCAAATATGGAACGAGGTGCCAGTGGAAGTGGTGGAGGTAAGTACAATTATTACAACAGTGAAAAGACATTGGGGCTGGTACACAGATAGTAAAGGTTTGAAAGGATACAAGTCAAACACAGGCCAATGTGACATGTTCAGTTCGGGAAACCAGGTCAGCACGGATGAGTTGGGCAAAAGACTCTGTTTCTGTGCTGCACAACTTTACGACTCCAGTTCCTGGAAGAAGAGACTATTGAGATAAGGCATGTTGCAGAGACTGAAGCAAGTTACAGAGATAGGGGTGGTGGTCAGGGCTGGAGTATGTTTCAAATGTATAGAGGGATTGTCGAGAGGGGAGATGGTGACAGAAATAGGAGCAGTTATAGGAGTTAGAATGTTTGAAGACACTGGTCAATGAGACGTAGATACAGTCTTAAAGGGGGAACACAGACCAGAGAGATGAGAAGCAGCATTATCACCCTGCTTTGGGAAATTAGTTTTCATTTAACTTGTGCTGATCCTCACGAAGAAAGCACAGGGATGGAGTGATAACTGTGCACTTTCTGTTCTGGCTACGGAAGGCACAGTACACCAATATTGAAAGTAGGCCTCCTTTAAATGACGAATTAGTGATTCTGCCTAACTGCGTAATCAGGGAAGGAAATCTGCCATCCTCACTTGGTCAGGCCTACATGTAACAGACTCTCAAGTACCCTCTGAAAAGGCACAGCTAATCATCAACACAGCAAATCCTTCAGTTCAGGGGTTGCTAGGGTTGGATAATAAATGTTGGCCAAACAGAGACACCCACATCTCATGAGGGAATAAATAATGACTGGAACCGTGTTGGGACCAGTGTCCTGGCTGCTCATGTCATTATGTTTGTGGGCAGGGTTTGAAACTGACAGAGGATGCTGAGATGGGGCTACAGGGGAAAGGAGATTTCCAAATCAAAACAGAGCATGTGAAGCATCGGAACAGCACGGTGATGTAGCTAAAGACGAACAGAATGGACAGGAAGCACAGAGTTTCACCAAAACTGTACATCAGTGAAGAGGTTTGTGACAGGATATTGTGCTAAAACGTACATTACAATGTTGGTTTTTGGAGTGGACAAAGAGTGTGCAATAAAATAGTAGCATTTGAAGAGGAGCTGAGAGAATGTTTTTGTCAGTATTTCTTTGAATAACACGTTGTGCAACTGGCTAGGGACGTAATTATTGCAGACCGACCATTGAGTGGTGAAGTTGAGTAAATGAATAATGTCACACCAGGATATCCTCTGGGAAATTGTGGAAAATTGGAATTCAAAGGGATTATAAAGTTTTAAAGTGATCACACAAAGAACAAGCAATAATCAGAAACAAGAACAAAATCAACTGTATGAATTTTAGAACAAAGAACAAAGAAAATTACAGCACAGGAACAGGCCCTTGAGCCATCCAAGACTGCGCCGATCGAGATCCTCTGTCTAAACCTGTCACCTATTTTCAAAGGGTCTGTATCCCTTTACTCCCTGCCCATCCATGTACCTGTCCAGATACATCTTAAAAGACACTGCCGCGTCTGCGTCTCCCACCTCCGCTGGCAATGCCTTCCAGCACCCACCACACTCTACAGAAGAACTTTCCACACATATCTCCCCTAAGCTTTTCTCCTCTTCCTTTGAACTCATGACTCCGAGTAATTGAGTCCCCCACTCTGGAGAAACAAGTTCCTTGCAATCCACCTTGACTGTACCCCTCATGATTTTCTGGACTTCAATCAGGTCCCCCCTGAATCTCCGTCTTTCTAATGAAATTAATCCTAATCTACTCAACCTTTCTTCATAGCCAGCGCCCTCCATAACAGGCAACATCCTGGTGAACCTCCTCTGCTCCCTCTCCAAAGAATCCACATCCTTTTGATAATGTTATGACCAGAACTGTACACAGTACTCTTAATATGGCCGAACCAAAGTCTTGTACAAGCGTAACATGACCTGCCAACTCTTGTACACAATACCCCGTCCAATGAAGGAAAGCATGCGGTATGCCTTCTTGACACTCAATTGTACTGCGTTGCCACTTTCATGGAATAATGGACCTGAACACCCAGATCTCTCTGTACATCAATTTTTCCCAGGATTTTTACATCTACTGTATCATTTGTTCGTGAATTAGATCTTCCAAAACACATCACCTCACATTTGCCTGGATTGAACTCCATTTTCCATTTATCTGCCCAACTCTCCAATCTATCTATATTCTGCTGTAATGTTTGATAGTCCCCTTCACTATCTGCTACTCCACCAATCTTCGTGTCATCTGCAAACTTGCTAATCAGCCCACCTATACCTTCCTCCAAATTATTTACGTATATCACAAACAACAGTGGTCCCCGCACAGATCCGTGTAGAACACCAGTGGTCACCGGTGTTGAATTTGAGAAACTTCATTCCACTACTATTCTTTGTCTCCTGTTGCCTAGCCAGTTTGTGTCATCTAGAGAGCACACCCTGGACCCCATGCGACTTCATTTTCTCCATCAGCCTGAGGAGAACTCACCGAGGTAAATAGGGTGAAAAGACTGAAATGGATCTCTGTAAATGAACAGTGGAAAACATTTGATGGAACTGTGTGAAACATACATCAAAACAACATTCCATTGAAACTGACAAAAACTCAGCCAAACATGTGATTCAGGGTGTAACGCAACATATTCAATTGGTAGAGGCGGAGAAATCCACACAAAAAAACAACAAATCTGAAGAAAGGGAATGTTTTAGGAACAGTGAGTTACCACATTATGGGCGTAGGTGTTCAAAAGATTGCAAGGCATCTCTTTGTAGGGGAGTGCAGTGGGAAGAGGAAACATTGTTGGAACTGAAGGAAATGATAGGAACAGGGAGAGTTGAAGGTGCTGGAGAATGTGAAAGCATTATGGAGGGTGGCAAGGTCCTGAACGATGTTACACACACAGGATGAATTGTGGGAGCTGGAGGTGTTTGCAGTGATGGGGGGCTGGGGGCAGGGGGGGAACATGTACTTTAAAAAAAATCATGTCAAGAGGATGTCTCTGGCTTGTCCAACAATCATTGCCCACCACGAATTGTCAGAGCACAGGTCAGAGTCAGGCATATTTCTGTGGGTGTGCAGTCACGTCAGCCAGACCAGCCAAGAATGTCACGTGCCCTTCCTTAAAGGACAGAAGTGAATCAGAAGAGTTTTTTCCTGATAATCGATGATGCTCACATGGTGGCGTCAAATATGTCATGAGCAGCCACAGAATGACGTCCCAACTCATGTTCCCCTTGCTTTGACCAATGAAGGCAAATCTGTCAAAAGCCACCTTCACCACCCGATTTCCCACTGATGCCACTTTCATGTACGTATATACTTGCAATCCAAGTCTCTGTTGGACAGCACTACACAGGGAACTACCATTAGCTGTTTACGTCGTGCCCCGATTTGTCTTTCCATGATGTAATATCTCATATTTACCTATCTTAATCGCCATCTGCCATTCCTCATCCCACTGGCCCAGTAGATCAAGGTCCTGCTGTCCTCTTAGCTACCCATCTTGACAGTCCGCTACACCAATTTTACGGTCACCTACAAACTTACTAAGCACGACTCATATCTTCTCATTCAAATTGTTAATAGAAACGCCACGCAGCAGTTAATCGAGCACCGAACCTTGAAGCACTGACCTCCAGTCAACAAACCTCTACCAGCGCCCACTGTCTCCAACCACCATCAAGCCTATTTTGTACCCAGTTGGCAACCTCTCCTGGGAGCCCATGTGATCTTACCTCATTAAGCAGTCTACCATGCTGAACCCTGCCTAAGGTCTTTTTAACAAGCATGTACCACTCTGCCTTTATCCATCTCCTGGCTACCTCCTCAAAATATACAAATCAAATTTCTGAGGCAGACTTTTCCACACACAAAGTTGTGCTGACTATCCCTGATCAATCATTGCCTTTCCAAATGCATGAATATCTCGTCTCTCAAGATCTCCTCCAATAGGCTTTCTTTGCTCTGAAATCTGTTTTGACTTTGGTCTAATCCCTGATTCAAGTTCTTAGTGTTCCCATGCATTAATTGAACTTGCCTTTCTTGCTGTTAGTTATCCTGTGTTTTGAGAACCTCGATAAATCGATGCATGACTTGAGGAGCAGAATATCCTACTGGTGTCCCTAGATCTTATGGTCTCATGAGAATCAAGGGGCAACTTTCCAATGACATGACACATGACCTGGACCAGAGGAAGATGATTATAGGTTTAGGAAGTCAGTTCTTTGAGCTTCAGAATTTCACTGCAGGAGTTCCTCAGCGGAGTTTGATATGCCCAAAATTCTTCACCTGCTTCAATGAGCTTCCCTCCATCATAAGATCAGGATTGGGGTTGTTTGCAGATGACAGCACAATGTTCAGCAGCATTTGCAACTCATTACTGAAGCACTCCATTTCCCAATGCAATACGATCTGGACTCCATGTGAGCTTGGGTAAACATGCAGCGCACACCATATGTACCACACAAATATCAGACAATGACCATCATGAACATTGAGAATCTCACCATTAACATTTGACATTACCATTGCTAAATCCTTTACCATTTTTTTTCCATTGAAATAAGAGCCAATATTCAATTTGTCTTCCAGGTTACTTGCTGCACCTATGTGCTAGCTTTGTGTTTCACGTAGAAAGAGCCCAACTCCCTTTGTGTTGCATCTTCCTGCAGTGTTTACAACAGCAAATCAGAAGCTTGAAATCATGCTGCTTTTAAATTTTACCTTGTATGACCAATAAGCTGCTCAGTGACACACAGTTTGGGTTTTGCCAGGGTCGCTCAGCTCCTGGCCTCCTTCCAGGCTTGATTCAACATAGACAACTGAGCTAAATTCCAGAAGTTAGGTGAGTGTAACAGCCTTTGACAGCAAAGCTGCATTTGACCGTGAGTGCAGCATCAAGGTGCCCATCAAAACCGGAATCACTAGGTATCGGGTGCTTACTGTCTGGTGATTGGTGTAATACATGGCACATCAGAAGATAATGGTAGCTGTTGGAGATGAATCATCTCAGCTCCCGGACGTCTCTGCAGGAGTTCCTCAGCGTAGTGTCTTCAGCCCAACCATTTTCATCCGCTTCATTAATGACGTTCTCTCCATCTTAAAGTCAGAGGTAACCATGTTTGCCAATTTTTACATAATATTCAGTACTATTCATGACTCCTCAGACACTGAAGCAGTCGTGTCAAACTGCAACAAGATGTGGACCATACTCAGGCTTGGGTTGACAAGTGGCAAGTACCATTTGTGCCAGATAAAAGCCAGGCCGTGACCTTCACCAATAAGAGGCAATCTAACCACAGCCCCATGAATTCAATGGTGTTATCATGACTAAATGCCCCACTATCATCCTAAGAGTTCGAATTAATCAAAAACTCAACTGGGCTCACCAGATCAACACAGTTTATACAAAAGCAAGTCATCGGCTAGGAATACTGCAACGAGTAACTCGTCTTCTGAATCCCATAAGCTAGATCATCATTTACAAGGCGCAGGCCAGGAGTATGGTGGAATATCCCACACTTTCCTTAAGGAGTGCATCAATAGTGAGGTTTAGCTCCACCCAAGAAAAAGCGGCCAGTTTTATTGGCACTACATCCATTATGATCCATTCCTTCCACAACTGACGTTCAATAACAGCAGGGTGTATAATATTTACAAGATGCACTTCACTATTGGTGAAGAATCTGGCCTGGCTTTTATGTGGTGCAAATGTTACTTGTCACTTGTCAACCCAAGCCTGAATATCGTCTACATCTTGTTGTATTTTGACACGACTGCTTCAGTGTCTGAGGAGTCATGAACAGTGCTGAATATTATGTAATGTGTTATGTATTATATAATTTTATTGAAAAACAAAAACAAAGATGGACTAAGAGATACATATTTAATTCGAGTAAATCCAATTTTACTGAGCTGAGAAGAGATTTACTCAATATGAACTAGAAGCAGCAACAAGATGATGAATCAGAATCAGAGCAGTGGCAGGTATCCAGAGAGGAAATTAACACAGTTTCAAGAAAATGCAAAGTAAAAAGGGGCAAGCTCCTAAATCTAGAGATCCCTGAAAGTCCAGGAAACTTTCAGGCAGAAAAAGAAACATTATGTCAGACAATAGTAGCTAAAAGCAACAAAAATCTGAGAGGATTGTGGAATATGGAGAGGTACAAATCAAGAAGAAATTAGAAAGCAAACAGTGTGAGAGAAATCACATTGGCAAGAAACATCAAGGTGATCTTTGAGATTTTTTTTCAATACAGAAAATGAAAATAAAACTAAAATAAGGATTGACAAAAAAAGACACACAAGGTAGATTGAAATGTAAGGAGGCCTCAACAACATGGGCTATAATGAACAACTTGAGAGAATCATCTGAGAAATCCATCAGACCCTTTTCAATGTTACAAGCAGATATAAGGATTTAGGAACATGAAATCTGGTGATTGGCACATGGTGGTAAGAATGGCAAGATTTGGAAACTTTGGGCCACAAGATAAATCATGAGCTTAGTCAGAAAGGAAAATAAGGCATACATAAGATTTCGGAAACTGAAGGTAGACTGAGCTCTCAAAAACAAAGAAAACAGGAATGTTTTGGGAGGTATAAAACGGGCCATGAAATATCTTTGCCAGACTCGGATTAAGGAAAATCCCAAATCATTTTACAGAGTATAAAGAACTAGAGATTAGGGAGGGAAAGGTTACATCCACTCTAGGGCAAAGAAGGGAATTTATGCATGGAGGTAGATGAAGTGCGTGAAATCTTTGAAGAATACTTACATTGGCATTGGCAGAGGGGAAGGTTATGATGGATGGTCAGTCAAGAAAAGGGGTGCCTTGATGTTCAAGAGCATTTCAACATTTTTTAAAAAAAGTGGTGGTGCTAGGTGATCTGAAAAGCATTATGGTCGAAAAGTCTGAGACCCTGATGGAATTAATCACAGAATCTGAGGGAATAATTTGCTGGGGCCTGATACAAAATCTTTGTGTCCTCTTTAGTGACAGGATCGGCACTAGAGTATTGGAGAATACCCAATGTTGTTCCTTTAAGGGCAATGAGGATGATCCAGAAAATTACAGACCTGTAAACCTGAGGTCAGTAGTTGGGAAATTATTGGAGAAGGTTCCTTGCGATAGAATTTACTTATTGTTGGAAAACATGGACTTGTTAACAATAGACAGTGTGGCTTTGTGCATGGTAAGTCATGTCTCACAAACTTGATAGAATATTGTGAATAAGGGACAAAAGATGACTTATGAGATCATGGGGCTGGGTGGTGTCCATATGGATGGTCTCAAGACGTTTGATAAGATTCCTCATCGCACGATAATACAGAATGTGAAGTCAAGTAGATCTGCGGTGAGCTGTTAAGATGGATACAGAACTAGCTTGGCCATAGTGGGCTGGAACAGTGTTTTTTTTTAAACGGGAGGTGTGTTTGTTGTAGAGATTGGTGCTGAGACAGGTGTTCTTTGTAAAATAGATAAATGATCTGGTGAAGAATGTAAATAGCCTGATCAGTAGTTTTCTGGACGACTCAAAGATTGTGGACAATGGATCGTGGGGACGATTACCAAAAGGATAAAGCAGGACAGAGATAGGCTGGAAACTTGGATGGTGAAACGGCAGATGTGATTCGATGTGGGCAAGTGCAAGGTAATGCATTTCCAACGGCTGGTGCAGTGGCTCAAGGCAGAAGTTCACCACCACCTTCTCTGGGGTGAATCAAAATCTAGAATAAGTGTTGGCTCAGACAGCAATGCCCACATCCCATGAATGAACGAATGAAATAAAGCTCTCCAAGCAGCACGGAGGTCACTCAGGAAGTCTCTTCCCACAGTACGTCACAAACCAGGAACAAGTATCATCAAGAAGAACAGGAGTAACAGTTGCACGGGATCACCAGTATTCCCAACGTCGCCTCCAAGCCACGCGACATCCTAACATTATTCTGCCTGTCCCTACACCGAAAGAATTGCAGTAGGTCACAAAGGCAGCAGAACACCACCTTAGAGATGGGAAATAAACGATGGCCTAGTCAGTGATGTCTTCATCCCATAAATAACCTTTCAAATCATTTTAAAAATAGAGAAACTCACAGACTGTTGATGCACCCCTTGCTTCTTCACACAAATCTCCTTGCCATCTAGTTTTGTCACCATAAGAATGTAGCCATTAGAGCCGATACAATGTGGAGCTGAAGGAACACAGCAGGTTAGGCAGTATCTAGAGGAGCAGGAAAGTTGATGTTTCAGGTTGAGACCCTTCCTGATCCTGTGATGCTGCCTGGCCTGCATTATTCCTCCAGCCCCACATTGTATCGAATCTGACTTCCGGCAAATGCTGTTCTTGCTATCTCCTAGTCCACAGAAACATCCAATTTTGTTCATCCAACAAATTCATTGATCCAATTTGTGAGTTGTTGAGGGCTCAGCACAAATTCATTTATTTCCACTCAGTTTTCTGTCTGGTAAATAATTCACAATCCTCGCCATTACATTCCCTCCAAGCCCACACGTGCCTATTTTATTTATCCACCTCTTCAGTGGCCACGTATTCAAAGGTTTCTGAAAATTCAAACGAATAATCCCACTTCTTCGATCTATTCTGTTCATAGTCAGAAAAATAACAAATCCAACAGGGTCTGTCCATCAAAATTTGCCTTTCATAACAACATTCTTTGCACGGATAGTGGATTGGCTGAAACAGACAGTGGGTTAAAGGGATTTTTCGAGGATGGCAGCCACTGATGAGTGGAGTTCCACAGCTGTCTGTGTTGGGACCACAAGTGCACATGTTATATGTTAGCAGTCTGGATGAAGTAAGTGAGGGTATTGTTGCTAATGTTGTGTCATCGGCTAGAAGAGGTGGAGTGACAGATAGTGCTGAGGAAAAGCGAAGGCTGTAGAAAGACAGGCACGAGAATGGGAAACAAAGAGGCAGATGGAACCCAACGTGGGAAATTATGAGTTCATGAACTTTGGTAGGAAAAATCGAGGTGTAGACTATTTCCTAAATGGCGAAAAATCTGAAGCACAAGGGTCTTGCAATCCTGGTTCTGTATACTCTTCAGTTGAAGATGAAGGTTCAGTTTGAGTCAAAAAGGCATCGGAAATGTTAGCACTTATTTCCAGAGAGAAGCAGAAATGTACTGCTGAGGCTCCAAAAAGCTCAGCTCAGACAGCCTATGGAACATTGTGAGCAGTTTTGGGACCCAGACCGAAGGAAGGCTGTGCTTCTCTTCGAGGGAATAGAGAAACGGTTTACAAGAAAGATGCTATGGATGAGGTGGTTGTCAAATGAGGAACAGTCAAGGGCTCTGTGTCTGTATTTGATGGGGTCTCGATGGAGGAGGCAGCATTTCATTCAAACTGACAGAATACGGAGGGGTGTGGAGAGAGTGGAAATGGAGAAGATGTTTCCATTGGTAGGAGAATCTAGGGCAGACCCTCTGTGTGAAGGCACAACCCTTTAGAGCTGAGGTGTGAAGGAATTTCTTCAGTCAGAGGGTGGTGAATGTGTGCATTGTCACAGAGGGCTGTGGAGGCAAAATCACTGAATGACTTGAAGACAGAGATAGGTAGGTTCCTGATGAATAAGGGGATCAGACTGCAAGGGGATCATGGCAAAAGAACGGGGTTGAGACAGATACAAGCCACAGTCAAATGGTGGAGCAGACTCGATGGAATGAATGTGCTTACTCCACTCCCATAATTTATACTTCTTTGGCCTGTGCTTCACCTATCTGATTTCCAAGTGTGCAGTTGTCATTTCTGGCTTAGCGTTTATCATTCATTCCAGTCCATTCCTGATTATTACTGTCACCTCTTGGTTTCACATTGATTGCAACTTCGGATTCCTTGTGTATAAAACTCAAAAGGTTTCATTCAGGTTCAGCAGGTCACAGAGAAGGTCAATGGAATGCTGGCATTTCAAAGGGAATAGAGAATGGAAATAGGGAAGTTTTCAAAAACTCTAGAATGCACTACTTGGCCCACACTGAGAATACTGTGATCAATATTGCCTCTATGCAGGGAGAATAAATATTCTTGCCTGAGAGGCAGTCCACAGAAGAATCGAAAGATTGATCCTCTTTATGTAGAGATTTTAATGAGAAGACATGGAAAAGATTGAACTCGAACTCTTTGGAATTTAGAATAAAAGGTAAATATTTTGATACATTGAAGACTCTTTAGGGTTTTTACAGGGTCAGTGCTAAGAATTTGGCTCCCCTTGCGTGAGAATCTAGAAATGGAGGGCACAAAAAGCACAGGAAGGGCTCACTCATTCAAGGAGATGAGGAGGAATTTCACCAGAGAGTAGACAATCTGTTACTTACTCATTGGAGAGGGCTGTAGAAGCCGGATTACCTGCAGAGATAGTCAGGTTTTTAAATCAGTGAGGGAATCAGGGTCACTTTGAAAAGGCATGAAAGTAGAGATGAAGATTATCAGAGCAGCAATGATCACATTCAATGGTGGACCAGGCACAGTGGGCTAAATGGCTGTCTTCCCTGCAACGTCTCATCTCTTAACTAGATCAGAGTGAAACGCAACTTTATCTGTTCACTTCACTTTGCGCTATCATTCCAGCTGCCCTGTTGCAAATGTGCAGAGACGTTCAGTGAGAGTGGGTTAAAAGCGATGGCTACAGGTTACAGAGAGAGGCAGATATTCAGGAACTGTAGAATCTTACAGGATTAAGGACTGTTGTACTTTTGGTGGAGACTGTTATTGTCAGAAAACGGATTCAGGGATGGTGAGTGGTGTGCAGACAAGCATTCAGAAACAAAAAATCAAGAATGCAGTATATTGAAGGAGAGTTGCGAAATGTGGAGACTATTAAAGGCATAGGGGTGAACAGATTGATTGGATGGGCCTTGGACAGAGCGAGGAGAGCGCGAGAGAGAGCGCGAGATTGCAGAGGCCTGAAGGAGGTACCACATGTAAAGATGACTCTAGGGCCTGGAGGGAGCTACCCAGAAAGGGAAGGATCTAGGGGCAAGAGGTATTTACATGGATAAGGAGAGTGCCAGTGGAAGGTGAGTTTGGGGAGGAATGTAGGCACTAGAGAAGCTTGCAGAAAGGAGCAAAATCATAGACGCTGGAGGATGTTACAGAGTTGGGGAGATTTGAGATCACTGAAGGTGGTTAGTGGGGGTTGGTCACTCATCTCAATGCACTTGGATAAGGAGAACCACCAATTCTACTGGGACCACACCAAAATCCTGGGACAAGCAAAGTAGAGACAGACACGGGAATTCCTGGCAGGAAAATACAACGGCACTTCATCGGAGGCTGCACTGATGATGTTACCCAACCATACCATGAGCTACAAATCTACTCCAAAACCTTAGGGATGGTTTGATCGATGGTGAGGGCTTAGGACCATGAGGAAAGTGAGCAAGGTAGGGAGGTTTCTTGGGTCTGGACGTGATTACATGGATAGGGACGGCTCCAGGCACTGGAGAGTGTGTTTTTTCCCCCACAGATGAGAAGAGTTGTTTGAGCTGGTGACGGTTACACAGATGGGGAGTGACTTTAAAGTGAGGGCGAATACGCAGGCATGGAGCTGAAGGAGGTTAGAAATAGAGACAGCTGGAGGAACCGAAGATGGATACAAGAATCAAGAAGATGTTACAAATCCATGGATGATTTCAATGACTTCAGGAGGTTACAGAGGTAGAAAAGTCTGGTAATGACGGGAGGAGTCACGATTAGGGAACACCACAGTAATGGGAGAATGTCACAGCGATAGAGGAGATTGTCGAGACTGGATGAGATTGCAGACATGAGGAGGGTTAAAATAACTTCAGAACGCTGTACAAAGGGAGGGTTTCAGGGATTGGAGCGGTTTACAAAATCAGGAAAGGCAATAGGGGCTGGGGAATTTTATGCAGATGGGGAGGTCTGTAGGAATGGTCGATGGTGACAGAGGTCATGAGGTGACGTAGGACGAGAGGTAGGAGTGTTACAGGGATTTGAGATTGTTACAGCGATATCATGTGTTGTTGGGGAAGGGGGATGTTACAGAGTCAGGGTGGGCTGCAGGTACTGGACAAGATGACGGATATAAGAGACAGTAGGAATTGCAGATGCTGGTGAACCTGAGATAACAAGGCATACAGCTGGATGAACACAGCAGACCAAGCAGGAGGAGAGTCTAGGCCCAAAATGCTAGCTTTCCTGCTCCTCAGATGCTGCTTGCCTTGCTGTGTTCATCCAGCTCTGGACCTTATCATCTGAAGACAGTTATAAAGATTGTTGTAGTGACTGCAGGCGAAGGAGGAGAATACCGAGATCGAGAATGTTATCAAGACTGGAGCAATTTGCAAAGATGGACCGGGTAGTCAGAATTGGGATAGTTTTCAAATATACAGAGGGATTTGAGGGAGGACAGGTGGTGACAGAGACACCAACTGTTGTCAGAGCCTTGAAGGATTCAAAGCAATTGCGCTGATGAGTTGGAACAGGGATCTGTAAACTTGCTGTATGACTAGGACACAACAACAGAGACAATGTTGGAATGAGAACACAGAACTGAAAGATCCCAGGCTTCAATACAACCCTCTTGGGAGACGCCTGCTTTAGCCTCTTTTGCACTCATCCGCACTGAAACAGCACAGCCCGAGATTGATAACTATGAACATCCTATGCTGTCCTGGGAAGGCTCAGTACATCTGAGGTGAACGTAGGGTGGTGATTGAGTCTGGGCTCTTTCTGTATTGTGCGACAACTTCGACAGTGTATGTCCATCATGTCTTGTGGGTTCATGTTTTCAACGGTCTCATTGGTTCTTTGAGAGTGATCTTACCTCGCAGCAGGATTCATTGAAGGCTCCAGATCTCCCTGCTCTTTGTGTCTGGAGCTGACCAACTGACTTCCATGTGGTGATGGACAAGACTGTAGTTGGGAATTCTGAGAGTCAGGAACTTCCCAAGTGGCTGCCAAAGACAGAAACATAGACAGGCTGAGAAATTATACTGATCCAGTGAGAATGACACATGTAGATTGGCAGTGAGTTCTGCAGAGATCTGGAGAATCCCAGTCTCCGTCCCTGGCCTCTGCTGCCACATCTCTGGAGTGGAGAATTTTGTTGGCTTAGGATCTCATAGTAGCTGCAAAAGGTGCAGTCAGAGGCAACAAGTAAATCCACACAGTGACAGGTATCACATGAAGAGATACTGGGTGATATCACCAGGAAGGTGTTTGGATCACACAATGGTCAGGAAGAACGGGTTTTAATTCATGGCTCACTAGTATCAGTACTCTGGGATAGGCGAGCTCCAAGTGGGACACGCGATGGAGACTACCACTAGACTATTACACCAGAAACCAATGACAATTTTATAAATACGCACCAGATTACCTTATATCATTAAAGGAATGTGCTATGTGCATGTGGTCTGACTGACATGTGACACCAGACCCAGAGCAACGCACCTGACATGTACCTCCCTCTGTACAATGTATGTCCCTCTGAAATGGCCCAGCAAAGCCCTCCGTTCAAAGGCAGCTTGGGTGGGCAATAAACACTGGCCAGCCAGAGACACCCACATCCCACGAGTGAATAAATACTCAAGTAAACCGTGCTGGGGCCTGTGTCCTGGCTAATCACACTAGCAGGTTTATGGACAAGTCTTTAAACTTAACAGAGAGGGTGCACAGACAGGGTACAGGTGAAAGGAGATTTCCAAATCTGAACATTAAAGGCAAAGTTTTGGGACAGCATGGTGATGTGGCTGAAGACAAGCACAAAGGAACAGGAAGGGGAATGAGCTTCACTGAAGCTGCACGTGTGAAAAGGTGTGTGACAAGAAATCGTGGTAAAAAGTAAATTCTATTACAGGCACAACTGATAAATTAAACTGCATTTATTTCAATGCAATGGGCCCGACAGGTAAAACGGATAAATTCAGGGCACGGACGGGGACATGGGACTGGGATATCAAAGGTATTACAGAAACGCAGCTGAGGGAGAGCAAGGATGAGCACATCAATGTCCCAGGGTACAGACACTACAGAAAGGAGAGTAGCCAGAGGCAAGATAGGAGGGGAGAGGTATTTTAGAATGGGGAAAACATGACGGCAGTGTTAATAGATAATATTCCTGGGGTTCGCCCAGTGCAGCAATATTAGTAGAACTGAGAAATAAGAATGAGTACAAAATTGTACTACAGGACCCCACTTAAGTCGGTGAGCACATATGTTGGGAGATCTTAGATATCTCTAAGAATAATAGGTGTGTAATCGTCAGGGATTCTAATTTTCCAAACATAGGCTGGTACTGCCATGGTGTTAAGCACTTTGATGGCAAGAATTTGTAAAGTATGTTAAGAAAATCTGCCATCATTACCTGGTCAGGCCTACATATGATTTACGACCCACAGGAACTTAGTTGACTCACAATTATCCTCTGAAGTGGAATGGCAAGCTGTACAGTTCAAGGGCATCCAGGGGTGGGCAATAAATGTCAACCAGCAAGAGACACCCACATCTCATGAGTGAATAACTGGAACTGTTCCGGGACCAGTGTCCTGGCCAATCAAGGCGGTAGGTGTCTGGACAAGCCTGTAAACTGACAGAGAGGATGCTGGGACAGGGTTCAGGTGAAAGGGGATTTCTCAATCCAAGCACAAAAGGTGAAGCATTGGGACAGCACGGCGATGTCGCTTAAGACAAGCAGAAAGAGACAGGAAGCAACAGAGTTTCACAAAAACTGTACATGAATGAATAAGTTTGTGACAGGAAATTTTGGTTAAAAAATGTACATTATAATGTTCCTTTTTGGCCTTGACAAAGTATATGCAGTAAGATAGTGACATTCGAAGAGGAGCTCGGAGATTGTGTTATTCAAAGAAACACCGACAAAAACATTGTGCAACAGACTAGCGGCGTAACTATCCCAGATTGACCGTTGTGGAATGAAACTGAGTGAATGAGTAATGTCACACCGAGAGATCCTCAGCGAAATTATGAAAAAGTGGAATTCAAAGACATTATGAAGTTTTGAAGTGATCACAAAATTTACAAACAGTCAGAAACAGAAATGAGGCCAATTACAGCAGTTTGAGGGGGGAACTGACCAAGTTAAACAGGGTAAATAGACTGAAATGTATGGCTGTAAATGTACAGTGAAAAACACTTGAAGGGAGAGTTTAAAATATTCAATAAAAGGATATTCCATTCGAACAAACACATCATCAGCAAGAAATTTCTGTGTATCTCACGTAGGGCATAAAGTATAATATTCGATTAAGAAAGGCTTAAAAGACAACCATACAATACCTAACAATTCTCAAGGGTAAGAATGTGCTTCAGAAGATCACTGCGGACTACCAAACTATAGTAGTAGGTGTTGAGCAAATTGCAAGGGGTCTCCTTCGCTGGAGGAATGTGTTAGGAAGAGGTATCATTGTTGGAGTTCCATGAGGTGACAGGAAAAGAGACTGTTGAAGGCGGTGAGAGCATTACAGAGAGTGGCAAGGGCCTGAACGATGTCACAAAGTCAGTACAAATTTCTGCAGTGTTTACAGAGGGTGCGGTGAGAAACATACCCTTTCATTTCTTCATTCATGGGACTTGGGCATCACAGGATGGACGAGCATACAGTGCCACTTGCTGATTGCATTGAGCAATTGTTAAGGGACAGTTATTTTGATATGGGTCTGGAGACATGTCAGCCAGGCCTGGTCAGATGCCACTCCCGCAAGGGCATTCATGAGTGAGTGGAGGTTTTTTTTTAAAAAAAAAACAGATGATCATCAATGGACACACCATGTCAGATCATTTTATTGAATTCTAATTCCACAATCTGCCGCAGTGGGATTTGAACCCAGGTCGCCAGAACATTTATCTGCGTCTCTGAATTAACAGCCCATTGGTAATATCATGAGACTGTGGCCGATTCCATAATGGAGTTGGTTGAAGAGATATGGAGTGTTACTGAATATGGCGACGATTACAACTACAGAGCACGTTGTGTGACCCAAAACAGGCTTCAGAGATGGAACGTGTGAAAGGGGCGTGAGGTATACAGGGACCAACAGGGCACGAGGTGATTAAACAGGTTTGATATTGTGAGGAGATGTCAGAACAACAGGATGTTAGAGCTTCTGGGCAGTTACAGATATAAGGAATGCTGTCAGGACTGGATGAAGACAGAGTAATAAGGGAGCCTTTTGTTGTCTGAGGAACGCATACCAACACACACGCAGAACTGAACGTTTGCTGATCACACAAAGGCCACACACACGCATAAACACAATAAAGATAATCTCCACCTTGATGTCAATTGTGTGATACTATTACTCAAAACTCCACAAGATAAAAACCGACACAAGATTGACTATTTACAATTCATTTGATTAAAATTAGACCATCGATAACTGGCCATTTGAAGTCCACAGGATAAATAAAAGCTCCCCACAGATCATTGACAATTTGTAATTCACAACATATGAACCAGCAGTCCACACAGAATTACATATTTGCCATTGAGGAAGGATGGGGAGGCTTTAAAGAGGAGGGAAAAAAAAGGTTAACCAGGACGTTACATGGGCGAGAGTGTATTAGCTATTGGAACAGGGTGGGCAGACGTGGATGGCTTCTGCGAGCGTCAGTGGCTGAGGGGGGCAACTTGTTGAAATATATAAAACTGAGAAGCATGGATAGAGTGAATAATCAGAATCATTCCCTCAGGTGAAAATGTCAAATACAACGGGTCATAAGTTTAAACCGAGAGATGAAGTTTAAAGCAGACATGAGAGTTTTTACACAGAGGTCAGTGGGCAGGGAAGAGGGAGATTTGGATCACATGCAGTCGCATAGCATTAGTTTAGAATAGCATCATGGTAATCACAGACATGGCGGCTGAAGGGCCTATTCTGATTCAGTAGTGTTCAATGCACTAACAGGCGAAATTAAAGCTTTAAAATTAATCAAAGAACTGCAAAATCTGAAGATCTGAAACAGAACAGAAATTGGTGCAGAAAGTATGTAGGTTGGCAGCATCTGCGTAGAGAATTGAGTTCTTCAGAAACGAAAGAGACACGCAGTTGCACACATGCGCAGACAACTGCAGAGCAGGCTGTGTGATCCAAAACAGGCCTCAGAAATTGAAAAAGTGTCAAAGGGGTATTGAGGTGTACCAGAGACCAAAGGGGCATGAGTGATTAAACAGGTTTGATATTGTGAGGAGATGTCAGAACAGGAGGATGTTAGAGCTTCTGGGCAGTTACAGACATAAGGAATGCTGTAGGGACTGGACGAAGACACAGTAACAAGGGGGTGTACTGTTATTTTAAGAAGAGGTGTCAACACAAACGCAGAATAGAACATTCACAAAGGACACGAAGACCACACACACACACACACACACACACACACACACACACACACACACACACACACACAGACACACACACGCACACACACACACACGCACACACACACGCACACACACGCACACACACGCACACACACGCACACACACACGCACACACACACACACACACACGCACACACACACGCACGCACACACACACGCACACACACACGCACACACACACGCACACACACACATGCGCACACACACACACACACAGACACACACACACAGACACACAAACACACAGACACACACACACACAGACACACACACACAGACACACAGACACACAGACACACACACACACACAAACACACACACACAGGCACACACACACGAGTAATCACAATAAAGATCATCTCCACACTGATGTCAGTTGTGTTTAATATTACTACTCAAAACTCCACAGGATAAAATCCTACTCTCCACACAACACTGACTATTTACAACTCATTCGATGAAAATTAGATCATAAATAACTGATCATTTGAAGTCCACAGGATAAATGCAAGATTCCAACAGATCATTGACAATTTGTAATTCACAACATATGAAACAGCAGTTCTCATAGAATTACCTATTTGCATTGAAGGAAGGATGGGGAGGCTTTAAAGAGGAGGCAAAAAAGAGGTTAACCAGGACGTTACATGGGTGAGAGAGTGTATTAGCTACAAGAACAGCGTGGGTAGACTTGGATTGTATCTGCTCGTGCATCAGTGGCTGAGGGGGCAACTTGTTGAAATTTATAAAACGGAGAGGTATGAATAGAATAAATAAGCAAAGTCTTGTCCCTCAGGTGAAAAATGTCAAATTCAACGGTTCATAAGTTTAAAGCTGAAAGGGGAAAGTTTAAAGCAGACGTTGAGAGTTTTTACACAGAGGTTAGGTTGCTCCTGGAACCAGCTGCCAGGGGAGGTGGTTGAAGCGGGGACAAGAGCAATGTTTAAGAGGCACTTAAATGGATTCAATGGGCAGGGAAGAGAGGAATTTGAATCACATGCAATCAGAGAGCACTAATTTAGAATAATATCATGGTCATCGCAGACATGGTGGGCTGAAGGACCCGTTATAGTTCATGACTGTTTTATGCCCTATGCCCTAACAGACAAAATTAAAGCTCTAAAATTAAACAAAGAGCTGCAAAATCTGAAGATCTGAAAGAGAACAGAAATTGGTGCACAAAATACGTAGGTTGGCAGCGTCTGTGCAGCGAATGGAGGTCTTCAGAAATGAAAGAGACATGCAGATGCACACACGTGCGCAGACATGTCTAACCATTTAAAAAAAGCAAGGAATAAATTCAGTTCCCCGCAGAGAAATGAAAACCAGTTCTGCACACACAATTGACCACAGTCCACAAGGCCAACAACAGCTTTCAGACAGAAATGACCACAGGCCACAGTATAAAGTCAAGCTCTACACACAGAACTGACCATAGGCAATGTACTGTGCAGGAGTAAATAAAGGGTGACTTGGTGATGGCATACCGGCCTCGGTGCAGTTACTTCACACGGATACACACAAAAGCAGTTTACAACACAGGACTGACCAACAGCAGCCCACAGGTTGGAAACAACTCCTCACACAGGACTGACCCTATGCAGTCTGCATACATACAAGAAACAGCAATCACAGTCTACAGGACTTGAAAACAAAGCTTGTTCCCCTCAGGAAACATGACTGTCTGCTTGCCAAATATCTTTTTTTAAAAAAATAGAAATCACTCCACACTTGACCAAATGCTGGCAGTCGACAGAATGAAAACAATCAGAACTGAACATGCAGAGACCCGGACACTCACAATCCACAAGAAAATAAAGCACAGTTCCATGTATAGATCTGGCCATTCATCGTTCACAGAGTAACATCAATCTGCCCAAACAAAAAACTGATATTTTGCAATGAAAAGAAATTTTAAAAACAACAACATCCCACAGAATGCATGCTGCCCATCTCCAGTGCCCAGGTCAGCAATGTCAAGAAATCTTCTCTCCCTGCCTGGATGAATGTTGCTCCAACAATACTCAAGAAGCTAGACACCATCCAACGCAAAGCAGTCTCATGTTTGGAATGATATTTCCTCATTTCACTCGTAACACAGCGCGACAGCAGTGTCCACAATCTACAAGGATCATCACAGCAGCATTTCATAAGGCCAAAAGCTGGAAGGAAATCAACAGCAGGTGTATGACATGAGGAGCATTTCCAAGGGATCCTTGAAGCCATGCTCCTTCCTACCAGCCCTGCGGCTGTCCACGCTCCCTAAGGATTGCAGTGGGACAATCAAGGCAGCTCACAAATAAAAAACAGAAGTTACTGGAAAAGCTCAACATGTGTAAAGAGAAGCCAAAGCTAATATTGCTCAGAACCACCACCACCCTCTCCAGGCAATTAGAGATGGGAAGTAAATGATGGTCACATCACATGCATGAATATGCGACAAAACTCAGAGACAATTCATGTTCCCCTTCATCCTCTTTGTATTCTCTGCGCAGCTCACAATCCCATCTATGGCTTTGCCATCAGCAAACACGGAAACATGAGATTTGGTCTGTGCATCTCATTCATCGAGAGAGCGATTGTGAATAGCTGGAGCCCAAACATGAATCCTTCCTCAAATTCACAAGGTGCAGCCTGCAAACTCACACATCAACATTTTATTAACATGTGCTTTTCTGTCTGTTAAACAATTCTTAATGAATGCCAGCACGTCACCTCCAAGACCATCTGGTCCAAATTTATTTGTTCGCTTCTTCAATGGGAGCCTGTTAAAATGCATCTGGGAAGTCAAATCAAGTTTCCTCCCACCCCCATTTTTTGGGGGACAGAGATAATAACTCTAAGTTTGAATATCATTATGGAAAGCGATAAGGATAGTGCAGAAGTTAATTGTCTAAATTTGAGGAAAGCCACCTATCAGTACATTACTTCGATCACTCAGCATGAGCACTCTCATTAGACAGGAGCTGGCACATATAGACTGGGGAGGAACTGCTGGCAGTTGCTTCTATTTTGGAAAGTGACACTATTATAAAGAGATACAATGAGAATCCAGGGTCACTGTATTCCATAGAGAGTGAATGACAAAGGCAGCATTCCAGTGAATACTGATGAAGTGATAGCATGAGTTTGATAAAGAAAATACAGCGCATTGAAAAAGGGTAAAGCCCTTCAAAATTATAGAGTTTGCAAAACGAGGTCCTCAAAACTGAAGCACAAACAATGGCGTCAAATATCTTTGGCAGGTACTGTTAAGGAAAAAGCCACACGGTTGTTTTTGTACATCCGGTTAGAGTAAGAGAATTACCAAGTAGAGTCGAGCCTGTTCCAAACCAATGCAGAAAATCGTCATAGAGCCAGAGGAAGCAAGTGAGGTCTTATATGAGCACTTCTCATCTGTGCTCACAAAGGAGAAACATATTGTAGCTGTGGATTTCAGTTGGGATGCTGATGAGATGTTAGTGGGATAATATCCCATTGATTTCCAGACTTCTATAAATTAACGTCCTTTATCTGCCTACACATAGGTATGCAGGCACTGCACAAAAGCTTCCTGCCCAGCTAGGAATTTGGTGTAAGGCTTTGTCACTCCTTATCTTCTTCCATATCTGTATGCAGATACTGCCTTACGCTTCCTGACTGAATAGAATTAGTGTTAAACTGTCTCAAATAAGGTTAAGTGAGGAGCATTTGTAAAGGTGTGAGACTTCTGAAATATGTAAAATCTGTCTCTGACAAAGGGGCCAGGGCACTGACTTTGTTCCATCCAGACACATCGGGAACTTGAAATTACAATCTGTCTCGTTAACAACTTGCAATCTCCTCCTGCCATTAGCAGCCACTTCACGAACAATCGATACTATATCCTGGTCTTTTATGTCCTTGATGTAATAATTGTTTTGTATCCTGTCTTTGTCTGTTGTAGTAATTGTTTCACGTATCATGTCATTGTGAGATGTGAAATTGTATTATGTATTATGTATAAAAAGCGGGGACAGTCTGCTGCTCGGGGAGAATTACTTACAAGACTCTGCACTCTGTGCTGGGTTGAGTTCAGTCGCTCGCCGCAGCTTGTTCTTGCTTGGTAATAAAAGGATTTGTGTTTTTCTAAACAGGCCAGTGTCTTGTTATTGCAGCAAGTCCGTGAAGGTCTCCAAAAACGAACCTGACATTGAGGATCTACAGTATGTTCAGATGAAAAGTTGGGGTGTTGTCCATCGTGAGGTAAATGGTCTCTGACTACAGTCTGATATTGATCAAGTGACAAACAGACCACAGTAACGGCAGATGAACTTTATTTCTTAGAAGTGTGAGGTAATACACTGTGGGAGGTATGGCAAGTGAAGGACATACGTAATGGGCGGGAGGTACACACAGAGTACTGATAAACTTAGGGGCCTTGGTACAAAAGTCCATAGATCACTGAAGGTGTCAGCACAGACTGACGGGGGGCCCACCAGAACTGGGGGCGGGAATACACATGTCCTGGCAAGGTGAATTCTTTGAGGCATTGAAAGGAGATAAACCAGACTAGCAGGGCTGTGGGACCCTAAACAGCAGTGAGGCAACACAGAAGCTGGCACAGAAGTTCAACACAACAATTTGAATAGACAGGGCAGGGCAGGATATGAGGGAAAATTGATGAATTAACCTGCATTTATATCAACACAATGTACTGGGCAGGTAAGGCAGATAAACTCAGGGCATGGATGGGGGCATGGGACTGGGATATCAAAGGTTATGCAGAAACACAGCTGAGGGAAAGAAAGGACTAGCAAGTCAATGCTGCAGGGGACAGATGCTATAGGAAGGACAGAAGAGGAGGCAAGGTAGGAGGAGATAGGTATTTTAGAATCGGGAAAACATGACAACAGTGTTTACAGAGAATATTCCTGCGGTTTGCACATTGAAGCTACATGTGCGGAACACAAAACATAGAATGTGTGATCGCTTTGATGCAATTGTCCAACAGGACCCCAACAGTCGGTGAGAAAATGAGGTGCAAATATGTTGCGAGATCTTAGATAACTGTAACAATAATAAGGGTGTAATGGTAGGGGATTATAATTTTCCAAACCTAGGCTGGCACTTCAATAGTGTGAAGTGCTTTGATGGGAGGAATTTGTTAAGTGTGTTCAAGAAAACTCTCAAACAATACGCAAATGGACCGAGGAGAAGGGACAAAACCTGACGTCCACATGCGAAACAAGGTCGGGCAAGGGACTGAGGTGTTATCAGGGCAACACATGTTTGAAAATAGCTCTGGAAAACGATTGGCCTGGTTCACAAGCTAAAGTTATAAATTGGGGTAAGACCAATTTTGAAGGTATTTGACAGGAATTTTCAAAAGATGATTGGGCAGACTATTTGCAGGTAAAGGGGCATCTGGCAAGTTGGAAGCTTTTAAAAGCGACATAAAGAAAGAGGTCAGGGCCAGCATGTTCTTGTTAGTGTGACGGACAACGCTGACAAAAACAGGAAACACTGGATGTCTTGTGATAGAGGCGCCCTGGTCAAGAAAGAGGGGACAAGGCTGGATCAATGCATCCCTCCAGGAATATGGGAGTGCAGGAATACAATTCATGAAGGAAATCCAGATGGCAAAAATGGGACGTGAAATAACAGTGTTGTGCCAACCTGTTATCCTACTGAGGTCAATCTACCCTGCACAGGCTACATTTTACAATCCTCCATGTGCCAATCCAAGAGTCAGTTAAAAGTGTCTAAAATATCTGACTCCATGACCATTGCTGGCAGTGCATTCCACATGCCAAACACTCTGTGTGAAGAATATCCAATTCAAATTTGAACTTATAAAATGAATCACTTGGTGCTTTTCTGGTTTGAATTCCATCTGCGACTTCTTTGCCCAACTCTGCATCCTGTCATTGTCCCATTGCAACCTACAATGCTGCCCACAACTCCACCATCAGCAAACTTACTAACCTCCAACCTTCCACCTCCTCATTCAAGTCATTCATAAAGATCACAAAGAGCAGAGGTCCAAAAACAGGTAAGAAGAAGCGAGGTGTTTGAGATCTTAAACAAGATTTCACGTCAGTGCTTACTGTGGAGAAGAACTCATAAATTCAGGGAAATAAAGAGCGATGCCTTGAAAAGAGTCCACACGACAGAAGAGTGCTGTTGGAGGTCAAGAAAATCTTGAAGAAGTGTATCTGAGGGCGTTTGGGAAATCAGGGATGAATTTGTTGTAACCCGGGCAGAGGAGGCTGTGGAGTGACCTTTTAGAGGTTTATGAATGCCTGAGCAACATATAAAAGGTGAAGAGACAAAGTCTTTGCTCCCAGACTAGGGGAATCCAAAAGCATAAGCTTGAGGTGAGGGGAAAGTTTTAAAACAGACCTGAGGGGTAACGTTTCCCACACAGAGAATGGTGCAAATATGGAACGAGGTGCCACAGGAGGTGGTGGAGGTAAGTACAATTACAACAGTGAAAAGACATTGGGGCAGGTACACAGACAGGAAAGGTTTGTAAGGATGCAGGCCAAACGCAGGCAAATGTGACTTGTTCAGTTCGGGAAACCCGGTCAGCATGAACAAGTTGGGCCAAAGGGACTCTTTACGTGCTTCACAACTCAATGACTCCAGTTACTGGAGGAGGAGACTCCCAAGATAAGGCATATTGCACAGATTGAAACAATTTACAGAGATAGGGATGGTGGTCAGGATTGGAATATGTTTCAAATTTATGGACGGATTGCAGAGAGGAGAGGTGGTGACAGAAATAGGAGTTAGAATGATTGAAGACACTGGTCCACAAGACATGACACAGACACAGTCATGGAGGGAAAGCACAGAACAGGAAGATCAGAGACAGCATTATCGCCCTATCGTGGGAGATTTGCTTTCACTTCTGTTGTGCTGATCCTCACAAAAACAGCACAGGCCTGGATTGATAACCGTGAACTTCCTCTGTCGTCTTCGGAAGGTACAGCATCTCAAAGCTGAAAGTAGGCTTCCCATGACAACTAATGATTGAGTCTGACTCAGGAATTAGGGGGGAAATTCTGCCATCTTCACTTGGTCAGTCCTACATGTGACTCCAGACCCACAGCAATGTGGTTGACTCACAACTACACACTGAAATGGCACAGCAAGCCATTCAGTTCAAGGGTAGCTCGGGGTGGGCAATAAATGCTGGCCAGCCAGAGACACCCACATCTCATGAGTGAATAAATAATAACTGGAACTGTGCTGGGACCAGTGTCCTGGCCAATCATGGCAGTAGGTTTATGGAGAGGGCTTTAAACTGAAAGAGAGAATGTAGGGACAGGGTTCAGGGGAAAGGAGATGCCCAAACCCAAACAGAAAGAGTGATCGGAACAGCATGATGATGTGGCTGAAGGCAAGCAGAAAAGGGACAGGAAGCAAAGAGTTTCACAAAAACGATACATCAGTTTGTGACAGGACATTGTAGTATAAAGCGCATGATAATTTACTTCTTGGAATGGACAAAGTACGTGCAATAAAACAGTGGCATTTGAAGAGGAGCTCAAAGGATATTTGTGTCAGTATTTCTTTAAATAACATGTTGGGCAACTGGCTAGGGATGTAACTGTCCCAGATTGACTGTTGTGTGATGAAGCTGCGTGAATGAATCATGTCATACTGAGATCCGAAGGGAAATTATGAAAAAGTGGAATTCAAAAGGGATCATGAAGTTTTAATGTGAGCATACAAAAAGACAAGCAACAATTAGACACAGAAACAAAAACGATTGTATGACATTGAGAGGAGAAATGATCAGTGTAAACAGGTAAACAGACTGAAATGTATGGCTGTAAATGAACAGTGGAAATCATTTGAAGGAACACTGTAAAATATCCAACAAAGGGCATTCCATTGACAAAAGCTCTGCAAAAAATTCCTACCTGTGACTTACTCAGGGTGTAAAGAAATATGTTGAATTGAAAGAACCATAGAAGACCACACAAAAAATCCATCAGAACAAATCAGGAGAAAGAGACTGCTTAGCAAAAGAGGGCTCCCAAAGTATGGACGCAGGTATTAAAGGGATTTCCTCGAGGAGACATGCGGTAGGAACAGGAAACATTGCCGGAATTTATTGAGATGATAGGAACAGGGAAAGTTGAAGGTGCTGGAGGTGACGAGTGTGTTACGGAAAGTGGCAAGGGCCTGAAAGATGTTACAAATCCAGGAGGAATTGCTGAGCTGGAGGTGTCTGGAGAGGTAGGGAGGGAAATATGCACTTTTATTTATTCATTCATGGCATGAGGATGTCACGAGCTGGTCGAGCAATACTTGCCTATCACTAACTGCCAGAGCTCAGGTCAGAGTCAGCCATATTGCTGTGGGTCTGAAATCACATGTCAGCTAGAGCAGCTAAGAATGTCAGATGTCCTTCCCTCAAGGACACAGGTAAACCAGATAAGTTTTTCCTGATAATTAAGAATGCTTTTTTGGTAGCATCATCAATGTCCTGTACAGCCACAGCATGACGTCCCATTCTCTTATTAACAATGATCTAACCAACGAAAGCAAACTATGCCAAA
Organism: Stegostoma tigrinum; assembly: GCF_030684315.1. Lineage (NCBI taxonomy): Eukaryota > Metazoa > Chordata > Chondrichthyes > Orectolobiformes > Stegostomatidae > Stegostoma > Stegostoma tigrinum. Next base: position 4,202,512 of record NW_026728419.1, on the reverse strand, counting down.
CATCACCTTCAAAACCCTGTCCAGTCTACCTGTGACGCCGCTTTCAGGGAACTATGGATCTGCACCCCAAAGTCTTTCTTTTTGACAACACCATCTCGGGCCTGAACGTAAGCTGTTTGTGTTCTGTTTTGGTTTGTCTTTCCAAGATTCAATAATTCACATTTATCCACCTTAACCTCCATCTGCTGTTCCTCACCCCATCAACCTGATAGATCAAGGTCTCATTGAATTCTTAGATAACCTCCTTTATTATCCACTATACCACCAATTTTACTGTCACCCACAAACTTACTAACCATAACTCCTGTACTCTCATTCAAATCATCAATATAAATGACACACAACATAACCGAACCTGGCAGCACACGCATAGGCCTCCAGGAAGAACAACAAACCTCAGCCAGCACCCACTGTCAAGCCCATCTTGTACACAACTGGCAAGTTTTCTCAGGACGCCATGTGATCTAACCTTTCTGAGAGCCATATACCAATCTGCCTTCATCTATCTCCTGGCTACCTTTGCAAAGCAAAATCAATCAAATTTCTGAGCCACGATTGTCCACACACGAAGCCGTGCTGACTAGCATTAAATCACTCCTTGCCTTTCCAAATGCTTGAAGATCCAGTCACTCAGGATCTCCTCCAACAACGTACCCAACACTGATGTCAGTGTTAATGGGAACTGCAGATGCTGGAGAATTCAAGATAATAAAGTGTGAAGCTGGATGAACACAGGAGGCCTAGCAGCATCTCAGGAGCACAAAAGCTGACGTTTCAGGCCTAGACCCTTCATCAGAGAGGGGGATGGGGTGAGGGTTCTGGAATAAATAGGGAGACAGGGGGAGGCAGACCGAAGATGGAGAGAAATGAAGATAGGTGGAGAGGAGAGTATAGCTGGGGAGGTAGGGAGGGGATAGGTCAGTCCAAGGAAGACGGTCAGGTCTAGGAGGTGGGATGAGGTTAGTAGGTAGGAAATAGAGGTGCGGCTGGGGTGGGAGAAGGGATGGGTGAGAGGAAGAACAGGTTAGAGAGGTAGAGTCAGGCTGGGCTGGTTTTGGGATGCAGTGGGGGGAGGGGATGAACTGGGCTGGTTTTGGGATGCGGTGGGGGAAGGGGGGATTTTGAAGCTGGTGAAGTCCACAGTGATACCATTGGGCTGCAGGGTTCCCAAGCGGACTATGAGTTGCTGTTCCTGCAACCTTCGGGTGGCATCATTGTGGCACTGCAAGAGGCCCATGATGGACATATCATCTAAAGAATGGGAGGGGGAGTGGAAATGGTTCGCGACTGGGAGGTGCAGTTGTTTATTGTGAACCGAGCGGAGGTGTTTGGCAAAGCGGTCCCCAAGCTTCCCCTTGGTTTCCCCAATGTAGCGGAAGCCACACCGGGTACAATGGATACAGTATACCACATTGGCAGATGTGCAGGTGAACCTCTGCTTAATATGGAAAGTCATCTTGGGGCCTGGAATAGCGGTGAGGGAGGAGGTGTAGGGGCACGTGTAGCATTTACTGCAGTAGCAGGGGAAGGTGCCAGGTGTTGTGGGGCCATCTCCAGCACATCCTTCACCTTTCTGGACCTCTCAGCCTCCATCTCAGGCAACCAGCTTGTAACTGATGTCCATTTCAAGCCCACCAACTCCCACAGCTTGTAATTGATGTCCATTTCAAGCCCACCCGAATGTCACTGTCACTGGTTTGTAGTATCCAATCTTTGCCTTGCGCCCCTTAAGTGATGCAACAACATTAGCCACCCTCCAGTCTTCTGACATCTCACCGTGGCTGTTGATGACTATAAATATCTTGCTAGAGCACCTCACAATTTCTTACCTAGCCTTCCACAATGTCCTGGGATATACGTGATCAAGGCCTCAGGATTTATCTGCCTTTGTGCATTTTAAGACTCCTGGCACCTCATGCTCTCAGTTGTGGATTCTTTTCTAGTGATCACTATTTCTTTCACCAAGCTCCTGAGGTGCTGTGTTTTTCTCCACAGTAAATACTGAAGAGAATTATTTGTTTATGATTGCATCCATCTCTAGTTGTCCCACATATAATGGCTTTGTTGATCTTCAAGAGGCCCTATTCACCCCCTAGATACTCTCCAGCCCCTGTTCAAACCCGTCATAGTGATTTTGAAAATTCAATTAACCATATCCCCCAATGCCAATCCCCTCCCTCACCTTATTTATTCTGCAATTGACAGCCACACCAAAAAAAGAATCGAACAGGTTGATCAAAAAAATTCCCTTTCATCAACTCATACATCTTCTGTTGTTTTGAAGAGTGCAATTATTGTTTATTGTCATATCCTTTGTAATACTTGGACTTCAGTAAGGCATTTGATGAGGTTCCCCATGGTAGGCTCATTCAGAAGGTCAGGAGGAATGGGATACAGGGGAACTTAGCTGCCTGGATACAGAATTGGCTGGCCAACAGAAGACAGTGAGTGGTAGTAGAAGGAAAATCTTCTGACTGGAAGTCAGTGGTGAGGAGGGTTCCACGGGGCTCTGTCCTTGGGCCTCTACTGTTTGTAATTTTTATTAATGACTTGGACAAGGGGATTGAAGGATGGGTCAGCAGGTTTGCAGATAACACAAAGGTTGGAGGTGTCGTTGACAGTATAGAGGGCTGTTGTAGGCTGCAGCGGGACATTGACAGGATGCAGAGATGGGCTGAGAGGTGGCAGACGGAGTTCAACCTGGATAAATGCGAGGTGATGCATTTTGGAAGTTCGAATTTGAAAGCTGAGGACAGGATTAAGGATAGGATTCTTGGCAGTGTGGAGGAACAGAGGGATCTTGGTGTGCAGATACATAGGTCCCTTAAAATGGCCACCCAAGTGGACAGGGTTGTTAAGAAAGCATATGGTCTTTTGGCTTTCATTCACAGGGGGATTGAGTTGAAGAGTCATGAGATCTTGTTGCAGCTCTATAAAACTTTGGTTATACCGCACTTGGAATACTGCGTCCAGTTCTGGTCGCCCTATTATAGGAAAGATGTGGATGCTTTGGAGAGGGTTCAGACGAGGTTTACCAGGATGCTGCCTGGACTGGAGGGCTTATCTTATGAAGAGAGGTTGACTGAGCTCGGTCTCTTTTCATTGGAGAAAAGGAGGAGGAGAGGGGACCTAATTGAGGTATACAAGATAATGAGAGGCATAGATAGAGTTGATAGCCAGAGACTAGTTCCCAGGGCAGAAATGGCCAGCACGAGGGGTCATAGTTTTAAGCTGGTTGGAGGAAAGTATAGAGGGGATGTCAGAGGCGGGTTCTTTACACAGAGAGTTGTGAGAGCATGGAATGCGTTGCCAGCAGTATTTGTTAAAGCAAGGTCATTGGGGTCATTTAAGAGACTGCTGGGCATGCATATGGTCACAGAAATTTGAGGGTGCATACATGAGGATCAATAGTCAGCACAACATTTTGGGCTGAAGGGCCTGTTCCGTGCTGTACTGTTCTATGTTCTATGTTCTAATACAGACCAGCACATTTCTAACTAACTGTCAGGCTCATAGTGTTGGTTTTAGACTGACTGCACAAAGGTTTTCGGGAATCCATAAGTATCAATCTGAAAAAGGGAGCTTACACGTTCAGCAGGTAATAGAGAAGGCAAATCAAATTCTGACAATTATTAAAAAGGGAATGAAGTTTAAAAATGGAAAGTCCTTGCTAAAATAAATACGTTGAGTCAGACTACACCAAGAATATTATGAACAGCATGACTCCCCTTTGGAAAGATAGTCTTGCATTTGCGAAAGGCCAGAGAAGGTATTCTGAGCTTATTGTGGGAATGGAGGGATTTTCGAATGAGGACAAGTTAATTGGTCTGAGCTTGTCCCATTGTCATTTTGAAGAATGAGGGAGAAATAATGAAATATCTAAGATTCTTAGTGCTCTGGATGCAAATTTGCTCACTGAGCTGGAAGGTTCGTTTTCAGACGTTTGGTCACCATTCTAGGTAACATCATCAGTGATCCTCTGGTGAAGCGCTGGTGTTATGTCCTCCTTCCTATTTGTCTGTTTCGGTTTCCTTGGGTTGGTGATGTCATTTCCTGTTCTTTTTCTCAGAGGATGGTAGATTGGCTCCAAATCAATGTGTCTGTTGATGGAGTTCCGGTTGGAATGCCATGCTTCTCGGAATTCTCGTGTGTGTCTCTGTTTGGCTTGTCCAAGGATGGATGTGTTGTCCCAATCAAAGTGGTGTCCTTTCTCATCTGAATGTGAGGATACGAGTGATAGTGGGTCATGTCTTTTGTGGCTAATTGATGTTCATGTATCCTGGTGACTAGCTTTCTGCCCGTTTGTCCAATGTAGTGTTTGTCACAGTTCTTGCAAGGTATTTTGCAAATGACGTTCATTTTGCTTGTTGTCTGTATAGGGTCTTTTAATTCATTAGCTGCTGTTTTAGTGTGTTTGTGGGTTTGTGGGCTACCGTGATGCCAAGAGTTCCGAGTAGTCTGGCAGTCATTTCCAAAATGTCTTTGATGTAGAGGAGTGTGGTTATGGTTTCTGGGCACGTTTTGTCTGAACCCAAACAAAACTTACCTGCTTCAACCACTGCGCCACCTGCACCCACTGTGTAAATACGAACACACTCACTGGGGAATCTCGATACGCACTGACTCATTATCCCACAAATCACTTACAATTATGAACACACTCCCAAAAGGCACGAAATCCTGACACTGTCCTTGGGCACACCTGAAAATTACAGTCAGTCACTGCAGACTCACTGTGGTCTCTCCGTGGAAGTCTGTTACACGGACACACTGCCCCCAGACCCATGTAAACGTGGACACCATCTTAAGTAAATGGTGACACACTGTCAGCAGCATTCTGTTAAATACACCCTGAGAGTGTCCTGGCAAATACTAACAATTTCCTTCAGAGAAGCCATAAAAACTGAGACACTTCGTGGTGATTCCTTGTAAACTCGACCACATTACATTGGAACACTTTTTAAAAAAATACTGACATATGCACAAAGATCCCCTGTAAATACTGACAGTCCCACTGAACTCAAACATCATCAGAGTCACGCTGGACCGGCTGTAAATGCTGACAGACTTACCCGCAGACCCACTGTAGATGCTGTTGTATTCCCTCTTGAACACCCAGTGATTATTGACACATTCCCCTGGATTCTCTGCAGATACTGATATACTGCCCACAGGTCCCTCAAAATTCTAACACATCGTGTGTGAATTCCCTGTCAACATTAGTCACTCCCCAGTCCCTCCCGTAAATAGTGAAACTCTCCCAGTCAGATTCCCAGAAATTGTCAGCACACTCCCGATGGATTTGTTGTAAATATTGATGCACTCTCCTGGGATTTCTGTAAAAGTCGGTCACGCTTCTTAGGAATGCCCTTTTAATATTGATGCCCTTCCCAGAAACACCCAGGAAATGCTGAAAATCCTCCCCGGGACATGCTGTAAGTACTGATGCATCCCTACTGGCACCCCTGTAAATATTAACACACTCATCCTGGATTCCCTGTGGATACTGCTTTTAGAGATACAAAGACACATATCTCAGAATTGGATTCTTCAGTCCAACCAGTCCATGCCGACCATAAACCCAAACTGAACTGGGGCCAAGCACAGGAAGGTGGGACATATCCCTCCAAATACTTCTTATTCATGTACTTACCCAATTGCCTTTTAAATGCTGTAACTGTACCCGCACCCAGTACTTCCTCCGGAAGTCCATCCCATACATGAATCCTATGTAAACAAAAACAAAATTCAATGCATTTATTATTAAAATCTTTCTCCTCTCACCTTCTGAGTATGCCCCAGCCTTGAAATCCCCACCCTCTTGAATTGAAATCTGCCATCCACCTTATCAATACCGCTCAGGATTTTTAAACCTCTGTCGTGTTACCCCTCAATCTGCTCTACACGGGATCCATTAAAATGCTGTTACGATTCCCTGTAAATACTGACGCACTCCCCAGGGATACTGTATTAATATTAGCATTCTCCCCGAACACCCCCTGTAACTAGTGATACACGACCAGGGACCCCCAAGTAAATAATGACAAAGTCCCCCTGGACCCACTGTAAATACTGAATGAATACCCCAGACACACCGCAAATACTGTCACACTCCCCAAAGACACCTTAAATACCTTTCACTCACTGTAGTGAGGACAAACTCCCCAGCAACTCCCTGGGGTACTGAAATAGTTCCGAGTGATCATTCTGTAAATAGCACTCCACACCAATCACTGGAAAAAGTCTATAGATACTGACTCATTAACCACAGGCTCACTGTGAATACTGACACACTCACTGGGAAACCTGCACAAGTACTGATTCATGCAGGACTCCGTGAAGAAATAAAAGATCGCCAATAGTAAACCATTTTGATGAACCTTGTGTTGCAGTCCAGGATTCTGCCCATCCAAAACTACTCAAAGAGACAGTTGGACTGAGTCTGTGAAAAATACACATCTAATAATCATGCCTGCGAACGGAGGTTGCTGTGTGGGGTTACTGAGATAACAAGGCGTAGAGCTGGATGAACACAGTAGGCCAAGCATCATCAGAGGAGCAGGAAAGCTGACGTTTCATGGTTTGACCGTTCTTCAGAAAATTATTTTTAGTCCTGGAATCCCATTTTGCCCCTCTTCTCTTAAAGGACATCTGACCGAAACCAACTGACCCTGATCGATGAGATAGTAGGAACCGATCCAAGGCAACTTTTACACCTCGGGTTACTCAGCACAGACAGTCTGGAGCTGAAAGACATACTCGACATTCAAATCCATTCACACACGCTCTAACCATTGGGAAGCTAATTAGCCTCAGGGGAGAACATCAAGAGCAGAGTGAAAACTACAGATTGAAGACAATGGGACTTGCAGTCAGTATAACTGCCAGCCCCGATCGTACGGGAGGAGGAATCTGAACAAAGTGCTTCCAAACACGGATCTTTCTGAACTGAAAACACCAACAGCAAGAACCTGACCCAGACCATCCAAACCAGACACCGACAACATGATCAATCACTGACTTCACCGAAGCCATGAGTCCTCAGTCACAACCTGAGGTGAAAACCCGTTCACAAACCCAAAGGTGAAGAGAATCGGGAACTCACCAAAACACACTTTAGCGCATCAGCTGACTCACCCAAACGGAAAAACCCACACAGTCCAAATCCAGGCTCTTGGTGTGGTGATCCAGAATACCACTGGGACTTCAAAACCACATTCTGGGATGGGAGCATGAACCCCAAGATCCCAAACTCTAACATCGATAGCTGTACATTGGGACCCTATTGGGAGGAATTCAGGCAGACAGTGTAAATGTTTGTTTTCTGTATGTCAGTAAATAATGTCTAATCGTGGTAATCTCTTTTCATAGTATATTGTGTTAACTTCATAGAATTTACTGAGGTACCCATTTCTCAAATTATAATTACCTCTATGCACCGAAATAAAGAGAGATTCCTTTGCCCTTAAATACCTGTCTAAAGTCTTCTCATTCACATCCCCATAAGTAGGCCCAGTGTTCACAATCAAAGGTCTGGAAGGCGCTTAAAGATCAGAAAAGTAACCGCAAACCGGAATCCGATACTAATTCTCCAAAGGCACTCTGTAAATACTCTCACACTCACTGGGGACCCTTAATAAACACTGACACCTTCCCCTAGGCGACGCCCCCACCTCCCGTAAACACTGACACCTTCCTCCAGGCACATTCCGACCCTCACCATAAACACTGACACATTTCCCCCTCAGAGTCCCCAGTAAACACTGACACATTTCCAAGGAGCTCCCTGTAAACACTGATATGGTTCCTCAGAAACATCTCTCAGGGCTGACACATTCTAGCTCCCACTTCAAATGAAAACTACAGGCACATCTATAAATGATTAAAATGAACAATCCAAATAACTGTTCAATTCTGTATGTGAGAACTGTAACTACACTTCAAGCAGTCTCGACTTCCAGTGATTTTACCTGTTCCAACGATTCACTAACTAAATCTTGTGCTGGGACTGTTCTGAGGGAAAATGTGGATTGTCTCATATATAGGAAATGTTTCTACATCGAGATTCTCTGACTCAGAATCATGAATCTGGGGTGTGATGAAGACAGGACAGTGTGAGTACAGTATGCCACATCTTGACTGTGTTAGTCACAAAAATAAATCTCTTGGTTTGAGCCCTGTTATGGTCAGTGAGGATCATTGTGATCTGATTCCTAGCATAGCAGAAAGTCTTCCTGTTCTTCAAAAAACAGTATTTTATTTTGACTATTGCAGTCTATCAGAACTCCTGCCCAGTCTCAATGATGAGCAATAGACATCAATTTATCAACGAGACACAGAAAGTGTCCTTTCTATTTCAACAGCACAATCTCAGTGCCACTATCAAACAAATGGGGAGATCATTTCTCTGCAAAAGATTTTCAGAGACTGGGTCAGGTTTACATCATTTAGCACCTACAGCCTGACTTGCAGTTTAACAACATTGTTTGTTCTGAAGAGGAGTCACATCAGGCGTGAAACTTGAACTCTGTTTTTCTCTCCACAGATGCTGCTAGATCGGCTAGGTTTCTGCAGCATTTTCTGTTTTGTTTCAATTTGCCAGCATCCACAGTTCATTTCAGTGACATCATTGTTGACTCCTTAGCACTCATCCAGTTTTTGCAACATTTTTTGATCCCCTTAGCATAGCAAACATTGCAAGCCATTTTCTGGAATATAGTCAGTGATTCAGTCCTTGAGGTGGAAATGATCACAGATTCACAGGCAATTGCGTAAAGACATTTCTGCTTATCTCAGTCACTCAGGCTGTTCTACCGCTGTGACTGATCCATTATTCTAGATTCCTAACAGCAAAGATAGCTGCCAACATTTATCCTGTCACTGTCTTTGGTAATAACATACAGTTCAAAGACAACGCTTCTTTATTCCCTCGCAATGTCAGATATTTAAATCTAGCCAACTTGTCGCACCTCAGGATAATCCGCAGTTCCCAGAATAAGTCTGCTGCCCCGTGTTACAAACACTCGTATGCTAATGTGTGCTTCCTTAAGTGAGGAAAACAAATCTGCACACATACGTGTACCTCTGGCTTCAGGGGGCTCCACAAAGTGCATTGATGGAAGTCACACTGCAATGAACACATCCTTTTTCCAGGTGTTCAAGTAACATCATGTGTAATTTGTTGACAAAAGAAATCTTGTTCCAGGGAACATAATCCCATTAATGACAGGCTGTTGCACACAGCAACATGACCCTCTCACAAATACAAGCCATCATCTTATGTTTTAAAATCAAAATATTAAGCAGAAAAAACGTCATGTTAAAAAAAAACTCACTCCTGGTCCCTATAATAAAAGAATTTGCTGATAAGATAATGCTAAAAAATGTATAATACGGTGAGACTGGGGTACGTTACTGTGGCTAACTGGTGAGACTGGCTCATAACGGCTCTTAGACTGCACACAATGAAGCAATAGATTTGTCAAATCATTGAGAAAAATAGCTCAGAAACAAAGGGTTGAATTCTCATAAAAGTGACAAACAAGATGTACCATCAGATTGACAGATAGAGATCGGAATTGTTCAGAAAATAACTTAACAGGTACACTGATTGATGGTGCATGCTAGAAACCATTCTGAGTGAAATAACTTTAGTATCTACCACTTATTCACTAAGAAATGAATCTCTGCTTCACCTAAGAAAAGCAGGTGTGGGGTTTACTGGCTGCCTGATTTGCAGACAAAGGAAACTTGATCCCAGGACTCTCAGAGAAATTACACTGTTAGTGGCAGTCCATCACACACAAGAAGAGCCTCTTGCATGGAGAATGGAACAGATTATAGTTAAACAGACAAGAATCCCAACATGAAAATCTGCCACTTATTCTGAGGTCATCTGCAAACCTACCTCCGACATGCACATCCAAATCATTTATGTAAATGACAAAAAGCAGCATCCTTTTGTCCCCGACTGTCCGTCCAAGGTTTAACTTTGATCCACATGTTGCCTGTTTGAACAACATGAACACGTGGCCAAACGACTCAGAATTTTAAACTGTCAGGTATAACTATGGATTCTTTCTTCAGTCATTGATCATTTGGCTTCCCTGTATATTTCAAGCTGCTTTGATCTGCGTATGTATAATTAGCTCCTGGGGAAAAATATCTCTTGTGTATTCTGTTGAATAAACACATGTACAACGTGTATGTCCCTTGGTCCAATTATCTGACCAAAATGTAAATATTTTAGCCAATTACAGTAATTGTCTTTTAAGTAGCTGATTCGTAATCACAAATTATTTTTTAATTATTCCTAGTACAGAACACCTTGTAAACTAAATTGATTTTCTCATCACAGCCAATATTAGATATCTAACAGTTTAGAGTGCAGTCATCCAACCGTATGTCCAATTATTGTATTGGTCGATTATAACAGTAAAACTAAAACTAAAATCTATTTTTTACTGACATCATTTCAATGCTGTATTCTTGAATTATAATGAATAGCGAAATATTTTACAAGCATTAAACAAGCTTGAGTTTTCGATACAAGAATCAATGCAAATGATCACATTGCTTATCTCATGAATTGCAGTTGGTACCTGATGATTCTTTTGCTGTGATCACATCAATAACACTTCAATAATCAGTCCACTTTTCAGCTTTACAGACAGAGAAATTCAAAGTTATTATTAAATGAAGTTTAAAAAGTCACACTTTGTTCTTCTATATTCTAATAATCACAGAATATGTTTCATTATTATCAAATTCATGAATCAGAGTAAATATGTTTCACTGTAAAATTTAATAGGCACCATGAATATCCATTCATGGTCTCAAGACCCCTCTTTTATATTTCTCCTCCGACAATATTAAACCAGTCAGTGATCAGCTGTGTCGATCCTAATCACGCAAGTATGTTTAATATTTAGTACACTTTAGGGAGACAGTAAACCCCAGACTAGCTCTTGGCAGTATAAAAATTTACAAGAGGGAGAAGGGAATTGTGCTGAATTCAGTGGACAATTGATAGACCTAGTCCACACCTGGGAGGGGTTGAGCCACTGAACAGGACATTATGGTGGAAAAGTGGGGCACGGGGAGGTGGGGGGAGGCATAAGCCGAAGGCGGCCAAAATGGATTCTGAATGGATCGTATGTACGGATGATTAAAAAAAGATGTTCAGAGTGGTGGTTGTTACAAATTGTACTGGAATTCAGAAAGAAACTGATCGCGAAGATAATCAGGATGACCCAAGCCCAAAGCAGAGAACCTGGTGGAATGGACAAAAAGAAAAATTGCAAATATGAGAAGGTGGCTGTAACTCTGACAGCCTCCATCAGAAATATGGCTAATGAGAAATGGGAACAAGCAAAGGTGGCAGCTCTCACACGAGGGCTTAAAGCGAAAGGGCATGATGATAGTTAGAGTAGGGGAGGCACCTCGTGCCCTCGTCTTCTTAGAAGGCCGTGAGGACAATGACACTGACTCAAACGAGTTGGATGACAAAACACCCACTTATGGGCAGACAGACAACAATGGGTGCGATGACCTGGAAGTATGAGAACGCAATGCCTCTGGCACCGTTGTGGATCAAAGTTAAAGCTTGGACAGACAATAGGGGACAAAAGGACTTTGTTTTTTTGTCATTTACATAAATGACGTGCACGTGAATAGAGGAGGTATGTTTGCAGATAACATCAAAAGTAGTGGTGCAGTGGAAAGTGAAGGAGTTTATCTCGAGAGTACAATAAGACCCTCATCACATGGGCCAATGAGCTGAGGGGTGGCAGATGAAGGTTAATTTGGATTATTGTGAAATAATTCGTTTTAGGAAGGCAAATCAATGCAGAAGTTATGGACTCAATCGTAAGGCCCTGGGAGTGTTACTACACAAAGAGAACTTGGAGTGCAAATTCATAGTTTCTTGAAAGTGGATTTGCAGGTAGACAAGGGAGTGAGGAAGGTATTTGGTACGTTTGCCTTTATAGGTCAGTGTCTTGAATCTAGGAATTAGTGTGTCATGTTGCAGGCACACTGGACATCGGCTAGGCCACTTTTAGAATATTGCATTCAATTCTGATCTCCCTGTTACAGGAAGGATGTTGTGAAATTTGAAAGGTTCAGAAAATATTTACAAGGACGTTGCCATGATTGGCAGGTTTGATCTGAAGGGAGAAGCTGAATAGGTTGGGGCTATTTCCCCTGGAATGTTGTACGCTGGGGGTTGGGGGGGGCGGTGCTTACGGAGGCTTATACTGTCATGACAAACATGCATTGGGTGAATAGTCAAGATCTTGTTCCAAGGGTCTGGAGTCCAAAACTGGAGGGAATAGGTTTAAGGTGAGGGGGGAAGATTTAAAAGGGATCTAAGGGGCGACATATTCACGCAGAGGGTGGTGCATGTATGTAATGAGCTGCCAGAGGAAGTGGTAGATGCTAGCTCAATTACAACATTTAGAAGTCATCTGAATGGTATATGAATAGGAGGGGTTTAAAGCGATTTGGGCCAAATGCTGGCACATGGGATGAGATGAATTTAGGATGTTTGCTTGGCATGAATGACTTGGACTGAGGGGTCTATTTCCATGCTGCACATCCCTATCACTCTGTGGCAATTGACAGAAACAAAATCCAACGTACCCATATAGATGTGACAATGACCACCCCAACCACTGAAATGAAAGGAGCTGCAGGAGGAACTGAGGAAGCGAGATGAAGTGAACCATTTCAGATGCACATTTGGAATGTGACATGTGTGAAAATGAGATAAGGATAATTCTGGGAGGTGGTCTTTGAAAACAACGAGGAACATCTTACGCTGTAGAAACCCGAACTATGACGGCCAGGACAGGGGCAGGAGGAAAAAGACAGGCTGCATCTCCAGAGTACCTACACTGTCGGGAGACTGGGACAGTCAGGCAACCTGGGGAGTTACACCTGGGACCCACTCTCAAACAGGAATATGGGTTATTATCTATCGACCCTGCAAAAGATCAAGGGCCCTCTCATTCCACCACAAAACAGTACCCCATCAAAGCTGGGGCTGAGGAGGCAGTAATTGTGATCATGAACAACTGGATGAAGGAGGTCATAGTCAGACTGACAGCATCCCAAACTAATTCACTGATGCCTGATGACTCAAACTGCCTCCCTATTGATTACACCTCCCTGAACACATCTGTCACTGAGGAGTATCCAACAGTAGCGAAATCCACACTGTAGTTAATGGATTGAAATCGCAACAGGATACTGTCTCAGTCCAGGTCCATACCTGTGGACCTGGAATCCCAGAACAGCTGTTGTTTATTCTGAGAAAAACAGTATACATGGTCACAGTTGTTTCAGCAATTCCACAATAGACCAGTCATATTCCACCAACATATGGCTCATGGAATTAGCCAAATTGATCTTACCAAGACCTCATCACCTCAATCGGTCAGAAAGAACATATCCGGATCTTCAACAGAGAATTGAATCACATCAGCCAGGCAGGGCTTAAAATTAAACCACAGAAAGTGCAGTTGGGCCAACAGGGAGGAGGGTATCTGGGATATCAGTCAGGTAGGGATTTAGGATAGTCCCAGGGGGATGAAAGAATGCAATTTTAAACTACCCAGTCACTGACCGTGAAAGGGGTAAGGCAAACTTGAGGATTGTTTAATTATTGTAGGAGTTATGCCGAAAATTTTTAGAACTAGCAGAACCATTAAAAACCCTGACATCAGCCAGGAGCCAGTGAGTCAACATATACACTGACATGCCTTATGTCTTTGGTACAGTTCATGGCCATATATTGGCCTGGCTTCAGCAAGGGTACGTCACCTTGTCTTGGGGGGCACATACAGCACGAAGAACGGATTAAAGAGTTGATGGAAGCAGCTAATTTTGTGACTGAAGCAGCAGTAATGAAGATTAGAGCTCACAGGAAAGGAGAAACCCCACAACAACAGGGCAATGAGTATGCGGGTCAGGCAGCTAAAATACTTACTGAGACAGTGCAGATATTTGAGGAAGTGGCAGTGGCAGTAGTTACTGGAGGAAAAGAAGAAAGTTTAACGACATTTCAAGAAACAGCCCCACAACACGAGAAATGTGAATGGGAAAAGGATGGGGCAATGAGAGAGCAAGATGGAGTCAGGAAGATGTAGGATCAGATCGTGCCACCACATATCCTCGGCTGGCCCATGCTGGGTGGGATAAAATGCAACATCAGATGACTCGTTGTTGGTGGTGGCCTGGAGTAGGGAACGATATAATAAAGTGTGATCAAAGACATGGAGTCTGTGCACACAGAGTCAGGGAAAACAGTCAAGATTAAATGCAGACAGCAGCCATAACACAGGGGGCTCATGGGAACAATTGCGGATGGATTCTATGGGTCCCTTACCCCCCAAAAAATGCTGAATGGGCTAAATATATAGAAACAAAAAAGTAGGAGGCGGCTATTTGGCCCTTTGAGCCTGCACAACCATACAATATGATCATGACTGATTGTGTAATCTCAGTAACCCATTCCTGCCATCGCTCCATACTCCTCCTTCCCCTTAGCCACAACGGAAACGACCAGCTCCCTCTCGAATAAATCTAATTAATTGGCCCCAACATCTTCTGTGGGAGAGAATTCCACAGGATCACAGTCGGTGAAGAAATTCTTCCTCATCTCAGTCCTGAATGTTTTTTACTTAGATTGTGACCCGCCCAGTTTTCTAGATTTCCTGATCATCCGGAACATTATTTCTGCATCTAGCCCATCCAGGGTCATTAGAATTTTATGTTTCTATGCCATCCCCCCCCGCAACCGACCCATTCTACTAAATTCCAATGAGTACACACCCAGTCGATCTAGTCTCTAACCCTGCTGTTCCAGTCTTTCCTCAGATCATAGATTTATAGAACACCTACATTCAGGATGGGTCAGTCAGCCCATCAAGGCCACATTGATGCTTCGAAGAGGGACCCAGTCCACCCTATGCCTGTAAGCCCATGATTACCACATCAACCGATTGAGCCTGCACATCCCTATCAGTAATTTAGCATGGCCGCTTCACCTGAGACTTACTGGGTGGGTGGAAGCATTTCCCTGCAGATTCTGAAAAAAGGGACTCATTTTACATGGAAAGTAATTAAACAGGTAGGTGTGCTGTTTGGGACTGAACACAAAATCGATCTCCCATACCAGCCCAAAAGTTCAAGGAGAACAAATTAACCGAACACTGAAAACTGGTCGAAGGCCCTGAAAGAGACAAGGCAAGTTTGGTTTAGTGTACACCCCACCATTCTCATTAAGCTGAGGTTAACCCCAGCAAAGCGAACGAGGCTGACCCCCTTGTGAATTTGTGACTGGACAGGCTATGCAGCTGCGAGAGGACATGGTAGGAGAACAGGCAGATATGTGCAATGGAAATGATAGGGTGAAACGATCTGTGAAAGAACTGGCAAAACAGCTACATGAGCTGAGAGGGGAAGTTGCAGACGGACAGGGAATCAGAGGTTGGGAAAAGGAGCTTAGAAACATCTGAGCTGGCATTCTTAATCCAGGACATCAGGTCCTGGTGAAAATATTATCCGATCGTGTGGCACTGCACCATGATGGGTCTGACCCTACTTGGTGATAATTACAGGTGAAATGAACACTCTTGTTGATATTAAAGCGGGGGCCAACGTGGAAGCAATGGTCCCAACTGAAGTGATGCAAAGTCCAAAAATGATCATTAACCATTACGGCAAGTTGTGTTGGGTTCCTGTCCTTTACAGGCTGGTGGTCACCTCCATCACCCAATTTGGGAATTATTCCTGGATTCTGAAAGCAACTGAACCAGAGGGAGGGAAGTTTGATTGTATATGTGGCTATGTAATGGGAATGTTAAATTGTGAATCCTGTGCAGGGCATGACCCTGGGAGCGACAGTGATGGAAATGTGTTTTATGGCAGTATGGAAAGGGAAGGGGTGAAGCTGGCTGTGGCAGGCACGCAGCGAACTGAAATAAGAATGAAAGCAAATCGATTAATATGGACCCCAATAAGTATTCCATATAATCAAGCCTGAATTATGGGATTAGTACAAAGACCAGTCAGGTTTGTGTGTGGACAAAGTGGAATGGCAATATGCTTTATGTGTCCAGAGTACTTTATGTTACCTGCAAACTGTATGCTCATGTTTCGCAATGGATTTAGTGTAGGTATGAGCCTGAAAGGGAAGAATTGAATTTGTTAGTAATTGGTTTAAACAGGCTGCGTGCTGGCCCAGTTTACACAGGGTCTAAGGATTCTCACCAAGTGCTACCAATGTCACCATTACAAGGCAAAATGTGACCATGACTCCAAGCCCGGAAACTGTAACTTTCACCTCTGAACCAAAACATTGCGAAGGCCAGCAGGATCTCTGGTCTGGGACAGTAATGGAACATACAGGACAAAGTGTGACTGTTGTGCAAGGATATAAGCTTGTGCATGTCGGTTTTGACCTGACAGGAAGTACAAGTGCTCGAGTGGTGTTCTACTACCACAGAACAATTGTCTTCCAAGCTCTTACGATTACAGCTGGGTAGGAGACGGTTTAAATCTGAGAATGGTCTGCAGGCGTTAAAAGAAAGGATCATTGGAAATAGCAAGAGCAGGTGATAGTGACAGTAAACACATTAGATAGAGAGCTACAATAGATGAGCAGTTTCAGAGTGTGCAGAAAATGCACAGAATTGTAGACAGAGGTTATAAAGATCAGGCTAAAACAGGTCATCTCGACAGAAAGACTTCCCACATTATATTAGATGCCTTTGAAATTTTGAAGCCTCTGTAAAATATGACCAATTCACTCAATGACCGACTGGCTTACACATCTCAGGAAGAACATATCATGCAGACATGCACAACCTACGGCAGTTGGCTGTTGACAATGATCAGTACGAATCTGATGAAACTGGACATGCACCAAATCGCCAACTGGGTGACCAATGAGCAATTGTGAGAATTGGTCGGACAGAACATATTCCTGGCACACCTTTGGTGTTTCACCCTTGCCAGCAGATTATTGGGCACGGAGACCATTGATGAGGAGGAATATTGTATCAAGGTAATGTTACACATCCCCAAACATGGGTCAATCATAATGTACCCCTAAAGAAGGCCCACACTATTAGGAGATACCATGAAGGGACTTGGATATCACAAAAAGACACTCCCACTCACGTGGTTATCATAAAAAAATGAAAAAGGGAATTGGTTAAACGAGGCGTCACCAAGGGGGGGATCACTGGTCATGTCGGGATGAAATGACCAAAGATTTACAGCTTGTGGTTTTGTAAGTTATGGCAACTGTACACAATCTATTATTTGCTGGTGATCAACTGGTCCTTCTTGTAGTACACCCTGGTCAGATCGATGTATTATCTAGTGATGGCAGCCAGCTATTAAAGGAAGGATCAAAGCCATGCAAGGTCAATGTTGCTGTCAACACCCAACAAAGAACATTACCATCAGTGGATAGACCGGGCCTAAGCCGGTAAGACAGGCAGTGATTCATGTTACCAACCAGCAACATGAAGTGGATTGACATTCATTACAGCCCATGGTGATGGATTTACCACTGATTCCACATGTGACTGCAGATTGGTTAAAGGCTGTGGAAGGAGCTGAAGAAGTTATTCAATGATCTGAACATACAAAAGAGATTTAAACTCCTGCAGCTCAAGCAGACAAGGAATTAAAGCAACATAACTGGATAAATCAGGCGAAGGACAGGGGACTGATTATCCAAATACACACCCATGATCCAGATCATATCCCATGTACTAGAAGGAATACAACTCAATGTTTCGGTTGCGTTCATAACACTTGTGTGTAAGAACAATGATGTACCAAAGGGCCACAGCACAGGGAAACATGGGAACTGAAGGATTTCCCCATCAGGTATAACACCAGGGAGAGTGAATATATCCCATAAGTTACATAGGCCTGCTTAGCATTTAAGTCAAGTGCTTAGAGGAGCGAGTTGCTGGTGCAGCCAATGATTAAAGTTGACTAAAAATGGCTGTTTGGGGATTTTAGCTGTCATAAAATGGTCAAAAGGAATTTCCAGATGTGCATCACAGATTTTCGCAGCTAGACCTGTACTCTCCATACAGAGATACCGCATTAGATTCTCTGTAATTTCCGTCGACAGGTAGTTCTAAACGTTCAAGCATTTTGATTGGGGACATTTTTGAAAAGCCAAGCTAAGCCACAGTCCCAAGTTTGTTCTTTAGTAAAATTTAACAAGAGAAGTCTGATCCTACAGTATTCTGAACTTTTTAGTTAGTTGTAAATTAGAAAGGCAAACAACAAACTAGTGTCAAAGAGTTACCTAAGCTTGTTGAGTAAATGTTTGTAGGCACTGAAATGAGGCCGATTTCATTTCAGGAAAGATAAAGTATGAAATGGTGTAAACAGAACATCGAAAAAGCAATATAGCCAGGAGTGGGGACAAATGACGGCTGTAAAAATGCAGTAATTAGGACTGCAGAGAGGTAACCATCCAGTGATCAGTGGAAAAGTGACAGAGACAGATTGCAAAATAGAGTGAAGATGCAGTTATGTCACCTAGAAATTTGAAGAATATAAACAAGTTTCTTTTAATGACTCGGTAAATTTGTGAAGACATTAAATTTCACTTATCTGTGGAATTCGAATAGAGGCTGCCTCACTAAGTAAAGAAAATTAGTGATGCAGAATGTTTAGAGAAGAGATAGTAAAGATTTATCCATGAGTTACATACTGATTCAAAACTCACTGGCCAATCTGTCAGCTCTCACAGAATTGTAGTAACCTTAAATTAGAGTTTATTTTAAAGAACTTACAATAAGTAGTAGAAATTAATATCATTTCTAATCTTATGAATTCGGGTCAACAGTGAAAATAAAGCCCAACACAAAGTTTGGAGGCCATTCGTAATTAATGTGGTGCAGCTGGTAAATGTTTGGGAAGGAGTATTAAACTGTCAGGATTGAAATGTGATTTAACAACAGGTATTCTAAAGGCAAATAATAAAGGAATCAGGTAAACATCAACATACTGTGGGAGCACCACGTTCTGTAGAGCCATTAACCATGTGTTTACTGGACTGGACGTATCGTTTAGGCAAATGTGGCTAACAGTTACACTACACGTTACAATAATGACATACAATGTTAATGTATGAGAATGCTGCACTTGGTTTGGGGGTGAGGGTGTGATAGCGCACCAGAAGCTCACCCACAATGCTTTGCTAAGGAGCTGTGCATAAAGGTTGCCCGTGCTGCTGAACACAGAACAGAAGGCTCGTGTTTGATATTTCACCCGTCAACAGTTGTGGAGTATATTTTTATGACTGGAGGTCAGGGGCTAGTGCTGTCCCACAACGATCAGCGCTGAGACCACACATAACTATGAAGTGATGCATTCTGGGAGGTCAATTGCAAGGGGAGTGTAGACAATAAATGGATGAACCCTGAGTAGCACTGCTTCACAGACGTATCTTCAGGTCTAAGTCCATAGCTCTCTGATAGTGGCAGCGCATGTGCATAAAGTGGTAACGGAGGATACCAGCATGCTTGCTTTCTTCTGTCAGGGGGCTGATTATAAAGTTGTAATTTGGCCACCTTTGGAGTGACGTGTGCAGCTTCGATCACGACATTACCGGAAGGGTGCGGAGGCTTTGGAGAGGTTGCAGAAGAGGTTTATGAGGATTTTGCCTGGCTTGGACAAACTTGGATTGTTATCACTGCACAGTGTCAACGGCTGATGGGCGACCTGAGAGGGAGAGTGGATAGTCTGAGCATTTTTCCTCGGGTGAAAAATGACAAATTCTGGGGGCAATACGATGAAGGTGAGAGGGGGAAAAGTTTATAGGTGGTGTGTGTGGCACGTTTCTTAGACAGAAGTTGATAGGTGGCCACAATGTACGCTCTTGGGAGGTGATAGAAGCAGAAACGATCAATCACAACATTTAAGAGGTATTTAGGCAGACATATGAACAGGCAGGGAAGAAAGCGATATAGATCACGTACAGGCAGCTTGCCATTCTGAAGTAATACATCAATATTAGAATAGACGTGGTGGGCCAAAGGGCTTCTTCCGGTGATGTACTGTCCTGTTTATTACATGGCAGGAATAGTGGAGCCACAGTTAATATTTTGAGTAGAAAACATTTCTTCTTTAGAACACACTGAGTTTACGCATTTTGAGGGAAACAACGTGGAAGGGGAATGTATATTTGAATGGCACAAATGCAAAGAACAGGGAGCGGGGACTTACTAAGTACAAATCTTTAATCGGAGAGAGGAAATAATCAAAATACATTGAGAAAACAGTATGGGATCTTGGGCTTCATTAATGGAACCAGCAGCTTCATCAGAGTCCGACATGTGTTCAGCTCTACAACCCAGCAGGATCGATCAGATAGCTGAGTGACTGTTAGGATAAGTAAGAAAGTATCCAGAATTATTGTTGTAGGGGGCTGTCCTGTCAGAGGCTTAAAACAGGAGATTCTGTGGCAGTGAGTGTAAGTTTAGGATGGTTTGTTAATTGCCTGGTGCTAGGATTAAGGACGTCTCTAAACATTTCAAGTCTCTTGTGGCAGGTGAGATTGAGAGGCCAGAAGTTATTGTACACAGTGATAGCAATGACATTTTTCAGGGAAAAGATTAAAGCAGTACGAAGTGACAGGTTAGGTGAAATATTTTTTGAAAAAAAACTTGACAATTAGTACTTTCTTGTTTACTCCCAGTGCCAAACGAGGTAGGGAGATCAAGGTTAAAGGAGACAAATTGATGGTGAAGAGCTGGTGTATTGTCCAGGGATTCAGGTTTTTGAATAATTCGAATGGCTTTTGGGATAGAAAAGGCATGTTCCAAAAGAATGGATCTGACATGAACTGGAAAGGGATCAATATCTTAGCAAGGAGTTTTGCTCATTCCATTGAAGGACACTTTATACTGACAGAGAGGGGGAGTGGGGGAATTATATGTAGCAGTGTAAACAGAAGGATTGATGAGGAAGGTTCTGAATGTGAGGAGAGCACAGCAATTACAAAAGAAAGAGGAGAGATTCAGAGTATGTGGTAACTCTGAAGAACTTTTCTTTTCAATGCAAGGAGTCTTAAAGATAAGGCTGATGAACTCATGGCTATGACAGAAACTTGTCTGTGAGATGGACAAAACAAGCAGGTGTGTGTGTGTGTGTGTGTGTGTGTGTGTGTGTGTGTGTGTGTTTTTCATTAAGGCATACATAACTGCTTTAACTAGGGAAAATATTTCTGAAAAATCATCCACTCGCCCTCTGAATGAATAAAGAAAGGGAAGATCACTTTGATGGGAAAGCTCCCCAGTAGTAAGAGAGAAATTGAGAAACAAATAGGCAGGAGACCTCAGATACATATACATATATATGTGTGTACTAACGTTGTAATAATGACGGATTTTAAGTTTCCAAATATTGACTGAGACTACGATACTGTTAAAGGCTTGGTTTATGATAAATTTGTCAAATGTGTTTAAAACAGTCTTCTTTGTGAATATGTGGATGCTCTTACAAGAGGAGGAGCAGAACTCGACTTCTTTTGGGCAATAAGGCAGGGAAAGTTACTGAAATAAATGTGGCAGAACACTTTGGGTCTCGTGATCATAATTCTATTAGTTTCAAAATGGTTATGGAAAAGGATAAGCCTTCCATAAATGTTAGAGTTTTGAATTGGAGTAAAGCAAATTTTAATGGTATGAGACAAGAACTTACAAAAGTTGATCGGAGTAGACTGTTCACAGGCAAAAGGACGTTTGACAAGTGGGAGACTTTCAAGAGTGTGAAGACGAGAGTTCCTGTTAGAATGCTGGGTAAGACTGGTAAGATTAAGGAACAACAGGAGAAGAAGGATGTTGAAGTTCTAGTTGAGAATAAAAGAGAATCTTATTTCTGACATAGACAACTTGATTCAATTGAATCTCTTAATCAATATAATGTATGGTATTGTTAAGAGACAAATCGAGAAAGCAAAGAGGGGGATATGAGAAACTTTGGCAGATGATGTAAAGGATTAATCCACAGAGATTCTACAAATACTTCAAGAGCAAGAGGGTAACCAGAGACGGGGCAGGGCCTTTTCAAGATCAAACACCTCATTTTTGTGTTGAACCACAGGAGATGGGAGAGGTACTAAATGTATATTTCTTGCCAGCTTTTACTGTGGAAAAAGAAATGGTGTCGAGAATGCAGAGAAATAATCTTTGATGTTTACAAAACTTCATGTGAAAAAAAAAATCAGAGCAAGTTTGGGAGATCATGGAGAATATTAAGGTAGATAAATCTCTGGGACCTGATCCATTGTATCCCAGAATGTGTGGGAAATAAGGGAGGAAATTACGAGAGCCTTTGCCAAAATACTTGCATCGTCTGTAAGTAAAGGTGAAGTACTTGAAGACTGGAGGGTGGTTAGTGTTAAAACTTGGTTTATGAAAGTTTGTATGGTGAAACTGGGGAACTATAGACCTGTGAGACCGACTTAAGTTGTGGGTACATTGTTGAAGGTGAATATAAAAGATAGGATTCATGGACATTTAGAGGCAAAAATTGATGAGGGATAGTCAGCATGGGGTTTTGTGAAGAAAACCGTGTATCACAAACTTGATTTTTTTTGAGGAAGTTACCAAAACGGTGGTTAATGGCAGAGCAGTAGACAAGGTTCTGCACGTTAGATTAATTAGTAAAGTTAGGATTCAGGATCAGCTATTCAATCAAATATGTAATTGGTTTAATGGCAGCTGCCAGAGAGTAATGGCAGAGGGTTGCTTTTCAGACTGGAGGCCTGCTCCACCAGGATCGGTTCTCGGATCCTCTTTTGTAATTTTATATCAATTATTTGGATGAGAATATAGAAGTTATGGTTAGTAAGTTTATGGATTACACTGAAATCAGTGGCATAACAGACAGTGAAGAAGGTTATCTAAGATTATACAGGGATCTTGATTAAATGGGCTCAAAAAATGGCAGATACCATTCAATCTAAATAAATGAGAGGCATTGAATTTTGGTGTAACAAACAAGGGCAGGACTTATACAATTCACGGTACGGCCTTGGGTAGTATTTTAGAACAGGGGACCTAGGGGTGCAGGTACTTCTTTAAAAAAAGTTTGCATCACATATACACACAGGGTGGTTAAAAAGGCATTTGGCATGCTTGCCTTCATTGCTCAGTCCTTTCAGTAGAAGAGTTGGGATGTTATCTTGAGGTTGTCCAGGACATTGGTGAGGCCTTTTCTGGAATACTGTGCCCAGTTCTGGTTGCCCAGTTATAGGAAGGATATGATCAAACTGCACACTATTCAGAAGCGACTTACCAGGATGTTGCCTGGTATGGAAGGTTTGAGTTATAAAGATAGGCTGGCACTTTCTTCATTGGCGTGTAGGAGGTTGAAAGGCCACTATAATTTTATAAAATAATGAGAGCTATAGATAAAGTTGATGGTAGTAGTCTTTCCATGGGGAATTTCAAAACCAGGGGGCATAATTTTAAGGTGAGAGGAGAAAGATTTTTTTTTAAATACAAGGCATTTTTTTGAAACACAGAGTGGTTTCTGTGTGAAATGAACTGCCTAAGGATGTGGTTGATGCAAGTATAATTACAACATTTAAAAGGCATTTGGAAAGATACATTAATGGGAAAAGTTTGAATGGATCAGGAGCAGGCAGATGGAACTTGTTCAGTTTGGGGTAATGGTCAGCATGGACAGGCTGGACTGAAGGGTCTGTTTCTATGCTGTATGGCTCTGACTTTAAGATAATAGAGGTAATGAGGACACACTCACTGAAAAAATGCTGAACCTTGATAAAGCTCTGGTGAGGTCACAGTCAATCACTGCATCCAACTCTGCTCAGGAAGGATACGAGGGCCCTTTAAAGTGTGGAGTACAGATTTACTGTGGTAGTTCAATGAGAAAGAAAACGTTTCCAACCCCCAGGTCCTCAGTGCAAAGCATTCTGTCCTAAACACGCGGGACATTTGGGCCAATATTCTGGCGGCAACCTGGGCCTCTCGCCACCTGAAGCCTGCAGCCCTTTTCAGTTTACTGAAAATGCATGACCAAGATGATCTAATTCGGATCTACAGTTGTACACAAGCGGTGATAAAGTCTCCCAGACCACACTAACCTTCACTGTTTCCCCAATCTCTTATTCTTTGTTCCTTTACCTGCTCCCACAAAACCTACATTTCCCGTTTACGTCATTCAAAATGACGCTGCACCTGCGTGCAAACACCGGTCGGCATGTTGCTGTTCTAAGGAAGGATCACCGGACACGAAACGTTAACTCTGATTTTTTTTTTACTTTCTTCACAGATGCTGCCAGACCTGGTGAGCTTTTCCAGGAACTTCTGTTTTTGTTCCTAATTTACAGCATCCGCAGTTGTTTCGGTTAAGATTGATCACGTGTCGCCGCACGGCCCCGCCCCTTCCTGTTTCCGATTGGTTGGAGGACCGACTTCTCCAGCTCTCTCCTCTACCCCCGCCCCGTCCTTTCTATTGGCCCGAAGCCGTTGTCAATCACGCGTGCGCTGTGTTTGGGAGGGGAGAAGTATGCTTCGTGATTCGCGTTTCTCCTGCATGGAAATACGGGTTGGGTGAAGTAAATGATGCCTTTGGTTTGTTTGGATGCAGACATAGAGTTGTGCTGCATGGACGCAGACCTTTCAATCAACTCATTCATGCCAATCAGATATCCTAAATTAAAATACCCCTCTTTGGCCCACAACGAAACCCTTACTCCTTATGTACCCATCCAGATGCCTTTTGAATGTACTTGCCTCAGCTTCTACCATGTCCCCGCTAGCTCACTTCATACACACACCACTTTCTGCATGGAAACATTGCCTTGTGCCCCATATATTTACTTCCCCTTCACCTTTAAACATATACACTCTTGTTTTGGACTCCCTCACCCCATGGAAAGGGCCTTGTTTATTTACCCTATCCATGCCCCTCATGATTTTGTAGACCTCTATTAGATCACCCCGCAGCCTTTGACGCCTCTCTGACAAATACACTCCACCAACCCAGGCTATTCAGTCTTTCCCTATTGCTTAAGCCTCGCAACTTTGGCAACATCATTGTTTTTATTTTTCTCAAACCTTTCAAGTTTCACTCAACATCCTGCCTGCAGCAGGGAGACCAAAAGTGCAAACAGTATTCCAGAAGTGGACTAACCAATGTGCCGTGAAGCAGCAACACGACCTGCCAAATGTTATACTCAATGCAATGACGAATAAAAGCAAGGGCAGCAAACGCCTTCTTCACTATACTGCCCTTAGGTTCATCTGAAGCAATCGTCTCAGGCATTTGGTCTTCAGAATTACGAACGTCATCTTTAATGCCAAGCATGGTCCAGTCACTTGTTAGCTTAATCCTTTATCATCATTAATTTAAGTTGCATTAGTGTTCCATGATGTCATGCAAATTTAAGTGAGTCATTTTGTGATATCAAACCACAGCCTTGTGCCAAACATCAACATGATTCAGCGTACATACTCTTGAGTTTAAGGTTAATTTCAGTATTGCACCTCGGAATTCAAAGTGCTTTTGCAAAGTTAATTGTAATTCAGAATTCACAGCGAATGTAAAAAACATGTGAATAATATGATTGGTATCCAACAATCATAATTATTAAAAACTTACGTTCCATTTTTTTCATGCCATTTTATCAAATGTATTATCAGGTATGAAGATGCAACATGAATGTTGGAAATTTGTCTAATGCAGAGCCTGACTAAAGTCTGAGACTTTAGAAAATGTGTATGCAGTCTAAAAACAGTTTCTGGCTCAACCTTCACATGAATTGAAGTTGCATCATTCGAATGGGCTGTAGTTCCCACAGTCACAAGTTTAGTGTAAGTTGTCATCTCCATTAGTTAGGTAATGTATGTTTTGTTGATGTGCAGCTGTGCATAACTGAACTGCATTTGTGATATACACATATATATGCATATATATGAAATATACATGTATGTGCATACATATACACACATACATATACACAAGGCTTTTTTAAAGAATAAAGTAAATTTTTGAAAAAGGTAAAGGTTTGCAGCAGATTGGCGACATTGAGGTAACTGCTCCCCAAGGGAAAAGTGATGGAGGACACAGGGAATTCGTTCTCTCCACAACCAAATCAACTGAGAAAAATTGGTTTAGGGGAGTGATGTTGAAGGATCCTTGAGAAGATGCTTCAGTGCATATTGGTCTTGGTAAAAACCATTGTTGCTTTCCATCAGCAGTGAAGGAAGACAATGTTGAAGGTCATCATTGGAGTCTTAATCACAGAATTGATGCAGCACACAAGGAAACCATTTGACCATAATATCTGCACTAGCCTTCAGAATGAGAATATCCCACTCAATGCCATTTTCCCACTAACCCTGTACATTGCTCCTTTGCAGCTAATGGTCTAATTCCCTGACTGAATAATTTGATTCATGAACAAAAATTATGGTCTGCTTTGTGCAGGATGGATTTGAGTTGCTTAGTATTTTTGGAGTTGCACTAATCCAGGCAAGTGGGGAGTATTCCATCACATTGCTGACACATACCTTGTCGATGGTGGGCAGACTGGGAAGTCACTGAAAATTTCCTAGCCTCTGACCTATTGTCGTCACAAAGTTTATATGGCTGGTTATGTTCACTATGTGGTCGAAGAAAACACCAAGATGTTGATATTGCAGGATGCAATGATGAAAATGCCTTTGAATGTCAATGCAAGCTCCTTAAATTCATTCCTGTTGTAGATGACTATTGCCTGGCAATTTCCTGTAATCATTCCAAGACTGGATCTTGTCAAAGTCTTGCTCTACATGGATATAGAACATTTTTGTGATTGAGGCGAACTGAATAGCCTGATATATTGTACAATCATCAGGGAATGTCTCCATTTATGGCCTTCTGAAATAGGCAAGGTCGTTGATGAAACAGCTGAATGTCAGTGGGCCGAAGACACCACCCTGAAGAATTCTTACAGTGATGCCTTAGGTCTGAGATGATTGGACACTAGTAAGCAGAGCCATCTTCCTTTTTCTTTAGGAGTACTCCAACCAATGTAACATTTTCACACTAATTCAAATTTTGGTCCTTGATAAGACACTCCATCCAATCCTTCCTTGATATCACAGGCAAACATTTCCCAGTTTGCTCCCAGTCTGATGACAATGGTATGCAGTGAGTTGAAATGAAAGTTTGAACCAAGTCCTTTAGTCAGAGTACCTGAATGTTCTCTCCCCATTGTGAAAGTCCTGGTCCATCTGCGGATTGACTTACTGTGACTCCCTCCCTGCAGCCAAAGCAGAATTCCCACTGTGACTATGTCAGTGAATTCCCAGTTCAGATGGGAACGCGAATCTCTTTCCACATTCCTTACATTTCCATATTTTCTCTGAGTCAACAGCACATTTATGTTCTGATCGGTTTCATGATCGGCTGAATCCTTGTCCAAACGTAGAACACGTGTATGCCTTCTCTCCAGAGTGAACAGTGCTATTTCCTTTAATGTTCAAAATCCAGGAATATTCAGGTTTCCATGAATTGGTTGTCAGTCAGATTCTGATCTGCTGTTTGGTCTGAGTTTCCCAACTGCACATCCAATCATGGAATCCTTACAATGCAGAAAGAGGTCATTTGGCCAATCAAGATTGCACCAACCCGTCGAGAAGCATCCGACGAAGATCCATTGCCTAACCTCTTCACATAGCCCTACTTTCCCATGCTTAAACCACCTAAAATATACATCCCTGGAATCAATGTAGAATTTAGCATGGCCAATCCACTGACCTGCACATTTCTGATTTGTGGGAACAGCCCACGCAGGCATGGGGTGAGTGTGACAAGTCCACACAGTCAGCCGAGTTAGGATCGAAGCCGGGTCCCTGGCTGTCTGAGGCAGCAAGGCAAAACGTTGAAACGCCGTGCTGCCTCCCTCTAATATTCTGTGCAGCCTAATGATCTGAAATTTTTTAAAAACTAGAAAAAGGAATGCAAGAGAGCACACAAAAGCAAAGGACAGGTTGAGAAATGGAGTTGAATGAAACTGGATATTTGTGGGGCTGGGCGTCATGAAATTTGTCGTGAAAGCTGCTGGATTGTCATTCAAAACACAGCTCGTTCACTCCCATTGGTTGGAGAACCAGCCGCTCCCGCGCGGCCATACAGTCCCACCTCTCCTTCACTCCCATTGGTTGGGCTAATTGATTGATAACCTTCTCTGCAGATCCAGCAGCACGGTTTGCAATCGCTTTGAGCATGTGCTCCCCACACAGGAAGCCAACTACTGTACTGAGAGCGGTTTCTGTGCCTTTTGGAATTGTGGGTTTTTCTGCATCCATCAGCCAGTATAACGTGGAATTTGCATCTTAAGCTAGAAAATGGATAGATAGCGTTACAGCATTATTCAGGTGAAGGTCTCTCTCCAAACAAAGGCATTTTTGAAGCTGTTGGCCAATTATCAATAACAGAGCAAACGTTTGCTGGAACAGTAAAAAGAAATTGCCAGGGAAATGCTGGAGGTGTGGCTGCATCAGAACAGAGAAAGAAGTTACAATTTCAAATTCAGTGGCTCTTTGTCAGAAATGAAATTGTTTCAGTTTATTACAGTAGCTGTTCTGCTCCAGCTCGTATTTTGGTCAGAGCTTGATTTTTGACCCAGAATTCCACACGAGTCAGGATGCTGTTGATCTTCATTAGCAGAATACCAACCCACTTAGATATTTCACATTTTGAAAAGCATTGTCCATCCATACTCACCCTTTCTCTGGTCAACAGACTCGAAACGTTTACTCTGACTCTTCTTCACAGAGGCTGCCAAACCTGGTCAGCTTTTCCAGCAACTTGTTTTTGTTCCTGATTTATGGCATCTGCAGTTCTTTAGATTTTTGCGAAGGATCACTGGACCTAAAATGTTAGCTCTGACTTCTTTTTCTTCTTCACAGATGCTGCCAGGCTTGCTGAACTATTCCAGCAACTTTTTCTTTTTGTTCCTGATTTACAGCATCCACAGTTCCTCCAGTTTTTTTTTTTTTTAAATTATTTTGCATTATATCTGTTCTCTATCTATCTTCTACCCTCCACACAGTTTCCATTTATGTTTACTGAGGATTTCCTATTAGTACCAAGGACTGTGATCGAATCGGGGAGGTGGTTACACTCCAACGACATCGCAATCATCTCCCAACTGAGAAAGAGCTCGAAAATTAATCACAGTTTCTGAGGAGGCTAACAATTACAGACAAATTAAATGATTTAGGCAATTTTTAGGATGAGTGAGCTGGAAAACACTGCCGATGGTTTAAATCTGAAAGACTAATCGTGAATTTGAGTGACAATCAGCAAATCAGGACACAGTCTGATGCACCTCTCCCCCGACTCCAACAAGATGACCAGAGGAATGGGGAGGATTTTCTTTCATTAAACTGCGAGACAGGGGCCACTGCAGGAGGTTGGAATCACTAGGAAGTGAGCAATGGGAAAAAAAAGCACATGACTGGCTCAGAGAAAGAAGATCTCACAGTGAGGTATTGAGGTACTCACTTTGAACTATCCCAATCCTCGGCATGGCTGCATTCAGGATCTGGAAGTTGTGAGATGGAGGTTTGCTCTGAACTGGGCGGGAATTCGGGTGTGAGTGACAGGTCTGTGGGGATATTGAGCCTGAGACTTCGAATTGGTGAGCGTTTCTGAACTGTCTGGCCCTGTACTGGTCGGGTTGATGGATTCCAGTTGTCTGCAAGTGTTAGATTTATTTCATTCCTCATTTTTCTTGCCGTTTCTCCCATTACCACTTACAGGATGCAGACTTGGGGTCTCCAGCGAATGACGGACTATGGCCTAGCTCAGCGTTGATTTGGGTGTGCAGGAAGTATTTGTTGGCAATAACAGATCCTCCTCCCCAGAATGTCTGGCAGGGTAGAATCGAATCACTCTCCATCAGCAAGGAACCACACAGCCCGCAAAGTTTGGGGTTAGTTTCTTTGGAGCAGAGAGAAGTGAGAGGAGACATAATTGAGATGTTTAAAAGTGATGAGGGACATAGACAGAAGAGGCAGCACGAATAGCTCCCCTTGTTGGAGGGTTCAATGACTGGGGGTATGAACTGAAGTAAAGGACTGAAAGTTTAGCAAACGTGGGAGACTTTTTTTTTCACCCGAAGTGTATGGGAATCTGGAACTCATTGCCTGCAAGTGTGGTAGGTGCAGAAATCCTCAGTACACTTAAGAAGTATTCAGGTATATACTTGAAATACCAAAGAATTGGCAGCGGGTCAGGTGCTGGAAAAAGGATTAGAGCAGTTAGTCTGTTGGTGTTTTGACTGGGACAGACTCAATGGGTCGAAGGGTCCCTTTTGTGGCTCTGGATTTGTGGACCATGAATCCAGCCACGTCTGTGGGAACAGAAACTGGGTGAATGTTCAGGCCAGTGAACAAGGAGTGGAGGGTGACAGTGAACAAAAGGAATGAGTGGGTGAAGAGCAGGAATTATTGACTGACAAAAGGGTTCACGTTGCAAAATCAGAGGGGATGATGGTGCAGAAGGAAAGAGATAAAAGAAGTGTCCAGATGACGTGTGACTAGGCCGTGAGCAATCCCGAATGCAAATTAAAGACAATCAGTGAGAAAACATAAAGAAAAGGACAAGATGAAAACCATTGAGACTGAGGTGAGAAGATTTTCTTTTAACCCAGAGAATGGCGAGTGTGTGAAATTCTTTGCAACAGGACGTGGCTGAGTCGAATACATTCACTGTTTTCCAGGGGGAGTTAGGTACAGTTCTGGAGGCCAAAGGAATCGAAGGATATGGGGTTCCTGACCTGGACGATCAGCCAGAATCATACTGGTGAGCAGAACAGGCATGAAGGGATGAGTGGTCTGTACTTGCTGCTAGTTTTGAAGTTTCTATGACTACCACAGAAATGGAGAAGAGCGGCCAGAATAAGTAGGGGGGGGGGGGCGGGAGCAACAGCATAATGTATAACTCACTGGGAATGGAGAAATGGGAACAATCCAGAGAATGAGTACAGAACAGTTGTTGTTGTTCTGCACCAGAAATGCCCAGACTGAGTCTGCACACCAAGGCCCATCAGGTATCTACAGTCTGTGTTTACAGGGCCATGGGGATGGTGAGGGAGGGTCAATTTGGGATAAGAAACAGGGCAGGAGATTATCCAACACCTATTCCCCCCCACTCCTCCGTCCCACCTAACTGGTTACAGACGCTCATCTTGGTCTGACCCACTCCTGAACAGAACTGGGTCAAGCTTCAGGAAGTTGCCAGCTGACAAATGGCTCAGTCAGCTGGGCGGGGTTGAAGTGGTTCCAGGAACAGGTTTTGAGCGATATAAGTGTAGGCATCTTCCCTGCTCCTCTTCCTCCTCCTCTCATGGCTCTTTTACTGGAGCTGTGTTGGTAAGCGTTTCTAAACTCCATTCTTTCTGCATCCTTCTAATGTACCTGTAGGTGGTCACTGTGAGTAATAGAATTTTAAACGGGTGATGTTTTATCAATGTTTCTTCTGCAGTTATTGTAACAAATCTTTAAAAATAAATGAACTGCTAACTCCATTTTACTCCACTAGCTATTTTTTTAAAATAAAACTCCATTCTTGAATGAGGACAAG
This sequence comes from Stegostoma tigrinum, assembly GCF_030684315.1. NCBI lineage: Eukaryota > Metazoa > Chordata > Chondrichthyes > Orectolobiformes > Stegostomatidae > Stegostoma > Stegostoma tigrinum. The sequence continues at coordinate 4,170,862 of NW_026728419.1, read as the reverse complement.
TTTAAGGAGCAAGAGATCAGGGAATATGGTCAATCCCCAGAAGTCTGTGAGCAGGTAAGAGCGGACCACGTGAACCATGAGCATCCATATGCATTCTTTCTGAGAATTCTCACACCGTAATGATGAACGAACACTGATAGGTGTATAAGTTACCCAACAAAATTGACATTTATGTAGCAATCTCAGTACAACGAAATGCTCTCTGGAAATTCACAGACATATGATATCGCAGGATTTGCCACCAAGAGACATAAAGCTGATGATCAAGAACTTTGTTACATGTATCAGCTTTTGAAGGGCAATTTTGAAAAGGAGGGAGAGTTGGAGACGTTTGAGGAGGCAACTACAGAACTTGAGACTGAAGTTCGAGGTTATTAATGGGCGGAAAAGGACAATTTCAGATGCTGCCAGAACTGCTGAGTATTTACAGCATTTTGTTTCTTCATCTATTCTTAGTTCTGAGGAGTAAAGGGATCAAATTGTATGGGCAGAAAGCTCGTTGGCTCCCGAATCTCCCACCTCTGTAGTTTTGTGTAAATACTTTTTGATTTTTATGGTACTCATACATTTTACATTTTAATTTTTTCCCCATGTCTTGGCTTCACAAATGGCCAGATTAATTTCTCTCAATTTCGCAACACGTGTGTGTTCTTCTGTTTTCTCCTGTCTTTTTCTTTTCTGTTTGAAAGGTTGGTTTGCAATTTAAGATGCAGATGAAACCATATCCAGATCTGACAGTCTCTGCCTTTATCATAAACAAATTGTTAAAAGGTTTTGAACACTGAAGGAAGAAACAGCATTCGTACTGGGGAGAAGCACACGTTTTCTCTCTGTGTGGAAGAGTCTGTGAAGATTAATCGAAAATGTCAAAACACCAATGCAGCCACAGTGGAGAGAGTGTGGAATTTTTTTTCCACTCATCACAGCTGAAAGCTCACCAACTCAAATCGTGAATTTGAAGGCAGGAATCTGGAATTGTTGTAAAATGGGTCAAGAGTGCATGGCCTAATTAAGAGGTAAAGTGCTTTTCTTAGCTTAGAGATTTAGACAGAGAGAGAAAAAAATGTGTCTGCATGTAACTGATGATGCACAGCCAGTTCTAAAACGGAAACGTGTATCAATTAACTGTGAAATAGGAAACCTTAGGCTTGATTTGATGTTTTGGCAACGAGCTGGAATCAGCCAATTAATTTAAACCAGTGGGGAGTGCTGTCCATTTTATCCTTTGCATTTCTGCTTCTGCAATCAGTCCTGATTGTTTATTTTTGCATATGTTGTTATTGAAGGTGAAGTGTGTTGTGAGGCACAGATCTAGTAGTTTCATGCTGGTTTCTTTATTGAGGTTGTTGGTCCCCTGGGTTGCCTGTCCACTTTATCATCTTCTATCCTGGTGTCCTTAATGATATTGAGGAATTCCTGGGATGAGTGAATGAGTGGGTAGCATTGCCCACAAAGTATTTCAATTTGTTGTAGTTCATTGGCAAGTCTATATGTTGGTGTGCCTGATAATGGGACAATGGGTCTGAGAGGGACCCCTGGTTTGTGTACCTTGGGGTGTCCATAGAATCGGGATGTGTTGGATCCCTCTGCCTTCATTTTTTTTTGGTAGTATGCCTTGTTGATGTCTCCAAAGTTGTGTAATTTGTTCAGAGTAATTGTAATCCAGTTCCCGAACGGTGATGCAATTGTATTACTGTTTAAAGTGGGCATGCACATATTATTGATGAAAGATACTAACTCATTCAGTATAGAATCTCCGTGTAGATAATTGAGAAACAAGGAAATAAGAGTGTTATATGGAGCACCAAACTGTAGTGGTGATGTTGAGATGGCTTTAAGCAGGAAATCAGAGATGCATGTGGTAAAACAATATCTATCGTTGTGAGAGATGTTACTCTTCATACAGATATGGTGAATAAAAATAGCCACAATACCATGGAGGGCCAATTAGTATAGTGTGTACAGGATGGTTTTCTTGATGAATAGTTTGTGGAACCAACGAGTGAAAAGAACATTTAGATTGGGGTATTTAAACAATGAGAAATGAATAATCGACAATGTCATCGTGAAAGACCATTTGGGGATGAATGACCGTAAAATAACAGAATTCTTCATGAGGTTGGGTATAATGGATTGAGACATGTTTCTCACATGATAGTGTTACAACAATGGCAAACATTCACAGAGCGAATCAGTGAACGACAAAAAATGTCATTCCTGTATGCTGCAAGAGGACAAGGAAAAGAACTGCCAAACCATGGCGTAAGTGGCAAGTTATAGTCAATGTTAGATGCAAAAAAAGGCATTCAGATTGGCAAGCAAACAAATAGATCTCAGAATTGGGAACGGGTTAGAAGTCAGCAAAGGAGGACCAAGAGATTAAATAAAAAGGGGAAGTTGAGTATGAGAGTAAACTTGCAGGCATGTAACAACTGAAGGGAAACATTCTGTGTGTATATAAAGGGGAAAGGATTTGTTTTAACGAATATAGGTCTATTCCAGTCAGAAACGGGGGAATTTATAATGGCACAAGAAATGATTTTAGACAAATTGATGGGATCAAAAGCTGGTACATTCCCAGTTGACTGAAAGAAGGGGTCTTCAAAATAATGGATGCATTGCTGGCTATCTTCCACAATTTCTTTGACACTTTGACAGTCCCTCCAGACTACAGGGTAGTTACTGTAATCATAAGATTTAAAAGGGAAGAGAAAAACCCTTTAATTATGGGCCAGTGAGTTTGAGAGAAATCTTATGGAACATGCACAATTCCATGACCAAGAATTTTGGAGCACATTACGCAGAATACAATAACACAAGCAAACAGTCTCCATAGATTTGCAAAAGCGAAATCATTCTTGACAAATCTGATGACTGCCTTTCAGGATGTCACGAGTAGAGTCGATCATGATGACCCAGTAGATGTGTTTCTTAGGTTTTATGAAGACCTTTGAAGAAGCGATCAGAGATTAATGTGTACGGTTGAAATGCACCGGATTGGGGTGAGTGTATTGAGTTGGTCACGAAACTGGTCAGCACGTAGTCAACGTGGATTCAAAGTAAATGTGTCTTTTGCCCAATGGCAGACAGTAACGAGTCGGGTATAACGGGATCTGTTCTTGAACCCCAGCTGTTCGCAATGGCAGACAGTCACTAGTGGGGTATAACAGGGGCCTGTTCTTGAACCCCAGCTGTTCACAATGTCAGACAGTAACTAGTGGGGCAAAACAGGGGTCTGTTCTTGAACCCCAGCTGTTCACAATGTCAGACAGTAACTAGTGCGGCAAAACAGGGGTCTGTTCTTGAACCCCAGCTGTTCACAATGTCAGACAGTCACTAGTGGGGTATAACAGGGGTCTGTTCTTGAACACCAGCTGTTCACAATGTCAGACAGTAACTAGTGGGGCAAAACAGGGGTCTGTTCTTGAACCCCAGCTGTTCACAATGTCAGACAGTAACTAGTGGGGTATAACGGGATCTGTTCTTGAACCCCAGCTGTTCACAATGGCAGACAGTCACTAGTGGGGTATAACAGGGGCCTGTTCTTGAACCCCAGCTGTTCACAATGTCAGACAGTAACTAGTGGGGCAAAACAGGGGTCTGTTCTTGAACCCCAGCTGTTCACAATGTCAGACAGTAACTAGTGGGGCAAAACAGGGGTCTGTTCTTGAACCCCAGATGTTCACAATGTCAGACAGTCACTAGTGGAGTATAACAGGGATCTGTTCTTGAACCCCAGCTGTTCACAATGTATGTTGCTGATTTAGATGAGGAAACTAAATATACCTTTTCAAACTTTTTAGATGGCAGAAAGCTGGGTGCATACATGTTGCAGTGTGATTTGGAGAAGCTTTGTAAGTGAAAATTAATATTGGTTACGTTATATTTGGATAAACGTAAGCTTATCCATTTTGTAGCAATAAAAAAGGCAGATTATCGTTTGAATGGCACATGGGAGTGCCAACGAGAACGGAGCATCCTTGCGCACCAGTTGCTGACAGTAAGTGCACAAGTGCAGCAGGCAGTAAGGAAACAAATTATCTGTTGGCCTTTGTAGAGTGAGGATCCAAATACAGGAAAAAGAATGCCTAGCTGCAACTGCACAGGGCCTAAGTAAGTCCACACCTGTTATATTGTGTACAGTTTTGGCATGCCTATCTGAAAAAAAGTGTTCTTCCTTTCGACAGAGTTCAGCATGTGTTTACCAACTTGACTCCTGGGATGGTAGGAATAATGTATGAAGAGAGATTGAGCCGGTTAAAATTGTATTCACCGGAGTATAGAAGAGTGAGGGGATCACATTGAAATCTCCAAATTCCAAACAAGACTGGACAAGTTAGATGCAGGAAGGATGTTCCAATGGTGGGGAATTACAGAACAAGGGGCCACAGTTTAAGGATATGGGGTAAATATTTTAGGACTGAGATGAGGAGAAACACCATCACCTGGAGAGTGCCTGGAAGTGCATTCCTTTTTTCTCTTTCAAAATAAATTGATCTCCATCTCTTGTTTTCAAGGTCTCTTCCTGATACCACACTTGCTTAACAGGGACCCATTTAGGAAAAGCATCCCAAGCAGATAACATTTCATTTCATTCAGTCAAGTGTCTAAGTTTCTACTTAAATTTCTAACTCTTGAGCTTACACCTGAATGTCTGTGAATAGCATCAATATGACTATACATGTACATGTTAGCACTAGGAGCAGATATGTGCCATTTAGCCACTCTCGCCTGCTTGGTCATTAAATAAAATCATGTCTGAACTGAGTGTAGCTTCAACTCCACAAGCTATCTATCATAATAACCTTTGAATCTCTTGTTGACCATCAATATATTTAGCGTTAATATAAAAAAATCCTACCTCCTTCATCTTAGATAGCAGCCCACCAATGTTTATTTGTTTGTGGGATGTGAATGTTGGTAGCTGGCCAGCATTTATTGCCCATCCCTCATTGTCCTTGAGGGAGTGGTGGTGAGCGGGCTTGTTGAACTGCAGCGGAATTAGTTTTATAATTCGCCCCACTATGTTGTTTGGGAGGGAATTCCAGAATTTTGACACAGCAACTGTGAAAGAATTGTGATATATTTCCAAGTCAGGATACTGAGCGATCAGCAGGGGAAATGGTGGTCATTGGTTTTCCTGTGTATCAGCTGACCCAAAACCCATTGGTGTAACCGAGGTTGGTGGTGGAGGGAGTGGATGTTAATGGGTGTAGTGCCAGTGATGTGGTTTGCATTGTCCTGGATGGTCTCAAGCTTCTTCAGTCTTAATGGCGTTACACCCATCCAGTGGGAAGTTATTCCATTTCACTTTTATAGAAGATGCACAGGCTTTGGGAAGTCAGCAGGTGAGTTACTCACGGCAGTATTTCATCGGTTTTGACCCACACTTGTATTCACTGTGTATCTGTGGTAAGTCTAGTTGAGTTTCTGGTAAATGGGATCCACCTGCATGTTAACAGTGGGGCATTTAGTGACGGTAATGCATTGAATGTCAAAGAATTGTGATTATATTTTGTCTTATTTGAGAATGTCATTGCTTGCCATTTATATGGAGCAAATGATACCTGTCACTTGTTAGCCCAATCCACAATAGTGTCCAGTTCTTTGGACTTGTACTCCTTTACTGTGTCTCCGAAATCTTCTCTCTCTCCACAAGGCAAGCAGCATTTCTGGACGCTCTTTCTGTTTGCAGAGAAAAGAAAAGTAACATCTTAAAACAAAGGATAGAAGTGCTGACTTGATTTGTTCTTGGAGCTGTGATCTAACTCCTGTGCTAAGCCTGACGGACAGATTAAACACGGAAGATGTTTCCACTGATGTGTGGACACAAAAAAAAAGATACGAGTCACAAATGAATTGATTGTACAATTCAGAAATCAGTTCTTTGACTGAGTATAAAACAAGAAGATATTGGAAATATTCAGTCTCGATGATAAGTCTCTGGCTTGAGAAAAAGAGTTAATTTTCCCTTTCTGTGGACTGATGCAGAGAAGTCATGTAATATAAAGTGCATTTCTCTCTCAACTGTTGCTGAATATTTCGAGTTGATTGAGTCTGCTTTTGTTTATTCAAAGAGTGCTGAGACAATGAAACTCATTACAGGAAGTGATTGACATCTCAGTCTCTTCTGAAGCTCGTGTGTAACATTTCACACTTGCCTGAACATCTTAAACTACTGACATATCAGCACAGTCACCGCACAGGAAGTCTCTTCACACTTCAGTGTGAGAACGGATTTATTTAGTTTTTCTACCTGACATCGTTCAGCTTTGACATTTGAAATGATTTTATCACCAATAAATGCATTCTACTTGCGGCGAAATTCATATATTCTACACAGGAAAGGTGTATAATTTGTTCACTTTATCCGTTGAGTGTGTGTTCATATCTCTTTGTTCTGCTGTTTATTAGAACCAGGACAGACAGGGACCATGCACTTGTATCAATGGATTCCTGCATCTTTCGTCCTGGCATATTCCTTCATATCTTCCTTATATCAATATTGCTGCTCAATGGCAGCGTGTTTTTCCCAGCATTCTGGGCGGGAATGCATTTGCCCAGATGACAAAGTGTGGAGCTGGATGAAGACAGCAGGCCAAGAAGCATCTCAGGAGCACAAGAACTGATGTTTCAGACCCACACGAGTTATCTCAGATTCACCAGCATCTGCAGTCCCTGTTATCTCTGAATGTATAGGCCCACTTATGCGCGCACAATCTGAAGCGTTTCAAACATGCGCAGTACTGGAGGCAAAGGAGAGCCGGAGGAATCGGATGAGGAACAGGCGCGATAAGGATTTGAAAAGTGAAAATTTGAAATTGAGTGAGTGAGTATTCCACGAAGTGGGCGGAGAGGCTTTATAAAATCTGACAGTAGCCACCGTCACTGAATTGAAAAATACCGATCCCGGTTTTGTCACGAATAGACTGGAATTGCTGAATTCCTTTGTTTGCCGAGGCAGGGCTGGGCGCCGCCATGTTTATTGGGTTCAATGTTTTCTGAGCCGTGTGAGTCCGCCATCTTTATCCGGGGCCAACTGGAAGGGGAAGGCGAGCAGGATTTCCGAACAGCAACTTCAAACCAAGAGAAATGCTTTATTTTTTCTGTTCTGAATCTCTATCCTGGATTGATCGTGATGGATTTTACACTCTTACAGATCAATGTTAGCAGAGGAGTTTGGCAGACTTGAACCACAGACCAAACTGTGAAAGAGTAACTCGACTGATGAGGATCTGAATATTATCAGCATCTGAATGTGGTAGCGTTCAGGTATGCGTGTGTGTGACTGTGGGAAAATATTTAAGATATCAGAAATTGAGATACTCTATCTGTGGTTAGATTACAGTTGATTAGCTGTCTTAGGTTCTCGGACTTGCTGTCAGGAACTGTCTAACAACTATGGAGTGGATGTAGCACAGATTCACCTGATTGATAACTGAATCTGTAGGTTTAGAATACAAGAAGGACCATATAAAAAAGTGTAAACCATTTAGCCCATGCCAAATGTCTGGAGCAATCCAGTCAGTCCTATTCCCTTGTTTTATCCCTGCACCTTTGCATTTTTCTCTCAAATGCTGATTCAGTATTTTGTTGAAATCAATCAACATCAAATTTTCTTTGACAAATTAATCTATTTTATTACTTTCAAATATCTGTGCATGTGAATCCCTCAGACTCTGCACACTCTTTTTAGTGTTGTGTTATTGCCTCTTCCTATCCCTTCTGCTAAAACACATCACTTCACTATGAGAGAGGTATCCCTGGAAATTGATTAATAAGAAATATTTTAGATCAAAGTTTTGGGAATATGATTAGTGACTGATAGCGGAGTTACAGAGAAACTATTTCCACTGAGTGGGGAATTGACAATGAGCAGTAACAGTCTGAACATGACATCAGTACCAGCATATTTCCAGGTCAAGTTTTCCACATCCTTATAACTGTTTGATGCTGCAGGGACTGCAGAATTCCACATTCAATCTGGAAGATTGAAAAGTGTCAAATTGAATAAGACCCTGTGTACAAACCATTGAAAAACAGAATCAGAAGTAATACCAACCACCCTAGCAAACTGAGGCATGTAACTAACAACAGGGACAGGATACCAATGCTCCACTGGAGGTGCTCTGAAGATGTTACCTTGTAGGGTGACAAAGCATTTGCATCAAACCCACCAGATCAGGGAGCTGTTCAACTTAACATATCTCCGTCAAAAACTTTCCACTCACACTGTTTGCCATGCAAGAAGTCCTGTTTGGTTGATTCATTAGGTTGGCACCTCCTTTTTGGGCACGCCTGGTGATGGATCAGTACATGGTGCTATGATGTTGTGGCCATAACAGAGACATGGGTTTGTCAGGGGCAGGAATGGTTGCTGGATGTTCCAGGGTTTAGAGCATTTAAAAAGAATAGGGAGGGGGGAGAAAGAAGTGGGGGTGTAGCACTACTAATCAGAGAGGATATCACAGCTACAGAAGCTTCCATTGTCGAGGAACATCTGCCTACCAGGTCAGTGTGGGTTGAAATTAGGAACAGCAAGGGAGCAGTCACCTCGTTAGGGGTTTACTACAGGCCCCCCAATAGCAGCGGGGAGATTGTAGAAAGCGTCGGTCGACAGATTTTGGAAAAGTGTGGACGTAGTAGGGTTGTTGTAATGAATGACTTTAACTTTCCCAATATTGATTGGAACCTCCTTCGAGCAGAAGATTTCAATGGAGCGGTTTTTGTAAGGTGTGCTCAGGAGGGTGTCCTAACTCAGTACGTTGACAGGCCGACGAGGGGAGAGGCCATTCTAGACTTGGTGCTTGGAAACGAGCCGGGGAAGGTATCAGATCTTTTGGTGGGAGATCGTTTTGGTGATAGTGACCATAACTGCCTCACATTCTACATAGCTAAGGAGAAGGAGAGGATTAGGCAAAATAGGAGGATATTTAATTCGGGAAGAGGAAACTACGATGCGATTAGACATGAGTTAGGAAGCATGGACTGGGAACAGTTGTTCCATGGCAAAGGCACTGTAGACATGTGAAGACTGTTTAAGGAACAGTTGTTGCGAGTGATGAATAAATATTTCCCTCTGAGACAGGCAAGAAGGGGTAAGATAAAGGAACCTTGGATGACGAGAGCGGTGGAGCTTCTCGTGAAAAGGAAGAAGGTAGCTTACATAAGGTGGAGGAAGCTAGGATCAAGCTCAGCTCTAGAGGAATACAGGCAGGTGAGGAAGGAGCTCAAAAATGGTCTGAGGAGAGCCAGGAGGGGGCACGAGAAAGGCTTGGCAGAACGGATTAGGGAGAACACAAAGGCATTTTACACTTATGTGAGGAATAAGAGAACACAAAGGCATTTTACACTTACGTGAGGAATAAGAGAATCGTCAAAGAAAGAGTAGGGGCGATCAGGGATCGTATAGGGAACTTGTGTGTGGAGTCTGAGGAGGTAAGGGAAGCCCTAAATGAGTTTTTTGCTTCTGTCGTTACGAAAGAAATGAACTTTGTAGTGAACGAAACCTTTGAAGAGCAAGTGTGCATGCTGGAATGGATAGAGATAGAGGAAGCTGATGTGCTGAAAATTTTGTCAAACATTAAGATTGACAAGTCGCCAGGCCCGGACCAGATTGTCCTCGGCTGCTTTGGGAAACGAGAAATGCAATTGCTTCGCCACTTGCGAAGATCTTTGCATCCTTGCTCTCCACTGGAGTCGTTCCTGAGGACTGGAGAGAGGCAAATATAATTCCTCTCTTCAAGAAAGGAAATAGGCAAATCCCCGCCAATTACAGAACAGTAAGTCTCACGTCTATCGTCTGCACGGTGCTAGATAGGATTCTGAGGGATAGGATTTATGACCATCTGGAGGACCCTGGCTTGATTAAATGCAGTCAACACGGCTTTGTGAGGGGCAGGTCATGCCTCACAAACCTTATCGAGTTCTTTGAGGATGTGACTAGAAAGGTTGATGAGGGTCTAGCTGTGGATGTGGTGTATATAGACTTCAGCAAGGCATTTGATAAGGTTCCCCATGGTAGGCTCATTCAGAAGGTCAGGAGGAATAGGATACAGGGGAACTTAACTGTCTGGATACAGATTTGGCTGGCCAACAGAAGGCAACGAGTGGTAGTAGAAGGAAAATATTCTGCCTAGAAGTCAGTGGTGAGTGGTGTTCCACAGTCCTTGGGCTTCTACTGTTTGTAATTTTTATTAATGACTTGGATGAGGGTATTGAAGGATGGGTCAGCAAGTTTGCAGATGACACGAAGGTTGGAGGTGTCGTTGACAGTATAGAGGGCTGTTGTAGGCTGCAGCGGGACATTGACAGGATGCAGAGATGGGCTGAGAGGTGGCAGACGGAGTTCAACCTGGATAAATGCGAGGTGATGCATTTTGGAAGGTCGAATTTGAAAGCTGAGTACAGGATGAAGGATAGGATTCTTGGCAGTGTGGAGGAATAGAGGGATCTTGGTGTGCAGATACATAGATCCCTTAAAATGGCCACCGAAGTGGACAGGGTTGTTAAGAAAGCATATGGTGTTTTGGCTTTCATTAGCAGGGGGATTGAGTTTATGAGTTGTGAGATCTTGTTGCAGCTCTATAAAACTTTGGTTAGACCGCACTTGGAATACTGCGCCCAGTTCTGGTTGCCCTATTATAGGAAAGATGTGGATGCTTTGGAGAGGGTTCAGAGGAGGTTTATCAGGATGCTGCCTGGACTGGAGGGCTTACCTTATGAAGAGAGGTTGACTGAGCTTGGACTTTTTTCATTGGAGAAAAGGAGGAGGAGAGGGGACCTAATTGAGGTATACAAGATAATGAGAGGCATAGATAGAGTTGATAGCCAGAGGCTATTTCCCAGGGCAGAAATGGCTAACACAAGTGGTCATAGTTTTAAGCTGGTTGGTGGAAAGTATAGAGGGGATGTCAGAGGTGGGTTCTTTACACAGAGAGTTGTGAGAGCATGGAATGCGTTGCTAGCAGCACTTGTGGAAGCAAGGTCATTGGGGACATTTAAGAGACTGCTGGACATGCATCTGGTCACAGAAATTTGAGGGTGCATACATGAGGATCAATGGTCGGCACAACATCGTGGGCTGAAGGGACTGTTCTGAGCTGTACTGTTCTATGTTCTATGTTTACGCATTTAACAATCAAAAAGCTGTCATATACATATCAGACCAAAAACTACAGTTGTATAGTGGGGAGCGCTGCCAATTCTGACCTTTCCATTACTGTTTCTGCAATCAGTCCTGATACTGGGGATCACATTGGTGTTCTGATAATTTGTTGGCATATGTTATCATTTAAAGTGAAGTGGGTTGTAAGGCACAGACTAATAGTTCCATGGTGATGTCCTTTTTGATGTTGCTGGTATCCAGGGATGCTTGCCTATTTGATTCATCCAGCAGTGTGCTACTTATCTCTTTGGCGAGGTTGATGTTTATGGATGTAAATAGTGCTGTTATGTCGAAGGACATCATCACCATGTTCTCTTTTATCCTGGTGCCCTCAATGATACTGTGGAGACTTGGGATGAGTGGTTGAAGTGGGTAGTGTTGTCCACTAAGCATTTGAATTTCTGTTGTAGTTCTTTAACAAGATTTTTTTTTCAAAAGTATACAGGTTTGTAGTGGATATTAGTGGCCAGTCTAACCCCAGAAATGGAAACAGAAATTCCAAGGAAGGGAAAGGAGGATTCAGAGATTGACAAGTGAAAGTGAGGGCAGGGGTTGAAATTGGAGGCAAAATTGATCAAATTTCCCAATTCCAGATGAGAGAGGGAAGCAGCACTGATAATAGGAAATATGCCTCTGAGATGCCCATCTTCAACCTCAAGTGAAGATACCCCATCTCCCTTGCAGACAGGGCCCTCAACCAGGTCTGACCCATCTCCCACACTTCTTCCTTCACCCATTCTCTTCCCTCCCGCAACAGTGATAGGGTTCCACTTTTCCTTACCAAACATCCAACAGCATTTACATTCAGGAGATCATCAGATGCCATTTTCACCAATTCCAGCGAGATGTCACCACTAGACACATATTTCCCTCCCCTCCTTCGTCTGACTTCTGCAGGGACTATTTCCTCCAGGACTCCCTGAACCACTTTTCCTTCACCCCCAGCAAACCTCACAGCCCTATGACACCTTCCTGTGCAACTGGCAAAGGTGCAACCCCTGCCCATTTACCTCCTCCCTCCCCAGTATCCAAGGGCCCAAACACACATTCCAGGTGAAGCAACACTTGATCTGCACTTCCCAGAATGTAGTCTACTGAATTCATTGCTCACAATGTGGTCTCTTCTACATTAGAGAAACGAAGCGAAGACTGGGTGACAACTCCGCAGATCATTTATGTTCTGCTCACAAAAAAGACCCTAAACTACCTGTTGCCTGACACTTTAACACACCACCCTCTTCCCTGGCCAGCATGCCTGTCCTGTGGTTTGCTGCAGTTTTCTAGCGAAGCTCGATGCAAGCTGAAGAACAACACTTCATTTTCAGCTTGGGGACCCTGCAGCCCTCCAGAGTCAATCCTGAGTTCAATAATTTTAGGGCCTAAACTCTCCCATGTCCCATGCCCCACCCCACACACCAGGCCTTGTTACCACATAGTCTGCCATTACACACCCCCTGTTGTTCGTCACTAACAGTCCTCATTAACAACTGTTCACCCTCCCAGCCTGATCGTTCGCAACTCCTTTGTCTGTCCAACTGTCTTTCTCTCACTTTGGGCTCTATCCTATCATTTACTCCTGACCACACCCACCTCCCTATTTTCTGTATATAAACTGACCTTATCCTAGCCACCATGAGTTCTGAGGAAGGGTCATTGACCCAAAACATTAGCTCTGTTTTTCCCTTCACAGATGCTGCTAGGCCTGTTGAGCTTTTCCAGCAAATTTGTTTTTGTAATACCTCTACTAGATTCACTGCACTAGTACAGAGAGAAGTCTCACTTTCTCTTTTTAGCCATGAATACTGTAGCCATTTCAGCATGTTTCTACACATCTTTAAAAAAAAAACAGGCTTTGCAGAATGGACCAATCTGGACCCAGGCCAGTTTTCAACAATCCCTTCCTGCCACTTTGTCTGACTCTCTCACAATTGTGCCTGCTTCCATTTTACTGTTTTACTATTTCCCAGACCACTGTTCTTTTTCTACCTCGCACTTCTCTTGAGATTCCTGGGAGGTTTTTTTTTGCTTTTTTTTTGTTCTCTCATTTCGCTTCTTTTTTTTCTCACTTATGTATGATAACACAAGTGCTCACAACTCTCCTCTTTTGTTACTTTACTCGTGATTGTGCCGGGACTGTCAGCACTCCCTTTTCTCCTATTTTGCATGCTTGACCTCACCACCTCCCCCCCCCCCACACCCGCCCCTTCCTTATTTCACGTTCTCGCATTAAGGCGCACACTTTTGCGCTGTTCTGCACGTTCTCATGTTATTTCAAATGTTCTTGTGTTCTTTGCATTTTCGCATTAGTTCACATGCTCTTGCGCTGGGATCCCCTTCCACTATTTTGCGTGTTCTCACAAACAGTGGAAGGGGTTCCTGGCTGACAGGAGAAACCCACCAATTGCCAAGCTAGCTAGGAAGGGTGGTTAAGAAAGATTCTCCCTCTGATCACGGCCCAACGTTACCCTGCGCGGGGTGGCAATCTGTAGGAGTGTTTTTCCAGAGCAGGGAAAAAAAAACACACAGGAGGCAGGCAGGAATCAAGCAAATGGAAGATGTTTATTCAAGCTTAAACTGGTCTGTGGAGGGAGAAAGCCTAAGCATCTTCGCGTGATCTGGCTTTAGAGGGCGGATCAATGACACACCCTATGCTTTTACAAAGAAATACAGCATTTGTATACATCCTGTGTTGCAGTAATCAAATGTAATGTATTCTCTGTCCTTCCCCTTTATTTAAACACCCAATCCCATGGTCCACCTAGCGGACACTTCGAGAGGCAGTCCCAGGTTTCGTGATTTTATTCTGTCAGCTAGACATTGTCTTCTTTTGGTCTTAGGATCTTTCTGTGCATCCCATTCATTCACATTCAAAAGTTAAATTATTGTACCCCTTTGGGTCTTTCTCACATAGGACAGCTCGAATTCTGTTATCTATTGTACTTTGGTGCAATCTTTTATCACATTCAGCTACTCCATTTATTTTCCCATTCTCCAATTGCATAAAATTCGGTTAGTTTTACCTAATTACGATGAGGTTAACTTCTGTTATAAAGTTAATGAAGAGTGTAATGTTGTACCACTACTTCTACAGTCAGCATTTTATAACTTGTGGGTTGTGAGGGCAAAAGTGAAGGCATCCCCGAAGGCTAGTTAACCTTCACATCCAAGCTTATAATATATTCCTTAAGAATACTTATTATGGTGGTGTATTGAAACCAACTTGTGGATTAGAACAGTTTAAGCTCGAAATTATTTAATATTGCTGGTAACTTCAAAGAGGCAATTTACAAGGAAATAATTTTAGCTGCTATCCTTGCAGCTGCTTAAGGATCTAATTTTGCGCCCGAGGTTATTCATTTACTGGGACAACCATCCTCTCGTTATTAAAGCTGGAATTGGCCATTTATCTGTCCTGAGGCATCCTTTTATCAGAACTGTCTGGGGTGGCAATAGAGTGTGTCTTTTTACTGACCTTCTAGAGGCTTTCGTCAATGATACAATTATACTTCACTTTGTGAGTAGGCTGCTTAATTTTTGCTTAGCTTCTGTCTGCCATCTTGTAAGCAGACATAGGCAGCCTGGAGTGGTCTCATACAAGTCACCTACATTGCCGGTACAGGTCATCCCTACACCAGGTCAGAAAGTGAGAGGACCAGAGACACCGAGGGACTCGGGGAGAGAGAGAGAGATCGATAGAGGGCCAGTGATATATGGCTAAAGAGACAAACAGATAAAGAGCTTTGAAGAGAGGGACGGGGAGAGAGGGAGAGAGAATTGGTCTAAGTGAGTCCAAAAGAGAAAGAGGGATCGAGTGAGAGGGGTACATAGAGAGAGAATGAGACAGTCACAAAGGGTGTAAGATAGAGAAGGAACATAGAGGGGCAGAGAAGGAGGACAGCAGAGGAAAATAGAGACATTACGACATACGAGGCAGTGAGAGTGTGGGCGGAAGGAGGGAGAGATAGCGAGAGAGAGAGAGCAACAGAGAGGGGAAGAGAGGGACGGAGGGAAAGAAAGAGAGAAGGGGAAAGGACCATTGCAGGGGTCGGGGTGCAGACAGAGACGGATATAGAAGGAAAGGAGGATAGAAGGTGAGAATGAGCGTGGAGAATGAATAGTGGAACGAGGAGAAGGGCAGAGAGAGAGAGAGCCAGGAACAGATGAGGAAAGACGGATAGAGACGGACAGGGACACAGCGGGAGGGGGAGAGAGAGAGAGACAGCGACAGAGAGGGGAGGCAGAGAGAGGGACACAGATGGGGGACACATAGAAAGAGAAGGACAGAGAGAGTGAGGGACAGAGAGAGAGAGAGGGAGGATACATTGGAGAAAGGGACAGACAGAGTGGATGGCACAGAGATGGACAGAGAGACGAACGGTGGGAGACTGCTGAGAGACATAGTAGGAAAGGAAGAGAGGGATCAAGGGTGAGAGAGGGACAGAGAGTGTTAGCCAGAGTGTTACAGAAGGGTGTGGTGCGTGTGAGAGAGGGGGATGACAGAGGGAGAGAGGGGGATGACAGAGGAAGAGAGAGGGATGTGACAGAGGGAGAATATGAGTGAGGGGAGCAGAGGGAGAGAGAAACAGAGAGAGGGGGCAAGGAAGTGGGAAAGCGACGTGGCAGTGGGAGAGAGAGAGGCGTGTGGAGAAGGGGAAAGAAACAGAGGTGTGATGGGGAAAGAGAAGGGAGGGGGCAAAGAGGTCGAGGGACAGATGGGGAGAAACTGGTAGACAGGGGCGGAGGGAGAGAGAGAGAGAGAGAGAGAGAGAGATGGGACCTGAGGCAAAGAAAGAGAGGGAAATGGAGGTGGAGAGAGAGTGTGTAGAGGGATAGGGAGAGGAGGTCGGGGGAGGGAGAGGGAAGGAGCAAGGACAGGGAGAGGAAGAAGGAGAGACAGTGGGGGTGGGAGAGAGAGAGATAGAGATGGAGGGAGAGGGGCAGAGATATAGAGAGAGGGGCGGATACAGAGTGGGACAGAGAGAGAGGAATCTAGAGAGAGGGAGCAGGCAGAGACAAAAAAGAGGACAGTGAGAGAGATAGAATATAACATAGAAAAGTACAGAATAGGAACGGGCCCTTCAGCCCGTGATGTTGCGTCAAACATGATGTCAAATTAAACTAATTCATTATGCCTGCCATTGGAGCATTTCCCTCCATTTCTTACACAACCACGTGCGTATGTAAAATTCTCTTAAACACCTTTATCTTACCTGCCTCTACGAGCACACCTGCCAGTGCATTCCACACTCCTACCATACTGTGTGAAAAACTTGCCCCTCACATTTCCATTGAACATGCCTCCCCACCTCCCACCAACCCTAAAAACATGTCTCCTGGTTTTAGTTCTTTCAACTCTGGGAAAAATATTCTGGTTGTCAATCCTAACTATGTATCTTATAATTTTACAGACTTCTTTCAAGTCTCCCCTCAGTTCTACTGCTGCAGAGAAAGTAATCCAAGTTTATCTACAAGTGAAAGAGAAAATTGCTGGAAAAGTTCAGCAGATCGAGCAGTATCAGTGAAGAGAAATCAGAGTTAATGTTTGGAACCAGTGTCTCTTCCACAAAACTGATGATATCCAGAAAACTGAGTCTTTCTAGCCTCTCCGTCGAGGTCATACCCTCTAATCCAGCCACCAAACCCGTAAAACTAGCAAACCTGGTAAAGGCATGACAAAGCATCTTCTTCCTGAGGAAGCTGAGGAAAAGGCTTAGGAAATTTAGTACGTCTGCACAATAGAAAACATCCTATTTGATACAGCAACTGCTGGTCAGGACTGTAAGAAACTACTGAAGGGTGTATGCGCAGGCCAAATCATCACAGAAGCCAAACTTCCATTCATGAATGCCATTATACGTCTTGTTGCTGGGAAAAACCTGCCAATATAATCAAAGACCCACCCCACCCGCTAAGGCTCTCCTACATCCTCTTCCATCAGGCAGAACATACAGAAGTTTGAACACACGCAGTGGCCCCTGATTTGATAGAAACATTGAAATGTGCCACAGTAAACCCCAGCGGGATAAGTTTGGATAAACCAGCACTGCCCTCAGTCTGTTACCATAGCGACAGGCTGCTTCATTGCTGCAACATTGAACTGAAATGAGAAAATCCTGGATGGATTGATTTATGAGTGAATTTGATTGATTGAAGAATTTGGGTAAAGGGATATTTCAGCACATTCTTCAGCTGCTGCCTGAACTTAGTCTGGGTCACGGCATAAATCGCGGTGTTTGTGCAGCAACTGAGGAGCTGCAGCATGAAGCCCAGTTCCTGCACAAAGTCGTCTAGATACACAGAATTATATGCAACGTACCACATCCAGTTCCGTATAGAAAACACCATTAATGTTGACCATAACAGGATGAAATTGGCCGAGATCACAAACAGTAAAATGATGGATTTTGTTCGATTTCTCATTTCTGTGTCAGACTGTCCGTCCCCATTGGTGTGAGCCCGGAATCTCCTGCAGGCTCTGCTGGTCACTAAAATGTGTCTGACGGTGAAAACATTGAGCAGCAGAATCAGGAGAAATGGGAGAGCTGGGGTTAGAATGTGGTGGAGGGACTCGATTGTGACCCAGGCACGAGATAATGCAACATCGGCTGTTACATCACAAAACCAGGGGTAGTTCCCCATGCAATAGCGAGCTGTGAGCATAAAATACCCGAAAATGTTCTTTAAACAGCTTAGCACAGTCACTGTTTCCAGACCCACAGCCGCCGTTTTCTCACTGCAATATTTACTTTTCAGCTTCTGGCAACAAATGGCCACAAATCGATCAAAGGTGAAAGTGATGGTGAACCAGACGGAACAGTCTGTGGCTGCATAAAGCAGGACGGCGTGGATATTACACACGGGGATTGAGAACAGGAATTAAAACTGGTCCCGATAGACAATGGGAATGTGTCTCAATATCAGGTCGAGGAAATGAGCAGTAGATCTGCCGCTACCATGGCCCCCAGGTAACGTCTGACACATGGAGACAATCCACAATGTTTATAAAGCAGGACGTGGATCGTTGTGATGTTAACTGTGAGGAAAGAAAACAAACAAATTATGCATCAGCCTGGGGGTAGAATTACCAGTTTGCCTGAGGGACCAGTGAGATTTTCAAATGTGTCACTGTATTCAGAGATTTACTGAAGTAATTGGGGCAGAGATAGCAAATGATAGGTTCTGAATTACTTACTAAAATGTGACTTAAAGCACAAAAACACTATCCAAACACATAGGCACTCATCCATAAGATCAGATGGTTTCTAGAACATTTCCACACAATTGATCACTCAAGAGCAGGCAGCGGTCGCTTCTTTGGTTTCTAATGTAAAGGGTGAAAACAGTGCTGTTCTGAAGGAAAATTGAAGAAAAATTGAGGTTGGAAATGTCTGTCTTTTGGTCTAAACAGTGGTGGGTCCTCTGTAGTGAAGAAATGTCACTCAGGGAAAACTTATTCACCCCGTTCACTACCCAGGGGGACTTGGAAACAATGTTTCCTTCCTCTCCCTGGAATAGGATCTTGTCCTTCAGGAATTTATGTTTTGTCCGATTAACTGATGTCTGGGCGTTCACAGGTAAGGCCAGTCACGGAATGTTTTGGGGAATGGTGCTTATAGAATATTCTGGGGAATGTCAATTATATAATGTTCCAGAGATTGTCAGTTATAGAAGTTTCTGGGAAAGTCGGTTATAGAATGTTTCAGAGAATGTTGGCTATAGAATGTTCCAGAAAATGCCAGGTACAAAATGAGATAGAGTCATAAAGTTCCATATCAAAACGGCCCTTCAATCCACCTGGTCTGGTGAAATCCACTCAGGAACACACAGTGATAATCTCTCATCAAACTCAACTCGAGCCTCTCTCTCTTGCCTTTGTAATACCTCCATATGGACACAGAATCCTCTGGAGTGTGTTGATTATGGAATGTTCCAGATAATGCCACTTGTAGAATTTTCTGAATGTTATTGTTTATTGCAGTTCCCCGATAATGTTCTGAACAATTTCCAGTTTCAGAATAATGTCAGCCCCCCTCTGTAATGCATAAGGTAAATGAGCAGAACTGTATTTTGTTTCCAAATCAAATACAAATAAAATCCATCACAAGACCATTCAGCCTTTTAAACCTGCTCTACAATTAATTAAGATCAGGGCTGATTTGATGGTATCCTGTGATCATTGTTACGGGAGATTTAAATGATTCAGTCCCTTGCCTTGTTATACAGTAAGAGACCCTGTGTAGGGAATATTAGGACTGAGGGACAAAATTAAAGAGCAGGACCTTGAGTGTTATAATGTCCGGGTTATTACCCAAGCCACGTGTAAATTGGCACAGAAAAAGAAAAGACAACTTGGGAAGTAAATATATCACTAAAGGAATTGTGCAGGAAGGAAGGGTTCCATTTCCTGAGGTACCTGTATCGGTTTTGGGACAGGAAGGTACTGGACCCTTTGGGATGGGATCCACCTCAGCGACCAGGATCTGAGTCGATAGGTTAGGTAGTGTGGACACAAGGGCTGGAAACTAGTAGAAGCAGGGAGAAATAGAAGATGAGTTTCCAGAACAATGAGATTTATCAGGGATTTGAGATAGATTTGGAACCAGGGTTAACAAGAATTCAAAGGGGTTCGACAAATACATTACTGGCAATGGGGAGAATAGGGATCTTTAAAGATCAGCAGGGTTGTTCATTTGTGGAACCACAGGACAAGGTTGAGATGCTAGCTGAGTGTTTTGCATCAGATTTCGTGTGGCGATGGAAATGTAAGGTAGAGAACTTGGAGAAAGACATTATGAGATCTTGAAAAGAGCCCATACTACAGAGGAGGAGGTGCTGGATATCTTGAAATGCTTAAAAATTGAAAATCCCATGCAGGCACAAGGAGAGTATACACGGATATTCACCTGACGGTGGAAGAAAAACCAGGGCCCCAGTTCGGTGAAGTAGCAGAGCCAACCACAGAGCCACCATGTCGCCTTGGGGGTGAAGGTATACAGTTCCGTGAAGCTGAAGACACAGATAAACAGGATAGTGGCGAAAGCATTTAATATACTTACCATTTATGGTTAGTACATTGAACATATGTGTTTGGATGGCGCAGGACTGTATAGAACATCAGTTTGTCCACTTTTGAAATACTGAATTTAATTCTGATCTCCTTGCTATACGAACAGAGTTGTTAAACTTGAAAGTGTGATGACATGATTTACAAGAATGTTGCTGATGTTGGAGAATTTGAGCTGTAGAGAGAGTTTGAACAGGGTGGGTCATTATCCACAGAGTGTTGAAGGCAGAAGAGAGACGTTATGGAAGTTTATAAAATCATGAGAGGCATGGATAGGGTGAACAGTCAAGACTTTTTCTGAGGGTAAGACAGACCAAAACTAAAGGGCATAGGTTTAAGATGAGGTGGAAAGATTTAAGACGGACCTCAGGTGCAACTTTCTCACGCAGAGGATGGTGTATTTACGGAATGAGCTGCCAATTAAATGGTGAAGGCTGGCATCTGGATATGCACATGAATAAGAAGGGATTCCAGGGATATGAGTCAAATGCTGGAAAAACAGCATTAAGTTAAATCAGGATATCTGGTCGGCACGGACAGATTGGCAGGAAGAGTTTGTTTCCATGATGTATGGCTCTGTCAGTCTATAACAGAAAGGGGACATCCAGCCTCTCTCATTTCTGAGGGTCACCGGATCCGAAACATTAACTCTGATCTTTTCTTCACAGATGCTGCCAGACCTGCTGAGCATTTCCAGCAACTTCAGTTGTTCCAGATTGACAGCATCGGCAGTTCTTTCTGTTTTTATTTAACTTGTCTCGCCTGTTAGACGGAAAAGGAGGTGGACATTCAGCCTCTTAAACTGAAACAGGAGGAGACTATTTTATCTCTGAAGTCTGCCAAGGAGGGACATTGAGGTTTTGAGACTGTTACAAAGGCAGAGAAGGAGATAATTTGAACTCTGGAGTCTGTTACAGTAGAAAAAGGGGTGACCGAGCAACCTTCTGAGTCCGCTATACAGATCGAAAGGTTTGAGCTCTAGGGAGAGGTTGAATAGGCTGGGGCTATTTGCTCTGGAGCATCGGAGGGTGAGGGTTGACCGTGGAAGTTTATACGGTCATCAGCAGCACAGATAGGGTGAATAGCCAAGGTCTTTCCTCCATGGTAGGGGAGTCCAAATCTAAATGACACAGGATAAGGTGAAAGGGAAAACTCCATAAGACCATAAGACATAGGAGTGGAAGTAAGGCAATTCGGCCCATCGAGTCCACTCCAGCATTTAAATCATGGCTGATGGGCATTTCAACTCTACTTCCCTGCACTCTCCCATTTTATGAAGGACCTAAGGGGTAATTTTTCTTTTCACATACAGGATCACGTGTGTATGGATTGAGCAGTCAGATGAAGTGGTGGAGGCTGGCATCGTTATAACATTTAAAAATCATCTGGAAGTGTCTGTGAACAGGTAGGGTTTAGAGGAATGGGGGACAAATGCACAGCCTGTCAGCTCACTTGTTCAGTCACTGAGGAAAGAAATCATAAATATGTCATTTTCTATGATATTTTACAGAAACAGGATAATGGGTCAGTAGAAGCTGTAAGGAATGTGAATAGACCGTTCAGCCCCTCAATTCAATTCCATGGGAAGAACAGGAGACCACACAGCTATTTGAGCCTGTTGCTGGGGAGCAGGGAGAAGACATCTGTTTTTGCAAAGCTGGTACATAGGAACAGAACAGAGCCATTCAACAGCTCGAGACTGTTGCACAGGGAAATCTGGAGGTTAGTGAGTCTCCAGGATTCTGCTACCCAGGAACAGGATGAGAGACAACTCAGTCCCCGCCACAATGGTACACTGGAAGAGAAGGTGAATGGGCTCGTTATAAATAGAAATTTATGAATACGTTGCAGGATTGGCCCATTCAATCCTATTCCACCATTCAATAAGATCATGGCAGATCTAATTTATGATTCCCGTTCAATTTTTTCACTGATTTCCCTCTCTGCAGCCTCTACTATATTTGTTGGTCATGTTACAGATGCAGATACTGTAACCACAGTCAGCATCACTCATTTAGAGTGGATCACCAAAGCGTCTGGTCTTCCTGAAGGTCCACAGCAGCTTAAAACACAACTTCCAGGAAAATATCCCGAGAATTTCCACAATTTTTCCAACACAGGAATTAAGACAAACACCGTTCAACTCCAAGTTAGAAGCCTAGTATGAATTAACAACAGTCGGGCGGATCCCTCAGGCTACTGATCACATCATCAGGAGAGGGTGACTAACACAGGCGTTCAGTGCACAGGCACAGAACAAATTACAAAGACATGTTACAAAGCTGATGAAAACCCCCTGCACCACGCAGGACACTGGGAAGTGAAAGAAAGGCCAAACTGTGCTTTTTTAAAAGTTCGTTCTGAATTTCTTAATGATGGAGCTGAATGCTACAGAGTGAGGAACACAAAAAACCTGTGAAAGATACAGGACAGTTACACAACAGAGATACGCACGAGAATTCCGAGAAGCATGTCATTCCAACCGGAACTCCATCAACAAACACATTGATTTGGAGCCAATCTACCATCCCCTGAGAAAAAATATCAGGAAGTGACATCACCAACGCAGGAAATGACATCACCAACCCAAGGAAACCGAAACAGATAAATAGAAAGCGGGACATAACACCAGCGTTTCATCGGAGGCTCACTGATGATATTATCTAGAATGGTGACGAAACGTCTGAAAACGAACCTTCCAGCTCAGCGAGCAAACTCACATCCACAGTTATCCACGTTAAAAAAGTACAGTTACATAGCGGGCAACAAGTTGCAGAAATAAGGGGGTAGACAGTGGAATAGGACTAACCTGAGGATTCAGAATTTGGAGGGTGCAATTATAAAAATGAGAACTTAAAATAAATGTGCTGCCAAATCAGCTGAAGCAGATAGATATATTACATTCTCAATCCAGCTCACTGAACCAGCCCAGAAGCCATAAATCCAGATGAGATATGTGTTCAGCATGAAGCATTGTGTAAACCAGGATAGTTTACTCCTCAATACAAGCTGGCAATCTGTTCAGTGTGGAACACTGTTTACACCAAACCTGTGCATTGACCTATAAACCTGGACTAGACATTTCTCCACTACGAGGAGCTTCAAGGACCATGGCAGTGCATTAGTCTCTAAACCCAGACTGGATACTTGTTCAGTATGGGGAGCTGAGCAGACCACAGGAGCGCATTGATTTATCAATTTACATGATGTACTTGTCCCCTTACTGAACTGTGCAGATCACCCCAACGTATTGTTTGGTAACACTGTCTTAGATCGCTGCCCAGCATGGGTACCTTAGCCCATATTGGAAGTGACAGGATGTGGGGCTCCCATCCATTATAGCTCCATATCTCCAGTGAGCCATGACAAGGGGTGCCATGGGTGTGAAACTCACTGCCAGAGAAAGATGTCAAGGAGTCAGCTTAAATACCAACAAAAGGGAGGAATTCAGAATATAGATGGAGAATGGGAACCTGGGGACAATTTCATTGAAGGATTTCAGAATGTTTAATGAATATATTTCAATAGCACCTTGCAACATGGGCCAATGTTTCCAGGAATGAAGGGTGAATGGAATTTTGGTGTGGGCTCAGATGATGGAGACTGTTGGATGACAATTTGTTCGATAGCTTTATAACTAGGAGTGGGGTCAGCAGAGTCTTCAACTCATTGGGCTGAATCTTACAATAATTTTGCCTCAGAGTCATTTTCATTGAGGTTGACAGAAGGATCGTCTGCACCAGGTCCAGCTAGTTTTCTCTTGTATCTTATTGAGCTCACCTCATTAATTACCTACTCCACCCCATGGCATTCCCCTCATTCAATGTCAGCCCTTTTGTTCCCTTCATCATGGTTGGTGGTCCTCACCTTTGCCTGGATTCCCCTGGATATTCTGTGTTCCCTGGCACTGGTGCCATCTTTAAAAGGTCAATGGGTACATTGTTGAGCCTTCTCAGTTTGGAGCTGCCCTGAACCATGTACCACAGCATGACAAATAAGGGGTAATTGCACCACAAGTTTTTGACAGAGGCCTGGAGGTCGTAGTGAATGGGTTGGTACAGAGGAAGGTCATTCTCTTTACGGAGGAGGCCAAATCACCAGAAACACCGACCATGGTAAAAGCTCATCTCCCAGCTTAGTGAAGTATTGCCTTCTAAAGAAATATCCAGCAAGTCAAGACAAGCATCAATACCTTCCCTGCTCTGCTAGAATACGAGTCACCATATTCTCTCTGTTCCATCATACTTTATGCATTTTGCATAGCACCTATCTCTGAACAATATTCATTCTTTACCACTCTCCATACTGTGTGCAGCATCTTCCCCTTCTTTCTCTCTCCCACCTCCACTGTATTCCCACACTAATAACACTACGTGGATTTAACATTATCACTGATTCACTCCAGGCACTTCACCATTTCCCCTTCACCTGCACCAGTACTAACAGCAGCGTCACCCATTTCCAGCATTCCTTCCTCTGTTCCTCTCATTCTAGAACCAGCATGTAATGGGGCAGAAAGGGCCAAGCCACTTGGTGCAGTGCCCAACAACTGTTCCCTCAAACTGTCTCCCCTGCAACCCGCTATGTGCAGAGGACCCTGGCACAAGCCAGAGAGGACCGGGACAACTTGTGTGGAGATTGTGAAATATCCATATCCTAACAACCGAGTAAGGAGCATGCTCAGTATAGGACAATTCTCACTTTAAACCCACTGTCACTTTGTTGTTGTTTGTTTCTCTCACGTGGCACAACTTAGAAGCTGTGGGCCTGATGTGGTTTCTCTTTTGTGTTGGGTCGGTACGAATGGAATCTCCACGGTCTTGGTGGGCTCACCACACATCGTGTCCACTACCTCCCAGGGACAGAGGATGGAAAATCCCTCCTACACCTCATCCTTCAAACAGCTCAGGTATTGAAATTAATATGCAATATTTACTGCCTTCTCCACTTATCCTGACATCCTCAGTAATCTGTGTTCATATACATCCAGGGCCTACTGCTCCTGCACCCTCTCTATAATGGTAAAAAACTATTTCACATTGTCTTTTAATTTACTTCCTACCGAAGTGCATCACCTCACACATCACTGCATTCACCCTCATCTGCCATTTACTTGAACACTACACCAACTTGTTGATGATGAAATGATTGAAAGATAGATAAACTCACTCACAGCAAGAGAAATATTGCCCTCATCGAGATTAGTGTCAGTGTATCAGTGAATGTCACTGTGTCTGTATTAGCAAGTATGTATCTGAATGTGAGAGTCAATGTCAGGTCTGGCAGTCTCATTAAAGAAAAACGAAAGAACTGTGGATGCTATAAATCAGGAACAAAAACAAAGTTGCTGGAAAATCTCAGCAGGTCTGAGCGAGTTCTTCAGTTCTGACGAAAGGTCACCAGATCCGAAACAGTGACCGCTAACTGATGTTAATTCACAGATGCTGCCAGACATGCTGAGCTTTTCCAGCAACTTTGTTTTTGCTCCTGGCAGTCTCTGTGGTGTTTAAAGTGATGGAGTGCCATCTTCTGCTGGCCTTCCCAAGCTATTACACTGGAGGCGACCAGCGGTGAATACCATATGTAGCATAGAAATGATTTGTCTTCAGATAGTATTCCTGACTCAGACTATACACATTAAACAATATTTACTCTGCAAATGCATCCAGGCACCTCAAAATGAAACATTTTGTAAAGGAATGAGATGAATTTGATTGCATCTTCTGCATATTGCAATTTGTAGTCTTACAAATTGTATATGAGAAAAGATTGAAAAGTCCTGAGAACAGACTCAAAGACAGCAGACGGTGCAGCACTGGGCGGGTTTACCTCTTCCTGCTCATATCTCAGACACAATATGGCAAGGAAACGGACAGAACTGTCCTGCAAAGATATTCTTTGAAGAGACAGCCTGATAACGTGAGAGATTCACAAGCTTCGTCTCTTTCTGAGAGACTGCAGTGGCGGAGGGAAGCCAGCAGAGGGTGGCATTGGATTATTTTAAACAAAAGGGAAATGCTGGGTGAGGTGTTGTGGGGGCTGGGGTGTTGCTTTTTACCCAATTTCAACAGACTCACCCCAAAACAACATAGACCTCAGTGCAGACAGGTGCATACACGGAAGCATGCTCAAACCAGGAAACACAGTACAGTAACCCATGCAACAATTAACACAGAAATTGACGCAAAAATAGAGACGCAGAGAGGCATATACCGACACAAAAGTAGGTACAAGCACAGACAGAAACACATAAACTGACCGACAGACATGGATGCACAGATGGCTACAGTCACTCAAGTACACATACAAACGCTCACAGACATGCAGGCACACAGACAGATGTATTTTTAAGACAGATAGGTAACTTTTTGTTTAATGAGACGATCAAGCATTATAGGAAAAATATGGGAGAATATCAGGAATGATGGAATTAAAAAGCAGAGTCAGTGGAACAAATGGCTTAATTCTGTTCCAATTTTGTTAAGCTCTTATGAACTTATGTTATTTGAAAATAGCTTCCTAAAATAGCAGTGGAGGCTGAGTTTCATGAATATTTGATTGAAAAGTGTAAATGGTAAACTGGGGCAGGTTTGGGAGCTGAATGGTCTATGTGTGTTATTAATTGCTGTGCCCTTCAGACTCCAAAGAGGTGCTGACATGGTATGAGATTAATACATGCAAAAATAAGGGCCCTCGAATTTAAAATTGAGATAAGGATATTCCTTTTTCTTAGAGTTCTGTTGTCCATTCTCATTTCCAGGACAGTGAACACTCATTTTGGTTTTGAAAATATTCAACGGTGAACATAACCGATTATTGATGGAGCAAAGGAATCAATGTTAATTGGGAACAGACAGGGAAGAGGTGTTCAGGCAGAATCTGACCAACAAATGCCTTCTGAATGGTGTAGTCAGCAAAAGGTGCTGAATGAGAATACAACTTTGGAGTCAACTGCTGTTTCTGACCCATCTGTTGTTCTCTCGCTCAAACCCTCAAAGCTGTTGCAAAGGTCGAGAGAGACTGCATTTAGGCAATCATGTTCATCACCATGAGAGTGGAGGAGAGAATTCTACCGCTCTGACAAGTCTGGAACAGAGTGAAGTAATTCAGTACTTTGAACAGATTGCACAGCACAGCGCGATGCCATTCAAATTTTCCAGGCTGCTGCATAGGAAACGGGTCCCTGGTTAACTGACAGTAAATAGACAATGGGAATAAATGTTTATTTTAAGGTTATAAAGCTGCATCTAGCAGATTGCCACAGGGATCTGGGTGGGGTTGTCGATGATTTACAATCCGTCTTAATGATTTTGTTTCGGGGAACAAATTAATTAATTTAAGCTCAATTAGGTCATACACTGAGACAGTAATTCAATAAGATCTCAAGTGGAGCCAGAGAGTCTGGAATGAGATACAGACAGGGCGGGTACATGAGCAAACTTTCAGCAGAAGCAGCAAAATGAGGGTTATGAGAAGCTTTTGCTGTGACAGAAGAATAAATCAACAGTAGCCTATTTACCTGGATAGAGATCACAGATCCCAGTGGCACAGGGGGATTTGTGTGTCCTGGTGCATGATGACAGAAAGTTAACATGCAGATGCAGCAAGTGATTAGGAAGGTGTATGGAATGATCCTATTCCATGCAAAGGCTCACAGGTATAATTGTCATGATATTTTACTGCATCTGTAGAAGTACGTACTGACACCACACATGTATTGTGCCTAATTGATATTTTACAAACTGAAAAAGAAAACCCAATTGATTTAGTAGCTTTTCAAATAGGTTTCATTGACTGCATCCTGGGATGAAGCCCTTATGTTATGAAAGATGAACAGTTCAGGCCTGAGAATGAGAGATGTTTATATTTAACCGTAAAGAATCTTGAGGAGAGTGCATTTGGAGCATGCCTGATGGATATTTCCTCTTGGATGGGAGACTAAAATGGGGGAATTAATTTTAAGAGCAAGATGTATTTGTTTTAAAATAGATATTATGAAGACATTACCTGTATATTAAAACACTGCTTGCCTGAATAAAGGTATATCTTTAAATTATAAAGTAGGGATCCTGTTTAGTGTGGAAATAGCACTGGGTAGACAGCAATAATGCGCCATCATCGGTTAGGGAACTGGCAGGTAGTCATGCAGCTTGGAGAATGTTCTAGGAGATTTCACATCGCCAACTTTTTGTGTTGAACAACTTTACTAAATAGTGAGTTTTGAGAAGATTTGTAGCTCAGATTGAGGCTCTGGATGTGAATTTGCTCGTTGAGCTGGAAGGTTAGTTTTCAGACGTTTTTTCTCTTTTTTTAATTGTAAAAATATACTTTATTCATAAGATGTACAAAAAATAAAACATATTTGTACACTTACCCAGTCATGCAAGCCGCTTCGGGTTACCCGGGGGTACGTACACCAACTAAAGGAAAAAAATAAGAAGAAAAAAAAAGGCAAAGAAAATACCCCAGCAGTCATCTCTCTGCAAAGTCCTCATTGGCCCCCGGACCAGTTGGGGAAGGCGCCAGCTGGGCCCAGTTACCAGATAGGGCACTTTTTTTTCTATTCTGGACGAGGGGTTTCATACGGTGGTCTTTCCCCACCGCGCCTTGGCGGCGACTGCCCCAAGCTTTAGCGCGTCCCTCAGCACGTAATCCTGGACCTTGGAGTGCGCCAGTCTGCAACACTCGGTCGGGGTCAGTTCTTTCAGCTGGCTGACCAGCCAGTTGTGGACAGACCAAAGAGCGTCTTTCACTGCATTGATGGTCTTCCGGGCGCAGTTGATGTTGGTCTCGGTGTGCGTCCCAGGAAACAGCCCGTAGAGCACGGAGTCTCGTGTCACGGAGCTGCTCGGGACGAAGCTCGACAAATACCACTGCATCCCCCTCCAGACCTCCTGCGCACAGGCACACTCCAGAAGGAGGTGATCAACAGTCTCGTCCCCCCCACCCCCCCACGCAGCCACCTCGAGGGCAGCGTGCGGTGGCGCAGAGATTCCAGGCATGCATAAAGAATCTAACTGGCAGAGCCCCTCTCCCCGCCAGCCAAGCAATGTCCTTGTGCTTGTTTGAAAGTTCTGGCGATGAGGCATTCCGCCAAACGACTTTGGCAGTCTGCGTGAGGAACCACACGACGGGATCCACCCTCTCCTTTTCCCGAAGGGTCTCGAGGATACTACGTGCTGATCACTGCCTGACGGCCTTGTGGTCAAAGGTGTTTCCCTTCAAAAATTTCTCCACGAAGGACAGGTGGTACAGGATAGTCCAACCACTCGGAGTGTTCCGTGGCAATGAGGCCAGGCCCATCCTTCGCAACATGCAAAAAATACATGCATACCGGGGACTGGTAGAACCTCAGTAAGTAGTGACACTTGGTGTTTGTGTACTGAGGATCTACGCACAGCTTGATACAGCCGCACACAAAGGTAGCCATCAGGGCGAGGATGGCGTTCGGTACGCCCTTTCCCCAATTTTCCAGGTCTTTGTACACGGTGTCCCTGCAGACCTGGTCCATTCTCGACCCCCAAATGAAGTGGAAGATGGCCCGGGTGACCGCAGCAGCACAGGTCCAGGGAATAGGCCAGGCCTGTGCCACATACAACAGTATCGAAAGCCCCTCGCACCTGACAACCAGGTTCTTACCCGCGATGGAGAGGGACTGGAGCATCCACCTGCCCAGCTTCTGCTTCAGTTTGGTGATACGCTCCTCCCAAGTCATAGAGCACGCCCCAGCTCCACCAAACCAAACACCTAGCACCTGTCGGTGAAGGGGATGAAGGAGCGGTCATCCCAGTTCCCAAAGAACATGGCCTCGCTCTTACCCCTATTGACCTTCGCACCCGAGGCCAGTTAAAACTGGCTGCAGATGTCCAACAGCCTACTCACTGACCGACAATCGGTGCAGAATACGCCGACGTTGTCCATGTACAGGGAGGTGTTGACCTGAAGGCCTCAACTGCCTGGGATAGTCACGCCCTTCAGGCACACGTCCTTCCTGATGGATGCGGCGAAGGGCTCCACACAGCAGACAAACAAGGCACGAGAGAGCGGGCAGCCCTGCCTGACTCCAGATCTGACGAGAAAACTGTCCGATTCCCACTCATTGATCGAGACTGCACTAACGATGTTGGTGTAGAGCAGCTGTATCCATTTGCCGATGCCCTCGCCGAACTCCAATTTGGAAAGGACGTCCCTCATTTAAGCATGAGCGATCTGTCAAAAGCCTTCTCCTGGTCCAGGCTGACAAGGCAGGTGTCCACCTGCCTGTCCTGCACGTAGGCGATCGTATCCCTGATGAGCACGAGGCTCTCAGCGATCTTCCAGCCCGGCACAGCACAGGTTTGGTCAGGGTGAATCACCGACTCCAGAACAGACCTGAACCGGTTGGCTATGACCTTGGCCAGGATTTTGTAGTCCACGTTCAGTAGTGAAATAGGACGCCAATTTTAATTTCTTCCCTCTTCGTCTTGTAAATGAGGGTGATGATGCCCTTCCTCATGGACTTGCACATTTCCCCTGCCCGAAGCGCACTATCGTACACCTCCAGCAGGTCCTGGCCAACCAGGTCCCACAGAGTGGAATACAGCTCGATGGGTAAGCCGTTGCTCCCGGGAGTCTTATTCCTCTCCCAGGACTTGAGGGCTCTGGTCAGCTCATCCAGGGATATCGGCTGGTCCAGCCACTCTGTCGTGCCGTCGTCTAAGACCTCCGTGATAGACGACAGGAACGACTCAGTGGCCGTGCTGTCCGTGGGCTTCGTGTCGTGCAGTCCAGCATAGAAGGATCTGCTGATCCTCAAAATGTCGGGCCGAGACGATGTCACTGAGCCGTCGCCCTCCTTCAGCCGGCTAAGCACAGAGCTCTCTTTGTGCACCTTCTGAAAGGAGAAACACGAGCACGTCTCATCCTACTCCACAGAGCGGACCCTGGACCGGAAGATTATCTGGGAGGCCTCCGCGGTGAAGAGTGAGAATTGCTGGCCCCTCACCTCATGGAGGTCCTCCGTGACATCGACCCCCATCAACTGCAGAAGGAGCAGGTTCTGCACCCGTTTCTGAAGTCACAACAGCTTTCCCCGCCTCTCTCTCACCTTCCAAACATCCTTGAGGACCAAGAACCTCTTGATGTTCACCTTCACCGTCTCCCACAAGTCGCCCGGAGACTCAAAGAGGGGTTTCATGGTTCTTCAGAGAAGAACACCGGCTCAACGCTGGTGGGCCTGACCGAGAACGCCCATGACACAAACAGGAAGTCTATCCTTGAGCGGATAGACCCGTTTGGCCGCGACCAGGTGTATCTCCGCTGCGCTCCATCTGCAGGGGTGCTGAAGACGTCGATCAGCTTGGCGTCCTTCACTGTGCCCATCAGGAATCTGGAAGTAATGTCCAGTTGACTCCTCCCACCTGCTGTCCCCACGCCGGATCTTCCATCTGCATCAATGATGCAGTTGAAGTCTCCGCCTCGGATGAGCGGCCTGGACGGAGCCACCAGGGGTGAAAGCCGTGGCAGAGCGGCCAACGGCTCACTCCGTACCGCTGGGGCATACACTTTGATCAGCCTCAGGGGAGCATTCCTATAGGTGACATCAGCCACTAAGAGGCGCCCCCCACCACCTCCTGAACTTGGGAGATGGTGAAGTTGCACCCCTGCATCAGAATAGCCAGGCCCGAGGAGCGACAGTCGTTATCGCCCGACCAGAACAAAGGCCCACAGGGCCAGGCGCCCGACCGTTCACCGAACGTGCTGAGGTGCGGTATCCCACACTCCTGCAGAAACAGGAGGTCTGCCTTGACGTTAGTCATTTAGGCCAACGTGGACACACATCTTGTGGTGGACTTGACGCTACGCACATTAATGCTCGCAACTTGTACCCCCATTGTGGGCAGTGACTGCAGTACCCTCCCCAAGTCCAAGATCCAGTCCCTCCATCTGTCCCTTCATGCCCATTGTCCGGGCTAACTGCTGTACACTCTCTGGGCTCAGGAAACCATCCGTGCTGCCTTCTGGGTGGCATCCCCCCGTCGGGGGTACAGAGGCTGGAGAATCCAGCTCTGGGTAAGTCTGCGGACACGCTGTTTCCTCCGTCCCGCCTGAAAGTTCCAGGGAGCCCTCCACGGCCCCAGCGGCGCATGGCTGGGTGTCGGAAGGAGGCTCAGGACGCCTCCTGTCACCTGGAAGCGGGGTGCTGCTTTCCTTCTCTCTTGAGATCTTTCGCTTCTGCTTCGGGCGGGCCCTCTCCGAATCTCCTTCATCAGAGGAGCTCTTATAGTCCCCCTGGAGCTGCCTGTTCCCCCCTGACGGTTGCCGTGCCTGGGCCCGCTGGCGCGCTTTCCTCCTCACTTTCTGGGCCGTCGTCCACTCCACTGGGTCACCTGTTGCCTCCTCCATTGACTCCAGGTTGTCGGCAGGGGAGCGGAGCCTGCAGGGGCGCTTTGCTGGCCCCGGGTCCATCCTGTGGGGCTTGTCCCTCCTGCACGATCTGGCCCTCCTGCACATTAGGGGGGTCCTTGCGGGGCCCTGGTGCCTTCCTCTCCGTGGGGGGGGGCTTGCCCCACATTGCCCCTGCCGGCGACCTGGGCATAGGTGGTCCCCCGCTGCGGGCATGCCCTATAGATGTGGCCCACTTCCCCACAAAGGTTGCAGTTTTTGTCTTTTGGGCAATCCTTTGCAAGGTGTCCCTCTTCCCAGCAGTTCCTGCAGATGGTGGCTTTGCAGTTGGCTGACACGTGACCTGATCTACCACAGGCATGGCAGACTTTAGGTTGCCCTGCGTACGTCAGGTAGCCCTTGCTCCCGCTGATCGCGAAGCTGGACGGTGGGTGTATGATGGCATAGGTCCACAAGCTTGATGATGTTGTCCTTGCTGATGAGGTTGGTGGTGTCTGGTGTGTGTGCCTTTGGTTCTTCTAATAGTGTCATCAGTGTTTCTTTGGCCAGTTTGATGTTGATGAGTGTGAACAGGGCTGTTACGTCAAAGGAGACCATTATTTCATCCTCTTCTAACTTGGTGTCTTTGATGGTGTTCAGGAATTCTTGGATGGAGCGAATGGAGTGGTGGGAGTCTTCTACTAGGTGTTTTAGTCTTTGGTGTAGTTCCTTGGCTAATCTGTAGGTTGGTGTTCCAGGTAGCGACACTATGGGTCTGAGGCGGGCTCCTGGTTTGTGAATTTTTGGTAGTCCGTAGAAGCGTGGTGTGTTGGATCCATCTGGTTTCATTTTTTGGAAGTCTCTCTTGTTTAATTCTCCAGATTTTTGAAGTTTTTTGAGTAAGGCTGTGATTCGGTTCTCTATTTGTGGGGACGGGTCTATCGCCACCTGTTGGTAAGTGTTGGTATCTGCAAGCAGTGCGTTCGCTTTCTCAATGTAGTCTGTTCGGTTTAAGATGACTGTGAAGCGTCCTTTGTCTGCAGGTAGGATAACGGTGTTTTTATCTTTTTTGAGTCCTTTCAGGGCTTTCCTTTCTTGTGTATTGAGTGTGTTTTCTTCCTTTTTCCTGCTTAGTGTTGGTGTGACTGTCTGTCTGATGGTTTGCTGGGTTTCTTCTGTGAGTTTGTTGTCTTTCAGTGTTGCTTTTAACGCTGCTAAGAAATCTTTCTTGTCCGCATCCTGGAAGTTGTAATTTAATCCTCTTACTGAGACGGATTTTTCAGTGTCTGTTAATGGTCGGTCAGATAAGTTTTTTTATCCATGTTTCTGTGTTGTTATTTTGTGTGAGTTTGTCTGTTTTTTTCATTTTCTGTGTTTGCCGCTGCCTGATGTCTATGGCTCGTTGTGCTGTGCCTGTCCATTCATGGTCTGTCGCGTTAGTGAGTAAAGTTTTTTGGCGCGAAATTTCCTGGTTGTATTTATGGAGTCTGTTGTGGGCATCATTGATCATTTCTTTAAGTATTCTTCGGCCGTTTTGCTCTGCTATTCTTTTGGATGGTGGGGTGTGAAGGGGTGGTTTGTATTTGAGACATTTAGGTACTTCACCTTTAATAACAAAACCTACAGACAAACCAACGGTACACCCAGGGGATCTCCGATATCAGGGTTCTTACCAGAGGCAGTAATGCAGAGACTCGAACAAACAGCTCTGCCAATTATCCAACCCAAACTTTGGGTCCGCTATGTGGATGACACCTTTGTCATCACTAAACAAAACAAATTAGAGGAAACATTCAAGACCATCAATAATACCCTTACTGGCATAGCATTCACAAAAGAGGAGGAAAACAACATGAAACTGCCATTTCTAGATGTCACAGCAGAGCGAACAGTCAATGGGGAACTTCAAACCAGCGTCTACAGGAAAACAACACATACGGACCAAATACTGAACTACAGGAGCAACCATCCCAACACCCACAAACGAAGCTGCAATAGAACATTATTCCAACGAGCCAACACACACTGCAGCACAGAGGAACTACGCAGAGCAGAGGAAAATCACCTATACAATGTATTCAAAAAGAATGGGTACCCTATGAACAGAGTCCGCCGACTCCTCAGCAACAAACCCAAACAAACAGACAAAACGGGCTCAGAAACCATAAACACTCTCCCCTACATCATACACATTTCCGAAATGACTGCCAGACTACTCGGACCTCTTGGCATCAGGGTAGCCCACAAACCCACCAACACACTTAAACAGCAGCTAATGAACTTAAAAGACCCTAAACAGACAACAAATAAAACGAACGTCATCTACAAAATACCTTGCAAGAACTGTGACAAACACTACATCGGACAAACCGACTGAAAGCGAGCCACCAGGATATATGAACATCAACTAGCCACAAAACGACATGACCCACTATCACTCGGATCCTCACATGCAGATGAGAAAGGACACCACTTTGATTGGGAGAACACATCCACCCCAAGACAAGCCAAACAGAGACACGCACGAGAATTCCTAGAAGCATGGCATTTCAACCGGAACTCCATCAACAAACAAATTGATTTGGAGCCAATCTGCCATCCCCTGAGAAAAAGAACAGGAAATGACATCACCGATGCAGGAAGTGACGTCACCAACCCAAGGAAACCTAAACAGATAAATAGAAAGCGGGACATAACACCAGAGCTTCGTCGGAGGCTCACTGATGATGTTACCTAGAATGGTGGCGAAACATCTGGGAACAAACCTTCAAGCTCAGTGAACCAGCTTACGTCTGGAACAAAATAAAGACCCACTTTCTTGTGGACCGAGAGGAGAAGAGCGCTGTGTTGTAGGTGAAAGGAAGACGTCGTGTTGGCTGTGCACCCTTGCAACCAGTGGATCTTAATGCCGGCTTCGGCCTAACGCTGGTTCAGGGGAGCAGCCAACCTGCAACGATGGCTGCAGCAAGTGCTCGTGCCCCGGGTCAGGGGGTCTGGAACACCATCCGTGTTTCTGTAAAGAAGGTGGATGAAGGTGCACCTGTGGACTGCACCTTATTCGTGAAGAGGGTCCTGTTGGACTGTTGCGGGTTCGCTGCTGCGGACATTTACTGCCTGCAGGATTTCCCCGGAGGAGGTTTTTACGACGAGACCTTCAGGAGTGCCAAGCTTTGCGAGCGCTTCCTGGAGGTTTTCAAGGAGAAAGGAGGTGAGGGCCCCCTCTCTGTATTGACCACTGTCCCGCTGTTAGTGATGCCAGCGCAGAGGAGCCGTATGGTGACTGTACACATGTACAACACGCAAGTGCCAGCAGTTGATGTCCTGACCTTCCTTGGAAGGTACGTGCAGGTGGAAGGGTACCTAACTGACATCATGGACCTCTTTGGCATCTGGACCAGTAAGAGGCAGGTCAAGGTGACGCTGAGGATTGGCACGGAACGGAACGCCGTACACACACCGTCCAGCTTCGCGATCGGCGGGAGCAAGGGCTACCTGACCTGTGCAGGGCAACCTAAAGTCTGCCATGCTTGTGGTAGGTCAGGTCAGGTCACGTGGCGGCCGACTGCAAAGCCACCATCTGCAGGAACTGCAGGGAGGAGGGACACCTTGCAAAGGATTGCCCACAAGTGAAAAGCTGCAACCTTTGCAGGGAAGCGGGCCACCTCTATCGGGCATGCCCGCAGCAGGCGACCACCTACAGCCAGGTCGCTGGAAGGGTCAATGCGGGGCCAGCCCCCCCGGAGGAGAGGAAGGCACCAGGGCCCAGCAAGGACCCCACTAATGTGCAGGAGAGCCAGGTCGTGTAGGAGGGCGCATCCCCACGGGATTGGCCCGAGGCCAGAAAAGCGCCCCTGCAGGCTCCGCTCCCCCCCCCGACAACCCGGAGTCAATGGAGGCGGTGACAGGCGACCCAGGGGATTGGATGACGGTCCGGAATGCAAGGAGGAAGGTGCGTCGACGGGCCCAGGAACCGCAACCATCAGGCGGGAAGAGGCAGTTACAGGGGGGGCTATAAAAGCTCCTCTGACGAGGGGGAGTCGGAGAGGGCCTTCCCGAAGCAGACGTTAAAGATCTCCAGGGAGAAGGAAAGCAGAACCAAGCTTCCAGGTGACGGGAGGCGTCCTGAGGCGTCCTCAGACACCCAGTCAAGTGCCCTTGGGGCACTGGAGGGCCCCTTGGAACTTTCAGGCGGGAAGGAGGAAATAGCGTGTCCCCAGGCTTACCCAGAGCCGGACCCTCTTGCCTCCACGCCCCCGATGGGGGCATGCTACCCGGAAGGCAGCACGGACGGTTTCCTGAGCCCGGAGATCAACCAGCAGTTAGCCCAGGCAATGGGCATGAAGGGACAGATGGAGGGGCTGGACCTTGGACTTGGGGAGGGTACTGCGGTCATTGCCCACAATGGGGGTACGAGTTGCGAGCATTAATGTGTGCAGTGTCAAGTCCACCGCAAGATGTGTATCCACGTTGGCCTACCTGACCACCATCAAGGCGGACCTCCTGTTTCTGCAGGAGTGCAGGATACCGCACATTGGCAGGTACGGGAAATGGTCCGGTGCCTGGACCTGTGGGCCTTCGATCTGTTCGGGGGGTAACGACTGTCGCTCCTCGCGCCTGGCTATTCTGCTGCGGGGGCGCGACTTCACCATCTCTCAAGTTGAGGACGTGGTGGGGGGGCGCCGCCTAGTGGCTGACGTCTCCTACAGGAAAGCTCCCCTGAGGCTGATCAACGTGTACGCCCCAGCGGCACGGAATGAGCAGTTGGCCGTCCTGCAGCGGCTTCCACCCCTGCTGGCTACGTCCAGGCCGGTCATCCTAGGCGGAGACTTCAACTGCATCATCGATGCAGTTGGAAGATCCGGCGTGGGGACTGTGGGTGGGGGGAGTCAACTGGAAAAGGGTGCAAACCAGAAAAGGGTGCAGAACCTGCTCCTTCTGCACTTGATGGGGGTCGATGTCACGGAGGACCTCCACGAGGTGTGGGGCCAGCAATCCTCGCTCTTCGCTGCGGAGGCCTCCAGGATAATCTTCCGGTCCAGGGTCCGCTCTGTGGAGCAGGACGAGACGTGCTCGCGTTTCTTCTTTCAGAAGGTGCACAAAGAGAGCTCTCTGCTTAGCCAGCTGAAGGAGGACGATGGCTCGGTGACGTTGTCTCGGCCCAACATTTTGAGGATCAGCAGATCCTTCTCTGCCTGACTGTACGACACGAAGCCCACGGACAGCACGGCCTCCGAGTTGTTCCTGTCATCTATCATGGAGGTCTTAGATGATGGCGCGAGGGAATGGCTGGACCGGCCGATTTCCCTGGACGAGCTGACCAGAGCCCTCGAGTCCTTGGAGAGGTATAGGACTCCCGAGAGCGACGGCTTACCAGTCGAGCTGTATTCCACTCTGTGGGACCTGGTCGGCCAGGACCTGCTGGAGGTGTACGCTAGTGCGCTTCGGGCAGGGAAAATGTGCAAGTTCATGAGGAAGGGCATCATCACCCTCATTTACAAGACGAAGGGGGAGAGGGAAGAAATTAAGAATTGACGTCCCATTTCACTATTGAACATGGACTACAAAATCCTGGCCAAGGTCATAGCCAACCGGGTCAGGTCTGTCCTGGAGTCGGCGATTCACCCTGACCAAACCTGTGCTGTGCCGGGCAGGAAGATCGCTGAGAGCCTCGTGCTCATCAGGGATACGATCGCCTACATGCAGGACAGGCGGGTGGACACCTGCCTCGTCAGCCTGGACCAGGAGAAGGCCTTCGACAGGGTCTCTCATGCTTACATGAGGGACGACCTCTCCAAATTGTGGTTCGGGGAGGGCATCCGCAATTGTATCCGGCTGCTCTACACCAACATCGTTAGCGCAGTGTCGATCAACGGGTGGGAATCAGACAGTTTTCCCGTCAGATCTGGAGTCAGGCAGGGCTGCCCGCTCTCTCCTGCCATCTTCCTGTGCTGTGTGGATCCCCTTCGCCGCATCCATCAGGAAGGACATGTGCCTGAAGGGTGTGATTATCCCAGGCAGTGGAGGCCTTCAGGTCAAGACCTCCCTGTACATGGACGATGTCGCCGTCTTCTGCACCGATCTTCAGTCGGTGAGTAGGCTGTTGGACATCTGCAGCCAGTTTGAACTGGCCTCGGGTGCCAAAGCCAATAGGGGTAAGAGCGAGGTCATGTTCTTCAGGAACTGGGACGACCGCTCCTTCATCTACTTCACTATCAGGACAGACTACATGAAGGTGCTGCGTGTTTGGTTTGGTGGAGCTGGGGGGTGCACTATGACTTGGGAGGAGCGTATCACCAAATTGAAGCAGAAGCTGGGCAGTTGGACGGTCCGGTCCCTTTCCATCGCGGGTCAGTACCTGGTTGACAGGTGCGAGGGGCTTTCAGTACTGTTGTAAGTGGTGCAGGCCTATTCCCTGGACCTGCGCCACTGCAGTCACCCGGGCCATCTTCCACTTCATTTGGGGGTCGAGAATGGACCGGGTCCGCAGGGACACCATGTACAAAGACGTGGAAAATGCGGGAAAGGGCGTACCGAACGCCTCCCTCGCCCTGACGGCTACCTTTGTGTGCAGCTGCATCAAGCTGTGCATAGATCCTCAGTACGCAAACACCAAGTGTCACTACTTACTGAGGTTCTACCTGTCCCCGGTGTTGCGAAGGATGGGCCTGGCCTCATTGCCGCGGAATGCTCCGAGTGGTTGAAACATTCCGTACCACCTGTCCTTCATGGAGAAATTTTTGAAAGGACAAGGAGAGGGTGGATCCCATCGTGTGGCTCCCCACACAGACTACCAATATAATTTGGCGGAATGCCTCATCGCCAGAACTTTCAAACAAGCACAAGGACATTGCTTGGCTGGCGGTGAGAGGGGCTCTGCCAGTGAGTTACTTTATGCATGCCCGGAATCTCTGTGCCACCGCACGCTGCCCTCGAGGTGGCTGCTGGGGGGACGAGACTGTCGATCACCTCCTTCTGGAGTGTGCCTATGCGCAGGAGGTCTGGAGGGGGATGCAGTGGTATTTGTCGACGTTCCTCCTGAGCAGCTCTGTGACGCGGGGCTCCGTGCTCTGCGGGCTGTTTCCCGGGACGCACACCGAGACCAACATCAACTGCGCCTGGAGGACCATCAATGCGGTGAAAGACGCTCTTTGGTCTGCCCGCAACTTGCTGGTCTGCCAGCTGAAAGAACTGACTCCGACCGAATGTTGCAGACTGGCGCACTCCAAGGTCCAGGACTACTTGCTGAGGGAAGAGCTAAAGCTCGGGCAGTCGCCGCCAAGGCGCGGTGTGGAAAGACCACGGTATGAAACCCCTCGTCCAGAATAGAAAAAAGGGCTCTGTCTGGTACCTGGGCCCATTTGGCGACTTTCCCAACTGGTCAGGCGGCCAAATGGGATTGTGTGAGCTGACAACTGCCGGGGTATTTTCTTTGCTTTGTTTTCTTTTCTTCTTTGTTTCTTTTTCCTTTAGTTGATGTATGTACCCCCTGGGTAACCCGGAGCGGCTTGCATGACTGGGTAGGTGTATAAATATGTTTTATTTTTTTGTCCGTCTTCTGAATAAAGTATATTTTTTCAATTAAAAAAAGTGACGAAACGTCTGAAAACTAACCTTCCAGCTCAGCGAGCAAACTCACATCCAGAACTTTACTCAATCATTCAACTCTGAGAGAGAGAAAATGTAGCCTTTCTGAGAAGTGACGGCCTATTGGCCGCCATCCCTCACTCTCCCTCTCTCTCTCCTCTCTAGCTACCCATCTACCTATCAGTCTGTCTGTCGGTCTGTTTATCTATCTATCCATCTATCTGTCTCTCCCCATCTCTTTCTCCTCACAGTGATAAGGTTGAGCTGAAATCCCGCCTCAGTCATCTTTACCACACGTTGAACGTTCCTCTTGAAGATTCATTCAAATTTCCACACTCCTTGAAGCAACTGGAATTTAGCTAAATCCAACCATTCCGAAGAGAAGCCCCATCGCCAGCAGCTTGTGTGACCAGAAAAAACTTCAGAGGCAGAATAATTTTTGGAACAATCTCATTTTTGTTTCTGTCATGAGTTTAACTGTTATTTTGGCAGAGCTCTTTCAAGGTGATACTCAGCAGAGATTTATTTTTCTCTGTTTGTTGCCAGACATGTGTGAATGTATTTACTTGTTTATTTGACTCTGTGTGTGTTTGCCTATATATGTATGTGTGTGTGTGTGCTTTGTTGTGTGTCTATATATGTTTGTGAGTGCCACTGTGCGTGCTTGTTTCTATGTGTCTTAGTATTTATAGAAATATAAATATTGATGTGCATGTTTTCAATGTCCAAACTGTTTATCATATATCTTTCTATCATAGCTTCAGTAACTTTGTTTTAGTTATAGCTTAATTATTTTAGTAAATTTAAGGCATCTGCCCAACTTGTCCCTAACGCTGATCCTAACCCCGTCTAAGACCTGCATAACTGGCCATATCACCAGCCTGGTTAAAAATAAAATTTGTCATGAGTGGGACTAGAAGAGGAAACAGTGATCCTCCATCCTAAGTCTAATGAGGAGGAATGAAGATAAATTTTCAAAGGGCTATTTGAATGAGAATCCTCTTCCTCAGAAGTCGGTGGTGCCTGCATGTTTGCACTTATTCAAAGCTGTGTTAGATCGATATTTGAAATCAGAATGATTCAAGGATAATGAAACACAGATAGGAAAGCACGACTGAGGCCACAACCATATCGACCACGATCATAGTATCTGGTGGAGCAGGTTCAAAATTGTCTAATGACCCACTCCTGCTCCTCAGTTCTATGTTCCTATGTTCCATTTGGCATCTCAAATTTGCTACACTGGAGCAGTAGAAGGCTACTTTCTCCAGTGCACAGAAACACCTCAAGACTGTTAAACACGGTTTGGTGTGGTTTGGAAAAAATGGGGAAAAAAGTGCTTGCCAATGTGAAACAGCCCCACCACAACTCTCTTTGCAGAAGTTCCCTAGCCCCCATTTGCTTGTCATGGTGTCAAACCTGATTTGCTCTGAAAACAGCCCCCAGACTGCTCCCTGAGATCGCTGACAAAATCCCCTTGTTTCCATGAATGCAACATTCCAATGCAGGATCTTCAGGGAAATCACAACCATTAACTTTTCAAAAGCAGAATGACAGAGAATAGGAAACAGAAGTAGATCATTCAACCCCTCAAATCTGCCTTTCCCTTCAATACAACCATGGTTGATCTGCCACAAATCTGCTTTCATGCCCACTTCCTTGCAGTACTCAAATTTCTGACATGTCAAAACTTCATCCATCTCCTTCCAAACATTTCAGTGACCTAGCTCTCCTAACTCTCTGCAGGAGAGAAGTTCCAAAAGTCTCTATTCTCCGTGAGAAAGAACCAGTCCCCATACATTCACCGTAACCTATTGACATGAACAATACGATTCAAATGCAATGTAAGTGTGACGGGCCCACATTGCAAGGCAGAATTTGACTGACAACGGCATCAAGCAAATCGACCATCATAATGGGAATCAGGTGTAAACTCTCCACTGGGTGAAGACATTCATAGCATAGTGTGGTTGTTGGACGTCAATCATCTCAGTTCCAGGATATTTCTGCAGGAGGTGCAAAAGGTAGCTTCCTCGTCACAAACATTTTCAACTGCTTCATCAATGTCTTTCTCCCATCATAAGATTATAAATGGGGATGTTCACTGAAGATTACACAATGTTCAGAACAATTTCCTGAAGCAGTCTGTGTCAGTGTGCAGCAAGAACTGGGCAACATTCAAGCTTGAAACAAAAAGTGTGGATAACAATTGAGTAACAGCACTGCCGGACACTACATTATCCACAGTAGAAGTAGGAGCTAATTTAGTGCCTTGAGGTGTTTTCACAGGACTATAAGGATCTCTTTCAGCCCATCTAAATTTTGGACACATCGGATAGCCCATTCAGTCACTCCTGTGTATTATATTGGAAGAGAGTGCATCTAGTCGGCACATCAAACTTTTAAACAGGACCCAGATGTCATTGAATTGAGCCCTTAACCATTTTCCACAAAACAAGGAAGTTGCAACCACTTCGAACCGCTTATACAGAAAGAGGAAGAGGTTATGGCTGGTCCAACATGACTAACAGATGCACAGATAGACTGCTCCATGTTGTTCCTCCTGGCTCCATTGCTAATGGTGCACACGTGTTTGTTTAACATAGTTTGCCTAGAGTGACAAGGGAAAATTGATCGGTTATATCAAATCTCAAAGATACATCTTTGAACTCCGAGAATACAAATTAGTATTCTCTGTAGAGTTGGAAACTGGTTGCAATGGCAAACTCTGTCTGACATCGAGCATTGTGGCACCTGACAGGTTTGTAAATAACACGAGAATCAGTGCAGGGTCACACACCAACTGCAAATTAAGATGATGAAAGTTCATTGAGAACCTGGAGCTCGCTCTCTCTCAACCTGAAGATGATGTGTCAACTTGTTGAAGCTGCCAAGCAAGAAAACTTGCTTGTCATTCAGCATAAGCTGCAAATGATAAAGTTAAGCAATTCGATAACCAATGGCTCAAATCTAACTTTGCAGTCCTCCCAAATCCACTCGTGTATATTGGGGGACAGTAAAATGATGCACTGGAGGAGGAGTCTCCACAAATATTCCCATCCTCAATGATGGAAGAGCCCAGCACATTATTGCAAAAGATAGGGCTGAAGCTTTCACTGCAATATTCAGCCGGAGGTACCGATTGGCCATATCAGCCTCCTCCGTTGTTTCCCAGCGTTACAGATACTAGGCTTCAGACAAATCAATACACTCTGTGTGAAATCAAGAAATGGTTAGAGACATCGAATGCTTAAAAGGTGTCAGGCCCTGACAACATTCTGCTATTGTATTGAAGGCTTGTGCTCCAGAACGTGCCGCTCACTGAGCCAAGCTGTCCCAGTAAAGTCACAACACTGGCATCGAACCAATCAATGGAAAATTGCCCAGGCACATCTTCTACATGAAAAACAAAGCAATTCCTACCCGGCCATTTACCACTCAATCAATCTACTTTCTATCACCAGTAAAGTGATAGACGGTGTCATCATTGGTGCTATCAATCAGCATTTGGTCAGCAATAATTTGTTCACTGAAATCCAGCTTGGGTTCCAGCAGAGTCACTCAGCTCCTGGCCTCATTACAGCCTTGCGTCAACCACGGATGAAAGAGCAGAATTCATGAGCTGAGGTGAGAATGACAGTACTTGGCATCAGGCTTGCAGTCAACTGAGTGTGGCATCAAGGAGCCTGATCAAAAATAGAATCAATGGGTATCGGGGACAAACTCTTGAGTGGTTGGAGATATAACAAGCACATAGGATGATGGTCATGGTTGTCGAAGGTTAGCTATTGCAGCTCCACGACATCACTGCATGAGCTCCTCAGGTACCATTGAAGGTCAAACACTCCCTCTGGCATAACGTCAGAAGAGAGAATGTTCACCAATATAGGCACACTGTTCAACACCATTCCCGAGTCCTCAGATACAGAAGTAGTCCGTGTTCATACATAACAAGTTGTCACCAGTATCCAGACTTGTCATGATGCAAGTGCAAGGTTATGGCCATCACCAATAAGAAACATTCTAACCACCACCCTTGACATTCAATGGTGTTAACCATCACTGAATCCCTCTCTATCAAAATCCTGGGCGGTATCATTAATCCAAAACTCAGCTGAGCTCACTACACAATCACAGTAGCTACATGAGAAAGTCGGAAGCTGGGAATACTGTGTTGGGTAAGTCACGTGCTGACCCTCAAAGCCTGTCCACCATAAATTACTGCTGTTTTATCCTTTCCCCAAAACTCAAACTTCCCATAACACACACAGTACTGTTTTACTTGCAATGCCAAAAGTTGGCTCATTGTCCTGCAAATTATAACTAATTATACTCCACCAACAATGACATGGGAAGAGTTGATAAAATGTTAATTTTCATTTTCAATTATTACACATAACATAGAACATAGAACACAGAACAGAACAGCACAGTACAAGCCCTTCAGCCTTTGATGCTGTGCCGACCTGTCATACCAATCTGAAGCCCATCTAACCTACACTATTCCATGTACATCCATATGCTGAAGCAATGACGACTTAAATGTACCTTAATTTGGCGAATCTACTACCGTTGCAGGCAAAGCCTTCCATCTCTTCCAACTCTCTGAGTAAATGAACTACCTCTCACATCTGTCCTATATCTATCACCCCTCAATTTAAAGCTATGCTCCCTCATGCTCGCCGTCACCATCCAAGGTAAAAGGCTTTCTCTATACAACCTATCTAACCCTCGGATTATTTTATATGGCTCAATTAAGTCACCTCTCAACCTTCTTCTCTCTAATGAAAACAGCCTCAAGCCCAGAA
This sequence comes from Stegostoma tigrinum, assembly GCF_030684315.1. Classification (NCBI taxonomy): domain Eukaryota; kingdom Metazoa; phylum Chordata; class Chondrichthyes; order Orectolobiformes; family Stegostomatidae; genus Stegostoma; species Stegostoma tigrinum. The sequence continues at coordinate 4,125,876 of NW_026728419.1, read as the reverse complement.
GACCATAAGACCATAATACATAGGAGTGGAAGTAAGGCCATTCGGCCCATCAAGTCTACTCTGTCATTTAAACCATGGCTGATGGGCATTTCAACACCACTTCCCTGCACTCTCCCCGTAGCCCTTGATTCTTTTTCAGATCAAGAATATGTCGATCTCTGCCTTGAAGGCATCCAATGTCCTGGCCTCCACTGCACTCTGCGGCAATGAATTTCACAAGTCGACCACTCTCTGGCTGAAGAAATGTCGCCTCATTTCAGTTTTAAATTTACCCCCTCTAATATAAAGGCTGTGCCCACAGGTCCTACTCTCTCTGCCTAATGGAAGCAGCTTCCTAGCATCCACCCCTTCTAAACCATACATTATCTTGTAAGTTTCTATTAGATCTCCTTAAACCTTCTAAACTGTACTGAGTACAATCCCAGGATCCCTAGCCGTTCATCATACGTTAAACCTACTGTTCCGGGGATCATCCGTGTGAATCTCCGCTGGACGCGCTCCAGAGCTAGTATGTCCTTGCTGAGGTGTGGGGCCCAAAATTGGACACGGTAATCTAAATGGGGCCTATCTAGAGCATTATAAAGCCTCAGAAGCACATCACTGCTTTTTCTTCCAACCCTCTTGAGATAAACAACAACATTACATTCGCTTTCTTAATTACAGACTCTACCTGCAAGTTAACCTGTAGAGAATCCTGGACCAACACTCGCAGATCCCTTTGCACTTCTGATTTGCGAATTTTCTCACCGTTTAGAAAATAGGCCATGCCTGAGTCCCTCAGCCTTTCCTCGTAAGACTTCCCCTCCACACCAGGCAACATCCTAGTAAATCTCATCTGCATCCTTTCCAAAGCTTCCACATCCTTCTTATACTGCGGTGACCAGAACTGTATGCAATACTCCAAGTGTGGCCACACCAGAGTTTTGTACAGCTGTAGCATAACCTGATGGTTCCAGAACTCGATCCCTGTATCGATAAAAGCTTAAACACTGTCTGCCTTCTTAACAACCCGGTCAACCTGGGTGGCAACTTTCAAGGATCTGTGTACATGGACACCAAGACCTCTCTGCTCATCTACACTACCAAGAATGATACCATTAGCCCAGTATTTTGCATTCTGGTTACTCCTACCAAAGTGCATCACCTCACACTTGTCTGCATTAAATTCCATTTGCCACCACTCAGCCCAGCTCTGCAGCTTATCTGTGTCTCTTTCCAACCTACAGCAACCTTCGTCACTATCCACAACTCCACCAACCTCAGTGTCATCTGCAAATTTACTAACCCATCCCTCTACGCCCTCATCCAGGTCATTTATAAAAATGACAAACAGCAGTGGAATCAACACCGACACTTGTGGTACACCACTAGTAACTGATCTTCAGGATGAACATTTCCCAACAACCACCACACTCTGTCTTCTTTCAGCAAGCCAATTTCTGATCCAAACGTCTATATCTCCCACAATTCCATTTCTCCGCATTTCGTACAAAAGCCTATTGTGGAGAACCTTATCGAACGCCTTGCTGAAATCCATAAACACCACGTCAACCGGTTTATTCTCAATTACCTGTTTTGTCACCTTCTCAAAGAACTCAATAAGATTTGTGAGGCACTGCCTACCCTTCACAAAACCATGCTGACTACCCCAATCAAATTATTCTTTTCTAGATGATTATAAATCCTATCCCTTATAACCTTTTTCCAAAACTTTAACGACAGCTGAGGTGAGGCTCACTGGTCTATAATTACCAGGATTGTCTCTACTCCCCTTCTTGAACAGGGCAACCACATTTGCTATCCTCCAGTCGTCTGTCAATGACGAGTTAAAGATTAATGCCAAAGACTCGGCAATCTCCTCCCTGGCTTCCCAGAGGATCCTAGGATTTCTAATACCTCTTCCCTGTGAACCTGAATCCCACCTAATCTAGTAGCCTGTATCTCAGTATTCTCCTCGACAACATTGTCGTTTTCTAGCGTGAACACTGTCGAAAAATAGTCATTTAGTGCTTCCCCTACCTCCTCTGACTCCACACACAACTTCCCACTACTATCCCTGATTGGCCCTAATTTTACGCTTGTCATTTTTTTTATTCCTTAAATACCTATCGAAAGCCTTAGGTTTTACCCTGATCCTATCTGCCAGCAACTTCTCATGTCTCCTCCTTGCTCTTCTAAGCTCTCTCTTTCGGTCTTTCCTGGCTACCTTGTAACCCTCAAGCGCCCTAACTGAGCCTTGACATCTCATCCTAACTTAAGCCTCTTGACCAGAGATTCCACTTCCTTCGAAAACCACGGCTCTCGTGCTCTACAGCTTCCTCCCTGCCTCACAGGTACGTACTTATCTAGGACACACAGGAGCATTTCCGTGAATAAGCTCCACATTTCTAATGTGCCCATCCCTTGCAATTTCCTTCCCCATCCTCTGCTCCCTAATTCTTGCCTAATCTCATCGTAATTGCCTTTCCCCCAGCTATAACTCTTGCCCAATGGTATACACGTATCCCTTTCCATCACTAAACTAAACATAACAGAATTGTGATTGCTATCATCAAAGTGCTCAAATACTTCCAAATCGAACACTTGGCCAGGCTCATCACCCAGTACCAAATCTAGTGTGGCTTCGCCCCTTGTTGTCTTAGGTACATACTGTGTCAGGAAGCTCTTCTGCACACACTGGAGAAAAACTGACCCATCTATAGTACTCGAACTATCGTGTTTCCCGTCAATATTTGGAATGTTGAAGTCCCCCATGCAACTACCCTGTCTCTCTCACTCCTATCGAGAATCATCTTAGCTGTCCATTCCTCTACATATCTGGGACTATTCGGCGGCCTATAGAAAACTCCCAACAGGGTGACCTCTCCTTTCCTGTTTCTAACCTCAGCCCATACTACCTCAGTTGACGAGTCCCCAAACATCCTTTCTGCAACTGTAATACTGTCCTTGACCAACAATGCCACACCTCCCCCTCTTTTACCGTCTTTTCTGTTCTTACTGAGACATCTAAATCCAGGAAACTGCAACATCCATTCTTGTCCTTGCTCTATCCATGCCTCCGAAATGGACACAGTATCGAAGTCCCAGGTACCAACCCATGCTGCAAGTTCACCCACTTTATTCTGGATGCTCCTGACATTGACGTAGACGCACTTAAAACCAACTTCTTGCTTGCCGGTGCCATCTTGCATCCCTGAAACTTTATTTTGAGCCTCCCTACTCTCAATCTTTTCTGTGCTCAAACTACAATATTGGTTCCCATCCCCCTGCTGACTTAGTTTAAACCCACCCGAATAGCCCAAGCAAATTTCCCCCCCAGGATACCGGGACCCGTCTGGTTCAGGTGAAGACTATCCTGCTTGTAGAGGTCCCACCTACCCTAGAAAGAGCCCCAATTAACCAAGAATCCAAAACCCTCCCTCCTGCACCATCAAGGTAGCCACGTGTTTAACTCCTCTCTCTTCCTATTCCTCGCCTCACTAGCACGTGGCACGGGCAACAAACCAGAGACAACAACTCTGCTCGTTTTCGCTCTAAGCTTCCACCTGAGCTCCCTGCATTTCTGCCTTAAATCCCCATCTCTCTTCTTAACCTATTTCGTTGGTGCCTATGTGGACCACGAGTTGGGGCAGCTCTCCCTCCCCCTTAAGGATGCCAAAAACACGATCAGAGACATCACGCACCCTGGCACCTGGGAGGCAACAATCCAACTGTGAGTCTCTCTCGTCCCCACAGAACCTCCTATCTGTCCCCCTAACTATGGAGTCCCCAATGACTACTGCTCTGCTCCTCTTCCCCCTTCCCTTCTGAACAGCAGGGACAGGATCTGTGGCAGAGACCTGTGCACCACTGCTTTCTCCTGATAAGTTGTCCCACCCAACAGTATCCAAAACGGTATAATTATTGTTGAGGAGAATGGCCACAGGGGATCCCTGCTCTGCCTGTCGGTTCCCTTTCGATCCCCTGACTGTTACCCATCTGCCTTTTTCTTGTACCTGAGGAGTGACTACCTCCCTGTAACTCCTCTCAATAACCCCATCTGCCTCCCGAATGATCCGAAGTTCATCCAGCTACAGCTCCAGCTCCAGTTCCCAAATGCCATTTTCGAGGAGCTGGAGTTGCGTGCTCTTCCCGCAGACGTAGTCAGCAGGGGCACTAGTGGTGACCCTGACCTCCCACATTCTGCAGGAGGAACATTCAACTGCCCTGACCTCCGTTCCCAGTTTTCTAAATTCCCAAAGAGACTGATGAAAAATAAAGAACAAAAATGAACTACTTAGCTGAACAATCTTTCGCACAGAAACTTTTTTTTTGGTTAGAGGAGGAGGATGGGTGGGACACACTCCCCCAGTAGTTTTTCGGGTAAGGCAGCGACACAAATAAATTACCTTACTTACTCAGCGGTTCCGTGTCAGCTCCTGGTCAACGTACCTCCGCCTATTCACGAGGTAAGTTTTTAAAGCAGTGACTTACCGGCTTCCAGACACGCCCCTGGTCCAGGCTCCCGTTAGGGCTGCTGCTTCACAAAGAAATGGAAGGCACCGACGCCCGAGGTAAGCTTTTTAAAGATTCACAATCTCGAACTCACTGGCTTCCCAACAGGCCCCTGGTCCAAGCTTCCGCTCGCGCTGCTGCTGCTCAACCAGAAATGGAAGGCACCGAAGATGGAGGAAAGCTTTTTTTTTATCCAACACTAATGATAATTTTTTTTTAACTTTCTTGTACTTCAACATACTGGATGACTAAATGAATCCTTTCCCTCAGTGAGAGCATATGAATGGCTTCTCCCCAATATGACCTTGCTGGTGTAGGCCAGATGAATTTCTGAACCGCTTCCCACACTTGGAGCATTTGAATGGCCTCTCCCCTGTGTGGATGTGCTGGTGTCCTACGAGGGAAGATGACTGACTGAATTATCTTCCACAACCAGTGTATGTAAATGGCCTCTCCCCAGTGTGAACTCGTTGTTGCATGTGCAGGCTGGATAACTGAGTGAATACTTTACTATTCTCCAAACAAGTAGATGGCCTCTTCCCTGTGGGAACTCAATGGTGCTTCATCAGGAGAAATATTTGTGGAATTTATTGCTATTGGGGGAGGTGATGTTCTGTGGTATTAGACTGTTAACCCAGAGACCCTGATACACACTCCGGGGACCCAGGTTCAAATCTCACCATGGTAGATGGTGGAATTTGAATTCAATAAATGTCTGGAATTAAGAATCTTATGATGACGGTCAATCCATTGTCGACTGTTGGGAAAAAAAACCCATCGGTTCACTAATGTCCTTTAGGGAAGAAAACTGCCATCCTCACCTGACTTGCACCACCTGTGACTCCAGACCTGCAGCAATATGACTGGCTTTGAACTGCCCTCCAGGCAATTAGAGATGGGCAACAAGTGTTGCCTAGCCAATGATGCCCTCATCTTATGAATGAATAAAAACAAATTCAGAGCAGTGAGTGGCCCCCTTCCAGTGCCAGCACAGCGGCGTTTCCACAGAGCAGATGAATCAGGGAATCCCTTCCCACATTCAGAGCAGGTGAATAGTCTTTGCCTCATGTGACTGCATTGATGAAACTCCAGCTCTGACAAGGAATGGAATCCTTTCTCACAGCCCTCACATTTCCATGGTTTCTCCATATTATACAAGGCCTTGGGTCTCTGTAAATTCCTACAGTGAACGGTGTTATGTTTCTTTCAGACTAGGTGAAGGTATATCAATTCACTGGAACTCTCACTTGGGTGTATCTTTCTCCGTACTTTTCCAGACAAACTGCTGTTTCAAATCTTTTGAAACAGATCGACATTTCTTGATCTACAGGTTCAAGCCAATGATATTCAAGTGTGACTATTTTGAGTGACTCTATTGGATCTTAACATGATTGTTCTTTTGAGATTTTTGTCTGAAAATCTTCCATTTCTAACATCTTGAAAAAGGATTATTATTACTTTCAGATTAGAAATTTGATTGAAATTTCAAAACAATCAAATCTAATTGACCATCCCTACATGCTCCCTCCCTCGGTTCACTTCCTTTACTTTTAGCTGCTGCAAGTAAATAATTTCACTCCAGAATTTTTAACAAAAAGAAATCAGGATAAATTGTTTTCTCAAAGATATCAGAGAGAGGAAGAAATTTCAGTGTGAGTGAAGCCCAATCTTCATTCAGAGAGAAAGGATCGACAGTGTTGCTTGGCAGCTCTGAGCAGCTTCAGAAGTTGCTTGTCCCATATTTGCATTAAGGCAACACGGGGGGGCTCTCATTGGTTAGAGTTCCAGAGTGCGTCCGGCCCTCCAACTCTTTCTATTTTGGTTATATTACTGAATTATGATGCATCTCCCCAGAATGGGTTTGCTGGTGTTTCATCAAATCATTGCTGCTTCTAAAGATTTTCTCACAATCAGAGCATTTAAATGGTCTCTCATCAGTTGGCTGTAAATGGGGACCTGAGTGAATCCCTTCGCAAACATGGAGCAAGTAAAATGTTTCTCCCCAGTGTGAATAGCTGGTGCTCACTCAGTATCAGATGCCGGAAGGAACCCCTTCCCACATTCAGTGCAGGTGTACGGTCTCTCTCTAATGTGTCCATGCTGGTGTATCAGAAGCTGTGCTGATTTGAATAAATGCCTTCTCGCACACTGAGCAGATGAATGGCCTCTCTCCAGTGTGATAGGCCTGTCATAAGTGAGGTGGGAAGAACAGGTGAATCCCTTCCCACACATGGAGCAGGTGAATGGCTTTTCCCCACTGTGAACACATCGATGTTTAGTGAGGCTGGGTAACTGACTAAACTGACTGAAGCTCTTCCCATGCTGAGAGCAGATGAACGGTCTCTCTCCAGTATGAGATGGTTTATGTGGCCTTAGGCTGGATGATGATGTGAATCCCCTCTCACACACAGGGCAGGTAAAAGATCTCTCTCCAGTGTGACCTGACTGTGTGACATTAGAATCGATGAAGACGTGAATCCCCTCCTACACACACAGCAGGTATCAGTCTCTCTCCAGTGTGAACTCGAATGTGTGGCATTGGGCTGGACCATGAATTCTGTCTCTTCCTAGACACAGAGCAGATGAAGCTTCCTTCCCTGTGAAGACTTTGTGTGACATTAGGCTGGATCCCCAAGTGAATTCCTTCCCACGTGTGGAAGAGCTGAACGTATTCTTCCCCGTGTAAACAGGTCGATATTGAATTCGACCTTGAGAGCACCTAAAGCTTTTCCCACAATCACAGCATTTAAAAGGTCTCTTGCTAGTGTGAACCCACTGGTGTGACACGAGGCTGGGTGACTGAGCAAGTCCCTTGCCACACATTTAGCAGGTGAATGGTCTCTCCCTGGAGTGACTGTGACGGTGAGCTTCCAGCTGGCCTGGGTATCCGTATCCCTTCACTCAATCCACACATTCCCATGGTTATTCCATGATGCTGATCTCCTGGCATCCCTCCAGATTGGATGATCTGTTGAAACTTTGTCCTTAAACACAACGTGTGTACCGTTTCACTGCTCTGTGTTTTTTTATTTCAGAATGTTAACTGGTTGATGTTGAATAATCCCTGCAGTTAGGTCACTGGAACATTCTGAATCAGGTGTGACAGTGTGTGAGCGTTGGCGCTTTACCACTCACACTGATGTTTCAAATATTTTCCCACAGACATGCCAGACAAACATTCCCTTCTGGCCCTTATAAGCTGAATAACAGTGTTGGATCTTGACACTGTGTTTGACCTTACTGTCCCATCTTCAATGTCTTTCTTTCTATTACTCTCTGAAATATTTACAAACATCATCACTGTCTGTACAGGGAACAATCTCAGAATAAACACATTCAATTCCTGAGGGACAGTCTTCCTTTATTGCACCCCCCCCCAACAAAACTTATGACCCACACTAAAAGATGTGAAAATCAGAGCCAAAGGCAAAAACAACATTCCTGAATAAATCAGGTTGTTGTTCCCAGTGTCTGTGAGGCATTGTATACCCTGAGGTACCAACTTGTGATGAGAAGTACCCAGCCCAGTGGTGAACACTACGAGCTCCCTGTCCAGAGAGAGGTCATCAAAGATAGATGATACCCTTTGAGGTTAGTAGGAATTGCAAATGCTAGTGTCTGGGGGAACAAAGTGTGGGATGACACGATTTAGGATAACAAGGCATGGGATAACAAGATGTGGGGCTGGATGAACACAGAAGGCCGGGCAGCATCAGAGCAGCAGGAAAGCTGACATATTGGGTCTGGGCACTTCATCAGAAATGGGGGAGGGGAAGGGCGCTCTGAAATAAATAGACAAAGGGGGTGGCAGTCTTAAAAGGTAGATAATGGAGCAGATAGATGGAGAGAAGTTGGACAGTTCATGGAGGCTGGGATGGAGCCAGAAAAGATGAGTGTAGCGAGGAAGTAGGGATCGGGGTGGTCAGTTAGGAGCAGGGAGGTGGGAGAGAAGACAGAGAGGTCAAGGATTCGGGGATGAAATACGTAGAGATGGGACAGGGACAGGGACGCACAGGGAGGGAGCAAGAGAGAGTGACAGGGAGCAAGGGAACAGGACAGGGAGGGAGGGAGAGAGAGGGACCCAGACACAGGGATAGGGATAGGGAGGGTCTGGGCGGGAGCAAGGTACAGGGTCAGGGATGGAGGGACAGGGAGGGCGCAAGGGGCACAGACATGGAGGGATGGACAGAGAAGGAGCTGGGGAAGGGACAGAGAGTGAGGGGCAGGGAGGCATTAGTGAGGGAGTGAGGGAAAGGGTCAGGGATGGAGGGACAGGAGCCGGGAGGGAGGGACAAGGAGAGAGTAAGGGACAGGGACAGACAAGGAGGATGGGGGACAGGGAGAGAGCAAAGGACAGGAAAGGAGGGACAGGTAAGGTGTGAGGGACACGGAGGGAGCGAAGTACTGGGAGAGGTATAGGGTGGACAGACAGGGAGGGATCGAGGGACTGGCAGGGAGTGAAGGACAGGGACAAGGGTAGGGAGCGTGGGACAGGAACTAGGAGAGGTACGGAGATGGACCAATGGACAGGGAGAGGGAAGGAGAGAGGGATGGTGAGGGAGTGATGGGGAGGGAGCAAGGGGTGGGTAGGGAGGGAGGGAGGTTGGACGGGGACGCAGGGGTGAGGGATGGGGAGGGAGGGAAGCCACGAGGGATGATGAGCGAGGGATGGGGAGGAGGTCATGAAGTGCAGAACAGTGAGGGAGGGACAGGGAGCGATGGATGGGAGCAACGGATGGGGAGGGGGCGATGGATGCGGAGGGAGGAAGGGGTGGGAGTGAGGGGCCAGAGTGAAGGATGGAGGTACAGGGAGAGAGGGAGGAATGGCGAGGGAGCAAGTGAGGGATTGCGAGACAGGAAGGGAGAGACGTGATGCGAGGGACAGGGAGCGAGACATGGGTATGAGGGACCGAGGAACGCGTATGGAGAGAGGGACGTGGAGGGGAGGAGCCAGGGATGGTGAGGAAATGAGGGAGCGAGGCAGAGAGCAAGGGATGGGAGAGATGGAGCAACAGACACAGAGGGACAGGGAGGGAGAGACAGGGACCGAGGATGAGGATTGAGGGTCGGTGGAGCAAAGGAGCGAGGGAGTGAGTGACAGGGTGAGAGCTAGGGAGCGAGGAATGGGGAGGGAGGGCGGGTGCAATAGACTGGGAGGAATGGAGCGAGGGACAAAGAGGGATTTAGTGAGGGAGAGAAGGTGGGATGGGGAAGGAGATAGGGAGCAAGGGAGGGACGGGGAGGCAGAAAGGAAGGAAGGAATGAGCAAGGGATGGAGTGCAAGCGAGGGAGGGAGTGAGGGATGGGTAGGAAAGTGGGTCAGAGATAGAGAGGTAGAGACAAGGAAACAGAAGCAGAGTGAGAGGTGAGAGTGAAGGCGGAGGACAGAGACAAAGGGTACAGATGGTGTGGGGAGAGAGATGGAGAGGGAGACATAGAGACGGAAAGACTGTGAGGAGATGAGCGAGAGTTGGGGTCAGGTAGAAAAATACTGAGTGTGGGGATGGGGTTCACACAGGCAGAGTGTGAGAGAAGGGAGTGCGAACATTTGAGGAGGACAGAGAAAGAGAGAGACAGGACGCAGGGAGAGAGGGAGGGAATGGTTTAGAGAGGGTGGGTGGAAAGAGGGAAGGAAGGGAACAGAGAGAATGATGGGGAGCAGGGGTGTACCAAGAAATGTGGGTCAGAGAGGGAGAGAGCAAGCGTGGAGGGACAGGACAGACAGAAAGAGACAGAGATATACCAGAGGTGAATGCAAGGACAGAGTGACTTGAAATCAACTCCTGAGCTCAGTCCCAAAATCCTCCCATTCCCTTGGGGCCGAGTCTGTGTCTCTCCAGCTGAGCTTCTTCAACACAGAGACAAACAACAATATAGTTTGCTGTGCTGCTTGGCACTTTTTAATGAACGTTAATTATATGTTGAATTTATGGATGCAGTCAGTGGAATGGTGCCTTTTCTCTTTGGCCTGTCAGTTGAAAGAAACATTGACATGTTTCCCCGTCACCCCCTGTGGGATAAGGTCGGATAAACCAGCACTACCCTCAGTCTGTTACATGAGCGACAGGCTGCTTCATGGCTGAAACATTGAACTGAAATGAGAACATCCTGGATGGATTGATTAATGAGTGAATTTGATTGAATCTTGAATTTGGTTAAAGGGATATTTCAGCACATTCTTCAGCTGCTGCCTGAACTTAGTTTGGGTCACAGCATAAATCCCGGTGTTTCTGCAGCATCTGAGGATCTGCAGCATGAAGCCTAAATCCTGCACAAAATGATGTAGATACATAGAGTTATACCCAATCAAAAACATTCGGCACCAGATAGAATACAGCATTAACTTTGACCACAACAGGATGAAATTGGCCGAGATCACAAACAGTAAAATGATGGATATTTTTCGACTTCTCATTTTTGTGTCACACTGACCGCCCCAATTGGTGCGAGCCCGGAGTCTCCTGCGGGCTCTACTGGTCACTAAAATGTGTCTGACGGTGAAAACATTGAGCAGCAGAATCAGGAGAAATGGGATAACCGGGGTTAGAATGTGGTGGAGGAACTCGATAGCGACCCAGACACGAGAGTCACGAACATCGGATAACATATGACAAAACCAGGGGTTGTTCCACAGCGAATACCGAACTGTGAGCATGAAAGACCAGAAAGTGTTCTTTAAACAGCTCAGCACAGTCACTGTTCCCAGAACCACAGCTGCCGTTTTCTCACTGCGATATTTACTTTTCAGCTTCTGGCAACAAATGGCCACAAATCGATCAAAGGTGAAACTGACGGTGAACCAGACAGATCAGTCAGTTGCTGCATAAAGCAGGACGGCGTGGATATTACACACGGGGATGTACCGCATGAAATAAAACTGTTCCTCATAAACAATGGGAATGTGTCTCCATATCACGTCGAGGATAATGACCAGTAGATCCGCCACTGCCATGGCCCCCAGGTAACGTCTGATACATGGAGACAATCCACAATCTTTATAAAGCAGGACGTAGATCATCAATACGTTAACTGTGAGGAAGGAAAACAAATTATACATCAGCCTGGAGGCAAAGTTGCCAGTCTGATTGAGGACACAGTGACATTTTCAAATGTATCACTGATTTATTGAAAAAGAAATGAAACTAAAACAAGAAATAGTAATGTCTCAATATTTTTACAGAAAGTACAACATAAAATACAATAAAATCTCCCTCCCAAAAGACACAAACGTGCATCCATAAGAACAGGTGGTTTCTAGAACATTCCCACAGACTCGATCACCGTCCATATCAGGAACTGTAAAGAAGTGCTATGTACCTGCTCTTGAGTGAAGGTGTTGCTTTCCTAAAGGATTTCTCTCCCAGTTCCTTGAAGACGAGCAGAGTTTGGAAATTTCTGTCTTTTAGTTTAAATTGTGATCAAATGTCGATTGTGAAGAAGCATCAACACAGGGAAAATGTATTCAGCACTTTGACGCCCTGAGGGGATTTTGAAACAGTGCCCCCTTCTCCCTGGAACGGGATGTTTTCCCTCGGGATTTTATCTTTTGTTCATTAAACTGACATCCAACCGTCCACAAATAATGTCGGTTACAGAATGTTCCAGGAATGTCTGTTGCAGAATGTTCTGCAGAATGTCGGTTACCGAATATTCCGAGGAATGTTGGTCACAGAATGTTCCGAGGAATGTCAGTTAAAGAATGTGATGGACTCTTAAAGACCAACATCACAGTGGCCCTTCTGTCCATCAGTTTTAGAACATAGGACATTGAAAATTATAGCACAGTACAGGCACTTCGGCCCACGATGTTGTGCCATGGATTATTCCGGAACCAAAAATAAAATAACCTAATCTACATTCACGTCTTAGTGAGACCAACTCAGCCTCGCGGTGGAAATCTCCCCCAAAACCCAACACAACTGGCAAACACAAATTAAAGGCATTGCCAGATCAGCTGAAGTGGTCAGTTATCTCACATTGTCAATCCACCTCACAGAACCAGCCCAGACACCACAAACCCAGATGAAATATCTGTTCAGCATACAGCACTGTGCAGACCAGGCTAGTGTCCTGCTCAATACAACCTGGCAATCTGTCCAGAGTGGGACACTGTGCAGGCCTCACCAGCCAAATAGATATCAGTCCAGCACGGGGAGCTGTGCAGACCACACCAGTGCATTGATCTGTAAATCAGGACCAGGTATCTCTCCAGCACGGGGGGCTGTGAAATGAACACCAATAAACTGATCTGTAAACCCGGAGCAGTTATCCCCCCCCCCCCCCCAGCGTGTAGATCTGTACAGACCACCCCAGTGCAGTGCTCGGTAACGCTGTGTTAAATCGCTGCCCAGCCTGGGGAAACTTGCAGCCCATGCTGGAAGTGACAGGGTGTGCGGCTCCCCCATCCATTTACAGCTCCATATCTCCAAATGTGCCATGACAAGGGGTGCCATGGGTGTGAAAATCACTGCCAGAGAGAGATGGTGGGGAACCAGTTTAAAGGCGAACAAATGGGATGTGTTGGATATACAGACAGAGAGTGGGGGGAGAGAGAGACAGTGTAATGGAAGAATATGTTCATACTTTTCAGAATGCTGACATGTAGACATTTTGATAGCATCTTGGAACATGTGTCAGTTTGTTTAGGAATGATGCGTGAATAGATATTCCTGTGAGTTCAGACGATGGAGAGATTTGAATGAGCATTTGTTCTGCATTTGTGACTGAGAGTGTGGGGAGCACAGTCTTTGGCTCAATGGGCTGAATCTAACAATAATTTGTCTCAGTGACATTTTAATTGAGTGTGACAGAGGGATAGTCTGCAGGATGCTGAGCTAGTTTTCTGATGCTATCTTATCAAACTCCCCTCATTATCTACCTACCCCAGCACATGCCATTCCTCTCATTCAATGCCAGCCTGATTCTCCCACCCATCATGGCTGGTAATATTTCCCATCACCTGGACGGCCTGGGTACTCCATGATCCCTGGCGCAGGTGCCATTTTTAAAAGGCCAAAAGGATAAAAGTTTGCAGCCACCCTGCACGTTTTACTCTGAGCCTGATAGATAAGGGGCAATTGCACCAAGATTTATTGAAAGTGACACGGAGGTCCTGGTGGGTGGGCTAGTACAAAGGAAGGCCATTCTTTTAGCAGAGGAAACCACACCACCAGACCAACCGAGCATGGCCTGAGCTCAGCACCCAGCTCAGTGCAGTACCTGCAGTCTGAAGAAATGTCCAGCAACACAGGACAAGCAACAATAACCTTCCCCGCTCATGTCAGGTTAAGTATCACCGTATTCTCTCTGCTCCAACAATCTCTCTTTCTCTCTCTTGCTCCTCTCTCTCTCTCTCTCTCTCTCTCTCTCTCTCTCTCTCTCTCTCTCTCTCTCTCTCTCTCTCTCCCCGCCCCACACCCCTCCGCTACTGCCCAAAACTGAAAACACTGCATGGATCCAACATTGTCGACTGTGTTAATCCGGACAGCTCACCTCTTCCCCCTCACCTAGGCCATCACTAACAGCAGGGCCACACACATTCACCTTCAATCCCTCCCTCCCTTTCCCTCATTCCAGGAGAAACAGCCTGGAATAGGACAGAAAGGGCCAAGCAGGGCGGTCGTGTTCCCCACATCAGTTCCCTCACTCACCTTCCTCCGCCGCATGGGGAGGGTCCTGGACTGAGCTGGAGAAAACCAGGACGACCCTTGTGGGGATTCCAAAATATACCCGTCCCACCGACTGAGTTGGGAGCAATGATCAGTGAAGGGTAATCCTCATGTTATAACCACTGCCAATTCCATTTCCACCTGGCACAGCTTAGAATCCGTGTCCCTGATGCCATCTCCCTTTTATATCGAGCCGGTACAAATGGAATCCCCACGGTCTCGGTGGGCAGGAGGGTGGGCTCACAACACATCGTCTCCACCACCTCCCAGGAAGAGAGCACGGCGTCTGCTTCCTACACCTCCTCCTTCAGAGAGCTCAGATACTGAAACTAACCTGTAACATTTACTAGTCCCCCAACTTGTCCTTACATCTTCAACAATCAAGCTTTGAAAATCTCATTGAGTTACAGTCCCCATGGAACAACTGAAATAATGTCACACTCACTGGAGAGAGCAAATACTGATGTACTCTCATGGAGTGACTCAAACAATGAAATACTGTCCACGGAATAACAGAAATCCTTACACAAACCTGATGGAATAAATGAAATATTGACAAAACACGGCCAGAGAAATTCTGATAGGCTCCCCTTATTTGTGTCAGTATCGGTGTATTTGTGTGTGCATCTGTGTGTCTCTGTGTGGGGCAGGTCTGACTGTATTGTGCTGTTTGATATGATGCAATGCCACCCTGTGCTGGTCTCCATACACCACTGCTCAGGCGGCGGCAGAGGTTGAGAAAAGTCAGAGAGCTACTGGGAAATCAGGTGCCCACAACACCATCCAAACTGATTTATTCTTCGTGTACTTATCGAAATGTCTTTTAAACATTGTAACTGTACCCACTTTCACCACTTTGTCTGGAAGTTTATTCCATACACGAACAACTCCCTTTAAAATAGTTGCCCCTCGTGTTTTTTTTAAATGTTTGCTCCTCTAGACTAAAAATATCCCCATAAGTCTTGAAAATCTCCACCCCCAAGAAAAGATAACTGACATTCAACTCATCTGTACCCCTCATAATTTATAAGCCTCAATCAGATCACCCCTCAACCCCCTACACACAACTGAGAAAAGTCCCAGCCTACCCAGCCTCTCCTTATATCTCAAACCATCCATTCCCAGTGACATCCCGGGAAATCGCTGCTAAACACTCTCTGGATTAATGTTATACTTCCTAAAACAGTGAGACCAGAACTGGACACAGTATTTCAGAAGATGTCTCACCGATACCCTGTACAACGTGAAAATGACATCCCAACTCCCAAACTCAAAGTTGTGAGCGATGAAGGCAGTGAACGAAATGCCTTCTTCACCATCCTGTCTGAAAGTGACACAAACTTAGAAAATTTGTAGCTGATGGCCTAGCCTCTGTTCTGCAACACTACCTAAGGTCCTCGGTTTAAATTGTATAAGTCCTGCCCTTGTTTGTTTTACCAAAAGCAATGCCTCGCATTTATGCAAATTAAACACAACCTGCCACACCACAGCCCAGTGAGTGATATTCCGCCCCCCCACCACAACCCTGGCATGTTTTGAAAGACCCTCCCATCCCAGAAGGGCAACGAACTCCGGCCTTTATTCTCTCAGATACCCTGATCGTGGTTTGCCTTGTGCGGGCAGGAGGAGATGGGTCGGGGGGTGCGTAGGCGACTGCAGACCAGCCGGTGATGTGGGGACTCATTTTCTTCAAGTAAGAGGGGTTTCCATTGGTACCTGGTTTGGCCCTAGTTATGCCTGTCTCTTCATGTGGTACGTGGAACATTCCTTTTTCCAGTCCTATTCTAGCCCCCAGCCACATCTTGTTCTGTAATGCATCAATGATATCATCGGTTCTGCTTCTCTCTCTCGTCTGGGAGTAGAAAACTTCAAATATTTTGCTTCCAATTACTACCCTGCCCTCACTTTCACCTGGTCTACCTCTGACGCCTCCCTTCCCCTCTTCAACATTTCTGTTTCTATATCTGGGATAGACTGGCCACTATTATCCATTACAAACACACAGACTCCCGCAGCTACCTCGATATACATCTTCACATCCACTTCCTGTAAAGACTCCAAACCATGCTTTCAGTTCCTCCTTCTCCACTGCACATGTTCAGATCAGGCTACCTTCGACAAGGGAGCCTCCGACGTATCCGCCTTCTTCCTCAACCAAGGATTCCCCAGCTCCATTGTTGACAATGCCCTCAACTACGACCGGCACATCTCCCGCACTTCTGTCCTCACGCCCTCTCTTCCCTCCCGCAACAGGGATAGGGTTCCCCTTACCCTCACTGACCATCCCACCGACATCCACATCCGGAAGATCATCAATTTCATTAAGACGCCATTTCCTCTGCTTTCAGCGAGATGCCACCACCAGACACATATTCCCCTCCCCTCCTTTGTCTGCCTTCTGCAGGGATTGTTCCCTCTGGGACACCCTGGTCCAAAATTCCTTCACCCCCAACACCTCCCCACAGCCCTACGCCTCTTCCCCTGTAACCAGCAAAGGTGCAACGCCTGCCCATTTACCTACTCCCTCTCCAGTATCCAAGGGCCCAAACATACCTTCTAGGTGAAGCAACACTTCACCTGCACTTCCCAGAATCTAGGCTATTGCATTCGCTGCTCACAATATGGTCTCATCTACATTGGGGAAAGGAAGTGTAGCCTTGGTGACCGCTTTGTAGAACATCTGTGTTCTGCTCGCAAAAACACCCGGAACAACCTGTTGCCTGCCATTTCAACGCATCACTCCGCTCCCTGGCCAACATCTCCGTCTCTGGCTTGCTGCAGTGTTCCAGTGAAGCCCAGCACAAGCTCGAGGTAAACTTCTCATTTTCTGTCTGGGGATCGTACAGCCCTCCCGACTCAATCTTGAGTTCAATAATTTTAGTGCCTAATCTCTCCCATGTCCCAGCATGATTGGTAAATACTTTACTGAACAGAGTCAATCGGAGTATGGAATAGATTTGATGGGACGAATGGCCTACATCTGCTCCTATCTGTTGCGCTCTTCAAAGAGGAGGTGACTTGCTGTGAGAGTAACACACTTTGAGGTGTCTCCCAATTAATCTGAGATAAGAGTACATCTTTCACTTTAACATTGTGCTGTCTGTGGTGTTGTCATCCTCAGGGAACATTGAAGACTGAGTTATGAAAGATATCTCATGCTGACCTCAACTGACCTTTGATGATCAGCAGACTCAATATTTATTGGGAATAAAAAGGAAAGGGGTGTTCAGCCACAAACAGATCAGCCATGATCTTTCTAAATTGAGCAGCAGGCTCAAGGATCTGAATGGTCAACTGCAGTTCCTACACTGTGTGTTGTTCTCTCACTCCACTCCTTGAGGCTGTTACAGAGGGAGAGGAAGCCCCCATTCAAACAAACATAGTTGTGACAATGAGATCGGAGATCATTCTTCTCCTCACTGGAGTTATACAGGACGAGAAAGAAGTACTCAGACTTAGAGCCATAGGGGCATTGAGATATACAGCATGCAAACAAACCCTTCAGTCCAACTCGTCCATGCTATCCTGACATCCTAAGTAAATCTAGTCCCATTTGCCAGCTTTTGGTCCATACCACTCCAAACCCTTACCAAACATATACTCATCCTGATGTCTTTTAAATGCTGTAATTGTACCAGCCTCCACCACTTCCTCTGGCATTTCATTCCATAAGCACACCACCCTCTGCATGAAAATGTTGCCCCTTAAGTCCCTTTTAAACCTTCCCCCTCTCCCCTTAAAGCTGTGCCCTTTCGTGTTGGACTCCCCCACCCCAGGGAAAAGACCTTGGCTGTTTACACTCCTGTGCCCCTTATGACTTTGCAAAAGCCGGTACGGCACTCGTCAAAGACTTTTTTCTTGTTTTATTGTGTAACAATTATGGCAATTTTTACACACAGCACCCACAGCCAAAAATGAAAATAATCATTAAGATTATCTGTATTCGTGGGACAAAAGTTAACCGGACTGTTAGGAAATCTTCACTCCTCCTCAAAACATTTCTGAGGGAAACTGAGCACCTGATTGAGATGGCAGACTAGATTAATTGCTGCATCTGAAAGACAGCTTTTTTGACTGTGCAGCATTCTACTCAAATGTCAGTCTATATTCTGTGCTAGTTTTTGTAAACACTGAAGGATCGGAATCATTGACAGTACAACATCTACCTAATGATCTGACAACAAATAGCCCAAATGGTGTATTGCTGAGCACAGAAACACCTCGACAACCAGCTGCACACCCAGGAGAGGCCCTGCAACCTTTCTCGGCTGCTGCAAAGCGAGCCCACGTTAGCAAACAGGAAATGCAGAGTCGAGATAATTATTTATTTTCAGATTGGAAAGCTGCAGCTGCTAGAATTCCACAGGGATCAGTGTGAGGTCATCAACAGTTTACAATCTAGATTAACGATTTGGATGAAGGGTTGATAAGATTGGAGCTCAATTTGCTAGTACACCAGTATCGTCATCCAATAAGGTGTCAAGTGGATGAAAAGCATCTACAAAGGTGTATAGACAAGAGATGTTAGTGAGCAAACTTCCAGCAATGCAAATTTAGATTAGATTCCCTACAGTGTGGGAACAGGCCTTTTGGCCCAACAGGTCCACACCGCCCTTTGAAGCACCCCACCCAGACACATCCCCCTATCACCCACACACCCCTGAACACTACGGGCAATGTAGCATGGTCGATCCAACCAGCCTGCACATCTTTGGACTGTGGGAGGAAACCGGAGCACCTGGAGGAAACCCACACAGACACGGGAAGAATGTGCAGACTCCACACAGACAGTCACCCAATGCTGGAATCGAACCTGGGTCCCTGGCGCTGTGAGGCTGTAGTGCTAACCACTGAGCCACCGTGCCGCTTAAATAAAACAGTACAATGTGGATTATGGGAAGTGTGTTTTTTAGGGAAAGGATAAAACGGCAGTAAATTATGTGACTAGAGAGAGAACGCACAGCTCAGGGATACAGAGGAATTGGTGTGTCCTGGTACATAAATCGTACAAAGTTACTCTCAAAATGTTGCAAGTGATTTGGAAAGTAAATGGAATGGTGCTGTTTCTTGCGAAGGGTGCTGCGTATGATATTAGGCATGTTTCCCTGCCTCTGTACGGGGCATTGCTGAGATTCTACCTGATGCACTCTCTGTCGGTATGAATCCCGCAACTTAAAAATAAAAACAATGGCCTTTGAATCTTTTCAAAGGTGGTTCACTATGTAATGCCCTGAGATGAAGGCATTATGTGTTTGGAGGATTAACAGTGTAGGCCTGAGAATGAGAGATATTCTTGACTATATACGATCTTGAGGAGATTGTAAATGGTGAATACCTGACGGATAATTTGTCTTGTATGGAAGAATAAAACCGGGGAAATAATTTAAAAAGTAAAACAGGTACTGAGGAATGTTCACTTCGTCTGAAATATTAATTCTAATTTCTCTTCTTGGATGCTGCCAGGCTGCTGAGCTTTTCCAGTCATTTCTGTGTTTGTTTAGGAATAAGAAAACATTCATTTTAATATCAATGTTGCGAAAACATTAAATTTGTTATTTTAACTTATGTAGGCACATATAAACATACCTTTAAATCAAGTAGGGCCAATTGTTGCTGAAGAAATGGCCCTGTGTATTACAGTAGCAACGACGCACCTACATGGAGCTGGAAATGTGATAGAAACTTTTAGTTTGGCAACGTACAAGGAGACCTCACACGTTCCAGTTTGGAGGTCAGATAACACTATTGTGCAATTCAACTCAGAGAAGGGAAAAAAAGTAACCTGCCTGAAAAGCAACAGCCGATTGCTCCCTCACTGCTTCCTTGAACCTTGTCACATCAATGTATGAGAGCTGAAAATGTGCCATTCATCGTTTAGACTCATGGAGGATTCATGACAAGGATTCAATGGAATCTCCCACTGCTTGAAGCAAAGGGAATTCAGCTAAATTTAATGGTCCAGGAAATAATCCCATCGCCAACAACTTTGCAAGCAGAATAAATTTTGTTTCAGAATAACATTTGGGACAAGGACTCACATTTTTTTCTTTTATCATGAGTTCAACTATTACATGGACAAAGTTCTTTCAAACGAATATTTCAGTTTGTCAATGAGTGAGTGTGTGTGTGTGTGTGTGTGTGTGTGTGTGTGTGTGTGTGTGTGTGTGTGTGTGTGTGTGTGTGAGAGATTAATTTCACAAAAGGAAAATATAAATGTACATATTTGCAGATCCAAACTGTTTTACTTTCTTGTTTTCATCGTAGCTTGAGTACATTTATTTTGGTCGTAAACATGCTTTTCAGCAGTTTAAAGAAAACTGCCTCACTTGTCCCTAACACCAGCCCCAACCCAATCTGAGACCTACATCATTGGCCACATCACCAACCTGGTTTCATTTAAAATTTGTTGTGACCAGTGGAGGAGTGGGACTAGAAAAGGAAACGGTAACCTGGGCAAGTCAGGGAACCATAGACCAATGAGCCTGACATGAGTGCTGGGTAAGTTGTTGGAGGGGATTCTGAGAGATAGGAATTATGCGAGGGGACGGTTGGAGGGTGAGCTTTTCTTTGAAAAAGGCTTACCTTGTGGAGTTGACAGCCTCCATTTGAACAGCGGCAGGAGCCAAGAGAGTGCGAGGTGACTGCTGCTTTTCACCTTGAGGGACTTGCCTCCTAGCGTCGGCGGCCTCAGTTTGTTCAGCAACAGGAGTCGAGAGAGTGCGAGGGGACTGCTGGGAAAGTTTAATAGGAGCAGACATGGGACGGCTGGGTAAGTGAGGTAACATATTTGTGCAGTTGGTTTTCCGGAAACACTACTTCAGTCGTGTCTCCCACCCATCCTCCTCCAGGAACCAAAAAAAAGGGGTTCTGAGCGCCGATGTGGTAAGGTTACTAGTTTATTTTTCTCTCAATCGTCTGTTTGGGAATTCAGAACAGTGGGAATGGATGTCAGGGCAGTTGCATGCTCCTCCTGTAGAATGTGGGAGGTAAGGGTCACCACTAGTGTCCCCATTGACTTCATCTGCGGGAAGTGCACCCAACCCCAACTCCTCGGAAACCACATTAGGGAACTGGAGATGGAGCTGGATGAAAGCTGGTTCATTCGGGAGGCTGCGGGGGGTAATTGAGAGCAGTTACAGGGAGGTAGCCGAAACCTCAGGTACAGGATAAAGGTAGATGGGTTACAGTCGGGGGACAGAAAAGGAATAGGCAGACAGTACAGGGATTCCCTGTGGCTGGTCCCCTCAATAACAAGTGTACCATTTTTGATACGGTTGGGGAGGCGACCTAACAGGGGTAAGCTCTCTCTTCGGGAGAGTTTAAACTAATTCAGCAGGGCTCTGGGGTACAGGTCTCTGGCACAGAGTCTCTCCCTGTTGCTCAAAAGGGAAGGGGGAGAGGAAGATAGCATTAGTCATTGGGGACTCCAGAGTCAGGGGGACAGATAGGAGATTTTGTGGGAACGAGAGAGACTTGTAGTTGGTGTGTTGCCTCTCAGGTCCCAGGGTTCATGTTGTCTCAGATAGTGTTTTCAGGAGCCTTAAGCAGGACGAGGAGTATCCCCAAGCAGTGGTCCACATAGGCACCAATGACATAGGTAGGAAAAGGGATGGGGATGTAAGGCAGAAATTCAAGCAACTAGGGTGCAAAATTAGAGCTAGAACAAAGAAACTTGTTATCTCTGGTTTGTTACCCATGCCACATGTGAGTGAGGCAAAGAATAGGGAGTGAGAGCAGTTGAACACGTGGCTCCAGGTACGGTGCAGGAGGAAGGGATTCAGATACCTGGATAATTGGGGCTCATTCTGGGGTAGGTGGGACCTGGACAAACAGGATGGTCCACACCTGAACCAGAGAGGTACCATATCATGACGGGGTGGGATAGAATTCGCTAATGCTCTTCGGGAAAGTTTAAACTAATTCAGCAGGGGGATGGAAACCTGAAATGTAGCTCGAAAGTACAGGAGGTTGAGAGTAGTGAGGTCATGAAAAAGGTTTCAGGTTCACTGGATTGTACCGCCAGGCAGGAATTTAGTTTGAAGTTTGTCTACTTCAACACCAGGTGCATCTGGAATAAGGTAGGTGGGCTTGCAGCATGGGTTGGTACCTGGGACTTCGATGTTGTGGCCATTTCGAAGACATGGACAGAGCTGGGGCAGGAATGGTTGTTGCAGGTTCGGGGGTTTAGATGTTTCAGTAAGATCAGGGAAGGTGGTAAACGAGGGTGAGGTGTGGCATTCTTAGCCAAGGGCAGTAATACGGTGGCAGAAAGGACATTTGGTGAGGACTCGTCCACTGAGGTAGTATGGACTGAGGTTAGAAACAGGAAAGCAGAGGTCAACCTGTTGGGAGTTTTCTACAGGCTTCAGAAGTTCCAGAAGTGTAGACGAAAGGATCTGGATGTGACTTTGCTCGCTGAGCTGGAAGGTTCGTTTTCAGATGTTTCATCACCATTTTCGGTAACATCATCAGTGAGCCTCCGGCAAAGCGCTGGTGTTGTGTCCAGCTTTCTATTTATCTGGTTAGGTTTCCTTGGGTTGGTGATTTCATTTCCTGCGTTGGTGATGTCATTTCCTGTTCTTTTTCTGAGGGGATGGTAGATTGAATCCAAATCAATGTGTTTGTTGATGGAGTTCCGGTTGGAATGCCATGTTTCTAGGAATTCTTGTGCGTGCCTCTATTTGGCTTGTCCTAGGATGGATGTGTTGTCCCAATCAAAGTGGTGTCCTTCCTTATCTGTATGTAAGGATATGAGTGATAGTGGATCATGTCGTTTTGTGGCTAATTGATGTTCATGTATTCTGGTGGCTAGCTTTCTGCCTGTTTGTCCAACGTAGTGTTTGTCTCAGTTCTTGCAAGATATTTTGTCGATGACGTTCGTTTTATTTGTTGTCTGTATAGGGTCTTTTAAGTTCATTAGCTGCTGTTTTAGTGTGTTGGTGGGTTTGTGGGCTACCCTGATGCCAAGAGGTCCGAGTAGTCTGGCAGTCATTTCGGAAATGTCTTTGATGTAGGGGAGAGTGGTTATGGTTTCTGGGCCCGTTTTGTCTGTTTGTTTGGGTTTGTTGCTGAGGAATCGGCGGACTGTGTACATTGGGTACCCATTCTTTTTGAATACGCTGTATAGGTGATTTTCCTCTGCTCTGCGTAGTTCCTCTGTGCTGCAGTGTGTGTTGGCTCGTTAGAATAGTGTTCTACTGCAGCTTCGTTTGTGGGTGTTGGGATGGTTGCTCCTGTAGTTCAGTATTTGGTCCGTATGTGTTGTTTTCCTGTAGACGCTGGTTTGAAGTTCCCCATTGGCTGTTCGCTCTACTGTGACATCTAGGAATGGCAGTTTGTTGTTGTTTTCCTCCTCTTTTGTGAATGTTATGCCAGTAAGGGTATTATTGATGGTCTTGAAGGTTTCCTCTAATTTGTTTTGTTCAGTGATGACAAAGGTGTCATCCACATAGCAGACCCAAAGTTTGGGTTGGATGATTGGCAGAGCCGTTTGTTCGCGTCTCTGCATTACTAGCTCTGCTGAGAACCCTGATATCAGAGATCCCATGGGTGTACCGCTGGTTTGTCTGTAGGTTTTGTTATTGAAGGTGAAGTGGGTGGTGAGGCATAGGTCCACTAGCTTGATGATGTTCTCCTTGCTGATGATTTTGGTGGTGTCTGGTGTATGTTTCTTCTGTTCTTCTAATAGTGTAGTCAGTGTTTCTTTGGCCAGGTTGATGTTGATGGATGTGAACAGGGCTGTTAGGTCAAAGGAGACCATCATTTCATCCTCTTCCATCTTGGTGTCTTTGATGGTGTTCAGGAATTCTGGGATGGAGCGAATGGAGTGATGTGAGGCTTCTACTAGGTGTTTTAGTTTTTGGTGTAGTTCCTTTGCTGATCTGTAGGTTGGTGTTCAAGGTAGCGACACTATGGGTCTGAGGGGAGCTCCTGGTTTGTGAATTTTTGGTAGTCCGTAGAAGCGTGATGTGTTGGATCCATCTGGTTTCATTTTTTGGAAGTCTCTCTTGTTTAATTCTCCAGAATTACTAAATGGACAGAGAAATAGAGACTTACCAGGAACATCAAGAAAAGCGAGGATGGGATAGTCCCTTGCTTGAATAATCATTTGCACACTGTATAGTCATGATGTTAATGGTAACCAATCAAAAGAAAGCAAGTGAAGACCATAGGATAAACTCCTGTCCATTGTTGGAACATTCCAATCCATTCCTCTCCGATTCTGGTACATTGTTGTAACATTCCCGTCTATGGTTCTGAGATTCTGATCCATTATTGGAACATCCCAATCTGCTCTTCACAGATCCTGATCTCTCGCTCTCTCGGGAGCTGCTGATCCCAATCGTGTTGAGGATGACACACCCACTGATACTATGGGATAACACATTGGAAGAAAATCCTCATTAATAGAAGAGGGAAACCCTCCAATGACACAGTCAGTATCCATGGAGACTGACACTAATTCGAGCTACGGAACAAACAACTCCAGTTAACCCCTTTCACGACAACACTTTTAATGGAACAACAATACCTGGTCTGGTTGGGATGCTGACATCGCCTGCTATTGGTCGCAGTGCCCATCTCCATTACTCTAACAATGATGTAGAGAAAGGAGAAAGGTGACGCTTTCTCTGCACAGTCTTGATGATTCTGGTGTGTTATCCACATGCAATGTCAGATGTAAAAGTTTCCCTAAGACCCAATCAAAAGGTTATTACTGCACTCAAGTCTCCTCCACCACAACAATGAGGGATGAGTTGCAGGAAATGGGAGAGATGCAATCGATGGCATTTTCAACTACAGTGGAGGGGAAGTTGCAGTCCTTCAAAAGCGAGGACATCTGTGATGCCTGGGAGTGGAAAACCTCAACTCTGGAGCAGATGCAGCAGAGGCAAAGGAATTGGGAATAGGGGATGACATTTTTGCAGGAAGGTGGGTGAGAGGAGGTGTATTCTAGGAATCTCTAGGAGTCGCTAGGCTTGAAATGGATATCTGTTTCCGATGGTTGCCAGAGACGGAAACAGAGTTGTCCAGGGTTGGAGAGAGAAGTATCAGAGATGGTCCAGGTGAACTTAAGGTTGGGGTGGAAGGTTTACTGAAGGAGATGAATTGTTTAAACTCCTCGTGAGAGCACGAGGCAGCGCAGATACAGTCGTTAATGTACCAAAGGAGGAGGTGGGGTTTGGGGCCAGCCTAGGTAAGGAAAAGGGATTGCTCCAAGTAACTTACAAAATGGCAGGCATAACTTGGGCCCATGCGGGTACCTATGGCCACCCGCTTTGTCTGTAGGAAGTGTGAGGAATTGAGGAAGAAGTTGTTGAGGGTGAGGACGAGTTCAGTTGAGCGGACAAGGATGTCAGTGGAGGGGGAAAGAAGAGGAAGCCAGTACAATTGCAATCCTCTCCACAACAGGCCTGTGTGTGTGTGTGTGTGTGTGTGTGTGTGTGTGTGTGTGTGTGTGTGTGTGTGTGTGTGTGTGTGTGTGTGTCTGTGTGTGTGTGTCTGTGTGTGTGTGACTGCTTCTGTGTGTGTTTATGGGTGGGTGTGAGTGAGTGTGCGTGTATATGGGTGGGTGGGTGTGAGTGTGTGCATGTTTGTGTGTGTGTGTGAGAGAGAGAGAGAGAGAGTATGTGTATGTGACATACAGACTACTCGGTGAGTTGGGATCAAGGCTCACAAGGAAGAGGCATTAAAAATCCTTCAGAGGGTGAAGATAGATAAGTCCCCTGGGCAGGATGGGATTTATCCTCGGATCCTTTGGGGAGCCAGGGAGGAGATTGCTGAGCCTTTGGCATTGATCTTTAACTCGTCATTGTCTACAGGAATAGTGGCAGATGACTGGAGGATAGCAAATGTGGTTCCCCTGTTCAAGAAGGGGAGTAAAGACAACCCTGGTAATTATAGACCAGTGAGCCTTACTTCAATTATTGTTAAAGTGTTGGAAAATGTTATAAGGAACAGGATTTATAATCATCTAGAAAAGAATAATTTGATTAGAGATAGTCAGCACGGTTTTGTGAAGGGTAGGTCATGCCTCACAAAACGTATTGAGTTCTTTGAGAAGGTGACCAAACAGGTAGATGAGAGTAAACTGGTTGACGTGGTGTATATGGATTTCAGCAAGGCGTTCAATAAGGTTCCCCACAGTAGGCTATTGTACAAAATGCGGAGGAATGGAATTGTGGGAGATATAGCAGTTTGGATCGGAAATTGGCTTGCTGAAAGAAGACAGAGGGTGTAGTTGATGGGAAATGTTCATCCTGGAGACCAGTTACTAGTGGAGTACCGCAAGGGTCGGTGTTGGGTCCACTGCTGTTTGTCATTTTTATAAATGACCTGGATGAGGGTGTTGAAGGAGGGGTTCGTAAATTTGCAGATGACACTAAGGTCGGTGCAGTTGTGGATTGTGAAGAAGGATGTTGTAGGTTACAGAGAGACATAGATAAGCTGCAGAGCTGGGCTGAGAGGAGGCAAATGGAGTTGATGCGGACAAGTGTGAGGTGATACACTTTGGTAGGAATAATTGGAATGCGAAGTACAGGGCTAATGGTAACATTCTTGGTAGTGTAGATGAGCAGAGAGTTCTCGGTGTTTATGTACACAGATCTTTGAATATTGCCACCCAGGTTGACAGGGTTGTTAAGAAGGCATACAGTGTTTTAGCATATATTAATCGATGGATGGAATTCCGGAACCATGAGGTTATGCTGCACCTGTACAAAACTCTGGTGCGGCTGCACTTGGAGTATTGTGTCCAGTTCTGGTCACTGCGTTATAAGAAGGATGTGGAAGCTTTGGAAAGGACGCAGAGGAGATTTACTAGGGTGTTTCCTCGTATGGTGGGAAGGTCTTACTATGAAAGGCTGAGGGACTTGAGGCTGTTTTTGTTAGAGAGAAGAAGATTGAGAGGTGACTTAATTGAGATGTATTAAATAATCCGAGCGTTAGATAGGGTGGATAGGGAGAGCCTTTTTCAGGATGGTGACGGCGAGCACAAGGGGGCATAGCTTTAACTCGAGGGGTGAGGATATAGGACAGATATGAGAGGTAGTTTCTTTACTCAGAGAGAAGTAAGGGAATGGAATGCTTTGCCTGCAACGGTCGTAGTTTCGCCACCTTTAAGTACATTTAAGTTGTCATTGGACAATCGTATGGATGTACATGTAATAGTGTTGGTTGGATGGGGTTCAGATTGGTATGATAGGTCAGCACAACATCGAAGGCCGAAGGGCCTGTACTGTGCTGTAATGTCCTATGTTCTATGTGTGTGTATGTGTCAGTGAGATTGTGTGTGTGTGGGGGTATGTGTGAGTGTGTATGTATGTGTGTGTCTGTATGTGTGTGAATATGAGTGTACGTGTGTATGTGAGTAAGTATGTGTGTGTGCATGTGTGTATGCATGAGTCTGTGTGAGTGTGTGTGCGTATGTGTTTGTGTGTGTGTGAGCATATGTGAGTGTGTGTGCGTGTGTGCGTGTGTGTGTGTGTGTGTGTGTGTGTGTGTGTGTGTGTGTGTGTGTGTGTATGTGTGTGTGTGTGAGTGAGTGTGTGTGGCTGTGTTAACAGTGCTCTCAGTTTGTTTGATGCTTTGAGCCGTTTCCCTCCCACTCTCCGTCCCAGACTGTGTCCTTGATTGTTTTCATCCACCACCGCTGTTCAAGAGATATGGCGTGGAGTCCAGCAGAGGGAGACAACGTGTACAATGCGTGACTTTAAGCACCACAGACCTGCCACTCACTCTCGCAACAAAAGGTTGCAATGCTCCCCTTGCTTGGGAGATTGCCCAGTTTAATTAGCAATAGATGAGCGTAATCTGTACAGGTCTTCATGCCAGGCTGTCATCTTGTCCCAGTTTATAGTGTCTGGTTTGATTCTGTCAGCCGGTTCAGCATTCAATGTCATGAACAATTTCAGCTGATCTGGCAATGTCTTTACTCAATTGTTCTTATCCTTGTAATCTGGTCTGTCCAAGGTCTTACTCATCCAGTTATTTCCACGCAGATGTTTCCTTCCCCATATTCCCACGATAAGTTCTTAATTAACTGTCCGTTTCTATCTTTATGTTGAATGTTTCTGTTCCTCCTTATCTTTCGCTGGCCTTGTTTTTGGCTTCCCAGTGTTTCAAGTGCTCGCATTGTTAAGTTCAGAAACAAAGAAATGGTGTTTGCCAGGCTGTTGTTCAGTTCCCAGTGTGATCTGGCACATTTCCCTAACATTTACATTTCTTCACGAAACAGGATTGTGCGTGATTTGGAATAAAAGACAAAAACATGCAACCTCCATTCATCTTCTAGGAACTGGGAGAGAATTCATCATTTTGGCAACCTTTTCACCCTCCGTATTAGGAACTGTACAGAAGTGACCTTTCTCTTGTGTCGCATGATCGAGTATTTGGCAATGTTCTGCAAACCATCTGTTCTTATGGCTGTATGTCTGTGTGTTTGGGAGGGAACGTTTCTCATTTATCACATTACATTTTTTTGTTTCAAAAATTGAGACCTTACTATTTATTATTTCAGCTTCACTGATTTTAAACAAAGCAGGAATACATTTGAGAATGTCACTCTCTCAATCAAACTGGTAACTTAGACCCCAGGCTGATGTATAATTTATTTGTTTTCCTTCCTCATAGCTAACGTAGTGACGATCTACATCCTGCTTTATAAAGATTGTGGATTGTCTCCATGTGTCAGACGTTACCTGGGGGCCATGGCAGTGGTGGATCTACTGGTCATTATCCTCGACCTGATATTGAGACACATTCCAATTGTTTATCGGGAACAGTTTTATTTCCTGTTCTCCACCCCCGTGTGTAATATCCACGCCGTCCTGCTTTATGCAGCCACTGACTGTTCTGTCTGGTTCACCATCACTTTCATCTTTGACCGATTTGTGGCCATTTTAAAAGAATTTGTTTTGCTTCAAATCAAGTGAATCATATCTGGAACACCCAGTTAGCATCTGATTCCAAAATAAGAAAGTTCGGGCCTAGAGATAACATTATGAACCTGGAAGAACACAGCAGGCCAGGCAACAGCAGAGGAGCAGAAAAGTTGACATTTCAGGTCAGGACCCTTCTGACTATCTCAAAGTTACGGTCGAGGCTACTTTCTTAAAATCTTTTGAGGAGATTTTTTGCCTGGTCGATAACAGATTGGGGGCTCTTGTCGGGATAACTCTACAATTCCACTTTGGGTTTCGGGCTAAGATGGTGAGTGGTAGTTTTTAGTGTCTTTTATTTCGGGTGTTGCATTCCCTTGTTTAAACAGGACATGACTTGTGTAGTAATGGCTCTTTAAGTCGTTACTAAGAGTTTTCGTTAGCTTTGCAAAAAGTGACCAAGTCAATACTGCTGGAATTGACAGACAAGCTGGAGTTGGGTTTACCCTTGTCTGTGAGGAAAGCTTTACAACGCTCTTTGGAAATGGCTAAGATTCTGATGCATATAAAGCAGCTTGAACAGGAAAAGGAACTCAAACAGTCTGAATTCTGGTTTTACGCACTGGAAAGAGAAAATAAAAGTATCGTCCCTGCAGATAATGTGGATAGCCAAAATCTTTTCCAGTGTAAAAATGTCAACTATTTGGGTGCATAGAATGTAAAAAATTTTAAATTAGATATATGAGGCACATTAGTGAAGTTTTTTGTCTACGATCAAGGCAAATACAATGAACAGGCAGAGAACAGAGGGATATGGTCCATGTGCAGGTAGAGGGCACTGCGGTAGGCACAGCCATGGTAGGCTGAAGAACCCAGTGCTGAGCTATACTGGTTTTTTTTTTCAACTTCCTTGCACTTACCCTATGAAAAAAAGCACTCAGAATCGCAGATATTTGTTTACTTTTCTCTCTCATTCTTGTAAATTGCAATGAGACAAGCTCAACCTACTTAACCTCTCCTCATTAGAAAATCCCTCCATTCCCAAGATCAGCTGAGTGAACTTTCCCTGGCCTGCCTCTAATTCAAGAATATCTTTCGGTTGGGTTTTAATATTCTAGATGTAGTCTGACTCATACTTATTTATTTTAGCAAGGACTCGATTTTTTTTTAGATTTCATTCCCGTTGTAATAACTGCCAGCATTTGATTTGTATTCTTTATTACCTGCTGAACCTGTAAGCTCCCTTTTTCAGATTGATGCACAAAGTTTCCTGAAAACCTTTGCGCAGTCAGTCTGAAATGAAACAGTGTGAGCCTGACAGTAAGTTAGAAATGTGCTGGACTGTATTAGGAAGGGTGTGACAACAAACATTCATTGCACTCTGAGAAACAATGGAAGGCACATGGTTTTATCAAAGGATTTTTTTTGGTGAGCCTGTTCAATTTCATTTTTTTAGTATGGGTATAAATTTCAGAATAAGTAAGGGTGACGGAGGTGCGTGGCAGGAAGGGGATATTATTTACTTGAATTTTCAGAATCATTTTGACAAATTTGAACAGGGGCTACAGAGTAACTATGGAGGGAATACAGCCCCTTATAGATCATTAAAGCTGTCGAAATGTGGGAGCACTGGAGATCAATGAGATCCTAAACAATTATTTTACTTCAGGATTTACCACAGGGAAACAAAAAAAAAACACCTCAGGAACTTGGTGAAATAAATATTGGAGTCTTGAAAAGAGTCCACAATAGAGAACAGGAAATGCTGGAGGTCTTAAAATGCACAAAGGCAGATATATCTTCAAGCACTGATAAAGTTGATCCCAGGACATTGTGGAAGGTTGGATAGGAAATTGTGAAGTCCCTTGCAGAGAGGTTTGTGGCATCAACAGCCACAGTGAGATGCCAGAAGACTGGAGGGGGTTAATGTTGTTGTATCACTTAAGGCCTGCAAGGCAAAGCCTGGAAACTGCAAACCAGTAACAGTGACGTCAGTGGTGAGTAAGCTGTCGGAGGAGATACTGAGAGATCGGATATTCATGCATCTGGAAAGTTAGGGATTGCTCAGGGATAATCAGCACAGCTTTGTGTGTGGAAAATCGTATCTCAGAAAATCAATTCATATATTTTGAGGAGATTTCCAGGACATGGATGAAGTCAGAGTGGTACATGGCTCTGAGTAAGTCCTTTGACAAGGTTCTGCATGGTAGACTGCTCAATGAGGTTAGATCACATGGGCTCCTGGGAGAGGTTTCCAATTGGGTACAAAATTAGCTTAATGGTGGGAAACAGTGGGTGCTGGTAGAGGTTGGTTGGTCTGACTGGAAGTCTGTCACCAGCGGTTTGCCGCAAGGTTCAGTGCTTGATGCACGAGTGTGTGGCATTTCTATTAACAAATTTATTGAGAATATGTGAGTCATAGTTAGTAAGCTTGTAGATGACAGTAAAATTTGTGTCGTGGACTGTGCAGATGGGTATCTAAGAGTACAACAGGATGTTGATCTACTGAGCCAGTAAGATGAGGAATGGCAGATGGAGGTTAAAATCGATAAATATGAGATATTGCATCATGGAAAAACAAACCCGGGCAGCATGTAAACTGCTTATGGTAGTCCGCTGTGTAGTGCTGTCAAACAGAGAGGCTTAGAGATGCAAGTATATACGTACATGAAAGTGGCATCACAAGGAACTTGGGTGATGAAGGTGGCATTTGACAGACTTGTCTTCATTGGTCAGACCATGGGGAACAGGAGTTGGGACGTCATTCTGTGGTGGTACAGGACAGTGATGACACCCCCATGCTAGCATTGTTGATTATCAGGAAAAACTCCCCTGATTCACTTCTGTCCTTTAAGGAAGGACACGTGACATTCTTAACTGGTCTGGCCGACGTGACTGCACACCCACAACAATATGGCTGATTCTGATCTGCGCTCTGGCAATTACTGTTAGGCAAAGATTGCTGGACCAGCTGGTGACTTCCGCATGCCATGAATGAATTTTAAAAGGTACATGTTTCCCTCCCTACTGCTGAAAGAACCTCCAGCTGCAACAATTCATCCTGCCTTTGTAACCTCGTTCAGGCCCTTGCCAGTCTCCATAACGCTGTCACATTCTGCAGCACTTTCAACTCTCCCTGTTCCTGTCATTTCATTCAGGCACAAAAATTTTTCCTCTTCCTACTGCACTCCCCTATGAGGTCCCTTCCAATCGCTTTAACACCTAAGTCCTTAAGTTGTTAACTCTCTGTTCCTAAAGCATTCTTGTTCTTCAGATTTATTAGGGCATTTTTGTGGACTTCTCAGCCTCTTTCAATTGAATATGTCCCTTTACACCAAGAGAGTCACAGTTAGGGATTGTTTTACTGAGCTTTTGTCAGTTTCAATGGAATTTCATTCCATTGAATATTTTACACCGTTCCTTCAAATGTTTTACACTGTTCATTTACAGCGACCCATTTCAATCTTTTCATTCTGCTTACCTTGGTCAGTTCTCCTCTAAAAGTCATAGAGTTGGCTTTTCTTTTCTTGTTTCTGATTATTGCCTGTTCTTTGTGTGATCACTTCAAAAATTTATCAGCCCTTTGAGTTCCACTTTTCCACAATTTCTCAGAAGATCTCTTGGTGTGACATCACTCATTCATCCAGCTTCGTCACACAACGGCTGATCAGGGATAGTTACGTCCCTAGCCAGTTGTGCAATGTGTTATCATTAAAAACACTGACAAAAACATTCTCCAAGCTCCTCTTCGAATGACACGATTTTATTGCACCCAGTTTGTCCATTCAAAAAAGTAACTTTGCCATATACTTTTTAGCACGATTTCCTGTCATAAACCTCTTTACTGATGTACGGTTTTGTTGAAACTCTGTGCTTCCTGCCCTTTCTGCGCGTCTTTAGCCATATCACCATGCTGTTCTGATGCTTCACATATTGTGTTTTGATTTGGATATCTCCCTTCCATTATAACCCTGGCCCAGCATCCTCTCTGTCAGTTTCAAGCCCTGTCCGTAAATTTTATGAAACGATTGGCCAGGACACTGCTTCCAGCACGGTTCCAATCATTATTTATTCAATCATGAGATGTGGGAGTCTCTGGCTGGACAGCATTTATTGCCCAATCCTAGCTACACTTGAACTGAATGATTTCCTGTGCCATTTTAGAGGGTCGTTGAGAGTCAATCACATTGTAGTGGGTCTGGAGTCACATGTAGGCCTGACAAAGTGAGGATGGCAGATTTCTTTCCCTGATTATGGAGTCAGATGCAATCACTAGCCTGTCATTTAAAGTAGGCCTACTTTAAACATTATTTTACTATGTCTTCTGTAGCCAATACAGAAAGTGCACAGTTATCAATCCAGCCCTGCGATTTCTTCGTGAGGATCAGCACAAGTTAAGTGAAGGCTAATTTCCCAAAGCGGGTTGGTAACGCTGCCTCTGATCTTTCCGGTCTGTGTTCCCCCTCCAGCACTGCATCTACATCATGTCTTGTTGACCAATGTCTTCAAACATTCTAACTCCTTTAACTGCTCCTATTTCTGTCACCACCTCCCCTCTCTACAATCCCTCTATACATTTGAAACATACTCCAGTCCTGACCATCATCCCTATCTCTGTAACTTGTTTCAGTCTGTACAACATGCCTTGTCTCAATAGTGTCTTCCTCCACTAACTGGAGCCATAGAGTTTTGCAGGACGGAAATAGACTCTTTTGCCCAACTCATCCATGCCGACCAGGTTTCCTGAACTGAACAAGTCACATCTGCCTGTGCTTGGCCCATATCCATTCAAACCTTTCCTTTCTGTGTACCAGCCCCAATGTCTTTTCACTGTTGCAATTATACTAAACTGCACCACTTCCTCTGTCAGCTCATTCAATATTTGCCACATTCTCTGTGTGGAAAACATTACTCCTCCGGTCTGTTTTAAAATATTCCCCTCTCACCTCAAAACTACTCACTCTTCTTTTGGACTCCCCTACCCTGGGTGCAAAGACCTTGTCTATTTACCGTATCTATGATGCTCACGCAATCACAAACCTCTAAAAGGTCACCCCACAGACTTCTATGCTTGAGGGAAATATCTCTGCTCAGGATCCAACAAATTCATCTCTGGTTTCCTGAAAGTCCTCAGATACACTTGATCAAGCTTTTTAGGACCGCCAGTATCACTCTTCTGTAATGTAGACTCTTTTCGGAACATTGCTCTTAATTTCGCTGAATGTCCTAGCCTTTCTCCATAGTACGTAATGACGTGAAATACTGTTCAGTGTCTCACCCACCTCCTGTGGTTCTCCATACCAGTAGCCTCATTGATCTTTATGCATCCCTGTTTTCTTCCTCGTCACTGTTTTGCCCTGAATATACTTGGAGAATCTCTTCGTGTTCACTTTAATTTTATCAGCCACAGGTACCTTGCGTCCTATTTTTGTCCTGCAGATTTCCTTCATGAGGTGTATTCCTACACTCTCATTGGATTCATTTGATTCAGCTATATCCCCCCTTCCTTAACCAGAGCCTCTTTATCACTATTCATTCAATGTTTCCTATTTCTGTCAGCATCGTCCAACACACTAATAAGAACATGCTGGCTCTGACCTCTCACTTCCGAAAGCATCCAACTTCCCAGATGTCCCTTTACCTGCAAATACCTCCCCAGTCATCTTTTGAAATTTCCCATCAGATACCATCAACATTGGGATTGCCTGAGTTTATAACTTTGGCTTGTGGACCAGGCCAATCTTTTCCCATAGCTATTTTAAAGCTAATAAATTTGTGGTCATGTTACCAAAATGCTGCCCCAATGCCACATCAGTCCCTTGCCCGACTTTGTTTCACATGGCGGTTATGTTTTACCCCTGCTTCAGTTGGGCTATCTATGTATTGTTTGAGAGTGTATTTTTGAACACACCTAACAAATTCATACCAACAAAGTGCTTAAAACTATGACAGTACTGGCCTAAGTCTGGAAAATTATACCTACCATTACACTCCTGTTACTCTTACAGATTTCGAAGATCTCACAGCATATTTGCTCTGCTAAGTTTGGTTCACACTGCAATCTAACAGCACGAGGGACCCTCGATAGTTCGATAGCAGCTTCAGGCAACTGTCTGTGTGCACATTGTCTCTGCGTCTGTTTGGGTACTCTCCGGGTGCTCAGGTTTCCTCCCATAGCTCAAAAATGTGCAGGCTCAGTGGTTTGACCATGGTATACAGCCCGTAGTGTTCATGGGTGTTTGGGTCATCGGGGGATGGTTCTGGGTGGGATGCTGCAAGGGTTGATGTGGACTTGTTGGGCCATAGGACTTGTTTCCATACCATCGGGATTTTATGATCTCACAAAATGTTTGCTCCAAAATTTCTCACTGAGTGTTGAGGGCCTGTCGTACCATTGCATCACAGCGATCACCCATTCTGATTTCTCAATTCCGCTATCATCATTTCACTGGGTGAACCCCAGGAATATTCTCCATAAAAACTGCTGTCATGTTTTACCAATTTAAAATTACCTCTTCCCTCCCATCCTGCCCCCGCTTCTATCCTCCCTGCAGAGTATGTACCCTGGAACGTTTAACTGCTCACCCTTTCTTTCCATCAGCGTTGTTTCTGTAACACCTTTGATATCCCAGGCCCATGTCCCCATCCGTGCCCTGAGTTTATCTGCCTTACTTCTCAGCCCCATTTCATTGAAATAAATACAGTTTAATTCATCAGTTGTACTTCATTTCTTGCTTGGTTTGTCTATTTAAATTGCTGCCTTGAACTTCTGTGTCAGCCTCTTTCCTGCCTCACTGCTGTTTAGGATCCAAAACCTCTGCTTAGCTGGATAAATCTTTTTGGGTACCTCTGACAATTCACCTTACCCTGCCCCCAGTTCAGGTGTCTTCACCACCCTGTCTATCTGTGCTGACACCTTCAGTGATATATGGACTTGTGTAGCAAGGTCTCTTTGTTTTTCAGAACTCTGTCTGTACCTATTGTACATTATGTATGCCCCTCACTTACCATACCTCCTACAGCGTATTACTTCACACTGATTAGAAATAAACTCCATCTGCCATTATACTGTTCAGTTTATCAGATGATCAATATCAGACTATAGCCTGAGGCCATCCGCCACTCTGTGGACAGCACCCACAACTTTTGTGTCATCTGCATATCTACTGATGTTACTTCCTGCTTTCACAACCAATTCATTAATGTACAGAATAAACAGCAATGGACCATGCACCGATCCCTATGGTCTGCTGATGGTCAAAGGCTTTCAATCACAAAATTACATTCCACCAGTTTTGGATCTAGTTTACCAACTTGCCTCAAAATCCATGGGCTCTTACCTTTTGAACCAGCCTCCCATGTGGGGCATTGCCAAAGGCCTCACTGAGGTTCATTGTACACCAGATCATCGGCACTGCCCTCAACAATGTTTTTAGACAAAATTTCTAACACCTTGACTGAATTCATCAGTCAGCATCTCTCTTTACTACATCTGTGCTACTACCCCTGATCGATTCCTTCCTTTGCCAATGTTGATTTGTCCTTTCCCTCAGAATTTGTCCCAACAATTTCGCTCCGGCTGATGTCAGGCTGTCTCTTCTACAATTGCCTGACCAATATTTCCTCCCCGTCTTGAACAATGGAATCACATCAACTATCCTTCACACACTCGGCACTATACCTGTGGCCACCAAGCTGTTAAATATATCTGCCAGGCCTCTACAATCTCCTTCCTTGCCTCTTAGAGCAGCGTGGGATAAATTTCATTGGGTGCTGGTAATTTATCCACTAATACGCCTGCCGAAGCATGTAATTCCTAATCCTTATTGATCCTAACATGTTGGAGTTCCTTCACCATCCTGTGCCACAACGATGCAACCCGAAGGAGGCAGGAACAGCAGCTCGTATTTCTCTTGTGAACCCTGCAGCCCAATGGTGTCAATGTGGGCTTTGCAAGCTTCAAAATCTCCCCAACCCTGGTCTCAACTCAAAACCAGCCAATCGCATCCCTGTCTCCTTGGCTTGCTCGAATTTTCTCCAACCTATCTGCTCCTTTATCCACCTTCTATTGTTACTTCCCCCACGCTCTATTTGTTTCAGAGTCCTCTTACCCTCTCTCATTTCTGAAGAAGGGCCCAAACCCAAAACATCACCTTTCCTGCTCCTCCGTTTCCTGGCCTGCTGAATTCATTCATCTCTACACCTTGTTATCTGAGCTATGGATTCTCATTTGTATCTCTTCACAATAGCCCCACTTTCCAAATATACACTCAACTGCAAGTAGTTCATCCCCCAGCCTATATGTGCCAGCTCCTGTCTAATTATGGTGATAATGCCTAGTGGTAGAGCTAATCTAGTGATCAGTGGCATTCCTCAAATGTAGATATTTAGCTTCCGTACCAAATTATTGCTTTCCATAATGACATTCAAATGTGGAGTTATTAGATCATTCCCCAAATGAAAATGATGGTGGAGGAGACTTGATGTGACATTTCAGCTGTATTTTAACAGGTTCCCACTGAAGAAGCAAATAAGCAAACTTGGACCCCATGGACCTGGAGGTGATGTGCTGGTATGGATTGAGAATTGTTTAACAGACAGAAAAGCACATGCTTATGAATTGTTGATTTGTGAGCTTGCAGGCTGTACATTGAGTTTGATTCATGCTTGGGCTCCAGTTATTCTTAATCTCTGTCGATGAATGAGATGTACAGGTCAAATTTAATGTTTCTGTATATGTTGATGGCATAACCATGGATGGGATTGTGAGCTGCACAGAGAATACAACGTGGATGGAGGGGTGCATGAAAGATTTCTGAGTTTCATCACATATTCATGCATGGAATGTGGCCATAACTGGCTTGGCCATTATTTACTTCCCATCTCTAATTGCCTGGAGAAAGTGCTGGTGGTTCTGAGCAATGTTAACTTTGCTTTCTCTTCACATATGTCGAGCTTTTCCAGCAACTCTTTTTTTTTTCATTTGTGAGCGGCCTTGCTTGGCCCAATGCAATCCTTTGGGAAGAGGGACAGCCATAGGGCAGTTAGGAAGGACTGTGGCTTGGAGGGGACCTTGGGAATGCTGCCTGTTGTTTTCCTTCCAGGTTGTTTGTGGTCTTGTGAAATGCTGCGGCTTGTAATCCGTGTAGATTGTAGACACTGCCGTCACGATGTGTTTTGAGTGAAGTGAGTAAATGGTATTCCAAACACGAGGCTATTTTGTGCTGAATGGTGTCTAGCTTATTGAGTATTGTTGGAGCTACATTCATCCAGACAGTTGGAAACCATTCCTTGGCAGTGCTGACCTGTACACTGTAGATGGGACACATACATTCTGTGGGAAGCTATTTTTAAAATTCATTTTTATTGCAAAATCTCACATCTGTGTTCGGGAAGATTGATTTTATCCCTTGAATGATGAATGGCCAGTTCTGTATGTAGAACTATCCTTTACTTCCTTGTAGATTGCAAGTGGCCAGGTCTCCTCAAGTTGAGTTGTGATTGTTTTCATTTTGTGGACTGTCAGCAGTTGTTCATTCATGGAATGATTTTTAAACAAACAAAAAATTGTTGAGAGAGCAAACAGTCAGTTTCCTGAGTGGAACAAGTTTTTTTTAAGTGCTCTGTGGATTGTGATTGCCTGTTATTGTGTGCAGACTGCATATGGTCAGTCCTGCGTGGGGAGTTGTTTCCAACCTGTGAGCTGCTGTTTGTCAGTCCTCTGTTGTAAACTTCTTTTTTGTATGTACATGTAAAATAATTTCACCAAGGCTGCTGTCCCGTCGCCAACTCACCTTTTATTTACTCCTGCAAAGTACACTGCCAATGGCCAGCCAGCTCGGAATCATTTCCCTGAACTGAGGAGATTATAAATCCACTGTTTTCATTTTACTTTCTTCTTTACTTAGCTGATTTTCTGTTTTTCTTCATTGTTTGTTTTCCTCTAACCTTGCACTAATGGGGAGCAGGTTTACTCCTGCAAATTGTGTTTAGTAAATTGTGTGTCTGGTTTGGATTTAACTCCTGGATTTTGAGCGGTTAGGTGGATCAGTTGAGCTGGCTCTCAACCTGTGGTCTGAGAACGGTCAATACTGTGTTGGGAGCTGTTATTTGTCTTGTGATCTATGAGCAGTTTTGTGTGTGGTGTTGATTAATGCTACAGATTGTGAATGGTCAGTTCTGCGTGGAGAGCCTGTTTTTATTCTATGGACCTTGAACGCTTCTGTGTGAAGGCTGCACTCGACCTTGTGGATCTGGTCAGTTGCGTGTGTGGAGCTGGTTTTATTTTCTCTGGGGAGCTCAGTTTTTTTTTGGTTTTTAAAAGGTTAGGCATGTCTGTGTGTGTGTGTATCTGTGTGTCTCTTTAGTTTCTGAAGAACTCAGTTCTCTGCGCAGATGCTGCCAGATCTATTTAGTTTCTCCCCCAAGTTCTGTTTGCTTCAGATCTTCAGATTTTGCAATTGTTTGTTTAGTTTTAGAGCTTTCATTTAGTCTGTTGGGGCATAGGACATATAACAGTAACAGTACAGGAACAGGCCCTTCATCCCACCGTGTCTGAGGGCCGAAGGGCCTGTACTGTGCTGTAATGTTCTATGTTCTATGTATGTCTGCCATGACTATGACACTATTCTAAACTAATGTGGCTTGTTTGCACATGATCCATGTCCCTCTATTCTCTGCCTGTTGATGTAACTGTCTAAATGCCTCTTAAACTTTGCTATCATCTCTGCTTTGACCATTTCCCTGGCAGTACGTTCCAGGCACTTATTAACCTCTGTGTAAAAACTCGCACATGTGCTTTAAATTTTCCCTTCTCAATTTAAATTTATGACCCCTTGCATTTGACATTGCCACCTGAGGGAAGAGAATCTGATTGTTCATTCTCAGTTTTATATATTGCAGCA
The DNA here is from genome assembly GCF_030684315.1 of Stegostoma tigrinum. Classification (NCBI taxonomy): domain Eukaryota; kingdom Metazoa; phylum Chordata; class Chondrichthyes; order Orectolobiformes; family Stegostomatidae; genus Stegostoma; species Stegostoma tigrinum. The sequence continues at coordinate 4,085,931 of NW_026728419.1, read as the reverse complement.
GGTCGCCCTCCCTTCCCATCAGCCAGTAACGCATGAGCAGAAACCATCCAACTCTCTACACCCTGTCCTCATAGTTAATACACACTCACCAATGTAACATCCTGGTTAATCTATTTTTCCCACCTCTTTCAAGACTTCCCATCCTTCCTCTACTGCAATTAGTTAATTATGTGTGGGGTGCTGGTTCATATGTTGTGAATTTCAAATTTTCAATGATCTGTGGGAAGCTTTTACTTATCCTGCGCTACAAATGCCCAGTTACCTATGATCTAATTTTAATCCAATGAATTGTAAATAGTCAATTTTGTGTGAAAAGCAGATTTTTAACCTTTGAAGTTTTGAGCAATACCATCGCACACAATTGACATGTACATGGATATGATCTTTATTGTGATTATTAGCGTGTGTGTCCTTTGTGGGCTCTGCGAATGTTCAGCTCTGTATGTGCATTGACGCCTCTTCCTCAAATAAAAACAAGGCTCCCTTATTACTGTGTCTTCGTTCAGACCCTACAGCATTCCTTATGTCTGTAACTGCCAGAAGCCCTAACATCCTCCTGTTCTGACATCTTGTCACAATATCGAACCTGTTTAACTACCTCATGCCCTTTTAGTCTCTGGAACACCTCATGCCACTTTCTCACTTTCCATCTCTGAAGCCTGTTTTGGATCACACAACGGGCTCTGTAGTTGTAATGGTCACCATGTTCAGTAACACTCCATATCTCTTCAACCAACTACAATCCGGGTTCGGCCACAGTCTCATGATATTACCAATGGGCTGTTAATTCGGAGACACGGATAGTATTCTGGGAACCTGGGTTTGAAACCCACCGTGGCAGATTGTGGAGTTAGAATTCAATATTATAATCAGCAATGGTGTGTCAATTGTTGATCATCTTTTTTTTTAATATCACCACTCATTCATGAATGCCCTTGAGGGAGTGGCATCTGACCAGGCCTGACCGACATACGTCTCCGAACCCATAACAAAACAACTGTCCCTGAACAATTACCCAATGCAATCAGCAATTGTCATTGAATACTGGTCCATCCAGTGATGCCCAAGTCCCACGAATGAAGACATAACAGGATAAATTTTTTTCCCCACCCTCTGCAAAACAGTGCAGCAATTCGTTCTGACTTTGTGACATCGTTCAGACCCTTGCCACTCTCTGCAACACTTTCACCACCGTCAACAGTCCGTATTCCTGTCATCTCATGGAACCCCAACAATGATACCTCTTCCGACCACATTCCTCCAGCGAGGAGACCCTTTGTTTAAAACCTACGATCATACTTTGGCCGTCCACTGTCATTTTCTGAAGCACATTCTTCCTCCTCAGAATTGTTAGCTGTTGTTTGGTTGTCTTTTAGGCTTTTCTTAATTGAATATCGTACTTTGCACACTGAGTGAGATACACAAAGAAATTTCTTGCTGAGCGTGGAGATAATGGGAGCTGCAGGTGCTGGAGAATCCAAGTTAACAAAGTGTGAAATTGGATGAACACAGCAGGCCAAGCAGCACCTCAGGAGCACAAAAGCTGACGTTTCGGGCCTAGACCCTTTATCAGAGAGGGTGATGGGTAGAGGGTTCTGAAATAAATAGGGAGATGGGGGAGGTGGACTGAAGATGGACAGAGGAGAAGATAGGTGGAGAGGAGAGTATAGGTGGGGAGGGGATAGGTCAGTCCGGGGAGGACGGACAGGTCAAGGAGGCGGGTTGAGGTTAGTAGGTGGGAAATGGAGGTGTGGCTGAAGGTGGGAGGAGGGGATAGGTGAGAAGAAGAACGGGTTAGGGAGGTGGGGACGAGCTGGGCTGATTTAGAGATGCAGTGGGGGTAGGTGACGAGCTGGACTTGTTTTAGGATGCAGTGGGGGAAGGGGAGATTTTGAAGCTTGTGAAGTCCACATTGATACCATTGGGCTGCAGGGTTCCCATGCCGAATATGAGATGTTGTTCCTGCAATCTTTGAGTGGCATCATTGGGGCACTGCAGGAGGCCCCGAAGGGCATGTCATCTAAGGAATGGGAGGGGGATTTAAAATGTATCGAGACTGGGAGGGGCAATTGTTTATTGCAAACTGAGTGGAGGTGTTCTCAAAGCGGTCCCCAAGGCTCCACTTGGATTCCCCAATGTAGAGGAAGCCACAACAGGTACAGTGAATAATCTGCCAATGTGGTCTACTGTATCAACTGGACCCATTCTGTCTTCCTCTCTATTGGGGAAACCAAGTGGAATCTTGGGGACCGCTTTGCAGAACTCCTCCACACAGTTCACAATAAACAACTGTACCTCCCAGTCGCGAATTATTTCAACTCCCCCTCCCATTCCTTAGATGACATGTCCATCATGGGCCTCCTGCAGTGCCACAATGATGCCACCTGAAGGTTACAGGAACAACAACTCATAGTCCGCTTGGGAACCCTGCAGCCCAATGATATCAATGTGTACTTCACAAGCTTCAAAATCTCTCCTCCCCCCACTGCATCCCTAAACCAGCCCAGCTCATCCCCGCCTCCCTAACCCGTTCTTCCTCTCACCTATTCCCTCCTCCCACATCAAGCTGCACCTCCATTTCCTACCTACTAACCTCATCCCGCCTCCCTGACCTGTCTGTCCTCCCCGGACTGACCTATCCCTTCCCTACGTAACCACCTATTCTCTCGTCTCCACCTATCTTCTCCTCTATCCATCTTCGGTCCACCTCCCACTCTCTCTCTAATTATTTCAGAACCCTCTCCCCCTCCCCCTTTTCTGATGAAGGGTCTTGGCCCGAAACGTCAGCTTTTGTGCTCCTGAGATGCTGCTTGGCCTGCTGTGTTCGTCCAGCCTCACACTTTGTTATCTTGCTGAGAGTGTGTCTGTTTGAATGGAATATCCTTCTTTTTTTGAATATTTTAAACTGTTCCTTCAAGGGTTTTACACTGTTCAGTTACATCCATACATTTCAGTCACTTTACCTGTTTAACTTTGTTTGTTCCCCTCTCAAACTGCAGTAATTAGACTTATTTATGTTTCTGATTGTTGTTTATACTTTGTGTGATCACTTCAAAACTTCATAATCCCTTTGAATTCCACTTTTTCATTATTTCCCTTAGGATCTCTGGTTGTGACATTACTCATTCACTCAGTTTCATTACACAACGGTCGATCTGGGATAGATACGTCCCTAGCCTGTTGCACAACATGTTACTCAAAGGAACACTGACAAAAACAAGCTCCGACCTCGTCTTTGTGTGACGTTATTTTACTGTATATACTTTGTCAGGGCCAAAAAATGAATATTATAACGTACTTCTTTCAGCAAAATGTCCTGTCTCAAGCTTGTTCACTCATCTATAGTTTTCGTGAAACTCTGTTGCTTCCTGTCCCATTCAGCTTGCCTTCAGTCTCGTTGCTGTGCTGTTGATAAGCTTCAATTTTGTGTTTAGATTTCGAAATCTCCTTTCACCTGAACTCTGTCCCAGCATCCTTTCTGTCAGTTTACAGGCCTCTACATAGGCCTCCTGCCTAGATTGGCCACCACGTCATTCCTATACTGCAAAGAGGTAATTCTGTGTGGGCTGCTGCTTAATATGTTGTTTAATAAAAATGGTTAATGATCTGTGGGCGGTTTTATTTTACCTGTGGACTTCAAATAGTCAGGGTAATAAAGTGTGAAGCTGGATGAACACAGCAGGCCAAGCAGCATCTCAGGAGCACAAAAGCTGACGTTTCGGGCCTAGGCCCTTCATCAGAGAGGGGGATGGGGTGAGGGTTCTGGAATAAATAGGGAGATGGGGGAGGTGGACTGAAGATGGACAGAGGAGAAGATAGGTGGAGAGGAGAGTATAGGTGGGGAGGTAGGGAAGGGATAGGTCAGTCCAGGGAAGACGGACAGGTCAAGGAGGTGGGATGAGGTTAGTAGGTAGGAAATGGAGGTGCGGCTTGGGGTGGGAGGAAGGGATGGGTGGGAGGAAGAACAGGTTAGGGAGGCAGAGACAGGTTGGGCTGGTTTTGGGATGCAGTGAGGGGAGGGGTAGAGCTGGGCTGGTTGTGTGATGCAGTGGGGGGAGGGGACGAACTGGGCTGGTTTTGGGATGCGGTGAGGGAAGGGGAGACTTTGAAGCTGGTGAAGGCCACATTGATACCATTGGGCTGCAGGGATCACAAGTGGAATATGAGTTGCTGTTCCTGCAACCTTCGGGTGGCATCATTTTTGCGCTGCAGGAGGCACATGATGGACATGTCATCTAAAGAATGGGAGGGGGAGTGGAAATGGTTCGCGACTGGGAGGTGCAGTTGTTTATTGCGAACCGAGTGGAGGCGTTCTGCAAAGCCATCCCCAAGCCTTCGCTTGGTTTCCCCAATGTTGAGGAAGCCACACCGGCTACAATGGATACAGTATATACCATTGGCAGATGTGCAGATGAACCTCTGCTTAATATGGAAAGTCATCTTGAGGCCTGGGGTGGGGGTGAGGGAGGAAGTGTGGGGGCAAGTGTAGCACTTCCTGAGGTTGCACGGGAGGGTGCCGGGTGCGGTGCGGTTGGAGGGCAGTGTGGAGCGAACAAGGGAGTCATGGAGAGAGTTGTCTGTCCAGAAAGCAGACAAGGGTGGGGATGGAAAAATGTCTTGGGTGGTGGGTTTGGATTGTAGATGGTGGAAGTTTCGGACGATGATATGTTGTATCCGGAGGTTGGTGGGATGGTGTGTGAGAACGACGGGGATCCTCTTTGGGCGGTTGTGGCGGAGGCGGGGTGTGAGGGATGTGTTGCGGGAAATGTGGGATACGCGGTCAATGGTGTTCTCGACCATTGTGGGTGAAAAGTTGCGGGCCTTGAAGCACTGGGGCATCTGGGATGTGCGGGAGTGGAATGGCTCATCCTGTGAGCAGATGCGGCGGAGGCAGAAGAATTTGGAATAAGGGATGGAATTTTTGCAGGAGGGTGGGTGGGAGGTGGTGTATTCTAGGAGCTGTGGGAGTCGGTGGACTTGAAATGGACATCAGTTACAAGCTGGTTTCCTGAGATGGAGACTGTGAGGTCCAGGAATGTGAGGGAAGTGCTGGAGATGACCCAGGTGAACTGAAGGTTGGAGTGGAAGGTGTTCGTGAAGTGGATGAACTGTTCGAGCTCCTCTGGGGATGCCGATACAGTCATCAATGTAACGGAGGAAGAGGTGGGGTTTGGGGCCTGTGTAGGTGCGGAAGAGGGACTGTTCCACGTAACCTACAAAGAGGCAGGCATAGCTGGGGCCCATGCGGATGCCCATGGCCACCCAATCTATCTGTAGGATGTGGCAGGAATCGAAAAAGAAGTTTTTGAGGGTGAGGACGAGTTCAGCTAGGTTGATGAGGGTGTTGGTGGAGGGGACTGGTCGGGCCTGCAGGACAGGAAGAAGCGGAGGGCCTTGAGGCCATCTGAATGCGGAATACAGGTGTATAGGGACTGGGCGTCCATGGTGAAAATGAGGTGTTGGGTGCCAGGGAATTGGAAGTTCTGGAGGAGGTGGAGGGCGTGGGTGGTGTCACGGACGTAGGTAGGGAGTTCTTGGACCAAAGGGGAGAAAATGGAATCCAGATAGGTGGCGATGAGTTTGGCGGGGCAGGAGCAGGCTGAGATAATGGGTCGACCAGGGCAGGCAGGTTTGTGGATTTTGGGAAGGAGATGGAAACGGGCCGTGCAGGGTTGGGGAATAATAAGGCTGGAGGTTGTGGGTGGGAGGTTCCCTGAGGTGATGAGGTCATGAATGGTGTTGGAGTTAATAGTCAGTTGTCTGTCATGAGCTGATTTTAATCAGATGGAACATAAATAGCCAATTTTTGTGTGGTTAACAGGATATCATCCTGTGGAGTTTTGAGCAGTAATATCACACAACTGACATGAATGTGGGGATGTTCTTTGTTGTGATTAGTCTTGTGTGTGGCCTTTTTGTGCACTGTGAATAATCAGTTCTGCGTGTGTGTTGTCATCTCTTCCTCAAACAACAAAACCCTCCATTATTACTGTGTCTTCCTTCACACCTTACAGCATTCCTTATGTCTGTAACTGCCCAGAAGCCCTAACATCCTCCTGTTCAGACATCTCCACACAATATCGAACCTGCTTAATCACGTCCTGCCCTGTTGAACTCTGTTGTATTTCATTCCCTTTGACACATTCCATTTTTGAAGCATGTTTTGGATCACACAATGTGCTCTGCAGTTGTAATTATCTCCATGTTCTGTGACCCCCAATATCTCTCCAACCAACTCCATTTTGGGGCCAGCCACAGTTTCATGATAATACCACTCGGCTATTAATTCAGAGACACAGATAATGTTCTGGGGACCTGGGTGTGAATCCAACCGTGCCAGATGGTGGAAATAGAATTCAATTAAAATAATCTGTAATGATGTGCCCATTGCTGAGCATCCGTTTTTTTGTAAGAAAAGAAAATCTCAACTCATTCAGTCATGTCCTTTGGGGAAGAACATCTGACCAGGTCTGGCTGACATGTGGCTCCAGACCAACAACAAAATGGCTGACTCTTAACTGCCCCTTAGCGATCACGAAATGCAGTTGCCGTAGGCACTGAATGCTGTTGCATCCAGTGACAACCTTGTCTCACAAATGAAGAAATCAAAGGGTATATTTCCCTCCCCACCCTCTGCAAACACTGTAGCAATTCATACTGGCCCTTGCCACTCTCTGTAAAACTCTCACCACCTCCAGCACCTTCTACTCCCCCCTGTTACATTCATCTCATTGAACCTCAACAAAGTTTCCACTTGCTACTACACTCTTCCTGCTAGGAGACCCCTTACAATTCCTTTAACACCTACTTCTGGATTTTGGTAGCCTTTTGTCATTTTCTGAAACACACTCTTTCTCTACAGAATTGTCAGTTTGTTTTTGGTTGTATCCAGAGGATTTCTGAGTTTAATCTGATACTTTACGCCCGAAGTGACATTTACATAGGAATTTCTGGTCGAGGATTTGTCTTTTTCGGTGGAATGTCCTTTTGTTGAATATTTTATACTTGTTCCTTCAAATGTTTTCCACTCTTCATTTACACCCAATTATTTCAGTCTTCTTACCCGTTTACCTTGGTCAGTTCCCCTTTCGAACTGGTGTAATTGGTCTTATATCTGTTTCTGACTTGTTTGTCATTTGTGTAATCACTTCAAAACTTCATAATCCCTTTGAATTCCACTTTATCACAATTTCTCAGAGGATCTATCAGTATAACATTACTCATTAACTCAGCTACATCACACAAGAGTAGATCTGAGATAGTTACGTGCCTAGCCAGTTGCACAACATGTTATTGAAAGAAACACTGACAAACATTATTCTCTGAATTCCTCTTCAAATGTCACTATTACCAGGGTCCAATATTATTTGAAGATTGAAGTCCTCCAAAATTCTCACAGTGCCTTTGTTACAATTCCTGTTTAATGTAGTGATGAGCAATGAAATGCTGATTCTATTCCATAATCTGCAGCCAAATGCTTTCTCTGTAATGCTTTTGTTCTCCAATACTGTCACAATTACTCGTCCTGCATTCCCATTCTTGCCGATTTTCCGCCAGGCTTTATATTGTTGAATATTTATGTTCCACCTTATGTTCGCCCTGTAACCACATCTTCTTGGTAACTAAATCTCATGTCTCTCTGACATAAGTCCATCCATCTCATTGCAGATATTTGTCCTTTTCAAAAAATCGGAGTTCCAGAATTTATTTTTATCACGATTTCCTGTCACACACTTATTCTCATGTGTGCAGTTTTAGTGAAACTCTGTCCTTCCTGTTCCTTTGCGCTTATTGTCAGCCACATCACCATGCTGTCCCAAAGCTTTGCCTTTCTGTTTAGATTTGGAAATCTCCTTTCAGCTGAACCCTGTCTCTGCACCCTCTCTGTCATTTTAAAGCCTTGCCCATGAACCTCCTGATGTGATTATCCAGGACACTGGTCCCAGCACGGTTCCCGTTATTATTTATTCGCTCGTGGGATGTGGGTGTCTCAAGCTGGCCAGTGTTTATTTCCCACCCAAGCTGCCTTTGAACTGAGTGCCTTGCCTGGCTATTTCAGATGGAATTGACAGTCAGGCACATTGCTCTGGGTCTGGAGTCATATGTCCTTCAGACCAGGTGCGCACAGCAGATTTGCTTCCTTGAAGGATATTTGTTATTCAGATGGGTATTTCTGACATTAACAATAGCTTCTGTATTAATAGTTTCATGAGGGTAACCAAGGGCCATTACATTTCTCACTCATAGCTCACATATCCTTGAGTACTGATCCCAGTCCACAATGAATCAACACCCCTTCTTCCTGGCCATTGTGTGATTCTGATACCTTCCTGGTGATATCACTCAGTATCTCTTCATGTGGTATCTGTCACTGTGTGGATCTAAATTTTTACTGTAATTGCACCTTCTGCTGCAGATTTGAGATCATGGGACAACAGAATTCTCAAGCCCAAAGAGACGAGAGAGCAGAGGCCTAGGAATGAAACTGCGATTTTCCAGATCTCTGCGATACTCTGTGCCATTCTACATGTGACATTCTCATTGCATCAGTCTAATTTTTCAGTCTGTCTCTGTCCTTGTCTTTGACAGCTACTCAGGAAGTTTCTGAATCAGCAGAAATCCAAAATCCAGCCTCATCCAAGACCACATTGAAGTGAATTGGTCAGCTAGAGACACACAGGGCAGGGAAAACTGGAACCTCCAATAAATCCTGCAGCGACGTAAGATCATTCACATTGAACAGAGCAGACAACTTAAAACATCAACACACAAGTCATGAAATATCTATAGTGCTGAGGTTGGAGCACAGTACACTAAGGCCCCAAATTCACTCACCAGCCTGCTTTCACTCTGTAGTACTAAACCTTCCTCGAGTAGAAAACAAAAGTTCACAATTATCAATTCAGGCCTATGCTGTGTTAGTGAGGATGAATGCAGCAGAGGTGAAAGTGGACCTCTTCCAAGACGGTGGTATTGAAGCCTGGATCTTTCCATTCCGTGTTCCTCCTCCAGCACTGTCTCTTCTGTCACGTCATAGTCATACAGCAAGCAAATAGATTCTCTGGACCAACTCATCTGCATTGAATCCTTCTCACTCCAAGGAAAGTTGATATATCTGTAACCTCCTGCCCTCCCAAAAACACCTTCTTATGTTTGAAATCTACTCCTCTGCTGACTATACTCCCCATCCTGACATATTGCTGCAGTCTTGATAACATGCCCAACCTAGGTATTGGCCCCCTCCTCCTCCGGTCACTACAGTAATCCATATATCTGTCATCTTGACCAGTACCTAAAGTTTACCTTGTCTCTGCAATCTCTCATTTGTGCACCATCCTCCAGCCACTATAGCACATGATATCACGGTAATCTTCTCTCATCCCTATAACACCCTGCCTCCTGCCCTACAGTACCTCATGTCCTCTGAAATCATCAACCATTTCTACAGACCTCCCTCTTTGTACAAACTTCTCTCGTCCATAAATCTTTTCCCGCCTGTGTAAGCTGCTCCAATCCCCTCAACCCTCCGATCACTTTAACCCTCGCCATGTCTGCCATCTCATCGAGTCTCTACAATCTCCTGCATCGCTTTGATCTTCTCCCATCACAACAATGCCCCCTAATTCTACCTCCTCGCCTTCCTAATTCTGTATCCTCCTGAAGCCACTAAAAACGTTCATAAATCTGTAACATCCTCTTGATTGCTGTATCCAACCCCAGATCGTATAGCAGTCTCTATCCCTAACGTTCTTTAGTTTGAACAACAGTGCTAACTCTGTCACCTCACCCTGTGTTCCCCTCCCAACATGGAACGTACTGGCTGGACCCAAACAGCCTGCGCCCTCAAAACCCAAATTTATCTATCCAACATTAGTCATTAATTTATTTCTAATTTATTCAAGCGATATGGGAATTGGTAGTTAAGTCAGTATTCAATGCCAATTTGCTTGTTTCCCTTGAGGTGCTGGTGAAATGCCTTTTTGAATTGTGATTATCCATATGCGATAGAAAGCCTTGCAATGTATTCAGGGAAGATCTTGAAACAGTAACACTTAATGAACAGTGAAATATTTCCATGTCAGGATGGTGAGTAGTTTGGAACCGAACTTGAACGTGGTGTTGCTCTTATGTGTCTGCTGCCCTTGTCCTTCTAGATTGCCATGACTTCAAATGGTGCTGTCTAAAGGAAACTTGGTGAGTTTCTGCAAGGCAGTTTGTGGACGGTACACATTGCTGCTATAGGCATCAGCGGATGAGGCACGAAGCGACAGTTATCCAGCAAAGGGTTAGATGCAGAATCGTTCTCACCGTTCACTGTCACCATCATCACCCCAGGACAAGGAACGTACGGGTTTCCATACTGAGTAAAGTCATGTTGCATAAGCCCTTTTCAAGTTCCCAAGCCATGTTCAACACGGTGGTAGATATTGATTAAATCACCCACCGCACCTTCCCCATTAATCACCAAAATACAGCTACTGGACAGAGTTAGATTCAATGTTAATGTGCCAATCCACCAACTATTTTCAATTTCCAAGGCCATGCTCATCTTAGGGTTTGTAAGAGTGTACCCGTGACCTGGGAATAAGACTCAGTTTACAGGCAGAATTCAGGCAAGTGGAAGATGTTTAGTCAAACAAAAACTGCTTGATGCAGGGAGAGGGCCAAAGGGTCTTCCCCGAATCTTGCCTTGATGTGAAAACGCAATTTTTTTCCCTCATCTCTGGTTCAGATTAGGAGATGAATGATGCACTCGGTTTTTCAAAGGTATACAGCATTTTAATGCTTGTTGTCTGTCAATAATGAAATACAACATGGACACCATCCTTCTCCTTACTCCCTGTGTCCAATCCCATGCAACACTTCATAATGGGCATTCCTATGGACAACCCCAGGTTCCTGTGACCGTATGGTGTTAACCAGATATTGTAATCTCTCGGCCTTGGAGTCTTTCTATACATCCTATTCATTCACATTTCAAAAGTTTACTGACTATACTCCTTCGGGTTTGTATCATGCTTGTTTAACTCTTAGGACTGCATGCATTATGTTACCCATCATATTCCTGCATTATATTTTACCAAAGTCAGTTGCTTCTTTGATATCTATTACTGCCCCATTATGTATTGTAAAAATACAAAAGGCTGTTAGTTTTAACTAATTGTAATAAGGCTCATTTCTGTTACCAAGTTAGTTATTGAGTGTAAAGTTATACAGCTAATAACACTGTTAGCATTTTGTCATTAACGGGTTGTGAACAATCTGTCTTACTCAGAGTGTAAGAGAAGGTGTTTCCTAAGGCTAATCCATTTTCATGTATCGGCATAAATGCTTGTCCCCCTAATGCTTGTGTATACTTTGATTACATGTTGAAAACTATCTCTATGGTTATCGAAAAAATGTTTAATTAAAGTCGACTTAATATTGCAGGTAGTTTCAAAGAAACAACTATTCCCTAATAACTACAAAATAACTTTGTGGTTTTTGTAGGTATCTAGCAAATTAATCCATCTGACTCATTGGCCGGCATTACCATTAACTGGGAAATCATTTTTTCATCAATGAAGGTGGAATTAATCACTCGTCTATCCTTGAGCATCCTCTTATCAAAACTTTCTCGGATGGTTACCTGTAGGGCCTGCTTGTTGATCTTTCGAGTAGTCCAGTTCAAAGGTATCATTATGTTTCACCGTGTAAGCAGGCTGCTCAGTTTTTATCAATCTTCGCCATTTTGTTTAAGCAAGTCTGGGCCACCTTGTATGGACAGGTACATGCCACCCTCACAAGTTAAATATTGACTGAATTAGCCTCCATTCTGTCTCTATCAAATGATACCAGGGCAGCTACATTGAAAAGAACCACCTGCATTGTCCTGCGTCAGGACAAGTTAATCGTGGCATAAGATACAGATTAAAGCTCACTTAAGGCATTCGCCATCATTCACTGAAAGGCAGTTATAGAATGGGGTTAGAAGTAGAATACTGCTCACCCTGCACTGCCCCCTTCAATCCCTGAAGGACTGTTATTGCATGGGATTATATAGAATAAAGCACACTCTGCAGTATCCCCACTTTACAGTCCCGTGACTGCCACAACATAGGGTTCAATACAAAGTAAACCACCTCCATCTTTGTTCCTGTCAATGACTCCACGACAAATGCTGCAACCGATTAGATACACTGTAAAGCTCTCTGTGCACTTTCAACTTGCCAAGCTATGTTCAAGACGAAGTTAGATATTCATTAAATCACACCACACTGTGCCTCCATCATGCATTCCCAGAACAGGGATAGCACGTGTTAGATAGAAACTAAATCTCTCTGTATTCTTTTAAAATACAGCTCCTTCAATATTGTCGACATTAAACAATCACTTGATGGAGACAGCAAAGGGTTAAGATACAGTGTGGTGCTCCCTCTACTGTTGTAACTGCAAGCAAACTTCAAATAAAGCTCCCTCCATGTTATCTTCATCAAATTATATCAAGGATAGGGACATAATAGGGTCAGAGAGTAAACCTCCCACAAATCTATTCCGACAAAGTCTTCAATAAAACAATCTAGGGACAGGTGCAGCATGCAGCTAGATACAAAACAGACTATGCAGTCTCCTTCATCAAAATTCCCAAAATAGGCACACCATAGTGATAGAAAGAGAGTAAAAGTTGCTCTGCAATGTCTGAATCAGGCAGTCCTAGGATCAATATAGCACACAGGGTTAGACAAAGAGTGACACTGACTCAGCACTGTCCCCATGAAACATGGAAGGCCAGGTAGAGCATGGGTTTCATACAGGATAAATCTCTTGCTACATTTGTCCTTTTCAAATCCACAGGCCATATTGAATAAGGGGTTGGTTATTTATCAAATAATACCACGCACCACAATCAAACACTGCCAGGGCAGTCATAGCAGAGGTTTAGATAGATTGTAAATTTCCATTTGCACTATCTCTACCAAACAATCTTGAGACAGATATAGTACGAGAATGTGTGCAGAATAAATGTGACGCTGCAATCTCCCCCATTAAACGCTCCCATAGTAGGCACACCAGACTGTTAGATACGGAGTAAATATTAGCCTGCTTTTCCCTCATCAAACAGAGGCTGCCAGATCTGCTGAAACTTTCAAGCAATGTCTGTTTTCGTTTCTGATTTTCAGCAACTGCAGTTCTTTTACTTTTTTCATGGAGTCACCTGTATTCTGTATCTAGCCATGCGCCGTGGCTGTTCTGGAAGACTTTGATGGCAATACAGAATGCCCTGTTTCTAACAGTCTGGTGTGCCTATCATGGGAGTGTTTGATGGAAGAGATTGCAGAGTCAGTGTCTAGTCGCATGCTGTATCTGACCCGAGATTGTTTGATGGAAACATTGTAGAGGTAGATTTACTTTAAGAGTAAAGATCGCCTGAAACGTACACTTGTCAAATACTGATCATATTCAGCCTGGGGTTCAATATTGATTCAATAACTGCCTTCCAGTCCCTCTTGTTGGTTCACTCATTCCCCACAGTCTGCAGCATTTCCACAACATTTAGGTCTGATCCTGTTGAATCAGTGGTGGGCCTGTGAGGATACGCTTCGTGATATGAATCAATGTTGGTGAATTCCAGGATTACTCCTTTCTGAACTTATACCACAGCTTCACCATCACTGTGGGTCTGTTTTGCCGGTGGGACAGAATATACCCATGGACGACGATGGTGCTTCATGAAACATTATCCACCAGGTCTGATTCTCTGAGTATAATGATGTCAAACTGTTTTCTGACCAGTCAAAATGAGGAATAAGGGGACAGTGGATCAGTGAATTATGGCTTCAAAAGTTGAATGAAAGGCTGTCAGTCAGAATGTGGTTTGTACTCTCAGGAAAGATTGAGGAACTCCAAGCATACATTGAGGGAAATGAATATGATTAATGGCATTAGAGAGACTGGCCACAGGGTGACCAATATTGGGAACTGACTGTCCAGATCATTTTGTGTTTAGCAGTGCAATACAACATTGGGGTAGATCCTCAAATAAGGAATGCATTTGTGTGTTAATAAAAGAGGACCTTAAATCAAATGAACAAGTTATGAGATCAATGATTTCGAATTGGTGACCAAGTGTAGGGTCTCAAACTTTGCACATGGCACTACGTTGAGTGTGCACAAGACACTGAAAGTCAGCAGAGGGATATAGATAGATTAAGTGAGTGGGCAAGGGTCTGGTAGATGGGTTATAATGTTGGTCAATGTGACGGTATCCATTTTGGTCAGAATAACAGCAAAATGAACTATTATATAAAGGGTAAAAAGTGCAGCAAACTGCTGCACAGAGCAACTTGTATGTCCTCGTGCATGAATCACACAAAAAGTTGGTTTGCAGGTGCAGCAGTTAAGTAAGAAGGCAAAAAAGAGTATTGTCCTCCATTGCTAGAGGGATGCACTTTGAAATAGGGAGGTTATGCTGCAGCTGTACATGGTCTTTGTGAGGCTAGACCTGGAGTACTGTGCCCAGTTTTGGCCCCATTAATTGAGAAAGGACATATTGGAACAGAAGGGAATGCAGAGGAGGTTCATTTTTATTGATTCTGGAATTAAGAGGGTTGGCTTATCAGGAGAGATTAAACAGACTGGGACTGTACTCATTGGAATTTAGAAGAATGAGGGAGGATCTTATAAAAACCTTTGAAAAATGAAGGGAATACATCAGGTAGAATCAGGAAGGCTGTTTCCACTAGCAGGTCAAACTGGAATGAGGAGGCATAGACTCAAAATAAAGTGGAAGCATATTTTGAACTGAGTTGAGGAGGAACTTCTTCACCCAAGAGTTGTGCATCTGTGGAATCCAATGCACAGTGAAGTGGTTGAGTCTACCTTATGGTATTATTGAGTTTCTTTTTTTGAATGCAAAGACAGATTTTTGAACAGAGAAGGAATTAAGGGTTAAGGTGAGTGGGCATTTGAATGGAGATGAGTCCATGAAAAGATCAGCCATGATCTTATTGAATAGTGAGCAAGTTCAAGGGACCATATGGCCTACTCCTGCCTCTACTTCATATGTTCATATACATTGGCTTACTCTTTCTGCTCTTGTTTACAAAGTACGAGTTGTGTTAACCCTGGGGAAATACTTCCAACATAAGGCTGTATAGATTATAACAAACTCACCACATTAATTGGTGTTGCTCACAGCGAGAATCACATTTGGTTTCCTTCACTACTTACTCTGTACAATTCCCAGAGCAACTCTCACTCACTGGAAACCCTGGAATTAAAAGTCGCATCCCTGGAACCAGTGCCAATTTTGAAAGCCCAAAGTGCACTGGAACAAGCACGGTACATGTGGAACTCCCCTGCACACTCCCCGACGTTGAGCAGAAAGAGGAATGTTACTGCCCTCCCCAAACCCATGTTGTTGTGACATGGGGGTCCTGTTGGCTGGGAAAGTACACAAACGAGCCTTCTACTTCCTCCAGGACGAATATTGGAGGATACAGCACCACACCATGACTGCCAGCTCTGAAGTGGCCACCGGGGTTAGAGTAGCCTCAGCCTTCTGCGGGAATGCAAACATTGAAGGAAGATCATTGCTTGTCTCCACTTCAGCAGCATACAGGGAAATGCAGTCAGAATCTCATCATTCTCACTGAGGCCCCATCCATCAGAATTTGGTGTTGGGTGGAATTCTCAGGTGAGGGGAAAATGATGTCATTTCAGAAGTAATCCACTGGAAGTTGCCACCATCTGAACAGATATGATGGATCCGGAGAACGAGGGCGAATGCAGTTACTCTCAGCTGATCACTGGGGCAGCACAGTAGCTCAGTAGGTAGCACTACTACCTCACAGCATCAGGGACTTGGGCCTGATTCCACCCTCAGGCTACTGCCTATGCGATGTTTGCCAATTCTCTCTGTGTCTGCATGTTTTTTCTCCAGGTGCTCGGTTTTCCACTGACAGTCTGGAAACGTGCATTTTGGGTGGACTGGCCATGCTAAATTGCCCTGGAGGCTAGGTTGGTTAACCGTGGGAAAGGAAAGGTTGCATGGGATACGGTAGAGCTTTGTCTAGTAGGATACTCCTTTCAGGATGAGTAGGGAATTGCTGGGCGAAATGGCTTGTTTCTACACTGCAGGGATTCTACAATCTCTATAAGTGTCTGTGTTTGACTACACTTTCCAGGACCCTACATATAAATCCTGTTCTGATTTGCCTTACCAAAATGCAACACTTCACATTTTTCGAAAATAAACTCCTTCTTCCACTCCTCAGTCCATCGGATCAACGTAGTGTTGTACTCTGAGATAACCTTCTTCACTGTCCACTCTACTACAAATTTTGGCTTTGTCTGCAAACTTACTCTATATTCCTACTGAATTTAAATTCAAATCATTGGTATAAATGAAAACAAAAGTGGAAACAGCACTGATCCGTATGGCACAGCCCCAGTCGTTTGCCTCCAGCCCACAAAAAATTTCCTCCACTATCACTTGTTGTCAATTTTGTATCCACATGCCTAACTGTTTCTGGATTCCATGTGATCTAACCTAGTTTCATGGTTTCAGTGAAGCTTTCTAGCTCAATGCTGGTTGTGGATGTTGGTGTGTTCACAGAGTTTGGTGATTTTATTGCAAATGTTTCGTCCCCTGACTGGGTAACATCCTCAGAGCTGGGGTGCATCCTGTGAAGCGCTGCTGTCTTGTGCCGGTTCCCACTTATATGGTTCAGTTTTGCGGCTTCTGGTAGGTGCCGGTTCCAGTCGTTCATTGTAATCGCTGCTAAATCAGATCTAATTAAACGTGTTTATTGATAGAGCCCACAGATGAATGTCAAGTCTGCAAGAATTCAATGGATGTCCTCTGTTTGATTTGTCCTATGATAGCAGTGTTGTCACAGATGAAAGTGATTTTTTTTCTCTTTGTGTGTATTGAAACTGAGGACATTTAGTCGCCTCGTTTAGTTGCTAGCGAGTGGTCATAGATGCTGTTTGCTAGTTGTCTGCCTGTTTGTCTGACGTAGTGTTTTATGCAGTCTCCGCATGGTATATTGTAATCCAAATTCGTCCTGTCCATGGTTATCGATTGGGTCTTTAATCCTGGTCTGTTACTGTCTTCGTGTGGCTGCTGGTTTCTGTGCTGTCATGATTCCTCGCAGCCTGAGTTGTCTAGCAGTCAGTTCAGAGGTTTTTTTTATTATGAGATGTTGTTTTTTTTAATTCTGTTTCCGGTTTTGGTGTGTCCTAGTTCCATTGTCTGTTGGATAGACGTCTGTGGATGAAGTTGTGGGAGCTCCTGGTAATGATCTTTTAGAGGTATTCTTCTTCCTTCTGCAGATCGGGTGTGATGAATGTGTAGCGACTATTTTGAACTGAATCTTACCGCAGCCTATCTTGTGAGTTGGGGTGTTTGCTGTGATAGTTTAAGTCAGTACGTGTGGATTT
Source organism: Stegostoma tigrinum (assembly GCF_030684315.1). Classification (NCBI taxonomy): domain Eukaryota; kingdom Metazoa; phylum Chordata; class Chondrichthyes; order Orectolobiformes; family Stegostomatidae; genus Stegostoma; species Stegostoma tigrinum. The sequence continues at coordinate 4,068,507 of NW_026728419.1, read as the reverse complement.
CCTGTAGACTTTTGTTGCAAAGTCACCATTCTGTTATCTTTTCCCCCCATCTCATCCAGGAATGGGAGTTTGTTGTTGTCTCTCTCCTCTCTTGTAAATTTGATCCCTTTGGGTATGGTGCTGATGAGTGAATGGATGATCTGAATTTATGATCATTTCATGATTATACAGCTATGGTCCATGAATCCAGAACTTGAGTCGGATCTGTGGGAGGGCTGCTTTGGTTGATTGATTGATTTGATTTACTTCACTGTCATGTGCACCGAAGTACAATGAAAAAAAAATGTTTGCAAGCAGTACAGGCAGATCATCAGAAACAAAGACAGATCATAGCGTGAGAGAGAAAAAAGAAACATGGACAGTGTAAGGCATACAGGTTAGACTGCTCACGTGCAAGTGAAGCAGGATCAACATTAACTGCAGTTATTGACTTCATTCATCAGCCAAATATGAACAGGGGAGAAATTGTTATTGTACTGCTTAGTGTGTGTCTTCAAGCTTCTCTACCTTCTGCATAATGGAAGAGGGTACAGGAGAACATCACCTTGGCAGGATGGGTCTTTGGGGATGTTGGCAGCCTTTCAGCGGCAACAAGACATGTAGATGCATACCATGGATGGAAGGTTGGTTTATGTGATTGTCTGGACTGTGCTCACTATATTCTGTACTTTCCTACTGTCCTGGACAGAGCAGTTATGTATCAGGCTGTCATACACTCAGACAGTATGCTTTCTTTGGTGCAACTGTAAAAGTTAGTGACGGTGCTTATGGACAGATCAAGTTTCCTGAGCCTCACAAGGAAGATGAGATTTTGTTATGCCTTCTCGACCCTCTATGTGGGAAGTCCAGGGCAGAATGTGAGTTATCGTCACTTCTTGAAACTTAATGCTCTCAACTGTCTCAACCTCCTCTCCATGGATGTTGATCAGTTCTTTAGTTTTGCCAACATTGAGACAGACATTGTTCTCATTGGATCACATCACCATGCCCTCTAGCACCTTTCTGTATTCCAACTCATTGTTGTTTGATATCCAACCTACTGCGATGGTATTGTCAGCAAACATAGCTGGCGTTTATGCAGAATTTAGTAACATAGTTTCGGGTGCACAGGGTGTACAGTATGGGTCTAAGAACACATCGTTGGAGGGCTCCAGTGTTGAGTGCTATCGTCGAGGAGGTCCCATTGTATATCTTCACTGATTTCCATCTATGAGTCAGAAAGCTGAGGATCCATTTGCAGAGGCCGGAGCCAAGATCTAGACTTGAGACTCCTGAGATCCTTCTGGGGTGCATAATGGTGTTGAAGGTGTGGCTGTAGTCAGTTAGCAGAGCTTGACACAGGTGTCCTTGTTACCCAGATGTTCCAGGGTTAGCGATATGGCGTCTTTTGTGGACATGTTATATCAGTAATAAATTTGTACGGGTCTTAAGGCAGGCAAGAAGATATGAAATATTTGTTTAGTGTCTCATTCGTCTCCTGTGGTTCCACACCTCTGCAGCCTTTCTCATCTTGAAGGGGCCCTCTTTTCTCCCTGGTTACCCCTATGCCGTTAATGCATTTGTGGGATCTTTTCAAGTCCTTCTTAACTTGACTTTCCAAAGTTGTCACTTGTTCCAATTTTGCACCCCCCCCCCCACCACCCCCGACCCTAGTTTCCCTCTTAAGTATATTCTTCCTGCCCTTTTACTACTCTACGAATTTACTCAATGCCAGTAGAATATACGTACATATGCTTGCTTCTTTTTCTCAACGAGAGCCTCAATTCCTCTGGTCATCCAGCATTCCCTTCATCTACCAGCCTTTCCCTTCACCCTGACGGGAATGTACTGTTTCTGGGCTCTTGTTATCTCACTTTTGAATGCCTCCCACTTTTCAACCACCCCCTTACCTGCAAATTGAATCTACCAATCAGCTTTCCAAAATGCTTGCCTCATATGTTCAAAATTGGCCATACTCCAATTTAGAACTTTGGCGTTTACATCAGGTCTGTTCTTCTCTCTACAAAATTAAAAGTAATAGTTACTGCACAACAGACTCAACAAGCAGACGGACCTCTTCCTGTTCAACAGTCTTGATAGGCAGAATGGCCTCCTCCTGCTACTCTGTAACAGCTTCGAGAAGCTGATGAGCCTCCCATTGTCCCTCTGTAAGAGGCATGAGACAGTAAATGAGGCAGCAACCCTTGGATGATGATCAACTGCTAAACTGGAACTAAAAGAGGTCCCTTCCTTCTCAGTTACAGAAACACAAACATGACAATGTATTCCAGGTATCTTCTCAGTGAGACTTCGTACAGCTACAGAAACACTTGTCTGTGATTTGAATGATTCCCATAGTGGAATTTGCCAACATTGCAGCTTTCTGCTTCTTTCAGCTGTTGTAGGGCAGTGTGGGCTGAATGGCCACCTCCCATTCCTCTGTAACAGGCAGGTGGGGATGGAATTGCTTCCCCCTGTCTCTGAGCATCTTTCTCAACGTGCTGAATGATGCCTCAAGATCTTGAAAGGATTTGATAACAGGGCACTGAAATCGAGGAGCACTGTCACACAAAGTCAATGGACAGTAAGTATTGTTACCCTGGTTCATCATCACTAAAAAAATCCCCCAGCCGCCATTTTATGCAGCTGGTCTATTACTTTTTTTGGTCTCCTTTTATAAAGAAGGTGGGGCATATCCAACCCTGCAGTGTTCTGCCACTACGCCCACATACAAGGAAGGAAGGTTAACAAGATTGAAACATTTATGGTTCAACACTCAGCAACCCTTATCCATTCCATCCAGACTGAGTAAGTTTTCCCTTTCATTGTGATACAAAAGGCAATGCACAGAAGGATTTAACTGAACCTGTTTGTTCAGTGGCTGTGATTAATGTCAGTCTCCACGGATTCTAATCCTGGTGGAGAATTTCTATCTTTTAGTGATAAATAGGCTCTGTTCAATCTGTTATCCCACAGCAAAAGTGGGAGCATCACCTACAGCACTGACAGGGATCAGCAGTTCCAAAAAGAGGGAGAGGAAGATAAGAATCTAGGAATCATGCGTCAGAATCTGAGAACATTAGACTGTAATGTTACAACAATGGACAGGACTTTCTTATTTTATATTTGGGTTCTTTCAACACATTATGATTCATTGACATTATCAGGCAGCATTGAATATGTGATTTTCGCTTTTCAATGTTTTTATTATCCTATCCTGGCTATCGTTGGTCTCCCTGGTAAGTTTCAATCTCCAGTTTTTATTTCCCTGTAGTGTATATGACTGGATTACTGTTCTTTTTGTTCACTCTACACACCTTGCTTTTGTTATTGATCCTGCTGAGATTCTGAATCCAACTATTTGCACTCAAAACTATTCTGAACGGCATTGGTGAACTTGTTCATTCACTCTCTCCATCTTTTGTTTCGGGCAGTGTCCCTCATGTGTCTCTTTGTTGACTGACTCAGTTTGAGTTGTGAATCACAATTTGTTGCATTACTGCACTGTTATTTAAATTTTGGGAGCATGGAGGTCATGATCTTCTGTTCTGGTCGCAAACTCCATTTCCTTCCTCTGACTCCATCTGATCCCTGGCCGATATTGAGGCTGAAACAAACAAGTCACTTCGGTTGACATCTCAGTGTTCATGAGCAGATTCCTATTACCATGCCATGAACATTTCCGTTTCGAAGTCCAAACACTAACAGAATATGCTCCACTGACTCATTCCATCTGCTATTTGAACCTTGAACTATGAAGTACAGTCTTAATGATGCAAATAATCTACCACTGACATTCCCAGCTTCAAACTAGCAGAAGCAAATCTGAGTCAATACTCCACAGCCCATATCCGAACTGTCACCAAAATCCCAATCCACCCGTCATTTCCCTGCACATTGGCTTGTGTGATATTGAGCATGGCAATGCCTTTATTTTAATACTCTGAAGCATATCATCCCATCTATCCACAAAACATTCCTCAGTCTGCCTGTCCATTTCACACACTACTGCAAGTTGCTCATACTTACACTGATTTCCTCCATGAGTGTTCTCTCTCAAACATTGGTTCTCACATCTCACCATCCCACCCACACACAACACGCGCACGAGCACATACACTAACACAAGCTTTGATCTGGTGCAACAGAGACAATTTTGTCTCACTCTCAGCATGGGATGCAAATTTCCCCATGTTAGGCAGTTATCCAGTGCAAGTATGGTACACACGCACTGGCAAAGGTTTGTAATGCTCCCTATGCTGGGCAGGTATTACAGTTTACCAAACAATACACAAGCATAGTACATACAGCTCTCTATGCTGGGAGTATCGCCTCGCCCCGGTTTATGATGTCTGAACTGACTTTGTGAGGCAGATTCACAATTTGGTTATAACGAGCTATTTTATTTGATCTGGCAATGTGTTCATTCAGCGTTGCCATTCTCAGAGGGTGCTGCTGAAGAGCGACTGAGGATGATACTGGTCGGTGTCAGTTGACAGCAACAGCTCAGCAGCTTATTTTAAAAAAAGGCAAGCTAGATGGAATCAGCCATTTTTCAAATGGCCACCATGAGAAAGTTCTTTTGTGGTTAAAGTGCTGTTGGAAGCACTGAGGGGAAAAGTGAATGTGGAAGGCACAGAAACAAAAAAATGGCACATGATATCAAAATTCTAAAAGAACAATACATGTCAAAAAAATGAAACTGACAACTCTGTGTCTGAATACGAGGAGCTTTGTAAGAAGGTGGATCAACATTTATTAATGGATATGATGTATTTAGAATCATGGAATCTAGGCTCGAAGTTGACTAAGGCTAGGAACTCAAGGCCCGGGTTTTTGGTTTTCAGGAAAAATAGGTGGAAAGAAAAGAGATGAGAATTGTGTTGCTGGTTCAGGAGGAGATAACACAGCAGCGAGGGAAGAATGTGGAATCTGTAGGGGTGGAGGCTGTGGAAGTCAAAGAGCAAAAGATGTTCGTGGGATTTGTGTACAGACCACCAAACAGTAATTGTGAGGCTGGGGTTTGGGCTCTATCACACAGGAAGTTAGAAATGCATGCAGTGAGGGCACAGCAGTTGTCATGGGTGACTTTAATCAGCATATTGATTGGAATAACCAAAATGGTAACAATGCAATGGAGGAGGATTTCAGAATTGTATTCGGGATAGTTTCCTTGACCAATATGTTGAGGAGCCAAATGGAAAGCAGGCCGACCTGGACTGGGTAGTGTGCATTGGGAGAGGACTAATTAGAATCTTTGTGGCGAGAGGTCCTTTGGTGAAGAGTCGCCATTATATGGCAGAATTCTTCATCAGGATGGGGAGTGTGCAACAATGCTATCACTTGAAATTATTTTGCTCTGCCTGTTTTATTTTAAGAGAGGTTTTAAGGCAGAGGTACCAAAGTATATACTGAAGATGACTTGAGTACACAGTTTGGGAGGCCTTGGGCTTTTTTAAACAGCCTGAATGGCTGTATCTTTCACAGATTCGGATTTCAGTGTTTCCATTTTTTTCAGTAACATCAGAAGACATCGGGGTCTCAAAAGAATTCGTGCCTTAGTAAATGTTACTTGGCCGCTATTCTCTCTTAAGTTTCTCTTGATTTTATTTCCTCCAGGATTAGAGAATTGCATGTGAGAATCTACGTCTGAATTTTCATTTTGGCCAGTTGTTGAATTTTTGAGAAGGCTACTACATTGGAACTGCTAATTATTAATAGGCACTGTATCCGTTATTCATTAAGTTTTCAATATGTTAAGTTATTCAAAATTCCTCTTTCATTGTTTTTATTTTGTCTTCAGTGTTTAAATGAATTGTGTTTTGTGTACTTCGAGTAATTTGACCAGTCATTTTGCATCTGAGACACTTTACATTTGCCTTGAAAATAAAAAAAAATATGATCGAGTCTGACTTCTTAAAATTTGTTATATGGGCCTGATCTGCTCGACAACAAGTAACACAGTTAAATCTAAACTAGTATCATGGACGTAAAGCTAACTGTGACATAATAAGGCCAGGATAAGCTGGTCAAGTTTACTTAAGGGGTTGATGGGAGCTAGCCTATGTCAGACATGAGAAGAACATATGGATTAAATTACCTACCGTGTCTAAACAGGCTCTTTGGCACAACAATTCCACACTGTCCCATGGAGCTTCCCACCCAGACCCATCCCCCATAACCCTCACACACCTGAACATTACGATCAATTTAGCATGGCTGATCCACCAAATTGCACATCTTTTGACTGTGGGAGGAAACCAGAGAAAACTCACACAGACACAGGGAGAATGTGCAAACTCCGCACAGTTACCCAAGGCTGGGATCAATCCTGGGTCCCTGGCGCTGTGAGGCTGCAGTGCTAACCACTGAGCCACCGTGTCTCCAAAACTTCAACAATTGTGCATCCCTGTCTGGCAAGTAAAACAGGGAAAGTGGCTCAACCCTGGTGAAAAAGGAAATCAGGGATCGTGTTGAAGCCAAAGAGGAGACTAATAAATTTGCCAGTAAAAGCAGCAAACCTGAGGACTGGGCGAAATTTAAAATTCAGCAGTGGACAACAAAGGGATTAGTTCAGAAGTAGACAATAAAAACTGAAAGTAAGCTTATGGAAAACAGAAAAGCTAACTGTAAATGCTATTGTGGATATGTGAAAAGAGAAGGAAAAATCTTGTGAAGTCAAATGTAGAACCCTGTTGGTTAGAATCATGTGAATTCAAAATGAACAACAAATAGATTGCAGATCAGTTGAACAAATATTTTGGATCTGTCTTCACTAAGGAGAACACGTAGCCTTTTGGAAATGTGAGGACACATATGGTCAAGCATTAAGGAGGAACTGAAGGGAATCCTTATTAGTCAGGAAGTAGTATTGGGTAAATTGATGGGATTAAAACCCGATAAGACCCCAGAGTCTGATGCTTTGCATTCCAGAGTACTTCATGTCATGGGCCCAGAAATAATGGATTATTGGTGATGATTTTCCAGCATTGTATAGACATTGGAAGAGTCCAATGAACTGGAGGGTAGCTAATGTAAGTCTATACTTTAAAAAGGACGGGAGACAAAATGGGAATTATTGGCTAGTTAGCCTGACATCAGTAGGGGTGAGGGCTTTGGGGAGTCAGGGGGCAAATTGCTGGAGTCAATCATTAAGGATATATAACTGAGCATTTGGAAAGCAGGGACAGAATTCGTCCTCATCAGCATGGATTCACGAAAGCGAAAATCTGATTAATAAAGCTTCTGGATTATTTTTAAAAGATGTGACAGGGGAGTGGACAAGGATGAAGATGTGCATCTGTACTTTCAAAACGTTTCTGAGATGGAAACAGACAAGAGGTTAGTCAGAAAAATTAAAGCTCATGGTATTAGTGGCAATGCATTAATGTAGATTAGAGAATCAGTTGGCAGACAGGAAGTAGAGACTTGGAATGAATGCCTCATTTGCAGAGTGATGGCCAGTAATGAATGGGGTATTGCAGGGTTTGGTACTGGGATCGCAACTGTTCACAGTATACCTTAATAGTTTAGACAAAGGAATTGAATGCAATATCTCCACAATTACAAATGACAATAATATTGGGTGGTAGAGTGTGTTCTGAGATGAATGCTAGAGTCTACCAAACCCTGCTGTACCCCATTCGTCACTCGCTGTCACGCTGAAAAGAAGTCATTTATTCCAACTCTCAAATTCCTGTCTGCCAACCAGTTCTCTATCTATATTAATGCATTGCCTCTGATACCACGCACTTTAAATTTTCTGACTAATCTCTTTGTGTGGAACCTTGTCAAAAGTCTTTTGAATGCTAACAGGCAGCACAGGTGACTTGGGTAGATTGATTGAGTGGCTGATGTGCAACGAGATATGGGTGTCATAGTCGGGCAGTTGTTCGATGTTGGCATGCAGATGCAGCGAGAGTTGAAGAAAGGTAATGGTATGCTGGCCTTGATAGCAAGTGGGCCTGAGTATAGGACTAAAGAAGTCTTGCTGCAGTTATCCAGGGCCTTGTCGAGGGCAAAATCTGAGTATTGTGTGCAGCTTTTGTCTCGTCATCCGAGGAAGGACATGTTAGCTCTTGAGGGAGTCAAGCGAAGGTTCACCAGAATGAAACCAGGGGCGTCAGGACTGACACATGAAGAAAGATTGGATCAACTGGTCTGGTGTTCACTAGAATTGAGAAGAATGAGGAGGGAACTCAGAGGAACATAAAAAAAAACCTTCATGGGACTCGACAGGCAAGATGGCAGAAAACTACTCCTGCTGTAGGGGAAGTCCAGAGCAAGAATAAGGAGTAAACCATTCAGGACTGAGATCAGGAAGAATTTCTTCATTCAGAATTATAATCCTGTGGACTTCTCTCCAACAGGAAGTCGTTAGGGGGCCAGTTTGTTAGATACATTCAAGATAGAGTGGGATTTGTCTCTTGGGGTTCAAGGGGCATGGAGGGAAAGTGGCAACGGGATACCAAGATTGCTTGATCAACCATGATCATTTTAAATTTTGGTACACACCCCAGGACAGAAAAGCCTATTCCTGCATCTATTTTCTATATATCTATATTTGTGATTGGACCCTCCAAGATCTCACTCTTTGAGTTATTCACATTCCCCTCTCCTTTCCCATATTACCACAAAATGTCCTCAGTTAATGAATTGTCTGTTTCAGCTTTAATATTTATCTTTCTGACCCTCTGTATCTTTCCCTCGATTTAGGCTTTCACTCCCTAGTGTATTGAGTGTTGCTATTGTGAAACTCAGAAACAATGAAACGGTGTGTGTCAGGCTTTTGCCCACTTTCCGGTGAGCCCCATGTGGTGCTCCATATTAAACAGGGGGTTCCAGCCTATTTGCGACATGTCTTTAAATCTTGCCCTGTGCCTGTCCACTGAGCACCTGTAGTTGTCTATCTCAGCTGATTGTGCAATTAGTAGTACGAGGAAGCCTCTCAAGTATTATTCAAAAAGACCAGGCATCTAAATGTTGCTGAGGGGCTTCTGACCGACTCCTGTAATTGGAACATTTTAGTGGAGGTACTGGGGATGGTTTGCTGAAGTTTGTGCACTCAGCTGCTTCAGGCATTCAGGGAGACCTGAGAATTTGTTGACTCAATTCTGGATGGAGCATGGGGACTGTGGTTCGAATATTTGGGTCTACAACATGAACAACAAATCGAACAGAGTGTGCAGCAAAGGGAAGCTCTGAAACCACTGCGTGAATATGTTTGGAGCAACTGTTTTGCCATATCCACTCCATGTTTTTCAAGAACAGCTTCCCAAGCTACAGTTAACCCCGGAATAGAGTGTGAGAGTACCCTGGCTGAACGAGGAGCTGGTCAGGGAGCCATATCACCACCTTAAACGCGACCTGTAGTTTCTTACTAGGGTGAGGATGGAGTTGCCAGTGACTGTTAGGGTCACTGTTCCATTCAGCTTCTATGACCCAGAACTTTTCAGACAGGAGTGAGTGACATATCCATCATCTCCTCATATAGTGACATTAATGTCAGCAATCGGTGATGGAGGATATATATTATAGATAAGGTGAATGCAATGTTTTTATCTCTCAACAGGGAGATGACAAATGTATACTTGTGAGAAAAGTATAGCGGGAGTCCCAGTAGTGTACGTGGCTATGCAGGGTCCACCTGTCTCAAACGAGAGGTAGAAGAACTGAAGGAAGTCTCAGTGAATTAACGTTAGAGTGTTGTTATTCCATGCGTTCTGGAAGTTTCAGTTATAAACCTGAGTCAGACAAGCGAAGCAGATTGAGAGGGTAGTGGGCTTCAATGAATTAGAAAAATACCTTATTGGAGGACAGACGTTATACATTGTTTATAGAAACACTGTAATGTGAACATTCTATACGTACCCCTCCAAGGTGGAAACATCAAAGGTAAAGGTGACTCAGTGCTGATTAACAAAACAATTCAAATATTGCATTGGGTCAAAAGAAGTGTCTTATAAAAATGCCATTGTTGTTGTAATAAATGGACTCATAAAAAAATGAGACCCAGCACAGGAGGACCAAGAAACTGAGAGAAAAATCAGAAAGAGAGCAAGAGTACAAATAAACAATAAACATAAAGACTTCCAGCCAGTTTTTATTGATATATGAAAGGGGAAATAAAAGCAAGGCCAAATGTGGGACAATGAATGAATAATTTATTGTAGAGAACAGAGAAATTACAGGAAAACTAAACAGTTACTTTGTATTTGTCTTCATGGAAGAAGATCCAGAAAATCTCCCAGAAATACCAAGTAATATGGGACTTGTATAAATAAAGACTAAAAAGATTCACATCAGTAACCAGGTGGTACTTGAAACGTAGCTGTATTAAGAATTGGCCAGTTTGATGAGCCAGTTGTACTTCATACCAGAATTGCAGAGCAATGATCAATGGACATATCACTTGTAATGGGCAACACTGTGTTATTTTCCCATACATTCTCCAAAGGCAAGCCATTCTGGATAATTGAAAGCTTATAAATGTAATAGACTATTTTAGAAGAGAAGGAGAGGGAGAGCAGTGAACTCCAGACCAGTTAATATGTCATCCACAGGTTGGAATCTGTTGGAATATATTATGAAGGTTGTGATATGGGATATTTTTGCAAGTATTAACAAATTTGTTAAAAATAGATTATACATTTCGGAAAGAAAAAGCATAATTCACAACCTTTTCTTGAAATTGTTTGAAGATGTTTCTTGCAGGCAGAGACAACAGAGAATCAATGGTCATGGCATAGTTTATACTCAGGATGATTTTTTAAAAGAACTCACACAGTAAGAAAGTAAATAAAATTGAAATAAAGGGTGTTGGAATGAAAAGTTGCAAAAGGAAAAAGTGAAGTTGACCTTCATTTAAAAGGAATCGGAATGCGAAGTAAAGAGTTTGTGCACCAGTGTTGGTTAGACTGTGCCCAGAGTACTGTGCATTGTTTTGGTGTCTCAGCATAAGAAAGATGGTATTGATCACAGAGGAAATGCAATGGGATTTCTCTAGGTTAATGTCTCAGATGGCAAGACTGATATGAAAAATAAGCCTGTGTTCTCTTGAGTTTCAAGGAATGACGTAATGAAAATGAATTTTTTTTAAAAAAATCACAGAGGGGACTGACTAACGCAGCGACACGGAGAAGTGCGAGCAGGTACGATTGGGGAAATTTCCAACATATTCTACAAGTAAATTGAATGAAACAGAATAACCAAGTAACAATTAGTGTCCATTAAAAACCAAGGGCGACATCTGTGCATGAAGCTAGAGAACATTAATAGATTGTTACATGAGTGTTTTGCATCTATTTTACTTGGGAGAAGGAGGATGAAAGTACAGAATTTGAGAAGGTGGACTGTGGAGTTATTTAGCAGATTGATAAAAGATGTGAGCAGGGATTGATGTATTTGGATGTTTTAAGATTGGCCAAATTCCCAGGTGGAGATGAGTTTTATCTCAGGCTGCTGTTGGAAACAAGGAGGAAAAGTCTCACCTAAATTTTAAATCTGGCCACAGGAGAAATGCCTGAATTTTGGAGGACAGTTAATGTGACCCCACTTTACAGGATGAGCTGTGGAAATAGACCAGGGAATAAGAGACCAGTGACGACCAGATCAGTGTGAGGGAAACTATTTTGGAAAATAGGTCAGGAAAACATTGTCTCCATATGCAGAGACAACGTTTGATTAGGGACAATTAATTTGATTCTATCAGAGGGGGGGGGGCATTCAGAAAGAACCTTATTGATTTCTTTTCTCACGGAGGTAAGAAGACTTTTCAGCAAGGCCTTTGACAAAGGCCCACGCGGAAAATTGAAAAAGAAAGTGAAACCTCATGGTATAAGGGTAAGCAGAAGTTACTTACAACATTGTCTTCGTGGCAGGAGACACAGGGTGGAGGTAGAGGATTGTTTGTTCATTTGACTGGGGACCAATGTTCACTGATATACCACAGTGATCACTGTTGCACCCTTTATTATTTGGGGTATTCAGAAATGATGTAGCTGTGAATGTGGAGGGGAGCAGTGGGAGTGCGATCAGTTAGTTTCTGTTTGACACAAAGATTGGCTGAGTCATTGGCTGTGAGGAGATAGGTCTCATCGGAAGGTCTTGGCGGAATAGTCAGATTCACAGATCAATGGCAGATGGAATGAAACTCTGGTAAATATAAAGTGATGCACTTTGGAAGAGGGAACTAGACTGGGAAATACTCAATGAATGGCAGCACATTAGGAAGGTCAGAAGTTGCTTCTCAACAGTTCGCTGAACTTACCTGGGTTAACAGGTTAGTTAAGAAATTACAGGGGATGGTAGGCATAGTCTTTATTCGTTGAGGCATAGAATATAAGCATTATCCAGGGCATTGAATAGCCCAAGATGGAATATTGTGTCCAGTTTTGGCAGCCAAATTATAGAAAGGATGTGATTGCAGTAGAGGAGGTGCAAAGAAGATTCACCAGGATGTTCACTGGGATGGAACATATTAGCTACGAAGTGAGGCTGAATAAGCTCGGGTTGTTTGCTTTGGAGCAGAGAATGCAGGGGTGAATTCATTTGGAACTATAACATTTCCGGCGGCATGCACAGAGTATAGAGAGGGCAGCTGTTCCTTTTTACTCAAAGGCCCTAAAATGAGGGAACACACTTTTAAAGTGAAAGTTCTGAGATTTAGAGAGATGCATTTTTTTTCACCAAGGCAGTTTTGGGGTCTGGAGTGCACTTCATGAGCGTTTAGTTGCAGTGGGTAACCTCACAACCATCAAAAATACTCAGACGAGCATTTGAAGTATCATAAGATTCACGGCTATGGATCAGCTGTAGAAAAATGGGACTGATGCAAGTCGTGCTGTATTTCCAGCAGCGCAGGGCCTTTGCTTCTGTGATTGTAAGATTGTGGAAGGTCAATTATTGAGCAGCTTAAGACAGCAATTGATGGGGTTCTGAATGATATGTTGATACATGTCATACAGCAATAGCTTCTAAAAGTGTGCCAAAGGACAGGGCTAGAATAAAAAAAACAAGTGCAGCTTCCTGACAGTCTGAAATTAGAGAATGGATCATACATAACAGGGAAATGACAGAACTATGAAGCAACTACTTCAGAGGGAAAAAAACAGAAACAAAACAAAACTTCCCAGCAATACTAGGAAAATTATGTAAGAATAAATGATAAAATGAAACCAGTAAATAAATAGTTTTAAAGAAATTATTGGGACTGCAAGAATTGGGCATGGACAAAGCCAACATAGGTTTATGAAATGGGAATGAAATTCGAAACGACTGAGAAAAATTATGGAGAAGCAATGGATGTCATGCATTTAGTTTTTCTGAAAAAAAAATGATAATGTCCTCAGCCTAGTGTACAAAAAAATTTAATCTTAGTGGATAGGGGCGAATATATGGCCATGGTTTTAGAATGGGAGAGCTGACAGGAAACTGTGAGTAGAATATTTTTATTATGATTGTGATTTTATTGTCACATGGATTGTACAGTAAAAATACAAGATTTTATGATTCCTTCATGGGATTTGACTGGCCAGCATTCATTGCCCATCCCTACTTGTCCTTAAGAAGGTGGTGATGAGCTGTCTTCTTGAATAACTGCAGATCACCTTGTGTGGACTGAACCACAATGCAGTTAGATAGTGAATTCCAGGATTTTGCCCGCACGACAGTGAAGGATGGTGAGTAGCTCGAAGGTAATGGTGTTCCCATATGTATACAACCCTTGTCCTTATACATAGAAGTGGTTGTGGATTTCAAATTTGTTGTCTGAGGATCTTAAGTAAATCCGTGCAGTACGTCTTGTAGACTGTGTGTGAGTGGTAGAAGGAGTGGATGTCTGTGGATGTAGTGTCGATCAGTGGGCTGTTTTGTCCTGGAAGGTTCCAAGCTTCATTGGCTTTGTTGGTTCAACACTTATCCATGCAAATGGGAGTATTTCATCATACCCAAACTTGTGCCATGTAGATGTGGACAGGCTTTGAAACGTCAAGACTTGGATTACTCACTGATGTATTCCATGCCTTTGACCTCCTCTCGCAGCCACTGTGTTAATGTGGTGTGCCCAATTGAGTTTCTGGCTAATGGTAAAACCCTGGATGTTAGTGTGAGATTCAGTGATGGTAACACCATTGAATGCCAATGGTTGGTAGCTGGATTGTCTCTTCATGATTATGGACATAGCCTGGCAATTGTGATGCACGACTGCCACTTTCCACTTGTCATCCCAAGCCAGGATATTGTCCAGATTTGTTGCATTTGGACATGGACTGCTTCAGTATCTGATGCGTTGTACATGGCACATAACATTGTGCCATTATTGGTGTACATCCTCACTTCTGAGTTTGATCGAAGGAAGGCCAAGCAGCTAAAGGCGTTTGGACTTAGGACACTACACAGGGGAACTTGTATAGTGATGTCCTGGAACTAAGTTGACTGACCTCAAACCACAACCTTCTTCCTATTTGTGATGTATGACTGTGAGGTTGGTTGACTCGCCGAGCTGGCTTCCTGTTTCACAAACGCTTCTTTGCCATGCTGGGTAACGTCCTCAGTGAAGCCTCCAATGAAAGCTCAGTGTGCTTTCCCACCTTTTTAAAAAAACTCTGGGGTCCGTTGAGATGGATTAAAACCCACGACAACTGCTCACTTGAAAAAACAGACCCACTCACCGACATGGACAGGAACAATGTCATATGCAAGAAGCCAAAGACTGTGAAAAACGCTACATCAGAGAAACAGGAAGGAAACTACCAACAAGAGCACTGGAACGCCAACTGGCTACAAAAAGACACGACCAATACTCACTCATCTCAATCCACATGGACAAGGAGAGCCACCATTTCGACTGTGACAACACCAAGATCATGGGGCAGGCAAGACAAACACAGGCATGAGAATTCCTAGAAGCCTGGCACTCCACGATGTATGCTATTAATAATAAAAAAAATTGAACTTGGCCCCATATACATTCCACTATGAAGGAAAATTGGAAGTGAGGAAAACATGCCGACACTTCTTCGGAAGCTGCACAGAGGATGTTATCCAACATTGTACCGAAACGTCTGCAAAACACGAAACCAGCTCAGCGAGACTACTAATCCTACCAAGCACAACCCAAGCTACAAATCAACTCCAAAACCTTAGCTGTATGACTTAATTATCGGACAGTTTGCACCCTGATAGACGTTGATTCTCATTTTACTCAGGTTCTGTGATGTCGCACTCGGTCAAGTGCAGCCTTGATATCAAGGGTGGCCACTCTCACCCGACCACTGAAATTCAGCTTTTTGTCAATTCTGAGCCAACTCTGTAACGAAGTCAGGGGCTGAGTGGCCCTGGCAGCACCCAAACTGGGAGCCACTGCGCAGGTTATTGCTGAGTAGAGTAGATGCTGTTTGGTAGCACGTTGATGACAACTTCCATGACTTTACAGATGATAAACAGTCGACTGATAAGGAGGTAATTGGCACAACTGGAATTGTCCTGCTTTTTGTGTAGCGGACACATTAGGACAATTTTACACATTGTCGGGTAGATGTTATAATTTCTCTGGACCAGCTTTAGTAGGGTAGAGGCAAGTTCTGGAACACAAGTCTTCAGTTCTATAGCTGGAATGTTGTCAGGGCCTGTAACATTTGCAGTATTCAGTGTCTCTCCCCATTTCTTGATATCATATGGAGAGAATCAAATTGGCTGAAGACTGTTATCTGCGAAGTTGGGAACCACTGGAGGAGTCCGTGATGGATCATCCACTTGGCACTTCCGGCTGAAGATTAGATTTCAACCTGGTGAAGCCACCAAACAGGACTACTTGCATCCCAAACAATATAAGCTGTAATTAATAGACAGAGCTAAGTAATCTCACAACCAACAGATCAGACCTAAGCCCAGCCATTCTGCCACATCTGATCATGAATAGTGGTGGACAATTAAACGACTCAATGGAGGAATAAGCTGTGCAAATATCCCCATCGTTAATGATGGAAGAGCACAGCTCATCAGTGCAAAAGCTAAGTTTGAAGATTGCTGTGAAGTATCGCTGTCTTAAATGGAGCAGACTTTGAAGAAATCTATCAACTCCAAGTCTGGGTATCCATGAGACACTGTTGGCTATCAACAGTAGCAGAAATTTCCTCCAGCACAATCTGTAACCTCATCGCCCAGCATTCCCCCCTCCCAACCATTGCCATCAAGCCAGTAGATTAACCCTCCTTCCATGGAGAGTGCAGGAGGGCAAGCCAAGTCGACCAGCTGGATCTGAGGATGAGGTTTCAACCTGGTCACACAATACAATGGAGGTTACTGTCAATGTGATGGTGGGTCTTCATCTCCGCAAGGGTTGTGCAGTGGTCACTCTTACTGAAACTGTCATGGACCGACGCATCCACAGCTGGCAGATTGGTAAGGATGAGGTCAAGTATGTTTTTACCTCTTGTTGGTTCCCTCGCCATCTGCCCCAGACCCAGTCTAGCAGCAATATCCTGTAGGATCTGATCAGCTCGATCAGTAGGATTGCTGCCGAGTCACTCTTGGTAGTGGACACAGAAATACCCCACCCAGAGTACATTTTGTGCCCTTGCCGTCCTCAGTGCTTACTCAAAATGGTTCATCAGCTGAAGGAGTACGGTACACAGTAATCAGCAGGAGGTTTCCTTGCTCATCTTTAACAAGAAGCCATGAGAGTTCGTGGGATCTGGAATCAATATAGAAAATGTTGTCGAGGAGAATACTGAGATACAGGCTACTAGACTAGGTGGGATTGAGGTTCACAAGGAAGAGGTATTAGAAATCCTTCAGAGGGTGAAGATAAATAAGTCCCCTGGGCCGGATGGGATTTATCCTCGGATCCTATGGGAAGCCAGGGAGGAGATTGCCGAGCCTTTGGTATTGACCTTTAACTCGTCATTGTATACAGGAATAGGGCCAGATAACTGAAGGATAGCAAATGTGGTTCCCCTGCTCAAGAAGGGGAGTAGAGACAACCCTGGTAATTATAGACCAGTGAGCCTTGCCTCAGTTGTTGGTAAAGTGTTGGAAAATGTTATAAGGGATAGGATTTATAATCATCTAGAAAAGAATAAATTGATTCGGGATAGTCAGCACGGTTTTGTGAAGGGAAGGTCGTGCCTCATAAACCTTATTGAGTTCTTTGAGAAGGTGACCAAACAGGTAAATGAGAGTAAACCGGTTGATGTGGTGTATATGGATTTCAGCAAGGCGTTCGATAAGGTTCCCCACAATAGGCTATTGTACAAAATGCGGGGGAATGGAATTGTGGGAGATATAGCAGTTTGGATGGGAAATGGGCTTGCTGAAAGAAGACAGAGTGTGATGGTTGTTGGGAAATGTTCACCCTGGAGACCAGTTACTGGTGGTGTACCGCAAGGGTCGGTGTTGGGTCCGCTGCTGTTTGTCATTTCTTTAAATGACCGGGATGAGAGCGTAGAAGGATCGGTTAGTAAATTTGCAGATGACACTAAGGTCGGTGGAGTTGTGGATAGTGGCGAAGGATGCTATAGGTTGCAGAGAGACATAGATAAGCTGCAGAGCTGGACTGAGAGGTGGCAAATGGAATTTAATGCAGACAGGTGTGAGGTGATGCACTTTGTTAGGAGTAACCGGAAGGCAAAGTACAGGGCTAATGGTAAGTTTCTTCGTAGCGCAGATGAGCAGAGAGATCTCGGTGTCCATACACACAGATCCTTGAAAGTTGCCACCCAGGTTGACAGGGCTGTAAAGAAGCAATACAGTGTTTTAGCTTTTATTAACAGAGGGATCGAGTTCCGGAACCAAGAGGTTATGGTGAAGCTGTACAAAACTCTGGTGCACCCGCTCTTGGAGTATTGTGTAAAGTTCTGGTCACCGCATTATAAGAAGGATGTGGAAGCTTTGGAAAGGGTGTAGAGGAGATTTACTAGGATGTTGCCTGGTATGGAGGGAAGGTCTTACGAGGATAGGCTGAGGCACTTGAGGCTGTTTTCGTGAGAGAGAAGAAGGTTGAGAGGTGATTTAGTTTAAACTTATAAAATAATCAGAGGGTTAGATCGGGTGTATCGGGAGAGCCTTTTTTCCTGGGATGGTGACAACGAGCACGAGGGGGCATAGCTTTAAATTGAGGGGTGAAAGATATTGGACAGATGTCAGAGGTAGTTTCTTTACTCAGAGAGTAGTAAGGAAATGGAACGCTTTGCCTGCAACAGTAATAGATTCGCCAACTTTGGATACATGTAAGGCGTCATTGGATAAGCATATGGACGTACATGGAATAGTGTTGGTTAGATGGGCTTGAGATCGGTATGACAGGTCGGCACAACATCGAGGGCCGAAGGTTCTGTACTGTGCTGTAATGTTCTATGATCTATGTTCTCGGATTCCCAGAGCAATACCCTCCCGACTGTATACCACCGTGTCACCACGTGTGCTGTGTCTGTCTTGCTGGTGAGATAGGGCATATCTAGGGATGGTGATGGTGGTGCCTGGAACATTGCCTGTAGGATATGATTGCATGAGTATAACTATGTCAGACTATTGCTTGTGACAGCTCTCCCAATTTTAGTGAGGAGTACTTTGCAGAGTCGACAGACCTGCTTCTGCCATTGTATTTTTTGATGCTTCGAGCTGGTTTCAATTCTTTGAAACTTCGCAGCGATTTGTCCATCAGAATGATTTACTAAGCCATTTCAGGGGGCAATTGAGAGTCAACCACATTGTTGTGGGTTTGGAGTCAAATGTAGGCAAGACCAGGTGACGATAGCAAATATTGATCCGTGAAGGACATTAGTGAACCAAATAGGTTTTTACAATAATCGATAATGATTTCATGTTTATGAGTAGATCCTTCAGTCCAGATTCTCATTTATATTGAATTCAAGTTCCATCATCTGCCATGGCGGGATTCAACCCGGGTTCCCAGAACATTATCTGGGTGCCTTGATTCATCGTTTTGCGATAATACCATGAGGGCGCCACCTTCCCATTATTCAAGAGACAGCAGACGCTGAATAGCCTCCTCCTGTTCCTGTGAAAGAGGCTCAAGTCTGAATGGCCTCATTCTGTTCCTTGGGACTACACTCTAGAAGCTGTTTGACATCTCCCTATTCATCTGCGGCAAGCTTAAAGGCTGAAAAGCTTAGTCCTGTATTTGTAACAGACTGGAAAGACTGGATGACTTTCTCCTGTTTCCCAACAACTGTCTTGAGAGGCTGAACAGCCATCACCTATCACAATGCTACGGGTTGAAGACGTTAAATGATGCAGCAACCCGTGGACTATGAGCAACCGTCAAACTGTATCTGTTGGAGGTTCCTCTCTTCTCAGTTACAGAAACACAAACAATACAATGTGCTCCAGGTGCCCCCTCAGTAAAACCTCATACAGCTGTTGTAACACTTCTTTGTGTTTTGGATGATTCCCTTTGCAAAGCGTGCCAACATTCCAGCTTTCCAAATCTTCATGTGATAACAGGCTGGTGTGGGCTGAATGGCCTCTGCCTATTCCTCAGTAACGGGCACGTTGCGACAGAATTGTTTCCCCAATTCCTGAAAAGCAATCTCAATATTCTGAATAATGTCTCAAGATTATGAAAGGATCTGAGTGAAAGTGTGTGTGTGCGTGTGTGTGTGTGTGTGTGTGTGTGTGTGTGTGTGTGTGTGTGTGTGTGTGTGTGTGTGTGTGTGTGTGTGTGTGTGCGTGCGTGTGTGTGTGTGTGTGTGTGTGTGTGTGTTGTGTGTTTGTGTGTATGCGTGTGCGTGCGTGCATGTGCGTGTGGGTATGTATGCTTGTCTGTGAGTGCATGTATGAGAGTGTGTAGTGTGGTGGGGTGACTTCTAGTGTGACATGAACCCAAGACCCCAGTTGAGGCCATCCCCAAATTTGGATACCGAAATTGGCTATCAGCCTCTATGCAGTGCCATGTTCTTTGCTGTGTATGCCAAATTCCCCCTTGGAGGACATTTACCCGAAGATCCGAGACTGAATGTCCTTGACCACCGATGTGATCCCCCACTGGGAGGGAACGTCCCAGTCTGGCGATTATTTCATAGTGCCCAGTGATCTGCTGTAACAGCATCTGCATGATTTTGCCATTATGGCATGCCTTGGGGCATCATTTCCTGAAGCAAATAAGACAGACAATGTTGGCGATTCTCATCAATATCTCTTCGTGCAAGTGGTGCATGATGTTCCCACGTGTGACAGTAGTGTCCATGCCAAAGATCTCACATGCCTTGCAGAGTTTGTCATGAGGGGGTTGTATAGTGTTGTGTTTGATGTTGTCCTGAAGACTGGGTCGTTTGCTGCAAACAATGGCCTGTTTATCATTTGGCTGTTTGAAGATGAGAAGCAGAGGTGTGGGGAAGATCTGAGCGAGGTGGTCATTGTCATCGATAATGTGTTGAAGGCTGTGAAGAACATGGCATAGATTCCCCACTGCTGAGAAGCACTGGACGATGGAGGGTACCCTATTGGACACATCAAATGTCTGTCTTTTAAGGAGCTCATTGTGGGTTTTCACTGTGGCACATGATCAATGAGTTGAGCATCATTTCCTGTTCCTATGAGTGTGCCCTTCAATACCTGTTGTGTTCTTCCTTATCCGAACAGTTCCCGTGTATACGTTGGGCTTGTCCATAGGGTGTGGCAGTGGGTGTGGATGTGAGTTTGCTCGCTGAGCTGGAATTTTTGTTTTCAGATGTTTTGTCACCATTCTAGGTAAGATCATCAGTGAGCCTCCGGTGAAGCACTGGTGTTAGGTCCCACTTTCTATTTATCTGTTTATGTTTCCTTGGGTTGGTGACGTCATTTCCTGCATTGGTGATGTCATTTCCTGTTCCTTTTCACAGAGGATGGTAGATAGGCCGTGAGGTATTCAGCAGGTTTGTGGTAGAGTGAGGCACAAAGGTGTCCGTCCGTGATGGAGATGCATGTTTGCAAGAATGAGATTGATTTTAAACAGTAGTCCATGGTGGATCATATGTTGAATGTTGGTGGATATATTGATCATATTGGTGAATACCCATGGTCCTGGCAGCAGTCATAGCCTCTTCATTCAGAAGCAGACAAGGATTGTGTTGGATGAAGGCCAAACTCTTGATATGATTCGAAACATTCTCCCTCTCAACATTCTCACCACCATCCAACCAGATCAAAATATCCTGTGTGTACTGAGAGCAATATGTTCAATGGGAACATCAGGGAGCAAACAATCAGGGGGATGGAGCAACATTTCCTTGTCTGAACTGGTCAGAGTGAACTCTACAGTGCTCACTGTATCACTAAATCCTGTAACCTCTTTACATTTCATTAGTGCACTGTCTTCCATTCTTCCTGACAGTTGATATATCACCTTATATTCCGCCTGCTAAACTATTATCCATTGACTTAATCTTGCATGCTAATTTTCTGTGATATGCATGAGGACACTCAAATCCCTCCACTTTAAAACATTGAAGTTTTCCTACATTTAGATAATATGTTGCCATTCTGTTCCTCTAATCAAAATAGATACCGTCATATTTATACGCGTTAAATTTCATCTGCCAAATCTTGACCTATTCATCAAACCTCTCCTATCCATTTGTAAATTCCACACAGCTTCATTGCAACCTATTGTCCACCTACGATAGTGCCATCTGAAAACTTGGCTTTCGTATTTTTATCCATCCGTCCAAGAAATAGTACAGATTCCAAATAGTTGGGGGCCTGATGCCTGAACTCTCTGGCACCCCAGAAGTTGCCAACCAGAAAGCGACTGATCTATTCCAAGTTACTGCATTTTGTTGGTTCGCTGATCCCCGATCCAGGCAACTAATTTACTCCTCAACCCACATGCTCCTATTTTATGGACTAGTGTCTTGTCCCGCACCTTATTCAATACCTTCTGGAATCATTTTCCATTACATCTTCCAGGATCCACGTTATCCATGGTGCATGTCACATATTTAAAGAACGCAAGAAAATAATTTGAAATGATTTATTATTCAGAAAACCATGCTGACTCTGATGGTTTCTGTTTAACTTTGCAAATCTCCTGTTAATAATGTAATGATAGTGGATGCTCATAATTTGCGATAAATCTAAATAGGTTGCTCATTAAATTTATTTTCTAATGAAGGTGATTATTCAAACTTCTTCCGTTTGTATACGTCTTTGTTCACTTTCATTTTCTGTACAACAGGCTCGTGGCTTGAAATGATCTGCTCTGTTTGCTGTGGAAGAGGCTGTGTGTGTGGCTAAATGGTGTCATTCTGTTCCTCGGTTTGCACAGTCAATGCACTGAATATCTTCCTCATGTTTCTACATTCTGCTCTCAAAGGCCTGAATGTCCTGCTTTGGCTTCTGACCAAATCGGTCCTCCTGTTGATGTCTGAGAGGCTTGACGTCTTATGAAATCTTCCTGTTGCCCTGAAACAGTTTGAGAGTCTGAATAGTCTCCTCATTTTATTCCATTACACGCTCTGGATGCTGAAATTTCTCCTGCTGCATCCCTGAAATGGGGTGAAGGGAGTGATTGGTCCTCTCCTGTTCCCATATAATGGGCATGTGGCAATATTAACTCATCTTTTCCCTTAAATTGTCTCAAGTAGTTTTGATGATCAGGCTTGATGTTCTGAAATGGTCTCCTCTTAAGCCACATGATCAAACTCGGTTAACATTGTGGCCTTTTCCATTTCCTGTGTTACAGACTTGAGGATGTTGAATCGACAGATCCTGTGGTTGTGTAACAGGTTACTGTTGCTGCATATCCTATTCTGGTTCCAGACTTGAGGGACTGATTGACCTTCTCCTCTAACTAAATATGAGGCCCCAGGAGTTGAGTCGCTGGGTTCTGTTCAGCTGTGACACGTTTGAAGGCCTGAATACACTACTGTTGTGGTGTAACAGGCTCAAGGAGTGAATTGGATTCATCCGTTCTTTATGTAATTGTCTTCTGTGGCTGAGTGCATCTTGACTTCCGGATTAAAATGGGATCATCTTTCATTCTTGTCAACTGAATATCCTACTCAACTTTTTACATTCTGCTGTCAAATGCCTGAATGTCCTGCTCTGGCTTCTGATCATCCTTTCCTTACAAGTTATCACATTTCTTGCAGGAAGCAGTTGAGGGAATCAACAATATCTTCTCTTTAGTGACAAGGCCTAATCTGTGCACAGCACTGCAGATATGATCTCACTAAGATCGTGTACAGCAGCAGAAACACTTTTTCTGTCTGCTGTAATGTTTCCACCGCAGGGTAGAGCACTCTTGGCTCTCTGGAGGAATGCAGAGCATATTTGAAGATTCATTGTGCTTCTCCCCTTCACCAGCATAATGGAAAACCTGATGAAAATGTCAGAATAACACTTGAGAAGAACAGATCATATGTGGTGATATGATCTGAACATCAAGATAGACCTCAAAAATATCTCACTTGAATCTGCCATTAATCTCCCCAGTCCCACGTCACTAAGGCAAAGCTTAGAAACAACAAGGCAAAACAAACATTGGTGGGAGTAATATATTAAAGTCAAAACAATTTCAATACAAATGGTAGGAATGTTGCAAAGCAGGAAGTTAGGTATACAATTTTGCTGTAATTCAGGATGATTCCAAGTTGCATATAAGACCTGTTAACCTAAATGAATGCTAAAACAGGAGGGTTAGGATATCCTGAGCGTGCGTTAGATGGTTTGCTTTCACAATATGCTGAACAAGCTATTTTTGAACTGGTTTTATGTGATCAGAAGAGCTAATTGAAGCCCTTGCTGTCACGGAGCTTTTGGGAGTAGTGATCATAACATATTGAGTTTTACATGATGTCTGAATATAAAACTTGTTTTATTTTGCTTCGTTTGAAGTCATGGTGAAAAGTTTTCGTCATTCAAGCCATGAGGTATGTGCAGCAAGCTAGCTCCACTGAATTGGAAAAAAGCATTAAAAAAATTCATGGAAGGCAGGCAATGATTGCTATTTATAGAAACACAGTATGATGTTCAACGTATATATACCATTCCAATCCAAAGGGAAAGGCAACTCAATGATGATTTACTAAATAAATTAAATATTGCATTAGATCAAAGAATGCAGCTCAGAAAAAAAACACAGAAAGTGGACGGCCTGTGTTTTCAGAAAAAAATACACAACACAGCAACTTAGGATCAAGAAACCGATAAGCAAATCAAATTGAGAATATGAATGAAATCTAATGAGAAACACAAACACAAGGAAAAGTTTCTATAAATATTTGAAATGAAAGTAAAATCAAATTCAAATCTGATATAGCGACTGTGTGGACAGAGCCCTTTCCTTCATAGATCAGAGAAATTTCAAGGATATAACACAGTTACTTTGTTTCTATCTTTGTGCAGTAGGATCGAGGAAATCCAAGTGAATTGCATAAGTAAAGTTTGAAAACATCCATTTCAGTGACAATGTAGTATTAAGGGAAAAAAAACGAAGTGAGAACTGATAAGTTTGACAGACAACATGTTCTGCCTACCAGAATTGTAGAGAAAGTAGCAATACCCATACTGATTTCGTTGAATTGAATTAACTTTGTTGTCAAATGCACTCATGTGAGTGCAGTGAAATTTACAAGTTGCCACTTACGGTGCCATCTTCAGTGCAAAGTTACTTCGAAGCAGATTCTTAATGACAAACTGTTGGGAAGAAAAATGATTAGAAAATAAAGAAACAAAAAGCCCAACATTACGGATATTCAAAACTGTAAAATCATGGTAGAAAATTTAGTGAAGTAAAGAGATAAGAAGCTCAGAACAGCAGAACTCCTAAGAATATACAATATACAGGAAAATAAGTTTTGGAAAAAGAGAATTTAAGACAATGTATACAAAGACCAGTACACAGCGCTGGGCTCAAGTATTCACCAGGGTGTTTCCTGGGGTGAAGCATATCAGCTCTCAAGAGAGAAGGCTGAGGGGGATGGAATTCAGAAGTATAACATTAAAAGGGGCATAGTTACGTTGGATAAACAGCAGCTGTTTGTTTTAGTCAAAGGGCCTGGGATAGGGAACATGCTTTTAAAGTGACGGATTTGAGTCTGAGAGAGAATTTGAGGATTGCTTTTCGCCCAGAGGGGTTTGGGGATCGAGCTTGCACTGTTTGAGAGTACACTTGCCATGGATAACGTCACAACTGTTATAAAGTACTTCGAAAAGCACTTGAAGAATCATAACACACACGGCTATGGGTGTCATGCAGGACGGTGGGAGTAATGTAGATCATGTTGTATTTTTGACAATGAGGGGCCTATGCTTCTGTGATTGTATAATTGTGGAATGTCAATCACTGAGCAGGCTAAAACAAAAAAAAATGAATTGTGTCTGACGTGTATATTAACAAAGATTAAAAAAAGAGTAAACTGTTCCAGCTTCTAAAAGTGTGCCAATGGCGGGGAGGGGAGAGAAATCAAATGCAGCCTCAATACAGTCTGAAACCGGAGAATGGAGATCAGGGAAATGACAGAACCAAGAAATAACTGCTTGGGTTGTGTCTTCACAGATGAAAAGAAAACAAAGCAAAACTAAAGTCTTCCCAACAATACTAGGAAGCCTAAGTCTGGTGAGAAAACGGGAACAGAATAAAATTGATAAATTTGGAGAAATTCCTGAGATCGAGTGCAATGGGAGTTGACAAACCCAACATTGATTCAGGAAATGGAAATCAAATCGGAGAAAACAACTTATAAATTCTAGACAAATACTGGATGAAATGCATTTGGATTTTCAGTAAGCTATTTGATGAAGTCCCAAACCTAATATGCAAAATGAAGTCCTACGTGTCTGGGGTTAATATACGGACATGTTTTTTTTTGAACGGGAGAACTGACGGGTGTAAGTGAAGAATGAAACAGTGTTCCTTCACGAGTGGAAAATACATTGGATGACACAGGGATCGGTGTTTGAGCTCCAGCTATTCACAGTGCATATCAACTAATTCGTTTGAGAGAATCAAATGTAATATTTTTAACTCTTCTGGCGGCTCTAAACTATGCTGGATTGTGAGTGGTGAGGAGCCTGTAAAACCCTCAAAAGTGATTGAAGAAAGTGGAGTGACTGGGAAAATATGTGGGAAATGAAGAACAGTATGGATAGCTGTGATATCCTGCACTTTAGGGGAACAAGACAATGACAGACTACCATTTGAAAAGGGATTGCTGATCCTAAGTTCCATTTTATGTTTTCTTCAGTGCAGACCTCTTGTCGATGCAGGGCAGTGAATTCTAAAACCACAAGTCAATACTGAGAGTGGCATTGGCACACCAATCAATGGGGTAGACCCTGTCAAGCGGGAATCTGTAACATTGCAAAGGACCTGGATCTCCTTTTATAGCCGTGACTGAAAGCAGCATTGCAGTAGCCAAAAGCGGTTTGGACGATAAATAGTGTGTTGTTCTTCATTTCAAGGGATTTTGAGTACGGAAGTAAGTTTGCCTTACAGCAGCTGTGCAGTGACTTGGTGAGACCTCATCTCAGACATTGTGCAGTATTATATGCAGCTTTTGTCTCCTCAGCTAATAAAGGGCAAACCTGATATTGATGGACTGCAGGGAAAGATGACCAGGCTGATTTCTGGGATGAGAGGCTTGTTGTGTGAACAGAGTTTGTGTCGACTGGGCCTGTAATCCATGAGGTTTAGGGAAATGAATGGAGTTCTTCGTGAAATATATAAAACTCTGACAGGGTGAGACAGACGTGAAGCGGGATGACAAGGGGCCATAGTATTAGGTACAGGAAGACCACTGTGCATTGAGATAAGAATAAATGTCTGCATTCAGAAACTGTTGAACCTGAGGAATTCACTCCCACATAAAGCTGTGGAAGCCATGGCACTAAATATAAATAAGGACTTTCAGACCGCCTAGGGATGGGAGAGAGTGTGAGTATAGTGGGGAGGTAGAGGATCATCCACCTTTATATTGCATCGGGAGCAAAATCAATGGACCCCATTTCCTGACTTTCTCCAGGCAGTTGTGGCCAGAGGCAATTTTCATGTTGGAAGTTGTTGTGCTGGAGGAGACATCATTGCAGTAACAACCTCTCGATTGGCTTTTAGGTAAACAGTTGCATATGGCAGCCTCATCGAGCCTGTGAAGAGAAAGCATCACCTTTCTCCGCTATCTATATCATTGTGAGAGTAATTGGAGATCGGCACTCAGACCAATAGCAGGCGATGTCAGCATCCCACCCAGACCAGGTATTGTTGTTACATTTAAAAGTGTTAGAGTGAAAGGGGTTAATTGGAGCAGTTTATTCCGTAACTTGAAATAATGTCAGTCTCCATGAATACTAACTGTGTCACAGTAGGGTTTCTCTCTTCTACTAATAAGGGGTTTCTTCCGATATGTTATCCCATAGTATCAGTGGCTATGTCATCCTCAACACAATTGAGATCAACAGCTCCAGAGAGAGGGAGAGATTCAGAATCTGTGAACAGCAAATTGAGATGTTCCAAGAATGGATCAGGACCTCAGGACCATACACGTGAATGTTACTGCAACGTACCAGAATCGGAGAGGAATAGATCAGAATGTTCGGAACCCAAAAGTGTTTGTAACCACCATTGGCCCATTTTGTCTTGAGCTGATTTATATCAGAATATTCTCTGTATCATCAATAATATTCCCAGTCTCCATTCTGCCTCAGTGCTTTTTTCTGAATAAACCAAAATCTTCTCCTTTCCAGTTGCAGTTCTCTCTGGCCTCGCAAGCTGTTACTAAAATTTTGATTCTTGTTTTTGATACTTATTCTTGTCTCTACCTGGATCAATGCGAGTCGCAAAGTGTGAAGCCAGCTTGATTCTAAAATGAGGTAGTAACAGCTCTGTGTCACTGGTTTCAGCATAACCCATCGATGACCATCAAATGCCAGTTTCATTGAACGGTTTAGATTCTAGAACTCTCTGATCAGGAGTGGGTGCCATGCCCATCATCTCCTAAGTGCAGCGCTCCAATGTATTCACTTGGTGATAGAGGCCATCTCTCTTCACCTCACCCCCAACTGACCCACTGCTGAGTGTATTGCATAACTTCTGCCTCCACAGAAGAAGACACAGACAATCTTCCAGAAATTCTGCAGGACAGTGACTGTGAAAATGTGAAACTGTGGGAGATTAGAATTAATATAAAGGAATTACTCAAAACTAATTGAACTGAAGTTTGGTCTCTTGTTCTTGTACATCCCAGAGTAGAGATGGAGGTGGTAATAGAGCTGGTAAAAGTGTTACAGTATCATACAGCTCTTCAATCCAACCAGTCTATGTCAAACAAAATCCCAAACTATCCTTGCCCCACCTGCCTGACCTTGGCCCATATCCCTCCAACTGTTTCCTATTCATGTACTTATCCAAATGACATTTAAAACTTCTAAGTAGAATAATGAATTATTGACTACCATTCAAAATTCTTTAGATTCTGGAATTTCTGGTTCTGGCAGAATGGAAAGTACCTGTATTAACCCAATTTTTTTAAAAAAAGGATTGGGAGGGAAAGCAACTTCCAAAAAACAATAAAAATTTGGACAACTTGAAGTCAGTTTTGAAGAACATGTTGGAATATTTTGACTGCGCAAACTAGACACATGGGGAATCATGATATGACTTGGCAAAGTCAACTTTGGTTCAGGAAAGGGAAATCTTCTTTGATAAATCTGTGGAGCTTGTGTTTATTAAAGCATCCATGAATTCCACAATTGTGTTCAAACTATCCCCAGAAATGTCTGAATCACCTTCTTCTCTGCTAAGATTCTATTCCTGTTAACTTTGGCCAGTTCCTCCCTCACGTCTTTGTAGATTCATTTCTCAATTATAATCCTATCACATCCAAATGTGAGCAAGACATTGAAACTGAAAGAGGAAAGTTTGAGAGATAATACGTGGAGAAAGATTTCAGTGCATATTAACTCGATATATGTTATACATGTATGAAAGACAGAGAAAGTTGGAGAGAATATGGATGATGAGATGTAAAAATAGAGAAAAGTAGATTATCAACAGAAGTAGATGCACGTTCCTATTTGCTTTTGACAATTCCTGTGTGTTGTGATTCTTTGTCCAGCGCATGTACGACTCAGTAATATGCAGACAATAGTTGTAGCATACACACATGAGAACCAGTGGGAGTGGTGTATTTGAATTTGCAGAATACTTTTGATATGGTTGCACACAGGTGAATGACTAAAGTTGGAGACGAGGGGTAAAGGGAAATATACTACATGGATTGAGAATTGTTTAGTTGAGGCCATAAAGAGAGTCAAGCACTTTTCCACACTGAACTCTGTTACTTATGGGGTATCACAGGTATCAGTGTTTGGACCAAAGTAATTTGAAGACAAACAAACAATTTGGATATGACCAGCAACAGCATACGTCTCATTTTGTAATGATTAAATGATGTGAGGTTGGGAAGTGTTAATGACCTGCATGTCCTTTATCATTGGCACCAAAGTTAGTACATCCAGGGAGATCAGTGATAAGGGAAGTAAATGGTATGTTGTCCTTCATTGGAAGATGATGCAAGTACATAAATAAGACCATATTTCTGCACTTGTAGAGCCTTGATGAGAAAGCATTTCGGGGCATTGTGTACAGGTTTGATCTCTTTTGTCAGGAAAGATCCCCTTGCCACAGACAGGCTGCAAACAGGTATCACCAGTCTAATCCCTGAGATGATGGTATCATGAGACACGAGTGAAGAAGTTGAGTGTTTAATCTGTAGCGCTGTGCGAGAATAAGAGATAATTGCATTAAAAGCAGAGATTTGGCAGTGAACACTTATGTCCATGAAAGACATTGACAGGGTGAGAAATCCCATACGTTACCCATGTAAATACATGTAGATTTTACATGTGAAATGACATAGAGCCCCACAGCATTTGAGAGAGATGTGCTGGATCTGAATAAGCTCTACCCACATTAATGTGTGACCCTACACTGAACGCCATGCCATTCACAATCCTGATGTCAGCCATAATACCGTCCTTCTGAAATGGCTAGATAGCCCAACCAGATTCTGATGTCCATAGAGAACACAAATCTGTCTTGTTGGGGGATGCCACCTTGAGATTTTGCACAAAACATTAGGCGTCCCACCTCACAGCTGTAAAACTACATTCAAGTACTGCATCCGTACCTTGACCAATGGAGACACAATGAACAATGCAGAACGGACTATCTGTGCAGCCTCTGCTCCATTTGCTTGTCATGTTGGAGCGTCAGTTACCTCACTCTTTTTCCCTGTAAGTGACTGCAGGGGCTGAATGGCCTCCTCCTGTTCATATGTCAGTGACTCAACGGGCTGTACAGCAGGGCCACGTGTCTAATTGGACTTCCCCGTGTTCCTATGTAACAGCTCAATGTGCAAACTAGAGTGACAATGCTGTAACTGTACAAGGTAATTTTGTTCTGGATTCTTTTAAGAGAGAGATTGAATGAGAGGCACAAAACTGGCCAGTTAAGACGACTTGAATAATCAACTTGAGAGGCCTCGTGTTTTTTTTAATATATATAATGCAGGCTGAATGAGTATGACGAAATTTCAGATTAGAATTTTTGAGTTTTGCTTTTCAGTTGTGTCAGAAGCTATTGGGGTCTCAACAGAGTGGGAAGGTGCAGTGAATGTCCCCTGGCAGCTGACTTTTCTGTGGACGATTTGTTTTTCTCACCCTGAATTGGAGAACTGCATGTGAGACCCTGCATCTGAATTTTATTTTTCTTTGACCAAAGTGTGTGTTTATGTGCTGTACTAAACTGGAACAGTTAATTAGCAGTAGTTGCTGTAACTAGTATTCTGTTAGGTTTTCCAGCAGAGTTAGGTTATTCTAAATTCCTCTTTCTTTGATTGTATTTTAACTACAGTGTTTAAATAAATTGTGTTTTGTTTAGCATCTGTCAACTATTTCATTAACTTAGCTCTGGATTAGTGTCAACAGAAAGGCACCACAGACTTCGGGGGAAGAAAATTCCCACTGTAAATGTCCTTTTTAGAATACCTTCTCATCCATCTTACAGAATCAGAAAGGCATACAGCTCAGAAACAGATCAGTTAGTCCAACGTGTCCACGTGATGAGACATATGATGTGATGTGTTCCCATTTGCCCATATTTGGCCCATATCCCTCTCAACGTTTCCGCATCATGTACCAATCCAGAAACGGTTTTTCTGTATAATTGCACAGGCCTTCACCACTTCCGACAGCACTTTCTGTTCACGTAACACTCTCTGCGTGAAAACATTGCCCTAAGCTCCCTTCCAAGTCGTTCCCCTCTCACCTTCAAACTTAGCACCTTATTTTTGGCCTCCCATGTCCTGGGAAATGGACCTTGTTTGTTCAGACTATTCATGCCTCTAATGATTTTATGAACCCTTGTCTTGTCACCCCCTCAGCCTCTGACACTCCAGGGGAAAACACTTCAAACTGTTCAGCCTCTCCCTACAGTTCAAACCCTCCAGTCAAGGAACATCCTTGTAAATTTTTTCTGCATGTTCTCAAGTTTAACAACTCCCTTCCTTTAGAGAGCCAACTGAAATGTGTGCAGTATTCTTAAAGTGGCCTCATCAATGTCCTGTCCAGGAGGGAAATGCCATCCCAACTCCTATATTCACTGCTCTGACTGATTGAGGTAAGCGTGAAAATGAGTTCTTCCCTATCCTGTCTACCTGCTACTCCATTTTCAAGGAACTGTATGCATGCGCCCAAGGTCTCTTTATTCGGCAACACTCCCCAGGAACCGAGCATTAACTGTATAAATCCTGCCCTGCTTCACCTTACCAAATGAAAAACCTCTCATTTATCTAAATTAAACTCCATCAGCCATTCCTTGGCCCATTGGCCCATCTGATCAATGTCCCATTGCACTCTGAGAGAATCTTCACCACTGTTCACTGCACCAATTTTTGATGTCATCTGTAAACTGACTAAATATGTCTCTGAAATTCACATTCAAATTATTTACATCAATGACGAAAAACAGTGAAATCAGCTCTGACACTTATGGCACACCGCTGGTCACGGGCCTCCAGTCTGGAAAACAATCCTTTACATTCAAGCCAATTTTAAATTGAATTGGCT
Source organism: Stegostoma tigrinum (assembly GCF_030684315.1). Taxonomy (NCBI): domain Eukaryota; kingdom Metazoa; phylum Chordata; class Chondrichthyes; order Orectolobiformes; family Stegostomatidae; genus Stegostoma; species Stegostoma tigrinum. The sequence goes on along the minus strand of NW_026728419.1, from coordinate 4,036,464 downwards.
AGCTGCCTCTGGATCCCATGTGAACTACCATTACTAATCTGTCTACCATTCGGAATATTATTGAACACCTTCCTGAAGTCCATACAGAAAATATCCATCCCACTGCCTTCATCATTCTTCTTTATCACCACTTCAAAATAATCAAGTTAGTGAGACAAGATTTACACTGCACAAACCCATGTTTACTATCCCTAATCAATGCTCACCTTTCCAATTGCAAGTAAATCCTATCCCTCAGAATCCCCTGCAACAACTTACCCAGCTCTCATGTCAGGTTCACTGTTCTATGGCTCCCTGGCTTGGCTGGTCACTCGTTTCCTTTTCTAGTACCACTCCTCAATTGGCCACAACAAATTTTAAATGTAACCAGGTTGGTGATGTAACCAATAACATAGGTCTCAGACTGGGTCAGATTCAGTTTAAGGAATGAATCAGGCATTTTTTTCTTTAATCTGCTAAAATGACACATTTATGGTCAAAACAAATTTACTCAAACTATGATGCAAAGAAGAACGACACACGCAGTTCACACGCACGTGCGCGCGCGCACACACACACACACACACACACACACACACACACACACACACATACACACACATACACGCACACACACGCACACACACACACACACACACACACACACACACACACACACACACACACACACACACATATCTGATGACAAACCTAAATGTTACTTTGAAAGAACTTTGTCTACGTAAGAGCTGAACTCATGATTAAAGGAAAAATATGAGAGAATTTCCCAAATGTTATTCTGCACGCACAAGATGATGGCAATGGGATTATTTCCTGGATCTGTTAATTTTGGCGGAATTCGATTTGCTGCAGGGAGTGGGAGATTCCAATGAATCCTCCGCGAGTGGTAAAGATGTTTGACACGTATTCAGCTCTCATACATTGACGAGATGAGGATCAAGGAAAAAGAGAGGGAACAATAGGCTCTTGCTTTTTGGCCAGGTTCCGTTTTTTTCCCCCTCTCTGAGTTGAATCGCACAGTAATGTTATCCAATCCCCAAACTGGAACATGTGAGGTTTCCTTGAACATTGTCCAAACTATACGTTTTCATCATATTCCCTGCTCCATGTAGGTGCATCATTGCTGCTGTCATACATGGAGTCGTTTCCTGACCAACAAATGACCCCACTTGTTTTAAAGATATGTTTATATGTGCCTGCATAATTTAAAAATAACAAGTTTGATGTCTTCACAACATGATACAAAAATGAATGAGTTTTATTCCTAAACAAATACAGAAATTACTGGAAAAGCTCAGCAGCCTGGTAGCATCTATGAAGATAAATTAGAATTACTGTTTCAGGTCAAGTGATCCTTCCTCAGAACCTGTTTTATTTTTAAAATTATTTCCCCAGTTTTATTCTCCCATACAAGATGAATATATTACCGTCAGATATTCACCATTTACAATCTCCTCAAGATCTTAGAATGTCAAGAGTATTTCTTGTTCTCAGGCCTAAACTGTTAATCCTCCATAACATAACGCCTTCATCACAGCACAGTATATACAGAACCATCTTTGAAAAGTTTCAAGGGCCAATTGTGTTTTGTTTAAAGCTGAGGGTATCATAAGTACAGAGAGTACATCAGATGGTATCTCAGCAATGCCTTGTACAGATGCAGGGAAACATGCTTAAGATCATACCCGGCACCCTTTCCAAGAAACAGCATCATCCCATTTTCTTTCCAAATCTCTTGAAACATCATCAGACTAACTATTATTTAAGTACCAGGACGCACAAATGCCTCTTAAGCACCGAGTTGTGCGTTCTCTCTCCAGTCATATAATTTACTACTGTTTTATCCTTTTCACAAAAAAACAAACTTCCCAGAACCCACATTGTACTCTTTTGTTTGCAGTGCCGAAAGTTTGCTAATTAACATCCTCGGTCTGTGCACCATTGTAGATGCTTGACCTCCACTTGGCATCTTATTGGATGACGATACAGGTGGATTGCAAACTGAACTGCAATCTTATCAGCCCTTTATCCAAATCGTTGATCCGGATTGTAAACTTTTGATGACCTCACACTGATGCCTGAGGAATTCCATTAGTTTCAGCTTTACAACTTGAAAATAACGATTTATCTCTACTCTGTGTTTCCTGTTCGCTCACCAGGACTCCCTGTGGAGCAGCCGAGAATGTTTGCAGGTGTCTCCTGCAGTGTGTAGCTGGTTGTCGACTTGCGTTTATCTGAGCTCAGCAAGACACCATGAGAGCCATTGGTTGTCAGATCATTATGTAGAGCTTGTAATGTCAATGATTCAGATACTTGAGCGTTTAAAAGACAAGCACTGAGTATAGAGTAACATTTGGGTAGAATGCTGCACGGTCAAAAATACTGCCTTTCAGATGCAGCAATAAATCTAGTCTGCCCTCTCAATTAGGTGCTCAGTTTTCCCCGGAAATGTATTGAGGAGGAGGGAAGATTTCCCGTCAGTGTGGTTAACACTTGTCCCCATAACAACACCACTAATACATATAATCTTAATCACTAATTTCATTTGTGGCCGAGGGTGTTGTGTGGAAAAATTGCCGCAATTGGTACACAATAAAATTTTTTTTTTAAATGTGACCTGACAGAAATTTGCAAAATCATAAGGGGCACAGAAGTGTAAACAGCCAAGGTATTTTTCCCCGGGGTGGGGAGTCCAAAGCGAGAGGGCGTAGCTTGAAAGAGAGAGGGGAAAGGTTTAAAAGGGACTTAAGGGGCAACATTTTCATGCAGAGGGTGGTGTGTTTGTGGAATGCGCTGCCAGAGGAAGTGGTGGAGGCTGGTGCAATAACAACATTTGAAAGGCATCAGGACGAGTACATGTTTAGAGAGGAATGGACCAAATGTTGGCAAATGGGCCCAGATTTATTTAGGACATCTGTACGGCATGGATGAGTCGGACCAAAGGGTCTGTTTGCATGCTCTATCTCTCTGTGTCTCTATGACTGTATGTCTAAGTGTTTCATTCTAGTCCTGTGTAAATCCAGAGGGGAGAAGAATGATCTCCTATCTCAGGGTAACAGCCATGACTGTTTGAATGGGGACTTTGTTATCCTCTGGAAAAGCTTTGAGGGGTGGAGTCAGAGAACAACACACAGGGTAGGGGCTGCAGTTGGCCATACGGAGCCTCGAGCATGCTGCTCAATTCACAAAGATCATAACTGATCTGGTTATGGCTGAACACACTTTTCCTGTTTGTTCCCAATAAATATTGACTCTGTTGATCATCAAACGTCAGTTGAGGTCAGCATTAAATATCTTTAATAACTGAGTCTTCAATGTTCCCTAGGGATGAGAACACCACAGACAGCCCAATATTAAAGAGAACGATATAATCTTGTCTCACTGTTTATTGGGAGACTCCTGAAAGTGTCTAAAACTCACAGCAAGTCACCCCCTCTTTCAAGCGCACAACAAATAGGAGCAGATGTAGCCCATTCATTCCCTTAAACCTATTCTGTTTTCCGATTGACTCTGTTCAGTAAAATATTTATCAATCTCAGCCATCACTCCTCTCTTGGGAAAATATTCCTGACACATTGAGACCACACGGCATGAGAAATTGAAGCAGAATCAGCTGTTTGGCCATCGAGTCTGTGCTGCTGTTCGATTTTGCTTGACATGTTTCTAAAAACAGTTCTCTTGCTTTCTCACCGTAACCCTCGATCTGATTAGCAGGAGACAGGTAGTCATGGAGGATTGTCCTTCAGACTGGAAGCCTGTGATAAGCGGTGATCCACAGGGATTGGCGCTGGATTTACTTTTGTTTTTCATTCTAAAACAAATGATTTAGATGAAAATTTTGGAAGGCATATTTAGCAAGTTTCCAGATGGCACTGAGATTATTTGAACCGGGGACAGGGAAGGTTATCCAAGGTTACAAAGAGATCTTGATCAATTGGATGAATGAATCATAAAGATGTACAGTATGGGAACAAATCCTTAAGCCCAACATATCTATGCTGAACAGGTGCCCGATATTAATCGAGTCCCCTTTGCCAGCATTTGGCATTTATTCCTCTGAACCCTTCCAATAATATACCCATCCAGATACCTTTAAAATGGTGTTTTCACAAGCTTCCAGCATTTCGTCTGGCAGTTCATTCACATGTTTCTTAAAACTTTCCCCTTGCACCTGAAACCTGTGCCTTCTAATTTCTGGCTCCCCATACACTGGAAAAAAGACCCTGACTATTCACCCTATCCATGCCCTTCATGATTTTATAAACATATATAAGGTGCACATTTTACTCCAATCAACACAAATGGCTGTGCTTTCTGTTATCCTGGGCCTGAATTCTGAAATTCAAATCTGATACCGCTTCCTTCTCGATCAAGTCACAATTCGAGAAAAAAAAGTATAATCAACTTGTTCAGACATTTAATGAAACACTGCTTTGGGATTTGAGACTAGACCTTTGGGCCCAAAGGTGCAGACACTACCACCACACTGCAATTGCCCCTGAATCTGCAACATTACTGTCCTGTATATTTGCTCATCAATCTGTTCTGACAGGCTGAGACACAGCTCTTTGACTGGCAGGACTTGAATCCAGAACTAATGATCCAGAGCTGGTAACATTCCCACCAGTTCAGGGATGGGAATCAAACCCAGAGCGCTTGTGCAGAGGCATTGGCGCTATGCATTACACAGGATGAAAGTCATGCCCAGATTTTTGCTCACATTTTGCGTGCCGGATTTCAGCTGAGTTCGGATTTACCAAATCCTGGTTAGCTTTACTGAAATACACTGGGAAGATTTTTCAGAGTTAAACAAATGCAAGGTACTTGCTTCAACCTTAGGATGTTGAGGGCATGTGCTGCGCCATTGAGAAAAACTATGAACATCGTTAATTGAATAGCTATTATGTCCAGCTTTAATGGGTATTATCTTAGACTCCTGCTACTGATCCCTTCTCCCACCGCCAACATACCCCCTCCTCCTGGGCACCACTCCAAGGCATCCTACCCTCCCTCGACCTCTTCATCTCCAACTAGCATCGAGACATCAATCACCTCAAACTCTCCACCCCTCTCAGCACCTCCAATCACTCACCCAGAGAATATGCAGCCCTCTGCTCCTTGTCTCTAACCTCAACCTCACCATAAAACCCGTGGACAAGGGAGGCGCAGTTGTAGTATGGCACACTGACCATCGCTGAGGCCAGGGCTAGCTCTCTGACACCTCCTCCAACTGGCCGCTAGATCATGACCAAACCCCCTGACCACAAAACCATCAACTCATAAATCCTGCACAACCTCATCACTTCAGGTCACCTCCCACCGACAACATCCAACCTCATCATTTCCCAACCCCACACCGCCCATTTTTATCCCCTTCCCAAAATCCACAAACCTTACTGCCCTGGTTGACCCATTATCTCTGCCTGCTGCTGCCCCACCGAACTTATCTCCATGTATGTCGACTCCATTTTCTTTCACTTGGCCCAGGAACTCCCCACCAAAGCCTGTGACACCACCCACACCCTCCATCTCCTCCAAAACTTCCGAACCTCTGGTCCCCAACACCTCACCTTCACCATGGATGTCCAGTCCCTATACACCTGCATTTCCCATACAGATGGCCTCTTCCTGTCCCGCAGGCCTGGTCAGACCCCCTCCCCTGACACCCTTGTCCGCTTAGCTGAACCTGTCCTCATCCTTAACAAATTCTCCTTCAATTCCTCGCACTTCCTACAGACAAAGGGGGTGGCCATGGGTACATACATGGGCCCAATCTATTCCCGCCTCTTTGTAGGTTAAATGGAACAATCCCTCTTCTGAAGCTACTCTGGTCCTATCTTCCACCTCTTCTTCCATAATATTGACGACTGTGTTGGTGGCACCTCGTACTCCCGCGAGGAGCTCAAACAGTTCATTTACTTCACCAACACCTTCCACTCCAACCTTAATTTTACCTGGACCGTTTCCAATACCTCTGTCTCCTTCCTGGACCTCTCTGTTTCCATCTCTGGCAACCACCTGGATACCATTATCCATTTCATGCCCACCAACTCCCACAGCTACCTAGAATACACCTCTTCCAACCCATCTCCTGTAAAAATGACATCTCCTATTCCCAACTACTTCGCCTCTGCAGCATCTGTTCCTGAGATGAGGCATTCCCCTCCCGAACATTACAGATGTCTTTGTTTTTCAAGGGCCACATCTTCCCCTCCACAGTGGTTGAAAATGTCCACGAGCACATCTCTCGTGTTTCCCGCAACTCACCCCTCACACCCCCTCCTCTCAATAAAAACCAAAACAGAATACCCTCATCCTCAGTTACCACTCCACCAACCTTCGGATCCGACCGATCATCCTCCAACACTTCTGCCACCTGCAATCTGACCCCATCACCAAATACATTTTTAACCTCCCCACCCTTATCTGCCTTCCAGAGAGACCACATTCTCTGTGACTCCCTTGCCCACTCCACACTCCCCAACCAGCCCAACCACACCCTGCACCTTTCCCTGCAAACACAGGAAGTGCTACACCTGCCCGCACACCTCCCCTGTCACCCCCATCCCAGGCTCCAAGGAAACGTTCAAGATCAAATAAATGTTCACCCACATATCTGCTATTTTGTTATATTGTATTCCCTGTTCCTGATGTGGCCTTCTCTACTTTGGGAAAACCAAACGGAGGCTTGGAGGCCACTTTGTGGAACACAGACACTCTGTCTGCAACAGATGACTGCACCTCCCAGTCGCGAACCACTTCAACTCCCTCAGCCACTCCTTGGATGACCTGTCCATCCCAGGCCTCCTCCAGTGCCACAATGATGCCGCCCGAAGGTAGCAGGAACAGCACCTCATATTTCACTTGGGAACCCTGCAGCCCAAATGTGTCAATGTGGACTTCACAAGCTTCAAAATCTCCCCTCCCTCAACTGCATCCTAAAACCAGCCCAAATCATCCTCGCCTCCCTAACCTGTCCATCGTTTCTACCACTTATCCCCTCCTCCCACCTCAAACTCCACCTCACCTCCTACAGACCAACCTCATCCCCGTCTCCTTGACCCCTCCATTTTCCATTGACTGAGCAACGTCCACCCGCACTCCCCACCTACAATCACCTTTAATGGCTCCATGCCCGCCTCCTTGACCTGCCAGTCTCCTCTCCACCTATCTGCGCCTTTATCCATCTTCCATCCGACTCCCCCTCTCACTATCTATTTCTTTGAAAATCACCTTCCCCTCCCCGATTTCAGAAAAAAGGGCCCAGACCCGAAACATCAGCTTCCCTGCTCCTCTGATGCTGCCTGGCCTGCTGTGTTCATCCAGCTCTCTACCTTGTTCTCTCAGATTCTCCAGCATCAGCAGTTCCAACTATATCTGTAGACTGCAATGTGAGGGAACGAAATTCTGCAGACATATTCTGCACTCTGAAGAACCTCGATTAGACATTACTGAATACCAGACATAACAAAAGAGCATAATTTACAACACCGAAAGATTATATTGCAGATCACTATTTCCCACCTCGAACCCATGACTGCCATCCTCCTAAAACCATTCGATGTTACAAGGCAACAAATTATATTTGAGGAACAAAAACAAAGTTGCTGGAAAAGCTCAACAGAGCTGGCAGCATCCGTGAAGGTAAAAACGGAGCTAATGTTGGGGGTCCAGTAACCCTTCCTCAGAAGTGATGGAGTCTGGAAAAATACCAGTCTTCCGTCGAAAATGTGGAGGTGGCTGTGGTAGGGAGTACACGACAGGATAGAACCTGGAGAAAGCGAAAGATAGTTGGACAGACAAAGGAGTTGATAACGATCAGGCTGGGAGGGTGAGTTGTTGTTAATGGGGACTGTTAGGGACTAACAACAGCGGGTGTGTAATGACAGGCTATGTGGTAACAAGGCCTGGTGTGTGGGGCGGGGGACTGGGGTGTGGGAGAGTTTAGGCCCTAAAATTGTTGAACTCAATATTGCATTCAGACCTGGAGTGTCACCAAGCACAAAATGACGTATTGTTCCTCCAGCTTGGGATGGGCTTCACTGGAATTCTGCAGAAAGCCAGAGACAGAGACATTGGCCAGGGAACAGATTGGTGCATTAAAGTGGCAGGCAACAGGTAATTCAGAGACAGGAGGAACTGCAGTTTCTGGAGAATCTGAGATAACAAGATATAGAGTTGGATGAACACAGCAGGCCAAGCAGCAGCAGAGGAGCAGGAAGGCTGATGTTTCGGGCTGAGAACCTTCTTCAGAAATCCCTATCCTGAAGAATTTATCCTCTTCGCGCCGGAAAAAAAAAATCTCGGTGTATCTCTCCCACTGCAACTCTCTTGTAGGCATGCCAGCTCTACACATTGTTATAACAGATGGTTCAGGGTCTTTTTTGAGAGCAGAATGTAGATGTTCTACACAGTGGTCGCCAAGTCCACGCTTCATTTCCCCAATGTGGAGGAGACCACGTTGTGAGCAGTGAATGCGGTAGACTAGATCCTGGGAAGCACAGGTGAAGTGTTGCTTCACCTGGAAGGTATGTTTGGGTCCTTGGATACTGGGGAGGGAGGGTGTAAATGGGCTGGTGTTGCGTCTTCGCTGGTTACAGGGGCAGGTGCTGTAGGACTGTGGGGAGGTGTTCGATGTGAAGGAAGTCTAGATCAGGGTGTCCCAGAGGGAATGGTCCCTGAGGAAGGCATATAAGGGAGGGGAGTGGAATATGTGTCTGGTGGTGGCATCTTGTTGGAGGTAGCGGAAATGGTGTCTGATGATCTTCTGGATGTGGATGCTGGTGGGATGTTCGGTGAGGATCAGGGGAACCTTATCGCTGTTGGGGGACGAAAGAGAAGAGGTGAGGGCAGAATTGCGGAAGATGTGTTGGACCCAGTTGAGGGCTCTGTCAACAACGGAGCTGGGGAATCCTCTGTTGTGGAAGAGGGTGGACATTTCAGAGGGTCCCTTGTTGAAGTTGGCCTCATCTGGACATCAGTGATGGAGACGTAGGAACTGAGAGAATGAGATAGAGTCTCTACAGGAAGTGGGATGTGAAGATGTGTCGTCCAGGTAGCTGTGGGTTTGTAATGGATATTAGTGGCAAGTCTATCCCCAGAAATGGAAACATAAATGGTGAAGAAGGGAAAGGAGTGGTCTGAGATAGACCAGGTGAAAGTGAGGGCAGGGTGGAAATTGGAAGGAAAATATTTGAAGTTTTCCAATTCCTGATGAGAGCAAGAAACAGGACCGCTGATATCATGCATGCATTGGAGAAAGACTTGTGGGTGGGTGTTGGAATAGTTCTGAAACAAGGAATGTTCCACTTACCCCATGAAGAGACAGGCATAACTAGGACCCATCCGGATACCCAGGGCAACCCCTCGTTCCTGAAGAACATGAGTCTCCTCACCACTGGCTGGTCTGAAATCCACCTCCAACCCGCCTCCTCCTGCCCACACAAGGCAAACCTAGAGCAGTGTCTTTGGGAAAATAAAGACCGGACGTTGTAGGCCTTCTGGAGTTGGAGGGTCTTTCAAAACATGCTAGCTTTGTTTGGGGGATGGGAATATCAGTCACTGGGCTGTGGTGTGGCAGATTGTGTTTACTTTGTACAAATGTGAGACATTACTTTTGGTAAAAAAACAAGGGCAGGACTTACACAATTTAAATTAGGGCCCTTGGTAGTATTGTAGAACAGAGACTAGGCCATCAGGTATAATTCTTTGAAGTCTGTGTCACATATAGACAGGATGGTTAAGACGGCATTTAGTTCTCTATCTTCATCACTCAGACATTTGAGTTGAGGAGTTGCAATGTCATTTTCATGTTGTACAGGATGTTGGAGAGGCATCTTCTGAAGTACTGTGTCCAGTTCTGGTCACACTGTTATCGGAAGGATATTATTAATCTGGAGCGGGTTTAGCAGAGGTTTTCCAGGATGTTTTTGAGAATGGATGGTTCGAGATATAAGGAGAGGCTGGATAGGCTGGGACTTTGCTCACTTTTGCGCAGGAGGTTGAGGGGAAACTTAAACAGAGGCTTTTAAATCATGAACCGTCCTGATAAGTTGAATGTCAGTTATATTTTCTTGGGGATGGAGGATTTCAAGATTATGGGGATATTTTAAGTTTTGAGGAGCAAACATTTGAAAAAGACATGAGGGCATTTTTTTTTTACAGAGAGTTGCATGGAATAAACTTCCAGACGAAATGGTGAAGTGGGTACAGCTACCACGTTTAAAAGACATTTAGATAAGTACATGAAGAAGAAATCAGTTTGGATGGTGTTGTGAGCTGCTGCCCTCCCAGTCCCTCTCTGAAAATCCCTGATGGTTCTCATCCTCTGCTGCTGCCTGTGCAGTGGCGTGTGGAGACCAGCAGACGGGGCCATTGCATCACATCAAACAGCACAGAGACTGTCAGACCTGCCCGACACAGAGACACACAGATACATACACAAATAGACCGATACTTACACAAATAAGGGGAGCCTTTCTGAATTCCTCTGGCTCTGTTTTTTGTCAATATTCCATTCATTCCATCTGGTGTGTGTCAGGATTTCTGTTGCTCATTATTTGAGTCACTCCATGAGAGTACATCAGTATTTGCTCACTCCAGTGAGTGTGACAGTGTTTCAGCTGTTCGATGGGGACCGTGACTCTATGAGATTTTACATGCTTGATTATTGAAGATGTAAGGACAAGTTGGGAGACTAGTAAATATTACAGATTAGTTTCAGTATCTGAGCTGTCTGAAGGTTGAGGTGTAACATTGCTCCTTACTCGGTTGGTGGGAAGTGTATATTTTGGAATCTCCAGGTGGATCATCTTGGTTCTCCCCGATTCATTCCAGGCTCCTCCCCAACCTGCGGAAAAAGGTGGGTGAGGGAACTGATGTGGTGAACACCACCGTCCTGCATGGCCCTTTCTGTCCTATCCCAGCCTGTTTCTCCTGAAATGAGGGAAAGGGAGGGAAAGAATGAGGGTGAATGTGCGTGGCTCTGCTGTTAGTGATGGTGTAGGTGATGGGGAATTGGTGAGGTATCCGGATTGAATCAGTCGACAGTGTTGGATCCATGCAGTGTTTTCAGTGTAGGGGAGTAGCGGAGGGGTGTGTGTGTGTGTGTGTGTGTGTGTGTGTGTGTGTGTGTGTGTGTGTGTGTGTGTGTGTGTGTGTGTGTGTGTGTGTGTGTGTGTGTGTGTGTGTGTGTGAGAGAGAGAGAGAGAGAGAGAGAGAGAGAGAGAGAGAGAGAGAGAGAGAGAGAGAGAGAGAGAGAGACGGAGTGAAAGAGCAGAGGGAAGATGGTGATACTTTTCCTGACAGAGCAGGGAAGGTCATTGTTGCTTGTCCTGAGTTACTGGACGTTTCGTCCGAGTGCAGAGACTGCAATGAGATGGGTGATGAGCTCAGGCCATGTTTGGTGGGTCTGGTGGTGTGGTTTCCTCTGCTAAAAGAATGGTCCTCCTTTGAACTAGCCCACCCACCAGGGCCTCCGTGTCCCTTTTAATAAATCTTGCTGCAATTGCCCCTTATCTGCCAGGCTCGGGGTAAACCGTGCAGGGTGGCTCTGAACTGAGAAAGTTCAAATGTGTGTCCATTGGCTTTTTACAGATGGCACCTGTGTCAGGGATCATGGAATACCCGGGCCATACAGGCGATGGGAACTATTACCAGCCGTGATGGGTGGGAGAATCAGGCTGGCATTGAATGAGAGGAATGGCAGGTGCTGGGGTACGTAGATAGTGACCGGAGCTTGATGAGATAGGGTTGCAAAACTAGCTCGGCCTCCTGAAGACTATTCTTTGTCACACTCAATTCAAATGTCACTGAGACAAAATAATGTTCGATTCAGTCCAATGACCAAAGACTGCGCTCACCACACAGTCACAAATGCAGAGCAAGTGCTCATTCATCACTCTCTATCTTCTGAACTCACAATATCCTATTCAGACATCATTCCTCTGAAACACTGACCATGTTGCAAGATGCCATCAAAAGATTTACAACCTTCCATGAAACAGCTTCTCTTTCTCCCCCTCTCTCAGTATTTGTTCAACCCATCCCATTTTTTCGTATTTAAACTGATTCCCCACCATCTCTCTCTGGCAGTGAGTTTCACACGCATGGCATCCCTTGTCATGGCACATTAGAGACGTGGAGCTGTAACTGGATGGGAGCCGCACATCCTGTCACTTCCAGCATGGGCTGCAAGTTTCCCCAGGCTGGGCAGCGATTTAACACAGCGTTACCGAGCACTGCACTGGGGTGGTCTGTACAGATCTACATGCTGGAAAGGGAAATGCTCCGGGTTTACGGATCGGTTCCATGCTGGAGAGATACCTTTTCCGGGTTTAGAGATCAAAGCACTCGTGTGGTCTGCACAGCTCCCTGTGCGGGACTGATATCTGTGTGACTGGTGAGGCCTGCACAGTGTCCCACTCTGGACAGATTGCAGGGTTGTATTGAGCAGGACGCTAGCCTGGCCTGCACAGTGCTCCATGCTGAACAGATATTTCATCTGGGTTTGTGGTGTCGGGGCTGGTTCTGTGAGGTGGATTGAGAATGTGAGATAACTGACCACTTTAGCTGATCTGGCAATGCCTTTAATTTGTGTTGGCCAGTTGTGTTGAGTTTGGGGAGAGATTCCCACCGCGAGGCTGAGTGGGCCTCACCAAAACTGATGGACAGAAGGGCCTGAGTGATGTGGATCTTTGTGACTCCAACACAATATTTTACCGACATTCCCCAGAACATTCTGTAACTGACGTTATTTGTGAACATCTGGATTTCAGTTAATTAATCAAAAGATATGACCCCGAGGGAAAAGATCCCATTCCAGGAGGAAGAAAACACTGTTTCAAAATCCCCTCAGGCAGTTAAAGGGGTGAATACATTTTCTCTGTGTTCATGTTTCTTCACACCGAAAATTGGCCACAATTCAGGCTAAAAGGCAGAAATTTCCATCCTCCGATTGTCTTCA